>NW_022631077.1:4434133-5634133 GCF_010015895.1 Lontra canadensis | reverse complement strand
AAATTGGCTAGTAATGGGAAGAAGGCCGTGGAATAAGCTGGGTGGTGTTTTATGCCAGGTAGTTGTATATGTTAGCAGGACACACAACAGTATTAACTTATTGATAGTCCTATCATACTCTTGGCTAATAGTTTGTGGGCAGCTGAACCCTTTAGGGGAATTTATCTTATCATGTATACTGGTCTTATTTTGCACATTTTCCCATATTCAATTTATTTTCAACTGTGGTGAGGAGCAATGACAGTTGGCCCCAAAAATTTTAAGTTTCCATCACATAGCCTTAAAACTCGACTGAGGCTGGGGTGTTCATGATTCCTGTTGTGCATAGCATCCTATCATCCACCAGAGGGTCCCATAATACCAGCTGATGTCTTCTTACTCCTCGACTAGGTCATTCATTCATTACCTGGAGGTGAAGACACTTAATTGGAACTAGCATGAGCGATATACCCCAGTGCCTTTTCAAGTTTCACAGAGGGTGCTACACCCAAAATCTGTTAGACTTTTTGTTTTTTCTCTTTTCATAAAATCTTAAAATTAATTGTAATAAACCAAAGATAACCCAGTGAAACAGTTTGTTGGTTTGTTTTTTAACAAGGAATTGATAAAACTTTTCAAAGAGGGCATTTGACATAAGAAGGTAAATGTTGGTGAACTCAGAAAATGATAGTCTCTCCTGTCTCTTGTGCTTTGTGGACTCAATACGAAGATGACCAGGATCTGCTTTTATTTCTGTTGAGTTTTGTTTTTTTTTTTTCCTCTTCCCACCAAATCAGGTCACATGAGAGGCTCCCTGATTACCCTACAGAAGTTAGTTCAGCTGTTTCCTGATGATATGTCTTTAAAGAACGACCTTGGAGTGGGGTATCTCTTGATAGGGGATAATCACAACGCTCAGAAAGTCTATGAAGAGGTAAGCAGAGAGCAGTCTACTGTTCACCACATCCCGTTGTTTTGAGCATGAAGTTTTTGGTTTTTTTTTCAAAGATTTTATTTATTCATTTGACAGAGATCGCGAGTAGGCAGAAAGGCTGGTAGAGAGAGAGGAAGGGAAGCAGGCTCCCTGCTGCACAGAGAGCCCGATGCGGGACTCGATCCCAGGACCCTGGGATCATGACCTGAGCCGAAGGCAGAGGCTTTAACCCACTGAGCTACCCAGGTGCCCCTTGAGCATGAAGTTTTAATGTCACCGGTGAATTGCATTTATTTCACCCAACCTCTCGCTTTCTTCACTTTAAATTCAGTTAAAGAGAATATAAGTATTAGTCTAGTTGACATTCTAAATTTTGTCTCCATCTCTTAAATTTTGCCTTAATCGGAAAATTTTAAATTTTAGTTAATGCCTGGTACCTCAAAACCTTCAACTTATTATTGTGATAGTTTTTTTTTAAATAAATTTTAAAGATTTTATTTTTATTTATTTTAGAGAGAGAGAGAGAAAGAGAGAGAGCTGTGCGCACACGTGCATGCGCATGGAGGGGCAGAGAGGGAGGGGGAAGGACAAGCAGACTTGCTGCTGAGTGCAGAGCCCGATGTGGGGCTCAGTCTCAGGACCCCGAGATCATGACCTGAGCTGAAATCGAGAGTCCACGCTTAACTGACTGAGCCATCCCAACACCCCTATAATTGTAATGGTTATAAAACTTCATATTTATCGGTCCATAAACACCTTTTCTAAGAGTGTGCTTCATGATAGGAAGTAGAACTCAGTTTTTCCATAAATGGAAAAACACCCAACTTTTTCCTTTTTTTCAATGAAAGTCCAGTCTAGAGAGAGACTACGGAGAAGGAGCCTTTCAAGCATGTGGAGTAAATTACTCACGTCTTGGAGGGCAGTAACTCTTTGATCCTCTAGCAGAGATATCTTTGAAAGGATTTGTACTTTAGAAAGGTTATTTTAATAGATAACCTCCAAGTTACAAATAACTATAAATCTAGGAAACTTGTGTTCCTTCCAGTAATGAGAAAATTCATTTGGCATAGAATAAACAGGATACCCAGTGAACTTTGAAGCTAGAGAAAGTTAATGCCTCCATAAAAGAAAGGGGAACACATTTACCTGTTACTCTTTAATTTAGATGTTTTGGTCAGTGGTTTTCAGGCTGGTGTATTTTACATCAAAATGCTACTACTCAGTGATAGCCAGTGTGATTCCTTCTGGTTTAAAAAATGCTGTCACTTCACAGAGGGGTAAGGTTTTCTTTTTTTATTTTATTTTTATGGTTCTGGAGACTTAACTGAAAATCATCAAATTTCAGAACAATTTTCTCTTCATCCTTGTCATAATTTTCATATTTTCTCAGAGAATAGAAGACTTGTGTGTTTTATAGCATGCCCAATATCTACATAAAGTAGATTGATCCTGCAGTGTTGAAAATGTGTACACTTCACTCGTTCCAGGTCATAAAAGAAGTCCAGGTGGGGTGATGTAGTTGCTAATGGCCAAAACCTAACACTTAGTGCCCTGTCTTGCAAAGGTGGTTTAAGGGAAATAATCATGCGTCTCACAATTCAGGATCATATGAATCTAAGAGTTGGCCAACTGTATCAGATACACCCATTATTCTGCCACTTTCTAAAGCCTCAGAGATGAAATTGTAGACTTCCCACCCTCTCTCCTCCTTTCCTTCCTTCCTTCCCTCCCACCCTCCCTCCAAAAAACATGATCAAGTGTTGACTGGATACCAAGCACATTTAAAGTTAGGGCAGGATCTGAAAGCATACTGGGTTCTCCCTCCCACTATGGATTTGTCCTTCCTCAACCTCTCAGAACGTTCCTTGAATATATTTACTATTTTTACCTGATAATAGATCTCGGATATGTGAAATACTTTAATTCATCTTGAAAAATAAAATTTATCTGTTGTCTTTTCTATGTTTGAAATCATAATCTCATCTGACTAAGCATAACAAGATGCAGAAAATCTAAAATAGGGCCCTATTATACATTCAAGTGGGTTTCTTTTTAAGGAGCATGAATTGAAAATATGTGTGGGATCTGCCTTTTATTCCTCCTTCCGCTTCTAATAAGCCATATTTAAGGCATTCTCTGTCCTTAACCGAAGTTTATCCTGATAGGTTTATGTCTCAAAGACCATTTTCAGAAAGCAATTGATACTGTAATTTTCTACTTCCCTTCATGTTGATTTTTACCTTTCATAAATTATAAAAATCATTGGGAGCGCCTGGATGGCTCATTGGTTGAGCATCTGACTCTTGATTTCGGCTCAGATCATGAGCTCAGGTCCTGAGATTGAGCCCTGTGCAGGCTTCTTACTCAGTGGTGAGTCTGCTAGAGATTCTCTCTCTCTCCCTCTCTCTCTGCTCCTCCCAGGCTCGCTCGCTCTCTCTTTCTCTCTCTCTCTCTCTTTATAAATAAATAAATATATATATATATATATATATATATATATATATATTTATATATTCCTGGGACTTTTGTTTGTTTCTTTTGCTGCTTTAAGTTTCAGCAAGACTGTTTTATAGTAATTTGATGTAGATCGCTGACAACTGTGGTTTGGGAGGTGCTCCGTGTCCCCCTTTCCATTTGCAGCAGGACAAGTGACCCAAGCCACCCATGGTCTAGAGTCAAGCATATTTCTGATTTTTCCCTCCATTCACTCCTCACCTATATCCATTCACTTAGTCAACAGGTGTTTTACTGAAACCCACACACAGTAGTTGGGAAATGGTAATTAAGGAAGTAAACATTTGCTGAGCCCTCATGGAGTTTCAGCCTAATACCAATTCACAAATTTCTGTTAATTTTCCCTTCTGCATATCTTTCAAATCCCCTTATTTTTTAACCCCAGTGCTCACGTCTCTTGCCTAAACTAGGGTAGATTTATCCTGTGCAGGCTTGCTGTGCTCCAGCCTTCCTCAACATAAAACACAAATCTGACCATGCCACATGGGGCTTCAACTCCAGTGGTCTTCAGACATGTTCGGCTGCGTACCCTTCCAGTAAAACATGCTCCAGCAAATACCTGCGATATGTATGTTAAGTATATGTTGCGTTTCTTTTAAATACTTTTATATTTCATTTAATGGGGAAAAAAAAAAGAAAGAAAACCTAGTCGCTTAAAAATCCTTATTTTCTTTACTGATTTAAACTTTTTAAAATTCTCTTTTCTGACTACAACATTTAAGAGACGCTTAATACAGATAACAAGGAAAGCAGAAATTAGCGCAATAGCCAGAAATCACTGGCAGCCTCATTCTCATATACAGACTACCATGATAAACATGCGGTATGTGTCCTTCTGGTCTCTTCCATACACAGCACACTTTTCTTTTTCCATTAAATCGGTATGTATTAATCATATCATCACAAGACTTTTATAAATGAATTAAAATTCGTCTAGAACGTAATTTTTAGCAACTGCCAAGCATTGTATCTTAGGGACGTATCATCACTAATAAACCACTATTATCAGATAGATTATTTCTAATTACTTTGTTGTAATAAACAATGCCATGGTGAACATCCTTGTTCATATATCTTTATGCAATTTTTATTAAAATAGAGTCATCACGCAATATTAGTTTCAGATGTACAGCATAGTGATTCAACAACCTGATACTGTATGCTATGCTTACCAAATGTAGCTGCCATCTGTCACCATACAACACTATTACAGTACAATTGGCTATGTTCCCTATGCTGTCCCTTTCATCCGGTGACTTACTCATTCCATAATGGGAACCTTACCTCCCCTCATCTTTGGCCATTTTGCCCATTCCCATAGCTCTGTCCCATGTGGCAACCACCAATCTATTCTGCATCTGTTTCTGCTTTTTTTGTTTGTTTTGCTTTTCAGATTCAACATGGAAGTGAAATCATATGGTATTTGTCTTTTTCTGTCTGACTAATATCACTTGACATCATACTGTCTAGGTCCAGCCATATCATTCTTTCTCATTCTTTTTTATGGCCGAGTAATGTTCCATTGTATATGTATGCCATATCATCTGTATGCATTCCTCTATCAGTGGACGCTTAGACTGCTTCCATGGTTTGGCTACCGTAAAAAGCCTGCAGTAAGCATAAAGGGGCAAATATCTTTTTGGATCAGTGTTTTCATTTTCTTTGGCTTAAATACCCAGTAGTACCCAGCACTAAAACTACTGGATCATGTGGTTTTAAAAAAAAAAAAAAAAAAAAAAAGATATTTTGATAATATTTATCTGTAGTACTTTTTGTGATTATATGATTTTTGGTTTTTTGCTGGCATTGTATCATGCAGAGAGTTTGTACTGGAAGCCGAATTGTCAACTATACCAGTTTTTTGTGGTGGTCTCTGCTGTGTGCTTATATAGATACAGAATCCATATCATATTAATATTAATCTCAATTTGATCTTCTTAGAAATTTTATAGAGCCACTTGTCATATCGAGAGGCTCTGTTGATTACCACTAGGTAATAAAACCCACACATTCATGGTGCATCTATGTGTAAACTGTGAGAAGCACAGGACCTTTTGTGATTTGCCTCCTGCCCCCTTTTTCTGGTCTCATTCCCTTTTGCTGCTCCTTGTCCATTATTTATTTATTTATTTTTAAGGATTTTATTTATTTATTTGACAGAGGAAGAGACAGCAAGAGAGGGAACACAAGCAGAGGGAGTGGAAGAGGGCGAAGCAGCCTTCCCACCGAGCAGGGAGCCCGACGTGGGGCTCGATCCCAGGACCCTGGGATCCAGACCTGAGACAAAGGCAGACGCTTAACAACTGAGCCGCCCAGGCACCCCTGGCCCATTATTTTTTTTTTTTACTCACTTTCTCCTGTGCCCTGAATACCTCCTCCCCCACAGTCCTCCATCTTCCCTTGGCCTGGTGAACTCCTATTTATCCCTAAACCCCTTTCAGACCTTGCGTTTGCCACACCAACCCTAGAGCAAGCCGGGTGCTCCTCCTCTTTACCCCTACTAGCCTTGTGCCCATCGCCGTGGCTGCACTTACCATGTTGTATGACCGCTGTCTGCTTGTGAATCTGCTTCCTCCCATGACTGAGACATCCCTTGAGAAAAGACAGTGTATCTCGCTTATATGTCCAGACCCTAGAAGAGCTCTGTGTATTCTAAAATATCTGGCAAAGGAATACATTTGTTAATTACTTGACAGGGTGATTGTTATCTGTGTAGCTGCAATCATTGCAGTTCAATTCCAGAAGTATTTATTGTGCTCTTGCTCAGCGTCAATCTCGGTAACGGGTGCTTGGAAGGTTAAGAAGAAGCAGGGTCTGTGCTTGCAGAAATCTGGTTAGGAGGAAAGCCCAACGTGCACTCATCCATTCAGTTACTATAGCTTTCTTGATGACCTGCCATGTGCTGGGCACCGTTCTAAGCACTGGGAGATCAGCAGTGAGTGCAATAGACAAAATCCCCGCACAGCTTACATCTTAGTGGGAAAAAATAAAAGATTAATAAGTCAAATGGTGATGAGCACTATGAAGAAGAGGAATCAGGATAAAGAAGTCAAAAGAATGACTAATGCACAAGGGATTGGTTCTGTTCTATAGGGAATGGTTGGGGGTTGGTTCACAAGGATAGTGACCTCTGAGCAAAGACTTCATGAAGGTGAGGGGGTGAGCCATTCTGTTATCTGGGAGAAGAGTATTTGAGGCAAAGGAGTACTGCACATGCAAAGGTCCTGAGGCAGGGTTGCCTTTGACTTGCTGTGCAGCAGCAAGGAATCCAGGGCTCCTCAGGATAGCTGGAAGTGGGGGGGCAGGGCCTTAGGAGAGGAACCCAAAGAGGTAGAGAGGCCCAGCTCAAAGGAGGCCCAGAAGACTGTCCCTAGAACTTGGTCTTTTACTCTGATTGAAATGGAACCCATTTGGGTTCTGAATGGAGGAGGGGTGGGGTCTGACAGAGGACTTAGTGCGCTCATTCAGGGTCCCCTCTGGAGAAAGGGCTACAGGAGAGCCGTTCTGGGGGTGGAGAAGTCTGCGGTTAGGAGGCTTGTGTGAGAACACAGGGGAGAGGTAACCAGGTGGGAACCAGGGGGCAGTGGTGAATATGGTGGCAGGGGCATGATTCTGAATATTTCTGGAAGGGAATGTTGACTGGATTTGTGAATGGATGAGGTACAGGACCACATACAAACTGAAAAATTCTGAAGTATCAGTCGTGCGCACCGTGGACTCTTGGAGGGGAAGGGGTCCGCTCTCCCGAACACTTGGTCGTGTATAAGGAGCCCATGGTGGCTGCCGCTGTCTTGTCCCACTCAGGCTGATGGATGACGAGAAGCTCCAGGATATTCAGGATATCCATCTTTGCATTCACTCATCTCGAATCTTCATCTTTCACTTTTGTTCCATGCATGAGTTTGTCTTTGTGGCTTTATAAGTTGAATGTTTTGATTTCTCACTGCTAATATTTAATTTAAAGGCATTCTGCATAATTTATCTTTAATTATAATAAACGGATATGATAATAAACAGTGATTTGACTTATATTAAATATTTACTTGGGTTTTATCACAGAATATTGGATTTGCTCATCACTTTATATTCGGTCCTTAAAATGATCTGGGCCTTCAAGAAATTATTGTTAAATGAACAGATCATGATAGATGACAAATGCAAATCTAAATTTGCTCTTATTTAAGGCAATGTATAAAGTATACATACAAACAAATATATGATAACCATTCAGAGTTGACTTTATTTTTTTTAAGATTTTATTTATTTATTTGACAAAGAAAGAGATCACGAGTAGGCAGAGGTGGGGGAAACAGCCTCCCTGCTGAGCAGAGAGCCCGATGCAGGGTTCAATCCCAGGACCCTGAGATCAGGACCTGAGCCAAAGGCAGAGGCTTAACCTACTGAGCCACCCAGGTGCCCCCAGAATTGACTTTAAATAGAGCAATTTTAAAGCAGCTTTTTTCCCTGATCACTAACAAAAGGCTGAGGTCATATCAGTTCACAGATGACTTTGCTGATTTGCATTGTTCAATCTGTGCTTCCAATACAAATCTTTTTTTTTAAGATTTTATTTATTTATTTGACAGAGAGAGATCACAAGTAGACGGAGAGGCAGGCAGAGAGAGAGAGAAAGAGGGAAGCAGGCTCCCTGCTGAGCAGAGAGCCCGATGCGGGACTCGATCTCAGGACCCTGAGATCATGACCCAAGCCGAAGGCAGTGGCTTAACCCACTGAGCCACACAGGAGCCCCAATCAGTGCTTTCATAGTCACTGCCTTTTCATTCATTTTTTTCATTCTCGAAAAACTGATGTGTAGATGTGCAAGCATTCTGAGTTGACGAGAAATTTGGGGGCATTTAAACTTAATATGGCAATGAGACAAAACACTGGTGTTTTAAGCTGTGACATCATAATCCACTCCAAGCACAGCAAAGCTAATTAAAATTTGTTTTGACAGCCATTTGTAGAATTTGTAGTCAGTTACAATAGTCTTCTGTTTCCTTTGAGTTTAGGTTCTGAATGTGACACCGAACGACGGCTTTGCTAAAGTACATTATGGCTTTATCCTGAAGGCACAGAACAAAATTGCTGAGAGCATTCCCTATTTAAAGGTAACTATTCCTGCCCTTCCTCTTTTTTTCATCTTCTGATTCCTTCGACTCATCTGGACTCCCTTGATTATGCATTGTTGATTGATCAGCGTGTGCTGCTGAGTCTTCATCTTCAGAATGTGCCCCTCTGACCGTGACATTCATAGGCAATGATTGAGGCTGTTGGCTATAGAAATGCCAACCATATCCGCAGAGATCATGTGGAGAAGACGTTCTGAAGAAATTCCTAAAACTGTATTAGTTTGTATTTAAATGGGAAAGGTAGACCAAAATTACCAATATGATAGTTTAAAATATAGGCAACATATTAAATGTTCCTTTTAGTGTTTAATTCTACATTCGGTCTAGCTTGAACAGAACTCATGACAACCTATATGAAGTATGATAACAAATGTTGCCTTAATAGGTCAAACCCTAAAAAACGTGGTAGCTCAAAATATTCAGATTAAAATATGCTGTCTTGTTTTATCTTCTGTATCTAGTTGTAAATCCTTGAAGATGCACCAGAATCACACGCCTGGTCTAGCTAAGGGCTGTTCAGCAGAACTTTCTGTCACAGTAGGAAGGTCCTTTATTTCTATGCTCCAATATGGTAGCCACTGGCCACATGTGCCTTTTGGCACCTGAAATGTGGCTAATATGACTGAGGAACTGGATTTCTAGCTTTCATTTTATTTCATTTTAATCAAAATAGTGATGTATACCTAGCATCTACCCTATTAGATAGGTAGATGTTGGACTACTTGCGAAATTTTTTTTTTTTTAAGTAGCAGTATACATCACACTTCCATGATCTCTTTTTTTCATATGACTTAAATCAGAGATCTCAAATAGCAGCCCACTGATTGCAAATAGCTTGCATATTTTATTTGGCCAGCAAAGTTCTATTAAAAACAATTTTCATTGCTTGTTTTAGTTAAGAATCTGAGCGTTTTATTTAATCATGGCAATTTCTGATTTCTCTTGAAAGATCACATCTGGCCCATATCCCAGCACAGGAGCAGAGCGATGCTGTCCCCTTGAGGTGGCCTGCACGTCACTGGCATCTCTAAACCTTTACATTCCCTGCCAGGACCTGCTGGACGTGTGGGTTTCTCTGACTGAAAGTGTTCCCCTCATTTCCTCTGACATAATAAGGAACTAATAGTGCTCTCCCTGCTTCAGAGTTGGGGAAACAGAGAGCTGGGTCTATTAGTTAACTTGTCAGTCAAGAGCCCTGATCACAGCTCTCCTCTCGTAAGTGATGCTACTCCTGTTCCTTGCTGCTACTTTCCAACATTATGCAAATAGAGTTTCTCCCCAGTGAAAATATTGGGTTTCTGATGAAGAGACCTGAAAATGCAGATTTTTAGAAAAATGAAGATTTCTTGACATTTAGATTTTTTTTATCTTTGTCCTTCTTTTACTTCTCTGAATTCATTCTCTTGCTTTAGTAGTTTTTCTCACGCTCTATTTTTGTTGTTGTTTTGTTGTTTATATACATCTCAGTTCAGTCTGTATGTGGGAGATGGGGTAGAAATCAGCTAAACATTTTAGCGTTGGATTTGTTTAATAACAACTACATTTGCAAAGAGTCCAGCTGGCTTTAATCCTATTGTAAGTTTTGTAAAAGATTTCATTAAAAGGTGAAGATGCATTTTTTTCGAGTAGAAAGAAATATTATTTTCAGTTGGGTCTCTGTCACTTCAATCATCTTATGAACAACTAAATATTTTACTTCAAGAATAAAAAGCCTCCAGATGACATAATGGTCGGATTTGGAGAGCAAACTAAATGGGTATTTAGCAAACTAAATACCCAGTCACGAAATTCTTTGGGGTTATGAAATAAGATTGGTTCCACGGAGATGATTCACATACTAATTTTCTGGGCTATTACGTTGTTAATTAGTGATAAATGTATTACTGAGTTTAACTTTATCACCTCTTTTTGCATTTGTGTTTTGAAGGTTTACCAGTAACCTAATTGCCAAACTTTAATATCAAGGTGAATTTTTCTGGTCCTTAGATTTTGTATGGTATATAAGATGAAGTAAATCAATGAATTAAAGCTAGTATTTAATTTTTTTCATTAAATACAAATACTGTCCTTTTTACAGGAGGGAATAGAATCTGGAGATCCCGGCACTGATGATGGGAGGTTTTACTTCCACCTGGGGGATGCCATGCAGCGGGTTGGGAACAAAGAGGTAATGAACTTGTGAATTTTTTGTTCTCTTAGTGGACACGGTAGAGTTGGAGATGGTGGGTGGCGGGGGGAGGTAACTCTGGGAGAAATTTATACTCGAAAAAATATTTTGAGCATATACTTCAAAGGTGGTGATTGAAACTATTTAGCTATTTAAAATTTGTTTCAAACAGCCCAACAACTCCTGCAGGCCTGGAGAGAATTTTGGGGATTTTTGAACTTTATAGTTTCTTTAAAGAAACTGGTTGAGTAATAGTAAGAGCAGCCTCTCAATGAGTACATGTGTACGTGTGTGTGTGAGTGTGTGCATGCACACGTGTGGGTATGGGCACAAAAAGAGATAAGCATTGCCCTGAAAAAAATATTTTTAAAATCATGAAATGAAAAGATGTCTCTGAAGTTGCTTAAATATTTTAACAGTATGCCTAGACTTGTTTTTATTTTATTTTTGGAATTTAAAAAGTAGTTATTTTTAGAATGAAGCCTTTATTCAGCTGAGTCCTAAGCACACACTGAACCCAGTGATTAATTATGTAAATTACCTTCTGGTATTTAATACCAAGTTTCAAATGAATACATGTAGCTCTAGTAATAACAGGTACTGACACGAAAAATGTAGAAGCTAAAACAAGTTACATGTTTTCTTTGTAAGTATTGCTGTTTTTTCTGAGCCCCATGTCAGCTTCTTTAAACATAGCATTAGATTATGATGAATCATGACATCATGTACTGAAGTTCCCAAACTGTCAGGATCACCATGTTTGTTGGTGGAGAGTGAAGCCCACCTTTTCTTTTACATCATCCGGGGTCTAGCCTGGGCTGTTCTTACAGTCCTGGATAAAGGGATGAAGTGAGCCACTGAATCTTGGTAACCATGGCATTCCATATATGTTGTAAAGTGCAATCAGCTTACAGGATAAAAATAAAAGATAACACAGCTTTAGGTTTCTAAAATTAATAAGAACATGGAACCATCTGGAAAAGTGAAGGTTCATAAGAGTGGGGTGGAGGGGAGGTTGTGATGGGGTAATTGCCAGCTAGACACACGAACCAGTTTGGGGTAAGAGAGATTTGGGTGATTGACACTGTTTTCTTTATACATTACTGTGCATCTGTGCCTTTCCCCTCTAACCTAGTCAGTGAGCTGGAGTAAAATGAGGCATTAGAAGTAACGAAGGGAAGATAACTCGCTTATTAGCTCTCATTCTTGTATTCCTTTCATTGTTTTAGATACAGATGCCTGGCACAAATGATACAAATGCCTCCTTTGAGTGAGAAGGATAAGAAAGATTTTGCTGTGGTTTCAAACACTGCATAAATGTTCGTGTCTGATTGCTAGAAATGTAATTGTCACTAATTAATGTATCTTTGAACATCTTAGGGTCCAGGGCAGAGACAGATAAAAGAAGTCTGCGATTTATTCTCACATCATAGATGAAAACAGCCCTTACTTCAAGGGCAAGAATCCACTACTAAACATTTGTCAGGGGCTGGGGATTTGAACCTAGGGGACTGTTCTATCAGCTTAATTACCATTCGTGTGCAAAGGACTCACAGTTCTTGAATTTAAAAAACTCACAAGGATTTGTCCTTACAGCAGAACAAAATTAAGCTTTATAGGAGCCCCGTGTCCAGATATTCTCGATCTCGGGTATCAAATCTGTGAATTGACTGTTGTGCTCTGAGTTTGCGAACCGGGAACCAACCGTCCTTCACATGTTCCAATGCATGCAGCTCTGCTCAGACACCAGAAGAGGAGCAAAGCCCCAGCCTCTGTGCTGCAGAGGCGGACAATGAATTGTTTTTGCAGAAGGTTTTCCTAACAGGTTTGTTTCAAATGGACAGCAAGAGGGAGGGAGACCCACCATGATGATCTTACAGCCTTTCAGCTGCAGCTGTGCTTAGGATTTCTAGAACTTGCAAACCCACAGCTCGTCTCCTACTCCAAGTCCAGATTCCCGTGTCTTCTGCCTGCTTAGTGTCCCCATGCGAGAGGACAGCTCACTTGTCTTCCCCTAAACCATGGTTCTTCCTGGGTTCCGTCTCCCCTTCGATGATACTGCCACCTTCTCTCCAGTGAGGTCAGGGCCAGGTTCAGGGAAGTCGGTTTCTTCAGCCTCTGGCTCCTAGCCCACCTGCCTGCCTGCTCACACAGTGTTGCACTTTGTCACCGTCCACCCTCAGGCATGGCTGGATGAGCCTGGCTGTTGTTTCTTGCTTTAGCCTTCTTCCAGACTACTGTGTGTTCAAAATCCCTGCACTGCCAAACACATGTTATTTGTACACAAATACACATAAGGTCGTATTCCAGGGAAAGGCATTCGCAGTCCTCCACGGTCTGGCGGCAGCCGTTGTCACCACACTCATGTGCCCCACCATGGACTGCACTCCAGGCAGGACAGGGTCCAGCTGGGGCCACACCTGACACATAGGTTTTTCTGAGTGGGGATCGTTCTTTGGACATATTATTTCTGTGTAGTGAGTGTGTGTGTGTGGTGTGTGTGTGTAAACCATACCTAGCAGTAATTTGAAGCATAGAAGACAGTAATATTAAACACGTGTAAGAAGAGATCCCCAGGTGATCTTTCTGTTTATTTCATAACCTTGATTAGAGGTCTAAAGGGGAAATAGTAAAGAAAGAATTTTTAGAGGATTCTAACTTAATCATTGATGTTGTAGCAATTTGTATTGTAAGAAAGCGATCTGACTGAATTTTTTTATTGAACTAATTTATTGGGTCCTCTATATGATTGAAGATAATTTCTTAGAATTCCTGATGTATCATTGTCATGGTTTTGTTTCTTTAAAAGTTACATAGCAGGGGCACCTGGGTGGCTGGCTCAGTGGGTTAAAGCCTCTGCCTTCGGCTCAGGTCATGGTCCCAGGGTCCTGGGATTGAGCCCCACATCGGGCTCTCTGCTCAGTGGGGAGTCTGCTTCCCCCTCTCTCTCTGCCTGCCTGTCTGCCTACTTGTGATCTCCCTCTCTGTGTCAAATAAATAAATAAAATCTTTAAAAAAAAAAAAAGTTACATAGCAGAGGGCTACAAAATGAAGGGTCCAGGAGGACTGACTTTGTGTGTGAGGAAAGACCTTGTAGATCATTTAAACACGCCACCGTAGGCTAAGTCACTTGCCCAGGCATCAAGCATGGTGAATATCAGGTCCAGGTCTCCATTCTGACTTCTAACTCCTGAACTAGAGCTAGGAGCCTTGCACTTTGGTTTCTGGTTTGGTTTCCTATAATATTTTTTTTTTGTTTGGTTTCCTATAATATTTTTTTTTGGTTTGGTTTCCTATAATATTTTTTTTGCTGGTTTGGTTTCCTATAATATTTTTTTTTCCCCTCACTTCTGACAATGTGTCTGGTCCATGAAGTGAATTGCTGCTGACTCAAAAATAAGCATTTCAAAAAATCAGCTGTGGAAATTATTATTGTTGTTCACTTTAACCCGGAAAGGTATAGGAAATACAATCCTAAATTTGAATTAGATAGAAATAACTTAAAAAGTCAAATAAATTTCAAAAGTAAAATGTATTTTTTTTTTTAAATTCAGACAGTGATTAGCCATGTTAAGTTTCTGGCTTGTAAAGATACAACTTTATGGCTACAACTAACATGTATTTCAAGCAAAACATATAAGAATGATTAGTAGATATGATCTTGATTTGAGATACTATTGAGAAAGATAAGTAAGAATATCACTTTTGATAGTTTTTTTCTTTTTTAATGATACAAAGATAGGAGGAGAGTGGAGTAAGTAGCCAGAGCCCTGTGCTGTAGTTCAAGATATTTAGCCTTTTTAAGCCTCGGTTTCAACTTTTGTAAAAATGGACATATTTGAGGTTATTAGAGAGAGCAAATGTGATTGCACATGGAAAAGTGAGTAATAAACTAAAAAGTGTTCCTGGAAATAAGAAGTGGTATTGTTATCACACTTGACTTTCTAGTGATGGAAATACTGACCTAAGAATTTTAAGACTTTTAAAAGGTAATATTTTTTATATTTATTTATTTTGTTTAAAGACAGTATTTATTTATTTGAGGGACAGAGATCACAAATAGGCAGAGAGGCAGGCAGAGAGCTAGGGGGAAGCAGGCTCCCTGCCAAGCAGAGAGCCCGATGCGGGGCTCCATCCCAGGATGCTGGGATCATGACCCATGCCAAAGGCAGAGGCTTTAACCCACTGAGCCCCCCGGGCGCCCTTATTTTTTATATTTAAAGTACATCTGGGGGTGCCTGAATGGCTGGATCATTTGGATGTCCAACTCTTCGTTTTAGCTCAGGTCATGATCTTGGGGTTGTGAGATACAGTCCTATGTCAGTGGGGAGTCTGCTTTGAGACAGTCTCCCTCTCCCTCTGCTCCTCCCCTCATTGTGCGTACACACACGCTCGCGCGTGCTCGCTCTCTTTCTCTCTCTCTCTCTGGAATAAACGGATCTTTAACAAAAACAATAAAAATAAAATATATCCAGAGTTTTATGAAGATATTCTTTTGAATATCTTCTTGGTCCACCTGGTATTAAAGGCCTGTGTTTAATTGATCCAAGTGTGTATTTGTAATCACGCTTCAGAAAGCCCTCATTAGCTCAGACTTAGAGTCACGAAGGGATACTGTTAAGCATAGCCCTGGAGCGTCTTCCAACCCGAAAACAACGGAGTGAGCCTGCGCGGCGCAGGAACCTTGCGGGAGAGCCCCTGGGGAGCATATGGTGAGGGTGTCACTGGAAGGAGACATATGGAGCGGCATACTCTCCAGCCAGCTGTCCCTGAAAAGGCTAGTCTTCTTGGAGGCAAGTTGTATCGTGTTCCAATTAGCCTAAAGCCACAAATGTTATCCCTCATGGCAGGAAAAAAACCTGAAAAGGAACAAAAATTCCCCTTTAAAAAGCCTAGTATGGGCTATTGCTATATTTATTGCCAGCTCAGAATGAGATTTCCTTTCTGTCTATTTAACGGAGGATTCATACTCTCTTACCTTGGGGCCGGCTTCTGAAATGCAGATGTGGGAAGAAGGTACATGTGAAAAGAAGTCACTTTTCCTTTTCACAATCTGATTCAGTATTTTGGAAGAAATTATTAAAATCATAATCCTTTCCTTTTACAGGAAACACAAAAGTAGAACTGGAGAAATGAAGGTGAAAAGATAAAACCCATTTTGGTTTCTTAGATTATTTATTCACTTAACAAATGAGTCCTAGACTCTGTGCTGGACACTTGGAGGAGGACCGAAATGAGTGCAGCCTGAGGCCGCATCACAGGAGCATAAACCCTCAGAGGGAAAATAAAAGGCAGACGTGCATTTATAAGGAAACTACGTCATGATCAGAAACCTAATCAAGTAATGGTATTTTCACCAGTATAATCAATTTGGGCATCTGACTAGCAAACTCTTTATTTAAATGTTACCAAAGTGATTCTCAATTTTTTTAATTAATAGAACTGCTTCCTGTGTCCATGGTTCAATCCTTCTGTTCTTTCAGGCATATAAGTGGTATGAGCTTGGGCACAAGAGGGGCCATTTTGCATCTGTATGGCAGCGCTCTCTCTACAACGTGCATGGACTGAAAGCCCAGCCCTGGTGGACCCCAAAAGAAACAGGCTACACAGAATTAGTGAAGGTGAGTGCTGACTTAGACTTGATTCTCATGAATCATGTGTTTCCTACTCAAAGTCAGAGAATGCTTACCACAAAGAGGAGTGTCAGGGAGGAGATAGATTTTACATCCAGTGACATTTTCAAAAAGATTGCAGAAAGAATCTTTTCATCCCATTAGCCAAAAGCTCAGTTTAGATGGTGAAGAAAGGAATTTTTCTTGAAGAGCTGTTCTCAAACATTTTGACTTTAGGACCCCTTTACACTTTAAAAATTATTATAGAGTGCCCCAAGGAGTCTATGTGTTGGGGAGGGGGCTAAATCTATCAATATAATTATCAGAAATTGAAACTAAAAGTAATATTTATGAATTCTTTAAAAATAACAAAAATATCATTGCATGTTAATATAAATAACTTAAACAATAACTTTAAGGGTGCCTGGGTGGCTCAGTCTGTTAGGCATCCAGCTCTTGGTTTCACCTTGGGCCATAATCTTGGGGGTCGTGAGATTGAGCCCCATGTTGGTTTTGGTGCTCAGCAGGGAGTCTGCTGGAGACTCTCTCTCTCCCTCTGCCCCTCCCCCTGCTTGTTCTCTCTCTGAAATAAATAAATAAATCTTACAAGTTAAAAAATAACTTGATTTTCAAAACAAAAAGATGTATTAAGAAGAGTAGAATCGTTTTATATTTTTACAAATCTCTTTGATGCCTGGCTTAATACAGGATAAGAGGATTCTTCTATCTACTTTCCGTATACATCCATTAACATGGTGGTTGTGTCATATGTCAGGTAGCATCTGGAAAATTCCATTGTACACCATGAAATATTGGGTATGAAAAGGGCAAATAACATCTTTATATTATTGAGGAAATAGTTTTGATCTTGCAGAACCCCTAAAAGCATCTAGGAATCCACTAGGTATCCCTGGACCACATTTTGAGAACGACTACTTCTGACTGGATAGGGGAAAAAAAAAAACCGGCAAATACTTTTAGAACATGTTGTAGCAGATCTATAGGATAGAGAAACTGAGTGATTCTGACAACTTAATGGAAAAACAAACAAACAAAAATGCAAGAGAAAAATTGGAAGCATTTATTTTGGTAAATTAAATCCAAATGGTAAGAACATCTGCTTGGTAATTTGGTAGTGGCTGGTCAGAAGTTTATGATTGCTTTGGTAAGCTCTTTCTTCTTGTTAGATGTATTAATAAAATGGGAGGTAAATTAACTCATAGGGGTTTTTTTGTGTGTGTTTTTTTAAATTATTTTTATTAACATATAATGTATTATTTGCCCCGGGGTACAGGTCTGTGAGTCGTCAGGCTTACACACTTCATTGCACTCACCATAGCACATACCCTCCCCAATGTCCATAACCCCAGCCACTCTATCCCTCCCACCCCCACCTCTCCAGCTCAAACCCTCAGTTTGTTTTGTGAGATTAAGAGTTTCATGGGATGCCTGGGTGGCTCAATCGGTTAAGCCACTGCCTTTGGCTCAGGTCATGATCTGGGATCAAGTCCTGCATCGAGCTCCTTGCTAGGCAGGGAGCCTGCTTCTCTCTCTACCTCTGCCTGCCACTCTACCTGCTTGTGCCCATGCTCGCTCTCTCGCTCTCTCTCTGACAAATAAATAAACAAATAAATAAAATCTTTAAAAAAAAAAAGAGTCTCTTATGGTTTGACTCCCTCCCAATCCCATCTTGTTTCATTTTTTCCTTCCCAACCCCCCACAACCCCCCACCCCGCCTCTCAAATTCCTCATATCAGAGAGATCATAGGATAATTGTCTTTCTCTGATTGACTTACTTCACTAAGCATGATGCCCTCTAGTTCCATCTACGTCATTGAAAATGGCAAGATTTCATTTCTTTTGATGGCTGCATAGTATTCCATTGTATATATATACCACATCTTCTTTATCCATTTGTCTATTGATGGACATCTAGGTTCTTTCCATAGTTTGGCTATTGTGGACATTGCTGCTATAAACATCCAGGTGCATGTCCTCCTTCGGATCACTACATTTGTATCTGTAGGGTAAACACCAAGTTTAACTCATAGTTTTAATAAAAATGTCGAAGATGTCATCCGCCTTATAGGTTAGATGGGCCTCAGTGATCCAGCTTGAGGTTCTAACTGCCATATAGACGTTGTTCGTATATAAGAAAACACATTCTCATGTTCAGACTGCTGGTTTTACATCTCCAGGATGTGTTTTCCAACACCACCAAGTGGTTCTCCAATTCTCAGGGGACACTGGCTGAGTGCCCTACAAATTTAACTCAATTCTGAACACTATCTGAAGGTGGCATTAGGTTGCACAGGTTAAGGGCTCAGTCTCACAAGACTGCCCCCATTTCAGACACCCATTGCAGGTTCAGGTTGTCCCCTGTGCTTCTGATGGGCTGTGCATTGGGAGGTTCCCACAACCCCCTCCTTGGGTTTGATTACTTTGCCAGAGTGGCTCACAGAACTCAGAAACGTTTACTTTCTGAGTTTTTGTGTTTCTGAGTTACTGTGATGGATGCTATAAAAGGTACAGATGAACAGCCAGATAAAGAGGTACACAGGAGGGGCGCCCGGGTGGCTCAGTGGGTTAAAGCCTCTGCCTTCAGCTCAGGTCATGATCTCAAGGTCCTGGGATTGAGCCCCGCATCAGGCTCTCTGCTCAGCGGGGAGCCTGCTTCCCCCTCTCTCTCTGCCTGCCTCTCTGCCTACTTGTGATCTCTGTCTGTCAAATAAATAAATAAAATATTTAAAAAGAAAAAAAAAAAAGAGGTACACAGGATAAGACCCAGAAGGATCTGAGTGCAGGAACTTCTGTCCCTATGGAACGGAATATTATCTTCTCTTGGTGTGTGTATACTTTTATCAACACAGAAGCTCATCAGATCTTGTTCAAGTTTTTGGAGAGTTTAATAAGCGGTACCTGTTTCCCCTTCTCAGTGGCTGGTGGGTGGAGCTGAAAGATCTAACCTTCCAATCATTTGGTCTTTCTGGTGACCAGCCCCATCCTGAGGCTATCTAGGGGCCCCTGTTCTAAGTCACCTCATTAACACAAACTCAGTTGAGCTCAAAAAGGATACCTTCAAATGACAAAGACACTCGTGTTATTCAGGAAATTCCAAGATTTTTAGGAGCTCTGTGCCAGGAATCTGGGAAAAAGATCAAATATATGTCCTATTATACCACAGGTCACCCCCTAGTTTCTGTTTTCATTTTTGTTTTTGTCGTGCATGCCTTATAATAAGATCATAACAGTTAATAGATATTGGCATGTTACTAGCCTTCCATTCAGTTACTAATAATTAGTCTAGTCTATCATCTTACCATTTGAAAGTAGCTCCCAGGGCAAGGCCGCTCAAGCTGGCAGCCCTCTGTTAGATCTGCTCCAATTCCAAAACTACAAGTGGACCTAGAAATACATGGCTTCACCTTTTCATGCATCTGGTATAATCAAGCTAAGGGACAGTATCATCTCTTGCCCTGAGCCTCTTTTGAGGTGTTGAGATAATATCGGATTTCCTACTATTACAAAATCCATTCATTCCCTTTCTCCCAGCTACTATTCCTCCTTCTCTCCATTTAAATGCTCAATATGTTTCCACTTTCCGAAAGGACATGATGTTTGACCACTGTGCTGTCTAGTCTGTGGGCAGCAGTCCTAGTATACCCAACACCTACCCTGCCCATGCAAGTAGGGTAAAGTACAGTACGTAGGGTCAGAGCTAAGAGGCCTATTCTTACCACTGTCAGTGTAGCTACTACATTCACTTACCCCAGAGAGATGAGAAAGGAAGAACAAGAGTAACAAAATATTGACAATTTTGGAATCTGGGGGATAGATACATGGAAGTTAATACTGTTCCCGCTACTTTTAAGTGTTTTACATTTTTCAATTATTTTATTTATTTATTTATTTTGCTAAAGAACATCTTGAATAAAGTATATCTATAAGAAGACTTCACCGAAGAATTTTTTTCTACTTGAGGAAAGAAAGTTTCAAAGTACCTACTTTAAATAGGTCTTACTTGACCATACTTACTCTATTTCATTGTAAAAGCACACTATAATCATCATAATCCAATTGTAAAGTAGGCTGCTGTCAGTTAGACTTTATTTTATAAGTCAGAAAACCATCGTGTGGTGACCATGAATGCAGATCGATTTAAAGAGGTTCTATGTCCAAAGCAGAATTAGTACAGGAAAAACGTTTTCCTGGATAAATGTCCTATAGTTAGCACTGTCAGAAGTTCTTTCCATTTTAAAATTTCACCCCTTCTCAGACTGTATCACACTGAGTTCTTCTGATTCTCTTGCTAACATCTAATCTTCTCCTGGTCTCTCTGTGAGTTTATTTTCCTACTGTGGCTTTTCAGATGCTTTCAGTTTCAAGTAACAGAAATGCAACTGGAATGTGGCTTAAGCAACAAGGAATTTGGTTGACGTTTGTGAAGGAAGCCTAGCGTAGCAGTAGGGCAGATTTCAGGGGTTGTGCACCCAGGAGGAAGGTTTTCTTGCCTCTGTACTTCCTCCCTGGTCAGCTCTGTCCTTGCACTTAAGTCAAGATGGCTGCCAGCAGCCCCTGGAATGGAGGGTTAGAAAGTGTTTGAGAGCTTCATAACATTGTTGAGCCACCACACTAGGCCTGAATGGTCTCCTCGAAACCTCTTAGGAGACCTTGTCCTGGTGATCATAACCATGTCACATGGGCACTAACAATTACAAAAGAGTTGTAATACTGTAATACTGAGAAATTAAGTAGCTAGCTACAGGCTGGGGCAGCAGGCTTCCAGCAGGAGAGTGTTACCTCTCCATCAACCGGGGAATAAAAATCTTTTTTCCTTCAATCTGATTGAGCCAATTAAGTTACATTTCCATTCTGGGTGGGCTGTGAGATTATCTTTAAGCCAATAGATCAACTCCTGGAGCCAGGGAAAGGTCAGATTTCTCCAAGTCCAATGGATAACCTGAGAGGAAGTAAACACCTGAACTAAATCAGGGTTCTTTAGGAAGGAGGAAGAGGCACAATGGATTTTTGGAGAGTGGCCTCCAATGTTCAATGTCCTTGCTAACTGAGGACACACACTCAGATACAAACACTGTTCCCTACTCTCTGTTTTCCCTTTCTTGTCATTTACTAAAAAAAAACTTTTCCACTCTGGTTCAACTGCTGTTAAAGTTTCTTGTTAAAGTCTTCTTGCTAAAACCAAAGCTGTGCTCCCCAAATGGATTTTTTTACTCATTCTGTTCTATCTCCAGCAGACATTAACACTCAATGTGAAAGTTAATTCACCATGTAATCCCATGGCTAATACTCCGTTCCAACTTCATAGCTTTGGTCAGGGATTCAGCTTTACCCAAAATTCCAGGTTTATTACTGCGTCCATATTTCTTGCCACTGCCCTTTACTGTTTTTAATTCAGGCAAAATTCCTCCTCCTGCCAGACCATCCATGTGATAGTCTCGCCTCTCTTTACTCTTTCCTTTTCTCCTTTTCCTCCTATCCTCTCCACAGCCAATTCCTATTTATCTTTCAGATGTTAGAGAAGTGGTCATTTCTTTTAAGAGAGTAAGTTAGGAGTCCTTCCTTGTATGTATCCAAAAACACCTTATACTTTCTTTTTAAACATTTATACTGTATTCTAATCACCTCTTAAGTTCTGTGTAGCCCCCTGAGATCATGTGCTCTAAGATAGTGGGCCATGTTTGTCATATTCACAACTACAACAGTTATCTGATACATGGTAGGTGCTCATAAATGAGGTTTGTTGTAGAAGTTTCTATGAAGTTTCTTTTCTCTAGTTGTTTCATAGATGTGTCAGAAGTCCCAGGGATATAAAAATCATACCACTTACTTTTCTTACATATAAGCAGTTGGCACAACATCCTTGTTGGCCCTCCCTGAATGTGGGGGAAATTCTCTTATATTGTTACTGCACTGGGGAGGGATGCCTAGAGAAGAAAAAGGTCCACTCTTTTTCTTCTTTGTCAAAGGGATTCTTCTTCCTGAAGGGAATTCTTTTTTCCTCAAGAGCATTTCTTCTTCCTCAGTGATATCCTTTTCTAGAAATTTTTGCTGTATAATAGGGAAGGATATTTAGAGTGTGCAGAGTTTCTGTTGAAATTTCAAGTATTTAATTATGGTTATAAAATATTGGGGGTGGGGCAGGATTTGGGGATGGAACAGGGAACATCTTTGTAACTCTACCCCTGCATAAAAGTGAAAAGCACTGAGAAAAATTGTCAAAATCAACATTTGCAGAGCTCTGTACATTAACCAAAGAGTTGCAGCAATTTGAGGAACATTTATTCAAGAAAATCTGCTAAGCCTCAGTAAGAACAGAAGGATTTGTGGGATAGTAACTTGACTTGCTCTCATCCTTTCCTCCCTAGCTCTTAACAGACTTGAAAATTAACAGTCTCACAACACTAGCTGTGAAGACCTTGAAGACCACAACCTTATGGCCATCAGTGTAAGCAGATTAGGTCTGGGGCCTTTTACAAAGTTTCATATCCAGACCACTGTCATTGTTTGACCCATCTTGTGCTGTTGAGGAAGCCCCATTCTTAGGAAAACGTTGTTTGACCTCACTCATTAGTATGGCTTTGTCCCAGGATGTTAGTCAAAAGGATCAGTGGCAGTTTTTTAAATATGGGGGCAAATGAGAACCTGCCCCCTGCAAGAGAAGTGCTTAATAAAGAAAATCTGATGAGCAGGTTGCCCATGAGAGACTTTGAAAAGCTTTCACATACTCCTGGAGTTGTATATTCCAATGCATGTACTCTCTGGGCTGCATGCCCAGGATATACCCAAGGGGCCCCCAGTCCTTTGCCTTTGGCTGACTCTGAGGCCCAGCACAGGCAAGAAATGAAGGCTAGAGCAGAGTTGTAAACTGCCTGAGCATTACTGCCATGCTCCAAAACTCACACAGAGCCTCTCAACATAAGGAGGGAAGAGTTACTAGTTCAAGCAAGTAGTAAGCAAGTAATGACCGTGCATTAGGTGACTATTAAGCTAATCAAGAAGAGGCTTTAGTGGCCATGCATGACAATAGAGTTAAGAGATTTCACAGACTAACCAAGAAAGTCACTCAACAAACAAGTAGTGGCAACAACAAATGCTGGGGGAGAGCAGATCTGATTTTTAGATTTGTCACATTATCTAAAATGTCTAGTCTCAATGAAAATTACTTATCCCACAAAGAAACAGAAGAGTATATATATATATATATATATATATATATATACACGTATATATACTCATATATATACATATATACAAAAAACAGGAAAATACAGTCAATAGAAACTGTCATGAGGGGCCTAGATGTTGAACTTACTAGATGAAGACTTTAAATCAGTATTATGAATACACCCAGATAACTGAAGGAAACCATATCTAAAGAATTAAAGATTATGACAATGATAGCTCACTTAGTAGAGGATAATAATAAAGAAATAGAACTATAGAGCTGAACCAAATGGAAATTCTAGAGCGTGTAACACCTTCAGTATAAAATCACCAGAGAGGCTCCACAGCTGATTTAAGCTGATAGAGGAAATCATCGGCAAGCTTGAAGATAGGTTGATTGAAATTATTTATACTAAGGAATGGAAAGAAAAGAGATTGAAGAAAACAATGTGTGGGGGGCACTGACACACGTAACAATATACACGTAATAGAGTCCTCAGAAAGAGGGAAGAAAGGGCGGGGCCAGAAAGGGTATTGAAGAGATAAAGGCCAAAAACCTAGCAAATTAGATGAAAAGCATTACTCTGCACATCCAAGAAATTCAGTGAGCTTTGAGTAAGATAAACTTGAAAAACATACCTACATGTTTCTTAGTCAAACTGTCAAAAGCCAAAAACAAAGTGAGTCTCTTGAAAACACAGAGTTCTTATTGTGGAAAAGGGATCCTCAATATGATTAATAGCTAACTTTTCATCAGAAACCATGGAGTCCAGAAGACAGTGGGATGACATTTAAATACAAAAAGAAAAGGGCTGTCAACCAAGAATTCTGCATCTAGCAAAATAATCTCAAAAATAAAGGAGAAATTAAGACATTGCTAGAGAAATAAAAACTGAATTTCCAACTAAAAGACCTGCTCTATAATAAAGACTAAACACAGTTGTTCAGACTGAAATGAAAACACTAGATGGTAACATAAATCTACGTGAAGGAAAATAGAGCCAGAGAAAGTCCATTTTTTCCCTTGTCAGTCTTTCCTTCTTATACTGATTTCTAAAACTGCCAGAGGGTAGACATGTGAAATAGAGCTGAGAGTCCAGAAATGAACTCTTACATTTGTGATCAGTTGCTTTTTGACAAAGGTACCAAGACAATGCAATAAGGAGAGAATTGTCTTTTTACAATGTGCTAGGACAACTGGATATCCATATGCGAAAAAGTGAAGTTAGCTCATACTATACACTGAAACGAACTCAAAATGGAAGTAGACCTAAATGTCAGAAATAAAATGGTAACACAGAAGAAAGCGCAGAAGTGAGTTTTCAGGTTCACGTGGCCCGTGGTTTGACTGTGGGTCTCCTTGCAGTGGTGGCAGCTACTGAGCACAGTACAAACTGCCGTGGCCAGAGTCGTGGCAAGGTAGACGTTTAGGTTTCTTCCGTGCTTTGACTGAGTTTTAGTTGAAAGGAGTGCAGCTGAAACTGTAACCAAAGGAGGTATTATGCTTCCAGAAAAATCTCAAGGAAAGGTACTGCAAACAACAGTAGTAGCTGTTGGATCAAGTACTAAAGGAAAGGGTGGAGAGATTCAATCAGTTAGTGTGAAAGTTGGAGATAAAGTTTCCTCCCAGAATATGTAGGCACCAAAGTAGTTCTAGAGGACAAGGATTATTTCTTATTTAGAGACAGTGACATTCTCGGAATGTATGTGGACTGAAATCGTTATAAAAATGGCATGAAGTGAAGCTGCCCATTCCAGTGAAGTTGTAAAATCTTTCATCATGTAAATAATTTTCATGTCTCTCTTTTATATTAAACTAATGGTACCCAAACTACTGACTTAAAACAAAACAAACAAACAAAAAAAAGTGAGTCTTCATAACATTGAGTTTAGGTACTTTTTTTTTTTTTTTTAAGATTTGACACCAAAATCACAGTGACAAAGGCAAAGTAAATAAATTAGATTTCATCAGTCTTAAACTTTTGTGTTTCAAAGAACACAGTCTGGGTGGCTGGGTGGCTCAATCGTTAAGCATCTGCCTTCAGCTTAGGTCATGATCCCAGGTTCCTGGGACTGAGCCCCACATCAGGCTTCCTGCTCAGTGGGAAGCCTGCTTCTCCCTCTCCCACTTTCCCTGCTTGTGTTCCCTCTCTCGCTTGTCTCTCTCTGTTAGATAAATAAAACCTTAAAAAAAATAAAGAACCCAATCAATAAAAAAAAAAAAATTAAAATCCACAGAATGAGAGGTAATATTTGCAAATCATTATCTGACAAAGGACTTAATCCAGACTATATCAAGAACTCTGATAACTCGATATAGAGACAACCCAGTCTCAAAGTGGGCGAATATTTGAAAAGACATATTCAAAGAAGATCCATGAATGGCCGAGAAGCACATGAAAAGATGCTGAATGTTATTCATCATTAGGAAAATACAAATCAAAACCCCAGGATGCCCCTTAACACCCACTAGGATGGCTACAACAAAAAAGATGACATTAACAAATGTTAGCAAGTATATAGAGAAATCGGAGCCATCAAACATTACTGGTGGAAATGTCAAGGGATACAGCCCCTTTGGAAAATGATTTGGCAGTTCCTCAAAAAGCTAACCAAAGTTATGGCCCAGCAATTCCACTCCTAGGTATATACCCAAGAGAAATAAAAGCATCATGTTCATCCAAAAATATGTACGTGAATGTTGATATTATTAATAACACCAAAAAAGTGGAAGCAACCGAAATGTCCATCTAAATGATGAATGAATGAGAACAAAATGTGATATATCGTCACAATGGCAATAAAAAGCAATGAAGTACAACATGAATGAACCTTAAAAACATTACACTAAGTGAAAGAAACGAGGCACAAAAGACCACCTATTAGATGATTCTATTTATATGAACTGCCCAGGGCAGCTGGGTGGCTCAGTCAGTTAAGTGTCTGAGTCCTGGTTTTGGCTCAAGTCAGATCTTGTGGTTTGTGAGATTGAGTCCTATGTCGGCCTCTGTGCTTAGTGGGGAGTCAGCTTGAAGATTCTCTCCCTGTGTTCCTGCCCCCACTCAAACACATTCTCTCTCCCTCTCTCAAATAAATAAATACATCTTGGAGCGGGGGCTCTGTTGACATGAACTGTCCAGATTAGGCAAATACATGGAGACAGAAAGTAGATTGGTGATTGCCAGGGACCAAGGAGATGGGGTGAGGGGAGTGACTGCTAATGGTGAAGGGTTACTTTTGGCATGATGAAAACGTTCTACAACAAAGTTGATGGTTGCACAACTCTGTAAGTATATTAAAAACCACTGTATGGTAAAAGTTAGTTGAGTGAATTTTGGTATGTGAGTTATAGCTCAATAAATCTGTTAACAAAAATAGGAAATTGTGGTAGCATATAGTAATTCAGGTATGTTAAAAATAAATAGGTTTCTGGGGCACCTGGGTGGCTCAGTGGGTTAAAGCCTCTGCCTTCAGCTCACGTCATGGTCTCAGGGTCCTGGGATCGAGCCCCACATCGGGGTCTCTGCTCTGCGGGGAGCCTGCTTCCTCCTCTCTCTCTGCCTGCCTCTCTGCCTACTTGTGATCTCTGTATGTCAAATAAATAAAATCTTTAAAAATAAATAAATAATAAATAAATAAATAAATAAATAAATAAATAGGTTTCTGAGGGGTTGAAGAAAAACACTTAATAATCACCAGTGAGGCAATATAATGAGCAGCTTAGAGGTTAGGACTCTGTGGCCACATTGCCTCATTTTGATATTTGGGACCATTCCTTACTCACTGTGTGACATTGAGCAACGCTTCTATGTGTTTTGCTTTCATTACCTGCAAAGTACCTATGGAAATGGTATTTGTTTTCTGGTTGTTCAAACTTAATGAGTAAATGGGAAGTGCTCAATAAATATTAATTATTATTAGTCAATTTAATTAATTACCTTGTTTTCGTAGGAAAATATTTCTAGTTTCTAAAGGCAACTTCAATGGGGCACCTGGGTGGCTCAGTCGTTAAGCGTTTGCCTTCGGCTCAGGTCACAATCCCAGGGTCCTGGGATCAAGCCCCATATCGGGCTCCCTCCTCGACAGGAAGCCTGCTTCTCCCTCTCCCACTTCCCCTGCTTGTGTTCCCTCTCTCACTGTGTCTGTCTGTCAAATAAATAAATAAAATATTTTAAAATTTGTTTTAAATAAAAAACAACTTAGCCAATTTTGAAATATTATATATTACTGAAATAATGTAACAGTTATCATGTATGGAATGCCTCCTATTTACAGTCAATGCATTGAGCATTTTTGTACATAATACTTCTAATCTTTATAACATTCTGCAAAATAGGTACACTTGTGCTCACTTATATATGAGTAGAGTCAGGAGTGGAGAAATGAAATTTGCCCATGGTCCCATATTTAATGATGGCGGGGCTGGGATTTGAATGAAAATTATTGTCCTCAAAGTCCATACCCTCACCGTAGCCCATTCTACCTCAAAGGGACTGATGTCTGCTCTTGGTCTCATGTCCTTCTCCTTTTTGCCTATCATGTCTTCATTTCAGTTCTATTTCCCTAGACTTCTTGATTTCAGCCCTGCCTGTTTTAAGTTCTCCTTTTTTAAGAAGAAAAGCAGGGCTTGGACATTGATCACTGGGTCCCCAGCTGCATGGAGTCTCAGAGTGTGGGACCTCTTATGTCTGAAATCCAGTGCATCACTTGCTAACTATCTTTATTTGTAGAAATGTTAATATTGTGTCTGGTTATGGCTTTCAGATAAAGAAGTCATTTCAAGGGGATCATTTGCCAATACTGACCATGACAGAGACTACTGTGTAAGGAAACCCAGGGCTGATGTCCATTTAGTGGACAAACCCTTGTACATCAAGTTTCTTTCCATTTTCAAATTACAGTTTTGAATATTACAGATCATGGATTGGGCATTAACATCTTAAAGTGGAAACCTTCTAGATCAGGTAGCTGCATCTTTGGCCAAAATCCTTCTAGGATTATTCTGGCCCTTACATGACAAACACCACGGATAGCACATTTCCATTTAAATTATTCCCACCGTATGTTCCAGTGAGAAGTAGAGCAGTTTTCTTGGAGGCAATGGGACACTGTTCAGTAAAATGCATCATCAGTGTTTTTCCCCTTTTGTTGAATGGTCATTGTTTCCCTCTCATTGCGGTGTTTGCAGTTTTTCAACTCCACACTGGAGATAGAAAGAGGCTATGGCAACTGAATGGAAAAAAAATTAGAGAAAAATATCCCAGTAGAGTTTTCTCTTTTAGGCATATTTTCATTGAAAGTGAGTAGGTTGCTGCCCAAATCACAAATATCAAAGCCTTGGTGCTTTGGGGGTATTTAACATAGAAATCGAAACAAATGGATTAAAGTCTTTGCTAAGTTATAAATAGAATAGTTTTGCTCTGCTCTTTTTGAGATTAGCTTTTGATCTACATTACTCCATGCCTAATTTAGATGTAAAAATGCATGCATAGAAATTACTGTAATAACCCTGAAACAACAGCAGTGAATAGCAACAGAAAACTATAGTCTTTTTTTTTTTAAGATTTTATTTATTTGGGAGAGAGGGAGCGTGAACACGCACGAATGGCGGAAGGAGCAGAGGAATAGGGATAAACGAGACTCCCTGCTAAGCCAGAAGCCCAACCCGTGGCTCAATCCCAGGACAGAGACCACGACCTGAGCCCAAATCTAGAGTCAGATGCTTAACTGACTAAGCCCCCACGCACCCCTGAAAACTAGTTTAAAGTATACCTTTTGTGTGTGTGTTTCCTGATACCTCTTTGCAAAAGGAAAACTTGCAAGTTTTTCGGAGGTTTTTTCTGAGTTGTTCCGAGCGGCTGCTCTGGTGTTGCATCACAGGTAAGTTTCCGCTTCCTCACATTATACTTGCATTAGCCATAGGACTGACCGGTGCTGTTTTTCTGATGGCATGACACCGTGCATAAGAATGATTGATTAAAGTTATACTCCCTCCATCATTTTCTTGCAGACTGTGGCTTTTAATTAAGAAATCCACTTATGGTTTGTCTCCCTCCCAATCCCAACTTGTTTCATTTACTCGTCTTAATCTCACAAAACAAACTGAGGGTTGCTGGGGGGAGGGGGGTTGGGAGGGGGGGGGTGGGGTTATGGACATTGAGGAGGGTATGTGCTATGGTGAGTGCTGTGAAATGTGTAAACCTGGCGATTCACAGACCTGTACCCCTGGGGATAAAAATGTATTATATGTTTAAAAAAAATTATTAAGAAAAAAAGAAGAAGAATATACCACAGGGCGCCTGGGTGGCTCAGTGGGTTAAAGCCTCTGCCTTCGGCTCAGATCATGATCCCAGGGTCCTGGGATCAAGCCCCACATCAGGCTCTCTGCTCAGCAGGGAGCCTGCATCCTCCTCTCTCTCTGCCTGCCTCTCGGCCTGTGATCTCTGTCTGTCGAATAAAAAAAAAAAAAAAAAAAAAGAATAAAAAAAAACAAAAGAAATCCATTGTGTATGAATAATGTCAGCTTCACCAAAAATAAGAGTTACTCAGGAGTATGTCAGTGGTTCCACATTTCTGTCTTTTCAACATTTCTGTCTATACAATTAAATATTTGAATGTTTCCACTGAACTGCTTTTGAAATGAAATGGATTAAGAAAGAAGCAGAAATGGCAGATTTTCCATGGAATTAAGCTATAAATTAAGAAGATTAGCAATTTTTATGAAAGTACTACAAAGAAGCGCTAAAAGCAGTTGCTTAAGATGACCATAATAGTTTAATCCTGTTTTTCTAAATCAAACTTTAAACTTCTGGGACTCCAGTGACACTTACACAAAAAAAATCACAACGGAATGGCAGTAGGAGCCCAGAGAATTCAGAAAATTGGATGGTGGCACAACTTAAAGTGAACTTGAAAGGAGGCTCTCCAGTTGGAAAAGTTTTGTTCTTAGCTCTGACCCCTGGGGAAGGTCATTTCACCCTCTGAGCCTCAGTTTCTTTATCTCTAAATTCAAAATAATTACCCCAGTTTCACCTCTCCTGCAAGATTTTAATGAGGCATGAAAATGAAACCAAACCAAACACGACGAAAACCCACCATCATGGATGTTCCCATGTGTGTTTTCCTGGGGGACCTCATCAAGAGTCAATGCTCGGCCAAGGTTCCAGGATGGCATCTGATGCCAATTATGGCAACACAGCGAAAGGATAAGATACATTATAGTCTTTGAATTAATTCAAACTAAAAAGGTGTTTTCTCTCAGTGAAATGATTGAATTTTCAGTATTGGTCAATGAAAAGAGAATGTCTAAAAATTTTCTTTATCTGTGATTCTCTTTGGGAGTTCACAGTACAGTGTTTAATATTTCAGAAAAATTGCAAACTGTATCTGTAGGCTGGCACTCTGTTTGCTGTTCCAAAATTTTTCATCCTGTAGGTTGTGATCAGTGTCTTAGTACACATCCACACAGGTCGATGTCCTAAATATATGTATGCACATATATAGTATAGATAATCTGTTTATCAAACAATTTATTGATTGTATCCACAGAAAGCCTCCCCATCAGACTCCTAGCCCCTTGCTGTTAAGGACTTGGGGGTTTTTGCTTGTCCAGGACACAGCTCAGTGCACTGGTCCCTGTAGACAGAGTAGGGAAGGGAGGTAGTACCTTGGCTCCCCTTTTAACTTTCTCTCACTAGGAATGTTAGCCCACAAGCCTGCCAGTCTGGCCTAGGGTATAAGGAATAGGAGTCTCTTTTGCTTCCTGAAACCCTCAGGCTGGATGTTTCCCCTGGTAACCCAGACTATCTTTTCTCTATCCTGATAGAAGACACCCTTTCTCTGCCACTTTCTAGAAAGAGCAAACTCCAGTTCTCCGACTCTTCTTTTGTGCCGGTTCAGAGTGCCTTACCTTATCTTTTTTCTTCAGTAAGAACAATGAGAGATGGAATGTACAAGTGGACAATGTCCAGACCATATATAAACCTAAAACCTTGACCTACAACCTGTAGCAAACCACCTGGGAAATAACCCAGGAAGCCAGCCTGCTGTAAGCCAGACTTGTAGGAAGTCAGATTGTCCAGAGAGCAATCTCTAGTGACAATTCAGGAAGCTAAAGAATAACCACTGTAACAATTGGCCCCAAATGTCCAGGACTTGATTAATAACTGACAGCTTCCTTAATGTTTTTCCCGCCTCCAATTTAGGACCCATCCAAGACAGCCAGATACGCTCTCCTAACCAGTCACATAGGACGCCCACTTCCAGTTACCTGCCAACAGCCTCCTCTGAGGGTACCCCTGAAGCCTTTCCTTTTTTCACCTTTAAGCTTTCCCAATGCTTCAGGAAAACACAAGTGATGGTGGCTGACTCCCTTGCTCTAGCGTGCTGTGAATAAGTAGCATTCTGTTTTTTTCATTCGGTTGGTCTTTGTTTATTCCCACCATAACAAATGTCAGATATTTTCTTTTATCTTTATATTCAAGCTGGAAAAACAGGAAATCTGATTAAAATGCATTAGTTTCAGCAGGAGATTGCTTTTTTAATGCTACTTATTTCCTGCAGAGATTTTATTTAAATTATTGCAAAGAGAGTTTGCTGTGAGAGCATTGCCTTCACTACAACATTTGCTGTGATTCATAACTTAAGCTGCCCACTTGGGGGTAGAGGGGGTACCCTCCACCCCCCAGCTGTTCCTTCTAGGGCAGAGTCCCCTCCTGTCTTGTCTAGGATATGCTACCCATGTTTCATTATCATGGTGTAAAGTTTAGGCATGTTTTGGCTAGGCTTCAAGCTGATTTCTCAAAAAAAAAAAAAATAGATATATAATTCCCAAATAATAATTAGCTATAACAGCATGTTCACAGCCAATTATATAGAATTTGGTATATATTGTACTAAGGCACCATTGTTACCAATTCCTTCTAACTCCAATTTTAACGTACAGACTTTGCCTAGAATAGTCTTTGACCACATGCCTTCTCTGAATTTAGAGTTAGAACCTTGCAAGGTACATATACATCTCTGGGACTTCTCAATCACCAATATCTGTGTTTTCTCCCTTCCCTTTTTCTTAACAGCTAATCATACGCAGTTGCTTACCTAATCTAGTGAATGTTAATCGGAGCTCTGGGAGTTCTTGTATTATGTTTTGTCCACGTAGCTCTTCTTGCCTTTTTCCATGACCATGTTTTATTTTGTTCCTATAAATTACTATTTTCCATGTTGTTGTGAATTTATTCCTGATCCCCTTCCATCTGCTGCTTGCCCTCTTAGCTGGAGCTAGTTCTCACTTGAATGTGCACATGTGTTATGTGTTGTTCAAAATTCATATTTTGAAACCCTAACCCCCCCCATGCCTCAGAATGTGACTATATTTAGAGATAGGGTCATTTAAAGAGGTAGTTAAGTTAAAATGAGGCCATTGGGGCGGGCCCTAATCCAATATGAGCAGTGTCCTTTTAAGAAAGGGAAATTTGGACACACGTGTGCACACCAAGGAAAGACCACGTGAGGACATAGCTAGAAATCTGCAAGCCAGGGAGAGAGTTCAAAAGACACCAAACTTGCCAACAGCTTGATCTTGGACTTCCAGCCTCCAGAACTGTGAGAACATAGATTTGAATCTTCTAAGTCACCCAGTCTGTGTATTTATATGTTATGGTAACCTCCACAAACTAATACGATTAGTGAAGAAACTCCCCTTACGTAGCAATTTGCGATCTTTACTTACTGTCTTAGCCAAAACATTTCTTTGAACAGTTCAATTTTCGTACATAGGTGAAAATATTCAAAGCTCAGATGGATGAATGTTAATTGATTAGGACAAAATTAAACGTGATCTTATGTGAGGCTTCAAGCATCATCATCAGTTTTGTGATCATCTGACCACATCGAGGAAGTGGGGGCATACCAACCAAATGATGCAAGGGAAACACGTGGGCCAAGTGAAAAGAAATCAGGGTGACAATAAATGAATATACGAGTAGCAGAGTTTGATCGAAAATGTGAAATGCGACGGTGAGAAGTGTTTTCTTCTCTCTACCACCTGTCTCTGTCTCGTGAAATGGTATCAGTTTGAGTTTGGTGAGATTTGGAAGACGAATTCTAGGGATTACTACAAGATTTTGCAGGCTTGTGGGATTTTGTTTTCTCAGTTTTACTAGGAGGTTCTTCCACTCTATGAGAAAAGAAGGGAAATCAATAATAATGACCTATTTGCGATGTGTAGGAAATACAGGAGGAGAAGGATTAAGCAGGACCAAGCAATACATTTAATACCTCCCACATGAAACCTCACTTAAGTGATAACAGAAGGACAAAAAAAAAGGGGGGAAATGACAGTAGAAAAGAAAAACCTCGCTTAAATACAATAAAAATGTAAACCTGCCAAAAAATTTAAAAAAAAAAAAGAGGGAAGCAAGAACAGTTGAACAACACCAATGTGTTTTTTGTTTGTTTGTCTTTTGAAAAGCAAAGAAGGAAGGATCTGACTTGGTCATTCCAAGAAAGCTGAAATTGAAGGACGTGATTACAGAGGGGCTTCCAAAGGGAAGGGATTTAAGGCACCCGCCACCGCAGCAACCATATGGGCTTGAAGAAGACACTGTTCCCCACCCAACATTTCAGATGCCCAGTGAGAAAACTGGCTTGATGACAAGCCCAACAGGAAGGCCTGTCAACCACATGCCCTCCCCTTCCATGCAACTCCTCGTCACTGTGGCAGTCCTGTAGGACTCCCAGCTGAGGGTCGCCTAACATGGGAGAGACCCCTCAACACAAAAGAAGATAAAGAACAAAACAAACGAAGAGTGCAGTAGAGCTCAGGGGAAACCAAAGATCCAGGGAGCAAATGTCAACAGAAATAATATCTGTAAGATGCTCAGAGCAGGAAGAGAAGATAGTGTAGCCGTGAGAAAAGAATAGGAAGGATACTGTGGAAAGAAAAAGAGACCCAACTAGGGCTCTGTCAGAAATGTGCAAAACAGCATCTGCAAAAGTAAAGAGTTTCTTAGCAGTATCAGAAGCTAAGTCAAGAAAACTGGCCAGAAGGGAAAACCAAAAAAGATTGAAAATAGAGAAGTTAGGAAAACTAGAGGTTCAGTGTAATGTGTTCAACATACAAAGGAAGGAAGTTCCAGAAAGAATAGGGACAGAATGGAGAAGAAATTATTAAAGACATAAGACCGGATAGTCTCCAATTGAAAAATTGTGAGTTTCCATATTGAAGGGACCCATAAGTGACCAGCACTTAGACAAAGATAGAGTTTCAGGAAATTTCAGGAAGCCAGAAACAAAGAGAAGATTTTAAAATCCTCATTACTATCATCACAGTTGTACTTACACATAGCAGAAGTACTTTTTTTTTTTTAGCACATTTAATCTTAGAGACTCTTAAGAAGACTTGTAGTATTTCACCGTCTTTATAAATGAGGAACATTAAGTCACAGTGGTTAAGTGAATCCCCCAGTATCGCATAGCTAGTAAGTGGGAGTCAGATTTCCAAACCAGGCAGTCTAACTCCATACCCACTACAGAGTACTACTTCTATAAGGTTTTCTGAGGGACACCCCCCCCCCCCCCGCCGCCAAAAGAGGATCTCCCAATAGCAGCACTAAAAGTTCTAACACAGTGTGGAATTGTTTTCAAAATTCTCAGGAGAAAGTATTTCCTACCTAGAATTCTGTAAACAGGCAAGCCTTCAATCAGCTCTAAGTATAGCTTCAACTGTTTTCAGAAATTTAGTGTTACCTGTGCTGTGTCCTTTCTTGGGAGCAACTAGAATGCAGTAATTAGGAAGACCACTATAGGGCAAAAGTCAAGGGCAGTTCCCTGATGAGGCTTGCCCAGCACGCCCAGACTGCCGCCAGTCCAGATCAAAGCAAGGCAGTTGGCTACTGCAGGATTATCTTCAGAAAAAAGAAAGAAAGTGGTGGCTTATCTGATGTTTTTGGTAAGGGGTAGAATAGTATCAAGAGATTTTGTATCGCCCTTCCAGTGCTGTAAAGAACAAACAGTGGTAAGTGCGTTAGAATATGAAGCCAAAGAAAAGGGGGCAGATATGTAGCATGAAGGGTCCTCATCACAGGATGACTCGAGTGTGAATGATAACTCATTGTCATATAAAACCCGAATGTGAATTTGATCAGATAGATGAAAGATTTGTGAATTTAACTGTAGCAAGATTGAGAAGAGGGAAAAGAAGACAACAAATTGTTAACGTGTTACCTTCTCTAAGAGAAAGATGAGTGATAATGTCTAGAATGGGATAAATCAAGAAATAGTGGTGTATAAACATAGTATTTATTTTTTTAAAGATGTTATTTATTCACTTGTGAGAGAGAGAGACAGAGCACAGCAGAGGGGAGAAGCAGAGGGAGAAGGAGAAGCAGGCTCCCCACTGAGCTGGGAGCCTGATGTGGAGCTCAATCCCAGGACCTGGAGATCATGACCTGAGCTGAAGGCAGACACTTAACCATCTGAGCCACCCAGGCACCCCAAAACGTAGTATTTAGATAGAAGCAGGTAAATGCAGAAGAGATGTTTAAAGCAATCAGCTGGGGTTGGACTCAGGATGGGAGAAGAATTGAGTGAGAGACTGTACTGCTTTTATTCTAAGACCTGCAGTATTAGTTAACTTTTAAAAATATGTACTTTTAATTGAGTAAAAATAGAAAGGGAAATTTAACTGTTTAACTATAAGAATCAGTTTGGCTATAGTTTGCTCCCCTTAAGACTTTCTGCAAGAAATAAGTTTTTGGAGAAGACTTTAAAAATAGACTTAATCTAATTTGATGTTGAAGAGAAAAGCATATCATCCAAGTGAATGAGGAGCATTTCTGGGAAGTGAGGACCTTGTCAACTGGTTGGGGGGTCTGGAGTAAAGTGAACTAGGGTGTGTTGTGGGATTAATGAAGCTGGAAGCTGGGAACTCCATTTAGAGATGACTAGAGTGCCAGATACAGCTGAGGTTCAACAAAACACAAGTGCTTGGGGTGAGTTTACAAAGCCATGTGGCACCGAAAAAGCAATCAAGTCTCTGTGCTCTTAGATCCATGCTTCCACAAGGAGAAATGTCAATTAGAAGCTGTTGTCTTCCCGGCAATCAACTCAAATACCAACCCTATCAGTTTCTTTTTTCAGTTTTATAAAATGGGTGTATTTAGGGTCAAAGAAGTGTTATTTTCGATGAGACCTTTCAGAATGTAAGCATGGCCTCTCTTGTGAGCCTTCAAGCTCCCGTTGGAATATACTAAAGATTGGAATTTTTTTGCCATCGACATCTGAGTGATATCACTGTAGAAAAGACGCATATCCATTCCCTTCCTCCCTCCAGCCCTTCCTACTCTCTCCCTCTCTTCCTTCTCCCTCCCGCTCTCTCTCAAACACACACATACATCCTGTGTAATTAGGTTTGGTGTTTACTCCCCTCTAATCATGTGAATTTTATACAATACGGTTCCTTGGTTTATGCTTAAAAATAAAATTCCCAGATCCCATCCTAGATTTCTCCTGATGCCCATAAAAGAGACCATGGTGAATCTTTCCAAAGTTGAAAACAAACAAACAAAACAAAACAAAAACAAATCCAAAGTGCACTCATTACTCTGGTAAAAACTGCTCCTAAGACAAATTTTATTTATTTAGTGATACAATCACTATAACATTTTCCTTTGGGCTTTCTGCCCTGTTTTCCTAACAAAAGATCAGCTCTTTGCAAAGATGCTCCTAACATCAGCTATCAAAAGAAATGCAAGAAACTTCTAGAATACCAGGAGGAATGAAGGGAAGAGCCTGCTGTGTAAGGCTCCAGTAACCTCATTTGAAAAGTAATTTCATGTGTTAGAAAGGTAATTCTCCCCTCATCTGTGTGACAACTTAACAAGAATCTAACAGATTTATCTATCAACTCGAACAAATTACAATAGCCACAACGAGTGTTGGCAATTTAGGTACATTTGAGAAGATGTGAATATATGGGTTGCATTTTTTTTTCTTTTTCATAATCTTGGGATTCTTGAAAAAAGCCATTATATTTTGTTACTCGGGGCCTGCCAAAGTGAAGGCTTTTGAGTATCTTTTTATTGGAATTCTGTCTTTGACTTGCTCTGTATAAATTACCTACTTGGGATGAAGTAACATTGAAATTACTGATGACCAGCACTAGCATAAATCAGTGTGATGGTAGCAGCAGCGATGGCTTTTGACACGAATCAATATGTGGGTCTCACAGAAATAACAGTGTCAGACCCACACATTATTGTAGCCACTGTGGAAAACATGGAGTTTCCTCAAAAAATTAAAAATAGAACCACCACATGACCCAGCAATTCCACTTCTGGGTAGATATCCAAAGACAATGAAAATGAGATATTGAAGAGATATCTGCATTCTCACGTTCATTGTACAATTATCCACAAAAAGACATAGAAACAACCAAAGTGTCCATCAGTGGATGGATGGATAAAGAAGATGTGGTATATATACACATAAATACACACACACACACACACACACACACAGAAATATTATTCAGCTGAGAAAGAAGGAAATCCTGCCATTTGCAACGACATGGTGGACTTTGAGGGCATTGTGCTAAGTGAGATAAGCCAGACACAGAAAGACAAATGCTGTATGGTATCACTTACACGTGGAATCTGAATTTAAAAAAAAAAAAAAAAAGGCAAACTCATAGAAACAGAGTAGAAGAGCAGTTGCCAGGGCTGGGGTAGGGTGTGGGAGTAAAAGAAATAGGGAGAGGTTGGTAAAAGGTACAAACTTTCATCCATAGAATGAATAAAGTCTGAGAATTGAAGGTTTAACGAGGTGACTATAGTTGATAACGGTATATTGTATAATTAAAATATGCTAAGAGAGTAGAACTTAAATGTTCTCAACAGAAAAATTTAAAAATGAAAAAATGAAAGATAAATTTTTGAGGTGATGGATGTGTTAATGAACCAGATGGGGGAAATCCTTTCACAATGCATACGCATATCAAATCACCATGATGCATGCTTTACAGTTTTGTCAGTTATGCCTCAGTGATGCTGACGTTTAAAAAGGAAATAAACCAGTAGACTCAAAGAAATGAAGGGGGAAAGAAGAAATAGAAAATCAGTATCTAATCTTAAAAATCTATGTCTGGCCCTAGAATATCTTAATAAAACTAATAATGTAAAAAATGTTCCCTGGGCTGGGCTGAAGTTGGCACCATGTTTTCACACAAATCTCTGAGGACATCTGTCTCTCGGAGCTCTCCTGGCTCCTTATCACTTTCCTACATGGAATCACGAATTCATAAAACATGGGCTGGTAAAACAAACAAAACAAAACACCTTAACACACTTTGTCTCATGCTTTGCTCAAGCCAATAATGGGTCAACCAGTTTTGCTGGACTAATTCAAAAGAGAGAGAGCCATGTTGTACACAGCACCTTAATCCACTTTCAGGGAGCACCAATTGTTGTTTTCACTTTTTGTGTGTCAAAATCTTTCTTTTTCTTTGTAACTCACTCATTCTAGTGCCCTGCCCTCAAGCTCTTTGACTCTTGAAATCAGGTATCCCGCACCTCCCTCACCATGTACCCGTTTACTGAACTACTCCGTCCCCCTTTCGTTTAACACAGAAGTGTTTGGCATTATTAACATTTCAAAATCCCAGTTTATCTGTACAATGAGTCTCAGCATACAGTAGGAATGCAGTTTTGTTCTTTTTCCCTCAGGGTAGTTCCTCTCAGTTTGCCACTCCACAGGCTCGCTCCCGCCTGCTTTCCGCTCTGCTCCCACCTTCATCCGCATCACGGTGTAGTGCGAGGCTGACCTGGACGGAGAGCTCCAGAAGACTCCTTCCACACATCTGCCAGCCTCTGCCTGGCCCCTCTGCTGCTCTCAAACCCACTTTCTGACAGGAGCTAACGCACCCTGGTAAAGGAGAAGTCAGGAATGTTTTTGTTTGGCTGAATTCTCAACATCAAGGCATTTATTTGCTTTGCTTTGCTTTGCTTTGCTGTGCTGTTCACTTTGTAATTCATCACATGTTCTGGTGACACTTTCCCAATGCCTTTGAAATGTAATTACAGTTTACCATGTTGAGTGGCATCTTCATGAGGACCTCTGTTGAAAGATGAAATGAAGTCCCTGATGTGTATTCTTTCCATGCCAGGTGGTCTCATGGAACATTCTATAACATACTGATATAACAGGGTCAACAAGAGCCAACAGTCTTGTTCACTTGTGATCTTTAAAAACAAAAACAAAAACACAACAACAACCTTTAGGCAAATATTAAAGTAATTTTTGGAGGGGGTTATTCCCTGAGGAATTATTGACATTTTCATCCTGCAAAGACGTTGAGTTCTCAAAAATAATAATAGGGCTTTTTTAAACCCTTGACAAGATGTCCCAGAGGAAATAGAAATTAAGCAACCTCGATGAGAGCACAGATTTCATTACTTTATTAAGCAAACAAACAAACAAAAAGCTGAGAGTCATCCTAATGACTAGCAGGCGTATTATCAGTCCAGTAAAACCGGAATCTTCTCTTTAGTCCTTAGAAAGAAACTGGAAATTAATCCGTGACGAAGGCCTTGCAGTGATGGATAAAGCCAAGGGCCTCTTCCTGCCTGAAGATGAAAACCTGAGGGAGAAGGGCGACTGGAGCCAGTTTACGCTGTGGCAGCAAGGTGAGCTCCTGACTTCTAGATTGTTCTCTGCAGCCAATAACTTCATGGGAAGAAGGCTTGAGTCTTCCCAGAGCTGGAATTCCCCAACTTAAATGAAACGGCCCAAAAAAATATATATTATCGAAATCCATCATTGTTTCTTAAAACTACATGTGAACACTTATTTGTGTGTGCCTGTGTTCACATGTAAATCTATGTGTGTGTGTGTGTGTGTATGTAGGTATGCTCACATGTGTATTTGGATAAATATATATAATACTCTGATTTTCCTGGTCTTTCCCATTAAATGATAAGTTATAAAGAGTGACCCTACTATGTAGGCTTAATCGAAAAGTCCACCACATGCTAATTACTATATTAGAAAGGACCTCCCCAGAGCTTCATTTGCTCCATGGTGTGGAGACGACATTGCGTGCCAAAATGGGATCCCCGTGGGTTGGAGATGATAAAAGACCAGAGTGACAGGCAATGATAATTAGTGTCTGTGCTCTTCAAGAATAGGACGTGCTGGGGTGCCTGGGTGGCTCAGTTGGTTAGGCAACTGCCTTCAGCTCAGGTCATGGTTCCGGAGTCCTGGGATCGAGTCCCGTATTGGGCTCCCAACTCCATGGAGAGTCTGCTTCTCCTTCTGACCTTCTCTGCTCTCATGCTCTCTCTCACTCTCTCTCTCTCAAATAAATAAATAAAATCTTAAAAAAAAAAAAAAGAATAGGAAGTGCTACACATTCAACCTAACATTCCTTGGGTTGAAGCCAGGCTCCGGCACATACGCGGGGCCCCAGTATGTGTGTATTCGATGAGTTAATACATCAATCTATCCTGAAAATGAGGAGCATTGAATTTGGGCTTTAAGGTTTTTCCTAATTCTCTTCCTGGAAAATCTCATCATCCTGGGTTAACAATAGCTATCCAAAAATAAATCCATTTTGAAGACCACTCAGTACGTGTGGCACACACTCAGCTGCACCGAATACACTGGGAGACCAAGCAGTGGGTTTACATTAAAGGACAAATAAGCAGTTGTTTATCTCACTTACGCTTTCCGAATGGTTTACTCGTAAAAGAAGAGCTACTTCAGTAATACTTTCAAGGATGCGTCCATCAGCAGAGAGAGCATGTGATTTTTCGGCTTTTTTCCAACAAGATTTTTTTTTCAGGTTGCTACAAGGTCAATAGGTGAACAGCATGCTGATTTTATCTGTTGGAGTCTCACTAGAATGTATGAGTTCTCTTGGCCTCAAGCGTTCATTCAGGAGTTCATCTGATGCCTCCGTTTCATTAACATCCTCCCGCTTCCTAGAACAAGGCTGCAGAAAAGCAGGCATCCTGGCAGTAATTTCCAGAACCAGAGTCTCTGCGAACAGCAGGTGCTTTGATAAAGTTGAAATCTGCAAAGCATTTTAGGGCAGATGAAAGTATTAAGCAAGCAAGAAAATAAATAATGGAGACAAGATTTGGTTGAAGGCAACATTTTGACTTGAAATTTTTGCATCTTTTTAAAAACGTTTTAGTTGTGGCAAAATATATTCCTGAAGCTGTAATGTGTGATATTTTCACTTGTATTATTTCCAGAAAATGACTGCATTTCTATCTTGATTTCCATTTTGACTCAAAATGATTGAGCTGTATGTGCATTTTGGGTGAGGGCTAAAACAAGCTTGTGTTTTCTAATTAGTTGCAGTTAATTAAATAGAATTTTTTTTTTTTTTTTTGTCATAAGAGAATATAAGACACATAGTTTCTCTTTTAGGAAGTTTCGTTAAGGTTCTTTGGGGCCTTCTGTTGGTGGTTCCAGGCTTCTGGGAGGAATCCAGTAATGTCTTTCAGAAGCAAATTCATAGTTTAAAGAATTTTGAAGACAACTGGTACCATAGCTTGTATAGAACTAGGATGGGGCCCCTGATGGCAGATGTTCTCCCAGGTGCTTGGCTCAGAAGCTGGAGAGAATCCTGTGGCAGGAGGGGTTGGGGAAAAGTGAGGAAGAGAGGCAGCATGGCATTTCTTATTCATGCTAAGAGTTCAGGTATAGAGGCTGATGAATATCTGGTTTACTTAACACTAAAGAGATTGTCTTGTTCTAGTTAGGAAAGGACGCTGCTAGAGAGCTAAAGGCCTTAAAGCTGTGGCTAGAGGTTTCATTTTTCTCCAAATGGTAGTGGGAATCATTGTGGGTCTCCCGGCCGCATAATCAAGACTGAAGAATATTTATTCCTTTTTAAATGGTCAACTTTTGGGGGTTGGAGGAAAAGGAGCCCACAAACGTAAATTATGGTTTTCCCCTACAAATGTTTTCAGATTACTAAGTGAATGTTATAGAATATCTGTTTTGCTCATTTATTAATTATCAGCAACAGTGAACACTAAAATATATCGTTAGCCAATATGCCCTACATGTGCAGTCATTCATTGTTCCAGCGCCAGAGGGGACAGTGCTGACCAGTCTCAGTAGCCTTTCGGGATGAGCTCAGACTGAACCTCTGAATCCTTCTCAACGGTGTTCTAGGTGGCCACTGTCGGTTGGTCAGAATTGTCATGCAAGATGAACCTGTTATTCCAGCAGAGCCTCGAAATTAAAAAAGATATAACCCAAGACCTTTACAGGAACCTGGGTGACTCAGTCAGTGAAGCATCTACCTTCAGGTCAGGTCATGATCTCAGGGTCCTAGGATCGAGCCCCAAGTCAGGCTCCCCGCTCAGCAGAGAGTCTGCTTCTCTCTCTGCCTCTCCCCTGCCTCTGCTCTCTCTCTCTCTCTCTCTCTCTCTCAAAAAAATAAATAAACTATTTTAAAAAAAATGGAATGTAACAACAGTTCCATGGTGCTCACTGTGAGCCAGGAACCACCTGACATACTTAAAAGGACTCATCTGATGCCTACAACACCTGGTGACAGAGGTACGATTCCTGTTGTATTTTAGAGAAGAGAAACCGAGGCACAGGGAGGTCACAAAATTAGTGGCACAGCAGGAATCCCAGCCAAAGTGGACCCAGAGTCCACGTTCGTAACCGTGACCCAAGTACCCATGACCTAAGACCACCACCCCTCCATTACATGCTTTATTATTATATAACATAGGATTATTTTGTAGTAAAAAAGTAGTACCATTATCACCCACTAGATAATTGTCAGATCTCCCGAGAATACTCACCGATCCCAGTAATAACCCCCTACTCGAGGCCCTAATTTCATTATCCTTTTTTGGATGAGGATCTGAGGCGCAGAGACTCACAGAAACGTTCGCATCACACAACTACCAAGTGGTGCAGCCAGGCCTCCACCCCGGGATTGCTGGTCTCCCAGACCTGCACTTTGAAGCATCATTTACTGTTTTGTCACATCATGGAGTATAAAGCAGCTGCGAGGAACAGAGGAGGAAACTGTCAAGCAGCTGAATTCAGGGTAGATTTATGGTTGTTTTATTTTTTCTCACCGAGTTTAAAGTAACTCCCAAGAAGTGATCGACTTTGGTTCTTGGGCAAGATGGCCCTAGAAGTTCTGTCAGTGCAGATTTGGAAGAATCAATTGGATACTCATTTCCATGTGAATACACTTTTTAAGAAATAGTTCGGATTTTAAGGTCTTGGGTTATTTTCTTTTCAAGATTTTTTTTTAACTCAGTTTTGAGAGAGAGAACAGGCGAGCACTAGTGGGGGGAGGGGTGGAGGAAGAAGCAGATTCCCCACAGGAAGCCGCCCTACATGAGGCTCAGTCCCAGGACCCTGGGATCATGACCTGAGCGGAAGGGAGACACTTAATCGACGGAGCCCCCCAGGCGCTCCTGTCGTTGCATTTCTAAATCTTCACCATCCATATGACTCTTTAAAGCTACCAGTGGTGATCCACGAAGGTCAAGCATCTACTAAACAGCTTTCCCCCTACAGAGAGGATGTGTTTACAAGACTAGAAAAGATGTGTGTGTCTAAATGGCTAGAGGTGCTCTCTCTAATTTAGTCTTGACCAAGGGGCAGTCCTAGTGACATCCAGACCATTTGGTTACCTGTTCATTAAGGTACAACACATGGAAAGTCCAGCCACTTCTGCTTCCTCCTCAAGCCTCCAAGCCTCCCTTAACTGCTGTCTGCACAGCCTGGGACCCAGAATTGGGGACTTCTGCCAAGCCATCCCCAGATCCTGTGTAAGGGAAGGCATGGGAAGCAGGCTTAAAAATACTTTCTGAGGACACAAGCAGACATCTATTTGGTCAAACTGGCGTTTATCTTTCAGCTCAGCAGGGTACTCCATTAACCCCTAAAAACAGCAACTAACGTTTTGCTCAAGGGGCAAAAAGTTTACTTAGGAAAAACTAGTATACGTATTAAAGTTGTGTTCTAAAACACTGAGGTCCATTTGAGAAGAATACTTTTAAGTTGCCTCCCTTGTAACTCTCATTTTATTCTCAGTGTATGATTATCGTAGGACACAACCAATATTAAATAAGATTAAATTCAGCTTTAGATGTAGCAGCCCCTCGTAAGAATCTTGAGTATGGAATTAAAATTTTTCTATCTTTAAAAAAATCCATTGTTTTACTCCTACATAAGAGCAAATAATTCTGTGTACCTTTCTAAGCATGTCTTCCCTAAGACACAGTTATTCTGTCAGTGGTGAGAAAATCTGCACAGTCCAGGATGTTTAAGACCATGTCCCAAAATCTGTGTTACCGACACAGCTGGTCATAGAAAACGTCATCTCTCATCATCTCTCATTACCATCTCTTCCCCTCTTTTCTTAAATCCTATACTTGATTGACATATGAAGTATGATCTGTACAATGAAATATATATTAAATTCCAATTTAAAATGTTGCAGTAACTCTTTGATATAGTCCTAGAAATGCATTTTTAGGTTAGAAATATAAGCTATTTTTTTCCCTTACAGACTCTGCTATGATTGCTCTAAAAAATTACCACAAACTTAGAGGCTTTAAAATGACACAAATTTGGGGTGCCTGGGTGGCTGGGTCAGTTAAGCGCCAGTCTTCAGGTCAGGTCAGATCCCAGGGTCCTGGGATCAAGCCCCACATCCAGGCTCTTTGCTCAGTGGGGCATCTGCTTCTCCCTGTCCTCCCTGCTCACGCTCTCTGTCGCTATCTCTGCCTCTCTGTCCCAAATAAATAAAATCTTTTTTTTTTTTAATGACACAAATGTATTAAATGTACAGTTCTGGAGGTCAGGAGTCAGTAGTGGTCTCACTGAGCTTAAATCAGAGTGCCCTCAGTGCTCTATTACGTCTAGAGGCTCCAGCTTCTAGAATCTGCCCACATTCCCTGGTTCTCAGGTGCTTTCCATCTTCAAAGCCAGAGATGGCCTGTCAGGTCTCATCCTGTATCACTCTGTTCTGCCTCCCTCTTCCTTGTTGAAAGACTCTTTGATTACATGGGGCCCATCCAGTTAATCCAAGACAATCTCCTTATTTTCAGGTCAACTGATTAGAAATTTCAGTGTCATCTGCAGTTTCCGTTTCTTCTTGCCATATAGCATAACCTACTCATAGGCTCCTGCTTACAACACGGACACCCTTGGGAGGGGGCCATTATTCTACCTGTCACAGGGAGAAGAGTAAATATTCAACACTCACCTTGCCCAGTAGACAGCCTTAGTCACATAGTCTGACACTGGGTGGAGATTTCTGGTCCTTTTTCTGCCAGTCACTGTCTGTGACACTTTGTCTTCTTCTGTTTGTTTAGCCTTCTCATTCCTAGTGAGGGTGACAGTACAGTTTGCATCTGGTCAAAACGGGACGAGTTAAAGTTTTACTGTGATTTGTTTCTAACAATGATTTTATCATGTCTTGTTCTAGGAAGAAAAAATGAAAATGCCTGTAAAGGAGCTCCTAAAACCTGTTCATTACTAGATAAATTTCCCGAGACGACAGGATGCCGAAGAGGACAGGTACCAAGCGTGTCTTCAGTCACGGGAAGAACACAGTTTGTTATTAGGAATAAGGGAGTGCAGACCTTTATGATGAAGCCGTTACTGGCCCAACGAAGGCGTCTTTTTTCACTTTTTAACCAAACCTATTTTCTTGTGGTCCATGTCAGAATTGAGGGCGGGAAATGTTCAGTGTTAGCGCTTGGTAGAAAATGAGAGTCCTTATCAAAGCAATAAGACAAAAATATAAATTCTGATTCTTAACAAAGGTCCAAATTCAAATTGAATTTTCATGATTCAAAATTTACATGAATTTTATCCTGTCACTTTAACTGAGCTCTTCCTCTACCCCTCCGTAAATGGATGACCAGTTTGTTCCATTTTCTGCGCAGATCAAATACTCGGTCATGCACCCGGGAACACACGTGTGGCCGCACACGGGGCCCACCAACTGCAGGCTTCGAATGCACTTGGGCTTGGTCATTCCCAAGAAAGGCTGCAAGATCCGCTGCGCCAACGAGACCAAGTACGTCTCCTGCCATCACTGTCCCTCTTACCGCCTCTGAGGCTGAGTGTTCATTACAAGCCATCTATGTTCACTTGGCTTATTTCTCTTCCTTTGTAACTGAAGGAGGCTGGGATGGGTGACATCCATCTAGAGTCGAGCCTGTGCCCGTGTTTGTGTTTTCTGCGAGTCTAGAGGCACCCCTCATTCTAGGGCTGCCCTGCCTAATCATTCCTCCCCACACTGCTCTCAACTCAGGGAAGAGCCCCCTCGCTTTTCTTTCTAGAGGGGCGGCAGACTTGCATTCAGAGTTGGCTACGTCGCCCCGAGCCCTGCTTCTTGCTCTGCAGCTTGAGTGGTTCGTTCATCAATGCAAAGAGCCCCCCTTCCTGAAGAAAATACCCAGTAATACTTCGGGTTTTTGCTCGAAGGCAGTGTGGTGCAACAGAAGCAGGCTGCCTGTTTCCAGCCCAGCTCCAGCACCTAATCCTGCATGACCTTGCCCAGTTCCTTGATCCCCCTGAGCCTTCGCCTCCTTCCTTATAAAATTGGCACTGATGCTCTCTGCTTTTCAGGATTGTTGTAGGATTAAATGAAATAATGCACACATGGCACGGAGCCCACATCTAGCGGCAGTGGGACCTGGTGAATGTTAGGCCCTTCTCCCCATGCCTTTCGCTGTCCTAATCCGATTACTCCCTCCCCCCGCCAAAAGGCCCTTCTTTTCACCCATCTGAAATAAACCTATTACTAAGATCCAGTGTCAATTCCTAAAAAGGAGCCTCTTTTCAGACTTAATAGAATGTATATGGTGTATATTCTCCATAATCCTATTCTTTATCTTCCATTGCTCTTTATCAATTAGCATATGTTCGCCTAATCTCTATAAACTGTAGGCTCGGAAACCAAGTTGTTGTTTTCTTGGGCATTTTGTCATGGTCCTCAGTAGATGGAGGGGGCTGTTCGTGAGTCATTTGTTTGGTTATTGGCAGAGACCTGCCCACCCTGGACCTGGATGGCAAAGATTCAAAGTTGAATCTGATGGGGGGGCCTTTCCCTCCCAGACGTGGCTTATCAGGGACATAGTACAGGCTCAGATGTTGTGAGTCGTAAGAGAGGCAGAGATAAAAATGCTACAGATGGGCCAATGGGCAAGTAGCTCATTTGCTGCTGGGGTTGAGAATCTTGACAGCAGTGATTTTTAAAGACAGGAAGGCTTGGAAATTTAAAGCTGGGAGAAAAGGGCATTGCAGGCTAAAAGAACAGGATCTGCAGAGGCACAGAAACCAGAAATTATAAGGCACATGTGAAGCATACGGAGTGATTTCTGCAACCAAGAGTGTAGATACTGTCGTGTAGGTAAACCGTTAAAACACGTTAAAATTTTCAAAAGTTGATTTGGGTGTACACCTTTTCACATCAGATAGTATCAAACAAAAGGGGATTAGGAACGTGCCCGGGCAGTAGGTGGGGACAGGGTTTCCATAGAGAAGATGCTGAAGCAAAGCACAACAAGTATTTGACTGGGTACAGTGTAGGTGGCTGCCTTGTTTGGGGATGGCTGGTTGGCTGTTTGTGACTGGCTGCGCTGCACCTCACCTCCTCAGATTCAAGGGCACTGACTCTGGCTTAGGCTTTGGTTGGCTGACGTAGCCCTCCATGACATTGGAGCCACCCCCTTGTTTACAGACTTTAGCAGCACATGCAGAATAAGTCGGAAAGTGAACGAGTGGAATAGAAGCGCAATCCTACAAGGCTTCGAATACCAGCGAGTGGGATCTGAGCTTTGTCGGGAAGATATTCTGGAAGCCATGGGGGAAAGCTGTGGGGAAAACAGGAAGAACAGTTAACAGCTTGTCACAGCAGCCCACCCAAGAAGAGCTGGACTTGGGATGCTGGGAACAAAGGGAGCATAACAAGCAGGTGAGGGAGATATGAAGACTAACTCAAGTGAATCCCAAGTGCGGTGCAAGGGCGGGGAAGTTCAAGGTGACTCGGCGCTGTCCATTTTGGTCAGTAGGAGCCTGTTGATGCTTTAGCAAATACTCAGATCTTGGGGGGTGTGAGGCAAGTTCAGGGAAATGGATAGTGAGTTCCGTGTTTGTATACATTTGATTTAAGTTGCTGTGGGAACACAGTCGTGGAAACATCCAGGAGGTGGCTGGATATAGCTGCCTGGAGCTCAGGAGAGAAATCGGGTCTAGACATAAAGGTTCAAGGGACAGATTTAGCAGGAGGTTCTGGAGGAAGCTTAAGACGCTGCAAACGCATCCAACACTTAGAAGGCAGAAAGACAAAGGAGAACCATCAAGGAGATGGGGCAGCAGAGGCCAGAGCTGGCAGGACCAGGACAAGAATCAGAGATAGCTGAACAGGGAGTGGTTCCTCCCCAGATGGAATGGATCTTATCAAGCCTTTGGGAACTCCGTTTGGGTCTGCAGGGTGTCCACCAAAGGGAAGAGGGGTGAGGACATGGTGGGGAACTCTGGAAATACGGAGAGAATGCTGGGGAACAAGATCAAATAACCATGGGCAGTGACGACGGCAAGAGCACCAGGCCTGTTCCTTGAGTACTGCCTCATGCTTATAGACTTGTTTATTGTCTCTGTCTCTGTCTCTCCTTCCCTCCCCCTTCTTCCTCCTTTCAATTTTTTTTTTTTTTTTTTAATTTCCAATCCGTCCTGCTTATAGATACTTTGGGAAAAATCACTGGACAAAAGTCTGTTGAGAAATAGATAGAGAGAAGGCCAGGCAGGCCCCGATCCTAGTCATCAGAGGCCATGAGGCAATGAGAAACCCAGGCTGAGGGCACCTCTGTGGCGGCGAGAAAGGGGAGAAGGTGGGCAGTGCTGGAGGCATAAACAAGAAGCCAAGCAGGGCTCTCACCACCAGCACAACCATGGGAGAGGGGACCCAGCAGCACATGCATAGTGTGTCCCCCTCCCCCAGACTCCCAGCAAACACTCAGTGACCGTGCTTGACAAAGGAGGGGACTGCCAACCCCTCCCCTTAAGCCGGAAGCCTGATTAGGTGAACTGTCTTCACCTACCGGAAGGAGCCCAAGCCCTGCCACTCACGTGGAGGGTGCGCTTGAGCAAGAAGGTTAACCCATCAGCCCCTCCATTTCTGCTGTACTAAAATACAAGCGACTTCATGTGACAGGAAGTTCCTATTGATAACCATAACTTGCTGGTTGTGGATTTTGTGTGATTATTAATAAGGACTTTCCACCCACCTACCAAGAATTGGGCCAGGATGGTGGTTTTATTTTGTTTTGTTTTTTTAAATTTGTACCTTAGGAGAATCTCTGTGCCCTCCCTTGGTCTTTTTATTCTTTCTTGAGGTTGCCAATTTATTTTTTTTTTTTTAATAAATTTTTTGTTACGTTAGTCACCATAGCGTATATCATTAGTTTTTGGTGTAGTGTACCATGATTCATTGTTTGTGTATAACACCCAGTGCTCCATGCAATATGTGCCCTCCTTGATACCCATCACCAGCTAACCCATCCCCCAACCCCTGCCCTCTGAAACCCTCAGTTTGTTTCCCCGAGTCCATAGTCTCTCATGGTTCGACTCCCGCTCTGATTCCCCACCGTTCATTTCTCCCTTCCTCCTCCTAATGTCCCCCATGCTATTCCTTACGTTCCACAAGTAAGTGAAACCATATAATAACTGACCTTCTCTGCTTGACTTGCTTCACTTAGCATAATCCCCTCTAGTCCCATCCATCTTAATGCAAAAGTTGGGTAGTCATCCTTTCTGGTGGCTAAATAATATTCCATCGTGTATATGGACCACATCTTTTTTACCCATTTTGCAGAGGATAAACACTTCTGGTTCTCTCGGCCCTGGAGATCCCATAAGCATCAGTGCCTTTCCTCCTCATCATGATCTCTGGTCAACCCCCTTCTCTGTGTCCCTCCTCTTGTTTATATTGTGTTACGTTCTCATCCTCAGTTAAGCCTTCACTCAAGGGTGATTGGGTCAGGTGAAGTACTTCATTACAGAAACAGTGTTTTTCCTAAGAGACATGGGTCCGTTAAAGTACTCTGTAATGCTTACAGTGAAAATGGCTAGATATCTGAAGAGGAGACAGGCAGTTTCTAAACTCTGAAGATAGAGAGACCATAACAGGAAACCAGGAAGTTTCATGCTGTTATTCTAGAAATACTATTAGTGTGGAAAGAGAAACACATACACCAAGAAATCAGGCTTCCTTGTGCTAGGCAACAGGAAGCAATTTTCAGATCCTCTCCACTTTCGAAAGAGTAGTTTACTCGTAACAATTTGTGCTTTGCTGTTCTCAGGTATTAATAATCACATCACTGTTTCTCCGGGGCTGTGTGAGTCCTGCTAGCACCCGTGTTGTTTAAATAGTCCATCCCTGCGAAACGCAGCGCAGCAATTTTTATCTGAAGATGAGCTTGCAGGAGGCAACCTTTTATCAGTATAAATAAAATGATCATTTAAAATTCATAAATGCCTTCTGACTGTAAAACTGATGTGTGATGCACATTCCTTGTACATTATTTGTAAAACACAGAGAAGCACGACAGGAAAAAGCCAATATTATTTTTGATCTGGATACTCAGTGATATTGCCCACATGTTTCTCAATACCTGCATATGTATGATTCGTGAGGAGGAGGAGGAGGAGGAACACAGGAATGATAAATAGCGTGCTTGCTTGCGAAGCGGCTCTGAGATACCACGCACATTAATTTATTAATCTTCATGACTATCCTAAGGCATTATTAAAATTCCTATTTTACAGGGCGCCTGGGTGGCTCAGTCAGTTAAACAGCTGCCTTCGGCTCAGGTCATGATCCTGGAGTCCCGGGATCGAGTCCTATATTGGGCTCCCAGCTCCATGGAGTATCTGCTTCTCCCCCTGACCTTCTCCCCTCTCATGCTCTCTCTCACTCTCCAAATAAATAAATAAAATCTCTTAAGATTTTATTTATTTATTTGACAGAGAGAGAGCGATCACAAGTAGGCAGAGAGGCAGGCAGAGAATGGGGGGTAAGCAGGCTCCTCACTCAGCAGAGAGCCCAATGTGGGGCTCGATCCCAGGACCCTGAGATGATAACCCGAGCCTATCCATATCCATTCTGGGCTTTTGGGGTTTTGGTGAGGGTGGTTACAAAATTAAGATCATCCTGTTCTTAAAAGGTGATCACTGTGAATGCTGGTTTTCATTCCAGACAGCAAGGTATCAAGCAACGTAAGCAGCTGGATAGTCTCCACTTCGGGCCCTTTGTGTCGCCGCTGACAGGCCATGCTTTGCGGTCTATCAAATGAGCTCATTTACGACCTGGATCCAAAGCTGAATGAACTTGAGCCAGTGGATAAACATGCCACTGGCAAGTGGCAGCTACTTTTTACCCTCACAGCATGGCCAAGTGGTTTGAACTTTGGACGATCCCAGACAGGAATTCTTTGTACTGAGTCTCCCAGAGGGCATCTAGGATGTTCTAGAACCAGGCTGCAGGAAAAAAAAAAATGAGTCTCCATGTGGCTCTCCTGGAGACTCAGCATTATTGCCTGCAAATGGCCAGCCCGAAATACTAGACAAGACCAATACACACCAGCTAAGTGGGCGTCAGCATTCGCGTCAGCATTGCAAATTGGCAAGAAGTCATTCAGTTCCTCTCTCCATGGCTGTAGAAATAATGGCCCTCTATCATAACACACTTCAAGTAGTTTATAGCATTTTTTTTCATTAATCTCTCAAGTTTCTAATTAGGAAGATCCTGGGGGAAGGCCCACTAAAATATTAACAGTAAGAGAAAGACTTAATTTTTAGAGCCGCCATGAATTGTTCCTAGGCAACATTTGTTTGGTTTTTATAAAGTATCCAAGAAGATCAAGTCTTAAGATTTTCCCCAGAATCCTAGCTCTTCTGTTTCACAAAACAGAACCATCTTCCATCTTAACCATAACGTGACCTCATCCACAAGTCACCATTCAAGTGTGCCCATCTGGGGTTGCAGGTCGAGAATGGCCTTTTAACCGGATAGCTTTCCAGAAGGTTTGTTATTAAATAGGTAACGTTTTGCCCTCTTCCTTTCCTTGAGCAACTTGGTGAATTAAAAACATCACAGGAGTCTTCCTAATCCCCATTCTGGTTGGCACAGTGTGTTGACAGCATTCGTCCACACACATACCCAGCGACACCCCCACAGGAAATGGCCGGTCCCACACAGAATATGAATCCTGTACATTTTGTCTGTTGAACTGATCGTTGAGAAATTGGAAAGGTGGAATCCATTTTGCGATGGCAATATGAAAGGATATGGTGGTTCTTGGGCCAGCCCTCCAAATCTTTTACCTCACGATCTTTAGACAACTTGCATAACCTGTCTGAGCCTTAATTTTGTCTGTGAGATGGGAAAAGAATCAAAGCATATCTTTCTGTGGCTTTGAGTTTCAAAGCAATCCATAGGGATGCCCTCGGGACTGTATTTACAGAGTACTACATGCCGGGTGGACTCAGCGTACTTGTTTTTTACTGTCCTGTTGTTTGGTTGCTGCAGAAATTGGGACTTTTGTCCCTTACATTCCAGGGAGTGAGACCAAGCCCTCTTCCACCGTTGGAGAAGGTTCATGTAACCTGGAGTGAGCACTCTGACAGGGAGGGGGTGTGTCTCTAAGGAGTTAGGGGACAAGATAGGAAACCAAGGGTGTGCGGGGCCTGAGCTAGTGGAAGGATGGTACAGGTACAGTTGGAGACTATGGTTTGATGGGCATGGGGCCTGGAGGGGCACCGGGAAAGGAGGACCGGCAAGAGCACAGCTGATAGCTCTACCCCCACAACTCCTGCATCTCTCCTTTCCCTCCCCATGCCCCTACCCTAGAACTAGAGGTACTTGGGGAGTAGGCAGTGGCATCCCATCTGAGGTCCTATGAGTTTTCTGCCTTTTCTCTTTCTTTGTCCTTTTTTTTTACTTCCTCAGCTATGAGACAGAGCCTTCTGCTACTGCTTGAGCTGGGACCCAAGATGGGGAAGCCACAGAGGCAGCCGCAGGGTGGGCAGGAGGGCATAATCTGGAATCCCCAGGCCTCTGTGGAGAGGAGAGAAGCCCCATGGCAGCCAGGCAGGGGCTCTTCCTTGAGGGACTGGGAGATAACACTAGAGGTCCATACGTACACAATCTGTTGGGAAGAGAGCCCCTTAGTGAAGTTAGCCATCTTTTACTGGAATTCATATTTTGACATTAAATAAAATAGCAAATGCTAAACCCATTTCTCAGATGAAAGCTTGTTGAGTATATCCTGTGAAATGTAATAAGACTAAAGTCCTAACCTATAGCTTAGCTCAGAGAATTATAATTTTAGAGCTGAAAGGAGGCTTAGATTCCATCTTATCCACTTCTGTCATTGCACAGATCGGGAAACTGAGGCCCCTACATGAAGTGCTTTATCACATGGCTAACTGCAGCTGTCAGAATGAGAACACAGGTGCCATAGACTCCAGAAAAGTGCTTTGTCCAGATAGAGAATGTGTGTGAATGTTTCTGTCTGAATGTGTTAGGTAGAGAGACAGAAGAGTTTTACGTTTCAATTCTAGTGGGTGCCAGGATTTCTAATGTAGTCAGACCTGAGAGATTTCAATAGATCAGAATTAATAAGCACTGTGTTAAGTAGCCTCATTCCTGAGCTCTTTGACTCTTTTCTGTATTCCACTCAACTTTTTCAATGCCTCACAGGCCACTTCAGCACAGCAGCTCCCAGCACACAGAATACCCCCTAGTCTTGATCTAAACCTTGATCTAGATCTTGAGTTAAAGTTTGGGCTCTGATGAAGCAAAGCTACTGACTTTCTTCTTTTTCCACAGAATCACAGCAGACATCCAAACTCACTTCCGTATGATTCCTTTGCTGGAAAGTTAGAACCATGTCCCTTGCCTACCTCAGAACATTTTAGCAAAGATCCCTGAGATATGACCAATAAAGTTTTTAGGTGGAAGACTCTGTAAGCACCTAGTAGCATTATTAACGTTGATGACAATTCCATGACACAGTTCTGGTTGTTAGGTTCTACCGCCACCAGTCTATCAGGATTGTTAATTACAACTTGAGAAATTGAAAAATCCTATGATATCACTTTGTCCTCGGCCAGATAGTCTCGTATCCTTTGCAAACCAGGGAGAGGGATTCTTCTTGTAGTGGTAAGAAACTCTGAAGGTCAGAGGAGGTAGCTCTCTGGGGAGAAGGTACAGTATCCCCGCTCCAGTCCTGCTTTTCTGAATCCTCAGAGAAAGGCCATGGGAGCACCATCAGAAAGCTCAAAGGCGACTCTGAGAAATCTTTTCTTCAGAGGGAGCTTTTCATGTCATACTTTGAGTATAATTTAATCTCATGTGGTAGAGCTTTGCTCACAAAGCAAGTGGCCTGAATACTGTTTCTTGGCCTCACTAGGATTAGTCTTTGTGATTCGGAAGAAAACTAAAGACCTTTGACTTCTTTAGCTCTATCTTGTTTGATGGAAAGCCATCTCTCTCTTCTTAACCCCAGTTACTCAGCCTGCATGTTGCTTGGATGGGGTTTTATTGTTCTTTGTTTTGAGTTTAATGAGGGCTGCACTTTTTGTCACTTTAACTCTCAGTAAGTGATGGAAAGACAGTAGTTTTGAAGTATTCAAAAGGAATCTACGTTAAATGATTGGGTATCTTTGCTGTTTTCTGGGAAAATGTAGGAAAGAAAATGGAAGGGCAAATAGAAGATAATGGGACACGCTGCCCCATGAGTTTGATGGCCCTAAAAGAATCCAACTCTTTGGAATACCTCCTAGATTTTTTGTTTAAAAAAAAAAGTGGTTTGGGGGTACCTGGGTGGTTCAGTCGGTTAGGCGTCTGATCTTCATTTCAGCTGAGGTCATGATTTCAGGGTCCTGAAATCGAGCCCTGCATCAGGCTCCACACTCAGTGCAAAGTCCCCTTATCCCTCTCCTTCTTCTCCTCCTCCATTCTCTCTCTCTCTCTCTCATAATTAAATTAAATCTTTAAAAAAATTGTTTCATCAGGGCATTTGGCTTTCTTACACCTATCAGAATCTAGTGAAAAAATAAAATTTTGTACAACCTAGAATTTTCTTTGGGTCTTTAAATTACTTCCTATATTTTAAGTAGATTCTGGAGTCTCTGCCACTCAGAAAACATTGAGAACCACTTGTCATTGCAGCCCAAGTGTATACTGCAGATTCTATGGAAGATTTTTGATATCTCACCCACCCTCTTGCAAGATTTTCAGTCTTCTCAAATGAAGGCAAATCCATGCATGAAGCCAAGGTTATTTTTTTTTTTTTTAAGATTTTGTATATTTATTTCAGAGAGAGAAAAAGTGAGAGAGAACAGAGGGAGAGGCAGAATCCCGGCTGATCAGAGAGCCCAATGCAGGACTTGATCCTAGGACCCTGAGATCATGACCTGAGCAGAAGGCAGACATAGAACCACTGAGCCACCCAGGCACCCCACCAAGGTTATTTTTGATAACATTATACCACCCCCATACATTATCACCTCTTTCATCTTTTCCCTATTTCTTCCTGTATTTTCCTTCCTCCTCTGTTCTATGTTCTCTACCGTTAATTGAGTATCTTCTCTGTGCTGGTCATACGCTAATCCTCACATCAGCTATGCTGATAAAGACACAAAGGCTCATGGATGCCGAGCAACTTGCCCCAGGTCACATTAGTAGTAAATGGCAGAGCTAAGAGGTTTAAATCCACTTCCCTTCAGGGCCATAACTTCTCCATTGCACTCTGCTGTTTCTCTCCCCTTCTCTTCTACCACATGCTCCGCTTTGCCTTTTCTTTCTTTTTTTTTTTTTCCTATTTCATTTGTGGTGAAACACACAGAATGTAACATTTACCACCCTATTTCTAAATGTACGTACAGTTCAGTGGTGTTACATATGATCATATCATGCTACCATCGCTGGCACCCGTCCTTTCACAGGACTCTTCATCTCACTGAAGCCCCGTGCACACTAAACCACAACTCGCCATTGTTCCTTCTGTCTGTGTGAATTTGGCTACTCTAGATACTGTCTCTGAGGGGAATCACACAATATTTGTTCTTGTATGAGGGCTTTATTTTATATAGCAAAAGGTCACAGTATCCATGTTGTAGCATTGTCTGAATTTCCTTTTTATGTAAGCCAGAATAATATTCCATTGTATGCATATCCCACATTTTGCTTACGCATTCATTCATCAGTAGACCCTTGGGTTGCTTCCACCTTTTGGCTACAGTGAGTATAGCTGCTGTGCACATGGGTGTCCTGCCTTTCCCTCTTGAAAGCGCCCCCCGCCTTATCTTTTGCCTATATTTAGGCTTGTCCATGGTACCCATAGACATTGCACAGTTCCACCAATAACTCCAAGACCTAGAAAATCACCACCAAACTCTGTAAGCTGTGGGTCATTTCATTTCTTTTTTCTTTTCATTTTTTTATCTCTTCTTTGCCCTTTTTTTCCAAGTTTGGTTTTTGCATTGTAATAATACATATTCTGTCATTTGTACCTGTGTCTCTATATTTCTTGGCTACACTTGGATGGAACTCCAGTAGAACCCTTTGCTCCTTAATACGAATCATACAGAAGAGTTAAGCAGCCCATTTACTGAATGCAAGTATCAGGCTAGGCATGTGGGACAGCATGTAGAGTGGGGCAGTAGCTGACGTGGAGGTTGATTCTCAATTCCAAGGAACTCATAACTTGCAAATATTCGTTACTTTATCATTTACTTTAAATAACTTAGAAATGTTGTTGTCATATTAATGCAGTATGTCTGGGACAAATTTGCCTCTCACCACCCCCCATCACCAGGCCACCATTTGGCAATGACTGGAGACAGTTTTAGTTCTTGTGATTTGGTGGGAGAACACATGCTACTGGCTTCTAGTGTGTAGAGGCTAGAGCTGCTGCCAAACATACACAGAGCACAGGATGACCCCCAACAGCAAATTATCTGACCCCAGATGTCCCTAGTGCCAAGATTGAGAAACCCTGCAGTATGACATATTACCTAATTTACTATTGATTAATCTCCTAGTAATGAGCATAAAAAAGACACAAATATTATTTCTGAAGGTAGATTTCCTTATGATAATGCAGTAACCTGAAATCAAGCTAGCATTTTCCATCCTATAATTTTAATTATTTGCTAATTTTATGTCAGGGGACATAAAATTGCAAATGCCTGAGTGGAATTTGAGTATCTAAAGAAAGTTTCCTGGTAAAAACTTCATCTTAAGAACAGAACTCATCATGTACCATATCGGCAATAATGCCTATTTTCACAAGAGGAGAACAGTAACACCAGCAATAAACTTTCTTTGGATTGGAAAGGCACTGTGTAATTGCCCCTGCACATTTCTCTCTTGACTGCTTTATTTAGATGAGCACAATGTTTAGGTCTTAGCTCCTATGCATATATCTTACAAAGTAATGCTGGAGGCCCTGAAGGATGTTTCTCGTGGCTTTGACTTAAAATATTCCAGAGATAACCCACTTGCACTGCAGGTGACATTCAAAATAGAAACAAAATTCATTCCCAATCTGCCCTTCCCTAAAATGGATCTTTCTTCCATAAAATGGAAGGCCAACAAATGGAAGGGGTTGAGCAAATACCTTGGAGATGCGATGGCCCCATGCCAGGGAGCATACAAAGCACTGAGAAGCCTGAGCCCAGGTGCTACCCACAGGTCTAGACCACTCTCTGAAAGGCCAGGAAGGATAGCATGCAGTCACTTACCAGGAAGTCCCCGTGGGCATGAGCAACACCTTTGCCTGCTTGCCTGCTTCAACAAGCCTCACCTAGGCTTGGACCAAGAATAATGGCAGGGCCTGTGATAAGGTCACAGTAAGAAGTCTGCCCTTATCATGAGTGGCCTGCCCTTTGCACACTCTCAGGGATGGGCTTTGAAAACTATATTCATAGTAAAGATCCTGAAATTCTTTCCTAATCACCAAGGGAAGAATCAGTCTTGGCTCCGTGTTCCAATTTCCTGGTCAGATCCCACAGGTTACCGTGAAAGTGCCCATCTCCACATATCCAGGGATTGACTCTCAGACCTCTGAATCCGTGTTTTTCTGTTCCAGGACATGGGAAGAAGGCAAGGTGCTCATCTTTGATGACTCTTTCGAGCACGAGGTGTGGCAGGACGCCGCGTCTTTCCGGCTGATCTTCATCGTGGATGTGTGGCACCCAGAGCTGACACCCCAGCAGAGACACAGCCTTCCTGCGATTTAGCATGTCGTGCAGGCTTGGGACACACTGGAGAGAGGCTGCCTGCTGGCTCAATCTCCTCGGGTGTGGGGACAGAGGTTCCAAGTTTGAGGGCCCATCATTCTCTTGATGGGCAGCTCTCCCAATTCTAAGGCTCCTCCTAGGGTTAGAAGACACTAAACGGAATATTTTGCCTTGCTGCAGTTCACGTTGAAAGCCCCCCACTGTCCATCCCACGACAGCACCCATCATCTGATGCCGTATTTGCAGTGAAGATGTGAGAGCTTCTGCCTTGTCAGCCAAAGATATTTTTCCCCCTTTGAAGAGGCCTCAGTCAGTGTACAAAGAGAATTCGTGTAGAAACTGTGAATGGGTCACTTCAGTTTGTAATTTTTCTATGCAATTATATTTTTCTAGGGTATCTAGGCCATGGTTTTCATCATGTACCACTACTTTTTTGTTGAGTTTAATAATAAGCTGTGTAAATGCTTTACTTCTAGCTGACTTAATGGTGACTTCCCCTGTGAACTCAGACTTCCCTCTTTTAATTCTGTTTAGTAAAAGACACTCATAAAGAAGCAATTTTATTTTCCTAATACAAAGGAGAAAGGTGTAATTACGCTGATGTCTGTGAACTGTGCTGCTTCCCACCCACTGAGTCTGTTTGCTTTCATATCTTCATTAAGAGCCATTGTCTTAATGTCTCTCCTCGCCATGCAAATGGTGGAGATGCTGTCTTTCTTAGAGGAGCTTTTCACACTGAAACAGGACACAGAGCCATTTTATATTGAGTCACAAAAGTGTCACCAGTAAATTTTTTTAATGCCAAGAATTAGAACTGAAAAAAAAAAAAGTAACATTACTCAAAGTAAAAATTTTCTCTCGGGATGAGGCAGACAGGCAGCTGCCAGGACATCTGGCTCCTTGGGCTCTTTGGCATCTGAGACAGGCCCCGAATCCAGAGTCTCTTTGCCTGTTGTAAATCCCTGTACATGGATTCCCATCACAGTTTTATAAAAATACAAAGGATGGCAGAGCGGAAGCCCAAGAATGCCAGGATCTTGGTCCTGGGTTTAGGATCGCCTTCTTCTCTGAAAGAGTTCGAAAGACTCTTCTCTTTCCCTGGCTTGAGAAACTTCTGCCATTTAAATAGAGCTTAGAAGTAGCAGTTGTTATCCACAGGTTAGCTCTAATCTTACCCACAGCATAGAAACAACTGTTCGAAAAATGGTCTTGCCTACTTATTCCAAAGATGATCAAATTATTAATTTAGAAGGGCATTGATGTATTAAATATTTCATGTTTCCAATCAAACTAGACATGTTACATATATGAATGTAAGGTTGCTCATGCACCTGAATTTTAAGCCAATATGAACAAAAATGCTGAAGAAATGACAGGTTATCAGATTTCATTCATGGGTAGAAAAAACACTTGTGCTTCCTTTCCATCTAAGGACAAGGAGGATGATTTATCTCTTTTAAAAAGAGTTCTTTACCATTAAAATGTACCCTTTTTGCTTGACATTAGCTTCCAGGTAGAAGGGTTTGCAAAATATTTGTCCTGTTACCTTCTATTTTGCCAAAAACAGTCCCACTCAAATAGATGAAGAAGCATGTGAGGAAAGTCTCCAAATTAATGACCACAGTCCAGAAGAAAAACCAAGCTCTTGAAAAATCAAAAGGAGTTTTGTCCTTCAGTATTTATTGAACAGAAGAAATGACTGACAAAGGACAATACAATCCAATGCTCATGTAATAACATTCATGTCACTTCTTGAATTTGGTTCTCAGATGTATATTGCATACACATAAAGAAATTTAAAGTATAAGTTGTCAGTGTTAAACCATCATCTTACATTCATTTAATGAAGTCATGGCATAGAGTAAAAACTAGCTCTTAACTTAATAATTATAATATGGTATTTAAAATCAGGTCACTACAGTAGGATTCTCAATATCACCAATTGAAAAGCCAGAATTATTACTGTTGCAAAGTGTTGGCAATAATCGATTCTGGTAGCATTTTAAATACTTGGATCCCACAACTGTTTTATAAACCCGGTCATAACATGGATTTTCTAATTCACTTTAATTCTTTATCTTTCTTCCCTATGGAATTCCGCATGGAATGTAAGAAAAGTATTTCAGACGCTGCATGGGTAGAGTTATCTCAGTGTTACTGTTTTGTTATTTGAAATGTCTACATAAAACGAATGGGTTTTATGTATACCATGATCCAAGGGTAGAATACAAAAATTACGTCTCTTATTCTCCTCTGCCAGTAGAAAATAAATTAAAACACTAGATTCATTGAGAAAGAGATGTAATAAATGGTTAAGATTAGTAATAATATCTACCTAGGTTGATTATGGCCAGTTGAATCACCTCTTTTCTTTGAATTTTTAGTTAATCCTCTCAAGTCCTTAAAACATACAATCATATTTTTCTGCCCAACTAAAATATCTTTCAACTAAAATATCTTTTATTTGACACTGAGCACCAACTGGTCATACTGATTAATGCTCATGTCATGTGGATGGCTGGGAAGATATGAGATGCCTTAAACACAAACGGGTTTTGGGAAACATGGCACGAATAAGGATATCCTATCCTATGTTACCTGTTTATCTCTATTGAATTTCCTTTGAATGGATAGTTGGGGACTCCCATTTCTAAGGAGAATAGACAAAGAAATAAAATGATCTTTGGCATTTTATCCCGCATTCCTAATCTTCTCTTATTGTCAGTACTTGCATATTTAGCCATCATTAAGGGTCTTCCTCCATGATTGGTACCTACCCTCTCAGCAACAGCCAGCTCCGTTCTCCATACCTTTAACTGGTTGGGGGAGGGCGGGGAGGGAGTGGGGGGCATTAAATGCTTTTGTAGCACTTTTCTTGCCTGTAGTGACCCAAGTGTGGCAATTTGAATGAATCCATTAATCGCTGACATGTGTTTTCGATGAGGCCCCAACCCTCCCTCCGCAATCTCATGCTGCCTGTGGAAAGTCACGTTATTAAGATGAAATAATCGTATTTCAGGTTGTGTGTGTCTTTTTTTTTAAGCCAGATCATGGTAATCAGCTGGTGGCCTGACAAGAGATGTGATATCAAAATTGTTCTTGCAGGTTCTCAAAATAAGCAAACTCTGTGAAGAGCGAGACCTACAAGGACATGCCCTTGGACTGAACAATCTGATGCTGGTGATGAGGTCAAAGAAAATAATTCACTAAGAATGGAAATGACTTGAGATACTACTGTCTTGGGGCTTTGCACTACGTTGAGCTTGACAATTGGGTCTGCACAGTTTCCTTCTCATATATCTACTTGGAAATGCACTTAATCTTAAGTCACAAAACTTAGAGTGGGTCTCTGTGGTACCTCAGAAAAATCCTGGCACTAATGCGGTGTGTGCATCAAATTTAGTTTTCTTTTTTGCAGTTCATTTAATACCATAAATATGGGGGAGGGGGAATCGTGTTGACATGACTGCCTTGCTTCACCTCCAGTCCCCTCACCAAAAAGAAAAAAAAAAAAAAATCTCTCAAGTCTTTGTTCAACTTTGGCTGCTCAGACCAATGGCTGGTGACAGTCATCACTAGGTGGTGGGAGTGGAGGGCCTTGTGTCAAGCGGAACGCACGTGTCCCTGTGGGTCAGTTGCGCACACGCGCTTCCTGGGTGTCTGATCCACTGCAGGCTGGCGATCTGCGAGAGCATGGGGTGACTCGGGGTTCAGTCCAGAGCCAGGAGGGGCTGAGTGTTGTCATTCTCTCCCTTCTCCTCATGTTTCAGGGTCCCAGCTTCTACCACGGACTGAGATCTAATAAATGGGAAGGAGAACGATACAATTACAGACAATTCACGGTGGCAACAATGTTGGAATCTTGGACAACATTCAGATTTTATGCTCCCCTTAAGAATCAAAACACTCAAAATAACTATATAATTTTCCTCCTTTTGGTATCTCTCTTTTTCTTGCCTTTTTTTTTTTTTTTTTTTTTTTGCCTTTTTTAGGGAGAGGCATCTTGGAATTTTCTTGGCCGAGATCTCTGTCGGTAAAAGCAACACGTGTTCTCGCAACAACTCTGCCCCCCTCCCCCGCCCCGGTGTCTAACCATTCTGGGGATCTTGAGATGCATCAAATCAAATACATCTTGTTGGGAGTTTTTTAATGTTTCCTAATACTTTTTAGAGCCCTTGCTTTTCAATGTCATAGCAAACTATCGTGTGTGATGTTAAGACTATGAGGCTTGGAATCAGGTCGGTAAATGAAGACTCTGCCCTTTACTGACTGAAGAGCCCTTGGGCGGGTTCTTAAAACTCTGCACCTTTACTCTCACCAGCAAATCACAACTATTACCTCCCTCCCACAATTGTTGATAAGGACTGAAACTAGTAATGCTCACAAAGCCTTTGACATGGAATTTTAGTTAAGAATGTATGGAGCATTCTAGCATCACCATTATTGCAATGATAGCAGTGATCTTTAGTTTCTAATATGTCCTCTCATACTGGATAATAACAGTTTCTTTTTTGGGTCTACAACATGGATTGAAACTGAAATTATTTTCCAGCTCATAGAGAGAAGGTTATAAGAGATATACATGTGATGAACACTCAATAAATGGTTACATACTAAAAAAAAAAAAAAAAAAGTATTTCAAGCCTTAAGAAGATGGTTGAATTTGATAATGTGCAGTAACATGTTAACTCAAGAGCCTGAGTCACCCAAAGCCTCCCCATTCCAAATGTCCCTTGACCGGCTGTTCTGAACCCTTGGAGTATCCCACCCAAGAGAAGTGTCTTTGTGTGCCTGAGACTTTGGGCCATGCCTTAGTTCATGCCAACAACATGATTAACTGTGAATGCCTTTTTTGTACATCCGGGTGTGGGGACACACCATGTCAGTTTGACCTCTCATGGTGGCAGGTGGGGAAGGAGGAGCTGAGGACTGCATGTCTGGGTGATGGGCTCCTCCCCTCCCACAAAAATTCTGGACACCAAGGCGTTGGTGAATTTCCCTGGTTGGCCACACCTGGTGAGTGTTGTCACACATTGCCGAGAGAATTAAGCTCTGTCAGGACAACTGGGCAGCGTGCGAGGGGTCCAGACCACCTGCCCTCCACCCAGCGCACCTTTCTCCTTTGCCGACTTTAATCGGTATTCTTTCGCTGTAACAAACCATAACTGAGCGTAACAGCTTTGTTGGGGCCCATGAGTCCTTCTGGCAAATTACTAATCCTGGAGGTGGTCGAAAGGACTCCCAAAACAGTATATAAAAACACTAATACTTGTTTTGTATGCACCTGGTATCGATGTAAGTTCTTCACATGTATTAACTTACTTCATTTTCACAACCCTAAGGAGTGGTGCTATTACGATCTCCGTGGAAGAGTTGTTCAGCTGAATGATCTAATGTTCCTTCCACCCCACTGCAAAAATAACTTTCTGCCTGAGATTCTTAACTCCATTCAGGCTGTGTATGTACCACAGAACATTTAAAGAAACTAAGCAGCAAATGCATACAGTTGTCTCCAAACAGTCGATTTTGATGAGAAAAATCAATCCGGCCGAACAGTGCAACTTTAGGTACCAAGCCTAACCTTTGAAAGTGAAATGTAGGGGTGCCTGGCTGGCTCAGTCGCTCAGAAGTGGCTGACTCTCAGGTTGTGAGATCAAGCCCCACGGCGAACTCTTTTTAGGCTCAGAGTCTGCTGAAGATTTTCTCTCCTCCCTCTGCTCCCCCTCCCCGCTCCTGCTCTCAAATAAACACATACATCTTTTTTAAAAGATAAAGTGAAATAGATTCATTTACTCCTGGGACAGGGCATACTCCAGCTTGGAGTCTAGCTCAGTTCTCTTACATGTTTCCTATGCATTTCCTCCTGCTTTAGCGAAGGGCTTGGGGGGGAGGTGTGTAGTGTGTGTGGACAGCGGTGTAGAGTGATAGATTTATATCAGGAACAGAAAAGCTGAAAGCCCGGGGCGCCTGGGTGGCTCAGTCGAATAATGGCTGCCTTTGGCTCAGGTCTTGATCTCAGGTCCTGGGATCAAGGCCCGAGTCAGGCTCTCTGCTCAGTGGGAAGTCTGCTTCTCCCTCTCCCTCAGTGCTCTCTCGCTCTCAAAGAAATAAGATCTTTAATAAAAGAAAATCTGAAAACTCAGAATGCATTAAAACAAGTCTGAAGAATACCAGAGGGACACAACTGCCTCCACAGCCACCTCCTTCTGGCACCTGACATTTGCCGGCTTTGTCCTCAGGCCCCCGGGAGAGTGGAAGATACTGATGGCTGTCCCCCTTCAGAGATCTTACACTGCACGTCCCTTCTTTCATGCCGGTTGGCTCTATTTTACCACAGGGCCAGGGAATCACAGCCACAGCGAGACAAGACCCCTCAGTGACCCATCGAGACTGACCCAGTAAGGGGCCATGCAGCCTCTTCTTGAACATATATCCAACTTGAGAACCTCACTCCTCCACGCCCGTAGAGAGGCAACTCTACTGGAAAGTTCTTCCTTTCGGGGTTAAAGCCTCTGCCTTTGGCTCAGGTCATGATCCCAGGGTCGTGGGATCCAGCCCCACATCGGGCTCTCTGCTCGGTGGGGAGCCTGCTTCCTCCTCTCTCTCTCTCTGCCTGCCTCCCTGCCTAATTGTGATCTCCATCTGTCAAATAAATTAATAAAATCTTTGAAAAAAAAAAAAAAGGAAGGAAAAAAGTTCTTGCTTTCCCTGAACTCAAACCCGTCTTTTTGCAGCTTCTACATACTATTTCTAGTTCTGTCTGCTGTGGCCATCAGTGTCCACATAACCCACCTGGTCCACATAATCAGGCTTTAAGTGTTTATCTAGTGCTCTCGTCACCAGCTAGACCCCAAGACCTGCCCTTTCACTGCGCACCTGCTTATACGCACTGACTTTTGTCCCCCATTTTTCCTTAAGCTCTTCTTTCCAGTTCATCTCTTGACTCAGACCCATAATACCGGAAACCCCCCTCCGGTGACAGCCACTGCCCTAACAAGACCTCCAGCCTGCCCGGACCACCCAGACCAGCTTGAGCCAAAACCCCTCCTCACGTCTGCACAGAAGAGCCATGGAGTGACCTAGAACTACCGACAGCTACCTTTCTCTCATGATCCGAGGAGGAGCACAAGCCTCATTTACATAACATACAAATTACTGCTAGGCGTGTTCAACCTTATGCCCACCCCTACATAGGGTGACAAGGATCTGCCTTTTAAATATTCACCCCAATCCCAACTAAAAGAAGCCTATCTGCCCTTGCTTGGGGAGTCACGCCTTTGGAAGTTATACTCTTGGGATCTCCTTATTTGTTGCAGGTCAAGTTTCCTTTGTGTGACAACTCACCTGGGTGCACTTTCTACTGGCGACTCACCAAGTTGCAAACTCCCATTGGTTGCATGACCCCTCAGCCCTCTCCCGGCCATCACCGAGGCTAACCAGATTCCTCTTGTTAGATGTGCCAAGAGTTCTAAAATTACCCCTGGGACGCTCTCTCGCATCTCTTCATCAACTCGTTGCCCACAGGGTGTCACCTCAAAACGGAGGGAAGTTATTGCTTCCCTTTTTTCCCCCCTCGCTGTATGTTTCTGTGGAAGCATAGAAAATGCGCCTAGAATCGCATTAGCCTTTCTGGCACTCAAACAACATAGCTGAGGAAAATTTAGTTATATTTGCATATGCTGCTGATAAACCTTTTCTCTTCCATCTTGAAGGTGCTTGGTTGAAGATTCAATTTCTTATTTTTAAATTTGGCTCAGATCTCCATCCTATCTCCAGGTTTTTTGTTTTTGGTTTTTGGGGGTTTTTTTGGGGGGGGGGGTGTTCTTGAAAATTGTTATCCATCCAAATCATTGTCCGTGACTTAACAAGTATTGGATTTGTTTCCAAACTTTCCCTGTCCCTATTTGGGGAGGACCTATGGAAAAAAAAAATCCACAAATTGTCAAATATTGAATTTTCAAACAAAAATCATTTATTTTTACTCACTTATAGCAAGAAGTGTTTGAGAATGTCTCCTGATATATGCCAGGGACTGTGAGCAAATATTCAGGAACTGTACTTCTCTTGTGGAAATATTGTTTCAGTTACCCAGTGTGAGAGGAACAAACAGATGTGGGGTTACTCTGATAGGCACCCAGAGGAGAGAGTGTTTGGAGGTGAGGCATTAGCTCTAGCAGGACAGGAAGGAAGGAAAAAGCTATCATTGGCACAGTGACATCATTCTCGGTCCCAGTTCAGATGACCCTCTTCCCTTCCACTTGGAGTCAAATTTAGATCGATGTGATTTCTTTCAATACCTGTACTGACAGCAGGCACACAAGAATGGAGGCTTTCTTATCTCGGTCAATACACTGTGTGTCTTGGGGGAGCGACGGGTAACAATTGAACAATACGGAGATGCTGAGCGTGAGGGACCGAATGAAACACTTTCTTTCTTATCTGTGTTTCCCCTGATTGAATAGATGACCAGAGCCTTTTTTACTTTTGGCAGGATGTATTCCATTTACCTGGACACACAACAGACATTTGATATAAGGAGCACTCTACATTGTGAGAGAGTTGAAATTTGGAAAACAGAAAGCAAATGTCGCTTTTTTTAAAAAGCTGGTATAAATAAACGAAACCAAGAGAAGCACCCTTCTTAAATGTCGCCCTCTGGACATTTAGCAGAGTCAAAGCACTCTGAGAAGACTGATCACCGGCTCACTGATAAAAATGTCTCCACCACTTGTACACAGAGGGCTCAGAAATGGTGCATTTAGCGCTTTAACCCTGGGACTAGCCGCTCGCCTTGCTACTCCCTTGTCCAGGTCACACTTGCAGGTAATCTCTCCATTCAGTGGCTTTGCCAAGAAGCTGAACACTTTCCCAAGAAGCTGAACACTTCCACCGACATAAACATTTTAGACTCTTCTCTGTGGTCCTCCTTGCAACACTGAAAACCAGCTTGACCCCAAGGGCGGACGGGGGGGGGCGGGGGACCATGAGGGGGGATCTGAGCTATTTCAGCCCTGGTTATCTCAGTGGTGTAGCAGACTACCCTAACAAAGCCTTCATTCTAGCCTTCATCGCTGAGCTTTGTTTTCCTGCCATCATATTCGTTCCCTCCCTCCCACCCTCTCTCCCATTCCCTCGCCCTTTCTACCCTCTACCTTCTTCACTTCTCCAATGTTTGGAACTCTCCCCACTCCATATCATCAAAGGTCTCTAGCCATGGTGGAATTTTACGGATTCTGAAGCCAAGTAAATTCCAGAAAGAACAAGATGAAGATAGGAAACTTTCACCGTGAGCTAGTCCATTCCGCAAAGACTCATGTTGCATTGAGAATTCTAAGACTTTGTTGCGCTGCTTTATCTCCACAGCCATCACCACATAGTCTTCTTACTAATGAACTGCCATTGCCTGGCTTTGGCTATGTGGACTCCGGATAAGGGCACAGCAACTCTGCCCTTCAACCTGCGTCAAGAGTCACGGGAGGCCCGAGAGGTAAGGAGACTTGGAGGCAATTAAGTCAATCCCTCCTTTAACTCAGGTCCTGACCACTTGTTTTCCAAAGACCAACCTCGTCACTTCACCAGGAAGGACTCCACAGTCCTGGTTTTACTTCTTAAAGTCAAGGATGGCCTTGGTTTTTAGACTAGCACAGAATTGTCTGATATCCTAGTGAGCCTATCTAACGACTTCTAAGCAGAAAGAATATTTTTCTAAAAATGTGTCTTTAATTCTTCTAGGTAATTCTTTTTTAATTTTTAATTTTTTATTATCATATAATGTATTATTAGCCCCAGGGGTACAGGTCGCCAGGTTTATGCACTTCACAGCACTCACCATAGCACATACCTTCCCCAATGTCCATAACCCAACCACCCTCTTCCTACCCCTCTCTCCCAGGCAACCCTCAGTTTGTTTTGTGAGATTAAGAGTCTCTTATGGTTTGTCTCCCTCCCGATCCCATCTTGTTTCATTTTTTCCTTCCCTACTCCACAAGCCCCCCACTTTGCCTCTCAACGTCCTCATTTCAGGTCTTCTAAGTAATTCTACCAAGCCTCTTTTTCTCCCTGTGATTTCAAGTATCAAGGAAATTCCCCTGGCGAGCTCCAGCCTGGGCTTGAATGATGGCTCCATCCCTGTCTTTGTGCTCCTGGGCAGATGCTACCCTCTCCTGTGTAAGATGGAGACATGATACCATGCCCGGTAGGAATAGAGAATTAGACGGGTAGGGACATGTAAAGTGTTCAGCTAAACGTATTCACTCACTTTTAGGTTTTATTACTCTACCCCTTTTGCAGATAAGAAAATTAAGGTCCGGAAATATTGAGTTCTTTTATAAATTGAGCCACAAAGCATGAATTCAACTCAAAGTTTCCGTAGCTTCTTTGTGGAATTTACAAGAGAGAAAGGTGTGTACTCGTGCATCATGTAACCTAACACTAAACGAAGAAGTTACATTTAAAATTGATAAAGACCAACATTTTAAAAAATTCAAAATAAGTGATGAGGCTATTCCTCGTAATGTTAGCATTATGACCTTACCCTATGTTTTTAGAAGTAACACAGACTCTTCCATCTGATTAACAATTTTTTTTAAAGATTTTATTTATTTATTTGGCAGATGGAGATCACAAGTAGGCAGAGAGGCAGGCAGAGAGAGAGAAAGGAGGAAGCAGGCTTCCCGCTGAGCAGCAGAGCCGGATGCAGGGATCGATCCCAGAACCCTGGGATCACGACCTAAGCCGAAGGCAGAGGCTTTAACCCACTGAGCCACCCAGGCACCCTTGATTGGCAATTATTTATGTAGCTTTCAGTGCAACATAATTTTAGTTGCTTCCAACTGCGTAAAGCAATATGCAGCTTCTTTCTACCATAACACCTTTGCTAATGGCCTTGATAAGCAGTTTAAGGAATATCTGTAGGACATATGCTCTGTTCACTAACAAACTTTCCATAATCAAAATCATTGTTGCAGCAACCTGATCATGCTCACTGGGAACAATTAATGTTTACTGAACCAAATAAACCATGAATCATAAATCAATAAATCATGTTTTTAAAAGATTAGCCTAAATATTTCTCACAGAAAGCAGGAAAGTTTTACCTTATCAAAGTGAAGAAATAGACAAACTTTCCTTGACACGAACAATACCATTCGCCACATTTACTGAACTGCAAATATAAAGAAACCGACGCAAGAAAAATATTCTATTACTTTTGAAGTGAACTGTTTTTAGAGAGCGCTAAATATTCAGCTTAGCTCTTGCGTATATGTACCATAACTGAAATTTAAATGTATAATGTATTTCTACTTAACTGTGATGGGCTTGGGCACTGCCGACTAATCTTATAACAAGGAAGAAAGAGCCAAGAAAAACCACATGCACCTTCAGAAAGGACGAAAGCAGTTGCTTTTGTGAAATTAGGCTGGCAAGTGAATAGGATTAGAGCAACACGGTCCCACACGGAGCCCTAAGCACACACGGCTATGGAGGACTTGAGATGGGGCTGGTCTCAATTGAGATGGTCTGTAAAGGTATTGAATACACTGGATTTTGAAGATAATATAAAAAAAATAGATTGTAAAGTGTCTCATTAATACATTTTAAAATTGCATATTAAAATCATAATTTTTGTATATGTTGGGTTAAAGGAAACATTATTAAAATTAATTTCGCCTGTTTTTTTTGTGATGTGACTACAAGACATCTCAAACAGCTTTATGTGTGTGGCTCGCATTGAATTTCTATTGGGCAACCTTGGTCTAGAGCCTTGTTTACTCCATCATGCTTGTGGCTGAGCCCAGAATAACATACTAATCCTCATTCAGAAATGCATAGTCATTTTAAAGGGCCTCAGCAACATTATTATGTCATCACCAACATCCCTGCTCTAAGCTCATTCCATGCTTTAACCCATTTGACCTTCCCACTGACACACACAAAGTCCTGTGGGACGTGAGAGCCATTTTCTGAGTATCACTGTCATTGCTTAAACTAGAAAGAAATTTCTTTAGTTTAGACTCTATTAATTTACTGTCATTTAGATGAAGGTTCACATGTACCTTTATTATATCTCTAAATGAATAAATAAAATGAAAAAACTTTAGGAAGGAATTTTAACTACCTAAAGAAAAAGAAAGAGGTTCTTTCTGCACATGTAGCAAAATTAATAATGACTTTACGTTATGATTGCCGATGTTTTTTGCTGTTCTTTATAAGGGGCCCAGGAGAATTGAGCTGATGAAAGATTACTAGGCTCGGGATTAAGTGCTTCTTCTTGTCAGCATGTCACTAACTTGAGTTGGGCTCTGTGGAGTACCTCACTCAGCTTCTCTGGCCCCACGTTCTTCACCTGTAAAATGACAATCTTGGATGAGGTAATATATTTAGCCTCCAAGATTCCATGAACTCCACCAGACTGGAGCCCACCATTTGTTCTTAAAAATCATTAAATCTTGAAAACCATTGTTTCACATTTCTCCAGTTTAGACATTAAGCTAATGGGCTCACATTGCCTAAGCCCCTCTCTATCTTTGTTTTTGCCTCCTTCTAGAAAAGCATAAAAATACTAAAAATGCCAAGAGTTGGCCAGGACTAGGAATGCCTTTCCTGAAGTTAGTATGTGCCCAACATATTTAAATATCAGGGGTCAAAACAATTTATCTTTTGAAAATCTTTTTTGCTTCTATAAGTTTCTAAATGTTGAAGTCAAAGTTGCCAGGGGCCACTTAATAGCTATTTTCCTGTGTCATCGTTCAAGTATTTTAGTTTATTTAAACTATCACACTGCGGGCCCTTGGGTGGCTCAGTTGTCTGAGCATCTGCCTTCCACTTGGGTCATGATCCCAGGGTTCTGGGATCCAATCCCGCCTCAGGCCCCTAGTTCAGCAGAGAATCTGCTTCTTCCTCTGTATCCCCCGCCCCTTGCTCATGATTTCTGTCTGTCTCTCAAATAAATAAATAAATAAATAAATAAAATCTTTAAAATAAAGACAGTAAAATATCTTATTGCTACACATGATCTGTGCATGGATCGTAGATTTGTGCTGCAGAGGGTAGATGCCACGGGACCTGTAGCCACTAAGGGTTTTCCAGAATGCCCCAAAATTCCCCTCGGTGCTTGTTTGCCACCGTCTCAAGTCTGTTTGAAAGTGTTTTGAAAGAGATTTCAACACATACTTCATTTGTCTATTTTTAGAATTATCACCTCCAGGAGACTGCCCCATCTCCACGGCTGGTTGTAAGTATTGTCACCCCCACCATCATCACCATCAACAGCCACAACAACCATTCTTTGAACACTACTGCTTGCCAAGCTGTGCACTAAGTAGCACTGAGCCTGCATTATCTTTGTTTAAAATTCACGAGGATCTTCGGAGGTGGGTATGGTTCATTCCATTTTGCAGATCAAGCAACCAAGCCTCTGAGAAGCTGATTTACTTGCTCCAGATCGTCCTAGTTAGCTGTGGAAGTAGAATCTGAACCCAAATGTAAGTCAACAGTCTACATTCTTGAACACTATGCTCTCCTGCACAAAAATTATCTAAAACTTAGTAAGAAACCAAAGGACATTATATATATATATATCTATATATCTATATATATATCTATATATATATAGATATATATATAGATATATAGATATATAGATATATCAGGAACTGATAATAGTCAAGTTCTCAGAGAAGCCTTTCTCCTATTGTTATTGACGAATCCAAAAGTTAGCACAATTGTCTGTTATGTATAAAAACTTGACTTTAGGCAAGTAAATGAAATCAGCAAAGGAAATAGCAGAACTTCATTCAGGAAAAAAATGTGTTGTAAGAATTACAGCTAATGTGATTGTATCTTTATCTCTAATAACCAGCAGGATATTTAATAATACTTTAAGATTCTTTCTTCTAAATGTACAGCATTCACGCAAATAGTTGGGAAGGCCTAGACAAGAAGAGTGCAGTGGGGTCAATAGAGAAAGTAGAGGCTGGAGAAAGGGAGCAGCTTTGGTTTGACCAAGAACAGAGCTCAGCTGCCAGAAGACAAGCCAGTCCGGGCACCCGGACATGGGGGCAAGCAGGGATGGGGGAATGGCACCCAGAAAGGCCGAGGTGGAAACTGGCAGGTGCAAATGGACATTCTGCTTAATTTATTTACAAAGGAGTTTATCACCCTTTATGAAGCTATACATTCCTGTCATAGTAACTCCCAGTTTCTTGGCTGTAAAATGGAGAGAACATTACCATATTCTCCACAGGGCTATGAGAGATAAAAAATATAATAAAGTGCTTGCAGGTCTTTCAAGGAGAAACGATTTCAATTGGAAGTCTTTATCATTTTACAGACACTTTCCTGAGTATGGTTTCCTGGCGTGAACAAGTAACACCCTGCTTGTCTGATGACAGAGATAGCCCGATAGCCCGTGTCTGTCCACGGAGGAAACCAAAGACCGAAAACTTAGAACAGGAATTTTAACCTCACCGAGCAATTTACTAAAGAATTCCTATTAAGCAGAGTCACCTGAAGACACCAGAAGGGTGAGAATATTCAAGGTCGTCCCTAGCGTTGTTGAACCCAAATGCTTCATGAGAACCCCAGGAGTCAGGGTGAGTCTAGAGACATCTTAGGACCCCATCCCTATCTGGGCCAGTCAGCTCTCCCTGTGATCATTCCAGATTCTGCACGTGTTGGGGGTGGGGTGTTTCCCAAGGTTTGAGGAACGGAATACACTGTGGTAAGTACTTAGACGTGGACTCAACTGTTCTGAGATGGTCACAGGAGCATTCAAATCATACGTTTTTCACACGCAGATATTTCTGGAGAGGTTTGTTCCCGACTCCCCATCATAACTTAAAATAGCATCGCTGCAAATGGCTGCAGGTGTCCACACCACCTGCTTTGAATGGAGTCATGGTTCCTTAGAATTAGACCCGCACAAAGAGTCACCAGTCAGTTTCAGAGCATCCCTAATTGTTCCTAATTACTCCCCTCCCTCTGGAATTGGTGATGTACCCCCTCAGAGGAGCTCCTTTGGTAGAACTGGCATATAATGTTCTGAAGCAGGTCGAGAAATACCAAAAGCTGTCAAGAACCAAGACAATGAGGATGACTCATGCTATCTGAGTTTGAAGAAGACAGCTAGAGTTCTCGATAAAAACTACCTTTCCGAAGTCTATTTTTTGCGTCCAATGACAGTATGTTAAAGGGTATTTTTTGATATTACTCTAAGAGTCTGAATATCAATTTTCTTCCTGAATGTCTGCATTTTCCCCACTCACAGTGGGGACTGAGGACGACACAGTACATGGTGAGCGTGCTGGCAGAAGTTGCTTTTCAAAGGGAGGACTGGAGCTGGTGGGAATGGGCAGACAGCAGGGACAGCTGCAGTAGTTTGAGAAGGCACAACGCCCCACCCCCACAAAGATGCTTTAGAAACCCTTGTGGAATGAATGGAGGGAAACACGCAAATAGAGAGAGAACAGTTCTGATAAAGGAGATAGAGCATTTGACTTGGAAAGAAGAGAACGAAATTTATGATATTTTGCCACCTACAGGCTCTGTCACCTGGGCTAAGTCATTTAACTTCTCTGTACTTCAGCCATGTTATCTATAACATGGGAATAATCCTCTATTTTTATCTACTTTAAATCTATTCTTTAAGGTATCCACTTTTTAAAAAATCTGTGTGTTTTTTTACTCTCAACACCTGAAAGGCTCTGTTGTCAAGAAGGTTCAGGACAGGGATGTCTGGGTGGCTCAGTTGGTTTAACGTCTGCCTTCGGCTCAGGTCAGGATCCCAGGGTCCTGGCATTGAGTTCCACATCAGATTCCCTGCCCTGCTTCTCCCTCTGCTTGCTGCTCCCCCTGCCTGTGTTCCCTTTACTCTGAGAAGTAAAATCTTTAAGGAAAAAAAAAAAAAAGGCAGCTCAGGACAAGTCCAGGAACGTGTGTCTCTACTCTGGCCTATAGGAAAATAGTACAGTCTGGGGCCTTGCCACCTTTAAGCACCTTGAGCGTGGTCCCCAGAGGAGCTGCATGGGCACTGCTTGGGAGCTGATTAGGAATGCAGATTCCCAGGCTCACCCCAGACCTGTGGATTCAGAAGGTGCATTTTAACAAGGTCCCGGGGCTTCATATACACATTAAAATTGGCAAAGCGTTGCTCCAAAGCCAACACTGCAGAAATCTTCCCCTCAAGCAGAGCTATAAGGATTCATCAGGCGTGGTTCATTCCAACCAAATTCCTGATTCTGTTCTCCCATTTCCTTGATGTCTTAAAGAGTTAAATGAGTTCATAAAGTATCTTACTTATTCCTAGAGAATAGCTCTCAGTTGAGGAATATCTATCTTCATATCAGAAAAACATTTGGGGTGGGGAAGAACAGAAATCCTTCAGACATTCAAGGTTGGGGCGTTGAGGGCCCCTCTGCTTTGCCACTTTACATTTTGTCCTTGTCTATATCATACAATAAATTCTTTCATGAGTTTGGGCACATGCTGTATGCTCACTGAGGAAGGAAAAAATCTCTGGCTGCAAGGCACTCACATGAAAAAGAGGGAGGTTAATATAAAAAAAACCTGTCTGGCCCTTCTACAGCTGTTCATACATTCCAGAGGGAGTGCCGAGACTCAGGGGTCAATCAGAATGAGGCCTCCCCATGCTGGGCATCAGTCTAGGTGCTGGGCCACAGAACGGACCCTGTCAGGTGACCTGTGATTACAGACGTGGTGGGGGCTGACCCAGGCAATGAAACATAGCAAATGGAAAGTTCTGGAAACAGAGAAGTGCTGGTAAGCAGAGGAATCGAGTGGTGGGATGAAGAGGGCCCAGGGAAAGCTGACATGCTGCTTAGTGAGGAAATACCCCCAGCAACAACAGCTCTTGCTGAGCCTACCAATGTGACCTTCAAGTCATGAGGCCCAATGGACATCTTCCAATCTTCATCTTACTTGGTATCTGGAAGCAGTCAATTGAGTTGGCCACTCTGCCCTTCTTGAAACTTCCCTCTATCCCCTTGGCTCCAGGGATACCAGACATCTCTTTTACCTCCTATCACTTTGGATGTTCACTCTGCATTTCTCCTCCATTCCTATGGCATGTATTCCTTGCTTTACACTTTTGAGCCCTTAATTTATGTTCATTCCAGAATTCTTTTCTGAGCTTTAGAACCATCCATGCAATGGCCTATGTGACTACTCTAACTGGATACCACGTAAGGCTTCACACCAACCAAGTCCAAACCTGAACTCATAAAACTTCTCCCCCAGTCAGCACCTCCTCCAGAATTGACCGTCTTAATAGATGGGACTGCTCTCCATCCAGGTACACCTACCAGGGACCTCCAGTTGTTCCTGAAATCTTTTATTTGTTCCCCATAACCACTAGATTGTAAAGTCTTATTTTACCCATCAAGTGTTTTTCAGTCTGTCTTCTCTTTGCCCCATCTAACCACATAATTTGAGTTTCCACCATCTCTCACCTTCACTGGCTCAGGAGCCCCAGATGGTCTCCTCACCCTTACTTTCTCCCGCTTTAGCTCAATCTTTTCACAACAGACAGAGTGAGCTTTTTAATAAACCCATATAGTCATATCATTTTCTTGCTTAAGATCTTTCTATGAGTCTCCACTGTTCACGAGTCCAAGTCAAGACTATGAGGTCCTGCACAGCAGACCCCTGCATACCTCCCTGGCCATTCTTTCCCTTCCTTTCTGCTCTCCAACCCCTTTTAGCTTGTTAATTTTTTAAATTCTGTATTTCAGGGGCACCAAGGTGGCTCAAGTGGTTAAGCCTCTGCCTTCAGCTCAGGTCTCAGGGTCCTGGGATCGAGCCCCACATCAGGCTTTCCACTCAAGGGTGAATCTGCTTCTCCCTTTCCCTCTGTGATCTCTCTCTCAGATAAATAAATAAATGGAAATCTTTTAAAAATAAAAAATAAATAAATTCTGTATTTCATTGAGTCTGAGAGGTCATCAATTAAAGAACCTGTCCTGATTTCAGAAATTTCTAATGTAAGAAAAAAAAAATCTTATAATTGTTAGAACACAGTAGTTCTGGCATGTCGCCCTGCCCTTTCCAAATGCAAGGTTTCTGCTCCCACATCACTCCTTCTTTTCCTTGGGAAACTCTTTTTCTCATCCTTCCAGTCTCAGCTTCTGTGTGAGCTCTTCAGAGAGGTCCTTTCAGACCACCACGCTGGTCCCATCACAGGTTGGGACCCCCATCATGCACCCCCATTTTGCACTGGAATTTTACAGAGCACTTAATTGTGGTGATAATGAAACAGTCTTTTGTAGGGGTGCCTGGGTGGCTCAGTGGGTTAAAGCCTCTGCCTTCAGTTCAGGTCATGATCTCAGGGTCCTGGGATCGAGCCCCACATTGGGCTCTCTGCTCAGCGAGGAGCCTGCTTTCCTTCCTCTCTCTCTGCCTGCTGCTCTGCCTACCTGTGATCTCTGGCTGTCAAATAAATAAATAAAATAAAATTAAAAAAAAAGAAACAGTCTTTTGTATAGTCATGTGTTCAAGGTCTTTTTCCCTTAACAGATTATGGACTCAGAGCAGAAGATAATCATGCTATCATCAGCAGCTAAGACTTATCCTTGTTTCATGTAATCCTCACAGCACCATAATAAGGCACATCTATGACTACACCTGTCCCTTCGAGATAGGGAAACAAGGCCATAGAAAGATAGCTGCTCAGGTCACATGATTATTAATTTGAACGCCTAGAATCTGATTTCAGATTCTGGTCTCTTAACCTACTTTTTAGTAGGCACTCAGTAAATATTTGTTGAATGAATAAATGAATAAAGTCTTCAAAAAGCTAAATATTGTAATTATTGTTAATGGAGTTCTAGAAACTAAGAGAAATAATAAGAATAATGAGTCAGTTTGTGATAAACCCAGAAATGATTTCAAATTTTAATCAAGCACTGATCACAAAGACCATGTCACTGTCTCATTCTATTATGGATGATTTGCAACAATTTCCTCATCACTCTACAAAGTACCCTATTCCTAACGGCATTTACTGTCATTTCTTTCTTTCCTTTTTTCCTTCCTTCCTTCCCTCCTCCCTTCCTTCCTTCCTTACTTCTTTCCCTCTTGTATTTTTTGCCTTCCTTCTTTCCTATTACCCTTCTGTTTTCTCCCTCACTCTCTCCTTTTCCCCTTCCTTGCTTCCTCACAGAATATACACTGAGCATCTATGACATACTAGGGAAACTGTGGCGCATAGGATATATACTGGTGAATGAAACCACAATCCCTGTCCTCGGACAGTATATAACGTATAGAAGGGAGATTTCATACGTAAGTAAAACCAACAAATATGTGGTTATGGAATTGTATCCCTGTTAAGAAGGAAATAGTTCAGCGGTAGAAAATAGCAGGATGGGAAGAGCAGGACCCATGGGAATGGGGTGGGTAAAGAACTCCCTTCAAGGGAGTAACTGGAAAAGCCAGACCTGATCACGGAGGAGTCGGCCACCAGTGAGGGGGAGAGCGTCCCAGGACAGGGGAGGCCCAGGCGCAGGACAAAGCCCGGCACACTGAGCTGGGTACAGGAAGCCAGGGGGGCCAGGCCTGCCATAAGGAAAAGCAGCCTTTATTTGACACAGAAGACCAAGGGGTCGTCTGGGGGCTGGCTGTTAAGCCAAAGAGCGCCATCATTAGCATTTCTAAAGATTGCCCTCTAGACTAGATGGATAGCAGTTTAGATGAGAGGGATGGAGAGGAGGGAGAGTAACAAAGACCAACAGAATGTGGGCAGAGACTGCCTTGGCTGGTAAGTGGGAAACCAGGGCTGTATGAAGGCCCAGTTGGTGGGTGGGTGGGGTCTGTGTTGCTGATTCCTCCCTCTCTGATTCCTTGGTTTTACCCGTTTCCGTTCCCGTTCCCTGCTTTCACTGTGCCTGGCTGTCTTCTGGGTGCAGGGCTCTAATACTGGCTCCTTGCATAAATTAAGGCAAAGAGAAGGGAAATAAACAATGTCAGTCTGACTTCTAACCAGGGATTCAAGTCATGTCCCTGCAACACCTCATCACTAATTGTTATTTGCCTCTCTATCAGGGAGTCGGGAATTTTCATTGTTAGGGAGAAGCTTCCATTGGGAAAGTAATCAAAACTCTGAACAAATGGAAATCCTATGAATAAGGCTGGGGAAGAAAGGAAGGTACGACTTATTATTGTCCTGCTCCTCTGTGGTGTCTGCAGACTTCTCCTGCTACGGCCACTGGACCCTGACAGTGACCCCTGGAGGTTAGAGCCACTTTATACTTGAGGAAGCCAAGATGCGGTGAGGTTAATGGACTTACCCAAGGTCCCATAACTAGAAAAATCAGAAGAAAGTGATCAGAGCCCAATTCTGCTCTGAGAGGGGAAGATCGAGAAAAAAAGATAGAGAGGCAAAGAAATGTGCAACCACGAAAAGTCACAGAGTCACAAAGCTGAAGCAAGCAGGCCATAGTTAGGATGCGTAACCCATGATGCTCGTCTTGGAGAGCAGCAGAGGAACGGGACTCGGGGGTCCCCGGGGCTCATCACCACAACCACAGGAACACAACAGCCATCTCTGAAGGGAGACAGTGAGGAAGTTTCCAGTGAGATGCTGGAAGCTCTAAAGTTCTCTTTGGCCTCAGCATGGAAACTCAAAGGCTGTAGTCTGGACACCCTAAGCCCAGACGATATGTACAAGGTTTCCCTTAGGTTTCTAAACATGCACTGTAATTCTGTCTGCAAGCAGCACTTCGGTTTTAGGAATGACACTGCAGACAGATTTTGATCACATGTTATGCCAAATATTTGTTTTCAGCCATATGATCATCAAAGCTCACAAGCGAGAGTCATTGCTGGCTATCCGATGTTGGGCACAAACAACATCAGCTTTATTGGAATCGGGCAAATGTTTACCAAAAGCAATATGTTCACAAGACACAAACGTTCTTTGTTTTTCTTGCCCAGACGACATCCCCCTCTCCAACTGGCCGCATCTGACCGCTGTGCTCCGGTAAACAGGAAATCCTTTCAAGAACACACATCGTGGGCAACCGAACAGTTTGCGCTCGAAACTACTCTGTCATTTAACCACATCTTCTTGTTTCTCTTGAAATCAACCTGACTTGGTTGCTTTGCCAGGAGCTTCAAGCTCTTTATTTCCCAACTTCTCATGTCATTCGTTAAAAAAAGGAGGGGAGACATGGCCTTGAACACAACAGTTTATCCAGCCCCATTCATTTTCTTATTGACCAAATTCATTGTATAGATTTTCTTTCACTCGGATGTTACATGGCTGTAAAGGATACGCTTGCAAGGAGATGCCCATCTTCAATTCTGCCACGGAAAAGAAAACTGTAGAAAAGCAGGAGATCCATCTCAGCCCAACGCATGAGTAGTGAGGAGGCTATGCAGCTACTTTTCTTTGTTCCTTAAGAAATGTTAACCAATTCTTGTCGGTATCCATGAAACACACCAGTATCCAAAAACTGACATAAAACGCTGGGCATTCACAGCTCACTCAAGGGGTCTTTGGTTCTGAAAGTGGTGACCTCTCAGACATTAGCTGCCTAAGTAGGAGTGAGGGACACCCTGGAACTAAGAAGTTCAATCGTGTTTGAACTGGAAACTAGTCACCAGACAACTTAGAGGGCAGTAGAGACTGTGGGTCATTCATTAAGAAATGATGCATTATGTGATTTTATTGAACATAACATCCATATGGAACATCTGTTGCTGGGCCACACAGTAAAAAGGACCCTTTTTGCTCCAACTGCTTGGAAGACAAGGGTCCTCCTGTTCCACACTGCCACCCCTCATTCTTTTCCTATGGGGTGTATTTCATGATGATGTATGACTTCTGCCGGAAATGGGTAGCTATCCAGCAAATGCATACATTCACCCCATAAAAAGAGGACCCTATGCTGGAAGATCGCCAAGGTCATGGCCAATTCTACTGACAGCTGAAAATAGTTAAACTGACTTTTACTGCCCAGGCAGGAGCCAAAATTTCCTTCTGGCTCAGAAATCTGAACTCAACCCAGGCATACACCAAGCTTCTCCCCTTCTCCCAAATTGGATGGCTCATAATAGCTCTATGACATTGTCCTCACTTCTTCTAGGAGGGATGTTTAGGAAACACAAAGGTGGAGGCATTTGGTCAAAAGGATCAGAAGTAATTCTACCACACAGAGCAGCTGGCCAAGACCCCAAAGCATCAGCTCCTCTCGCTGTCCAGCATATAATGTACACCAGAGTGGACCGTTTCTCTGAAAGTTGGGGGCCATTCTTCACTGGTACAAGAGGAAATGCCACTAGGTTTTCTGAGGGTTCCTCCTCTATAAATACTTGTCTGGCTCCCTGATAAGTGCTGAAGTTCTAATAAATAAAACAGGAGTTCGTTTTCAGGCTGCACTGAAAACTAACCCAGACATATCTGGCGATTTCAAGACGGTTTTGATTCTATAAACGCTATCATCACATAGCTAAAAAAACAGAACCCCAAAGCCTGGAGACAAGCATCTTTAAATGTAAACACGCCGTGAAGGCACCTGAATCATCGCTGTGTCAGGCCAGTTAGAAAGCTGGTACAGAGATAACAACCAAACTGCTAAGACTGTGCTCACGTGCACGGTGAGAGGTCGCTGCTTTTTGCCCCGATGTGCTGTGCTGACACCCGTCTTTGGATTCCGTGAAGGAAAGGGGCCCGTGGCCTGCACGAGGAAGAGCTCAGCAAAGATCAGTTGGAGAGGCACAGCCAGGGTGGGCGTGGCCAGTGCTCCTGGCCCCGCCCCCGACTCTGCAAGTTAGAACACCTCTCCCTGCATCTTCAAAGCATCTCCAAAGCCACTCGGCTCTCTCTGCTTTTCTGAACAGACTGACTCCACTGGGCCTGGGTGGTTGGGTGTAGTGCTAACTCCGTGCAGCTCACCTGCAGCCCAAGGGAAGCAGAACGTGTTATTCTGCTCTGGTAATTGTTGGACTTCTGAGAAGGAGCCACGGTTCCACCAACACCAGGCTTGGGGTTTCTCTTTCAGTGCTTGAGACGACAATCTCTTTGGGAGATTCGTGAGCCAGCAAGACTACAGTACCACCTCGTACCTTAGATAAAATAATACTCCCTCTCCTTGTGTGGCAGATTGAGCCCAGATCAAAACGCAGGTAGGTACACCTGAGCCCATGGGTGGGGACCTCCAGGAAGCAATGAGAATGAAAATTGTCAGCCAAGGTTCAGACTTAGTGGGTCTCTATGAACTTGAATTAGTTTCCTGATTTTCCATTTCCAGCATCGGCTCGGTGTTTACCTACCCTAGTCTCTGGGAGGCAAGGGCACAGAAAGATTCCTACAATAAAATAGCTTTGGTGACATAGATTTTTACCCTGTGAGACCTCTCAGGACCCTGACTATGATAAATAAAGAAGAAAAATATTTTTTTAAATCTAAGCCCATGAAAAAAAGAGGGCACGTCTGTGTACCATTTACTTTCACTTTTCAAGCTACAAAATATTGACTATGTATGGAGCAACTGCCGTGTGCAAGACACCATGATTCTAGAAGAAGCCAGCTGCAGGGCCATACAGAAAACCCCCAGATGAAAAGACAGGGGGCTTAAGCCTTAGTCCTAGCGACTTCATATAAGCAGTAATGGGCAAAGGGATGGGCAGATAGTTTCCCATTATTGTGTATAAGCTGCAGAACTTAACAGAATTTACCATCTAGGAGTCTAAAATAAAATTAAATAGTAAGTAACCTTGTTTTCATTAAAATTAAAGATCTTAAGCTCATTCTATGAAATAATACTGACTACATTATGACAACATGAACTTGTAATTACCTAATAAATAAATGCAATGTTCGCTCAAGAACCTATATATAGGGGCTCAGTCAGTTGAGCTTCTGCTTTAGGCTCAGGTCATGATCCCGGGGTCCTGGGATCAAGCCCTGCATGGGATCCCTGCCCAGTGGGGAGTCTGCTTCTCCCTCTCCCTTGGCTGCTCCCCCTTCTTGTGCTCTCTCTCTCTCTCTCTCTCTCTCAATCTCTCTCTGTCAAATAAATAAATAAATAATATTTTTTTAAAAAGAAAAAAATATGTATACCTTGTGGGGGGCAAAGAAGAGGTCCTTGGTAGCAGAAAGGCCGATGGTGTTTAGGTGATCTCTAAGCCCTCCCTCTGGTTCTAAAGTTTCCTAAATCCTGATAATAAGGGGAATAATAAAATGCACATTTATATATAATTTTTGTATTTTATATACAATTTTCATGGAGGATGTTTATTCTGCAAACAGAAGCTGTCTGCTGTGGTACAGCCCAGAGGAACCCACTCAAGATCAACTCAAGAGAGGATGGTGGAAGATAGAAGCTTTCTCTCCCTGGCTGCCCTGGCAGAGGCCACCTGCCTTTCGGTTCTGGGGGTGGGGAAACAGTTTTGATCTGATCCCTTCCCCTTCCCCTTTTCTATGCCAATCCTGTTTGGTCGACCACATGCCCCAGGCTTGGAAAATCAGCCGCTCCCTTGGTTGGCCAGGGTGGTGGCTTCCCCTGGCAGAGAGCCTGGATTCTCAGGGCACTCCCTTTGACTTTTGCCCAGAAAGACGGGGAAAGCTTTCTATGCCTTTGAGATCATCAACTCCAGGGTCAATTGACTGCGGCCCTCAGGGCTGCCGAAGCTTAGTAGAGAACAACAGAGTAACGGGGTAAGGTGATCTGCGCTGCCTGTGGTCTCCCAGGCTGCGGGGCAGCAGGTCACACCTGTGTTTGTTTGTTTGTTTCTTTCTTTCTTTCTTTCTTCCTTCCTTCCTTACTTTCTTCCTTGCTTTTTAAATAAAATTTTATCTATTTATTTGACAGAGATACAGCAAGAGAAGGAACACAAACAGGGGGAGTGGGAGAGGGAGAAGCAAGCTCTCCGCTGAGCAGGGAGCCCGATACAGGGCTTGATCCTAGGACCCCGGGATTGTGACCTGAGCAGAAGGCAGATGCTTAAGGACTGAGCCACCTAGGTGCCCCATCACACCTGTGTTTCTTGAGCAGGGGCTCTGAGCAGCGTTCCTCCAAACTGCCCGATCTGCAGGGCTATCTGCCCTTGGATGATTCCAGCTCCCAGGAAAGGCCCCAGTTCCTACTCAGAATCCAGGTCTTAGGCTAAAATGCATATTATTTCCAATAATCTTTTACCAATAATTACTGGTGATCTTTTAAAAAAATCTATATATGTGTGCATGTATATATCTGTATATATTTCAAAACATACACATACACATATTTATACATTCATACACAATATAGAGTATATACATGTCTGAGTATATGTACATGTTTATAATAAATACATATATGTGTTTTTCAAGTAGAACTTCTCCAAAAATGGTTAGTCGTCCTCCAGTAGTTCAAGAGACTGTGTTTTTCCATGTCTGGGTGTGTCTGTGTGTATGCCTTTTACATAATATCTATAGCCATTTAGAGATTAAGCCTAGAACTCAGAAGCAATTAATAAGCCATAATTAATAAATCTAATAATTGAAAGAGATATCAAAAAATCTGCATACTGATGGAAAGACCATGTCCTTGCTCCATGAAGCAGACACTTCACGCTGCTGGGTCCTGACCCCAAGCCATCTCCTCCTCCTTCCTAGGTGATAAAAAGACCCGCTGGTTTGGGCACATCTGCCCGTGTGAATCAGGGGTGGACTCCTGCCTGAGACGTCTTGATTGTGTGGGACACGGGGGCAGGAGCCTGGGTCGCACGCGCCAACAATGAGCTACTGGGACACACAATTCTGTAGTCACCTCACTCTATGATGGCTCATTATGTGAAACAATCAATTGTCCATATTGTTTAAAGCAGTCCGATTGGAGTTTTATCTAATTTGCAGCCAAAATCATCATAACTATTATAGAGCCTGTTTGCTGTTAGTTGTTGGACAGTTTCATTAAGTTGGGCTAAACCTCCTTTCCAAGCCGAAAACATAGTCTGGTAGTAAATTAGATAGAAGGAAACAGAGTGCTTCTGACATAAATAGTTCCAGGAACAGAAAGTGACAGCTGATGGCCCGGAAGCAAGGAAACAGTAAATTGTAGAATAAAAAACAGAAACAGGGGCGCGTGGGTGGCTCAGTGGGTTAAAGCCTCTGCCTTCGGCTCAGGTCATGATCCCAGGGTCCTGGGATCGAACCCCGCATCGGGCTCTCTGCTCAGCAGGGAGCCTGCTTCCTCCTCTCTCTCTCTGCCTGCCTCTCTGCCTACTTGTGATCTCTGTCTGTCAAATAAATAAATAAAATTTAAAAAAAAACAGAAACAAGAAGGTAAAAATACAACACTCGTGGTCATTTAGTTGTGGAGCCGAGAATGCCCCACACTTAAAAGCCCATAAAAAGATCATTTTATTAAAGAACAGATCAATATTGAAATAAACTCTTTAGAAAGTTTTCCATATAAACCATATTTTTAAAAAAGATTTTATTTATTTATTTGAGAGAGAAAGACAGAGAGCATGAATGGGGAGGAGAGAGGGAGAAGCAGGCTCCCCACGAGCCGGGAGCCCGATGCGGGCCTCCATCCCAGGGTCCTGGGATCATGACCTGAGCCTAAGGCAGATGCTTAACCGACTGAGCCACCCAGGTGTTAAATTAATAATTTTTTTAAAAAGTTTTTCTGCTAAAGGGTTGAAAAGAACTTGTTAGAACCACTAATCCACTGAGAATTTTATGTAACTTGGATTTTACTCTACACATACCAGAAGCATTGTTCTGAGCCACTTGGAACTCAGAGATAACATTATAAATACTAAGTTCCAAGGATAGTCCACAAAAGTCCATTTGATTCCCAATGGACGTGAAGGCTGGTGGGAACTATGGTGTCAGGGATTGGGACTCTGGGCAACGTCTCCTCATTGGGGTTGGAATGTTAACCCACAGGACAGACCCAGGTCATCTGGCTCAGACCAAGGGGGTACTTATCCAAAACCATGCTACAGGGAACACACTGTCCATTAGCTGCCTACCCATCTCCAGAAAATGCACACTGAGTCCCGCTGACAGCCTGGGCTGGAGAACAGACCCCACATCAGGGGGGAAGCTGGAAGAGATGATCTTTAAAATCTCCAATTCTGTTTTCCATTTCCCCATGTCCCTGGTTCTGAGGACTCAGAGATGCTATGAATGGTGGCTGTTATGTTGCTGTAATATTCTCAGTCACCACCGACCTCCATCAGTGAAGCACCGGACAAGCACAGTCCCACAGCTCAGTGGTCCCTCTTTGCTGCATCACTGCTGATACCAGTCTCCTCACTGCCCATCCTGCTGGTCCTTATAATCTTCAAGAAATGGGGCACACCTGGGTGGTACACCCAGTTCAGCAACCCACTCTTGGTTTCAGTTCAGGTCACGATCTCAGGGTCATGAGATCGAGCCCCATGTTGAGCTCCCCATTGAGCAAAGGGTCTGCTTGAGTTTCTCTCTCCGTCTGCCCCTCCCCACCAAAATAAATAAATAAATACAACCCCCAACCAATGGCCTAAGGATGCCACCACCAATGAAAGGAAGAATGAGCAGGATACCTTGATGGCTTTGGTAAGACAATGAGATGAGAACACAATTACTACCTTCTCGGGGCGCCTGAGTGGCTCAGTTGATTAAGCATTTGCCCTTGGCTCAGGTCATGATCCCAGAGTTCTGGGATAGAGTCCTGCATCGGGTTCCTTGCTCAGCAGGGAGTCTGCTTCTCCCTCTCTACCCCTCCCCCTTGCTCTTGTGATCTCTCTCTCTTAAACAAATAAATAAAATCTTCAAAAAACCCAAAAACAATTACTAACTTCTCTGGCATAGTCTTGGATTTTGACTTCAATGTCTTACCTTTTCCAAAACCTGCCTTTGTCCCAGAATACTTCTCTAAGAGTCTTCTTGGCTGAAATTAGAATGTTTCCGTAGAATTGCAGCAGGTTCTTATACCTCCTTTATAGTACCTCTCCCATTATGTACCATGTTCAAGTTATTTGTGGGCAAACCTTATCTCCCTTACTAGGCTATAAGAGTCTGTAAAGCAGGATCCATGAAAGCCAGAAGAAATCAGCTCTCTCCATCTGGGAGCTGACAGTTTGGTTGGAGTAATTGGACAACTGCACCAAGGTCGGGTTTTGGAGGCAACAGCTTTCATTCAACAATAATTTATTCATGGGGTGTCTGTTGTGTGTCTATTGTGTGTTGGACATTGAGTTCGATTCTTGAGGAGGGTGTGAAGTGAATAAATGTTATACAAAGACTTTAGCCTCCAGAACTCACTGTCTCATAATGGAGGCTATCACTTCCTCTGATCTTCAATGTCAACTCAGAGGCAGAACTTGGATCAGGACATGTCTTGTCACCCAAAAGAGATGTAAGTCTGTAACTGATCATCTGGAGAAAGAGTGGCAGATTCCTATTTTTGCCCCTAGACTTTGGACATTCCAAAAAATATGAGGATATGATGACTTTATCTAAGTCTCTAGAGATAAGATAGGGACAAACCACAGGAAGGATCATTGCTCCTGCCCATGGAGGGATTGGAGAGAGAAGACTGGGACTAGAGGTGAGGGTAGGAAGTGTGAGGAAAAGCAGACAGTGTGCCATAGCTTATAGAGGACAGAAACGCAGTGTGTGGAGCTGGGATGCCCAGCTCTGAATCCCAGTTGGCCATTTATTAGCTGTGTGACCTTGAGCAGTTGCTTAACCTCTCTGTGTCTCAGTTTCCTAACTTGCGAAATAGGAAGAATGATCATAACTTGCTCATACAGTTATGGTGAAGATTTAGAGATTTAATGCAGGAAATGGGCTCAGAGCAGTGTCAATGGTGTGAGTTGTTACATTATTATCATTACTGTACTGGAACCTGGACTGAGAGTCAGTCAGAACCTGACTGGGTGGGACAATCTCACCTGTTCCAGTAAGGTCAGTCCCTTCATTGTAGAGACACAAGGCCAGCCTGTCAATCCTATGACCATCACTTCCCAAAGAATGTCTGCTGTTAACTTGGGGAATAAGTGAATTTCCAGATCTCTCCAGTCTCAGCCGAGAAACCTTATTAGACATGTGAATGTAATATACCCAACTGAGCAGGAAATGTGGAGATCCTCCTCCTGGGCCCTCTCTCTTGCTTCAGAACATCAGTGCAAGCCCAGTTATCCACAGGAGACTCTCCTTCCCCAAATACCTCCAGAGTATGGCCAGTCATTGCTTCAGTTTTAGCTATGGCCCTCATTCACCTTCTGATGGCTTTTAGTCTGCATTTCCCTGCAAATTCCATGATCCTCATAAAACCCAGAACCCATGAGGTCATTTCTCTGCCTACCTATGTCGGGTGAGGAGACACAAATGAAAACAAATATGACATGAAATTGTCCTCCCATCAGGTTGATGATTAGAATTAACGTCTGATAATATCAAGTACTTTTCAAGAGTCTGGGGAGGGACATTCTCATACAGGCTGGTGGGAGTATCCATCTGAACGATCATTTTGAAGGGTTGCTAGGCAGCGTGGGCTAATTTTAAAATGCACACACCCTCTGACCCAGCGACTTCAGGGCTCCAAGTTTACCTGAGGAACTTCCTGTGAGAAGGAAGGAGGGCTATCAAGGACTTACACGAGTCTCTTCATTCGGAATAGACAAAAAACTCAGAAATAAGCTAAATGCCCATCAAGAAGGAAATGGCTACACTGTGATGTATTCATCTATTGGAATACCATACATCATTAAAAGCACGAGATGGGTCTAGATTTACTGGCATAGAAGGATACACATAATAATATGTTATGGGATAAACTGTGCCCTGCCCACCCCAAATTCATATGTCTAAGCCCTAATCCCCAGTACTTCTGAACGTGACTGTATTTGAAGACAGAGACTTTCAAAGAGGTAATTAGGGAAAAACAAAGTCTTTAGGGTGGGTCCTAATCCAACATGACTGGTATAGAAAGAGATCAGGACACAGACACACAGAGGGAAGTCCTGAAGATACAGGGAGAAGACAGGTGTCTATAAGCCAAGGAGAGAGGTCTCATAAGATACCAACCCTGCTAACACCTTGATCTTGAACTTCTAGCCTCCAGAATGGTGAAAAAACGCATTTCTGTTGTCTAAGCCACCCAATCTGTGGTACATTGTTGCAGAAGCCCTAGCAAACTGATATACAATATCCTGGGCCACACTTCTCTGTTCTTTTGATGTCTTATTCCTATGTGTATTCCCAGGGCCCATCAGTGTCTATAGGCAAGTAAATGCTCAATAAATGGTTCTAAAATGCATTTAAATAGAAAGGAATGCTTTCTGGCAGGCTGCTTTTCAACCCAGGGCATCTCAAAGGCCCAACATTTCATTCTCTTTGTGTTAACTCCTATTGTCTAGAGATGAGCACTGTAATCATGGCATGAGCAAGGTCTAGCCTTTAACTGTTTCTTTAATACAACGGGGACTACTGGACTTCTGGGCCAGCCAAGCCCCATTTGCTTTCAATTCTAGTGAAATCTGCTGAGAATGTATTGCAATTTATTTTATTCAAGTTCTGTGCCAATAACGGTCTGCAATTCTTAACCCACAATAGGGCCCCAATCAAAAATGCTTATTGACCTTTGTCTGGGAAGCTCTGATAATGCAGGTCTTACCTCTTCATCGGCTTGGGTGAACATTCTCTCTCCAGATTGGAGGATGTGTGTTTCACATGCATTGCATTGTAGGAAGTGTGAGTATAGTCATTTTCGTCATTGTAGTCTGGACCAAGTAACGTCCGGGCCCAAGTTCCCATGTCATAAGGAGGAAGGGTTCCTCCAAATTCAGAGGGCAAAAATTCAGGGTGGATTAGCTGGTGAAGGCTGTTTAAATTGTTTCCATGCAGGAAAATCTGGAGAGGAAAAAATAATTATCAACAACAGCAACAACAACAAATCCAAAACATATGAGCAACTATTCAGCTTGATACACAATTCAGCAATGACAAATTGGCTGCACTGCTGGTAATCATGGTGTTTAAAGAGGCATTCAATTTTGTGTCTGCAACTTAATCTTCATAAAATGTTAATTTATTGCTCAGAAAAGGGGCTGAATTAATAGTCCTTAAAAAATGAAGTTATGAACAAATTAGGTATTATTTGGCCCGGGCCCAAATTTACACATACAGTAATCTCCTAATTATTCCCACCGATAAAAAGGGTAGCGATGTAGACTATGCAAACTCCCAGTCGTGCTTCCCACGCATCCCCACATTGTTCTGTTCCTTCTGCCTCCCCCAAGGGCTTTCTGCCCTCTGTACCCTCTCCGTCTCCCCATCCTCTCCAGGCCTTCCCCAATCCTCGCCAGCCTCTTCCCCAGTCTGTCCTGGAGACAACTGCATGCTCTGGTTCCCCTCCCTGCTCCCCCAGTTAACTATAATTTGCTGACTTCTGTATTTTCTGGTGGGTGCATTCATGTCTTGATCGCCCACAGGAAGAGAAGAATACTCAGGAAAAGGGATGGTGTTTTCTTACTCTTTTAATACATTCCCACCTCTCAGGATTGATGTGGGCACAAGGTAGAAACCCTATCCATTCGTCAGTGGAAGGAAAACTGTGGCCTGAGAACTTAGGGATATTTTTACAGCCATCTTCCATTTATGTCTGGACTGAGGGCTAACACCCAGAGAAGTTTGCATCTTCTAAACATGTACTGGAAACCAGCCAAGCAGGAGGGAAAACCTGCCCAAATTACACTTATTTTCAGGAAAATCCACAAAGTGGTTAAGCCATAAGTCAATAATGATCATCTCCTACAATTTAGGAATTGACTTCTGAAAGTCTATTTCAAGTCCATCTGTGGAATGGTATCAGTTCCCACACTTCATGTTGCAATTCAACGTACATAAGTTATATCCAATCGTAAGACCACTGATTATACACACACAGGTGTATACACACAGCCCACAGTTACCATCATGCAATGTAAATGTGACTTTTAAAATACTTAAAATTAGGAGCATCTGGGTGACTCGGTTGGTTAAGTATCTGCCTTCAGCTCAGATCAGAATCCCAGGGTCCCAGGATCAAGTCCCACATTGGGCTCCCTGCTCGGTGGGGAGTCTGCTTCTCCCTCTCCGTCTGGCCCCCCCTCTCTACTCGTGCTTGCTCTCTCAAATAAATAAATAAAATCTCTAAAAAATAATAATAAAATAAGATATTTATGTATAGCATAATAATATACCATAAAATTATTATCAATTATGTCATATACTGTAGATTATATTATAAAATACTACCTAATAGAGACATATACTTGCAACATTGTTCTGTTGTGCTGATTTTAATTTATGATGTCATGACATCATTTAGAAAGGAAAGGAACAAGAAGCTAAGTACTAACATTCTTTAGAAGAATACTGTAGCACTTCAGAAAATAATGTACATTTTCTGACAGTAGATCTCAATTTTAATAAGAATCTTTGCTTTTGAAGAAATTCATGGGTTCTGGCCTTTGCAAAACACCTCTCAGGAGGAACTACAGTGTTTGAAGCATGGAACAGCTGGGGATAAATACTAGGCCTGGTGTTTAGAGCAAATATTTGTACTGACCCACCTAATACCTACAGTTCTTTTTTAAATTTTTTGTACTATCAATTTTGCTCATGATGTTCATCTTTTCTGTTTTAAGTTTTTATTAAATTCCAGTTAGTTAACATATGGTGTAATATTAGTTTCAGGAGTAGAATTCAGTGATTCATCATTTACATATAATACCCCAGTGCTCATCCCAACAAGTGCCTTCCTTAATTCCCATCACCCATCTAGCCCATCCCTCCATTCCCCCTCCTGCAACCCTCAGTTTGTTCTCTATACTTAAGAGTCTATTTTATAGTTTGCCTCTCTCTGTTTCACCCTATGTTCCTCTGTCTTGTTTCTTAAATTCCTCACATAAGTGAAATCATACAGTATTTGTCTTTCTCTGGCTGACTTATTTAGCTTAGCATAATATACTCTAGGTCCATCTACATCATTGCAAATGGCAAGATTTCATTCTTTTTTTCATGACTAAGTAATATTCCATTATAGAGAGATACCATATCTTCTTTATTCATTCATCAGTCGATGGACATTTGTGCTCCTTCCACAATTTAGCTATTGTTAATAATGCTGCTATAAACATTGGGGTACATGTGTCCCTTCAAATCAGTATTTTTGTAGCCTTTGGATAACTACTTAGTAGCACAAATGCTGGGACTAGGGTAGTTCTATTCTTAACTCTTTAAGGAACCTCCATACTATTTTCCAGAGTGGCTGCACCAGTTTGCATTCCCACCAACAGCCAGCATGGATAGGTAGTGCTGTGGAAACTGGCCTTGTCTCCTGGGGTGCTGTGGGATGGAAGAACTCAGCAGATAGGAGGCTGGACGCTTCACCTATCAGATTCTGTTCTGTGCCCAGAGCTCCAGAAACTCCTTTCTATGGCACCACAGCAAGTGTCAATTGCTTTGTCAGAAGAATTCCACTAGTTCGTTCCTGAGTAGAAGATTCAGCCCCTGGGAAGCCTGAAGCCATATGGGGAAAAGTCTAGGACACTTCTCTGTCCTTAGCACTGTCCTGAGTCTTTGCCAGATGGCAAAATGTTTCCAAATGTCTCTGCTTCCTTAGGCTGGTGAGTTCTAGTCTTAGTGCCACCCTTGTTTGGGAATAGGAGAACTATCCTTCCCATAACCTGCTGCCATGTTCCCTCAGGATCTGGAAGCATCTGAGGTTTAGGACTTAGAGACACTGCAGAGTGTGTATGTGTGTGGGGCATGGGGGCTAACATCATCATTTCCCCCTGCATACACAGACTCTTCCCTGGCATGAGGTGCCCTGGGTATAGGGGCACATGTAAGGTGCTGTTAAGAATGACCCTGGTCAGGGGTGCCTGGTGGCTGTCGGTTAAGTGCCTGCCTTCGGCTCAAGTCAGGATCCCAGGGTCCTGGGATCGAGTCTTCGGGATCTCTGCTCAGCAAGGAGCCTACTTCTCCCTCTGCCTGCCGCTCCCCCGGTTGTGCTCTCTCTTTCTCTCTCTGACAAATAAACAAATAAAATAATAAACAAGCAAATAAATTTTTAAAAAAAAGAAGAAGAAGAAGAAGAGGAATGACCATGGTCAGATTCCCTTGACAGGTGGTGCACCTAACCCAGGAGGTAACTGAAATCAGGAAGTTTGAAAGAAAGGAAGCTAAATGATAAAGAGAATGAGAATCACTGGGTCTCTGCGACATGTGTGGCGTTAATCTCCCTGCTTTCCTCTGCTGCCTCTTTAAATTACCCAACATCCTGGTGACCTGGATGTTAGTCCCTCTGTCTTTCTAAATGAGGAAACTCAGATAGAGTGAGTGGTGGAACAATGTTCTGTCTCTCGGCTAATCAGAACGCCACCACAAACCCCGGCTCTGATGGAAGGTGGTGGCCTCCTAAATGTCATCAGCTGAAGTAATTAAGACTTTAAAAACCTTTTTCTAAGAGCATTATTATTTCTCATGAAGAATGCTTCCCCAGCCTCAAAGGTGATGGAGCTGGCAGCGATGACCCAAGAGCCATGGGGAAGAAAAAGAAATGGTAAACATTCTTCATCACGATAATACATTTGCAGGACAAAATGCTGGCTATTAAAATACGCCATGAAAGGGAAGCTGCTTGACCCCATAGCTCCCTTGAGCATTTACAGTAAAATGGGCATCTGGTATTTGCATGCCTTCAAAGTTTCCTTTGGTTTGTCACTGGGACTCAGAAAATAACCCAGTTCTACTAAATTATTGATTAAATTCAGACCATTTGCAAACTCCAGCTGAGGCTCACATGCTCAGGGAGTGCAGAAAAGCAGAAAACCCACAAGTGCAAAATAAGGGGGGAGAGAGAGAGAAGGGAGACAGAGAGATTGAGAAAAGGGTCCGGTAATTGCCCCTCAGCAACCCCCCATTGAGTGTGTGTTTTCATTACCCGCTTCCTGGTCTTGTCTTTAAGGAATGGCTTGATGAGCGTGTACAGGGCATGAATGTACCAGGGTTGGTTGACAAAATGGACTCCTCCGAAGCGGGCAGGAAAGCTGTCCTGGGGCAGAAAGAGAGAAATGCACACCAATTAGCACACATTCCAGAGTGGACTGAGCCTGCAGGACTGCAGCCCTGGGAACAACCTATTTCTTCTTTCTGACGGAAGCTCTAGCTAATATAAGCAAGCAAGTAAGCAAGCACACAGCCTTCCTAGCTGCTAATGTTTCCTCTATTCCCTTCGCTTCCTTCCTCCCCTTTGACTCCATAACTTAAAAATCGTGCGAAGGTGCCAACTCATGTCTTTCTCAATTCACAATGGTACGACCTCTGACGTGGCACATAAGTGTGTGTGACCCAGATAGTCAGGAGTCCGAATTGTGCCATGCATCAGGCAACCAAAGCTTAAGTTCCCGCAAACCTTGAGCATACACTCCCTCCTCTACCCTCATGCTCTGCCCACCAGCTACAGCCCTCTCTGCTAGCATTGTCATGATAGCAGCTGAACTTCCTGGGCATAGGAAGGGACTGGAAAATGACTTCCAAGGATCTGAAGAGATGGAGCTCTCTGGAATCCACCAACGTCTGGCAGTACTTGCTGGCAACGTTTCCACCAATTCCTGAGTTGGCTCCGTCTTTCATCCTCACAGAGTAGGGCCCAGGGAAGAGAGATTTGTTCAACGGATGGGCTAGTTGATTCCCCTAACTGAGGGAATACGGGCCTCCTCTCTGCAGATCAACATATTTTTTATATTGTCAGGAATCTTTCAAATGCTTCCAATTTTAGAATCCAGATCAGGATACAAAGCTTATCTTTTAGAACAACTGAGAAGCTGTTTTCCATGCTAATTAGATCAACAAAATCAGGGCCCTTGACCATGAAGTCCGAGCTAGTCCCTCAGCCTCAGGACCTGAGTTCTTGACGGAGGGCTCCCGCAGACTGCACTGCATTCATCTGAATTAATGGAATTTTTTTTTTTTTTAATTTATTTGACAGAGAGAGATCACAAGTGGGCAGAGAGGCAGGCAGAGAGAGAGAGAGAGGAGGAAGCAGGCTCCCTGCAGAGCAGAGAGCCCGATGTGGGACTCGATCCCAGGACCCTGAGATCATGACCTGAGCCGAAGGCAGCGGCTTAACCCACTGAGCCACCCAGGCGCCCCGAATTAATGGAATTTTAAAAAAGGAGGAGCAACTAATTCAATTTGAGTTGCCAAGTGTACTGCCAATCAATTTCATCGCAACAAATATTCGTGTAAAATGTAAGCAAGAAGAGATGAAAGCAGAAGGAGGCTAGCTGCCTGAGGTAACCTTTCAGGCAGCAGTCTGATCCCTGAGGGTGTATGAAATGTCTTGCCTGGGTCTTTTTTAGTAACAAGGAAGAGGGTTATTAACTTTTTTTCAGAGCCCTGTGAATCTACAGGATCCCCGGGCATCTTCTATACTGAAACCTAGTTCCCAGTATAAGTACCTGAACTGTGTACATAAGGTTCAATATTTTAAAAGACTTAAAAATTATTTTTGCCTCTACTTAGACATTTTACAGAATACAAAGGAATTGTATATTTTGAAGATAAATCCAGATGATTTGATTAAAAGTCTTTGTTTTGGAGGGCATGTATTTTTTAATTTTAATTATTTTATTTAAAAAAAGTAATGAAACCGCCAGGTAAGAGTACAGAGGCTTTTTATACTAATTTGTCCATGTGTCATAATCTCTCACTATTCCCGATCTGGTTTTAGATATATAAAAGTTTTTAATAAGGCTGTCTTTTCTCTTTTAGGTAGTTTGGGATCTAAAAATTCTTTGGTGCTTTAAAAAAAAGAGAGAGAGAGAGAGAAAAAAATTTTTAAAAAAGATCGCTCACCGGAGTTTTTCCTTGGTGTAAGTGCTAAACGCAAACCTCACTCTTTTTGGTCCTTTTGAGCTTATTATTCAGAAATATAACTCATTATCCCACACTAAGCATGGCTTCTGAAGGACTCTAGAAGATGAGGTGAGTACTATAAAGGGTTTCTCTATAAAACCAGGGCTTTACTATCTTTTTCTAATAGGTCCAATAAGAGGGTTTTTATTTCTATTGACAGCCTGTTGTGTTATACATTTTTAGGTTAGTAATGTAGAAGAATATCCTGTGAATAATACTCTAGAGGCGGTAGGCAAAATCTCAAAGAAAATATAAATGTCTAGAGACTCCTATTTTAGTCTATGGAAACTCAATCATCAAAAGACATCAAAACCATCTTCTCTTTGTGTCAGAGGAGGTTAAAGGTAAAAACGCAAGGCTGAGACCCAGTTCGTTCTCTCTTGGTTGACCCTGGTTTCATGTCTGTCAGCTTGAAGACATGGGATTTTATTGATCTCATCCAGGTCAGCCAGAAACTATGTGCAGATACACACAGGTAAAATCCTGTGCCTCTGAGGTCTGGGTTTGGGCCAGAGTAGAAACAAGATCACTTCCTTCAGGTCTCTCTAAAAAATTCAAATGAAAGGCCCTCTTGTCTAATGAAGATGACGTGAAAATGTTCTGTTTTTTTTCAAATGAGCCTGCCCACGTTATTAGTAATACTGTGTGTGTGTGTGTGTGTGTGTGTGTGTGTGTGTGTGTGTGTGTTACAAGGGAAAAATGAAGGAAGGAAAAATGAGCAAACACAACCCTCTTAGAAGCAATGTCTGTCATTGTTGGTGGTGTTGCCTGGTCTCATTAGCAAATGACAGATACAGGAGAAGCAAACCACAGATAAAGGGGAAATATCTCCTAAGACTCCAAGGGGTTCATTACCCTCCTGGAGATGCACTTCTTAGGGGCTGGGGCAGACCCACCTCAAGATGGTAGGCTGAGATTCAGTGACGATGTAACACTGTCAGAGTTCTTTGTGACTAAGGAGTATGTGCTAAAACATACCCTAGGCTCAAGAAAAGGGTGTTAATTTCTGTCATTTCAATTCACGTATCTGTCAGTAAAAATATAATATCACTTCAAATTATAAACATACACAAATCATAAAATTTGTTTCCCAGGTTATCCCCTTATGGTAAAAATAATACCCATTCTAGAAAAGTAAAAAATAGATTCAAAAAATTTTTGAAAAACTATGAAGTAGAAAAAGACAAGAAAGACAAAAGAAAAATCATGTATATTCCCACTGCTAAAGACATACTCCTGCTAATTTCAATGACTCAGGATGGGCTACATTATCTTGTAATAACACACAAGCCCTGCTTTTTCGCATTTAAAACCATAAAGATTTATTTCTTGCTCACACAGAATAGAATGTCCTTGCTTGGTTGGCAGGGAGCCACGCTTGATTTGCTCTCAGCCAGGGATGCAGCCTTGCCCATCTGGAACAGGGCTGCTTGCCATAGCTAAAGAATCACACCTTAGCTCTTAAGTGAGGCCACCAGAAAGTGACACGCTCCATCTATCATACAGGCCAATCATGTGCCTGACCTCAAACGGGTCAAGAAATGGGATCCTACCATAAGCCTAGTTGGGGAAAGACCAAAAATGCAGGTGGACCGCACTAATAATTACCCAAGCTCTGTTTCCTTCTTCCCTTCCTTTCCTTTCCTTTCCTTTCCTTTCCTTTCCTTTCCTTCCCAAATGGGATCATGTTTTTAAAAATTGGACTTAATAACTATTCCTTGATGGCTCGATGCTGGTGATACAGTATCAAATAATACAAATATAGCATTTATGGGGTAGTAGGGACACAGACAATGGCAATCAAGTAATGATTTGTTTAGCGTCTTCGATTCTTCACTAAAACATCAGTGCATACCTTGAACCTTTATATTTCAGCACACAATTATGAGGGCAAGCGCATCTTCCAAATTAGTCCTCAAGGCATTCCAGCTCCACTTTCAAAGAGCACTATCTCTAAACCCCTGCTACCCTGCTACTGGCTCAAAAACTGACCTACAAATCCGAGCTCCACTCACTCATGTCCAGGATTCCCTCTTTGCTCTCTGAATATTCACATTAAGGGTATTTACATCCTTGTGTTATGTTTCCTATGTGAGATCGCTATTCAAGCATCTAAGTGTTATTAAGATAAGTATCTGATATCAGAAAGTATGAAAAGTAGAATAACACTGACTTCAGATAAGTGGAGGAGGAGCCAGTGACCAAAAGAGTGATGGGGAAATAAGGAATAGGTCAGAACATAGAGGATAACTTTTTTAAAGGAACTGGAAAGGCCAGTGGACAGGGACAAACTCAACTATGAAAGGGAAGGAGATGGAGGAAAGTCTATTATACATAAATCTAGCAGTGGGATAAATATTGCAGATGGGCCTTCATTGTGGAAAATAAGAGGGTAAACTAGAGACATAGAGCATTATGGATGTGGTTAGATCCTTTCTGAGTAGTGCAAGGTACCTGGGTAGAAGCAATAACACTTGAGCTGAGAATAGCAGCTAATTAAAGAATCAGGGTCAGCTCCCTGGAAAGAACTGTTAATGCCCTGATTGTCACTAACCAAGAGAGACGTGCCTTGTAGGAACTGAAAGCTGCCAAAACCTTCCTGAGATACCATGATGCTGTGGCCACTCACCAGATGACCATTTGTGCCAGCATTCAGATTTTATTACTAAGTAGCATCCAGTCCTCTGCATGCCAGTAATAAGGATACCTTCTCCTTCCCCACTGGGATGCTGTCAGAAGTGAGGACAATTAGGACTTTTGACTGTAACCAAGAGATACTGAAATCACTGCCACCACAGTGTCAATGAAGACCACGTGGGAAGCCAGACCTCCTGTCACTGCCCAGTAGTAATGAGGAGGTCCTCTTCTTTGAGTGTCACCAGAGGTTGAATGAGGAATCTGGATATCTGCCTCCATCTGGCAGTAATGAGACAGCATACTCCCCTTTTCCTGCCAGAGTGTTATCCAAAAAAAACAAACAACAACAACTAAAACTAAAGGTTTATGTAAGATCCAGAACTTCAGAACATAATACAGAAATGTTCAAGTTAAAATTTAAAGATCACTCTTTATATCAAGAACTAGAAAAATCTCAAACTGAATGAAAAATGAGGCCTACATGGAATGACAGACATGTATAATTAATTGAGTAAGATTTAAATTATCAATCATAAAAAATACTTCAAAACTATGAACATACTTGACACAAACGAAAAAAAATAGAAAAAGTCAGAAAAGAAATAGGAAGTGTTAGCAAAGAAATAGAAAATATAAAGGAGAACCACAATTTGAAATTTTGAACTGAGAAATATAATAACAAAAAGAAATAGTCGAAATTCAGCATATGGGCTCAACAGTAGAATGGAGGGGACAGAGGAAAGAGTTGGTGAACTGAAAGATAGAACAATAAAAATTACCCAATCTAAACAACAGGAAAAAAAACCAAAAACAAAAAAAACAAAAAACCAGACCTTACAGAAAGCAGACTCTTAGGGACCTGTGGGCCTATAATAAAAGATTAAGCATTTGTGACATGAGAGTCCTAAAAAAAAGGAGTAAGAGGGCGAAGCTGGAAAAGAACTCAAAAGAATGACTGAAAGCTTCCAAAATGGAGGGAGAGACATAAACCTACAGATTGAAGAAGCTAAACAAACACCAAACAGTATGAATTCAAATAAACTGATGCCAAGACATGTCACAACTATATTTTTGAAAAGCTAAAGACAGAATATTGATGGTAGCCAGAGAAAAACAATATCTTGGCTATGGCAGAAAAACAAATGAAATGACAGTAGATTTCTCATTAGAAGCCATGGAGACAAGATGGAAGTCGCATGATATTTTTCAGGTGCTGAATGCAAAGAACCATAAACCTAGAATTCTATACCCAACAAAAATATCCTTCAGGAATGTACAGGAAATCAAGAAATTCTCATATGAGGGAAAACCAAGCAAATTTGTTGACAGCATATATGTTTATAAAAATAAAATTAAATTAAAAAAAATTTGTTGACAGCAGACCTACCCTAAAAGAATGGTTTAAGGAAGTGCTCTTCAACAGAAAGGAAATGATGAAAAAACCTTGGGTCATCGGGAAGGAAAGAAGGAAGAATACAGCAACCAAAAATATAGGTAAATATGATAGGCTTTTCTTCTCCTCTTAAGTTTTCTAAGTCAAAGGAAAGATCATGACCCTGTCTAATGTGGTTCAAACTGTATGTAGGAGAAGCAAATATAAAAATTATATTATAATTTGGGGAGGAAAAGGATGTAAAGGGAACTAAAGTTTCTATACTTCACTTGATAAAATATCAACATCAAAAGACTGTAATATTATAAATGGTATCGTGTTATTCCCAGAGCAATCACTAAAAAAGCCGTACAGTGAGATACACTCAATAACACCATAGATAAATAAAAATAGAATGCTAACAAAAGTACAAGCAACCCCATGGAAGGAAAAATAAAAATGCAAAGCAGAGAGAACAAACAGAAAAGGTAAAATAAAATGGCAGACTTAAGCCCTAACAAATCAATAATTCATTTAAATTTAAATGGTCTGAAAACAGCAATTAAAAGGCAGGGATTGGCAGAGTGAATTAGAAACATACATTGTGTGATTTGTGTGAGTCTGCATATGTTGTCTATAAGAAACTCACTTCAAAGATATCTATATAGGCTGCAAAATATATGAAGTAAAAACTGATAGAACTGAAAGAAGAAATAGACAAATCCTCAAATACTGGCAAATTCAACATTCGTCTTTCAACAATTGATAGACTTTCAGACAGAAAATCAGTGAGCATACCAAAGAACTCAATAATGCCATTAATAAACAGGATCTGATTGATATGTATAAAATATTCCATCCAATAGCAGCAGAATATGCTGACTTTTTAAGTAACCATAGAATATATATCAAGACAGACCATACCTGGGACATAAAAAAACCACAACAGTCTTAAAAGAAGTGAAACTGGACAGAGTATATTCTCTGTCCATATGGAATTGAACTGGAAATTAATAACAGAAAGATAACAGGCAAATTTCAAGCACTTGGAAATTAGAGAACACATGTTTAAATAATTCATGGATGGGTCAAAGAAGAAGTCTCAAAGGAAATTTAAAAATGCATGGAACTGAAGGGAAATGAAAATACAATGTATCAAAACTTGTGAAACACAGCTAATGCAGTGTTGACAGGGAAATTTATAGCATTAAACACATATACAAAAAGAGGAAAAAATCTTGAATCAATCAATTGAAGCCCCCACCTTAAGAATGTAGAAGAAGAACAAACTAAAGACAAATCAAGGAGAAGAAGGGAAATCGCAAAGGGCAGAAATCACTGGTATTGAAGAGAGAAAAAATAAAATCAATGACACAAAGAGCTGCCTCTTTGAAAAGGTCAGTAAGATAAACAAACTTTTAGTAAGACTGACACAGAAATAAAGGGAGATATCAAAAATAACCAAGATCAGAAACCAAAGAGCAGATACTGCTACAGACTGCAGACATCAAAAGGATAATCAAGGAATACCACAAGCAATTATACACACATATGCATGACAACTGAGAAGAAAGACCCATTCCTCAGAAAACACAAACTACCACAACTCACCCAATATGAAATAGGTAATTTGAACAGTCCTTCACTATTAAGAAAATTATGACATTTGTAATTTTGAAAGTAAATCACTGGGTTCAGATAGTTTCACTGGAAGATTCTACTAAACTTTCAGTGTTAGCACCAATTCTATACAATCTCTTCCAGAAAATAGAGGAAAAGGTAACACTTTCTGATTCATTTATGAAGCTAGGATCACCCTGATACCAAACCAAAACAAAAAGAGTACCAAAAAATAAATTGCAGACCAATATCCTTCATTAATATCATTGCAAAAATCCCTAACAAACTATTAGCATACAGAAACTGACAATATATGAAAAGAATTATACACTATTGATGTGGGAAACAAAGGCAAAAGAAAATTAAATTTCCTTACTATCCGTAGTCCACTGCCAAGTTCTTGAAACAGGCAGAGTGAGAGTCCCCTATGAATTCAGCTGCCACAATGGTTAATACTTTGCTAAGGGCAAAAGGCGATCTTAGCCTGACCCCCAGGATCCTGTAAATCCACTTTAACATATAAAATTTCTTTTGGAAACTTCCTTTATATCTACCCCCAAGATATTTACTGGCAATCATCCCCCAAACATGTGACCTACTGATATATATCTGAAGGGTCTCGAGACTAAGATTTTATTAGACGGTAATAAATGACCTTTTCAGAACAATAGCTACCCCCCTCAAGGTCCTGGAAACCTTGCTTCCAAATTCCTTAGAGACTTACCCTATTCTTAACCCCCTCCCCACTTGAAAATATATAATGGGCCATTCCTCATATTCCCAGGGCAGCTCTTTCTGCCCATGGGCCCTGTCCTCTTGCTTTAATAAAAACCGCCTTTTGCACCAAAGATGTCTCAAGAATTTTTTCTTGGCCTTCAGCTTCAAACCCTAACATCTTTCCTACATCACTGTGATCAGTGCGGTTTATTCCCAGGACACAAGGCTGGTTCTGTGTTTAAAAATCAATTAATTGACTAATTAACCATGTTTTCTAGTTCCTGTATTTGCTACTTTGACATCTTGGGACTTCCTCTTGGCTGATTCTTAGAGGACAGGGCTTGGCAGGAAACACTCCTTTCATATGCAAACTAACCAATCCACCACCCATAGCCCCAACTGCCTCCTTTATCAGACTCTGACTCAGGGCCACTGTTCTTCTGCCCTAATCACCCCTACCGTCAGGTACTAGCCAACTAAAGACCGCTCCTAAATTCAGGAACCCACTGAAATTATTCAAGCTAGCCTAAATCCTAAACCTGCTTAGCCCTCTTTCCCGGCCTTGCTCATTTCTTCCCATGAAAATCACAATTAAGACTCTTGCCCCAGTTTTCTTCTCCCTCCCTCTGCCTCCTGACTAACCACAAGTCTTCTTCTTGTGCCCCTCCCATCATGGTGTGCCATGCCTTTGCTTCTAGTGATCTGTGAATAGAATGAATTTTTCCTTTCATGACAGTCATTTCCAGTCTCTGTGTCTTAACCATACCTGATTAAAACAAATCCCAGTTGCCTTTACAACAGTAATCCATTGTTTTAACAGGCCAAAGAGGAAAAAAATCACATGATCCTATCAAGTGATGTAGAAAAAGAATTTGACAAAATTCAACATCCATTCATGATCAAAACTCTTGGAAAAATAGGCTCTTATTTGCACATAATATGATTATCTACATAAAAAATCCCAAGGAATCTATTTTTAAAAAGCCAGAAACCAACCCTCCTATAACTAATGAGTTCATTAATGCTGCAAGATACAAAATAAACATAGAAAGAATCAATTGTATTTCTAGGTACTAACAATAAACAGAAAGATGCCAAAACTTTAAAAATGCATTACTATTTACAATTGCTCCAAAAATTAAATACTTAAGTGTAAATCTGACAAAACATATCCACAATTTGTATGCTGAAAACGACACAATGCTGATGAAAGAAGTCAAAGATTTGAATAAATGAAGAGACCTATTATGTTGTGAATTGAAAGTAAACCTACTAAATAACGTCAATTCCCCTCAAATTGATAGACAGATCTATCTGCATTATCTATCAAAAGCCAAGTGAGATTTTTTTTTCTGTAGACATCAATAGAAACATTCTAAAATTTATATGGGAAGGCATAGAACTTAACATAGCTGAAACAATTTTGAAAAGAAGAATAGAGTGGAAGAAATCATTCTACCAAATTCAAGGCTTATTATAGCTGTGATAATCAAGACTGTGTGGTATTGGGGGAGGGAAAAATGCATGGGTCAATGAAGCAGAATAGAGAACTCAGAAATAGATCCACACAAATATGCCCAACTGATTTTTGACTAAAATACAAAAGCATTTCAAAGGAGGAAGAAAGCTATTCAACAAACAGTGCTGGGGAAACTGGATTTCCATAGGCAAAATAAATGAACCTGACTTAACCTACACACCTCATACAAAAATTAACTGAAAAAATTCATCATGGGATTAAATGTAAAACATAAAACTATACAGTCTTAGAAAAATATTGGGGACAGTCTTTAGGACTAGACTAGACTAGATGGAGTTTTTAGACTTGACTCCAAAAGCATGATCCATAAAATGAAAATAATAATAAATTGGATATTGTCAAAATTAAAACTCTTGCTCTATAAAAGTTCATGTGAAACAGCTGAAAAGAGAAGCTACAGAGTGGGACAAAATATTTGCAAACGACTTATCTCACAAAGAGATAATATCTAGTATATATAATAAGGCTCAATCTCAACAGCAAAAAGGCAAACAATCCAATTAAAATATGGGCAAAAGGCAGGAAGGGACATTTTACTCATGGAAATATACAGATGTCAAAGAAGCCCATGAAAAGTAGTTCCATATCATTAACCATTATTGAAATGCAAATTCAATGAGATATCACAATATAAATCTATCAGAATGTCTTTTAAAAATGAAAACACCAAATGCTGGTGAAGATGTGGAGAAACTAGATCACTTCCACATTGCTGGTAAGAATGTAAAATGGTATAGTCACTCTGGAAAACACTTTGGCAGTTTTCTGAAACCCTAAACATGTAACTACCATATGACCCAGTAATTGCACTCTGTAACATTTATCCCAGAAAAGTAAAAACTTATGTTCACACAAAAACTGGCACATGGAAGTTTATAGCAGATTTATCTGTAATAGCCCCAAACTGGAAATAACATAGATCTCCTTCAATGAGTGAATGGTTAAACAAATTAGTGCATTCATACCATGGAACACTACTCAGTAAGTAAAAGGAAGAATTACTGATATACACAATAATCTGGATAAATCTCTGGAGAATTTTTGCTATGTGAAAAAAGCCTATCCCGAAAGTTTACATAGTGTATAATTCATTTCTATAACATTCTTGAAATGACAGGTTTATAGAAACAACAGATTAGGGGTTACCAGGGGTGAAGGAGTGGGTGAGGGTTAAAGGAAATGGGTATGGCAAAAAGGGATAACATGAGCAATCCTTGTGGAGATCAAAATGTTCTGTATCTTGACTGTATCAATGTCAATATCCTGGTTGTGATATTGCTGTATAATTTTGCAAGACACTACCAGTGGGGCAAACTCAATAAAGACTCTATGGGATCTCTCTGTATTATCTCTTAAACCTGCATGTGAATCTACAATTATTCCAAAATAAAAATTAAAGAATGTTGGGGCGCCTGGGTAGCTCAGTCATTAAGCGTCTGCCTTTGGCTCAGGTCATGACCCCAGGGTCCGGGGGTTTGAGCCCAGAGTCCAGCTCTCTGCTCAGCGGGGAGCCTGCTTTTCCCTCACCCACTCCCCCTGCTTGTGTTCCCTCTCTTGCTGTCTCTCTCTCTGTCAAATAAACAAATAAAATCTTTAAAAATTTAAAATTAAAATTAAAGAATGTGAACATTTCAAAACTCTCCCAAGTGGAAGTAGCCATTTATAAAGTATAGTAGAAGCATTTCTAAGGATGATCTTTTCTGCCTTACATGAAATGTCAAACAAAAAAATGCCGAAGAAAATGATAAGGCACAAGATACATCGCAGGACAGTCTAAGGGGCTCTTCTTTATTTTCCGCAGGGGTCTTGGACAGTGTTCAGTGATTCTTGCAATCCACTAGGAATGTACTTTATTTTTTAATGGGCGCTTCGTTTGCACTTCATTTTCATACTGGCACTATTCAAGCCTCACTCAGCTGCCTTTTCTGGTGATTGACTGGGATTTAAGAGCAACATGACAGAGGCGAAACTATTTCCTCCCTCTTTCTTTGACAATCAGATACAGATGTTCCTGGTGGCAGTTGGCCGAGTTTCCTGCTGGATAATGAAGCACTTACTAGTGCCATTTTCTAAGATTTGTAATGCCTGCAGGCGAACATACTTCATAATAGGTCTCAAAACCCATCTGACCTCAAAATCACTTTGTCCTGCAAAGCCTGGGGGCCTTTGCTCACGAGGACTACCCTCTCAAACTCTCAACCTCTCTCGCCTCTTCTGCTGCCCTTATGTGAAAAGTAGAACAGGACCACTTTAATTCACAAATAAATGACCTCCCCCCCACCCCCATCTATTAAGAGTCCTCAAGAACCAAATGGAAAGAACAAAAAGGAAAGGATGAGACCATGAGCTATCTCTCATGCCTTCTGCCTCCTTCCCTTTAGCAGCTCTGAGTGGTTTTCAGGACCTTGGCAGATGGCATCCACTCATTCATAGAACCTCATGTATGTAGGTCTGCAGGCAACATCAAGACAGAAGCATGAAGTTGGCTTTAATGCATTCGGTTTATGCATGTCCTACTAATGACACTCATTTCCCACATCAAAGTGGACGGATAAAACCATTTTCAGCAGCATAAATGGGCTTCACTGATGCAAGAGAGCCTCCTAAACATGCTATATTTCATGCTGATGGGTTTTTATTATACCACGTGCTAGTCATTAGTGTGAAAGTCACCTATCCACCTATTTGCGAGGAAATGGAGAGCTCGGGCCTTAGCAGCTGTACACCAAGTGCTTTCTGTATATCAGTAGCAAGCATGAGAGAGGAGAGAACATACTTATGAGCAAGGCTGCTGGGCTGTGGACTTTCTCCCAATACGTGCTCCTGGAAGTCATTGTTGACTTCTGAGAGGCTGTACCGACCTGGTTTTCTCTTGAGGTTAGCGAGGGCTTGGGCTTTCTTAATGCAGGTTTGGATCAGGACAGGCTAGAGGATGAAGTTTTATCTGCAGGTCCTGTCCTGGAGAGGACTAGAATTCTCCTACCCATAGTAAGTGAAGCTGGCCTTCTTTCAAACCGACCCGACAGCAGATCAAGCTCAGAACCTTTCCTGGCTGCAACCTAACCAATATGCCCGGATGATGTCTTTCATCTTCAGGTCTGTTCAACGGTTCCACAAATAGTTATCAGGCCCTTCTTTTCAGTAAAAGGTGCAGGGGTGCAGGGGTGCAGGAGACACATTCCTTGTGTTCAGTCAGTTTACGGTCCATTGGAAGAGACAGGAACATGACAATTCTTTCAGGAGAGGATACAGAATTTGGAGTGTAGGTTTTGTGTTCTTTCTCAAAGCAGAACTAATAAACAGCTCAGATAGTCAGAGTGAATATCAGGGGAAGGCTGCATGTCCTGCAGAGGCTGATACAAAAGATTATATAAAAGAGCTAACAGAAAATGTATGTGACTATGTTTGAGGGTCTTCAAGACTGTATTTGCCACCAGGAGTTCCTACATTTTACGTAGCATCACTATGTTCGAAGAATAAACCTACAGATGATCTCTATTTTAAAACACAAAAACATAAGAGAAGGAAGGAGGGAAAGAAGGAAAGAAGAAAGAAGAGAGAGAAGGAGGGAAGGAAAAGGAAAACACCTCAAAACCATTTTGTAGTGCATACCTGTCAAATTTTTGCCAAGAAAACAGAAGATGTGACTGTAAATTTAAAGAATATCTTGACTACACTAGTTTCATCTTGTGCCTCATAGGAAAGCCTTTAGTAATAAGAAAACCAAGAAAATCCCAATTACTTTTTTACCTTCCTACTTAATGGAGTTTTCCACATAGGAGGACTGCACCTTTCTTTGGCTCTGGCAATCTCATTGCTGCTCAAGCAAGATGAGCAAAGAGATGACCATGACTCCTGCCACAGGAGGGAAGGAGTGGGATGCAAGCCCACCCAGCCCAGTCACTCTCGAGTCTGCAGCGTTGAGCTCAAGCAGTGGGATCTTAATTTGCCATAAAAACTACTTCCAGCTTCTCTAACCACAGTGAACTTTAAAAGGGTCTATATCTGACTATGAAATAGCAAATACATTGTGGTAGGTACACAATACTTCATCTTCAAGTTTCCCTCTGGGTCTCTAAGTGGTAAACAGATTATTGTTGTTCATTATTTAAAAGCCAATTCATGGAGAAACCCAGGTTGCTTGAATTACTGATTTGCATAGGAAATCAATGACAGAAGATAGAGTATTGTTCACATGATTCTACCTGCCACTTAGTACTTGAACTCACAAAAATCATGGTGTCTCTTAGAGAAAGAAGCATGGCGGAAATGACACAGAAATCATTCAAAGCAAAGTTTGCAGCTAATGGTAAGCCTTTAACCACACAAATGTCTTTGCTTTGTAACTAAGGTTGCAATAAGCAAGGATAATAAAATGTTAAAGTCTTAATAAGTAACATTTAGGAGAAAACCCTAAAATCAATAAAGGTAATTTAATAGCTAAGAATTGGGCATTGAGCATCTACCAAGAGCTTTTATATACGTTAACTCATAGAACACTTTTGACAATATTATGTAGGTATTACAAGTGTATTATATTATCTATCATAGTGTACCAATTTTATAGATGAGGAAGCATCGCCTTACTTAGAGTAGTTAAGTGCTTTGCCAGGTTCACACATCAAGTAAGAGATTGAATGAATTTGAATCCAGACCTGTGCATTCTTATGATCAAAGTTTTTATTTCTCTGCTATAGGCTCATTTAAACTCTTTACATCAGCAAAATTTTGACTGCTGACTATCTTCATGTGGGTTTTAAGGATGCATAGGTTTACTAATTCGGGTAAGATTAATCAGATCAGTGAAATTGATTCTGCTGTTATTAGAACAGAATGAACAATATCTTAAAAAGACTATAGAAGTTTTAAAGATGAATCTGAATATCCTCATATTGATCCTGCCTTATTGGGGAACCTTGTACTTTTTATAGCATAGATATATTCATTTTAAAATGGGCTTATTCGGCAGGAAATTTGAGTCAGCTAAAAATTTTCTTGTATTGGTGCACATTCCATTTTCCAATCACTAAGTACACATATCAAAAACTTCTCCACATCAAAAACTACTGATGACACCTGCCAAAATAGCTGAAATAAAAAAACATAAGAAACAACAAGGGTTGACGAGCATTTGGAGAAAAAACAACCCTCTTGCACTGAGGTAAACTGGTGCATCCACTCTAAAACACAGTATGGAGTTTCCTCAAAACATTAAAAAGAGAACTACCCTATGATCTAGTAATCATATGAATGGCTATTTACCCCCCAAATACAAAAACACTAATTCAAGAGGCTACATGCACCCTGATGTTTATTGAAACACTATTGAAAATAGCCAAGTTATGGAAACAGCCCAAGTGTCTGATTGATGAATGAATAAAGAAGACGAATATATATGTACATATATATATACTTATATATATATGTACATATATCATAGTGAAATATTACTCAGCCATAAAAAACTCCATGAAATCTTGTCATTTGTAATGACATGGATGGAGCTAGAGAGTGAGAGAAATGTCAGTCAAAGAAAGACAAATGCCAATTCATTTCAATCACATGTGGAATTTAAGAAACAAAACAAACAAGCAAGGGAAAAGAGAGAGACAAACCAAGAAATAGACTCTTAACTGTAGTGAATAAACTGACTCTTAAATAGACTCTTAACTATAATGAAGGAACCAGAGGGGAGGTGGCAGGGGGTGGGGGATGGGTGAAATAGGTGATGGAGATTAAGAAACGCACTTGTTGGGGTGACTGGGTGGCTCAGTAGTTAAGCATCTTCCTTTGGCTTAGGTCATGATCCCAGGGTCCTGGAATCGAGGCCCACATCGGGCTCCCTGCTCTGCGGGAAGTCTGCTTTTCCCTCTCCCACTCCCCCTGCTTGTGTTCCTTCTCTCGCTCTTCCTTTTTTCAAAAAAAAGGAAGAAATACGCTTGTTGTGATGAGCATTGGGTGATGTGTGGAAGTGTTGAATCACTATATCGTACACCTGAAACTAATGTAACAATGTATGTTAACTGTACTGGAGTTATAATTAAATTAAATTTTAATTTTAAAAAACTACCAATAATGCATTTCTAAAATAAACAGTGCTAGGGTTCTGTCGGGACAGGCTTAGGCAATTTATAAAATTGGTGGTACTTCTTTCTTCTTGTAATGGAGTTGGTCCAGCTCATCAGTAGCTTGGTCTCCTCTGCCTGGGATCCCGGCTAACCTACATTTCCCAGCCCCCTTGTTACGAGGTGACACATAGGACTACATTCTGGAGAATGGAATGGAGGTAGAAGGAAGATCCACCACTTTCAGTCCCAAACATAAAGTAGCTGTGACTCCTGCACGATCTTTCTCTCCTTTCCATGTGGCTGGAAGTGAAGGGCTCTGGGGCTCTAGAAGTTAAGGGGGCCCCACAATGCAGGAAGCCACATATTGGAGGTGAGATCCAAGCCCACGAGGGCTGCCTAACCAGGGACAGCAATAAAGCATTTTGTGGGAATGAGAAAGAAAAACTTTAATTTTGTTAGTAAAATTAGACACAGCATAGCTTATCCTGCTCTGACAAGCTCAGACATTAACAATGAAAGGTAGGGGACCTCTGAGCTCTGGACAGGACTTGGGAGTTACCACCTTGTAGATGATATTTAAAACTGTGAATTTGGGGGTGCCTGGGTGGCGCGATCAGTTAAACGACTGACTCTTGGTATTGTCTCAGGTCATGACTTCAAGGTCTTGAGATCAAGCACCACATCAGGCTCTGTGCTCAGCATAGAGTCTGCTTAAGACTGTCTGCCCCTCCTGCTCATTCTCTCTCTTTCAAATAAAATAATCTTAAAAAAAAAAAATAGAACCACGAATTTTGTCAGGTTACCCAGGAAGAGAGTGAAGATGAAGCAAACACTGGGCCCTCAGCATTGTCAAGTTTAGAAGCCAGAAACATGAGGAGAACCTAGGATGGGTGTGTGAAGTGTGGCCAGTCAGGGAGGAAAGATGGCCGCATCCTGGAGGCCAAGGAGCATTTTCAAACTACCTCAATATTTTCATGGTTGACAAAGCATTCAGTGGTGTGAAATTCTTCTGAGAGGCTGAGTAACATGAAGGCTGAGAAATGTCCCTTGAATGTGGTGATGTGAAGGTCCCTTCCTTTAAGGAGCTTCCCTTCTAGCTGGGAGGGAGACAGAGTAATCAACACCACCACAATACAAAGTAGAAGGTGCTCCATTGGAAAACAAACAGGGAAGAAGGCTGGGGAATGTTGACCAAAGTACCTGAATTTTAAAAGGCCTTTCTGAGAAAGTAACCTGAGAGTAAAGCCGAGGCCTATGTGGGAAACCAGCTTAGTGGCTGCCCGGGGCTAGTATTTCAGGCAAAAGGAACAAATGTAAAAATCCAGTGGTGGGAGCACCTTTGCCATGTCTGAAGAAAGGGATCAGTTGAATCCGTGTTTCCCAGAGTAAGCACGGCAGAATATTAATTCTGAAGCGTCTCCCCCTACAAAACAGGACTCCAACTTAACCATTGCACACTCAGCCCTCTCTTAGGAAGTACGGGGACGCATCTGTCGAGTTAATTAAAACCTTTGAAAAAGGGGGCACCTGGGTGGCTCAGTGGGTTAAAGCCTCTGCCTTTGGCTGAGGTCATAATCCCAGGGTCCTGGGATGGAGCCCGCATAGGGCTCTCTGCTCAGCAGGAAGCATGCTTCCTCCTCTCTCTCTTAGAGAGATCTCTCTTTGTCAAATAAATAAATAAAATCTTTAAAAAAAAAAAAAAAAAAACCTTTGAAAAAGTCCAGTAGCAAAGAAACCAATAGAACTTTGTTTAACTCCTTGTTTCCCATGCGTTCTACCTTTTGGGGGGAGTTTATCTATTAACCAAATTCATATTCTGGGAAATCCACAAGGGGAAATTCTGGACTTAAGCTGTCTTGTAAGCCAGAAAACAATGTACTTCAGGTGTCAGACCTGTCAGATTTGAGTCAGCAGTGTGACAGTTTAAATATCGTCAGGTACTATTTTAAACAAATCTATTATGAAACCGTTAAGAGTTGTCGGGAGCAAGTACGTGATTTCAAGAAATTATTTTGTCTCCTTTTTAAAGTTAGAACTGCATTTTAGTCATTTGAAAAGCTATCGTGTTCCTCTTTCAACCAGCTTGCTCCTGGGCTCCAGAAAGAAGGGCCCCCGGTTTCTGGCTCTAACCCAGGAAGACCAGGGAACCAAATCTCCTCCTGAAGAAGCTATTTTTCCACTCCGAGTGTTTGATCTCGGTCTCAGGAAAGGACTACACTATCCATTAGAGTTTCAAAGGTACTGAGACTGTCTGAGGTTAGGCTGGAGGGTAATAGTTTCTTTAAATGGGAACATATCGAGCATAGAGTTGGTGTCATCTTGAGAGCAGACTCCGCCCGGCCATAGCAGAGCCAAAGAGATGGACGGCAGGTCACTGTGACCCAGAAGCCTGGGAAAGAGCCAGGCTGGACCTGAACAAAGCCTCCCTTGAGTCCAACACTCATTTCCTACATGCAGAAAATACTGCCTTTTACTGCCAACATCGGAGTTTGCTGCTTTGCTGAGTGACAAACAGAAACAAAAACAAAGCATGCTTTGAACTTAGAGGGCAAAAAAGTGGACCTTTGGGGCCATTTTATTCCCTTTCTTTGAAGAACTATCTCATACACCTCTTCGTTTTGCTCACCTGTCTGCCATGCTGAATGGGCCTGTATGGACTTGTAACCACTTATTCCAATACCCAAAGAAAATTCTCACTAAATCACACCACAGCCATCTAAATGGTTCCATGAAATTTAATGTTTGATTTCAACATCTCTAGAGATCTGATGCATTAATATACTTTTGACAGGTATGTAGACTTTACAACAGTCTTTATACATTTATTTATGTATTGGTTTGGTCTGAGTGCTGTTTTAAGGGCACGGCTTTCAAAGTACAATCTGTTCCTTAAGAATTGTTGGCCATTATAAATATTTGAGTAATTTTTTTCATGGAAAGAAAGCTTACATTGATAGTTTAAAAGCCAGTAGCACTTGTCAAGTTTTAAATTCTACTGTTCATGCTTTTAACTCAGCTATGAGAATTTTGAGAATTTAATGACCAAGAAGATTATTAGTAATAAAATTAGGTATTTTCTATTAGACAGAATTTACCACCCTCATTATAATATGCCTTGGGAAAAATGTCTTTCCTGTTTTTTATTAGTAAGACAAATTCTTAGAAGTATTTTATATTTTATGCTAGCAAGAAACACTATACTTATTGAAAGATTGCAGATTAGAATCTTCCAGAGTTCACTTATATCTTCCAGAAAATGCTTCTTGATATGACATCACGTGTGCACATACACACACACAATCTGCAGGTTAATATCATCATGGCTCACAATCAGGGATTCCTGATAATCAGGGAACATCTCAATCAGTTCCAAGGGGAAGACAGTCTTTTGACACAGTGCAGTCAAACCTTCTGTCTTGGCTACATGCCTGTCATGGAGTTCTTACTTAAGAAATGAGAAATCCACTACTTGAGGGGAAAGACTCTCAAACGGTATATCATGCTTCTAAGAATCTTTTTCAGAATATTATCATGCTATCCTAATAACGCAGGATATTAAGTCAGGATAAAAATTTTTATTTTACTTTCTCTTCTCCTCTTACACCCTCACCCATAACACAAGTCTACAACACACATGTGCACACCACGTGCTCCTGACTCCAGCACACAGTTGATATATGTCTGTTTTATTGGTTTCCTCTTCCTTTGCTATCTCGAAGGCATCCCAATTTTAGGATTGAGTGCATTCAAATTTACAAACAAAAATAATTCAAAAGTTGGATTTCTCTGTAGGTGAGTCACCTGGGACTTAGGGGGTCTGTTCACTGAGGGGGTCAAGTAAATCAGTACCCCTTCTGGAACTGGCATATCCGTCACTAAAAAATCTACCCTTTGTCATAGAGCAGTATCTCCTGGTAGAATAAAGACACCATGGCTGGAGTAACACCTCAGTTCTTTTCCCCTCATTATTTCCTGGGTATGGATTTGGAGCGGTCACTGGTGCGTATTTTGTGCTTCTTTGTGTGCTGGTTGGGGGTGGGGGAAGAAAGTGCATGTTGGTAGCAAGAGGATATTTGTAGGGCTGAGGAGGAAGCTGTCATGAAATGTAGAAAAACATGCACTGCAACCTCTCCCTGCACCAGTGCTCGAGCGGTCTCTCTAGTTACCAAAGGGACACATGTGTGGACCCTTCTGGGACTGCAGCAGTGTGTTTCAGGTGCAGTGGAGTCAATGGAAACTGCAGTCAGTGAGTTGAGGTTCAGAAGCAGCCTATAGGGCAGCTTTAGGCAAGTTACTTAATCTCTCTGGGCTCAGTTGGCTCCTGGTCAAATTCTGTAAACAGTTGTGAGCCTTCTATAGATCGGTGGAGATAATCCGCAGCATGAGGCAATTGGAATATGCCCAGCATGGTTCTCTTTGGAGCCTTCCCTCATGATTCCACTCCCTGTGGTAGTACCTGCGGACGTGCCCAGGCTGTTTCTGAACCGCCACGACTGTGTCTGGTTCATAGCCTTCCTTTTTCCAGGTTTGTCAGTCATCTATCGGGATTGTGCACGCCCTGGGTTATTTACCCCAGGGTGGGTCCATCAATACGCCTCCCCTGATCTGGGCTGCTGTGCAGGCTTCAACACTGCTCCTGGTCTCAACTCCCAGGTTCCTTTTCGGCCAATGGGAACTATTGGTAGAAACTCTGAGGTGGGGTGAGATGAGACACCAGCACATTTCTCTCGGGTGCCACCCCCAGGGCCTCTGCCTTCCTCAGGACAGGCCTGTGTGGGTCTGGGCCTTGGGTCCCACAGACCCTTTCTCTCTTAGCCTCAGCAGGTCTCTGCTTCTGATTCTTGCCGACCTCTCACTCGCTTCACCATCCTTGTTTGGCTTCTCAGATTTTCCATCACCTGTATGGTGTAGTCAATTCCTTATGTTAAATTAAGTTACCTTGGTTTTAAATATTTATGGTGGATTCTGTTTACCTGGTTGGACCCTGACTGGTCCATGGATGCCGTGTTAGTGGCGTTACTAAATGTGAGCCTCTGAGCTGGACATTCACATTATGGGATTTCAAAGTAATGGGTCCTTAGATTTTTTAGGTAAATGGAGCTAAACCATCATGCGGTCAAGTTAGCTTAGGAAACTGCGGAATATAGCTGTCCACATAAACACAGAAGACACAGCAGGACCTCTGTTAACCCTTGGCCACAGACTGAGTTGATAAAGGGAGTCGAAACTCCTGAAGGAAGGACCAGCAAGAATCTTGGTGATCAGGAATGCCATGTTTCAGTAAGGCTGAGAGCAGGAGACCCTTTCTTAAGACATGTAACTATTATTCCATGTTAGGTGAAGGGGTGGGATACCCCACCAAGTTTAGGGTAAGTGGGCATAAACAACTTCTCTTGCCTGCTGCTGTTTGCATCACAACACCTAGTGATGTGCCCCAAGATGGTGAGGAAGGTGGGTTCTCTCCATTTCATAATCTTATTGCACTTGTAACAGGGAAAAAATTGCTGTTGAGTATTCCTAGTCATCAACCATATAAATCCTTTTCACTGTTCCCCTCATCCCTGCCCACTTCTAGAAAGGAAAGATTCCCCTGTTTGTTGGGTTGGTTCTAGGCTCTTTTTTTGCAATGCAGACTTGGGTTGATGAGTAAAAGAGAAGGAATAAAAGAAGCCAGAGAGGCTGAGTGAGTATGCCACCAAAGGAAAGGCAAGGGGGAGATATCCAGAAAGCAGGTGCCCATTGTGCATGGGGAGAAACAGGAATTGAAGTAAGGGGAAGATGGAGGGGCAAAGAAAGGACCTTTTTTGAGGTGTCAGTTGAATGTGACTTATATCTCCCTTAAAGCTCTTTATTTTTTTAATGACTTATTTATTTGAGAGAGAGAGAACGTGTGCACACAAGCAGGGGGAGCGGGAGAGGGAGAAGCAGGCTCCCCACTGAGCAGGGAGCCCGGATGCAGGGCTCCATCCCAGGACCCTGAGATCACCACCTGAGCTGAAGGCAGACGCTTAGCGACTGAGCCACCCAGGTTCCCCATCCTTTAAAGCTCTTTAAAAGACACAAATAAAAATAAGATGTACTTTAAAATGAGTTTTAGAATTTTGGAGTTTAAAAAATGTTTTATTTCTGCCACACTGCATGGGTATCTGAAGTTTATTTGGTTTCTGCGTTGTCTGTTGTGTGTCATTGGAACCCTAAATGATGGTACCTTATTCTCTCATTATTCGAGATGTGTGTGTGTGTTGTCTTTTAGCAAATCAGAAAGCTGCTGACAATTGCATTTTTCATTTATGTATTCATATGAAAAATATTGATTGAGGGCCTGCTGTGTACCAGGCTCTGTGTAAAACTCCATTCTGTCCCTGAGAAACTCAAAGTCTGGGGAGAGGCCAATGTCATGAGGGGGATGAGGACCCAAGGCAAGCAGAGAGGAGGCGTGCTGTTTTCAAACACCTAACACAGAGCTGGGCTCATAGTAGGTGCTCAAATATGAAGTGAATTCAGTAAGGGAGGGTGCAGGGCCTGTGAACCAAATGCAGGGATGTAGCAATACCAGTCAGCAGGGGGCTCGCTCTCTATTATAGAATGGGAGTGAGGAGAAAAGACGGTTCAACCAATGGCTTTCTATCTGATAGTTAAACCATCTCCATCAATTGTCATGTATTAAGGGCAGGAAGACCTACTACCATGTGACAGAAGAAGGGTGGGACAGGGACACACCACCCTCTCTTCTCAAGGCAACCTTGCTTTATTTGGGAAGACAAGACAAATGCAGGATACACAGAGCAAATAATATCACCCTATACAACGAAGCATAAAATCGCAAGCTCGACGTGCTTGTGTATTGTGGGAATTGTCTCTCAGGGAAGCTTTGCCTACATCAGAGAATTCATACAACAGAAATAAATGCCCACAAGACGTTTTGGTGACACTAAGGGGGCACCACAGACTGCCTGGGAGAAGGCGTGTGCTGGAATGATGCACGTGTAAGAGTGACAGATTGGTGTTTATGAGCCCACAACCCTGGTTGGGTTTCCCCTGGAAGAATGGAAGAGAAACAGAGTGTGTGATGGAAGGAGGTCAAACTTCTTCCCTTACACACCGCGTGGTCTCCGGATTGAAGCCCAGGGTCTAACTCCAAGCAAACTTGTAAAAATATGTTCACAGCTCTGTACAGCCAGAGATACCAAATGATGGCATTCCAACAACTTAAAATTCTAACTTCATACAAAATCGTGTTCTATCTGACCTTCCAGCAATCGAGCACAGACACAAGGGTGGGTCTTGTGTCCTCTGAGCTTCTCTCAAAAAAGAACCACATCTAATTGGCTGACCTACTTACCGTCTTCCACACTTATATCCTGGACAGTATTCAGTAAATATTTGTATAGCAAATGAATAAGAGAATGACATAGAAGCATAGACTATAACACCAGAGAGTCCACTCCCTATTCTAATTAGGAAAACTTTACACCCATCCTTTAAGGTGATTTTTTTTTTTAACAGTTGAAATGAAGCTACATGGGCTCAGCAGATTGCTAGTGGATACCAAGAGTTTCTACTGGGGACCATGAAAATGTTCTGAAATTAAACAGTGGTGACAGTGGCCCAACTCTCTGAATATAATACAACTCACTGAAGTGTGCACTTTAGAAGCATGAATTTTGCGGTATGTGTATTATATTTAATAATGCTGTTGTTTTTTTAAATCACAGTTGAGATTCAGTCTTGATACATTATCATGCTAGAATCCAAACACAGCTCATTGTGCATAGTGTAACACATTAGTCTTATTCTTGGAAACGAGGAGACTGACATCCCAACCCAATGAAAATTATGACCTTACCTAGAGGAAAAACTTATTCTTTTGAAATATGAAACCACTTTGAACAGAAGACCAACATGCAAATGAGCAGGGGCTCAGTAACCTAGAGCTGAAAATACTTGATTTGTGGATGAGAGAATTGGTATCTTGCCTATTGATTCATTTGTTTGTTCATCCAACAAACATTTATTAAGAAATCTGAGTAGCAATATTTTTCTAAGGTCCTAAAGAGCTGTCTCATCCCTGGACTGAATCATCAAGCACTAGAAAGGTTTGCAATTCCCTAAGACCACTTGAATGTGCTACATATTGGATGTATTTCCTACAATAGCGAGACTCTGGGGCTCTCTCAGATGAAAACTGGAACAGAAAGTTAGGCAACTCTAGCAGAAGTGGGTTCATATTGACCACAAGTACTGATACTCTTATAAACAGAAAAATGGAAGTTCTTCTCTAGATATAGCAACCTTTTTCCAACATTTATGGCCCACAATGACACCCAGTTCTCTACCCATCTGGGACCCACAGTAAACTTTAACAGACTGTAGCTGTCCATTCTTATAAGCCTGAACTGTCCAGGATGGCCACCACTAGGCATATAAGGTTATGAACACTTGAAATGTATCTTGTCCAAATTGGGGTGTGCTGTCAGCGTACAATACTCACCAAATGCTGAAGCCTTAGTACAAAGAATTTAAAACATCCCTTTAATATTTTAAAATCTGTATTATAGGTTGAAATGACACTATTTTGGATATATTGGGTGCGATAAAATATGTCACCCCTCCCAGAAGCCACTATTCTTCCCCTGAGGATGAACGACAAAGAGACTCAGTTAATGAGAGCGCAGCCTTGGGAAGGTGACAAAGAATGGAATCAAAGGAGGTGAAGAGAGAGGCATGGCAGGCACTGCTTACTAAATTTTTACACCTGCTGTCATAATTGGGTGGGAATTATGAGAATTAGGTTTATTGTGTTACTCTAAAAGCTGGCTCAACCCTTCAGTCGCTCTGAAATATTGACCGTTTTAGAACCAAGACCTCTTTCTTGAAGGGGAATCCCAGCTGACCACAGGCAGGTTGTGCAGCTGGACATGAAAAGTAGACTGTACACAGAAGCCGACATTAATTGCTACCATGCAGGCACCTGGGATGTTTAAGGAGTTGAATCAGATGCAAAGAGAGCATCAAAAACTGCTGGAGCTCTTTACCCAGATATAAGTAGTCATTTTCAAAGTATATATTTTTAATTTTAGTTTTAGTTTTTTTTTTTTTTTTAAGAGAGAGGAAGAGTGCGATATGCCCATGTGAGCCAGGAGGGAAGGGGCAGAGGGAGGGGGAGAATCCCAAGCAGGCTCCACACCCCGCACAGATCCCAATGAGGGACTTGATCTCACAACCCCGACATCACGACTTGAGCCAAAATCAACAGTCCAGTGCTTAACTGACTGAGCCACGTGGGTGTTTTTAATCTCCATACGGCTCAAGAGCTCATAGCAAGGAGAAAGAGATAAGTGCATTGGCACTGCATGAAATGGAGGGATGTAATTTTCAGGACACATTCTATGTGCATTCCCTCTATGTGAACAGTCCCAACTGAAGAGAACATAAATCTTGCAGAAAAACTCACATGGACTTCAAGCTCTCAGCCATTAATCCTGCAATGAGATCCCACAGCACCAGGGTGGGGTTATTAGAGATACGAAGATGAAATGACTGGGTAGCCTTCCGGGAGAGAGTATAGTTTGATAGGGGAAGCTATAATTGTGGTATTTGATTACTAGCAAATGTAGGAGAACACGCTTCGTTTGACAAGTAATTGAAGACAAGTGTACATAGACTACATAGACTACTACTTGCTTAACAAAGCTACAGCTGCACAATAATAAATACATTATCTGCTAATTATCTGAGTTATGGAAGTTAGTCCAATGGTGTAAATATATTTGTGTCTATGGCTCTTTGCTACCGGAGATGTAGGACAAGCTAATTAGGACTGGGTCTTTTGTTTTCATTCTCTATGCCATTTGCTCAGGAAATTCTATGTTTTGCTCACAACTCTTGGTGCCCTAGAAGCTTTGCTCTGCAGGAAGAAGAAAACCTTTGTGAAGTTCAAATTTTCAGGGAGAGGCACTAATGATGATAAAATAATGACCAAGTATTTGGGAAAACAAATGAATTATTACAGCTGACAACTTTGGGGAAAGAAACATGAGCTAAATGCTGAATTCACTAATGAGTTCTCTGTGATATAGAGTGTCTGTGTATAGTGTCTGTGTATAGGGTGACTTTATGTATCGTGCGTGTGTGTGTGCGTGTGTGTGCACGCACGTGAACATGCACACACTCAAGGGAGAAGAGATGTGGATAGATGGAGATGGTCTGCATTCTGGAGTCTCACATAATAATCTTATAAATCATTGATAAATGTTTCCAAGTCTCTGTGGCCACTCTCGATTTGTGAATTAGATACCTTTGCTACATACCAAAATATCAGTGTTCTCATATTTGTAAATTAACCATTCTAATATTTTGATAATTGCTCAAGTAACATTTCCTCCTCTGTTCAGTCTACTTTCATTTGAGAGACACTTTGGTCAAACATAGTTTAAGTAGTAGAAAGGGAATATTCTGGTCCTTTTTGGAAGACGCAACTGTGAGCAATTATTTGGAATCCCTTTACTCCTTTACCAGCTGCTAGTAAGAAGCAAGAAAAAAAGAGGGCATAGTTGAAACCTCCCTGAACAACATTTTAAAGGATATCTAGATAAGACAAATTCTTTAAAAAAAAAAAAGACTAAAAAGGAAATTCTATTCAATTAGGCAAGGAAACTGACTGTTACCCATTGGATTATTAGATACAAGGTTTTGCTTCTGTGTATGTGTTTTAGTGGCAAATAAATAGACTTTACAGAATGCTAAAAATCTATATAAGATCTATGTGGGAAGCATACATATGCTCATTTTGCAGAACTTGCAGCATAGATATGTTGTCAATTTTTCCTATACAGGTTTATAATTGTACACTTATTTTTTGGCCACTTATATCTTTAGCCAGATTTAGGACACAGTCCTCATTACTAGTCATTCTCTTATTGAAAAACCTTCCTAAGTGCAATTACATAACACCACACAGATAACATTTTGGAAGATATTTATAATTAGGTGAGAAACGAAAACAGGTGTCCCTTGCAGGGAGAAATCCCTACGGTATATTCTCTATGCATGTCCTGCCCTAGAAAAGATGTAAAAGTCATAATGAATTTGTTTTGAGGAAGCTAATGAACATCCTTAGTTACGTTCTCTGTGAATTAGGTAATTTTCTATATGGCCTGGCTTCAGAATATTAACCATTTACTTAACATGAGTTTTAGGATTGCATGAGCTAATTAAGAAATAAGTGCCTGATTCTGATGCCACAGCCTGGGAGAGGGAGGGAAAGGAAGATGGACCAATGGCTCACGTGGCCTATCTACAGGGCAGGGCCAGAGAAGGAAAATTCATGGTATAGGGCACATTTTGCTCATTCTGGTAAACCTTTAAAATTCATTTTGCTCCCAGTAGTTTCCCATTAAGAACAAATCAGTGGATACTAGAGGCTACTATGGGTCAGTTCGTCATCCAAGAGGGCTCATTCCTGGTCACCCATCCATTGTCAGCCCTCCTAAGAGAGCGTTTCCAGTCGGAGGACACCCCCACCCCTGACCTGGGACCGGGATGAAGAACAGGGTGATGGGTGGTTGGAGCCGCTTCTCCTTCTGTCTTCTTTGACCTCTGCCCCTATAAATAAGCCCCTTTTCCTTCTTTAAATATCTCCTGTTGTTTCAACTAACTCATGAGTAGACTAAGAAATATTGTTGGTAAGCAGGTCTCCTTAGCTTTTATTCTTTTAGTCTTCCAGAACACACAGTGCTGATTATGGGTTTTAAAGATGCTTTCCAGTTATGAAGAGTCATTGTAGCATTGTCCCTGTGTTTTATTTTTACCCCATCCCTTGTTTTCCTTTATAGCCTAGCTAACCTTATTCAAGATATAGAAGGTTCTGGGTGGGAACTTTGGCAGTTTGAAGAGTAGATGCCGGTATAGAATTTTTTCTTTTAAAGAGTTTACTTATTTATTTACGTATTTCAGGGAGAAAGAGAGAGCATGAGTGGGAGGGAGAGGGGAAGAAGGAGAGAGGGAAGCAGACTCCCTGCTAAGCAGGGAGCCCGATGTGGGGCTTGATCCCAGGACCCTGAGATCATGACCTGAGCCAAAGGCAAATACTTAACCAGATGAGCCCCCCAGGCGCCCCAGTGCTGGGTATACATTAGGCTTTTAAAAGAAAAAAGTGGAAGCAATTAACAAAAACAACTAAGACAAATAGCAAGAATGCTTATTAAAGGAGAATTTTTTTACTACACCAAATTACACGTATGTATTTTCCTCTTCATACTGAATATAATCTCTAGTTACATATTTCTTTGTTCTCTGTTTTCTCCTCAGGACCCCAGTCCCATGACTCAGTGATCACACTTACTCTGCATACTGTAAATCCAGCACCCAGCTCAGTGTCTGGCATGTGTAAGGGGCTTGGTGAGCAGCCAGCGAGTGAATAAATTGATGTTATGTTAGTGGATGTGTCATCTTCTGTTTCACATATATATGTGGATTTCCATTTCCTTTTCTTCAGACAATTAAAAAATCCTTGAGTCTTTCTATTCCTTGGTTCAAATTAGAAAGTTGAACACAATCTACTCTATTTTTAAGGCTACGTGGAAATGCTCTTAAAAAAAAAACCAAAAACTAAGCTGGCAAAAAAGAATCACACACTCAACACCGGAGTGGAATCATCTGGCCCACACTATTTTCCAAGCAAGAAATGCCTCTTTTCGTTATTTGAATGCTGTTTCTTGACTAAGGCTCACCATTTTTATTCATGGGTCTGGTGTTTCAATCTGTGTGTTCACAGCAGGAAGCTCCACTGTGAGATCCTCACCCCATGAAGGAGTCTACCTTAGCTGTGTGCTTCCATTTCACTCCAGAACAAAGGCATTCTAGCATGACCACAGAGGAATAAAATAACATTTGGTTGTCTCTTCACATTTAACAGCAAAAACGCACTTCTGCTATGAAGAGCCAGCAATAACATCTCCTACTGCCTTGTTTCCAGAGAAAGAAATAGAAATGGACGGGGGGCTGTGGAATGGGTCCTGTAATGGACGGGAACATTTGGCAGCTTGTTCTGCTGGATACTACCCAACCAGAGCTGGGCTCACCTGCTGAGTGCCTAGGAATGATTCCAGGTTGGTAATCAGAGGTTGAGAAACTTTAGGCCTTTTAATAGTCTTAGGGTGTTATAATTAGCTCAAACCAGAGCCCCTTTCAACTCCCAATTCCACTCAGTAGTGTTTAGAATTGCTTTAATCAGAATCAGCCAACTATGGGCTATCCTGTCTGTGGAAGATGGCTCTGCCCCTGTAAGAAGCAGTTCAAATATTTCCTGCTAACTCTGAGAAGACCAGAGCAGGTTCTCAACTCTGGCATTAAGATCGCTTCATCTCTTTGTTCCAAGGAATATGGCTTTACCCCACCCCTTCCCCGTGCCTTGCTTGCTTGCTGCCCTGGCACCATTACCATTTCCCGGATGTTAAACAGAGAGTGATGTTCATGGTGACATAGCTACGTATCCACAGGTTTTTGCACACTGCTCGAGCATTGGCACCAGCTGGGGGCCATGGTGGGGCTGAGTCCTAGGGTCCTGCCAGCTATTTCTCATATTCTGCCTCAGAATAGAATTTGCATCCCAACCAAAACACCATCGACCTCAAACAAAAAAGCAAAACAACCCTATATTCAATGCTAGTTTTAATTTCTATTTTTCTTAACTTGTCTACCCTATTGTGTATGATGTTCAGTATTAAATATATAGATAAATTAATGATTAGTATGCCTAATTCTAAACAAACAACAGTGATTTTTGAAAAGTGTTTTTTTTTTTTCAGACCTTCATTGGGTGTTTACCATGTACCAGCCCCTCTGCTACATGCTTTTCTAAGCTTATCAGTTAAACCTCATAATAATCTTACAAAAGACTTTATCCTTTGTTCCATTTTAGGGATGAGAAAGTCAATGTCCAGAGATGTTAACTAACTTACCCCATGGCCTATACCACCAATACACTTTGGGGTCAGAATCTGACTCCAGGCAATTCGACTCCAGAGTTCCTATACTGAATACGAATTCCAGCAATTTATTGAAATATATTAGATATATATTATGAATAGATTAGATTAGATTAGATATATTAGAAATAATCAGATTTGAAGGTTCCAGACATGCGTAAATAACAGATAGGTGACTTGTCTATTACGTCAGTGAGTCAACAGGCTTAGCATGGTTATTTAGCATGACTAATGGATAAGTAACAAGTAACAAGGGGTTAGGAAATTATTCTTAGAAACCCTAGAAGTCTGTCTTGAGCCCTTTGGACATTATATCTTTAAGTAGTGGTATGCAACAAAGTAGTTAAGTTCACGTGCAAAGTCCAGAAGCTTCTAGAATCAGCAAATTATGCCCGAAAAGCCCGAGAGTCTATGGAGACATTAAGAAAGATGAAGTGTATAACTAAGGCATCCAGCTCTGCGAGTCAGCTGCTTCCAGAGGAAGTATTCCCTGAGGAAGTTCCAAAGAATTATGTTAAGCTGTATTAATGTAAGAGGGTAAAAGAGAAGCCTGATTTCCAATTCAGCTTTGGAGTTCCCTTGGCTGGTGAAACAATTACAGGTCCCTTGCCATCAGCCTTCAGCATGTCAGCATTTTTTTTTTATTGCTTATTCAAATACATCCCTAAATCTCTTAGAGAAAATTCCCTGTTTCCCCTCATTATTTTCTTCTTTATTTTTATTGTAACACTTCTTAAAGAGAGGTCCTGATTTGTAGCTCCTTCTTAAATACATACATCCGTTCATTAATTCTTCTGATATTCTTCTGATATAATTCACCTCCTCCCACATTTATTGGTCAGCTACTCTATATCAGGCTTGGTCCTGGAGACACACCTGGACAAGATGTCCCTGGTGTTCTTCCTCCTCAGCCCTGGGCCCTTATATGGCTCCCACTCTATATAGGCATGGCAAATAAGTCAACTTTACATTCTATGCAACAAAGTTACCAACTTCATTTGTGTTCAATAAACTCAACTATTCCTCCACATGATTGATTCCTTACTGATGTAGGATGAAGAGGAGGCCCAGCGGTGACTATAGCTTACCAGGCTTTTTCATGAATCTCATTTCATTTTTTTTCTCAAAACAATAATATATTGAGTGAGGGGGGGGATCTAGTTGTAGAATATAATATAATATAAATAAATTTAGGTACAAATAAAATTCCTCATTATTTATTTGTGTTTGTATGGACAAGGAGAAAGGGAAGGAGGGATGAAATTTTGACTGTGTGCATTGCCAGTATTGGGGGCAGGGAAGAGGGAGGGATAAAGGGAGAAATCATTTTCACTTTATACAGTTTTGTTTTGTTTTGTTTTGTTAGCCCCTGTTTTATCAGGTAAAATAAGCATGTATTACTTTTGTAGTTTGAAAAGTATCAAAAAATTTTTACACCTAAAAAGCAAACAGAAAAATAAAATAACTATGAGGTTGAGATTGACAATTCCTCATTTTTATGGGTGAAGAAATTGAATCTTGAGGGAAAGCAGGATCTTTCTCAGGAAATAGGGTCAAGGATAAGCAGAGCCAGGCTTCATCCCTGGCTCAAGAGGACAGTGAGATTTTTGTCCACAGCAGCTGTTTCCTTTCTGTAGAACAAACTCATCTCAAACTTGTTAGGATTTAGGGCATTGTAAAAAAGCAAAATAAAAGTCTCTGCTACTAAGGGATGAGACATTTGGACTAAAGGGATCAACAGTAGACCAGTTGGCTCTGAGTGTGATGTTAGACACCAGGTTGAGGACACCAAGGTCTTTGTAACTTCTCCCAAGTTCAGAGACCTTCCTATAACTTCCAGATATCATCAAATCACTCTTAAGGAAGCAGGTTAAGGTTGATTGTTGTTTGCAGGTATGCACAATTGTGTGGGCACTGAGTACTCAGTTCGGAAATGCTGATGAAGTTTTTCTACCCATTTCTCTGTGTTGAGTATAGTTTTTAACATCTGGTGCCAGTGAAAATTAATTTATATACCTAGAGGTCCTCACCTCTCTCATGGAAGTCTTGGAAAACCAGAGAGATAGAGTGGTGACAGACCATGCTCATCAAAAAATTAAGTGTACCTGGAACTGAGCAAGGGGACAACCAGCAGAATTCTGGCCTTTGAGGCAGGCTTCCCAGAAGACCAGAAAGTAAAATAGGTATAGGCAAGCTAAAACCAAGAACTTCATAGGGTTCAGTGTCTTCTCAGTACTATATTTAAAGAAACAAAAGTCTGATGGTAAAGTATAGCCTAAATATTTCAGATAAATTGAGTGTTAACACACACGCACGCACAGGCACAAAGTGACAGGGGTGGCGGAGGGTGTGGGGGCTGTTTTCCTGACGTGCCGCCACACATCTTAGTCTTACGCCCCATCTCCCTCCACGTCCTGGCTTTTCAGTCTCTCTTCTCACAGTCTCCTTAGGCCCGGTATGCCTCTGGACTATCTCCTCCTTCCTTGCTCTTGTGTAACTACCCCGACAAAAAGCTTTTCCTGCCACACAGTGTGGGCAGAGCATCCCCTTTGGTTGCTCTTCTGTTTCCAATCAACCCCATCCTGCCTTGGCCAAATTCTCCCTCCCCACCCGACACTCATCAGCATTCCCGCTGATAGAACGTTCTGCCATAAGACTGGATTTCACCTTACAGCCTAATGTGTGGAACAATAATCTAGTGGATCATGGCAAATAATAACAGAAAGGTGGAATTGCTTCAAGTGGAGTCTGCATCGAGGAAGGTTTCCAGGACCATCTGAGTTGCCCCTTTCCCAGTCTTGCATTCTTAGATGGGAGCAGTATCCACTCATTTCCTCTTTTGATGGAGGTAGATGACTAAGCCTAGTGGATTTCACATAAATATTTCATGCTTTGTAAAATAACAAAAATAGGAATCAAGACCTTGGACACAAGTGACGGATCACCTTGAGATGAACCAAGGCAAAACTCAGTATTGTTCCACCTATTATTTCTCATATTTATTCTACACATTAGATATCTACGTATATATTTACCCATCTTCATCCTGATCATGATTGTGATCATCATCTATCTTATTCAAGTAGATCTTTTTAGGAAACCAGGGATGAAGTTCAGAAGAAAAACTTAACAATAGATGAATAATATCCTTTTTAATTAAATGTGTAATACTCAAATTCCATGTCTGGAGGTAGCTCCAGAACCATAATTGTTGATCCCAGATATACCAAGAAAGATTCCTATTTCTTATTTTGTCCCATTACAATGTCCATGACATCGTTATTCAAATGAACATTTCCATGTCTGCAGAGTTGTTGAGTTCCTCTTCACTCTAGTGCAAGTTGTTGTCTAAGAATATCCAGTCAGTCCAGGTTCAGGTAATTCACCAGGCTTTGTTTCGTGCTGACCAGGGCCAAGTTCAGGGGTCTCCAGACTTTTCAATAGTGTATACTTATGTATACATTGAATGTATGGATAAAATCAATGAGAGCAGAAAAGAGATTTTCTTCCCATATATCAGTGGATCATGCTGTGTACCATCTGGAGACCACCAGCCTGTCCCATACTTATATACAACATGTGTGCTTCATCAAGAGGGTAGGTGGCCACTCATTGGAAATGCTTTGCTTTCTGGACAACAAACAGCAGGGAGCGTGCATTGACCCTCTTAAAAGACGCTGTGCAAGCAAGTGCTCCTCTAAGATTCCTGGAATCTTACTGTTCTGTTGCCACTTCAGAAGCTCTGCTTCCTTCCCATTCATAGTTGCCCAGGCATTTTTGGATGAACAGGAAGGGGAAATCTATTGAACTGGTGATGATTTTGATGCCTTTGAATAAAGTTTTATATCTTGAGATGACCTTAGCCATCATCATGAAAAACAATTAAGAACCTCCTTGAGGGTGGCTCAGTCAGTTAAGTGTCTGATTCTTGATTTCAGCTCAGGTCCTGATCTCAGGGAAGTGAGACGGAGCCCTGCATTGAGAAGCCTGCTTGGGATTCTTTCTCTCGGTCTCTCTCTCTCTCTCTCTTCCTCTGCTCCCCCTCCCCTGCTCATGCACATGCCCTCTCTCTTAAAACAAACCAACAAAACAAACAAACAAACACAATCTCCTAGAGACCATCTTTTACCTTTTTTTTTTAAACTATGTAATACTCCAGCACAAGATTAGAACTTCAAACTAGAAATCAAGGGCTAGCAGTGCAGCCCTAAACTATGAGTGTCTAAGGCAGGTGCGCTAACTTCCGGCATGAGACTATGCTTGGTGACCACCTGGGCTACCATTTGGGAGACCATCCCTTTGGATCCTGCCCGCAGGAAAGAGTTAACTGGTCAAACTGAATAATGTTAAAAACAACAACAACAACAAAAAAGGACCTGATGTGAATCACAAAGCTTGTGAGAGCAAAGAAATGCAGAGAAGTGGCTTGGTGTTAGAGGGGTTGGGAAAGGCCTTGAACGTAGCTAAGGCAGGAGCTGGTGAGCATAATTAAGCCAAAAGCCTTGGGCCTTCACCCAGGGAAGCCCCACAATCCCCTGTTTGCTTGGAGTGGGGAACTTCAGTTAACTATTTCCATTTAAAACCCTCAGGTGGCACCTGCCGGCTACCTCCCTCTGTGGCCGCCAGTGGGGTGTAGAGAATAAGTGAAGCCTTATGAATCTATAAAATATGTTAATGCACTGCTTGGTAAGCAGGTGGATTGTCCCAGCTGGAGACAGAGAGCAGAGGCAGGAGCCATGAGGATGAGCAGTATTTGACACCTCATTAGACTGGCCTGGGGGAAGGGCCATGCCTGAGGGGGTCAGGGAGGGCTCACACTGCTCACTGGAGCCACGATAACTCTCAGCACTATAGTGGTGGTTCTCTTTCTATGTAGACTTCTTTCCTCCACAGCTTCCCTCTGTGGATTACATGCTGGTAGCAGTCAAGGCTAAGGTCAGAGCAGCCTCCTTGTATGGGTCTGGAAGCCTCAGACTGAAACTCCAGCCCCAGCTGAGATGGAGCCCATTTCTCTGTCTCTGGGAAAACAACACTGAAACCTGGCAAGTCACAATATTGTTTGTGCTAAAGACACCTCATTCTGTCCCCAGTTTGTGTCACAAAAATATCCCAGCCCCACTAGAAGTAGAGGGGGAAAAAAATGGAAAGTATGAGGGGAAAAAGGTTTTCTGATAAATTCCAGATGAGGCTTGATTGCCCTTTCTGCTTAGTCTTTTATTACTGATGATTCAATGTTCACTGCAGGTCCCACCTCAGTCATGGGTCTAATGGCATGAACTCCCAAGTGATGCAATTCTTTCTCAGAACTTCATAGCATCTTGGGAAAAACGTTATTTTCATACTTCTCATTTTACTTTGCAAGTTGTAGTTTATATGTTGACCACTTTCACAAAGCGTGAACCATTTGGGGGCAGGAGACCAGATTTATTTATTTTCTTCCCCTCTCTCATTTGTTATTTTATTTTATTGTAATCATATAGTATTCTATTATTCTCTTTATTTTCACAGCCAATGAATTTATATTGAATAAAATTATTCCAAGGAAATAGATGTGCTGGGTATTAAAGTTTTTGTAAGCCTCAATAGTTAAAACTGTGTGGGATCTTTGCCTAAAGAGACCCAAGAATATATGGTACATGATGAAGACAGCGATTAGAAAGGGAGAAATAAAAGTTTCCATAAATTTTGTTGGAGCAACCAGATAGCCTACTAGGAAAAACAAAAACAAAACAAAAACCCTTATACGTACATTAGCATAAACTACAAATGGATGAAAAATTTAAATGTGAAAAAGAAGAAACCATCAAACTTTAGAAGAAATTCAGAAGCCATACACAATTGACAAGTAAAAAATCCTCTTATCTAGCAAAAACAAAACAAAGAGGAAAAAAAATCCTGGAATTCTTGGATTTGACTGAATGGTTCAGTCAATTAAGCATCTGCCTTCAGCTCAGGTCATGATTCCAGGGTCTGGGATCAAATCCCACATTGGGATCCTCACTCAGCGAGGAGCCTGCTTCTCCCTCTCCCTGTTGCTCCCCCTGCTTATCCTCTCTCTCTCTCTCTCTCTGACAAATAAGTAAACAAAATCTTTGGGGAAAAAATCCTGCAAGGAAAATCAAAAGACAATTGAAAGAAAACTATGAGAAGAGAAATATTTGCAATTCATATCACAAAGAGCTGATTTCCCTAATATAAATTCATAAGACCAATAGCACAATAAAGAAAATGGGAAAATATATGAACAGAGAATTCAAAAAAAAAGGAGGTACAAATTCCACTTAAACATCTGAAAGGATGTCCCATCTCTATTATAATTAAGGTAACACAAATTAAAATTTCACAGAAACAATACTTTTCATTCTATCAGGCTGTTAAAAATCCAAATTTTGAGGATAATTCTATTGGCAAGATCTCAAATAACAGGTGTTCTCCTACACTATTGATGGTGGATATTATAGCAGTGCCTTCCCCATGGAGATATATTTCTCAATATTTACCCAAATCACAAATGGGTAATTTCTAATTTATACAAAAATCTTAATTCTGGGAACTTATCTTGTGGATATAATGATACAATTGTACAAAAATTATGTCTATACAAACTTGTTAGTTTGTGCATTGTTATAGTGGCAAAAGACTACAATTAGGTGAAATATCCATTTACAAAAGTATGTATTTAGCAAGGTGTGGTACATCCATATACTAGAATACTATGCAAATGTACAAGAAAATGAGAGGGTTGTTCTATATGTGCTGGTACGGAAAGGTTTCCTTTCTATGAAATGATATGCTGAAATCCTCAAGACATATTGCTTAAATAAGAAAGTAAAATGTATACTGAGGGATGCCAGTGGGAGGGGGGTACAGAAAGGGTGGTGGGGTTATGGACATTGGGGAGGGTATGTGAAGTGTGTAAGCCTGATGACTCACAGACCTGTACCCCTGGGGCAAATAATACATTATATGTTAATTTTTTAAAAAAGAAAGCAAAATGTATACCATGGTAAGGAGTATAGAAGCTTTGTATAAAAAGGGGAAAAACAAGAATATACACTTCTGTTTTTGTTACACAAAAAACAAAGACACAAGTAACTAATAAGTTTCCCCTATGGAAATGAAGGACAACAATAAAGTAGAAACATTTTGCTGAATACCTCTTCATATTGTTTTTATTTGATGTCCTATGAATGGATTAACTATTCAAAACTTATATATATATATCATATACATCAGTCGTATTGAAATGTCTGATTTTAATAGTATCACCCAAAGAATCTTTAGGGGAACCAAAACAAAACTCAAAACTGTTTCTTAACAAATTACTCCGCTTCCTTCTTTCTTTCTTTTTTTTTTCCTGTTCCCATTAGGGCCTTTAAGCCTGATGTATTTCTTCCTTTGACGTGGAGAAGAAGATAAATAGCTGTTCTGATGAGTGGCCTGAGGTTTGGGGGTATTCCATCCACAGTATGGAAACCACTGTTTCCTCATTAACTGTGGACATGGATATCTGTTTCTGAGACACCAGCTCTCTTAATGCACTGAGTATTTTACTCTATAGATCACTGTTCTCAAGCTGCTGGCAACATCCAAGTAGATCAACAGCTGTCATATTTCAGCCCAAGAGGGGCTGAAAGGAAAAGCGATGTCTCCCACCTTGAGATGAATAGCCCTGGGGTTTCAGGTGTTTGCTCTTATATGTCAGAGCTAATTTTCCCCAGTTATAAAGAGTGGTTTATGTATCGTTTGATTTAGTGATGCTTCCATGCAGAATATAAGAGTTCCCAAGTGCAACTCTGTAGATGAAATAAAATAAAGTCCATCTGTAATTTGTGTAGACATAGGATACCCCATCAATTGCCCCGATCTGGTGGGTCCATTTCTAGGTCTAGAGAAGAGAGGTGGGTGAGGTTCTAAGTCTGGTGGAACAAACGTGGGGACAGGAGTCGGAGGAAGGAGGAGGCTTCTACTTGCTTTTCATTCCAATCTGATTTTTCTCTGAACTCTCTTCTTCTAAAGGCCTTTGCACTTGCTGTCTCCTCTGCTCAGAAGTGGCTGCCCTGTATCTCTGAATGTTATCTTCTCTGCGTCATTTAGATCTAAGCTCCAATTTGCCTCTGGAGATATATTTTTTTTTGTTTCGCCACGCCCCCTATTAAATTATTCAGTCACCTCCTCTTGTTTACCTTCTTGGTGGCACGAATCCCTGCCTGAAATGGCATTGCTCTTTTGTCACTCATGTATCATTTATCATTCCTATTCTCTCTACCACCTGATAGCTTACAGACTACAGAAGGGCAGGGTCCTGGTCTGGCTTGCCCTCCCATGTTTTCTTGGGGCCTAGAACAGTGTCTGACCCATTATAAGATCTTGATAAATATTTGTTACATGAATAAATGGACATTAGGTCCATGTCCGATGAGGTTTTGTACATAAAACCTCACATATGAAAAACATTTAACAAATACTCCTTCAATGAATGCATAAATTCAAGTGAACTCTCCATTAGACATTTGCCTTTCAAAACACTCAATCTGGCAAAGAAAAGATTCCGGATCTACACTTATTTGTTTGATACACTTGTATCATACTTAAAATAATTACTGAGATTTCTGAAATTCTGAATAAAAAAAAAGACAGCCTTCTCTTATACTTTCAGTATTTGTTAAGAAGGCCCAATATGCATTTTAAAAAGGCTTATTTAACTTAAAGGATTATGTGACTATCAGCAGACTTATTTATTATACATGTAATTTCTTTCTTGAGAATCAATGGTACTTGTCCTAAACTGAATAAATTTTTCCTCTGATGACTGATTTAAAAATCAATTGCACAAAATTCTTTGTCATGAGCAATGCAATATTTCTTTAGGTATTTTATTCCGATTTTGAATGCCATTTTTATAAGCATAAAAATAGATTTTTAAGTTGTATAAACAACTACAGTTTATTGATGTGTTGGTTTAGTCAATCCTAAGCACAAGGTTATATTTACAGTATTTACAGATATAATTAGTTATATTTAAAAATACAAATACTAACTTTGCTTTTTTTTTTCTATCTTTGCTTTAAAAAAAAAAAACATTTTATTTATTTATTTGACAGACAGAAATCACAAGTAGGCAGAGAGGCAGGCAGAGAGAGAGGGGGAAGCAGGCTCCCCGCCAGAGCAGAGAGCCCGATGCGGGGCTCAATCCCAGGACTCTGAGATCATGACCCGAGCTGAAGGCAGAGGCTTAACCCACTGAGCCACCCAGGCTCCCTGTCTATCTTTGCTTTTTAATGAGACTTAAATCCATTTTTAGAAAGACCATCTCCTTCTCGAACATATGTCCTTTTTTTATGTGGTGAAATTACAGATAATAAGCCACGTTTTAGAAAGGGGAATGAATATTTATTGCATGTCTGGACATGTTCTAGACATGGTGCTGGGTATTGTTCATACGTTAGGGCCCACCAATTAGTCTCTGGAGTTTTCTGCCACCACTTAGCCTTTAAGGAACAACCCTTGTGAGCAGTTCTGTGTGATGCAGTTTACACTGTGAGATGGTCCCTTGGGTCACTTGGGGCTATGGGAATCAGAAACTCTGAGGATGGGTTCAGCAATCTTTTTCAGTTTTAACACTTTCCTGTGGGTTCTGAAGCATGCTAAAGTTTGAGGCTCACTGATATACACCATCCCTAAGTTCCCTTTTACATCTAAAATTTAGTGATCTAGAAGACTTAAGGGGACAAAAATTTCAACAAGAATTAGAGGGCTGCCTGGCTGGCTCAGTCAATAGAGCATGCAACTCTTCACCTCAGGGTCATGAGTTCAAGCTCCATGTTGGGCATGGAGCTTACTTAAAATTAAAAAAAAAAATGACAAGAATTAGAGAATCTGGAGAAAATATTAACAGAAGAGGTGGGGTCTGATCTACTCCTATATTGTCATACTCATCGTAAGGGATGGATAAGACTTTAAGTAAAGGAGTATGGGATTGGCCAGCATTATAGGCTAAGGGACAGATGGGAGTGGTAATGGACAGATGGGAATTTCTTCATTTACTTGTGATCAGGGAGATCAAGCAAGTGAAGCAGGAAATGAGGGTAATGTGAGGCAGCACTGGTCAATAAAGTTGGATGAGTACAGTAGGGCAGTCTATTACATATTAAATATTAGATTTATACTTAGGGTTGATTATTTTTTGTGTGTCTTTGTTATCCTTGGAGTTAACAGAGTTGCTATATGCAGTTAACTTTCTTATTGAAGATAAACTAAGACACCCAATATTTTTTTGGAAACTTAAAAAAAAAAATGAGTATGATAGGAACAAATACTCAAGAACAATAAAAATCTAGAACTTTTTACCAAAGTACAATAATAACATGCCTTGATCTGAGAGAATGTTTCAGAATGTTCTCAGCATTTATTACCAAGTTGTTATTCCTTTCAGAGCCCTAGGTCAGGCCCCCTTTTCTCTAGATCTCTTTCAGAATTGAGTCCTGACCCCTCCAAAGTCTTAAAACCCACTTTAGTGTTGCCCTGTACTCTTGTTTTTCCAAGAATATCTTAATTAAAACTTCATTCAGTTAATGAAACAAGTTATTCTTAATTTTCTTCAAATCCTTAATGAGTCTACAGATTAAGGCATTAGGGATTACTCCTCTCAATTAATGACATTCCAGTTGAGCTGGCATTAGCTTAATCTTTTAAGTTTTTTTCACAATGTTAATACTCTCCATTAAACATCTTTAAATTACTAAACTCCATTCTGATACAATTGAAGCAGGAGAAATCATTGTTATGACTATATTTCAGAACTCCTTAGTAGTGAAGTGTTCTCCAAACTCCAGCTCTTGGGCCCAACAATAGCTGCTCTGACCTGGCTGAGCCATCTCATTTTTCCTTTTCTTCCATTTGGCTCCAAAGAAACATCGAGTTAATTTTCACCCGGTCCTGGGGGCATGACCTAGTGTCCCTCCACCTATGCCTGCTTGGAATCCTGATATAGTAAGTTGAAGAAATAGTTGTTGAATTGGAGTGAGTCTCATCTCCCTAACCAATTCATGTTACTCACACTTACAAAAAATTGGCTCATATTTCTTACAGAGAGCATACAATGAAGAACTAGCTCTGTCATTACTCTCCTTCTTCACATTCCTGAAACACTGATTTATCCATCTTCTAAAATGCATTTCAGGATGCATTGTCCAGTAATCAGTATTAGGACTAATTGAAATACATAGAGAAATACATAAAGAAAAAAATTAAGTTAGATCTTTTCCTCACATCTTTTCAAATGCAAACGCTGATAGATAAAAATGCTAAGTTAAAAAATCTTAGTCTAGAAGGAAACACTAGTGAATTTGCTATAATATTGGGGGGAAAGAGACCTTCTGAGTCCTACCAAAGGCAGCTTAACACACCTGATCATAAAAACTTCTTAAACTCCTTTAAATAAGAATATAAAAAATAAACACTATTCATTATAGATGAAAATTGGGGGAAAATTATAGATGAAAATTGGGGGGAAATGTTCAATATGATAAAAGGCATATTCCCTTAAGTAATAAAAATCTCTTACAAATTGGTAATAAAACAAGATTTTTAAAAAACTGAAAAATGGATAAAGTACATTAACAAGCAAGACACAGAAAAGAGAACACAATAGCTTATAAACATACAGAAAAATGTTCTGCCTCACTACTAGTCAAAGAAATGAAAACAAATTAAAACAAAAAGGGGCCATGTGGGGGAGGCCTCATGGACGGTTACAAATAGACCAAGATTTATTTTAACAACCAGGGTTGATTTTGGTTCAGAAGCAGACATTCTTGTATGTTGCTGGTGAATACTAAAAAACCCTCCCACAGAGAATTTTTGAGATGCATTTTACCTCTAGATATTCTATCTAAGGAAGCAAATCCTGTGGCCAAAAATTTAGCTAAAGAGACATTCATGTCACCATTGTACATGCTACTGAAAAAAAATGAGAACTTTCAACAGTTGGGAATTGGTTAATACATCATCATATAATTAAACAATAAAATACTATGTAGTCATTACAAATGATGTTGAGGCAAAAGATTTAAAGAACTAGAATACTGGGGTGCCTGAGTGGTTCAGTTGATTAAGCGTCAGACTCTTGATTTCAGCTCTGGTCATGATCTTGGGGTCCTGAGAGCAAGCCCCTCATCAGGCACTGCACTGAGCATGGAGACTGCCTATGATCTCTCCCTCTGCCCTTCTACCCACCCCGCTCATGCTCTTTCTCTTTAAAACAAACAAATAAATAATAAATACATAAATAAATAAAATTTATAAAAATTTAAAAAAATAACTAGAATACTGTTCACTGGAAACTGTAGTGAAAAGAGCAGATGCCTGGATTTAAAATGTTTATTCCTGAGTAAAGGTTTGTGCAATTTGAACTTTCTTATTTTTATCTACCAGTATTACCAACATTTTTTTTTTTTTATATATTGAGCATGTATAACAAACCCCTGAGAGTGGTGTTTGGAAGTGGAAGTTTAGTTTAGAGAATGTTGCAGTACAGATTTCAGCCAGCAAAAGACACTTGGAACATCCACTGTTCTCCCTTTCCAAGGAATCTAAAAGACCAACCTTTAAGAGGAGCTGTCTTGGCAGTGAGGAAAACTGTTTTCACTATATAATAAAACTTCTCTAAAAATCTCAAGCAATTAATAATTCCTGGGATTCCCAAGTTATACAAGTGGCTAAGAATTTGTCTCTAAAGCCATAAAATGCTCTAGATCACATAAATGTCTTAGATGAAATCTCTCTCCAATTTTATACATTTTTCACAGCGTCTTCAGGAAAGCTTATTGAATAGGAGAGTGACTATTGCAAATAGCTCAGGATAATGGGTGTGTACCTCATGTATGTCTCTGTGGTATGCTGATGCCCTCAGGGTACATGAACCTCAATGCTAAACGGCCTCAACTGTAGTGTTTCTGGTTTCCTTAGTAAAATTTTATGTTATTTGTGTTTCTTCCCTGGCAGACAGCTAATTCCTGCTTTAATCTATATGCTAATACGGATTAGCTCCTCAGCCAAATTCTTTTTGGAGACTTTTAATATATGGTGAGGTTGGAAACCACACAACTAAGTCAATAAGAATCATGTTTAAAATGAGAATAAATGGGCACTAAGGGAAAATTTGAGAGACTTTCTTAAAAATGAAGCATATGTATATGGGGTGCCTGGGTGGCTCAGTCAGCGAAACGACTGACTCTTGAGTTCAGTTCAGGTCATGACCTCAGGGTCGTGAGATCAAGCCTTGCATCAGGCTCTGCCTTGGGCATGGAGCCTGTTTAAGATTCTCTCTCTCCCTCTTCCTCTGCCCTGACACAACCCTCATGGGTGTGGGCGCTCTTTCTAGCTCTTAAAAAAATATGAAGTGTATATGCTTAATGCAGCAATTTTGTTAACACTTATTTGATACGTGTATTCTATATCCTGTGAGATACAATTGCTATATAATTAAATTCCACAAAGACGATGAATGATGAATATGCCACTGGATTTCTTAGCCTCTATATCTTTCAAGAATCATTGTTTTTAAAGATTTTTTACTTATTTGACAGAGAGAGAAACAGAGAGAGAGGGAACACAAGCAGGGGGAATGGGGAGGGAGAAGCAGGCTCCCCGATGAGCAGGGAGCTCGATGCGGGGCTCGATCCCAGGACCCCGAGTTCATGACCTGAGCTGAAGGCAGATGCTTAATGACTCTGACTGAGTCACCCAGGTGTCCCAAGAATAATTTTATCTTAAAATTCATCTATAGTTTTAGATCTTTGATGAAAAAAAGTATAACCAGATAGTACACCAATTATTGCTGTACCACAAAGAATGACTCAGGAACACCTGGATATGGAAGGGAAGTCATTTTTTCCTTTCTGTAAATCAAACTATTCTGGCAAAATTCATCTACAATGTTGGAAGTCAGCATGTAGCTACCTTTGGGAGTCAGTTACTGGTAGGAGAAAGGGGGGACTTCTGGGTAAGTGGCAGTGCTCTTTTTCTTGATCTGTGTTTGGTTATTTAAGTGCTTTCATTTGGGGCGCCTATGTGGCTCATTGGGTTAGGACCTCTGCCTTAGGCTTAGGTCATGATCCCAGGGTCCTGGATCAAGCCCTGCATCGGACTTCCTGCTCGGCAGGGAGCCTATTTCCCTTCCTCTCTCTGCCTGCCTCTCTGCCTACTTGAAATCTCTCTCTGTCAAATAAATAAAATCTTTAAAAATAATAATAATAATAATAAAATAAATGCTTTCATTTTCAGAAAATTCACTTGGCTGAACACTTACAGTGTGGGTGGTTCTAAAAGTGTGTATTGCACATCAATATAAAGTTTATTACACAAAAATTAGGTCCTTCTAAATATAAAAAACTGCACTTTGAAATGTTGTCTTTGGGCTAAAAGGAGTTAACAATCCTTAATGGTTTCCTAGCAACAGGTGCTTTTCTTTAGTGAAAATGGAGACTACACTTTATCACCTGTTTATTCTCACAAAGTCACCTCTCATGGTGAGACACAACAAAATGGGGTCTTTGATGGGCCTCCAAGTCAACTACAATCTTACATGGAGTTGATGTTTCACTGATCGTTCCTGTCCATCCTTATCATGTTTTGATTTTGAGGTGACAATTTGTCCCTCTCCTGCTCTCCTTATTACACAGGGCTGTTGGTAGGATCAAAGAAGACATTGGGTGAAAGTACGTCAAGTGCCAGACTAACAATAGGCATCGTTGCCACCGCCATCATCACTACCCTCATCGTCAAGTTTGCTTTTTTCTAACCTAGAATAGAGAATACGAGCTTCCGCATGGCATTCGTCTTGCCCTATGGTGATTGTCCTTATTTCTTGTACCATGAACACTAGACTGTCCCTCGAAGAGGTCAGCTAGAACACCTGAGTCAGTGTATGTGTCAGGCTTGCCCCTTTAATATCCATAATGAAGACAGACATTGCAAATTAATGCCAGCATTCTCTTCTGCCTGAGCATGGGGCTTATCTCAGAATTCTTCTTAGCACTGCAACCTAATTACACTTGACCCTTGAACAACAAGGGGGTTAGAGGAACCAACCCCACTGCACAGTTGAAAGTCTGCATAAAACTTTCAACTTCCCCCAAACTTAACTACAAATAGTCTACTGTTGACTAGAAGTCCCACTGATAACATAAATAGTTGATTAACACATATTGGGTATGTTATATGTATTATACGCTGTATTCTTACAATAAAGGAAGCTGGTGAAAAGAATGTCGTTATTAAGAAACCCATAAGAAAGAGAAAATACATTTATAGTAATGTACTGTATTTATTTTTTTAAAAATCCACATATGGACCCACACACTTGAAAACTTGTGTTTTTCAAGGGTCAACTGTATTTAGATTTGTTTTGTGGGGAAAGCGTATTTCCTGTCCTTAACATAGGCATCAAGGCTATCCCTTGGAGGTTAAAATTATAGATTTGTAACATTAAGTGTTAAAAAGGGTTGTAAGGAATTACTTAGTTCAGTCTTGTCAAACGTGGCCCCCAGTCCAGCACATTAAGATTACCTGGGAACTTTTTGGAAATGTTTTCCACTCACCCACCTCTTCCAACCAACTGAACCAGACACTCCAAGGTTGGGACTCTGTAACCAGAATTTTAATAAGCACTCTAGTGATTTTGGTGTGTGATAAAGTTTGTGAACCACCACTCTAGCTCAATCCTGTTGGTTTTTGCCGATAAAGAACCTTACACGTACAGATGTTAAGCCATTTTCCCAAGGTTATCCATGGAATTAGTTGCCAAATTGAAACAAATTCAACTTGCTAATTCCTTGTTACTACATTGGACAGTAAGTAAAGAACTGCAATAAAACTTCTCTCTAATTTTCTACCTTAAATTTCTAAGCAAAAATTTTTGTCATTTCTCAACATCTTTTGGGGGTCACCCCTCCACCATTCTTAGTCTATGCAGTTCAGGTATAAGGTTTTTTTTTTTTTTAATATTTATTTATTTACTTGACAGACAGAGATCACAAGGAGGCAGAGAGGCAGGCAGAGAGAGAGGAGGAAGCAGGCTCCCTGATGAGCAGAAAGCCTGATGCGGGGCTTGATCCCAGGACCCTGGGATCATGACCTGAGCCGAAGGCAGAGGCTTTAACCCATTGAGCCACCCAGGTGCCCTCAGGTGTAATGTTTTGAGTGGACTCATAATCTGGTCTGGCTCCCATCCCTTCACTCCGGCCAAGAGTGCAGACAAAAGAGGTCACTTGTGTCTGGAACTGTCAAAGTCTTCATTGTCATTCATTGGAGAAAGCCTTTCTGAAAAGGGTGTAGGTATAGAGAAAGTGTAACTGAGAGATGCACAGAGAAAAGAAGACTGAGCTCTGATGGCATTATTTCAACTTCACCTCCAGGACCAGTCAAGCCTGGAAGATAGACTAGCTCTGAACCTTTCTGTTATGTAAATGTCCCTCCCCTCCATTTTTGTTTTGTTTGAGCCAGATTTGATTTGCTTTTTCATCCCATAAAACCAAAGAGCTCTGATAGATTTTTTGGAAATGTGTATCATTTTAATACCTATGGCTTAATCACCGGAGAATAGGGATTACAGGGCAAGGTTTTCCACACAGGTTCATTCAATGGGGAGCCCTTCAAGACTGCTGAATTCTGATTAACTATGCAGCACAAGGTCCCCTTGGACCCCGACAGGACTAGAAATTCATAGTAGTCCATATTCCTGCAAATACATAATATATTCAGAACAGAGTCCCTGGATAGCCATGTCACACTTCATTTCATAATAACGAAAGGCAGAGATCTCTATGTTGGTGAACTGAGAAATATTCACCTGGAACTAAACAATTCACAAAGGTCAATCCTTTGTCAAGACTGATCTTCCACAGCTGTGTGAAGGCCCTTAATATATTCTGCTGCTGGAAGTCTTGTCCAATGGAAAAGTAAGATGGAATACTTCTTCTGTTACCATCTTCCTGTTCCCTCTTCTCCACTTTCCTCTACCCACCACCGGATATGGCTTCCTGGACGTATTTCCTGATAGAGTTGTTTGCATTTTTCCATCTCCTCCTCAAACCAGAGCTCTTTAGATGCCACTCCCACTGTCACACTGAAATGGCTTCCCTCCTTGAAGCCCCACTCCCTCAGCCTCTGTCAGGAGATGAGCTTGTGATTCTTCTCACAACTCTCCATCTCAACCTCCCTTCTCTCCTTTGTGGGCTCCTCTTCATCTAACGTGTTCATTTGCATTGCTCATCACCTGGGTTCTTTTCTCTCTTATTGTTCACCCTCTGTAGCTTTTCTCTGAATGATTTTTTTTTCCTTTCCTACAATTTCAAATATCACCAATCCTCTAGACCCCATGTAGAAGTTTCCCTTCAGCTCAGACATAATACAAACAATTCAAATATTTCATGGAATCCTAAATGCAACTGTGGAACACTCAAATAATGGACACTATCTCTCTGCACCTGCCATTGCTGTCTGCATGGTCTCACTGATCAACATCACCAACCACCCCTCACCCTGGCTGCACACCTAAACTCTTACCTTGACTCCACCACTTCCCATTCCCAAGCATCCAACCACCAAGAACTGCCTTATTTCACTTCTTAGGTAGTTATCAAATCCCTTCTATCACCCATATTTAGAGTCTTATTATTTCTAATTTGAATTATTGCACTTGCCTTTTAATTATTCTCCTGCCTTTGAATCTTCCCTGCTCATACCCACCAAAGTGATCCCATGTGAATATAAATTTTTGTTTTCCCTTCTGCTTCAATATATTCAGTGACCCCCAGTGTCCTCAGAGCACACAATCTCCTTGCCTGGTCATTGTGCACTCCAAGAATACAAAGTTAATTCTATTTCTCTCTCTTATTGAGTATGCCTTGCTTCTATGTCTTTGCCTATACTATCACCTCTGCCTGAAGTCCACCCTCCACCACTGCCTTCTCTTGGCTATTCTGTACACATTTGCTAAGAATCAACTGATGTACGCCTCACTCAGGATGTCCTTCCTTCCTCCCTCCCTCCCTCTTCTCCTTCCTTCCTTTCTCTCTCTCTCTCTCTCTCTTTCTTTCTTTCTTTCTTTAGATTTATTTACTTATTTTGAGAGACAGAGAGAGAGAGAGAGCAAGCCTGAGAAGGGATAGGAACAGAGGGAGAGGGAGAGACAGAATCTCAAGAAGACTCTGTGCTGAGCATGCAGCCTCATGTGGGGCTTGATCTCACCACCCCAAGATCATGACCTGAGCTGAAACCAAGAGTAAGATGTTTAACCAACTGAGCCACCCAGGCACCCCCAGGATGCCATTTCTAACACCTCCTGCCTGGGTTGGAATTTTATTAACCTGGAGCATATCCCCCTTTCTTCACATGCTCATTGTTTTCATCATTTGTTTATGGGTGTGCCTCTGTTTAAAATCATGACCTCTTTTTTTTAAGGTTTTATTTATTTTTTTTTTTTGACACACACACACAGACAGAGTGCAAGCAGGGGGAGCGGCAGGCAGAGGGAGAAGCAGCCTCCCTACCAAGCAGGGAGCCTGATGCAGGGATCAATCCCAGGATCCTGGGATCATGACTTGAGCCGAAGGCAGACACTTAACCAACTGAGCACCCCAGGCCCCCTTGAATCATGACCTCTTGAAAGCCGGGACAGCATCTGTTTACTTTAGTGACTGACTCAAATTAAAGACCTAGTAACTGTTTCTTAAGTGGATGAATCAGGGCACTGACTAGATCTATAATGCAGAAGAGTCCAGAAAAAACTATTTATCAAAAATATGCCAGAGATACACCTATTTAATTGGAACTGTTTTAAATAGGCCACCCTGTTTGCCATCGGGATCACCGGAGTGTCATCAGCCCTAATTATCTTCCTGAGTTTAATTGATACTTAACAAGGTAGAGCATTAAAGGAGATATTTTATTCCTCTAATATTTCCATAATAACATATTGCACTATTGCAAATTCAGAATTACAGCTTTGTGGCTGAGAAGGTAAAAAGCAGTTTGTCTGGAGGGAGAGTGTTCTTCAAACATACCTGGAGTGTTTAGGAAACACGAATTAACAAAAACTTCTTGGCAAAGTACAAATATCCTTTTCCTTCAATCTGTTTCCATCTAATATTCTTGAATACATGACAACTGTCAGGATCACTAAAAGACACCGTAATTGTTATTGCTAAAGAGTCCTGCAGAATGAAAGAGGCGATTTTGATCCCATTAATCACCCAGCCACAAAAGTATGGGCAGTAGACTGGCTGGTGATAATTAAAAGGATCACACCACCTGAATAGAAAGAAGCAGCACCTCCAGTACCACAGCCTGGGCAGGTGACAACAACCTGGACCTAAGTCATTAACTAAGTTGAGCAAGGAGAGGGAGCCCTCTCTTCAGGGCCAGGGAGTGAGTTGGTAAGATCTCATTTCAAGGATCCACACAGACAGAACTGGGACAATGGAGAGCAACCTCATTTAAATCCATATGTTAGACCCACAGGAGCCCAAGGATGCGGACTGGTTCTTCATTCTTTCAACAATGCTCCATCATTCAGTGAGTGCAGACTATGACCCTCGGTCCCAGGCATCATTCACGTACTGGTCCATCTCTACCTACCACAGCTAGGACACCACATTTTACGGGTGATGAAACTAAAACCTAGAGAGATCAATGACTTGCCTGAGGTCTTTATGTGGCAGAACCAGGACGGAAGCCCAGGTAGTTGGAGGGGCTGCCCACCTACGTCGAAGTGTGTGGTTGTAGCAGCAGCAGCAGGACCTGGGGATGTCCTCGAAATGTGAACCCATGAGTTCTGCTCCAGATCTATGGACTCAGAAACTCTGGGAACGAGGTCCAGTGAGGTGAGTTGTGCCGTTCCCTCCAGGCGAATCTGATGCACTTGAGGGCGAGCTCACATTATACTGTAACACCATCTGTTGCAGTAATGTTTCTCCAACTTAAACGTGCATGCAGAGCTCCTGGAGAACTGCTTGGAATGCAGATTCTGACTCAGTAGGCCGGCCTGAGATTCTGCATGTCTAACAAGCTCCTAGTGATGCTGATCCTGCTGGTGTGTGGACTACACTTTGCATAAAAGAGCCACAGCCTGTAGGTTTCGGGAAGCCTGATGGGCTCCATTCTCTGCTGTAAATCCTGTTTAGTGAGAGAGTACCCACGTTCTGTGTTGAATGGATACATCAGGAGTCAGTACATCCGCATGTCTGACTCACTGACTCTTTGATTCGGTGCGAACCTACTATGAACTTGAGATGCATTTGCCCCACCTGCCTTGCCAAATTTCTAATCACACTACCCATTCATTCACCCTTGAGAACTCTCATGTTGCCCACTGACTGGACAGACTTTTTACCATTCTGGTCTTTGAGTTGAATAGGGCACTTCAGATGCTCCAAAGGCAAGCGAACATATCCTACGTTTTAATAAAGCGGAGAAACAGTAGGACGTGGGAAGGGGGTAAAGGGAATGGACAAAGGTAGGAAGCAGTGTAACAAAAAGGGTCGCACTAAAAGGGACGCTCAGGAGAGAGATGATTTGCACTTGGCTGAGCCTCTGAGCGTTGCTCCAAGTCCCCTCCCACTTTCAGGCTAAAAGTTGGAAAAGCAGTGGACCTCCTTTCACACTACACTGGCTCAAAGCTGCTGGGAGTTTGAGGAGGGAGGTGGAGAAAAGGAGATAACTCTATCAAAAACGTTTGAACATTTTAAATGTTCAAAACCGTTCCCAGGTGCTGTCGCTGCTGGTACAACCACGCTTTGATGTAGGTGAGAGCGTAGTCCAACTCCTCCTGCTTCGATCCCGGTTCTGCCACTTAAAGACCTCAGGCAAGGCATTGATCTCTCTAGATTTTAGGTTTGTCATCCGTAAAACGTGGTGTCAAAAGAGTTCTACCTCATAGGTTTATGGTAGAAATTAAATAGTACGTGAAAAGTGCCCGGGGCATCATAAGTGTAAATCAATTATTTGTAATGGTATAAATCAAATATTTATGATCCTTATGATATAAATACCCTAAAACCATCTGTAACAATAAAAGAGTCACACCATAAGCTTTGAATGAAGAGTGAATGAACAGAAAAAGTGTCTGATTGGCCAGGGGAAAATGACTTAAACCCAGAAATGAGGAAAGAGGAAAAAAAAAAAAAAAAAGGAAGAATGCTGCCAGGCTCTCCTCCAGGGAATGAAAAGTTAAGCTGCTTTAAACCCTTAACAAATGCCTGGGTCCTTAAGGGAATCAAATATTTTGTAAATAGCCTGCAGGGCCCAAGGCTCTAGCTCTTCCCAAGTAAAACACTCCAGCCCCGTAAGCCCTTTAAGGATGGGGGTTGGCTGAACATTGATCAATGCTGGGTGTTGATTACAATGGCGTGGCCACAGCAATTTACAAGAAATGATTCCAAAAATTGATTTTGGAGACATTACAAAACTCCAGCCCAGGACTTCCGCGTGTGGTTCATTCTGCCAGAATTCCCCAGCAGAACTGAGAATAATGCTGAGCTGGGTTAAAATGGTGGCATAAATATTACTTTAAGTTTGATTAAAATTTAAACAAGTTGTAATAAACAGATACAACGGCTCTTTGAGACATGATGGACTGCATTTAGGAGATCAAACAGCTGAGCGAGAGGAAATGACTCCCAGGCAGTCTCAAAATTAGTATTTTAACCGAAGTTCTTTGAACTAATATTCATAGAATATTTATGTAACTGGGACAACTTAACATTCTAAACAATGACATTTCCTCAAAGCATTGCTGTAACAGGAGGAATGTATAATACATACACTATTAGAATTTCATGACTGGCTGATACAGGGTAACTTTTGATCTAAAAATCTGATGATCCCTTAAAGAGCAGTCTTCTATGTGATTATTATTACAACGCATTAATTCAGCCTATGAAGCACATAACTGAAGTTCTATGCACATATCTTTGTTTTTTTAAATAATTGTTCTTAGGGGCAATATAATTACATTTTTTTATTAAAGTTTTTTCTTTTTAAATCGGTTTTAAGTTCATAGCAAACTTGAAGGAAAGGTACAGAGATTTCCTACATATCCCCTGCTCCTGCACATATGTAGCTTATCCCATTATCAGCCTGCCCCCCTTCCACAGAACGGAGAATTTGTTACAACTGATGAACCAACATTGACACATAAAAATCACTCAAAGCCCGTAGTTTACATTACAGTTCATGCTTGGTGTTATATGTTCTATAAATTTGGACAAATGTATAATGACAAGTGTCCCTCATTATAGCATCACACAACTTTTTTGGGCCCAGCCTGTTCATCCCTCCTCACGCCCACCCACAAGTCGTGGTTACCATGATCTTTTTACTGTCTCTATAGCTTTGCCTTCTTCAGAGTGTCAAACAGTTGAAATCATGTAGTATGCAGGCTTTCCAGATTGACAGCTTTCACCTCGTGACATGCATTTCAGATTCCTCCATGTCTTTTCATGGTTTGATAGCTCCATGCTTCCTGGCAATAAGTAACAGTCCATTGTCTTGAATCACAGTTTATTTATCCATTCATCTACTGAAGGATATCTTGGTTGCTTCTAAGTGTGGGCCATTATGAATAAATTTCCTATAAACATTCAGGTGCATATACATTTTCTACTCCTTTGGGTAAATACCAAGGAGTGGGATTACTGAATCAGATGGTAAGAATAGGTTTAGTTTTTCCAAAACTGCACTCTCACCAGCAATGAATGAGAGTTTCTCTTGCCCCACAATCTTGCTAGGATTTGGTGCTACTGTTGTTCTGGATTTTAGCCATTCTAATTATGTGTATAGTGGTATCTCAATGTTGTTTTAATGTGCATTTCTCTGACGAATATGATGGGGACCATCTTTTCATATGTTTATTTGCCAACTATGTGTCTTCCTTGGTGAGTGTTTATTCAGGTTTTAGGCTGATTTTTTTTTTTAATTGGATGGTTTGTTTTCTTACTGTTGAGTTTTAGGATTTCTTTGTACATTTTGGATAACAGTCCTCAATCAGATGTATCTTCGCAAATTTTTCTCCCAGTCCGTGACTTTTTTTCTTATTCTCTTGACATGGTCTTTTGCAGAGCAGAAGTCTTTAATTTTAATTAAGTCTAGCTTACCAATTATTTCTGTCATGGATTGTGCCTTTGGTGGTGTGTGTAAAAAAAAATCATTGCCATAACCAAGGTCACATAGGGTTTTTTTTCCTTATGTTATCTTATGAGATTTCTATAGTTTTGAGTTTTATACTTAGGTCTATGATCCATTTTGAGGCAATTTTTGTGAAGAGTATAAGGTCTGTATCTTTAGTCTTTGGCACATGGATGTCCAGTTCTAGCACAATTTGTTGAAAAGACTCTTTTGGCTCCATTGCATTGCCTTTCCTCCTTTATCAAGGATCAACTGAATATATAGAATTGACTTCTGAGACAGAAATACAACTGGTGGACCCAGATAGGAAGTTGACACTGATCTGCCAGCCCAGTGCCCATCATCTCAATATTACTCGGTATTATTTCCACTTTGGTTATGACTGGAGATTGTATGTAACCAAGAAAAAAAGCAATGAAGCACCCAGATGCAAGTGAAAGGAAGCTCCCTGACATTACATGACAGGATATTCCAAATACCTTTTGCTTATTATGGTAGAGATTCTGATATACCGTCATGCCCCATGCAGGACTGAAGACTTATTCTCCAGTTGCTGGGGATGTTGCCAGCAGAAAGATGGCAGATAACAGTGTCCTCTGGGACTTCAGGCTGAACAGACTCATTTTGCCCAAATTCACAACCATTTCCCAGGGCAGCTGGTACCCAATGACTGAACAACATGGGAATACCAAATTCCTATCCCTGGCCCCAGTCAGGGAATAATCTGAAGGGTCATCTTAGCCTCACAACACCTGAGGCTTTCTTTGGAAATGACTGAACCATAGCTCAGCTTCTCCTGCTGGCAAACTTTCTTCCACAGCTTCCCTTCCACAGGAGTTGACCCCAAGAGCACTTCCTAATAAACCCCCAGCCTGCTAATCTCTGTCAGAATCTGCTTTTCAAGAACTCAACATGCAACAATTAGCAATTGAAGGTTGCATGAACAACCATCTTTACAGAGAACTAAGAATGGAGGTAAAAGGGCAAAAACTCAGGGTTTGGGAACTAGGTTGTGATACAAGATGTGGCATTGACCAAAAATGGTTCTAAATTCTCACTGCCTGAGCAATGAGCTCCCACCCCCTTCTCCCTGTGGGAGGTGTTGTATTACCTATGTGTGGGGACCATCATATCCCAGGGCCCCAAATTATCTAGGGTTTGAGCAGCAGGTAATCTGAGACAGCTCCTATAAATAGCTAAAATCCCAAACCAGATGGCCTAGCCCAAAAGTGGTTTGATTATTCCCCCTGACGAAGCTGCTGTCTCACATCTACCCTACAAAAGTCAGAACAGCAGAGAGAGCAAGTTCTCTTCACTGGAACATAGGACCTCACCCCCTTGCGATATCCTACATATCTAGTGGACCCTTGAACCTCTTCAAGCTTCTCAGAGGGTACACAGAAGGAAGACCAGGGGCTTCTCTTCTCTCACTGACACTGGCCTTGCATCGCTTTCCCTTTCTCCACAAAAAGTCTGTGCCTTCACCCTGTCAGTAGTGTTGTAGAATTTATCTTGAATCTTCATGGCTGACAAACGAAGACCTATATGGGATTGTCCTTGTTCAACAAGTGTAAGCATGAAGGCATGAGTTCTGCTTAGTACCGGTTATGACTTTTTATGTCAAAGGGGTTTAATGTCTGTGGATAGAAATATTTCCTGCAATGAAGACAGATCACTGGGAGAGCCAGTGGTGAGTGTGGGGGGAGAGGAGGACCTGAATATCTCCAAAGCCTGAGATAGTATAGCCTAGTGTGAGAAATCACCAGAGGCTGGCCAGATCTGACTGCCTTCTGTGAAGTGAAAGAAGTACCTGTCTGCAGAGACCCCTAGGGATTCTTCACAGTTGCCAAGACAACAGCTAGATGGTCCAGGGAGCCTACCTATATCCTTGATGGAGGAACTACACCCAAGCTCCGTTTCCCCTGGGACCATTGGCTTCCTTCTCCTAGAGGGAGAATCTTCCTCAGGTTTCCCAGGTTTCACTGGCAGAATTCCCAGAAAAATCTGTACTCCAACCCAGATAGGCTGACTCCAGACTAGCCTGAAACTTTTCCACAGTCAAGGGAGGTTATATAAGGGGAGAGTAGTAAAGAGAGTCAGGCCATTGCTTTGTGAGATGATGGGAGGAAGTACCTTCTCTCCACTCTGACCCTGACCTCATACATCTCCCCTTCTTCCAGGAGAAGTTATTCCTTAACCAGAGCTATAGGACATTGTACAAATCATCCCAGGCCCTGGAACAAGAAAAGTCCCAGATGGAAGCCATCTTGCTCATAAGAGGTCATCTAGTATTTCTCCCAAAAAGTATCTCACAAGCTTATGTATAACTTTACCTTTTAAAACACATTTCACTTGCATTAACTCAGTAAGACCCACATCAGCCGGGTGAAGTTGGCAAGGGACATATTATATAATCCACACATTTTCAGAAAGAAAAATTGGAACACAGTGTTAGATAAAGGACATTTTCCTTCCTGATTTATGAAAAAACTTATAAATACACAGAGCTTGAATCACAGCTACTTACACATGTAATGAATTATCTTTTCAAAAGAGGATAAAATTAAATGAAGCTTGTACTACCACAGAAGATCCTGGAATTATGGTCAGCATAATTATCGGGTCTGAAATAAACCTTGCAGCTTACTGTACAGCTTTTGATAAAAGCTGTAAGGAGAAAGAGGTCAGACGTTCAGAGACTTGGATGAGAGGAGTTTGGAGAAAAGGAGCTAAAGTTCAGAAAAAGTAACTGATAGTAAAGGACAGACCAGTCTGTGATTGGTATGGTTGAGGCAAGACACGACATTCTGTGTAATCTAGAAATGCAAAAGCAACTTCAAAAATGTGCCCCCAATATACTGCCTGATGTGGTCCCCCACGATAATGGGGCATTTGTGGAAGAGTTCCTCCTTTTCTGAAATGCCTGCTTTATTTTTCCTACCCTTGAAATAGGAAACCATTTTAATAAAATAAGATCCATTCAGTAAACACCTTTATCACAGGCCCACATGCTGCTAGTTATCTGTTGGAGGCCAAATACGAATAAGCCCTAGCTCATTCTGTGAAACAGACTCATCAATAACTCATCACAGTAGAGTATGACACACAATGGAAATGGGTCTCCTACTTTGCACTTTGAAGTGCGTAAGTAACAGCTGCTGATCTGAGAATTAGCAAATATTTTGCTTTCTACACATAACTTCCATCTATGGAGAGGTCACCCCATTGAGTCAATCTTCCTACAAAATTAAGAAGGGCATGAGTTTTGTTCTTCTGGAACTGTGCCTATACCTTGTAGTATAATAATGTTGTCACCAGGAAGCTATGCAGGATTGTCCAAGTTTGTTACTTTTCATAGAATCACTGGTTTTTAAACACAGGAGGGACCTCAGAGACTGACTACTCCTGACCTCCACATCGCACAAATTCCCATCTCCCAAAGTCCTTACAGTCAGTCATACGAACAAAAAGTAGAGTTTTGTCCGCTTCCTTTGCCGGCACTAAAATGATTTCTTTTAGTACAAACACTTCGAGCACAATGCATTCTGGGAAGTGAGGACCCACAGGATGCATTTCCTCAGTGCAAAACTGCTTCTAGAAACCCGGGAAGGCCCCCATGCCAGCCCCTATGTAGGACATGCTCATGGAGCAGATGTTTTCTAGTTTTAATTTTTGTGAACACTCAGATGGATTAGGCTAAACATCTCTGAGCTTTATTCGTAATTGCTACAGTAGGTAATTTGTGCCCGTGGTAACAGTAATTTGGAGCTGTTAATGAAAATGAAGACTAATTAAAAAAAAACAACTCTCAGGCTGAAGTGAAAATGTGGAGGATTCACAGGTGAACTGTATCTAAGTTTTCCCTCACAATTCCCAAGGACAAATATCATTTTGGTTGAAATAAGAAAAAAGTACATTGTCCCACAGACTCGTACTGTCCATTTGTTGAACATACCTGCAGCCCTTCAATAGCCAGTTTGAGGATGGAGGGGGTCAGTTTGGAGGCTTGTTTGAAGGAAAAGTTACTCCAGTCTATAATTAAAATGAAGCCATTTATCTGAAGCTCTGGATCTTCGATAAGGACTTCCAGGGACAGCAAGATGGCGCGGAGGATATCTGTGAAGGAGTTCCTGTAGCCAAAACAGAAAGGAGAGGCTGGGTGTGAGTATTAGTCGGTGGTACGTACATAGAGGGATGGGTGCCTCACGCCACTGTTCTATGAACCTGACCTGCGGGCAACACAGCTGTCCCGTACCCAAAGTGACTGAAAAAACATTTGCCCAACTTTGCAGGAACTATACTTCAAGATTCACCAGATGGAAGTCTACCTTTGATCCAACAGCCTCAGCACCCCACACTTTAAGAAGTATCCCTCCTTAGTGTCTCGTTTGGCTTCCATACTCTGTTTCTGGCACAAAACTGATTGCATTTCACTGAAATGCATCCCTTACTTACCTGTCTCCCTCACGGAGCTCTGTTAACTTCGAGGGTAGGGACTGGGCCATAATCACGGCTGTGTCCTCAGCACCTAGCTCCTCAGTGAATCATTGCTGAACAAATGAGGTGAGACCTCAATCAGAAGCACTTATTTTGATTAAACCCCTTATTCCTTTTTTATGTTTAAAATGTTGCTCAGTGTATAAAAACATTCATGCAATGGATGCTATTTTTTTTTTTTTTTTAGCTTACATTCTTGGATAGAGAAAAATAAAGCAGGAAGAAGAGCTTATTTTCATTGAAGGTTTGCAGAGTGTGATTCAGGAGGGAAATCGCTTTGAGTACATCAGTAACTATGACAACAAGCAGACCTGAATAGAACAGAGAGTGACAACTCTTCAGTGCTGTATGTGTTCCTTATGTCATATATTCCCATTCATCGGATGATCTTTGTGTTAAATAATTTTTAGACATGAAGAAATGATGGCATTTTTATTCTGCTAATTTTCCCAACAAATTAGCTGAGCTATAAATTTAAAATCTTAAGAGGATCTCTAAATTCAGTGGCTTTTTTGGTAAGTAGAAAAATATAAGATTGGATGGCAAATAATGGCAAATTCATTACTTCCTTCGGGTTTACTGTTAAAAATCAGAAGGCATCTCTTCTGTGAAATACATGTGAAATGGTCAGGTTCAGGGAGGCCTGGGTTGTTCAGTTGGTTAAGCAACTGCCTTCAGCTCAGATCATGATCTCAGGGTCCTGGGATCGAGCCCTGCATTAGGCTCCCTGCTCAGCGGAGAGCCTACTTCTCCCTCTCCCTCTGCCCAATAGACTGCCTGCTTGTGTTCTCTATCTCTCTGTCAAATAAATAAATTTAAAATCCTAAAAATTAAAAAAAAAACAATAAAAAAAGAAATAATCATTTTCTTGGGTATTTCAGCCTGGTTCAAATTCTAACCAACTCCAACGATACCAGATTAAAATCAGGAAGCTTGTGATCGAACAGTAAATCAATAAGAATTTACTGAATGTCTATTATAAGCTCAGCATTGTGTTTTATATTTAAGGTTATAAAATAGTATGTTCTATTTCTATTTTCAGAGAGCCCTTGATTTAGTTGGGGTGGGCTAGGAAATTAGCAATATGAGTTGAAAGGGATGAATAAAACATTTGAGCAGTCAGGTAGGAGTTTATGGAGGGATGAAAGAAAGCTTGGGCTAAATCTTGATGGATGGATAGGATTTTGATGGATATTTGGGAGAAGGGGCAATAGGATATTTCAGGAAACACGAGAGACAATAATTGAAAAATAAAGATACACAGCTGATTCTGCTTCTGTACAGTTCTGTTTAGTAAATTTTTTTCTTTATATCAAGCTAAAAGCCCCACCCGCTGCTCAGATCTACCTGTTGGGTATAGTTCTGCCACAAAAGAAAAACCTCAGGTATTCCCTTGTCACATAGCTTCAACCGTAAACATGGTGATCCTGATGCCTTAGATAATTTCTTGATTAAAAGAAATAGTAACTTTAACCATTTCTCATGGGAAATGGTTTTGAATATTCTTCTCATCATTACTGTTTTAACTGTTTCAGATGTATTCTATTTTAACTCTAAGAGATATCAAATTCCTATTAATGTAGGATAGGTTTTCATTAGGACCTTGTTTCTGTTTTTGCATCCACATCAAACATGAAATAAAGACCAAAGTCTTTTTCCAACATACGGCTTTGTTTTGGGAAGAAACATTAGGTAGAGCAGGGAACAAAAGATAATGAAAATATGGAAATGCCTAGTAGTAAACTGGAATGGCCATTAGGGAATTAGAAATCTGGCCATAGATAAGCTTACTTGGGAAGATCACACACATGGAGAAAATCAGGACTAAAAAGCTAAACCCTAGATAGAGCTTATTTATAGTATTGAGTCAAAGGAAGAAGAATCAAAGAAATGAAAGATAGGAGGATTGAGATAGTATTGGGTTAAAAAAAAGAGAGAAAGTATTTCAAGAAATAGGCTATGATAGATTGAGAACGTTACTACTTATTCTTTTGCCTTTGGACCTTGCCATGGTTAAGAACATGCTACAGCTAGTGTGCTGGACCAAAGAGAAGGTTGAGGAACACAAGTCAGTGACTCCTCAGCCAAAGAGCAGATCATGAGAAGCAGAGCTACCCAGCTGAACTCAGATGCATGAGCAATAATAAATGATTACTTTTTTAAACCACTGAGTTTGGGGATGATTTGTTACACAACACTAGCTCTCTAATATCAGGGGGTAGTTAACCAAGTCAAGAGCCGTAGCACAGATTAGAGCTAACACCTCTTCTCATCACTTATCCACTTGTATCCACTCCCAAGAAAAGATGTGGAACTTTCTCTGGAAATGTGGAAACCATGTTATGCATTTTCAACAGCAGAACCTTACTGCAGGATAGGCATTTTTAGTGAATGAAGTATTATACTCATGGGATGGTCTCAAGAGAAAAGTGAAAGGATTCTGGACTTCATTATAGTTTCCAAATGTTCAAATGCTTCACTTTTCCAGACGAACTGGATGAGCAGGGAAAATGTTGAATGGAATGTGCTTCAAGTCATCAGGTTTAACCCTTGTTGAGGAGAGTAACCTGATCTCAGACCTTAGTTATGATCATTATCTTGAATTCCTTACTTCTTGGCTTCCTTACATGGATTTCCTAAACTTTTTCTTCATTCCTCTTTATAACACTTTTGGCTTGTGAAATCCTCCCAGGTTTTTATAATTTTAAAAATACCTCTCAAATCAAATATTTTATGCACATACTCTGCCCTCAAGGAGCTTAGAGCATAAATCCCCACTCCTTAAGTGTAGGCTGAGCATAGTGACTTCCTTCCAACGAGTACAGGATGGAAAGGGAGAAAAAGTAAGTTTTACCTGGAGAAACCTGACAAACACTACTTTGGGTAGGTGATTTGGGCACCAACATCAACAGAGATAACTTGTGTTGATAGAATTGTCCCTTGATATGGTAATGAAAATGGCACTTTACCTCTGTGATCTTCCTTCTAAAACATAACCCCAGATAAATCAAGAGGAAAACATTAGACAAATTTCAGCTGAAGAACATTCTATAAAATGCCTGACCAACATGCCTCAAAATTGTCAAGGTCATTAAAAAGCAAGGGAAGTCTCAGAAACTGTCACAACCAAGAAGAGCTTAAGAAGACATGAAGATTAAATGTAGTGTGGTATCTTGTGGGATCCTGGGATAGAAGAAAGATATCAGATAGAAACTAAGAAAATCTGAATAAATTATGGACTTAGTAAATTAAAATGTATCATATTGGTTTATTAGTTGTAATAAATATACTATACTAATGTAAGATGTTAAAAATAGGGGAAATTGGATGCAGGGTATAGAGAAACCCTCTGTGCTATCTTCAAAATAATTTTGTAAATCTAAAATTTCTCTAAATAGAATAATTTTTTTAAGTGCTTACTAGAGTTTGTTATCTGTCATAGGAAGTTTCCATGAATCTTCTCTCAAGGTTTCTAAGCGAACCAAAATGGTCATGAACAATTCAGCTATTTTAAGTAAATTGTAGAAATGAGAGCAGAAGAAGACATTTCCAGAATTTGTTCATTCTACTAACTTATTTAGATTTTTACATTTTTTCATTTTATTTTTTTATTTCTTTTCAGTGTTCCAAAATTCATTGTTTATGCACCACACCCAGTGCTCCATGCAATATGTGCCCTCCGTAATACCCACCACCAGGCATTGTTTAATAACTCATAGAACAAAATTATTTTCTGTATTGTCTATAATCACAATTCCGTTTGAGAATTTTATCACTTGTATCAAAAGGAAAAGATGAAAAATGGATATTTAGAGTTTTTGACCCTTTTTCTACAATTTGCACAGCATATTTATATAGTCAGTTATGGATTGTATCAGATTTTGATTGATAATTAAAAGCATGAGTGTGATAATATATATGAAAGCACCATAGGAATGACAAACTGCCAATGAAATGTAAAGAATTGTATTAGTAAACAGTTAGTAGAAAACTTCAGCATCCCCCCCCAAGGAATAATACATTTATATTCATTAGGACTTATTCGTGGTTTATCTAAGGGTTTTCGTTATTATACTATGAGCACTTAGAGATTATAAATAGTGGCTCATTTTTAGGTTCTATTGTTTTTATGAGCAGAGAACCCAATATTGTCACCTGAGGCTTTAAAATTTAGCAACAGCATAACACAAATGAGATGCAAAACAGTGAAAAATAGTAAGCTCTTTACCAATGAAAAGATATTTAAGCTTCAAAAAGTGACTACTTTGTACTTTAAATTTTTAGTGACGATTCTAGAACCTAGATCCTAGACTCCTATAAGAAAAAAGATGTGATATGTGATCAGATAACCATGTAGAGATACGATGGGGTTGCCAGTGAGACTGTTTCTTAAAAGGAGCAGTGAGAAGTCTCTTGATCACTCTGAAATCACAGTACTTATTCTTATAATTTTTCTGCTGCAGCAGAAGTCTCAATATTAGCAGTTAAATATTTTTTTTCAAGATTTTATTTATTTGACAGATAGAGAGCACAAGTAGGCAGAGAGGCAGGTAGAGAGAGAGGGGGAAGCAGGCTCCCCACTGAGCAGAGAGCCCAATGCGGGGCTCGATCCCAGGACCCTGAGATCATGACATGAGCCGAAGGCAGAAGCTTTAACCCACTGAGCCACCCAGGTGCCCCAGCAGTTAAATCTTTTCAGCCAGCTCTATCTCAAAACCTCCTAACTCCACACTCAATATCATCAAGAGTTTACAGGTTTTTTTCTTGGGAATTTTTAAAAGACCTTCTTAAGCTACAAAATGCTTTTGCAAATAGTTTACTACCAAATATCTACGTTTTATTCACAGGTGCAGAAAAATTGCATCTGAGCATGCTTCTTTATCTCTTCATCTCTTTGAGACTTCTTTCAAAGTTAATTATTAACATAATCATGGCATGGTTCTCATAGTTACCGACCACACTTTGCCTATTACCTGACAATGATGTCCAAGACAAGGTAGAGAAGAATATGTGCTCCATCTGTATCTCCTCTGATGCATTTTGGTCTCTGGACATGGGAAGAACCCTATTTTGGTAAAGTGGCAAAACGGCTTTACTCCAGGGCTTGACATCCACCCAGGGCTTGACATCCCCCCACCAAATAGGGACCACTCATAGAAGGCCGAAGTTCAGTAAAGGCTAATTTCCTGCTCCTCCCTGTAGAGGGCTGTTGCAAGAATTGTGCAAAACGATGTGTGAAGGAGCTTTGCGAATTGGAAAGCACATCCCAATAGGAGGCAGTATTTGTAATTGCATGAATTATAGGGATAACCCTCTTAGTCATACTGCTTGCGTGATGGTGATGGTAGCAGGACATTAAGTGTACAAAATTCAATTGTGTTCTATCCAGGGGAAACCTATTTTCTCCTCTTCTAGGGCTGACGATTTTTAAAATATGGTCTGAGATGGAAATTCTAGTGATATATTTTCCTAAATGAGTTCTAATAATTCCTATATGAATCAAGGTTTAGCTGGACAGTCTCTGTGTATCATTTTGCATCACAGCAAATGAATCCATATTTCTCAAAGGGGTAATCAAGGAAAAGTAAGAAAAAAACAACTATATTTTGAAAATATTAGGTGCAAGGCAGATGCTAACAAAAATGTTTAACTTTGGGAGCCTGGGTGGCTCAGTCAGTCATCTGCCTTCAGCTCAGGTTATGATCCCAGGGTCCTGGGATGGAGCCCAGTATTGGTCTCCCTGCTCAGTGGGGAGTCTGCTTGTTCCTCTCCCTCTGCTGCTCCCCCTCGCTTGTCCTCTCTCTCTCTTAAAACAAATAAATAACGTCTTTTAAAAAGTGTTTAACTTTGCTGTAGAAGACTTAATATTTGCAAGAGCTTAATATTACATTTATTTTCCTGAATGTTAGCTAGAAAGCAAATTAGATAATTACTTTTCTCTACGGGGATGATCACCCAGAGAACAGTGGTCTGGGTTTAACTCTGCTTCACATGACTTGATGAGATTCATCCTCTCAAGAGTAGAGAGAAAGGGAAAAAGAGATCAGGGAAGAAAGAAAGGAGAAAGAAAGAATGAATGAAAAAAGAAAGAACACCTTGCAATTAATTTTTATCTCTATTAATTTCATCCTCTCCCCCTCAGTGAAGAAAACTTTTGGATTTGTATTAACATAAGAATAAAATTCCTTGTAACACCAGAATAATGAGTTGCCCCTTGGTTTATTATTAGTTGTAATAGGGGAATATCTGGTTCTCAATGCCTCAGCATCACAAAAAAGGAATAATGTATTCAGTACCATTCAAACATAACACATGTGGCCCAGTTTCTATGTGTGGAGTTTTAGATAAGGGTCAAGCTATAGCAGATCATCTGCTTTCTGAATTTTGAGTTCGGTTCAGGTCGTAGACTCTCAATTTCAATGGAATATCTTATAAAAACAAGTACAGTCATTTCTAATGTTTGTCTATCTCTACCAAGAATGACAATAATATACGGAAAGATTATGGGTCACTCATGCTTGACTCAAACCACCTTCTACTCAATCACTTGCTTATAGAGGACAGAACATAAAAGGGTAATGATCTTGTCTAAGAACACGGCCCTTATTTAGAACTAGTATAGAGAAAATAAAGATGAAAATGGTGAAATCAGTGTTTTGTCACTCAAGGAAAGCTTGAAAATAAGAGGTTATACTTCTGTAGGCCAATCCTGACAGGCCTATCCATCTCCTGATACATACACAAGAATGTAAAGTTTTCATAGCACCATACTAAATTATATGGAAACTAAAGCTCTTAAATCCCAGTCTGCTAGTGTTCTTCCTTGTTTGTGTTTCTGAGGCAAACAAGATTATAACTCGTGTGTGTGTGTGTGTGTGTGTGTGTGTGTGTGTACACATACAATAACTCAAAATCTAGAGTTAATTCCCCTAGAACTTGTTTTCCATCCCATTCGGTTATTTTTTACTTAAATGAAGAAATGGTTTGAATAGATAAAACCTATAGTTTCATCGCATTTGATCCAAGTGCTTCTAAATTCTCCCCAAAATTGAAAAAAATGAAATTAAGGCCAAATGCAACTATCTGCTCACTTAAATATAGTGAAATTTCTTTTTTTTTAAAGATTTGTTTATTTATTTGAGAGAGGGAGGGAGGAACAGAGAAAGACAGTCTTAAGTAGACTCCAAGCTCAGTGCTGAGCACAGACCCCAAAGTAAGGCTTGATCTCATGACCCTGAGATTATGATCCGAGCTGAAATTAAGAGTTGGATGCTTAAGTGACTGAACCGCCCAGGCACCCCCAGATAATGCAGTGCAAAATTTTATCATTCAATGTCTTCTTTTAAATTTTTTTTGTTATTTATAAGTTTTATTTTATTTTTTTCTTTTTCAATTTTTAATTTTTAATTTTTTATAAACATATAATATATTTTTATCCCCAGGGGTACAGGTCTGTGAATTGCCAGGTTTACATACTTCACAGCACTCACCATAGCACATACCCTCCCCAATGTCCATAACCCCATTCTTTTAAATTTTTTGAAGTACCTGGTATTGGGTAAGGAGTTAGGAGGCATTTATTCAAAGATGTAGCAAAGTTCTTTATGGGAAACACAGAAGATAAAAGAATTTTTTTTCTCTTTTCTGCTAGTAGATGGAAACCGGTAGGGAATATTAAAAAATATGAATAAGGGAGGCAAATGAAGCATACTCATTAAAAACAATAAGATTTAGAGTTAGGAAGACTCTGATTCAAATCCTGGGTGTTCTATGTGAACTTAGTAAGTTATTTGTCTCTCTGTGGTTTAGTTTTCTTGTCGCAGAAGGAGGATCACAGCACCTACCCCAATGGCAATGATAAGGTAAGACAACATACAAAAAAGCCACCGCAGAGCATCTGGTGCATGACAATTCATAGACGGTGCTAATGGTCATGGTGGTTTTCGTTATTACATAAGTGAATATCACATCAGATAGAAAGTAATAGGGGTGGCTGGTGGGAATAATGAGAAAGAGAGATCATTTATGTCTGGGGAGCTTTGGGACATCTTCAACTGGGCTCTGATGAATGGGAAAGTTTGGACACTAGACATAGAAGGGAAAGGGTGGAAGGAGCTATATAAACAATAGCAAGAGTTGAAAGCACAGCGGCTATGTATTGGGGGCAATGGCATGTTTGCTTATGCCATGGAACAAAATGAAAAGAATGCAGAATACGGTCCTAAATGGGGCTGTGACTTGTCTTCATTCTGCTTGATGGGAGAACCACTGAGTGGCTAGGCAGAGGCGGAAGGCAGGAGCAGTTATGCTTTAGGAAGGTTTGGACTGGCAACTGGGAGCCTGGAGTCACGCAGTCCGATTAGGAGGAAGTAGGTGACTGTAAGACATTAGGTAAGAGCTGAACAGAAATGAGAGACGTGAGAAGAATTGCAGATGACAGAACCCAGGACTTCACTACAGATTAGATGAAGGTGTCAAGAGAGGAAGGAGAGTGCTACTAATTGAGACAAAAGGAGCTCTGTGAAGGAAGAAGTGAGTCAGAGATGGGAGTTGTATCTTACAAAAAGGATCTTACGTAGTAAGAATCAGCACCCAGGACAACGACATAGAGTGTTGATGTTAGTATCAATATGATTCGACATCAGAGCTGTCAAGAGGGTGTCTAGAAGGGCCTAGTTGTGTGGGGTCTGTATTCCTGCCACACGAGTGACGAAATTCCCCCTTAAATTGATGCCATGTCTGTAGGCAAGAATATTTCCTGTCCTATTCTTAAGAGCCCACTTGCATCTGTCGCTTAGACTATAAGCTTCACCAGACCTGGGAGAATATTGTCTTTGAATCCCCGGCAATCACCAGGACCCGCACATAGTAGATACTCAACAAATGATGCTTAGTGAAGGAAAAAGGGCAGGTGTGCTAAACAAACCTGTCAGATGCTCTGAGACAGTAAAAATAGACAAAAACCTACTTTGGGAGCACCATTGGGTAAATTTTCCTTCTCTTCAATGTCTTTTATACTCATTGCTAACGGTAGCAGTGTCAGATGTGTGTCCTTAAGCATCTTTGCCTTTATGGCTCATATTTATAGAATACTGTGCTACTGAGCACCATGTATCCAAAAGGAGGAAAGGAAACTAGGCTTGAAGACTTGATTTGGTTTAGGAAAGAGCTATGCATGCATTCATATAACATTAGTAATATCATGAATTAAGACTGAGAAAATAACCATCTAGAAGAGTTAATAATAAATGCTAGATGGGAATGTTTCTAGAAAGTCAGGTATACCATGAGATTCTTAACACTGGAAAAGAACTGGTCCCTAAATAACACTTTAAGACAGCCTGAAATGCAAGTGAGGAAAGGGTTTGTTTCATCCAGCTCTCTAGATGGGGATTGGTCCAAGGTCTATAGGGAGCCACAGAAAAAGAATTCAAAACCACCCTAGTGGAAGTGAGTTATGAACATTCCATCCATTACTAAACGACTATGAAAAATTAATTTCATGCTTGTCTCTTCTGGTAGCTCCCCTGGCTGAGGAACTTCAGGAAAGTAAAAACTAGGAAAAGTCTCAAGAACGCAAAGAAGTACCTAGGCATGGAGCTAGGATCTTATCAGCCTAACTAAGGTCACAGACCGCAAGATCACCCCTGATGTGAGCAAGTTAATGTAGATGGCCACATTACTCTTACTTCCAATGGAATTCAAGTGACATTTGTAGAGCTTGTATAGCATTCATAGTGATATACTTGAAATAGAATATTCTTTCCTGTAAGTCTGTCTGGTTCTTATAACAATAACATCACTTTCAGAATAAGAAATTGGACAATAAGATGAGAAGTTATTTTAAGAAAACATCCATCCCATAATACTACATTGCTTTGAATGATTTTTACCTCCTTAGCATCTCCACTTTGGTGATATGCTGTTGTCACTCTTGGAATCAAGAGGTTCCTTCCCAAAATCATAAACCTTGCTAAGAGTGTGCAGTTAATAGTGAATTAAATAGTACATTAGCAAAATCACTCTATAGAAGCTGTACTTCATGGAAAGCACACCTGTGACTTCAGTGGAAATATGCAACATCTAATAATTTTAATTAACGCAGAAAATTGCCTACACCAATGAAAACTCCAAATCTCTGTGCTTAATAAAGAGGTTAACAATATCTTAAAACTGAGAATTCCCAAGGCTCTAAAATTAGTTGCCTGTAACTAGAGGTCTCAACCCTGAAAAATATGGATAATTCACATCAGAAGATTTAATAGAGACTGATTAAATTTAGAGTCTACAATCTGATTGAAGTTTTCAAAGTTGGTTTATCCTTTCCCTTTTTAAAATTCTAGCCTCCTTAATCATAAGCTACTGAAACAGCAGCAAGCAATCAAATTCATGAAAGATTAAAAGGAGAGAGCCACAGGAAATCATTATGTAACAGAAAGGAAAATCCTATTTTCAGAGATAGTGTATTTTAACATATTTATTATCTACCCTGACAGAAATGCAACTTGTTGGCTGATTTTCAGGTAGACATTCTTCTACCTGGTTACTAACCTTCAACTATTTTGTCTTCCTTAAGACAATTTAAGGTTATTGGAATCTTGGAGGTATGAGGTTGCTGTGCCTTCATAGCTATCAGGCTCAGAGAGTCCCTTAACACTGTCTACAGTTTTCTGAGTTTGAGTACAGTAAGGCAAGCCTAATGGGAAGAATTTTGGGTCTTCGTCAACTCCCATAATGCTTAGTGATGGTTCACAAATCACAATAATGATAAGAGGATTGAGCATGCTTCTGAAACCAGGATAAATATATTCCCATGGCCCAGAGAGAAAGAGCTTTCTGCAAACCCCACCTATACTTCTTCCACAAGTGGACATGTGCTTAATTTCAGCAGAAAAAAAATCCCCTTTGGAAGTTTCAGATGAAACATGGCACCTGGAGTCCTGTGACTGTAATAGTTAATTGGTAAGACCAGACATGTCAGAATAGGGATGTGGGAGTTTCTAGAATTCTCCTAGAAGGAGATCCACATGCAAACTCACCCAGCCCCACAGAGCCAAAATCAGGAACGTCATGGATACTAAAGAATGGTAACACTCTCTCCCTACTTTCTATAAACCAGTGGTCTGGGAGCTCAAAGGGACCCACTTAGTGAGGCTCAGCCAGAACCCCTTATTTTCACCCTACTTAATTCTAAAAATCAGAAGCAAAACAAGAGGTAAAATTTAATATGTTCATAAAAGAACAAACATAAGCTCATGGTAGCTGAGTTAACAAAACAATACAAAATAAAACAAAGCAAGAAATCTCTAAAGAATTGGTTGACTTTTCCTTCCCAAAGTAGAGTATGCCTGGAGCTGATTTTACACCTCAAGGTGACTTTACACATGGAAGCTCTGGGGAATTATTTTATGGAGGTGGTTAAAGAAAACATTAGTTTCTTTTACTTAATTACATCACAGATTATCACTTGGCAATTCTCTAAGCAATTAGAGCCAGTGGTTATTATTTATTGCTGCCGCTTAGTAGCTACACCACAAGAGATACCATAAAACATCAACATACACTTTTCTTCAGCATAGGTCCAAAATATCCTACTCTGAATAACAGAACAGAATTTGGAAAAATGTGTTACATATGTATATAGACACATAATTTGTATATTTAAATATTCACACAAAGAGAAAATACAACATTTTGGGATTTTAGTTCTTGTTGTAGGAGGATTTCAGTGCCTAAATTTAGTCTAACAAAATCTCTGAGATTGTAAGGGACCACTTAGAAAGATCAGCAGTTTAATTTCTAAAGAGGAAAAAATTTTGATGATCACACTCTGGAAAGTTCTATTTCAAGTTTTTCCCTCTCCTTTAAACCTTGCCTGCTATAAATTGATGGGCTATTATCCATCCTTTTTCTATTAACCAAGGGACAAGGAGGGTTTTCCTAGTTCTGGTTCATACGGAATAGTCCCAGAAGGCGGCACTGGAACTTCCAGTCTCCTTGACCCTAGACATGGTATTTACACAGCTACGTAATTCTCTGGATCCTGAGGCAACCTATTAGTACTGTAAGTAATTGCTGACTGCAGCAAGGCAGAGCACTGGGGAAGCTTGGAGGGAGAGTAGATTAAGATGGTGGTTGGTTCTTCCAGAATAGATTCACAGTTCAAAGGGAGTAAGGCAACTGACAGCTAGCAGGAATCTTTGTGATTACATGGTGAGCCCCACCTGAAGGTAGGATCACTTCCTTTCCATTTGGGGGACATCTGGTAATGTGTGTATGGGAGGGATGGATGGTTTCCACAAGTATTTGGACACTGCTACCAACATTTACTGGACAGAGGCCAATAATTCTAAATATCCTACAATGTATAGTACAGTCCCAGAATAAGATCCTATCCCAAATGCTTGCAATTTTTAAAAAATCTTAAATAATGAAATTCAGATCCAGAGAATCTCAGGGAAACCACATCAGCAGTTAGCTGCACAGCGGTAGCAAGCTTGCTGACTCCTGGGTCCAGTGTGCCTGCAATATCTCTGAGACTCACAGAACAAAGGAAGAACTACTAACTCAGTGGGAGGCCGGGCAACATAGCAAGAATATTTATTGCTATTTCTCTATTCCACTTTCTTCCTCTTTGCCTTTCCTTCCCTTCACTGGGCCAACTCTTTCTCATTCTTCAAGTCCTGAGTCAGATGTCACTTTCTTAGGTAGAATTTCCTACCTCAGGAAGTAGCAGAACATAGACAAGTACTCCGACCTTGAACAAACTTTAGTCAGGCTCTTCTGAGCTCTTTTCAACTAGTCCTCATGCTTGGTACACATCCCTGGCCTACAGAGTCCAGTGTTAATAAATAACTCTGCTAAGCCAGTTTATTGAGAGCCTCTCCATCCTTGATATCTAATCAAATTTCTCTCTTCACCACCCATTCTTGACACCTAACCAAGTTCTTCTTAAGAATGTTCCATCCACTCCCTCACCATTTCTGTCAGCTGTAAATCTCTACTTGTCCTTGTCGTGTTCAGAGTTCAAACTCTCTCTGCTACTGCGATAGTCTTGAATATAGTCTTACTTGTTATTGTTAACAAATTCCAGTGAATAATCTTTCTCTTATAGTATTGATTAATGTATGTCAAATAGATGAATTCCTGAGATGAGCTCTCTAGATAGGTGTCCCCACATGGGAAAGAAGCCTGGTGGATGAGGTGAGGGATTGAAGGTGTCTACAACGAAGACTGGGCTGTTCCTTTAATAATCTGACCCTGCAGAGCTCTCCTCTACTCCGAGGGACTAGACCTGGGCAAGACTATCCATCCATATGTGCTAATGAGCTTTCTCCTCAATGAGGGCAGCCCATTATGCCAATCTATGGGACAGGAAAATGTAGAACATGTTGAGGCTTGGAGAATATCCTTTGGGGTATTCAATTTACAAAAGAGATAATCTGATACCTGAGGGTTACATGCATGAAATTAAGGGATAGGATACTACCAAGTAGAATAGACCCTTTCGGTTATCATTCCAATCTGAACAGACACATTCATTTGTACTGACATGCATTCTTCACTCACACACTTGTCATTATTGAAAGACTGAAGAAATGTGTTAGAGAAGTCAACGGTAGTATTTATTACTTATTATTTAAGCAAGTAGTCACAAATTCTTCAAGAATCAAGGGAGAACTTCTGTTCATTAGTCCACCCCAAATACTATGCAATAACAACTCACATATTCTTTAATTAGCTTAATGTGAAATTGTTGAGGAAAGAAAAGTCCAATTATTTTTTTCTCTCCACACTAATCTTGAAACTTAACAAAACAGAAACTTCTCAATTTCTATGACTCTGATAACTTGGACAGAGCTTACTGGATTATGGGTCAAAGACACAGTTTTGGTCCAGGCAATTTTTATTTTGGTTAATCTCAGAAGAAAGGAATGGAGCTGCCATTTAAGGATCACATGTACTGTATGCCACAATTGTACATATACCATCAGTAGTATCATGACAACCTTGTAAAGTGCAGAAACCATGGCTTGATGAGGTCACTGATAACCACATGGTAAAGTGAAGAACAGAGATCAGAACCCAGGTGTCCAATGGCAGAGTCCACAGTTAGTTCTCAAGGACTCACGAGCAGGGTATGTGGATCTGACATCAATACTCCCAAAAATAGGTTTTGACATCTAAACTATCTACATATATAAGGTAAAGAGAAAAGCCTGTTTGCAGCTGCCCATAAAGATGGGCAGTACTAGAAGCTGCCCTTCATCCCAAATGTCTGGGAGTAAACAATGTCCACCCAGGCTATACTTTTAGAATCTCCTGGCCTATAAGGCCCCACTTCTCCAGGTCCCCTCGTGTCCCTGTCATATTTGGAGTTGGGTTCAAATGCTCTCTCCTGTCCTTCCCACTCTGCAATGGAAACTACAAAGGATTGAGAACTATTTACATTACGTGATTGACTGACAGAAAATTCTGCTTTAAATGCATGCACACAAAATTCTTGTTCAACCAAGCTTAATTCCCTGCATATTTTCAGGCCACAGTGCTTTGAAACTAGAACTCAACCACAATAAGAAAGGTGGAAAGAACTCAAATCCATGGAGGCTAAAGAGCATCCTACTAAGGAATGAATGGGACAACAAGGAAATTAAAGAAAAATTTTTTAAAAATTCATGAAAATGAAAACACAGGTGTTTAAAATCTTTGGGACATAGCAAAATCGGTCCTGAGAAGAAAGTATATGGCAAGACAAGGCTTTCTCAAGAAACAAAGAAGGTCTCAAGTACACAACCTAACAATACACCTAAAGGAGCTGAGGAAAGAATATCAAAGAAAGCTTAAACCAGCAGGAGAAGAACAAGCAGAAGAAAGATCAGAGCAGAAATCAATGAAATAGAAACCAAAATAACAGTAGAACAAATCAATGAAACTAGGAGCTGGTTCTTAGAAAGAATAAATAAGGTTGATAAACCCCTGGCAAAGGAAGCAAGGGCAAAAATGAACTATGGGCTTCATCAAGATCAAAAAGAAAAGAGAAAGGACCCAAATAAATAAAATCATGAATGAAAGAGGAGAAATCACAACCAACACCAAAAAAAGAAATACAAACAATTATAAGAACATAATATGATCACTATACACCAGCAAATTTGGCAAACTGGGAGAAATGGATGAATTTCTAGAGATGTATAAACTACCAAAACTGAACCGGGAAGAAACAGAAAACTGGACAGATCCATAACCAGTAATGAGATTGAAGCAGTCATCAAAAATCTCCCAACAAACAATAAGAGCCCAGGGCCATATGGCTTCCCAGTGGAATTCTATCAAACATTTAAAGAAGAATTAATACCTAGTCTCCTGAAACTGTTTCAAAAAATAGAAATGGAAGGAAAACTTCCAAACTCATTTTATGAGGCCAGCATTACCTTGATCCCAAAACTGAAGATCCCACCAAAAAGGAGAATTATGGACCAATATCCTTGATGAACACAGATGCAAAATTTTCACCAAAATACTAGCCAATGGGACCCAATGGTACATTAAGAGGATTATTCAGGTGCCTGGGTGGCTCAGTGGGTTAAGCCTCTGCCTTCAGCTCAGGTCATGATCTCAGGGTCCTGGGATTGCACCCCGCATTGGGCTCTCTGCTAAGCAGGGAGCCTGCTTCCCCTCTCTCTGCCTGCCTCTCTGCCTACTTGTGACCTCTCTCTCTCTGTCAAATAAACAAATAAAATCTTAAAAAAAAAAAAAAAAAAGGATTCTTCACCACGACCAAGTGGGATATATTCCTGGGCTGCAAGTTTGGTTCAACATCCACAAATCAATCAATGCGATATAATGCATTAATAAAAAAAAGAACAAGAACCATATGATACTCTCAGTAGATGCTGAAAAAGCATTTGACAAAGTACAGCATCCTTTCTTGATCAAAACACTTCAAAGTGTAGGTAGGGGTAGAGGGTACATACCTCAACATCATAAAAGCCATCTATGAAAAATCCATAGCAAATATCATTATCAGTGGGGAAAAACTGAGAGCTTTCCCCTAAGGTCAGGAACATGGCAGGGCTGTCCACTATCACCACTGCTATTCAATATAGTACTAGAAGTCCTAGACTCAGCAATCGGACAACAAAAAGAAATTAAAAGCATCCGAATTGGCAAAGAAGAAGTCAAATTCTCACTCTTTGCAGATGATATGACACTTTACGTGGAAAACCCAAAAGACTCCATTCCAAAACTAGAACTTGTACAGGAATTCAGTAAAGTGTCAGGATATAAAATCAATGCACAGAAATCAGTTGCATTTCTATACACCAACAGCAAGACAGAAGAAAGAAAATTAAGAAGTTGATCCCATTTACAATTGCACCTAAAACCACAAGATACCTAGGAATAAACCTAACCAAAGAGCCAAAGAATCTGTACTCAGAAAACTATAAAGTACTCATGAAAGAAATTGAGGAATACACAAATAAATGAAAAAACGTTTCATGTCCATTGGATTAGAAAAACAAATGTGAAAATGTCTATGCTACATAAAGCAATCCCTATCAAAATGCCATCAATTTTTTTCAAGGAAATGGAAAAAATAATCCTACAATTTTTATGGAACCAGAAAAGACCCTGAATGGCCAGAGGAATGTTGAAAAACAAAACCAAAGTTGACTGAATCACAATTCCAGACTTCAAGCTCTATTACAAAGCTGTAATCATCAAGACAGTATGGGACTGGCACAAAAACCAACACATAGATCAATGGAACAGAAGAGAGATCCCAGAAATGGACCCTCAACACTATGGTCAACTAATCCTCGACAAAGCCCAAAAGAATGTCCAATGGAAAAAAAGACAGTCTCTTCTACAAATGGTGTTGGAAAAATTGGATAGCCACATGCAGAAGAATGAAACTGGATCATTTCCTTACACCACAAACAAAAATAGACTCAAAATGGATGAAAGATCTGATGTGAGACAGGAATCCATCAAAATCCTTGAGGAGAACACAGGCAGCAACCTCTTCGATCTCAGCCACAGCAGCTTCTTCCTAGGAACATTGCCAAAGGCAAAGGAAGCAAGGGCAAAAATGAACTATGGGCTTCATCAAGATCAAAAGCTTTTGAACAGCAAAGGAAACAGTCAACAAAATCAAAAGACAACTGACAGAATGGGAGAAGATATTTGCAAATGACATATCAGATAAAGGGCTAGCATCCAAAATCTATAAAGAACTTATCAAACACCCAATGAACAAATAATCCAATCAAGAAATGGGCAGAGGACATGAACAGACATTTCTGCAAAGAAGACATCCAAATGGCCAACAGACATATGAAAAAGTGCTCAACATCACTCGGCATCAGGGAAATACAAATCAAAATCACAGTGAGATACTACCTTACACAAGTCAGAATGGCTAAAATTAACAAGTCAGGGAATGACAGATGTTGGCAAGGATGCAGAGAAAGGGGAACCCTTCTACACTGTTGGTAGGAATGCAAGCCAGTGCAGCCACTCTGGAAAACAGGATTGAGTTTCCTCAAAAAATTGAAAAGAGAGCTACCCTACAATCCAGCAATGGCACTAGTGGGTATTTACCTTAAGGATACAAATGTAGTTATCTGAAGGGGCATGCGCACCTGAATGTTTATAGCAGCAATGTCCACAATAGCCAAACTATGGAAAGAGCCTAAATATCCATTAAGAAATGAATGGATAAGGAAGATGTGGCATATATACACAATGGAATACTACGTAGCCATCAAAAACCAAAATCTTGCCATTTGCAATGACGTGGATGGAACTAGAAGGTATTATGCTAAGCGAAATAAGCCAATCAGAGAAAGACAATTATCATATGATCTCACTGATATGAGGAATTTGAGAGACAGGGCAAGGGGTTGTGGTGGCAAGGGAGGGAAAAACTGAAACAAGATGGGACCCGAGAGGGACACAAACCATAAGAGACTCTAAATCTCAGGAAACAAACTGAGGGTTGCTGGGGGTGGGGAAGGGATAGGGTGGCTGGATTATGGACACTGGGGAGGGTACGTGCTATGGTGAGTACTGTGAATTGTGTAAGACTGATGAATCACAGACCTGTACCCCTGAAGCAAAAAATACATTATATGTTAATAAAAGACAAACAAACAAACAAAAAAAGGGGCAACCTACAAAAAAAAAAAAAAAAGTATTTGCCCTCCATTCCCATACAGCAACTAGGAAGGTCTGATAAAGCAATGAGAAACTTGCTCTTTCTAGCTGAACACCATGATTAAGTGGTCCTTTTCTGGACTTGTCCTCCAGATTTCAACAGATCCCTGCCCACCTCTGCACAGGTTTGCTCCTTCCCTAACTCCCAGCCTGCCTAGAATGATTTTCCAGACTTGGGAGTGATTTTGAGGGCTGAGATGTGTATTATCTTCAGTCTTTATTACAGGACAGTGTTCAGTACTAAGCAATCTAGAAGAATAAGGGAGATTTAGATCCATCTCTAGAGATAGGTACAGCAGCTCACAACCCAAATGCCTATGAGGTCCAAGAAGGACTTGTGAATGAGGGAAACAGGTTGGGGGACGCAGAACTATTGGCCAGGATGTGATGATGGGGAAACCACTAGTTGACACCAAGAACAGCTAGAAATTGAGATTTCTAATGGGAATCTTTAGAATGTCTTAAACATTGACAAACAAGTCTGCCTCTACCATTAGTGAAGCCTGGGGTAAGAGTACAAATGGAGCTCCACATACCCTATGTCTAAATATTTAAATATTAGAAACCAAGTCAGCAAATTGTTGGGGCGCCTGGATGGCTCATTCAGTTAAGTGTCTTTGGCTCAGGTCATGATCTCGGGGTCCTGGGATCAGCTGGTGGGTGTTGGGCTCGCTGCTCAGTGGGGAGTCTTCCTCTCCATCTCCCTTAGCCCCTCCCTACCCACCCACCACGCCCCGCTCATGCTCAAGCTCTCTCTCTCTCAAATAAATAAATACAATCTTAAAAAAAACCCAAGTCAACAAATTCTGAAATAAAATACTTTCTAGCCCCTACTCTAACAATGACATGGATGGTCAGGTTCTAATTTAGAATATTTGGGATCTTTAGAATTCCATGCCTAATTGTAGTACCACTGAGAAAGCCAGCTCCAGGACCTGAGTGCACTACCCCCTGCTTTTTTCACCCCGGCTCCATCTGATGTAGTTGGGACCTCACATGCAATTACATATACCTTAGATATAGTTCCTATATCTAAGCTCCAGCCATATTCTCTACATTCAGTGTCCCTTGGTTATATCTCACGCCTGGAGGTGCACATTTGCACACTCTGGAGGAAGTCAAATCTGGAGAAGAGATCCACACAGATCTTGGAAGTGGGTTTGGGACCATTTGGGCAAGGAACTCTGGGCTGCTGGATTCCAGAGCACAGTCTAGAAGGAGAGGGTATAGACTCCAGTTGGGCACTTCTGGCCCTACAAACTTCTGACCCTTTTAGAAAGGAGCATGGCTTTAGGAATAGAGGAAGTTCCTCTAAAATGTGAGATCCAGAACAGAAGCCCATTTCTGCCAAGTACTAAGGAGAGTACTATGGCCCGATTATTATTATTTTATTTTTTAAATTTAACTTTATTTTTTCAGTATTCCAAGATTCATTGTTTATGCACCACACCCAGTGCTCCATGCAATATGTGCCATCCTTAATATGCACCACCAGTCTCACCCAACCCACAATCCCCTTCCCCTCCAAAACTCTCAATTTGTTTCTCAGAGTCCACAGTTTCTCATGGTTCATGACCCCCTCCAATTTCTCCCAACTCCCTTCTCTCCTTCTCCCAAGTCCTCCGTGTTATTCCTTATGCTCCACAAGTAAGTGAAACCATATGATAATTGACTCGCTCTGCTTGACTTATTTCACTCAGCATAATCTCCTCCAGTCCCATCCATATTGATAAAAAAAAGTCAGGTATTCATCCTTTCTGATGGAAGCATAATACTCCATTGTATATATGGACCATATCTTCTTTATCCATTCATCTGCTGAAGGGCACTTGGCTCTTTCCACAGTTTGGATATTGTGGCCATTGCTGTTATGAACATTGGGGTACAGATGGCCCTTCTGTTCACTATGTCTGTATCTCTGGGGTAAATACCCAGTAGTGCAATTGCAGGGTCATAGAGTAGCTCTGTTTTTAATTTCTTAAGGAATCTCCACACCGTTTTCCAAAGTGGCTGCACCAACTTGCATTCCCACCAACAGTGTAAGAGGGTTCCCCTTTCTCCACATTCTCTCCAACACTTGTTGTTTACTGTCTTTTAATTTTGTCCATTCTAACTGGTGTAAGGTGGTATCTCAATGTGATTTTGATCTGAAAATATGAGGATCATTGAATGGACCATGCAAGTGCTTGTGGACAACCAGTTTGTCACCACTGGTCTAGACAAAACATTGAGTTGTAAACAAAGAAACCAGGCTTTGCCATAGGCTAAGTGTTTACACTTAAATAAATTCTGTAACTTCTTCAAGACTCAAGTTGACCCTAGTAAAATGAAGTGCCTTTTACAGTGGATTGAGAGCTCTTATATCTAAATTGACTATAGAAGTCTTTCCTAGCACCATTAAACAAAGGTACATCTTTATATTTATATTATAGAAATAAGTAATCTCACCTTCTTCAATTTTTTAACAGATGCCTAGTTTATAGGGCCTATAAACTTGGTCATATGCTACAGACATATAAAGATACAAGAACCTAATATTCTTTCTGGTGTGGTTGGTAATGTGGTCCTTTAAATGATGAGTACTTTGATTTTAAGATAATAGTCATAGTAAGCCCTTATCAGAAAATGAAAATTTTTCTCAAAGCAAAGTTTAAGAGCCATTTCCTTTGTGTTAATCAGATAACTTTGAGCAAGAAGAAAACTGTTGAGAAATATGCCTATAATAAAGAATATAAAGAATAATTTAAACTTTTAAATGATAATAATACTATAAATTTTCAAGAATGCTTGAGAAAATACTTAGACAACATACACATAACTTTAACAAAAAGCAGATATATTAGGATAGGCAAAATCTGGTATAATGGCACCACTAGATTCTGGTGAGGATATGGAGCAGAAGGAACTCTCATTCATTGTTTTTGGGAATGCACATTGCTACAGCCACTTTGGAAGGCAGTTAGGTGGTCTCTTTCTTTCTTCTTCTGTTTAAAGATTTTATTTATTTATTTGTGAGAGAGAGAGCGACAGAGATAGTGAGTGGGGAAGAGAGGGAGATGCAGGCTCCCCGCTGAGCAGGGAGCCCAATGTGAGACTCAAACCCAGGACCCTGGGATCATGAACTGAGACGAAGGCAGAGGCTTAACCAACTGAGTTACCCAGGCACCCTGGTGGTCTCTTTCAAAACTGAACATACTCTTACCATATGATCCAGCAATCCGGCTCCTTGGTGTTTGTCCAAAGGAGTTGAAAATTTATATTCACACAAAAATCTACGCATGGATGTGGAAAGCATCTTCATTTATTATTGCCAAAACTTGGAAGCAGCCAAGATGTCCTTCAGCAGATAAATGGCTAAATAAACTGTTGTACTTCAAGATAATGGAATGTTCCACTTATTTTTATGTGGGAAAGAAGCCAATCTGAAAAAGTTACATGCTGCTGCCCTTCGGAACAATTTGTTACTTAAACTGTAACCCTTGGAGGATTTTACTAGTTGCCAAGCACATTTAGATATGGCCTTAAGAAATACATATACTGGCAACAGGTCTTTGGGGAGAAGGATGATATACGACCGTGAAGCTGGGCAGCTGGGGATGCCCGTCCCGCCCAGGGCAGAATGCCGCCTGCTTCAGGGAAGCTGAGCACCCAGGAACGCCTGGTCAGCTCAGGGTGGAAGGAAAACCGCCTGCTTCCCTTTTCCGTTATTGCTCCTTTCTCTTCCCAGAAGCGCCCGCTGTTAGTTAGATGTGTCCTTTGAATGCGCTTGGTTAATTATAAACTTTACCCTCCTCCTCGCATGTCCACAAGACGTGACTGACGTTTGACCTTCATCGGTCCTTCTGTTGGCTATTGTTTCTATCCAATAAAAGTGAGACTGTGGAGTTGCTTGGGGCAGCAGTCCTTTTCGACTGTTGTCCCCTGCTCCCAATCTCTTGCAGCTGACTTGTTTGTGCCTAATTCTTCTCCTGTCGCCGACTGGAAGCGGCAGTTACATAGTGTGTGATTCCAACTATATGACATTCTGGAAAAGGAAAAACTATGAAAACAATAAAAGGATAAGTGGTTGCTAGCAGCTGGGCTTTGGGAGAGAAAAGAATAGGGGGCACACAGAGGATTTTTAGGTCAGTGAAAATACTCTTTATGATACTGTAATGACAGATACAGGTCATTATGAGTTTTCCCAAACCCACAGAATGTACAAGAGTGAACTGTAATGTTGACTGTGGACTTTGAGTAATTAGGATGTGTCGATGACCTTTCACCAATTATGACATACGTACCTCTCTGATGGGGGATGTTAGTAATTGGGGAAACGCTTCATGTGAGGGGACAGGGAGTATGTGGGAAATCTTTGTACTTCTTAATTTTGCTGTGAACTTAAAACTACTCTAAAAATTATTTAAAAAATAAAAGGTATACTTTATTAAGAATAACTACAAAAGAAAAAGGCTTCTTAAGGTCTTCTGTTGTCATGATGAACAACTTAAAATTCTATTGTCCGATGTACCCTATCTTCATAGATTTTTGATCACTTCTATTCTGTTCTTCCTTCAATAATCTACTTAGGCAGCCTCTCTCCTGGGGATACTCAGACTTTAATGGTGGAGATGGAGTCTCAGTTCTCTGCTCCCAAAGCTGAGCTTTGCATTAAGAGTAAACACACCTTTCAGCACAAATCTTCATAATCATGTCCAGCTCTATGCCTTAGAATAGGAAGGATGGTGTCATGTCTGGAATTCTGATCAAATTTGGGACTTATCCTTTGAGAATCATACTGGTCAGATAGCTAAGAGTGATTTGAGCAAATTACTAAGACTTTGGACTTACAGGTCTTGGAAAGGGTATAAAAGAAAGTAAAAAATGATGAAATATAGATACTGGAAAGGCTAAAGAGCTTGCAGACAGTATATGTAACTGTATGCAGTATATGAAATAATTGTAATTGGAAATGACTGGCTTAGGAAAGTAGATAAATGAGGGGCAAAGAACATTTTCAAAAGTGAAAAGAAGGCTTTCTCTTCCTCCTGTCTTTACAGGGTCTAGAAAAAGAAAGAAAGTTCTTAGATTGTTGTTTGAAAGATTCGGGTTTGAAGAAAAATGTGCTGGTGGTGACGATTGCTCACGATGTGAAGAGATTACTAAGAGATTTAGAATCAACTTCTGGTGAACTTAAGACATCATAGAATGTTAGAACTGTTCCAAGCCTTCATCTTTATACATGAGGGGAAAAAAACGAGGCCCAGAGGACATAGCTAATAAATATCAGAGCCAAGATTTGAACTTTGGTGTCTGAATATCATTGAAGGAAGGGACCTAAAATATCATCCAATCCCCAGACAGCCAGCCATATTTGTTTCCCACCAACTTTTTATTAAGAAAATGTCTTGGCAAATAAAAGAATACTCAATGATATACCAATCATTCAATTTATCAGTTGTTAACATATTACATAGTTGCTTTATGTATCCTATGCCTATATGCACATATGTGTGGGTACAGCTAAAAGTAAGCTGAAAGAAAATTCCATCAAATTATTTTTTTTTTATGATTTACATGTTACTGTCCTGTAGAAAGTTCTACATTTTGTTCTCTCATTAAGTCATTTAATTTGCTCTTAAATTGGAATGAGGTCCATAGGCTTGGTTAGATTAAGGTTAAATATTCTGAAGAGAATATTTTACATGATGATGGGCCAATCAATTTTTTTAAGGTTTTATTTATTCATTTGACAGAGAGAGAGAGCAAGCAAAAGCAGAGGTAGCAACAGAGGAAGAGGGAGAAGCAGGCTTTCCGACAAGCAGGGAGCCCGATGTGGGGCTTGAACCCAGGACCCTAGGATCATTACCTGAGTCGAAGACGTACACTTAACTGACTGAGCTACCCAGGTACCCCATGCGAATCAATTCTGACCAAGTGATGGTTGTTGCAAGAGCTCTCACTGAGAAAGAGTCCAGGACTCTGTGGAAGCTCAGCAGAAATTGTTACCAAGATGGATTTGTTGTTGGTATTGTTGGGAGTGAAATTTCATACTTATGAAGAAGGAAGAATATTTTTAAATTGGAGTAATTGTGGATTCATATGCAGTAATAGCTTGTGTGTATTTAGTTCTATACAATTTTATCAAATAGGTAGGTTGGTATGTCCACCATCCCCATGAAGATGCACAGATGCATTACAGCAAAGATATTGCCCTTTTATAATTGCCTCCTTTCATCCCTAAAACCTGGCAAATACTAACTGTCCTTCTTTTCTAAAGTTTTAGCATTTCGAAAATGTTAGAAAAATGGAATTTTATGTTATGCAACTTTGGGGATTTAGCTTTTTTTTATTCAGCGTAATTACCTAGAGATTCATCCAAGTTGTTACATATATAGTTTGTTCATTTTTTAAAAAATCTATTTATTTATGTTAGACAGAGAAAGAGAGTGCACGAGTGGGGAGAGGGACAGAGGGAGAGAATCTTTAAGACTGTAGAGCCTGATGTGGGGCTCTATCTCACCACCCATGAGATCACGACCTGAGCCAAAACCAAGGGGTGGATGCTTAAGCAGCTGAACTACCCAGGCACCCCAATTTGTTCCTTTTTATTGCCAAGTAGAGTTCAATGGTATAGATGCACCACAGTTTGTTTAACTGTTTACCTGTTGAAGGACATCTAGGCTGATTCTAGTTTTTGGCTATTACAAATAATGCTGCTATGAGGTTGACAATTGATAGATTCAGTTTCTCTGGATTGTAACCAGTATTTGTTAAGATATTATCACCTTTTTTATTTCAGAAATTCTCATATGTGTGAAGTAGTATCTCATTGTGGCCTCAATTTGCATTTCCCTGATAGCTAGTGATGCTGAGCCTATTTCCATGTGCTTATTTGCCATCTATATGTCCTGTTCAATAACATAATTATTTATTTATTTTACCCATTTTCTTATTGGATTTTTTTTTATTTACTTTTGAGTTTTGAGCATTCTTTATATATTCTAGATACTAGTTCTTTATCATATATGTTGTTTACAAATGTTGTCCCTCAGTCTGTATCTTCTCTTCTCATCCCTTTCACCTAGACTTTTGCAAAAGAAAACTTTTTAACTTTTTTTTAAAGATTTTATTTATTTGATAGAGAGAGAGAGCGAGCATGAGAGGGAGAAGGTCAGAGGGAGAAGCAGACTCTCCACAGAGCTGGGAGCCCGATGTGGGACTCAATCCTAGGACTCCAGGATCATGACCTGAGCTGAAGGCTGTTGCTTAACCAACTGAACCACCCAGGTGCCCTGAAAAGTTTTTAATTTTGATGTTGCCCAATTTACCATTGCTTTTCCTTTTATGGTTTGTGACTTTGACACAAGTCTAAGAACTTTTATCTAGCCTTAGATCCTAAAGTTTTTCTCCTATGCCTTCTTTCCTAAGAATTTTGTGGTTTTATGTTTTACTTTTTTTTAGAGAAAGATAGAGACAGAGAGTGTTAAAGCAGAGCAGGGAGGGAGGTGGTACAGAGAGAGAGAGGGTAAGAGAGAGAATCCTAAGCAAGTTCCAGCCCAGCACAGAGCCTCATGTGGGGTTTGATCTCACAACTGTAAGAACATGACCTGAGCCAAAATCAAGGGTTGAATGCTTAACTGACTGACCCATCTCAGACATCCTTATATTATGGGTTTCAATTTGCTAATATACTTTAGTGGTTTTTTTAGTCTAAGTTCAGAAAAGTTATTGGTGGGTAGTTTTTCTTTTCTCTACTGTCTCATTTTGAATCAGGATAATATTGGCATCCTAAAATGAATTCAGAAATATTCCCTTCTTTTCTTTTTTCTGGAAGTGATTATATAAACTTGCTGTTAATTCTCCTTTAAATGTCTGGTAAAATTCTCCAGGGGAACCATCTGGACCTGGAGGATTCTTTTTCAGGAGTTTTTAAATTATGAATTCAATTACTTCAGTGGTTATAGGGCTATGCAGATTATCTATTTCATAATGGCTGATTTTATTACTTTGTGGGTTTGAGGAACTACTTCATTTTTTTTTCTAAGTTGTGAATTTATAAGGATAAAGTTATTAAAGTATTCCTTCATTTTCTCTTTCATGGCTGTAAAATCTGTAATGATATCACCATTTCAGTCCTGATATTGGTGATTGGTGTCTTCTCTCTTTTTATTTTTGTCACTCTTGCTAGGGGTTTATCATTTTTATTGATTTTTTTGAAGAATCAGCTTTTTTTTTGCATTGATTTTCTGTTTGTTTTCCTACTTCCGACTTCATTGATTTCTTTTATGTATTATGTTCTCCTTCTGGTTGCTTTGGGTTTATTTTGATCTTCTATTTTCTTGTTTGTTGAGGTCAGAATTTAAGTTTTTGATTTAAGATCTTTCCTAATAGTTTCCAATACTGCATCTCATGTTATAAGTTAAGCTTCTCAGCACTGTTTTATCTACATTCCACATATGCGGATATGTTGTCTTTTCATTTTCATTAAGTTGCATGTAATTTTTAAAATTTCCTTTCAAACTTCTTCTTTGACCCATGGATTGTTTGGAAGAGTGTTGTTTAATTTCCATGGCTCTGAAGACTTTCTTATTGTCTTTCTGTTTTTAATTTTTAATTTGACTCTGATATGGTCAGAGAACACCCTGTCTTATTTCACATTTTAATTTGTTACAATTTAATTTATGGTCTTCATCAGTCTTCCAAGAGTACTAGTGAAAATATGTATTCTGCTGTTGTTGTGTGGAATGTTCTATAAATATTAGAGTCTCGTGGTTGATTGTCTTGTTCAGATCTTTTATGTTCTTGCTGATTTTCTGTATGATAGTTCTACTAGTTGCTGAGAGGGAGTGTTGAAGTCCCCAACTATAACTGTATATTTCTCCTTTCAGCTCTTTCATATTTTTTCTGATTATCATTCTTCTCCTTTCAGCTCTTTTATATTTTTTCTTATTATCATTCTTCTATTTCTTTTTTTTTATCTTCCTATGGATTGCTTTAATGATTTGGGGGGATTCTATGTCAGTTTATTCACAGTGTTTTTAGTATATTTCTTTGTACAATTTTCATATAGGTATTACAATACACATATGTGGCATACATTTATGGTATTAACATTGTACTATTTCCAGTAAAGTAAGGCAATCTCACTTCTATTTAATTCCCTTTACCTTCTTCACTTTACATATTGTCTTGATCAGATGTCAAAGTTTATGTTTCAGTCACCAAATAGAGTTTCTAAAACTCCTGAGGACAAGAATAATATATTATATGTCCCTGTATTTTTGCTTTTCTTATTGTTCCTTCTTCTTGATGCTCCAAGATTCTTTCATCCTTGACCTTCTGTCTGAAGAAATGTCTATAGCTAGTTTTTTCTGAGAGCTCTCCTAGGAAAAAATTCTTTTAGCTTTTCTTTGTCTGACAATATTTTTATTTCTTCTTAATTATTGAAGAGTAGTTTCATTAGACATAACATTCATAGTTAACAGTCTTTTCTTTCAGCACTAGAAAAATGCACCTCTTCCTTCTGCCTACATGGTTTCAGATGAAAAGCCCACCGACATTTGAATTGATGTTTCTCTATAAGAAATGTGTCTCTGGCTGCTTTCAAGATTTTTCCCCTTGTCTTTAGTTTATGAATGTTTAATTATGATTTGTCTTAACTTGTTTCATTCTGTTTATAATTCATTCAGCTTGTTAGATCTGTAGGTTTGTGTTTTTCACCATATTTGGGAAGTTTTCAGCCACCATTTCTTCAAATACAAACATGCCTTGGAGATACTGTGGATCTAGTTAAAGCAAATATTGCAAGAAAGTAAGTCAAATAAATTTTTCCCCAATGTATATAAAACTTATGTTTACACTATGCTGTAGTCTATTAAGTGTGCAGTGACATCATGTCTAAAATATATATACATACTTTAATTTAAAAATGCTTGATTGCTAAAAATAAAGTAAAATAAAAGTGCTTTATTGTTTAAAAATGCTGATCATCATCTGAGCTTTCAATGAGTCATAATCTTTGTGCTGGTGGAGAGTCTTGCTCCATGTTGCTGGCTGCTGACCAGGAAGGGTGGTAGTTGTTCAAGGTTGGGATGGCTGTGGCCATTTCTTAAAATCAGGCAACAACTGCTGCGTCAATTGGCTCTTCCTCATATGAGTTCTCTGTAGCATCCCATGCTGCCTCATAACATTTTACCCACAGTAGAACTCTCAAAATCGGAATCAATCCTTTCAAACCTCAGTGCTGCTTCAGAAACTAAGTTTGTGTGATATTCTCAGTCCTTTGTGGTCCTTTCATTAATCTTCACAGCAGCTTCGCCAGCAGTAGATCCTAGCTCAAGAAACCCCTTTGTTTGCTCATCCATAAAAAGGAACTCCTCATCCACTGAAGTTTGATCATGAGATGGCAGCAATCCGCCACATCTTCAGGCTCCGCTTCTAATTCCGGTTCTCTTGCTAATTTCACCACATCTGCAACTACTTCTTCCCCTGGTCGTCAACCTCCAATTTGTAAAAAACACAGTATCTGTGAAGTGCAATAAAGTGAGACGCAATAAAACAGGGGCGTGCCCATACTCTTCCAGCACACTCTCTTTTCTCCCTCTGGAAATCCAATCGGATGCATATACAATCTTATAAAAATATAATATTGCCCCACAGTTCCCTGAGTCCCTGTTCAATTTTTTTTCCAGTCTATCTTCTGTCTATTGAGATGGGATAAATTCTATTGATCTGTCCCCAAGTTTACTGATGCTCTTTTTTTGCTCCATTCTACTATTGAGACTATCCAGCAAGGTTTTTTTTCTATTATATTTTTCAGTGTCCACAATTTCCACTTGGTGTTTGTTTATAACTTCTATTCCTTGGTGGAGATTTTCTATCTTTTCATGGTACATGGATCTCTTCATGTTGCTGGAGAGATTATTGTTGAATCCCATGGGGAGGAATGAGCCTACCTGGGATGGTTTCTGCTGTCAGGTTGGGTGACAGGAAAAAATAGGCCTGGGTCACTTTCTTCCTTGGGTGAGGACGTGAGATCCCCTGTCACTGTGTTGTTTTCTAGTTTTGGGGTCTTCATCAGTTTACCTTATTCCTATCACTTTCCAGTGTTCTCTTTTGGTTGTCTCTGGTGCTATTTCCAGAGATGACAGTTGTGGTTAGCGTGGGGGAGTGAAGAGAAGCTCATCCATGCTGTCTTGTCTACAGAGGAAGTCATAAGAGACTGTTTTTTAAGGCTTTTTGTTTCCAAAGCAAGGGTTCATAACCTGAAGTTGTATTTTGTGCCTTTGTGTCCATCTGCCTTTCTCTGTATCCTGGAGCTTTCATATGTGTATCAAAGGAGACCGTGATAAAAAGGGTCAAGCCCTGCTTTTACTGTGGCCTCATTTCCAGGGACTGCTGTCCAGCCACACCAGCTATGTCTAGATTAAGAGTTTCCATGAAAGGGCTCAGCCAGGCTCTTGGTTTCCTTGGCTCCTTCCCAGCCATGAAAACCAGAGCCTCAGGGTCTGTGTATCTATCAGAACCCTGACCTTAGCAGCCTCTAGAATAGAAGTTCTACAAGGGCAGCATCTGTGGCTGGCACAGAGAAGTTGCTCAGTAAACATTTGTGTGAATCACAGTCTCAGAGCTAAAGTAGCCTGAGACTACCCTGCAGCCCCAGAACTTCCTTTTGAGCCTACAGCAACTCATTATAACACTTTATGGGGAAGGGAGATGGTTCAATATGGGGTGAAAGCCTTATGGAGAAGGCCTTACTCAACTGAGACCTTCCTGGGGTACTCTTGATAAGACAGAATTCCTCAGAGGAGTTTAGACTTGAGCAAGAAGAGAGGAAAGACCAGATACAGGGTGTACCCCATAAAATAGCTTACAAGGACCAACCATGGTGCCAGTCACATCTTTCTGGGACAGATGAGGACATGAATCTATTCCTCACCGGCCTCCTCATTACACCTAAACTTTTCTAGAAATTGCCATCAGCATACCATGCCCACTAGGCAGACAGTATGCGATTTTCACTCAACTCCACAGCCAGAGAGACATGAGGAAGTCTTTACAGAAAAGGGCCAGATGCCTCTGCAGCTCTCTACTACCATCACCACTACATGGATGATTGAGAATCACACAGTTAACTAAAGGCTTCCATTCAGCTGCATTTCCTCTACTCAACATGGCAATTGATTTGCTCATATTTGCTTTACCTTTGATTTCAGTGCACATGAACAAAAACATAATGATATAAGAGGGGGGAAAGAACATGCATTTTCTAAGCTGCCTAGAGTCTGACAATTGTTTAAATGTGTATGTACATTTAACAAGATGGCAGATTATGCCATTAGCTTATCTTCGGAGTAATAAAAACTCCCATTCAGGAACCAAAGTCTCCTCATGGTTTATTGAAATGGTTCCCTCTTGCAACGTATCATCACCGTACTTTACGATAAGGAGAGAAGTATGTTCCAATACAACATCAGATAATGCCAAATACACAGACTTGCAAGAGAAATAGCTCACTTGGGAAATAGAGAGAAGTGAAGAAAATGTATTGAGTGAGAGACACTAACTAGACCTCTGGTAAGTGAAGTAAACAACGACCCATATGGGATGTCGGATTCTCCTCAGTGGTCAAAAACACTCAGGAGGAGGCTGAGTAGAGAGGAGCCACATTTCAATGTGTTTTAGTTCATTTAATATCCCCACAGAATTATTAGTCTATGCAGGAGATACAATTAAACTTTTCTGAAAAAATTTTTTACATTGCAAAGAAAACATGCACCTCAGTGAGACAGTTCAGGGATTACTTGGATGGGGTTTAAAAGACACACATAGCATAATGCACACCCATGTCATGTTTGGAAAGTGCTAGAGAGCCCCCAGGAACTTGACGCAACTGATTAGACTGGTCCTTCACCAACTGGCTATCCTTTCCCTTATGAAACTTTAATTTATGTAGTCTTCTTCTGGATTTATATTTTTTCCCCTTTGGAATTTTCAAACCAGGGGTGTTTGGGCATTTGGAATCAAATACACTAGAATTGCAAATCACTTCAAATTGTTTCCTACTGACTCCAAGTGGTAAATCAAGAAGGTTCTGAGTATTCAGATGGGGGAACAAAGAGGAAAGAAAAAAAAAAAAAAAACTACTCGCTGTGTGCTCTGAGCCATCTGGCAACCCAAATCTGGTCTTCCCGTTTCCACATCTCAAGGGATCACACTCCCCCAAATACAGGTTAACCTGTGAGAATCTGAGAGACATCCTCATCCTCCTTCCCCTTCCTTTGACTGTTTCTAGTCAGTCACTGGGCCCTGCTGGTTGTACCTCCTAAGAGCTCTTCTGTCTGTCTAGGTCGCCTTTCCCCCACCATTGCCTGACCCCTCCAGTTACCTTCATCTCCACAGGAAGTAGTCTTGGGACTGGTCTCTGCTGTGATCACTCTCACAACCTCCTAACCCATCCATCAAGACACAAAACTGATTCTGTTGCTCTTTTCTTTACAACCTTCAATGGCCTCCTCCTACCGTTTCTTAAGATGGCCTCCAGGCTCTGCATGGCTTTGTCTTGCCCCTTCTCAATACCATTTCATGACTTGGGGTTCATTCTTGGTGCTGCCATAGCCCTCTCATGGATCTGTACCCCTGCAGAGTTAACTCTTCAGCAGCCCCAACTGTGTGTACAGTTAACAAGAGTGCGGGGCAACACTGCAAGAGTGGGGTAACCACTCTCTGCGCAAACTCTTAACTCTTCAGCCTCATTATCCTGCTTGAGTTTCCTGAATCTACCATGACTTTTACCCCTGAGGACATTTGCATGTTCTATTCTGTTGCCTGGGATGCTAATGCTGACTCTTTCGGGTCTCATCTTAAATACCTGTCCCAGAGCAGGTCCAGGGCCCCTGCTTTCCACACCTTCCTATTCTTCTCTTCTGAACTCTTCTCGCACTTGTGCTTTAAAAATTAAGTGAGACATTATTTGTGTGGTGAACTCTTTTTACAAGGTCTCTGCCATTAGAACAGAAGCCCCATGAGTGCGGGACGGCCATCTGCCATGCTCCTGGCTCTTTGTCTTACAGGAGCTCAAGATTTGTCAGATGAATAAATGACCTGGGGGGAAAATGGTCAGAAATGGTTCACAAGGAAATCTCCAGGGAACGCAATCTTGAAGGTATGTTGGTGAAAAAGTGATGACAAATGAGAGTTAATTGCATGCTGCCTTTTAACTAATATGTAAAAAGTTATCATTAGCGTTTGGTAGAAATCCTTATTATATTTTTAGTGAGTGCAAACATATTTTACACAGGCTTTAAGGGACTCTGAAATACATCCTTGAATTTTTCTTTATTTAGTTTCCTTGTCTATGCCCTCTATTTCTCTCTGCAGAGGCTGAGTGGTGTCAACCCTGGCTCCATAGCCGAGGAGTTTTTCCAAAATCCTGATGGCCTTGTCCACCAACCCACTCTGCCCCGAGATTCTGATGTTATCACTGGGGCTGGGCAGGTCCCCACCAGCCTTGGATAAGAAAAACACTGACTGAGACCCCATACCAGGCGTGAACAACTCTTAAGTGAAATGCCCAATGTAAGGAATTGGAAGTTCTTTCATTTTTAAATACATTTTCTTTAGGATTTGATGGACCCTTGAAGCAGCATGCTTCCTTAAAAAGTATTTCACACTGGAGTCAAATGTGCTCTCTCCTCATTGTCTAAAACAACCAAGAACGAATATGGGCTTGGAGCAGTGGAGACCTTCGAGCTGACTTCAACTAAGTTTCCTCAAATATCTGCCCCACAACCCAATCCAGGAGTAGGGGGCTCCTTGCCCCCCCCCCCCAAAGTGACACTGCCAGCCTCCAGACCCAATTTCTCACCTGCTAAGACACCTGCTGCCACCATCTACCACCCTCCCCAGCTAAGAAAGGAGGCTGTTTGCTCGTGTTCCTCCTCCACATTTCCTTCTTTCCTCTAGCTCTCCTTTTTCCTCCCTTCCCTTTTTCTACTTCCATTTCGTCTTAGTCAAGGATGTGCCTTTTGAAGACCTATTCTTTTCCTGTAACAGCCACAAATACACACACATGCTATCAAGTCAAACTCACGTACACACACACACCCTTAGAAGCCCCTAATCAGGGAAGAGGGCAAAGAGTGGGTACATCAAGTCCTCCAAATGTAATTAAAGGTGTCATTTTCACCCAGGACCTCTCAGCATTGCCTCTATCCCCTTGCTTCTAAACGAGGGTGTCCTCCACATGCTCTGTGACCTTTCTGAGTGGGCCTTCAGTGTGTCAAGGCATCCTAGTGTGGGGCACGCTCATAAAGGTTCTGACATACTCCAAATGTCAATCTACTCTGTTTTGAGAATAAGAAATCAAATGCAAATGTGATTTTGTAAGTAATCACCTTAAGGATTAGGGTCAATAATGGAAAAAAATATAATTACAAGGACTAGAATAAAGGAAAATGTGGTTGGTAAGGGTCCAGAGCATGTGGCCATGAGAAAGAAATTCAAACTTGCTGCATCTTGGCTCTCATGCATGTGTTGCCAGGGGCCACAGCTCTTCTGTAGCAATGTGCACTTTCCTATAGGTTAAAAAGGGATTTGTATTTATTACAAACCTTGCATATTAGGATGGTTTAGAAAATGACTGCTGAAGAGATACCAGAGAGAGGAGAAGCTGCAGATAAGCAAATCTGAACCAATAAAATACACCTTTGCCTTTTGGTAACACAGTGGGTTGTATGGATACAATTTCCTGTATTATCCATTCTACCTAGTATTTTTTATTCTTTCTGGAATAGTATAGTTCAGGCCCCCAAATAGTATGCTTTTTGCAAAACCTCAATTTAAGAAGATGGACCAAAGCAACGCCTACCAAAAAGGCATGTCTTCTGGCTAAAAAGTTAAGATAAGTATTGGAACCAGTGAAAAACTAGAGTTCATTGGAAGCAATGAAAAAGTTCTCAGATCCTTGTTGAATATTCATTCATTCATTTATTTATGGAGTGCTCGTGATGTACCGTTGCTGGGTTCAGGGCTAGAACAGTTCAGAAAGGACAGCTGCACGAATTCCAGTTTCTACCGCTAGATGGCAGAACTGAGAGGTGAACAGATTGCTGGGAGGTCATGGAGGAGGTGGAGGTTTTCCAGCCCAATTAGATTGTTCCATTCCCCGGAGACCTCTACCCCTATTCTAATGTGCTGAGCACGGTGCCTGGCCTGCTCCTACTGAACTAAGGAGAGATTACTCTCGTGCTGTTCTCTTGACACTGCTTGGGACATGTGGCACAGTGGTTAAGGGTGAGCACTCTGGAGCCACAGAGCGGGGTCTGAATGATACCTCAGAATCGTGAGCTTGACTCAGTTAAGTTTGTTGTTTTAAAATTTTTCTCTCTAGGGACACCTGGGTGGCTCACTCAGTTAAGTGGCTGCCTCCGGCTCAGGTCATGATCCTGGAGTCTCTGGATGGAGACTCTGGATGGAGCCCCCATCTGCCTCGGGCTCCCTGCTCCACTGGGAGTCCGCTTCTCCCTCCCTCTGCCTCTTCCCCTGCTCATGCTCGCTCTGTCTCTCTCGGTCATTCATTCTCTCTCTTTCTTTCAAATAAATAAATAAATACATACATACATCTCTTAAAAAAGAAAAAAAAGAAAATTTCTTTGTATACTCAAAGTTCCTCATCTACATAATCAACATGGTGGTGCCAAATCCATAGGATTTTTTGTGAAAGCATTAATACATTTTAAGAACTTAAAACACGGTCTGGCATAGTAAGTGAACAATAAACATGAGCAACTATTATTGCACAAACTGATCTTTGTCACAGTATGTTCTGCTTTACATTAACGTGTGTGTGCATATGTAGCTATATCATATACAATAAATTCCCTCAAGAGAGGAAATGGACGTGAGATTTCTTTCTACTCTAAAGGCCTACCGTTAAGGTTTGAAGTGACTGGAGGACAATCATGGCAGAAATATTTAATTTTATTTTGTACAGCGTTTTCTTTTTAGGACAATGTCAGAGTGTTGATACTTTTTTTTTCCCCCAACTTATCATCCAAAGGAAAAACTTCACCTTAAAATAGTATTGAGAAAAGGTATCCCAAGGATTTTGCTTGGGAGAATCAGAGGCATTCAGAATGTGTTGAGAGACGATTTAACATGAATTTTGCAATTGGCCCAAGCTTGGACAGTGTTGCCCCAGCCTGTTTATAAAGTTTGCCCAGACTGTTTAGGTCCACACTTCAGCGTCTTGGGTTTTTAATCCTCCTCTTTGTTTGTGAATGTTGCTCATTAGTACTCAGACTTACTTAAAAAAGAAGAAGAAGAGGAAGAAGGAGAAGGAGAAGGAGAAGGAGAAGAAGAAGAAGGAGGAGGAGGAGGAGGAGGAGGAGGAGGAGGAGGAGGAGGAGGAGGAGGAGGTTGATACTGAAGTATGTGGTCCGGGTGCATTATCTCTGCTTCTAGAGATGCGACCTTGAAAATGCTGGGAAAGCTCAGCACTAAAGGAATCAGGCTATTCCAGTCCACAGAGGAGAGTCTCCACTGTTGTTAAATACCTGGCCCGTCCTTGTGCAATCATCTCCTCTCTCCTCTTGAGACTTGTTCTAAGAGCGAGCCCACCTCACTACTAGTCACCAGAAGCTGTCATCAAATTTACATCCTAATACTTAGCGGCAATTGCAGCCCCTATAGGTTCCTGTCTTGGAAAACAAATGCTTTGCTGCAGATTCAAAGAACATCAGAAAATGAGAAAGCCTGCAGGAAGCACTTCGTGTATTTTAAAGGAATTGCACTGTCCCAGGTAATGCTAAATAAAATATAACCAAAGTTACTTTGAAGTCATGTTGGTTTAATTAAATGGGGTAGAACAGTGAGGTCTCTGTCTGGCTCTGGTAGAGAGGACCTAAGATGTTAATACCTGAAACCGGATGTGCATTTTTTTTAAAATCGCATTTTTAAAATATTATGCCTGTACTTGTTCCTCTGCTTTTCACTCTTTTCCCAAGCATGATATCCTTTGATCATTTTGGTGTGCAACACGTCGCTTTGGGAGGACATTATTTCATCATTTCAAAGTTTAATTATAGCACACGACAATTACATGGTGGCTTGAACAATCGTTTGGGCACATACACTGATCTCCTGTACACCTCAGAAAGTGGGTACTTGCTGCTCTGGGACACCAGGACGCTTTCCTCACTGGCTCCATTGGACACATGGGCCTGCTTTCCCAAACCACCATGTAAATAGAATTGGTTATAATTGAACTTGGATAAGATGCGATAAATTTCACTCCGCTTTTCAGCAAAGGTTAACCAAACTCTGTGTGCCACGCACTATGCAAAGGTAGCATGGTTTTTGTTCCCAAGTTTACCACTCAGGGCAAGGAAGAGAAGAAAACCTTGCAGGCCATCCCATGGGATCCAAGTAACAGCGAACAGGGCGGCCAACAGGGCAGACAGACCAAGCTGCTCACCTCAGAGAGCTGTGTGCAGAGCAGATAGAGGCAATAAATTCTACCATCAGATTTCTCTGGCTAAGCCACCGCGATGCTAAGCCGTCCCTACTGGGTAGATGGTGAGTCCTCTCCCCACTCATCAGCCCTCTGCTCTTAGCAGGGCTCTGTTCTCTTTTCTCCCCTTCCACCACGCCAGGGATCCATTCAGAAGGGCCCTAAGCTCCCTGGTTGAGGAGGAGAATTCTTTCCTTCCAGCAGGGGGCAGAATGGAGGTAGGATGGGACCTGGGCCAGAGGCCAGGTGCTGCGTGCTCCAGGGGGAGAAGAGTAACCAAGGTCTAGTTCACCACACTTAGGGCTAACAAAGGTTTGGGGCAAACCACCTCTACTAGCGTACTCCTTGCAAACATGCTTCAGGAATCTGGAGTGGTCAGAGGTGGCTAGCTAGACGTTGAAAATCCTATCGATTTCTGCTGGAAAAGCCAACTAGGAGATTCTCGGGACTTTTTGGTTTTGCTTTTCTGGAGGTATCCCTCATAACATTTAAAAAAAAAAAAAAAGATTTTATTTATTTGACAGAGAGAGAGAGCACACAAGCAGAGGGAGTGGGAGAGGGAGAAGCAGCCTATCCACTGAGCAGGGAGCCAGATACAGGACTTGATTCCAGGACCCGAGATTATGACCTGAGTGAAAGGCAGACACAGATGTCCCTCTCCAGACTTTTCAATCTGCCACTCAATGCCAAGCACTAAAAGCCCTCAAAGCCCTCTCGGAAACGGCAGTGAGTTCAGCATCCATTCAAAGAGAAGAGGCAGCAGCTGTTCTCACTCAGGGGCATTCACACCCTAGACTTCTCAAAATCCCCTTCAGTGCCATCGGTGAGAGTCTGGTAGCTCTATCCCAGTCCTCCAGCCCAACCTTGGCGTTCACCTCCAGCCTTAAAATACTGCCAGACTGTCCCCCGTGTATATGTTGTTTTTTCCTGAGACAAAATTCTGAACCCTGGGGAAGAGTCCCCCTTAGTGACACTCAAACAGAATGAGCTTGGATTGCCCCGGGAAGAGGTGCCCCACCTCCCCTCCCACCAAACAACCACCCCAGATGGTGGGCGCAGAATCAGTTAAGAGTCCTCCCCAGAGATGCTGGAGGAAATGGGCATGAACTTGAGTTCCTGGCCGGGGAGCCTGGCCTGGGATTTGGGGCATGCATATTCACAAATGCCCCCAAAGAGAACGGACAGACAGCTGTGAACACATCCTACGTGTGGAAAATGGCCCACGGAGGACAATGAAATGCGGGGCCAGAGGACAGCTTCTTGGTTTTTGGGTTTTAACGCGGGTCTATTATCTTTAACAGCTTTGCACTTCCATCCAATTTCAGTTCCCAGAGCAATTTTCAGACCCGATTCCCTCTAAACAGAATGATGGACTTATCAGCATGAGGAACAAAATTCATTCTGTTGTGGTGGCTAGAAATGACAAACACTGAAAACATCAAGAAGCTGAAAAGGAAATGTTTTCTATGGTCTACCTACTAGGCATAATTTATTCCTTTCAGTGCATTTTAAAGGTATATGTTTTTATCAACAATACTCTTAAGAGAGGACCATTACCATCCGATATCTTGCCTGAGCTGGGCTGACATATGGACATCTGGTTTCCCAAACAAAACAAAGCAGAAACCAGGAAATACACGGGTTCTTCACATTCTCCAGTCGGCCAACCTGACAACCCATCCCAGCATTTTTAAATTACTGAACAATTTTTTAAAAAGAGATTCAGAAATATAATTTCTGTTCTCTTTCAATAATATATCAAAATTTTTACAAATTAGAAATGTACCCAGCACTGCTGGAAAATTTTGATGTTCATTACTTCTTCTTTCTTTCACTTTCTCTTTCTCTTTTTTCTTTCTCTTTTTTCTTTCCCTTTCCCTTTCCTTTCCTCTCCTTTCCTTTTAAATGGTCCATCAGCTTGCCTGAGGTATAACTGTCCTGAGTACCTGTTTGTTGATGAGATACAGGCCAAATATTTCAATTCGGTGAGGTGACTCTCAAATATGTTAGGGATTCTGGGTCTCTCGGTTGAAACTCGGTGAGGGACATATGGCAGGCACAATGACCTTCCTGGGACACAGGACAAGATCACAGGTCTGGCTCTTGCTGGTCTACTCTGGGCTCATAACTCACTCAGGGCTAATAACTGGCCATAGGTGGTCAGGTGCTCACCTGGTTCTTAACTGCATGAAAATAGAGATCTCTTGCATCCTGAGCAAAATTCCTAGCGTCTTAGAGCCGATGCCTAGGTCATCTGCCTTTCTGTTCTGCCCATGTGGCTGTGTTCACCCAGCAAAGTGCTCAGATTGCTACTGGAGAGCGAGGTCTGCTATGCATTTTCCTTGGGTCACCACAGTCCCCTCATTTCTACATGTGGAGGATGGGCAGACAGTAGATGGAGACCCACAGAGGTCATGCCTGGGGAAGCCTCTCCACTCTCTCTTCCTTCATCTTCAAAGCATCCTTGTGGCCTGAAAATAATGACACATACAGGAACGAAAGACCTCTTTTTTTTTTTTTTTTTTTTTTTTTCTTTTTTAAACCAAGCCTGCTGACCTGGGCAAACAGGGTAAGCTGGCTGTACCTTTCACCTTGACTCATCCATGCTTTGTCACTGAGCATCAGACAAGAGCAGCAGTCCCTCTGCCAGTTTTTCATGCCCAGAGCTCAGCTCGGGAGAACTGTGTACAGTTCCTACACCAGGAAGGAAAGGCATCCTTCCAGCTGCTTCTTGAAAATTCTGCTGCATCTTGGGGAGGAAGATGACTTTTGAAAGAACAAAGACTCGGCTTGGAGGCAGAAAATTCTGTGTGAAGATCCTACATCCTTATTCAGCTGGGTAATCTTAGGAAGTAACCTGACATTTCTGAGCCACAACTTCCTCTTCTGTCAAATGAAGAGGACCATCGCATCCCAGGGAGTTGAGAGGATGGGCATCCTCAGAGTGTTGTCCCTGAACCAGCAGCATCAGCATCACTTTAAAATTTTTTAGAAATGCAAAATTTCAGACCCTACCCAAGGCCTACTGAGCTAGAAACTCTGGGTGGGGGAGGCAGGCTGGGGGGAGGGTGGACGTCTGTGGGGGCCCAGGGGAGGCCCAGCAATTTTCAGCTTTCACAAGCCTTTCAGATGATCCTGATGTACTCTCAAGTTTGAGAACCACCGGTCAATTTTTAAAAAGTGCCTATTACAGTGTCTGGAATGGCAAACACTTAGCAACCGATAGCCTTCATTTCCATTTCCCCATCCAGAAATACAGAAGCATACAACCCTAACAATTCAATTCAATTGAAATATTTGCATAAATGGAAGCTGTCTTCCTGCCATTGCAGGGATACAAAGCTCAGTGGGAGAAGAGCGGCTGCCCTGGGCTCCACGTTCAAGCTAAGGGTCTGGACTTTTCCCAAAGAAATGAGAGACACTGAAAAGCCCTGAAACTGCCCACTACATCGTGCCAAGTCTCAAGGCCTCCTGCTTCAGGTGACCTGTCTGGGAGTGAGGAGATCTCTTAAAAGCCAATTTTGCCAATAACCACATTATAATCTTAGGCAAATCCATTTCAGTGGGCTTTGCTTTCTTTAGCATCATTTTTAAAATGAGACCTTGAGAGGAAATATTCCAGTCATCAGTATAAGGTGGCATAGAATGGGTCAGCTCTCAATGTCACCCAGGCCAGCATCTAGAGCTCATGACCTTGCGCAAGTTATGTAACGATTCTGGACTTAAGTTTCTTCGTCTTGAAAATAACATCTACAGCAGCCCACCTCGCATATCTGTTTTGCAGACTAAATGGCTGTAGGTAAAAACATTTAGAAGCCAACACCACAGGTCAAATTTGTCACAATATCACAACTGGTCACATCAGGTGAGGGCCCATCGTCAAGGCAGGACACAGCCCCATAAATCTCTAAGACATGGTAGGAGTCGTGGTTGTTTCTGGGATGGCAGGGAGTGTGGTGAGGGCAATTCATTGGAAACAATGGCTCCAGTTAGAAGAGGAGGAGCTGACCAGGGCTGGCAGCATGAAAGCCCCATCCAGGACCTAGGCTCCAAGAGCAGTGGGCAGTTATAGGCTAAGTAAGACCTGGAAGCATCTAGCAAACCTGGTGGATACTACGGCAAACCAAGGATCCCATCACAAGGGGAATTATTCCATAACTCACCCCCTTGTGGCATGAGATATCTGAACTACCAGCAGACTTGCTTGGGCTCACCCTAGGACAAGGTCAGGATAACTCTGCTGCTTGAAAGTGCTCCTACCTTGGGCAGGAAAACGTTGGAGCAGACACGAATTAAGAGCCACTAGTATTGATCCCCTGGTTTTCTTGATCCCATAGTCAACTTGAAGGTGTGGGTGGTGCAGATGATCACCTTGGTTAGTTATGGTAGTCAGGCCTCCACATCTGAATTACAAACTGACTTCACAGTTCAAGAAACGGAAGCCAAGAAAGACACGTGATCTTTACCCCAGGGACATTGAATGAATTACCAACTAATGCCAACGCTGAATTCACCTTGCATTTCCTGATTTGCTCTTTCTGCCATAATCTATCCCATTGTATTTTTTGGTTACTGAAATTTATTTTACATTTTTTTAAAATATTTTATTTATTTGACAGACAGAGATCAAAAGTAGGCAGAGAGGCAGGCAGAGAGAGAGGGAGAAGCAGGCTCCTTGTTGAGCAGAGAGCCCGATGTGGAGCTCGATCCCAAGACCCTGAGATCATGACCTGATCTGAAGGCAGAGGCTTAACCCACTGAGCCACCCAGGTGCCCCAGTTTATTTTACTTTTAATCTACTATTTTTTTTAATTCATCACCAGTAGATCACATTCATTTTTACCCTTCTTTAGATGCTCTATTTGGCACTATTTACGTTTGTTGATCTTTATGAATCTCTAGGTTCATGAGCTTTTTTATCTGCTGTCCTATCTCCCACCTTATTTTTTTTTCTTATTTTTCTTATTTTAGATATTTAGGTCCTTTCTCATTCTCTCGGATTATTTATTATCAATATTACTATTAACTCTCCTAAATCTCCTCTTTTCTTTTTGCTCGCCTCCTCCTTTGATACACACACTTCTTCCCACGGAGACCAGAATGACGGGACAGTGAGGGTCGTGCTCACTTCCATGACACTGCTGCAGTGTGCTAGGCAGACAGACTCACTGGTGGTGAAGGACCCCTTCTGCAGGAAGTTATGATGCCAAACTTGAAGCCAAAGAAACATTCATGACTGGCCCAACTCTAAATTTAAGACATGTGTTTTCCTTTCCCAGTATTTATAAAACTACTTTTGTTTCCCTCTTGTGACAAGTGCTCTAGTGTTTAAGAAGTTACAAGAAAGGCTACAGAGATCAAAGAGTAACAAAACAGAACCCTATCATTCATAGAAGGGAAATGTGAGTCTCGAATTGGATTAAATCCTGGAAATTTTCAAGGATGGATGTAAGGCAAGATTTTATACTTGGTTGGGAAGTTCGATGGATGTCTTAACAATTGCTAGGGGCAGCTCCGGGTCGGCTGCAAGTCCCCAACCCAGGCTGGTGGCTCACCACGGGAACGAGGGTCCCAGCAGGTGTGTAGAAGCCAAGCCCATCCTCTCATTTTCTTCAGTGAATTCTACTCGGAATTCTGCTGAGGGAGGCTGTGCCTCTCCTCTCAGACAGTGTCCACCTGGGCTCTGACCTTGGTCTTTAACCCCTGAATCCCCCCAAAGTGTCCTTCATTTAACCCTTTAAACCCCCAAAGCGTCCTTCATTCTCCAGTGCCTCCTGGTTCAGTTCTGACAAACAGATTTCCCTCCAGAAAGCCAGTCAGACATAAACACCAAACCAAGGAAAAGGCGTGCCGTCCCTGGACCCTTTGTTACCTGTCCCCTAAAGTCTCTGCTCTGTGTTTGGATCGAGAGAAGAAATTTGCCTTTGCTGCAGACTGTTTCCCAAAAGTAGTAAGGTAGGAGTTTGACACTTTAGAAATGTGATATTTGATTCTGAAAGATGACAAAAGCCTTAAATTGCAAAATAAACTCTAGATAAATTCATATGTATTACCTAGGTTTCTATTACGTATTTACAAATAGACTCCTACTCTGGAGAAAATTGGTATAACAACCCTAAGGAGTAGAAAAATCTCTCATCAGCCAAGAAAGACTCTTTCCCCCCGCACCCCCCCGTTCACTTGAACACAGACTTTGCAGCGTAAAGTTTACAAAGTGCAGCCACCTTCATGGTCTTTTCCACTATGTCCTGGCGCAGGGCTGATGCCCAGCTCCTGCCATGGAGAGATCGTGGTCATCCATTAAGACTCCGCACAGCTCTCACTCACTGCCCCTCTCCTCATGTGAGGTGCCTCTCCTCCACATTGCCATGGCAACCTGCATATTTATTTACCACAGCACTTACTACACTGTGTATGGAACTACTTTGCTCCGATATTGCATTCAGTAGCCACTTTTTTTTTTTATTAACTTATAACGTGTTATTTGTTTCAGGGGTATAGGTCTGTGATTCATCAGTCTTACACAATCCACAGCACTCACCACAACACATACCCTCCCCAGTGTCCATCACTGGGGAGCGAAGCCACTCCATCCCTCCCACCATTTTTTCAGGGCTAGCCTTCTTGTTTTTTCATGCTGACAATGTTGAAATTTATGCCCTTTCTGTGATGCTGGAACACAGCAAAGGTTAAAGAACCTTCCCATCTTTTGATCCAGGAAACAAGGGCAGATGTCAAAGAACCACCTTTCCCATAAGACTCAGGTGAGACTCACACAGATGCCCACCCCTGATTTCCCTGTGACAGGGCAGGCACATGCCCTCCCTCTTCCCACTCTTTGCCTCATTAATGATTAGCTGAACTGCTGGTCCCCACAGCAAAATGCTTATTAACTAAATTTGGTTACGATTCCGTCCTTCCCCTAGGACCTGAACTTTGGATCATCCTCACCTCATCTCAGGGTAAAACTTTCTCTGATCTATTGCTGATCCAGGGCAGACTTTAATCCTATTTCCCCACACCCTCTTCTTCCTTGTGTGCTCTTCCCTGTATAAGAAAATCCTTTTTGCCTAATCCTTGAGACACTTGCAGATTCGTGTTCAGAGTGTTCTCCTTATTGCCCTTGTTCTCCTCCCCCTGTTGCAATAGGGAGCTCAAGATTTTTCCACCACACATGTCATCTGTAAGAGAAAGATTCTTCTGCAGAGTATAGCTGCCCATCCCAGCGCCTGCTCTCAGTGCCCATGGTTTTATGCATATTCAGCAGGGTGATTGCCTGGTCTAAATTGTGGCCTGGGGATTTTTTTAAATTTTATTTTATTTATTTATGTCTTTATTTTTTTAGAGACAGAGAATGGGCAAGGGGAGGGACAAAGGGTGAGGGAGAGAATTTTAAGCAGGTTCCCATACCTTATGAGAAGCCCCTCATGAGGCTCCATTTCATAACTCTGAGACCATGATCGGAGCTGAAATCAACAGTTGGACGCTTAACCCACCGAGCCACCCAGGCACCCCATGAGCTGGGGACTTTTTAATTACTTAGTTAGTTTAATAATTGTTTTTGCTATACAAATTTGTTTTTAAAAAACAACACAAAAAACAACCCATTGAATTACCTTGCATTAGCATGTGTTTGAATTCCTTTAGACTGACTTTACCATCATGCAATTTAAAATAAGTAGCATAAACTTTAATAAATTTTGAACTGTAAAAAAAAATTATTTCTTTGCCTTGCGATAATCTTTTTGAGTAAAATCTCTCCTTAATAAGTCCAGATTTGTTTTTTTACTTGACAATATATTCTTACACAGTAGGGTCTTGGAAAAATTTAAGCTGTTGTATTGACAATATATTCTTACACAGTAGGGTCTTGGAAAAATTTAAGGAAACTTCGATTCTGAAGCCCAGTGTTTTTAATTAATAACTAAACCCAAAGTTTCCTTTCTATTTTATTTTTCTGGCAGGCTTCAGTTAGTCATGAACCTTTAAGTCAGCATCTTCTCTTATCCTTGAGATCTTTATAGGACCCACTGGTGGCACAGTTAGGATGGGGCTTTGACTTTTAAAGAAATTTTCTCATTATAATTTCTTCTAACTATGATGGTTACCTATTTTTCATTGGATATGTAGATACTTTATTAAACTTTCAAATTTTTCCTCACTTTATTCTTGCCCTAAAATAAAGGCTATTTTAAAATTTCTTTTTACATCTAAAGCAAGGTTAAAAAAAAAGAACATAATCAGTAAATGCATATGAAAATATAGAACTCAAAAACTTTAATGACATTCAAGACAATCTATGGTATTTTAGATGCTAACTTGCATTATTCATAATAGACTCACAGGAAAGTATAAAAAAATACGAACAAAACTACAATGTCAGAGAGCTTCCTGTTAAACATGGCAGATTGAATATATGAGTTTATTTCTTCTCCATTTACATAAGAGTAAAGGAATTTTTTCTTAATATATAAACCTAGGAAACAAAGAGAATACATGGAGAAATATCAACAAATTTTGGAAGCTGGCAAGAAGATGGACCAGTAGGGTCAACATGATAGGACCGGAGAAAAGAAGCCAGTAAGAAGCAAGTCCACGTGCACCACCACTGCCTGGAAACACTCAGGAGATAGAGTCTCCTCTGAAGGCAGGGACAGGTGGTGAGAACAAGGGAAGTCATGGAATGAGTTTAAGGGAACAGTTAGGCACCCAGATGCCCCTCAGCAGAAAAGGGACAGTTTACCCTCTGGGGGTTGGAACAGAGACATGCTTTAGGGCATCAAGCCCAACTGAGGTCTTGGCCAAGGACCAAATAGGGGTTAAGTGAAAGTCTATATTTGAACTTGCAAAACCACTTGCTCTCCCTCCCCCACTCAAGAGCTGGCAGCCTCCCTCCCCTCTAGTCAGGACATTGGGAGGACAGATCTCCTAAGGCAAAAAGACTTATGGGCATGGATGTTTGGGAGTCCTCCAGAAAAAAAGACAGCTTGCTCCTTTGTCATATCACCAAGGAAAAAGACAGCTTGCTCCCCTGTCATTTCACCAAAGAGCTCACCAAGGTGCACCCACCGCCCGCCCCCCCCCAGCCCCGTGTATGTACAGCTTCCAAATGGGTCCTTAGTGCCCCCGCTCTGAGGGATGACTAGGCCGAGGATTGGGGACAAATGAGGAAATAATTAACTTGTAGAAAATGAGAAAATACACAAGGAATTGTAATTAGTATCCTCAGGGAGATCATAAAAATATCGTATCTCTCAGGGGAAAAAAAGCACAAGATGCTGTTAACAACAACCAGGTATTTATAGAAAACATGACATCCTACATGAAAAATGCAGAAAAGGGTGAGGAGGTGACATCAAGGAAATCTCAAAAATAAAAAGGGAAATAGAACAAAAAGACAAATTCAAAAAGTGCAAGAAAAAAGTCAAAAAATTAAAATTAAAAAAATTTTAATTATAAAATTTATAATTATAAAGCAAATATTCAATGAATAGGAATTAGAAAAATCAAAATCAGAAGAAACAGAGGAGGGGATTTAACAACAAAAAAAAATGACAAAATAAAAAACTTTCCATGGACGTAAGCATGTGAATTTTCAGATTAAATGGGCTCATAGAGTATTCAACTAAGCAACTGAAAAAGACCCTGGCCACATATATCAGGATGAAATTAGAGAACACCAGGACCTGTTTCCTGACAGAGACTCCAGGAAAGAAGAAATGGAAGGATACAGGATTAAAATGTCATTGGATTTCACAGCAGTAGTGGAAGCTTGAAGACCAAAAAGCAATACCTTCAAAATTCTGAAGGAAAACAACTTCCAACCTCCAAATTTGATACCAGCCTTGGTCTAAGGAAGAAGAAAAATATTTTTCCATCTACAGTGTATCTCCCATGCACCCTCAGAAAAGCTCTGAAATAAACCACGAAAGAGGAATACTTGAGATCCAGAAAATAGCAGACACATGACAAAGGAGAAGCAAAAGGGGTTTTAAAAAGGATGGAGAAGAAAGGGGCACCTGGGAAGCTCCCTGGGTTAAGTGTCTGACTCTTGGATTTGGCTCAGGTCACAATTTCACGGGTCCTGAGATCAAACCCTGCACTGGGGTCCGTGCTCAGTGGGGGAATCTGCTTGAGATTCTCTCCCTCCTTCTGCCCCTCCCCCACTGTGCGTACACACTCTCTCTCTCTTTCTCTAAAATAAATAAATAAATCTTTTAAAAAATATTAAAAATAAAAAGGCTGGAGAAGGGGGTGATGCCAAGCAACGGGACAGCAAGCTGGTGGGTTTGGACACCTGTAAAGAAGGGACTTCCCTAACAAAACAAAGCAAAGATATTAGCAAGTGTGTTTGAAGGAACTGAGAGATTTAGTCCCATCATCTGCTGGGGGTGAGTTACTGACAGGTGCACACGCACTGGCCCCTAACATTTGCAGGCCAAGGCAAGAGTACAATGGAGACCTCCGTCCCGCAGCCCATAGCCCACTGGCTTCCCCTGCCCTGGCTTTTTCCTCCACCGTGAGGGGCTTTGCAAAGACCCATGGACATTGACAGCTGCCTCTGGGTCAGTCCTTGGCCTGGGAGCGTGCACACAGCAGCACCTTCTGCTTTTACCAAAAGGAACCCGAAAGGGGCACTGGGACCATCTAGGCAGGAACTCGTGGAGTCCAGAGTCTCAGAAGAAGGTCTAGGAGGACAGAGGGGCATAGGTTCCTGGTGGACATGTCCCCATCCCCTTGGCCTTCATGTATTCCTTGCCATGGAAGGGTGAGGATGGGGTAAGACTAGAGTCTAAAGCTCGTAGCCAAGGGCAAGAGGCCTTTTTGTCTGGGTCTAAGTTTACTTGACATAGAATGTCAAGGAAACTGTTACAAAAGCAATTACTAACTTAAGGGCTAAGAAACATTATATAAGGGAAGGAAAGGTCATCATAGATTTTTCCTTTTTAAAAAAACCTTTAAAATATTAATCAGCTTTTTATGTGGCTCAGCTATGAATAATATTTATATAGTTATAATAATGTAGACATTAAATATTGATTTATTCCCAAATTGTGTTATAACTATTTTGGGAGGTTGGGAAGAGGGAAAATTTCTGTGCAAGGTGGGGTTAAACTTTCACAGAATTACTCAATAGTAACTAAAACTAAACTATGCACTGAGAATTAGAGGGAGAGAGACAGGTAGAAAGATGTTGCCTAGTCTTCAAAAGCTATTACAATTTGACTTTTGAAACTATTTACACTATTATCTGATAAGATACAAAATTAAATGAAAACAAAGGAGATCATTAGAAGAAAATACTGGGTGAGAAAAATCAATGAGAAAAAACCCAGAAAATATAGAAACGTCAAAAGGGAGGAATAAACATTTTTTAATAAAAATAAAGACCAATAAAAAGTGGAAGAATGCATAGGTCCAACTTGCAGACATAATAATAAAAAATTCATTTTAGACTCCCTGCACCATCTGGCAGAGCTTTCGTGGATTGTCATTCATTAATTTTATTGCCTTATTTTATTCCTCACAACATGCCTCTGAGTTAGTCTGTCTGTAGCATTTACCAAATGTCCAGCATAAATAGACTGCAGGGCAAGAAGGAGAGCTAAGAACAAAAGAGAAATAAATCTTGTTTTCCAGGTGATTTACCTCCCACTGAGAGACAACCAGCGCTAAGTGGGAAAGCATGAATACACAACGAAAAAACACGTAGAAATCCTGCCTCTTGCAGGCTAGAAATGAACAGGCTTGCTGGAGAACTTCTGAGGCGTCGAGGAATTTGCAGTGGGAAGGAGGCTTTATGGAAGTAATTGGTTTGTATGCTGCATTGAAGGAGGGAAGAAAAGAGCTCTTGGAAGGAGATAAGGGAGTACAATTGACCAGGACAAGGTCCAACAGGGTAGCAAAGGAGTAATGCTGAAGAGATAGAGACCCCTGGCGCCCTGGACCAGGTCTAACCTGCGAATCCCGCCCATCCTCCGTGTCCAAGGCAACCCTCACCTTCCAATTCAAACTCCACCTCCCCGAAAGCCACAGAACGCGCCCCATTAGGAAAGACACCAGTAATGTCTCCCTCCTCTTCACCCTCAGCCGGGGTCCCACACCTTCATTTTGAGCACTTTCAGGATGCTCTGCCCTGTCCAGTGTTCCCTGAAATCGCAAGACCACACAGCAGGAGGCTGGCCTGTAACATGGAATCGGTTGGGATTTTCGCTTCACCCATTTGCTACAGCTGCGGTGTTTCCGGGCTTGCAAATCGGACATAATCATTGGCTTGCAGTGTTCTTGGAAGAAGGGAGATGATGCGGGTGGCGTCTCTGTCAAAGAGTAGGTGTGTGAGACACGGTAGCTGCTAGCTATTATTACCACAGAGGCTATTGTTTTTGTGTAAATGTTCTTTTGTCAATTAAACTGTAGGTGTCTTGAAAACAGCGACTTTGCCTTTTTCCTTCCTTGGGATCATCGTGCCAAGCACTTGGTGGATACTGCTGAATCAGAGCAGACTGATCAAGACAGAACTGGTCGCTGTACAGTGTGTTGCTTTAAGACAGAGAATCCCACGCCACTAATTAAAATAATTCTAAGTGCTGATCATTGGGAGAACGCCACTGACTCTAATCCAGACACAGGAGCAAAGACTCTCAGGTATAAATTCTTTGGTCCTACCATGTTGCAATGCAACACCCTTTAAATGATAAAGAGAAAAATGCCCTTGAAAATATCTGAACTATACTTCCTTCCCATGTGCATGTAAGTATAAAATCATACAAAAAAGTTGAAACGTTTAAGTCGTAGTTGGAGTTGGAACTAGAAGCCCAATTTGATCTAATTCAGCAAAATATTGAGGGCCGACTGAATGAAACTCTCTTGAGCCAGACATGAGAAAGGGAATAAAATATATGGTCTTTGACTTTAAAGAGCTTATTTAGGAGAAAAGAAATAAAACATTTACATACAAATAATAGTGCTAAAAGTGATCTTTTGATTTTCTGTTTATTGTTCTATCCGTTTATATGCAGAAATGTAAAACGAGGTTCTGGATTTTATTTATTTATTTTTAATTTAGGTTTTTGTGTTTTGTTTTTTGTTTTTGTTTTTGTTTTTGTTTTTTGAGAGAGAGAGCCAGTGAGCACATGAGCAAGTGGGGAGGAGCAGAGGAAGAGGAGAGAGAGAATCCCAAGCAGGATCCACACTCTGCTCTGCATGGAGTCTGACTCGGTCCTCAATCTTACGATCACTGTGAGATTATGCCCTAAGCCGAAACCGAGAGTTAAACGCTTAACCAACTGAGTCACCCAGGTGTCCCAAGGCTCTGGATTTTAAACAATGGAACATTATTGTGACAACCAGAATGCTAACTGTGCAGAAACCTATACATGCTTATACTCATGCTGGCCATATTTTAAATTGTTGGGATTTTGAAGTCACTTAGACTATGTCAAGATAGCATTTATTCCAATATACAGAAGCAATGCTTTCCACCCCCACCCCACCCCCCTCACACACTCTTTTTAACTACAGAGAAAAACGTGGGTATGTTCTTTAAAGGGTGCATTCTGAATTCTCTCATGTTTTCTACATTTCTTAACAGTTTCATTATACACCATATATGGTGAGATACACTTCTGTGTGTGAATTCTTCTTGCCTCAAATATAAGGAGATCTACCTCAGCTCCTTTTTAACAATAGCTTGAATATTATATTCATTGAGAGTTGTCAAATCAAAAATCCTTTAACTGAAGTGAACCATGTTTTTAGGGTTTCCAAGTATTAAAAGATAAAATCAGCATTTTCCTGGCCACATTTATTATGTGGAGTGAAATCCTTCTAAATCAACAGAAGAAAATGCCTTTGAAAGTGTCTGAACACCAAGTCTTTTTTAAATGGAACATTAGAGCTGGAATTACTGACCTAAATTCTTCCTCCTTCGCTCACACAAATATCTATTATAGCATTTATTTATGTTGGATGATCTGCCTGGTGCTATAAGGAATATAAAAATTAACAGGACTCAGCTTCTCTGGTGCCTTGTTAAACGGTTACAAATTCCTCCCACTTCAGGGGATGGTTTCTGTCCCTCTTCAGACCAGGCTGGTCATGTGACTTCCTCTGATGAATAGAGTGTGGGGAAGTAACAGGTGAGATCCAGAGGCTAAGCCTCAGGAGGTCTTGCAGCTTTTGCCCTTTTTGTCTTGGGACCTTGTGACAACCACACTGTAGAGAGGCCCAGGGTTAAAGACTACTTGGAGATGGAGGCTCAGCTCTCCAACTGTTGCATCTGAGCCCAATTCACAGCTGACCTACAGCCGAATCCAAGAACCACATGAAAGAACTCAAGCAAAACCAGCAAAGAACTATCCACTCAAGCCACAGAATTGTGAGAAATAATACATCACTGTTGTGTTAAGCCACAAAATCTTGATACAGTCTGCTATGCAATAATGGACAACAGACCCAAATTGACACCTGGCAGTAGAATTCTGCTGTAGCAAAATCTTAAAACATGAATGAGTTTCTGTACCCAATTCCTGCATATATTGCAAGGGTAAGGGAGGTTCTCACCATCAAGCAATTCTCCGACACAAGCTGGGTGTCCTAGAATTCAACTCAGTTATGACACTGTGTACATGGAGCTAGAAGCAGATCCCACAGGTTAAGGGCTTGGTTTCACAATCCTGCCAACCCCCCACCCTTCAGATGCCAGTCCCAAGCTCAGGTTGACATCTGTGCTTTTGATCACCCAGAGATTCTGACCATTGGAGAGTCCAATGACTCCCTCCTTGGGTTGAATTAATTTGCTACAGCAGCTTGCAGAACTCAAAGAAACACTTTAGTTACTATATTACTGGTTTATTATGAAAAGATATAACTCAGGGACAGTCACGTGGAAGAGATGCCCTGGGTAAGGAAGGGGAGAAGGGCATGGAGCTTCTATGCTCTCTTGGAGTCTGTCCCTCTCCTCAAAACTCCATGTGTTCACCAACCTAGAAACTCTCCAAACCCCATCCTTTTGGATTTTTATGGAAGCTTCATTACATAGGCACAATTGATTAAATCATTGGCCATTGGCGATTGATTCAACCTCCAGTCCCTCTCCCGTTGGGGGAGATCAGCCAGAGGACACGATGGCCAGATGACCTATGAGCTGGACCCACATGATCGGAGGATCCTCACCACCCCCATCCTTGGAATGTGTGTTTTGCTTGCCTTCCTAAATCCAGAAGCAGTCCCCAAGGACAAAGCCTTGAGATAGTGACACAGTGTTGAGATCGTCTGGAAGGTATACATGATCAAACTTTGTTAAAACCTCTGTATAAACTTTTAAGATTTGGCAGGTGGGTATGGAATTCTACTCATCCTGGGCCACCCAGACAGGTCTCCTATGTAAATTCCCTAGTTTATGAAACCTGCCTCTGAGCAATATGTAGGGGTGTCCCTCTGCCCTCTGTATCTGGGCTGGTTTCAGATTACACTCAGGAAGCCCCAAGAAGTTTCAAAACAACACTCCCCTCTGGGAAGTCAGTGGGGTTGGACAGAAAGTTCCAACTTTCTAATCCCAGGGCTGGTTCTCCTGGCAACCATCCCCCATTTTTGGGCGTGTTCAGAAAGTCACCTCATTAACACAACAAAGACACCCTTATGCTCTCATCACTTGGGAAATGTCAAGGGTTTTAAGAGATCTGTGCCAGTAATGTGGACCACGACCAAATATATATTTCTTATTATAAACCACAATATCTCAATGTGGCACTGGTTTTAGTACTGGGTTGCAGGTGAAGGTTGAAAAGCAGTGAAAGAGTCCTTAGTAAAGGCTGGGAGAGAAGGATGAGTTGGTATTAAAGGCTGGGGAATGGCACTCGTGTTTTGGAGTGATGGAACATTTGTAAGACAATTTTCTGAACTAATGCAGAGCACAAAAATTGTACCTAAAAGAACTTAAGGCTATGGCAGCAGCAAGTTCAAAGTGTCAGCTAGAGCACTTCAGCTATGTATGATAAGAAGGAACTCCTCAGTCTGCAAGCAAAACTCAGAGGAGAGGTGAAAGACCCAGAATTTGTTGATATGGAAAATAATACTATTTCATATTCTTGCTCTCTCCAATGCTTACCCTACAAGAAGCTGACTGAGAAAGCAAACCTAGGTCATTTCTTAAGGAAAAGGAAAGATGTTTCTGAGGGTAAAGCCAACAGCCCAGAGTCAAAGAGAGTAAGAAACCACGAAAACACTTCAAAGGAGCAGAAACAAGCTCTCATTAAAGAATATTTGCTGTCCCTACAGCCACTCTGGAAAATAGTATGAAGGTTCCTCAAAAAATTTAAAATAGAGCTACCCTACCACCCAGCAATTGCACTACTGAGTATATATCCCAAAGATACAAATGTAATGATCTGAGGGGGGCACCTCCACCCCAATGTTTATAGCCCCAATGTCCACAATACCCAAACTATGGAAAGAGCCTAGATATCCATCAACAGATGACCTAATAAAGAATATATGGTACATCTATACAATGGAATATTATGCAGCCATCAAGAAAATAAAATCTTGCCATTTGCAATCACATGGATAGAACTAGAGGGTATTATGCTAAGTGCAATAAGTCAATCAGAGAAAGACAATTATCATATGATCTCACTGATAAGAGGAATTTGAGAAGCAAGACGGAAGATCATAGGGGAAGGGAGGGAAAAATGAAACAGGACGAAACCTGAGAGGGACACAAGCCATAAGAGACTTAATCTCAGGAAATAAACCGAGGGTTGCTGGGGTGGAGGGGGTGGGAGGGATGGGGTGGCTGGGTGATGGACATTGGGGAGGGTATATGCTATGCTGAGTGCTGTGGATTGTGTAAGATTGATGAATCACAGACCTGTACCCCAGAAACAAATAATACATTATATGTTAATAAATTTTTTTTTTAAAGAATATTCTCTGTTCCTAAGGCAGGGGGAATTGTCAATATGATCCAATTGGATTTGAAAACTGCTGTGTGCGAGTAAGTGCCATATGCTTCTTGTCTTCCCTGTGTTCTTCTCACTCTTGAATACGAGTTTTTATTACAGTTACCAGTTGTGGTATGTTGGTTGTCTATGGGCAGATAACTCGAGATTTCAATTCATAGATAGCCAGATCAAGAGCTGGTCTCTCCACGTATTACACCAGAGAAGCCCTGTCCACCTCCGGGTCTGATGGAAACCATGGGATCATGGTCTCAGACTCTGATGCTGAAAATTGAGGTGGGATTATTAGGGGAGGATGTGAGTATATTTTGTCTTTGAAAGGGATGTGAATTATTTTGGCCAGATGATACATCTTTGCAAACACTCAAACCCTCAACAATTTCTTCCAGCTTGTGTATCCCCGTGCACCCTCACTTTATCATTCCTTCTGTAAAGAGGTGGAGTCAACTTCCTCATCTCTTAAATTTGGACTAGTTTGTGAGTTGCTTTGTTGCTTTGATCGGATGTGGTAAGAGTGACACCTTGGAAGTCTCGGCCTCAAAGGTCTTTGTAGCTTCTGCCTTTTCTCTCTTAGAGAACTGCCCTGAGACTATCATGCCTTGAAGCAACCAAGGATAGAAGAGAAGCCCAACCATCCCACCTATGCGAGCTGAGCCCAGTGCTCAATGGCACCATCATCCCTCAGTTAAATATTGTCTGATGAGTGGGCAGAAAAAAACCAGGAAAGAAGCATCCAATTAAATCATGGAACTGTAAGAAATAATAAACTTTCTTTTAAGCCACTCAGCTTTATGCAGCAAAAGATAGCTAAGCATTTCCTGTTCTTTCAGTGTTTATAAAATGTTAGGAAAGAGAAGATATGTACATTCAATTAAAGATGTCTTTAAGAATGATTGTGCTAAATATCATAAGAGAGGCAATACTAAATTCTGGGACTTCAAACAGGTGCTGGTGAGGATGTGGAGGAAGAGGACCCTCTTGCACTGTTGATGGGAATGCAGACTGGTGCAGCCACTCCAGAAAACAATATGGAAGTTCCTCAAAAAGGTAAAAAGAGAACTAGCCTATGATCCAGTAATCACACTACTGGCTATTTACCTCAAAATTACAAAAACGTGAATTCAGAAGGATACATGCACCTTTATGTTTATAACAGCATTATTTGCAATAGCCAAATTATGGAAGCAGCCTAAATGTCTACTGATTAGTGAATGGATAAAGAAGATGTGGTATCTATCTATCTATCTATCTGAATATTATTCAGCCATTAAAAAGAATGAAATCTTGCCATTTGCAGTGACATGGATGGTACTAGAGAGTGAAATAAGTCAGTAAGAGAAAGACAAATACCACATGATTTCACTCATATGTGGCATTTAAGGAACAAAGCAAACAGGTAAAGGGAACAAAAAGAGTGAGAGAGACAAACCAAAAACTAGACTCTTAACTATGGAAAATAAACTGATGGTTACCATAGGGGAGGTCGGCGGGGCATGGGTGAAACAGGTGATGGGAATTAGGGAGTGCACTTGTTATGAGGAGCCCTGGGTGATGAAAATAAAAACTTAAAAAAATTAAATAAAATTTGGGAGTTCAGAATAAGGGAGACTCAATTTTGTTTGGAAAGATGGATGAACATCTATAAAGAAGACAATTTTTAAACTGAATCTTAAAGAGTATTTTTTAGTTAAGGAGAAGCAGAAACAGAAATCTTAAGTTTTCTTGGAGAGGAGCCTCCCTAATTTCCCTTATTGATTTGTTGAGGTGAGAAGAATAGTGCTCCCCAAAGGAGTAGGAGTGGGCTGAGGAAGATGGGAACAATCATTTTGGCTTATCAATAGCCCTTTCCTCTGTTTCCAGAAGAAACTAAGAGCTACTCTATTTCGTATTTCAGTTATATATAGAGAATATATATATTCTCTATATATCGTTGCCTTATCTTAATTATTGGATAAGACAAGGTAGGGAAAATCCTCTTTGGGCAGGCTGGCAGAATTTGACACCACTAGTGTGGCATTGGGAGTCCATAAAGCTTATTCCTTAAGCGAACTTGCTCCTAGGCACCCACATCAAACACAGAGAATTTCTGCAGGGAGACATGGGACTCTCTGTTACCAATCATTCCAGTTCTCATCCCTCGCCCCAGGCTGAGAATCCTTGGAATACTGATGCTCATTCACAGAAAATGTGCGTTTCTTGTTCTTACTGAAAGAGCTTTCCAAGGATCCACATCGGAATCTGAAGGGATCGGCTTCATTTCAATTGTACATGACTTTAAATGAATATTAGAGAACATATCTGTTTCTGTAAATATGAGCAAGCAGAAAATAAACCAGCAAATAGTTAGGCAAACTGAAGAATCTGGTTATTCATCCAATACATATTTCATAAGCACCTACTATATGCCAGGGACTGTTTTAAGTGCTGGGGATATATCAGAAAACAAAATGTAAAAAGATCCCTATTCTCATTCTAGTGAGGCTAGAGAAGGATCAAAAGAAGGACAACCATTAAAAGGGTATATTAAATAAGGAGCACCTGGGTGGCTCAGTGGGTTAAAGCCTCTGTCTTCGGCTCAGGTCATGATCCCAGGGTCCTGGGATCGAGCCCCGCATCAGGCTCTCTCCTTAGCAGGGAGCCTGCTTCCTCCTCTCTCTCAGCCTGCTTCTCTGCCTACTTGTGATCTCTGTCAAATAAATAAATAAATAAAATCTTTTTTTTTAAAGGTATATTAAATAAATAAGCTAGAAAATATTTTAGAAGGTGATAAGTGTATGGAAAAAAAAGGAAAAATTGGACAGGAAGAGGGGAATCTGGAGTACATGTGTTGGAGAGGGATTACAGTGCTGAATTGGATGGTCTGGATAGGCCTTACTGAGAAAAGGAAAGGAGGAGGGAGAAAAACTGTCAGAAGCATTTACTTCTCTAAAGTAGATTTTTGCAACACACAAGAGAAAATACTTCTAAATTTCTCACTTACCCACTAAAAAAAAAAATCCCAGAGAATGTTGCATCTGTGGAAATTTAAGAAGCTGAAATGAGATGAAGGGGGCCACTTTGGTAAGAGGAATTGCACAGACATTACTGCTTAATGAGAAACTACAGCAGAGTAATCAATTGCAGCAATATGAGAAATATTTCATGGTACAAAGAAATACTCTAGTTAGAAAATACACAGCACACAGTATGCTCCAAGAAAACAAAATGTCATGATAACGACTGCTCTGAAGTGTAACAAGGAGGAAGTTTTCAGTATCTGAAAGGAGAATGAGGAAAAGAGAGAATATGGGGGACTCTTCTAGAAATCCAGAATAAAAACATTAAGTCACCCAGAAAAAAAAATCCACAACAAAATGAGGTTGTCAGACTACCTAAGTCAAAGTGCTAGGAGGCAAGCCAACAAACCACTTTAGAAAAAACCCTCTGACTCTACAACCAGGCAGCCCATTCCTCATACATGAAAACAACAAATGCAACTACTTGGGCATAGAGAATTCCCTACCAAGGCAGTCTTCCTGAATGAGCCATTGGAAAATTTATGCCAGAACAATGAAGCAAATATAAAAACAAGTCATAGTGGAGTTATCTTGGTAGAAGGACAGGCATTAAGCAGAAAAATGAGTAAGATGCAGAGATGAATTTGCATGTTTATTTGTTTCAATTGTGTTTTAAATGGTTTTAAAACTGACTACTAAAAGATATTTTTAAGTGAATTAAGTGATCACTTTTATTTGTAAGTTAACAGACACTAAATAATGACAACCATAACCACAGAATTATGAAGAAAAATCAAGATGGTGGGTGAGGGGTGCCTGGGTGGCTCAGTAGGGTAAGCGTCTGCCTTCGACCCAGGTCGTGGTCCTGGAATACCAGGATGGATCCTTGGATTACCAGGATGATCCTGAAGTATCAGGTGGAGCCCACTTCTCCCTCTCCCTCTGCACCTCCCCCCACTCATGTGTGTCTATCCTTCCCCTTGCCATGGTGTGTGCTCTCTTTCTCTCACTTGCTCACTCTCTCTCTCAAATAATTAAATTAAATCATTTTTTTAAAGGTTTTTTTTTTTTTTTGGAAAGATTTTATTTATTTATTTGGCAGAGAGCAGGAGTGAGGGCAGGAACATGGGTAGGAGGAGTGGGAGAGGGAAAGCAGGCTTTCCACTGAGCAGGGAGCCCAACATGGGGCTCGATCCCAGGACTCTGGGATCATGACCTGAGTCTAAGGCAGACGATTAATGACTGAGCCACTCAGGCACTCCATAAATACATAAAATCTTTAAAAAAGAAAAAAGGAAAAAGAAAAGATTGGAATGGTGGGGTGGTGGAACTGTATTTATACTTTTTATCCTCCATAAGAGATACTTTTTTAAATGACTAATTTATTGGGGCTTCTGAGTAGCTCAGTCTGTTAAGTGTCTGCCTTCAGCTCAGGTCATGATCTCAGGGTCCTGGGATTGAGTCCCACATCTGGCTTTCTGCTCAGCCAGGAGTCTGATTCTCCCTCTCCCTCTAACTCCCCCTCCCTCCAGGTGCATGCTCTCTCTCTTCTCCCAAATAAATGAATAAAATCTTTTTTAAAAGGGAAAATTTACTAATTTATTACTTACTATAAGATTTTTACTTACAAAAATCTACTTTAGAGAAGTAAATATTTCTGACAGTTTCTCCCTCTCCTCCTCTCATATTCTCAGTAAGGCCTACCCTGACCATCCAATTCAGCACCATAATCCTTCCCCAACCCCTGCACTGAAAAAATTACTTATTTATTACTTACTATACTTACTAGTTATTAGACCTGTTAATGCATGTCTAAAATTGTCTCTGAAAAATCTAAGTTAACCACTGTTAAAACCGAAAGCACAAAGTTTACCTTCTAAATTATTGCTAAAAAATAACAAGTAAAAATAAACATATACAGCAAAAATGAACAAACCAGGAAAAAAACATACAAACAACAAAAATAAAAAGTATTAAATAGTAACAACACCATCCATAACATTTGTAACTTATAAGAAACAGCTGAAGCAAAACAACATAGAGAAACTTAAAACAATTGAAGTGTTCAAAGGCAGAGAAGATCCCATCAAAGGAAAAATATTTTAGTATCTGATAAGTCAAAATACTTTTTTTTTAGAAGGAGCATTATTTTGTATGGGTGAAAGCTGTAACCAATGCAGAAGATATAATGAATAACATAGTACTTACAGGAAGCAAACCTATAGAGAGATTGATAAAAATATAATTGTATTGGAAGAATTTGACCCACTGCTTTCAATTTATGACAGAATTCCTAGGTAAAAATAAAGATAGAAAAGTGGTTGATAAAATAAGGAACAAATTTATCAATACTTTTAGAATATCCTTAAGACCCAAGAAATTACAAAATTTAAGTAAGATGAATAAATGTAAGGTAAATATACAAATATATTATTGCTGCTGTCATTGCTATTGTTTTTGTTATTATACATTAAAAATTCTACTTAATGTGGTAGAACAGGCTGCTGCCAGAAAGAAGCAACTTCCCCCCCCAAAGAAATGTGAATAAATATAATTTAAAAATATTAATTCATAGCTGAAATCAAAAGTAAGAAAGGGAAATCTCCAGGGGTTACAAATGAAGAAGGAATCATCAAAGCAATAAGTGATTGAAATCATGTGACAGCTAGCCAGATCTGTCTCTTAGGGGTAGGGTTTTAATGCTTCCATGATGATGAAATAAAAGTCACGGTCTTGAGACTGAAAGTAGAACTGTCTCCCAGCATGAAACAAGCAGCTGGGAAATGGGGAATCCCAGTTGTAATAGGAATAAAGGAAATTCTACCTGCCTATCTTTGGGCATAACATAGAATGGGCTTTTCACCTCAGTTCATGGGGTGGGGGAGAGAGTGTGCAGGGGAAGGACAGAGATTCCGTTTGCAGTTGACATGATATTATATATATCAAAGACTCCACCAAAAAAAGTTAGAATAAACAAATTCAGTATATTTGCAGAATACAAAACCCATTTGCATTTCTATACACTAACAAACTATCAGAAAGAGAAATTTAGAAAACAATCCCATTTACAATAATATGAAAAAGAATAAAATATTTAGGAATAAATTTAACTCAGGAGGTAAAATATTTGCACACTAAATTGATGAAAAAATTAACGAAGACATGAATAAATGGAAAGACAGTCTGTATATATGGATTATGGTAATCACTATTGTTAAAATGTCCATACTATGCAAAGCAATATACAGATTCACTGCAATCCCAATCAAAATTCCAATGATAGTTTCTACAGAAATAGAGAAAACAATCCTAAAATTTGTATGAAACCACAAAAGACCATGAATAGCTAAAGCAATCTTGAGAAAGAACAATGCCAGAGGAATCACAATCCCTGATTTCAAACTATATAAGAGTATGTAATCAAAAACAGACACTTGTATCAGTGGAGCAGAATAGAGATCCCAGGAAAATACTCATGCCTGTATTATTATAGACAAAGCACAAAAAGTACACTTTGGGGAAATGTCATTCTCTTCAGTAAATGGTGCTAGGAAAACTGGACAGTCACATGTAAAAGAATGAAACTGGACCCCTATCCCATGTACATGATACACAAAAATTATCTCAAAATAAACTAAAAACTTGAAGACTTGAAACCATAAAACTCTAGAAGGAAATATAGGTAAGTTCCTTGACATTGATTTTGGGAATATATTTTTTTGATCCGACACCAAAGCAAAGCAAAACAAAACAAAACAAAACAAAAATAAATAACCAAGTGGGATGACATAAATCTAAAAAGCTTCTTTCTGCACAGCAAAGGAAACCACCAACAAAATAAAAAGGCAACCTACAGAAGGAAAGAAAATATCTGCAAACCACATATGCAACAAAGGGCTAATACTAAAAAATATAAAAGGAACTTACACAATTCAATAGGAAAACAAACAAATAATCCAATTAAAAATGGGTAAAGAACCTGAATAAATTTTTCCAAAGAAGATATACAAATAACCAAGAGGTACATGAAAAGATGTTCAACATTATTAATCAGGGAAATTAAATCAAAACCACAATGAGCTATTTCCTCAGACCTGTTGGGTTGTCCATTAGCAAAAGAAAAGATAAAACAAATGCTGGTGAGAATGTGGAGAAGAAGGAACCTTCGTGCACTGTTGGTGGGAATGTAAATCTTGGTGCAGCTACTATGGAAAACAGCATGGAGGTTTCACAAGAGATTAAAAAATAGGACTACAATATGTACTAGTAATCCCACTTCTAGGTATATACCCCAAAGAAATGGAATCATTATCTCAAAGAGGTGTCTGTGCTTCCATGTTTGCCACATCATTATTCACAATAGGCAAGGTTGGAAACAACTTAAGTGTCCATCATTGGATGAATGGATACAGAAAATGGGATATATAGAGGTAGACAGATAGATAAACAGGTAGCTAGATATAGATAGGTAGATATAGATATTATTCAGCCTTTAAAAAAAAATGAAATCCTGGCACTTTTGACAACATGGATAAAGCTAGAGGGCATTAGGCTAAATGAAATAAGCCAGTCAGAGAAAAACAAATTCTGCATGGTATCATTTATATGTGGAATCCAACCCCCTCCAAAAAAAAAAAAAAAAAAAAAAACCCAAGAAAAATCTTCAAACTCATAGAAGTAAAGGGTTGAATGGTGGTTGCCAGCAGTTGGGGGTTGGGGAAAACAGGGAGAGTTTGCTGAAAGGTTAAAAGATGAATAAGGTTTAAGGAACTAATTTATAACATAGTGAGTATAGCTAATAACACTGCACTGTATAACCGAAATTTACTAAGAAAATAGAACTTAGGTGTTTTCACCAAAAAAGGGAGGGGGTATATTTGAGGTGATGGAGTTGTTAATAAACTCAATGGTAGGAATTTTTTCACAATGTATACACATAACAAATCAAAAAGGAAACAAAAATAAATTTATGAGTCTTAAGATTAAAAATCTGAATGTAAGACTATCAACTCTGTGTCCCTGGCATCTAGAAAAACATCAGGCATCTCAAAAACAAATATTTATTGAAAAAATAAATAAAAATGAATGAAACAAAAAATATATCAAGTTCAAGCAGGATTTAAAAATATGTAGATAAAAAAAAACCAAACACCTAGATACAACTGTAAAACACCACAGACCAAGAGAAATTTTAAAGCCACCAGGGAGGAAAAACAGATTACCTGTAAAGGAATGTCAGTTAGATTGACAACACTCTTTTAAAACAACCAGAGTACAATTAATTAATGTCTTCAAAATGTTGAGGGAAAATCGTTTTTAATCTCAAGCTATATGCCCAACTAAATTATAATTTGAGAGTAAAAAAGAAATAACATTTCAAACATAACAAAGGTTGTTAAGAAAGTTCACTAACCACAGCTCCTCACTTCAGTAAGGAGACAAAGTCACAAAGAAAAATGAGGTACAAATTTCAAAAGTGAGCCAAGAAATTCTTAAAACACCTTGATAGATTTAAACAGGAATTAATTGCAAGCAATAACAATGACAGTAACAGTGGGGTCGAATAAGTGGTAGGACTAAAACAATAGACAGCAACAGTTTTGAAAGATGGGTAAGTTCAGAGAGAAATTTTCTTCTATTATTCTGGATGAGAATGGAGAGATTGACTGACTCTGGACTTTTTAGCAAAATCTACTGGTAAAACAACTATATTGAAATTTGGGAGATAACATGTAAAATAATAGGAACAGATAACTTCTAAACCCAAAGGGTAGAAGCAAGGAAAAGCATGAAAAGAATAAAACCCGATTAGACCAAGAAAAGCAATGTTTGATGAGAGCAGGCTAACAAAGCATTGCACTGTGAAGCAGGGGGAGGTGGGGACTGTCATGGACTCCTGATGGGCAGAGAGACTGGAACACCATTTCTGGAAAGCAATTTGACTATATATACCAAGGGCCATAAAAGTGTTCATTGCTTATTAAGTCAACCTCCCGGAATTTATCCTAAGGGGGAGAAAGTAAAGATGTGGAGAAATATTTATATAGAGACATTCCTTATATCATTATTTATACTTGTCAAACATGGAAAATAGCCTAATGTCTAAATTTTTTGAGTTTTAAACTATTCAGTCATTATTTTGTGCCCAATGCATATTAAATAAACTAATACAGTAATATTATATAATTTTAAGTAAAAAAATGCAGAATAATAAAAAGTAGATGATGTCTACTGAGTGTTAAGTATGATCAGTCATTTTTCCGAGCTTTTCTTATAGTAATCCCTTTAATGCTCATGAGAGCACTTGGAGATTGATGCTATTATTATTATCATTTTATAGGTGAGGAAATCAAGATACAGAGTATTCACTTGCTCAGGCTTCGGCAGCTAGTAAGTGGTAGAGTTCTGATTCATACCCAGGCAATCCAGTCACAGTGTTGAGCTCGTTACCACTGTGTTGTCTTAACTAGATTCAGGCCAATTGTGTGTGTGTGTGTGTGTGTGTGTGTGTGCGTGTGTGCAAAATATACCTTAATTCTCAATGTCAATGGTTATAGCTAAGTGGAGGGATTATGAATAATTTTTAATATACTAACACTTTCTCCATTTTCATGATTTTCTCCAATGAAAATGCTGACTCTTACAACCACACAACCCTTCATAAAGGATAAAGCCATGAGCCCATTTGACAACCATTCTATAATACTATCCCAGTAGGACAACCATGCAGTTGTACTCACTCGTAAACCAGCAGATGAATAAGCTAATGGGGAGGTCCTTAAACTTCTCTGGGATGTGAACAGCTTGAGAATCTGGTGGAAGCTAGATCCCTTTTCCCCCAATATGTGACTCAGGAGATTCCCAGTAGCCGATTGTAGACCCAAAGTCCCCACCCTCTTAAGAATGAGACAAGTTAAGGTGCTTCACTTTATCCACAGCGTCAACTTCCTGGCCCACTGCCAAGAACAAGGAAGAAAGCACCTCCTGTATTTCTCCCCCTGACTAAGGTGTCTTTGACCTGATGATCCTTGCCAGTGTCCCTGCCCCAGTCCCTTCCTCTGGGTGACTGGGTACTAAAGGGACCAAACAATAGAAATTCAGATCTATCAATATAAAAACCATGGCCATGGTGAGGTGGCCAGGGTCCTGTGACATATTAGAAGAGAGTAGTAGCTCCAGGGAGGGCCTGAAGGGGATAGACTCCGTGACAGTGCTGTGTGAATCACTTGGAGTAGGTGTGCCAAGAAGACAGGCGTATAATAAAAAATAAACAGAAAAATAAGCTACTTTATTTTGCCTAGTATATTCTTGATGAGAGACAAAGGCTTATATTTAATGCTAGAAAAGTCAAAAAAATGAAAATACAAAGGATAAAAAAGAAAATCAATACAAAGGATAGACACCACTTTGATAAAAATGGGTTTTAATCCAAATATAAACTAAGATATAGGTCCTTTCCTGCTAGGCTGAGGGAAGTATTATAGGGAAGAAGGATGCATAAGTCAGAGGGTATATTGTACATGAATCCAAGGGTTAGAGAAACCTTGGAAGAAAAATCCCTCAGGTTTTCAGTTCTGCGCAGTTCCAAGTAGATGCTACAATAGAAGGGCCTTCATGCCCTGCCTGCTGGTGCTTTAGGCAGAACCATATTTCCGAGCATATAGATGAGATGTTATAAAATTCATGCTCCACTACAGCTCATTTACTTTATCCCTTGGGATTCCCCAGAAGTCCTCATCCAAAGCATAGAATTCAACAAACTCAGTTTTCTGACATCCTAGCCCACAGAAAATTAGGTAGGAGAGAGGGTTTTGAAGCAACCCCACTAAGAGTCATAAATTAAGAGCTAAGAGGAGATGTCCCCCTCACCAAAAAAAAAAGGATTAGGAAGCATATGGAGCAAACCAGTACGGGCCACATGGCATAAGAGTGAGTCCATGTGCCCCAGGAATCGCCATCCTAATAGCTGTATTTCTTAGCCCAGGGTACAGTAATTTATACGCATCACATTCACTACTTGTCATGAAGAAAGTGTTCAGTTAGATTTAACAAGGTAGGGAGTAAAAAATGCATTGTGTTTGCTTTTTAACCAAAACTGAATAAGATAAAACTTTAAAATTGGCCCGTAGAAGGCGGCCCTCAACTATTTGAAGACTTCACACCACTAGAATACCCTCTTCCCTTACGAAGATAGAAGGTAAATGAGGCGTTACAGTATTATTCTGGGAGATTTCACAGATTAAATATCAAACTGCAATGCTCTGCCTACAGGGGTGTAATATATTAATCAATATGCATGCTATAAAATTATACGATGGATTAACTCATCAGAAACTCATGGGGAAATGTGCGATGAACAAAATCTACAAAAACCTGTCCAGGTGAGGAGGACATGGAGTAGAAATCAGAAGCCGTTCACTAAGAACGAGGCAGGGGGTCAGGTTCCCATTCCCTGACCTCTGCAGGGAAGGTAGCAGCCTGAGCAGTGATGCTTTCTACACGCGAAGTCTATTCTTAACTTGGTCTGATGAACAATGACACAGCTAGAACTCCCAAATTTGGGAGATGAAAGAAAATGATGGCAGTCATGCACTTCACACCATTAAGGGGTGATGGGTACCTGAGCTCGTCACACCATGGATGGAGCCCCTGGGGAACCCACAATATTGGCTCCGATTCGGGGTTTGGGTTGCTCGTGATGCTTCTACAACAATCTCGGTCTCCCTTCCGTCATGCTGATAAGCACTGGACATGGGGTACACAGAGCACCCCAGCCTCTTCCTCCTTCCTTCCCAAGTTCAACTGCACACAGCTCCAGTCCCCTCCACAAGAGTGTTGTCATTGAGAAGAGTCTAGAAAGAGCCTCTCTGTTTGGGCTTTCTGTCATTCCAAACTTCTCCCCACAAGTCCGCCGAGGGGATTCTACTGAGCCCTACTCTGTACCCATGGATACCAAGAAGGAAAAAATAGCATTCTGCCTCTAGGAGCTTCCCTGCAGCCTGAAAAAAGTGTGCAGCAAAGGTGAGTGTGGCAAGAGTTTGGGGAAGAACAAAGGAGAGATCAGTGCTGCCCCAGCCAGGGGCAAAGCTTCTTAGCATGAATATGAGCTTTGAAGGATGAGTAGCACTTGGTTTGTTCTTAAGCCTAAATCCCAAATTCCTTACAGGAAGCCTGGATAACTCCTGGCCTCGCCTACCTCCTCAGCTTCCTCTCTCTGTGTGTGAGCCCTCAGAGTCTATGCTCAGTGCAACTCACCAAGGCTCTCCCCATGGGACAGCTCGCTCTCACCCTAGGTCCCTGCAAAGTGCGCTTTCTGTCTCAGTCTTCCTCACATTCACTTTCCTCTACTGTTTAATTTTACTTCCTGGAGTCAGCTCATGCCCCCAGGATGCCTCTTTTCAGTGCTCCTGGAGGGTCCGTGCTCGCCTCATAAGAGGCATGACGACTGGGTAGGAGAATCTGCAGAAGCAAAGGCTGGGGAGGGCTGGGACGAACAAGGGGGAGGGGAAGGAGAGGACGGTGAGCCTTCTGACTTGAGCAGATGACGTCCTTCGGATAAGGAAAGCGATGCCAAATTCTTAAGGTTTTATCTGGCGCAACGTGTGACAAAGAGACTGAACCAGCTTTATTAAGGAGCGATTAAAGACTTCTGAGCAGGAATTCTGCAATGAATTCTGAGTAGAGATTCATTGACACGATCCCTAAGAGCAGGCCTCGGATATAATCAGGCATCCGACGAAGGAGAAAGGGAAATACTCACACCGCTAGCCAGCGTTGTGATTTCATCCAGAAGAAATACCCTCTATCTAAAACAAGGATAACAGATCTCCTTCACAAATGGTTTGTGAGGACTTAGTTAAATAATACAGCACAAGGAGACGCTCGATGCCTGGGAACGTCCCTACTGTGAACATTCTCGGATCCCGAAAGGCACTCGGTGTTCCTTGTGGGAACGCCACCTTTGCACTCAGCAAGAAGTGCTGGAGGGAAGACTTAGAGGCAAAGGGAAGAGAAAAATGATGAGAAACAGGAGAATGAGCAACGAAAAAACAACACATCACTTTAAAGCCTTCACAACAAAATGTACCCTCTCTTTATTTTCCTGTCCGGGGCTACATTTTGCCAGTGGAGTAGCAATAACTTCTACTGCTTTATAGTACACTCACAATAAAGGGCTCCGAGCCTGATTTACCACCTCAGGGAAGTGCAGGCATTTAATCATTCCAGCAGCTGCTCAAGGATCTGCACATCCCCGTTCAGGAGCGACTATCGAGGAACCATATGGAAAGGGTAAGCGAGCCGGTGGCTTCTTAACGCGCTGAGTTTCGGGGTTCAGGGGCTGTGGGGATTGAAGTTCGGGCAGATGCCAAGGGGCTTCCTTCTCAGCGCTGCATTATCCTCCTTGGAAAGGAGATCAGGAGATGCTTCCCGGTTTACTGAGAACCAGGGAAAGTAGTTCATCGCCCAGAAGAACTTCTCGTTGTACAGGGCCTTTTCCTGTAAAGCGCTCTTTCCGGAAGTCAGCCTTATTCATGAGAAAATCAACAGCGAACACAGCATACAGGCAACCCCACGCTTAAGAAATTGCCCTTTCCCCGTGCCCTCTTTTCCCGACGCTGGCCTTCGAGAGACCCAGACCCAGGTCATGTCCCGACGGCAGCATGATTTGAAGTCAAGGACTTGAGAGCGAGCTGGGTGCTGGCTGCCTTATCCCGGCCATGCCCTGAGAAGGAAGCAATTATTCTTAGGCCCTCAAATTTCTAGCCATCGGAGGAGACTTTTTTTTATCTGCAGGGTAATAAGGGTCGTGTCTTGTAATCTCCTGGGCTTCTAAGTGTGAATTTGGGAGGAACAGCTGACCTGGAAAGATACCTTGTCAGTAAAATCTGGCTCTCCCGGTCCTTGGGGCCCTTTCTTACTACGCAGCTACCTTGCTTTTACAACATGCAGCCAGAGCCCTGTAACATCAGACATGTCTCCGAGGGCCAGCCCTCCCGTCAGGCAGAGGTGTCATCTCCGAGCAGACCCAGAAGGGACTGGTGTTAGCTTGCTTGCTTACTAATATGTCCCTGAGAGCCCTCCCGAATGTCGGATTTAGTGGCCCCCAAATTTGGCAAATGAGTTAGATCTGAGATCCTGCCTGTTTTAGCTACTTCCCAGGGGTGTGATCTTGGATAGCTTACCTAACCTCTCTGAGCCTTAATTTTATCATCTGCAAACTAGGGATATTAATAGGGCATTACCGTCTGCCACATGGTTAGGATTTGGCAAGCAAGTTTGATTTGGTGGTTGTAATAACCCTCCTCTGTTCCTTTTTGCTCATTTCCAAGCTCATCCCAATTGGAAAGCTGATCGCTACCAGAGCAATTCCAGGAATGTATCTGTAGGAAGAACAGACGGTGAAATCTTTTTCTCAAACCTCTCTCAATAGGCTTCGTGTTCTGGAGCTCCTGGCCTCCACTGGGCCTGCCGGGTCTCTGCTCCCCTCCCCAATGCTCAGCATGGCTTAAAAACTTGTCCCCTCTTGTGCCACAAGTTCTTAAGCTGATGACAGCCAAACGGAATGAGGCGCAGACCCCCTGCTACTTACAAAAAGCTCTTCCGTGCTCTTGCAAAAGCTAAAGGTAAACCTCAATCAACTGGCTTATTTATAGTTTGAAGAGTTATATCCCACCTACTGCCTCAGGGTTTTAATCAGAAGAAAGAACCTACTTAATGTTCATCTCCCACTGCCAGATCATGCCACAGAGCTGTCGGAACATTTGCCACGTCAGCCTTTTGGAGGTTGCCACAGGTCAGCAATAAGCTGTGACGTTTGAAGGAGCTCACTAGCTCCAGCATATCCATCAGATAAATTACTGCCTGGCACGAGGGAACAAGGAGCAGCTGAGCGCCTTCCCAGAAAAACAAAAAAAAAACAAAAAAAAAACAAAACAAAACAAAAAAACAAACAAAAATAAAACCCAAAAAAAACAAAAAAAAAAAAGAAAGAAACAGTGAGTGGAAAAGCACCCGTCCCTAAGAACAGACAGCTTCCAGCTTGTTTTCTACATTATAAAGCAAATATGATAGTGTCCTTGCTTTCAGAAGTGGAAGGGCAAGAAGGTCAGTTCCCTGGTAGACTTCATCTTCCAGTCGCTGAATGCCTGGAGGGACTCGGGGTGAGTGGGGGACTGGTGTGAGAAGCTATCCTGGGAGCCTGAGCTCCGAACAGAAATGCTTCCTTTGGACCCTCAGGAGCTCACACAGAGCTAGACCCCCGCAGCTGGGATGTTTATGGAGCGCATGAAGGAAGGAATGAGGCTTGGGTTCATCCCACTGAAGGACAAGTCTGGCCTCTTGATCAGCGTCCCAGCTGCTTTCGCACTTGCTCCAACTGAAGCAATAAGTCCCTCTCTGCTTCCTTTCTGCCGACTCATACTTGGGACTAGGCAGGCCCTTGACACTGAGTCTCCAGAACCATCTCAACTTCTCGTGTACCCAGCTTCTAATGCGCGTTCTTTGATGTCTGAGCCCCATTAGAATGCATGCACAAGGAATAGCTTCACTGTGTACCCCGAGCCTGCCGGTGCCTCTCAGCTAGAAGAGGGAGCTGAGGAGAAGGTGTGAAAAACCTAGAATTTGGACCCTGGAGCCACACTACCATTTAGCAACGTTCCAGTGATTCAGATTTTGATTTGATTTGGGAACTCTTGAGTTCAATGTAAGAATGAGGACATTGCTAGAGCTTGGCAAAAAAGCATAGCCTGGTGTTAGAACATTTCTAGAACTTTCCTTCAGGGGTTCTCAAAGTGAACTCCAGCTACCCTAAGGGCTTTGGAAATGTGAAGGTGGCCTTTTCAATTGCCCCAGTGTCTGGGAAAGGGGATACTAAACATTCCTCCATGTTTACAGTCATATGCATTAAAAACTAAATAGCTCCAAATACCCATTGTGCCCCTTTTGAGAATCAGTGCCACTCAACCTCAGATCCCACCCACTGTGACTCACTGCACTCATCCACACACACGTTCACCACCAGGAAATCCACTCACAGCCTTTCAGAAGCTGCGTGGATGTTCTGAAATATCTAATCACTCAGGGGCTGAACAATTGGCTCCAGATGTCTTTGGAGCTTGGAATTAGAAGCTCTGAGTCTAAGTTTTTCCATTGATGAGTCATTTAGTTCCTTGATTAGAAAGTATCTTCTCCTCCTCAAACCTCTTCTTTGTCATCTGTCCCTTAGTGATACTCTCCAAATGGTTAATAAGCATTAAAATCAGAAAATGTACATGGAAATGCTTGGGAATCATAAGGTTCCGTGAATTGTTAGAGTATATAGGTATTCAGTATTATGTACTATAATATAATTGATCAGGAGCCAACTTATGGATTTTCTCTTTTGGAATCTGATTAGCCCGAGCAGTGCCTTGCCAAGCCATATTGGAGCCTGAGGCACAAGGGAAAAAAAAAAAAAAATCAATGATCCTATCCTGCCTTCTTTAAAATTTTGACATTTTGTTTGTGATGGACTTTTTGTATTAATTTTGATTTAAAATTTTTTTTTGGAAAAAATATTTCTTTTGATTACTGAGTGCTTTGGTGCCCCCTTTAAATTTTACACCCCAGGGAAATGCCCTAGTCCCTCACCCTTGTGCTGAAAGCTTAGCTCCCTAACCTTCCAACCAGTAGGTCGCTCTTTAGTCCAAACCTCTGGCCCTTGTTCTGTATGGTGGGGAAAGAGAGCCTACAAAATTCACTGCCTTCTTGTAAGAACTCTATATACCTGAAGGTAGTGATCAAGTTGTCCATTGGCCCCCTTTTCAGTCTACTGAATTGCCCTTACTCAGCTCTTTCTTCTGGTGCCCCAGCTTCCTGCAAGAACCAACTAGTCTTCAAACTGGTTGCTGATTTCTGAGCTTTCTAATTGTGAGAAACCAATAATACACTGACCAAAGAATATCCACTGTTATTTTATATATTATTACATTCAATGTATTTCCAACTGTTTTTCCCCCATTTAAGTAGTTGGGGACCAGCTGGTCTACACCGGGCCCTACAGGATACTATTGTAATCTATTGTGGAGTTTTTATTGTCTGGATACTCCTTCCCAAATGCCTTTATTATTGCCTGAGAATGTAATAAACACTATAGGGAGGGATGCTAAGGCCAGATGATTTCTCAGAGCCTCCTGGCCACAGCTGAGTTACCCAAGAGCCCTTTGAAGCATGGTGGCTTGGGGTCTCTGTTGCATTTTTTTCTACTTTTCAAGGTGGAGGAAACTTGGTCATGGTTCAAATCCTGCCATTTGGATTTGGAAAGTACATTTTGTGATTCAGTATCCTAGATAATTTGCCTGATTGGAGTTTTTTTTTTTTTTTTTAAGAAAAAACTGCCATTTGTTGGTTTTTGGACATCAACTAGTGTTAACCTATGATCATCATCACCCCCACTTTAGGTGAGAAACAGGGTAATAAGGAATTAAGCAACTTGCTCAGGATCCCAGGGCTAGTGAGAAGGCAACTGGGCTATGAAGCTGGCTGTCTGGCTCTGGAGTTTCTGGGTGCATTTAATCACCATTCCATTACGCCTTTCAGACACCATCAAGTAGGGCAATTGGGGTTAATCCTTGTAACAGCTCCACATGCCAGATAGTACATCCGTTTCCACCTAGTGAAGTGGAGACACCAGAAAGTCAAATAACTTACCCAAGCTTTACTCTTCTTCAGCTGCGCATGGGCCTATCGGGCTGGGGGGCCAGGTACAAGTATGCGAACCAGAAAGAAATAAGAAATGGATTTCTTTTTTATCAGCTCGTAAGGGACAAACTGAGTTTAGGTGAGAAAGGGCAAAGGGCTCATTGAGCGGTGGTGTTCCTCCCCTATGTCTCCAGTAGGCACCAAGCAGGTGAGCTGAAACGTAAATTCTGCTAGCCGAGAAAGTGCCAGCATCATTTTAGGAATAACTAGGTGAGTGCTGATTTCCTCTAACTCATTTCAGTGCAGCCTGGCAGTCTCAGGAAGTATAGAAGCTATACAGCCCTCCACTGAGGCCCGATTTCTGGGGGAGGGCCCATCATGCTCGGGGAGCCTGGCACTCCGGCCCTTCAGCTGGCACGGAACCCAGGCCCACAGAGCCCCCCCCATGTGTCTGGAGGACAGCGTTTCCTATCCCTCACCGCTCTGCGCTTTTGTTCAGGCTGTCTGGGTTTAGATGAATGAGATTTACATAGTTTTAATAAATATTAATAACCATTTTAATCTCCGTAAACCTTTCATATGAGACATGCAAATCGCTTTCCAGTCATCTTAGGTGCCCAATGAGAGTGAAGTAATCATTTTGCAAAGCTGTGCCAACTCTTCCGGGCCTTTCGGGCCCCATTTAGGCTGGGTCTGTGTGACAGGGACCATGTTTGCGGAGAAAACAAAGAAGTAATTAGGATGGGCGCGCAGGCAGACCGCACCCACTGGCCCATTTTCATTTTTAGGTATTGTACTCCTGTCTATCTTTATCTATCTACCATCCGTGGTTGATTATTTTTTGTAGGGGGTGTTTTATAATATTACTAATAATACTAGCTAATATTTATTGAGTGCTTACCATGTGCCAAACAATGAGTTGTGTTCCTCAAGTGCATTTTGTCATTCCATCCTCCCAACTGCATTTCTAGCTAAATGACTCTCATCCCTACCTTACAGATGAGAAAACTGAGTCTCAAAGAAATTGCTGGTCCCAGATCATATAATCAGGAAAGCATTGGATAGTCCCTGGGTTCAAACTGAGGTTTGTTTGCTTCTAAGGATCTTTGGCTAACAATGGGATAGCCTGATCTTTTACCTCCCTGTTGAAACCAAAATATTTGGAACAAATAGTAGTGTATAGTTTGGAAAAAAAAAAAAATGCCTCAAGACTCAGCCTTTGTGGGAGGATGAGAGAAAGAGAGAGAGGTTACTTCGAAAAACCTAGTGAGTTAGACAGCTATAAGGTGAATTTTAAAATCCCTTTCCATCCATCCGTAGGATCAGGCTGAATGAGCTTTACAGTCATGGGCTATTAGAGCAGAGGTGTCTCAGGGATTACCTAGCTGGAGCGTCTTACTTTACACTTGAGGAAACTAAGGAACAGAGAACTGTAACTTGTTCAAGGTTATCATCATCACAAACATTTGGATTATTGTCCTGGGGCTTCGCTTCTTCTTACTATTACTATTTGTTATTACTTGTTAACACATTTTGAGATACGTTCGGGCCAATCGCTGATACAAAATAAGATATTTTGCCATGATGTATTTTTTTTTTATGTATAAATCACTACTTAGTGTCTTAGCAGATGGAAGGTCTAGAACACTTACAACTAAGAGCAAATGGAGACAGTATGATTGTTCTCCGGAATCATCAAAATTGGCCTGTTCCAAACGCCAAAATGTTATCATGCCATTGTCCAAAGGATGGCTGTTTCCTCAGGTTTAAGTCTGATGCCCTGCGTCAATGGGCGTGTGTGCGTCTCAGAAGGAATTCTCCTGTGGTCAGTCGATGTGCTGGCAGGGACCTTGTGTTAACAGAGCAGAAATGAGAAAGGCATTCGGGCCCGGGGTGCAGAGATGACCAAGCTCTAGACCGATAGTGTTACAACCCTGCAATACATCTTCAGGATTAAGTTGCCTGATCCCAGCCTCCCAACCAGAAAATAGCCAGTGGTTCAAAGGTGTCTTACAATATTATCATTTTTAGGAGGAGGAGGAATGATATGAAGTAATAAAGGGCCATCTTAGAAATTCCTTTTAGTTATTAGGGAGGGATTCTTTGATGTATTTTAAAAGTTAAACCTGTGTCTCCCCAGGGACCATAAACATTCCCATGATGATATTTCTTTTACTTTTTCTTTTTTTTTAAGGGTTTTTTTTTTAAGATTTTATTTATTCATTTGACAGACAGAGATCACAAGTAGGCAGAGAGGCAGGCAGAGAGAGAGAGGAGGAAGCAGGCTCCCCGCTGAGCAGAGAGCCAACGTGGGGCTCCATCCCAGGACACTGAGATCATGACTTGAGCAGAAGGCAGAGGCTTTCACCCACTGAGCCACCCAGGTGCCCCATAACCCATGATGATATTTCTGTGAAGACTAAAGTTACAGAAGCTTGATTCATGCTTTCTTTCTCACTCAGATTTACTGGATATCGTACCATGTGCCAAAGAGATAAACATGAAAGTGACAGTTTCCTGCCCTCGAGGAACTGACAGTCTTGGGAGGAGGCGTAAGGAAGAGTATACAAGTAAACACACAATTACAGTGAAGTCCAGTTAAGACAACTCTCAGGTCAGACTACTGGTGCTTCATGTCCGCTCCGTGTTTCACCAGTTCTGTGATACTGAGCGACTGACTTAATTTATCAAAGTCTTGTGTCATCAAATGTGACATAGGGATAATAGTATTATCTTTCATGAAAAGTCCTCATTGGGTTAAATGAGACAATATATATAAATGCTCACTAGAGTATATGGTATAAATATTCCAAAATAATAGCTGTAATAGCAATGTATTCTCCTATTGCAAATGCTTTAGCAGAAATATGAACAAAGGAAGGGCACCTAACTGAGAAGGGTTGAGGGAGAGGATGGAGGAAAACTCTACAGGAAAGAAGCATAAAGATGAGTATGAATCAGTAGGCAGACTGTGTCCAGGATGGTTGGAACTGGGATAAGAAGTGGCTGGGCTCTCCTTTCGGTGCCTGATGAGGACTTGCTGGAAAATGTCAGTTACTCAAGGCAAGGCTTATACTTCCTTCCAGCTGGACCAGAGATCAGGAAGGGCAAAGGGTGACACATAGCAGGAGAGGTACGAGGCAAGTCATAAAGGGCCTTACTTTGCTTTGAAGACCTTCCAGGTCACTGAAGAATTTTAATCAGCAGAGTGACATCGCAGAAGTTTGGAAGGGTCACTCCAAAATGTAGACCCAAATGGCTCAGCTATAATGTAGACCCAAATGGCTATGACGTAGGCCCAAATGGCTCAGAAGAGAGCAGAGCAGAGGAGGGATGCTAGGTAAGAGTCTGTTGCAGAAATTCAAGTGAGAAATGATAAGGCTCTCAATAGAGGCAATAACAATGGTTGCAAAGAGAGGTGACGAGATTTGAGAGGTTCTTAAGAAGAAAGGGGTGGGACTTGGCAATTAATTGGATGTGAAGAGCAAAAACAATAAGCAGTTCAGGATGACACTCAGGTTTCTGGATGGAGGGCCTGGATAGATGAAAATGCAGGGAGAGTATGGAAGATGGTGCGTTCAGTTTGGGACATGCTGAGTTTGGGGTTTTTTATAGGGTTTTCAGGGAGAGATGCATTTCTGGCACTCAGAAGAAATATAGGATATTGAAGTCATGGAGAGGATCCAAGAAATTATTTATATGTTGAAAACATTTGATTTAAAACCATCTACTGAATCCATTTTTATTGTTTTGGTTGCTAAAGATGAGAATATGAAAGACAGAATATATGGTTCTTCTAGAAGACCAGCTTTCAACTTTATTAAAATAAATGACCCACTCTGATGAATAGAATAATGATTTCTAAGGTGTCTTACAATTCTAACACTATGATTCTATTGTTCCAAACCACAGTCATGAATCCAGAATTGCCTTTTGATGACAAGTAGTCCTGCGGCCTTAAATCATCTTTTGTGGCCTGGTGAAATGAATATATTTATATATTCATATATGTATATATATGAATATATATATATATTCATATATGTGTATATATATATATATATATTTATAAAGCCCCCACATCAACATTTTTTGCATTTTTTGAAAACAAAAGCCACACAGCCCCAAACATGCATTGAGGATGCTTATGAAAAGGAAAAACCAAGTAAAGACACTATCTACATTTACCTACTCTGATCCCAATTGGCGGCAAAGAGCAGAAGAATCTTCCTGCCGTAGTGATCACGGTTTTCCAGCACTCCAGGGAACCCGTCGATGAGAGCCCTCTTAATGCCAGGGTCATCAGCCTTGAAGTTTTTGAACATGTCCAGGTTGAGCTGACGGTACTGAAAGTATTGGGCCAGGAGTCTGAAGGCATCTGCTTGGTGAAACTTCCTGGCTCGGAGAAATCTCAGGATGAAGGCATCATCTGTACGTAAAAACCCAATGTCAGGCCTGGTGATGATCATGTCCCTGACTTGCTGGATATCCTGATGTAAGACATCTGGGTTCTCATTCAGTTCCAGGCGAGCTTTCTCTATAGTCTCTGGACTGAGTCCGGCCTGTAAATGGGTCATCTTGGCCGAATCTCCTTTCCACGTGCTTAATTTCTGATATTTTGGAAGAATGGAGACTGGTCCCATTCACCTGATGGTCTGCCGGAATTGGGGCCCATTCAACAGTTTCGTTACTACCAAGTTGCCACAAAAGCAGACAAATAGATGGTCTTCTTTCTGTTCTTGGAGAGCAGTAGGACATTCAGGTCTTATGTGGTGGGGGCCATCCAAAAAAAAAGCAACTCTGAGACCATTTCTTACTGCAAAACAAATGCACACAAGAGAGCTGAAACAGTGACGATACAATATCTGGGCAAATTAATTGCAACTGAGATAGAAAAGCAGTATTGTACTGGGGGTTTGACTAGACAAGATCTCCATAGAATGAAGGGTAAATGGTGTAATTGGGGTTCCTGGGTGGCTCAGTCTTTGGGCATCTGCCTTAGGGTCAGGTCACGATCCCAGAGCCCTGGGATCAGCCCCACATGGGGCTCCCTGCTCAGAGGGAGGTCTGCTACTTCCTCTTCCACTTCCCCTGCTTGTATTCCCTCTCTTGCTGTCTCTCTCTCTCTGTCAAATAAATAAATAAAATCTTAAAAAAAAATAAATAAATAAAATCGTGTAATTGGCAGAATTTTATCTTTCACATCCTGAATGCATCATAACGTGAATTTTTGAAAGATGTTTGGGAACTTCTTAGTTACACTGACTGGTTAATATAATAGCATACGGTCAGATTAGTTAATAGATGGCTCTTTCATTAATTACTCTAAGAAACAGTACGAAGAGAGAAAGATCCCTCCTCTGCGGCAGCCTATTTTATGGGGCTATTCACAGGCCTAGAAATTATGGCTGCTGTACAATTTATTGCTCCCTATTAGCCTTTTTTCTCAGTTGGAAGTACCTTTCACAGAAATGTCCCCTCCCCCCTACCTTTTTAAAAGGCAGTCGTTTGCATCCCAACAATAAAAAGGGACTGTTAAAGGTCACTCTAACCTAACCCCACAGGTACCTAATTACTCAAAACTGAACTAACAATGGCCTGGGGGGAACGGGGAGGGTGGCCGCCTTTTGGCTGGAAACCTGACCTTCCATAATCAAATCCAATGACACGTGAGAATGCTCACGTGTGGACATTATGAGCAGCTTTGTTGTTTGCCTTTGTTACTCTTCCGTAGGAAAGGCAAAGGGACTTGAAACCCAGGATGCCTCCCTGCTCCCATTTTTTATGATTTTCTTGTTGTTCTGAGCTATCGTTTTACTTATGATAATGATTGAATCTCCTCAGATACATCTCTTTTGACTCCTACACCTCCTTCTACAGAGGAACACCCCTATTATTTGCATCTTTCTCATTTTAAATATAAAATGCCCTCAGACATCTGTTTGATGTAACCCAGAAGTTGCAAAAATCAGAAGACACACGAGGTGTAAATGAACTTGAAGGCATGTGTTTTTTTCCCCCAGGTCTACAGTATTTGCCATGAGAGGCAGAATATTTATACCCAAACTAATTATTATTGGTACTTTTTTATCCTACAAAATAATTTAAAAGACAAAAATGATTCTTCTGCCTAATTTAGAACTATCAATCAGTTCTTCAGGGAGACAATCAACTCGCACATTTCTGCTTTATACTGTGATATGGGGGAGCTGAAGAACAGTTCAAGTAACGTATTCATCTTCAAGATAATGAAATAAGACAAATTTTACGGATAAAATGTTGGCTTTGTAAAATAACTTGTAAGAAAACAGCATTTAGCTTGATAACATGAAAATGAGAAATAAAACAAAGTCTTGATTTTCACTAATTTTAAGGACTTAGAATGGTAAATGGAAAATAATGCTATGAACTATTCCCGGGATTGGAAGAAACTTCCGAATCCTTCTAGCTCGATGTTCATCTGATATTAAACGTCCCCATTAGTGGCCTTACCAAACCCCTTCAGAAAGTTCCTGTGTTTGATGTCTCCTCTTCTAATTCATCCCCACACCCAGAGCAATGTCTTCACTGCTCCCACCATCCACTTGAGCAGAATGATCATATAATTTACCATCCAAATTTAAACAGGAGGGGGCACTTATAATAATAATAATGCTGGAACAATAGCCATAAACTGGGGCAAATCTCAGCAAACCCAGACAGATGGTCACACTACTAGTGAATGATCTTTTTGTTCCTACATCCAATAGACAAATTTCAGTCCTCTTTATGAGTGAATTCTAACAGTATTTGATACTGATGACTTCATCCTTCTTAAAACTCTCTCTGCTATTCTCCCATTCGTTTTTCTCTGACTCCAGACACCCTGATTGTTCTCTTAGCCTTGCCGACTCCTGTGCTGTCTTCTCTTTCTGTGAACACTTCAGTGTAGTGTTTCTAGGATCCTGCCCCGTGGTTTGACCACCTACATGTAATATGACTTCTCTGTATGGCTCTCTCCTGGTCTCCAGGCTACACATTCAACTGCCTTCTCAACAACCCCACAGAGATGGCTTCTAGACACCACAAATTCCATGTGCTTAAGCCTGAACAAATCCTCATTCTTCATCCTGAATTCACTCCTCCACCTCTACCTCTTAGTGACTGACATCATCTTCTGTGCCGTTTCCCATTCTAGAAACCTGGGAGTCTACTATTCTTTGACTCTCTCCCTTCCCACCCACTTCCAGACAATTACTTCCATAATATTTCTTAAATCTGCCTGTTTTTTTCCATCCATTTTCCCTGTCTTTGTCTGGGTCATATCAGTCTTTGTCTGTTTAGCCCTGTAACATCCTCTCTATGGTGTCCCTGCTGCCAACCTTGACCTTCGCACCTCCCCCCCATTCTCTGGATTCTACTTGAAATCTGCTCATGTCATTCCTCGATGGACATTGACCAATACCTGCCAGTTGTCCCAGAATGAAGTATAAAACCACGTAATAAGGTTTCCAACACTCTTCATCATTTCGTCCTTATCTCTTTCCAGATTCACCAGCCATACCGAGCCACGTGAAGTTTCTCCTCACCTCTGTGGGCCTTGACAAAGCATGACTTCTGATGAACTCTTCTTCACCCTTCAGGATGTATCTGGACACCATTTTCTCTAGGAAACCATCCCTGACTTTCCCAGGGTACTGGCCGTCTCACAGCCCCAACCACATCATGTCATTGCCATGTCCCTCTCTCCCTCTTTACTCTAAAGTCCTTGCTGAGAATTGCTGGATCTCACTCACCTGTGCATCCCCAAGACAGTGTCTGACATAAAGAGTGTCAGCCCATGAATGGAGCAACTTGGCTGTGTTCACTGTCTATCCTCAATGCCTACAACAGTGTCTACCACACAGGTGCCCAATAAGTATAGAGAGAATAAATGAATAAAGAAAGTCAAAACATTATTTCAATGAGTGAGTGGTTTCCCCTGCTGTTGGGTGCCTCTGAACCATTTTCCTTAAATGATGGTGTTGCAGCTGACTTTTAATTGCCCAGGAGAATTTAGCCTAGGCACACTGTACTTCAGATCATTGCCTCCCTGAAGCAGGCTGGGTGATGTTCACAGTTCCTAGCCACGGCACAGGATGCTCAGAGCACCAGTCATAGCAATAGCTTGTCCCCTTCAGAAGATTTAAAGTTACACACCTTACAGTTCAGGGAACTCCACAATGTTTCTGAAATAAATTACTACGGGTTCAAGGGGAGAGCTGAGACTGCATTTTTCATGACCCACCTCCACACATAGTTATGCTTCCAATCTATAATATAGACATAAATTTGCTTCAGTTTTACATCTTTATTCTATCCTCAGCATACGGTAGAAGCTTCTGGGGAGAACACCCAAGCCAGGGCCACTTGAGATAAAATAAATATTTTCCATTAAAGGCAACTGCTTCGCTTCATAAGTCTGAATCATCTGCTATTTAAATAACAACTTTAATTGTTAATATTTGTGGCTAAAAATGCTTTGCCATTTAAGAATGTTCTCCAGGATGTAGTGTTCTTACTTGACTGCCATCCTTTGTTGTGAAGGATTTGGTTCTCACTCAACTTTTTTGAATTGGTCAACTAAGTATGAAAAGATACACTGGACTTGGTATCACATGAAGAAGTAGGAGTGGTTTTCTGTCCAGTGGAATGAATAATAATAATAGCTTTAATTTATCATATTTATAAGTATACTTACTATGTCCCAGGCACTTACATATTCTTTATTAATATATTACATTATTTGATCTTTAGAACAACTGTATGAAATGAGTGTATTATTGTCCCCATTTTTCAGATGAGGAGACCGAGGCATAAAGAGGTTAAATGAGTTTCCCAGGGTTGCACAACTGCTAACCAGAAAAATTGGATTCAAGACCAAGTAATCTTTCTCCAGTCCCACGCTCTTTCCTACTGTGCTCTTCTGCCTCTTAGGTGCAGCAAAGAGGCTCTAGTATTTACTACGTAAGAGCTATGTGACCTTCAGCAAGTCATCTTTCCTCTCACAAACTGAACTGTCCTTTACTAAAATTCCTTCAAGATTTACCATCCCATAAACCTAAACATGCTGAAGGAGTTCACAGATATTCTTAGGTAGCCTAATGCCACACCATACAGATGTCCAGTCTTGTCTCTGTTTCTTCCTCAGAAGAGGATTGAAGCTATTTAAAAATCTAGCTATCAGTGTGACTGGGTGGCTCAGTGGGTTAAAGCCTCTGCCCTTGGCTCAGGTCATGATCCCAGGGTCCTAGGATCAAGCCCCACATTGGGAATTTCTGCTCAGCAGGGAGCCTGCTTCCCCCCCCCCTCTCTGTCTGCCTCTCTGGCTACTTGTGATCTCTCTCTGTCAAATAAATAAAAAAAATATTTTTTAAAAAAAGATAATAAAAATAAAAATAAAAATCTAGCTGTTTATGCCTTTTCCAGCTATTAGAAATGTTCGCTCTTCCTTTGCATATCTTCCTTTGGCTAAAATGCCGATCAAAGATCCTGCCATTCTATTTGAAGGATTGATACTGTGCCATGCCTAGCAGAGTGCCAAGCATGATCTGGCACTGAAATGTGCTTGATAATCAAAAAGGGCATGTTAGGCAGATTCATGTGAGCCTCAGAAACCATCTTTCCCATTGCTGTTTGGGTCCAAATGATTCTTTATTTAGACATTGTTACATATACATGCAGAGTAACTTACCACACCCTCTAAGACACCCAAGGTAGAAGCTAACTTCTACTTTAAATGCATGCTTTTTCTAATGAACTAGAAATTTAAGTGATAGTACTATTTTGTATGAGAGAGAGGAAAGAAGAGTCTTCATATCATGATATTTAAAATCATGGTATCTATAGATTCAAGATTCCCAGTTCATCTCAAGTTTCCATTAGAAGAAATTTTTTTTAAAAAAATTTTATTTATTTACTTGACAGAGAGAGCAATAGGGTATAAGCAGGGAGAGCAAGAGAGGGAGAAGGAGAAGCAAGCTCTCCACCAAGCAGAGAGCCCAATGGGGGTCTCAATCCCAGGATCCTGGGATCATGACCTGAGCCAAAGGCAGGTATTTAACCATCTGAGCTCCCCAGGTGGCCCTAGAAGAAATCTATTTGTATATTTCCTTATACAAAATTCAGTCATGGGGCTCCAAGGTGGCTCAGTCAGGTAAGCATCTGAGTCTTTATTTTGGCTCACGCCATGATCTCAGCGTTGTGAGATCAAGCCTCACATCAGGCTTCATATTCAGTGGGGAGTCTGCTTGAGATTCTTTCCCTTTGCCCCTCCCCCATCCCACTCCTGCAGGCTCACTCTCTCTGTCATATAAATAAATAAATCTGAAAAAAAAATTCAGTCTTAAAAAGGTGGATTTATACACACACATACACACACACCTATAAAACATACATCGTAGTATTTATGAACTAAGGAATCTATGCAGAAAAATCATTTTAGAAAGTACAATAATCCAAATGAAATTGATTTTGGTTATTTTATAATCTTTTACTTGCATTTATTTCATTATCTTCAGAAACTCACATTAAATATAGTGGGAAACAATCAGACTAATAATAACCGCACCTTGTCTACAGAATATGTAGGTGAGTATGAATTATTTCAAAGCCTTTTACACCCATTATTTTTCCTCATTGTTACAATGATCCTGCAATAGGTAGGAAGAAGAAGGATTTCCTGGGAGGTACTGAGGATCATGTGAAATGATGTAGGTAAAAGCGTTTTGGAAATAAAAACTCCATCTTACATTTACTGTGATCTTGTTGATCACAGTTTTCTTGTTTCCAGGTTAAAAGAGGTTGAGTCTTAGAACAACAAAACACTTGTCTTAAAGTCAGATAATAAACTAATGTTAAAAATTGGGGGAAAAAACAAACAAATATTCACTGAGTGTTTATTATGTACCTAAAGCTTTGTTGTTCTATGATCTAATCTCCACACCAACCTTTAAAGTTGGGTATTTATTAGATGAAAGGATAAATCTGAGATTTAGATAGATTAATTATAGCTAGAAGAATGAAGATTGACACCACAGCCTCCCTGATCTAAAGCCCATGTTCTGTCAATGGCCTTGCCCTGCTTCTCAGCGTAGGTACTTTCTCTACACCACTCTGGATGCCTGTGCCCTCCCAATGAGTCATTCACACAACAGACACACACCCACACTCCACCAGTCCTAAGGGAGATCATTTAAAGAATGTTGTAAAGTTGGCCAGATTTGGGAAGGAAAGAGTATATTGTTGTCATGACCAGAAAGATAAAATCTATAAAGCCTAGATATTGTTTGAAATATAAGAACATTAGTAAATAATGAAAATGTCTCAAATATGTATTGCTTTGGGATGTTCCTAGGAACACAGAAGAAAAATTTTAAGTACACATAAATTTAAATTAATACCAGTAGAAAATGAGAAATTATAGCCATATTTGTTTTATAAGAAAAAAAATGAAAGATCAATCTGAAGGATAAAACTTTCCACATGAAAGTCTAATCAACTACCTCCTCCATCAAGGTATGAAAGTTATATTTCCAAATTTTAAAGGTATATTGAATTAGGTCAACCCTGATGACTCTTCAACTTTCCAAAATGTCACTTCAAAATTTTTAACTGAGTATGTTTTTCCCCTAGGAATGCTGAAAGGAATTTTTATACTGAATGAAATAAAAATAGATGTTGCTGATACATCTAGACCAAAATTGAAAATCACAACGAGCAAAAAAAAAATTTTTTTAAGTACAACTGTATTTGAAATCTTTCCTGAAAGATGATATGCTCCCTTACAGCTGGTGATACATAACATTTAATCCTCAGATTAAATGGTGCTAACCAGAAGAGGTTGTTTTGTTTTGTTTTATTTTTTTTGTTTTTTCCAAATGATGAATTTGAAATTGACCAGGAGGGCTTGTAGGATTTCTCTGCATAAGTACTGGCAAAGGACTCGAAATCCTGTGAGTAACAGATTGGTTCCCAGTCCATCAGCATTCTATCAAACATTACTCAACTTGCAGATGCAAACTAGCTATGCCGAGGGCAGGGAGAGAATTCCAGAAGGATAAAGGGGAGACCTGTAATCATCTGAAAGTGTAATGTGACCAGAATTTAGCCTCTGGCACACCTTCAAATGTCCATCACCTTTAACTCAGTCCTAGCGCAGGGCTTACCCTTGCCATATAAATATTCATTATGTTGATTCCCTTGGCTGTCTTTAAAATAGCAACTAAGCAAGCACTGTCATCTGCTCCCATTTGCTCTTGCTCTTAAGAAAGATTTAAAGTAAATTGGAAGTTTAATCAGAGTAGAGACACTGTGAACTTCTACCCAAAATAAAGGCCAGATCAGAATTAGAATAGTCTGGAACTCCAAGATGGACTTTTTGACAGAGGATTGTGTCCTGTTTTCTAGAACACCTACACAACTTTTATTCTTTTAGTTTGCTTTGGGGCAAATAATACAAGTTGAAGGAGGCAAGGAAGGCATGGGATTTTTCTGCCTCACGGTAGAAAAGTACTTAGTTGAAGTAGTGTTTACCTTATAACTCACTGTATTCTAAATAAAGACAATCTACAGGGAAAAATTTATTGAGATATAGAAAATTAGACTAAAATGTTTTTCTGTGCTATTAAACTATCCCCATAAGAAGTCATTGGCAGTCAATGCCCCAATTTAAAATTTAATTTCAGTTGTGCTTCTTAGGAGTATCAGCAGGAGGGGAAGGAAAAAACAAACAAACATGTGACTCTTCTGTCATCCAGGGAAGAGGGTATTTCTCTAAGAATAGACTCTTTAGAGGAAGAGGATCTGGAGAAATGTGAGAAAGGCAGGGCTCAGCCAAAGATGGCCACTGAATCCACTTGCCCTCTTTCCCTCTCAGTGTTTTCCCCAGCATGCCGAAGTGACTGGGACCCTTCTTCCAGATGTGCTTGGGCAGATGACATCAACTGCAGGGATCAGTTAAGAAAAGTGCCAGGTGAAGGTGGAACCCAACAAGGTGTGCATGGCTGAGGTGGGAAGAAAGGGGTGATTAGTATCCCTTTCTACTCAACTACAGCTGTAATTTCTCAACTATATTGCCTAGAGTGGTCTTTGTTTTGCTTTAGTATGCGTGCCATTTTTTACTACTCAGACATTAAGGTGGGACTGTTCAGAAAGAAAGAAACTGTTGTCTTTGCTTCTCAAAGTGGTTTTCATGGCTCAGTAGCATCAGCAGTACCCAGGCAATTTGTGTGCGCACTGTTTGGGAAGCCCTGCTCTAGAGGATTGATTCCAAAGGGTTGAGAAGGTAGGTTCATTATCTCTGAAGTCAGAGCTCACACTGTCTGTGGACAGCAGCGTGACTCTGACCAATGGGAGAGTACAAACAATGGGTGCTCACTCCATTTGGATACCAGCACTCATAAAAGCTCATTAGTTCACTACTGCCACATGCTTGTGTGCTCTATATGTCAACAAAAAGCAATCAAGAAAGGAAGGGGGAGGAAGCAAGAGATGCTAAGAGAAAGAGAGGGAGAAAGAGAAGGGGGACAAGGAAAAAGAGGAGAATCTCACATGTTTTGTTTATTTTGTTTTATTTGGCTACACACCCGACTAGAGTTCTCTTACTTCTAAAACCTGTAATGTGAGCTCCTCTGCCGTTTCCAGGCCCACAATTTCCCTTCATCCCAAACTACAGAAGAATGAGCACTGAATACACTATGTGCTTGGCACATATAAAGGTATTGAACTTTATGTAAGACATTTGAGCAGTAACAGAAGCTGAATTGACATGATGTTATTTTAAGGAGAAGAAATGGGGAAAGTTGCTTTGCATAATATCTATGAATTAGAGATGTGGCTAAAAGGGTCCAGAAGACAAGAACAATCATCTCAAACACATATAGGGAAAATTCCTGCTGGCTCAGAAGTCAGGAAGAAGAAATGTTTATAGAAAATTAGCCTCCTACCAGAAAATTTTCTCTGATACTCCCTGTCATGTGATAACATGTCCATGAAAGGGGAAAGGATTGGGGTACCTGGTCAGAGAAGATATGATAAAGGGCTGTGAGGAACAGTAGAGGTAGTGAAGAATAATGAACTTATTAACTAAATAAATGAAAGTATTTTGGGGGGGGGAGGAGTGACTAGTTAATTTCCACATCCTTGAAAAGTCAAACCAAAGAAGGCAAATTTCTGTTAAGCTGACATAAACTTGGATAGAAAATAAACACGGCTCTCTCTGGAGATATATAACATTTGGGATCGATGTTAGGGGTTGCAGACTTGAAGTAATTCACATTGTGGGTCTTCTCTCAAAACAAATCTATTCCAGTAAATCTGGATAAAATGAACAGTAATCAAAATAATTAAAATTTGGAGAAGGGTGTAATGTAGAGAAAGATCTCTCTTGGCAATGTTGAGGGGTATTTCTAGACAGATGACACACAACCAAACCTCATATTTTGTATACTCCTTTTGCTCTGTTACCTTCTGTCTCAATTACCATGTAACAGGAAAGAAGAAAAAATCCAAGTCTGAATCCATTTACTAAGTATGGCGCTGCTTTGAGGAAGTGTATAAAGTCATGAATGGACATCGCACACAGGGTTAATAAGGTGTCCTTTTGTAAAGCTTGCAAAAGAGAGCAAATACCACTAATTCTCAAGAGTTCCTGATTCCTCCTTTTGGGAGATAAAAGTTTAGCAAGCTTTACACTCCATGATTCTAAAAGGATCATGCCCCTCTGTGAACATGTCTTCAAAAGTGTGTGATGCCACTCTGATGGAAAACACATTTTCTGTTCACTTTTAAATCCATTATTAAAAGGAGAAAGTTATGTTACTGAAAATATTTAAAAAATAAGATGGCCCTTAATAGAGAAAAGAATAAAAGAAGAAGCCAGGATAGTAGCACTGTATAAAAATTAATAAGCCCAGCATAGTATTTCATCAGAGAAAGGCAGTACTTCTGAGACAGATGTCTGTAAATCTCACCAAAGCGGTATTGTTTTGAGATTTCCCCAACCTCAGGAAATCGTATTCAGCACAGAAAGACAGCAGCTCTGGAGACACTGGATCCTTGGTCTGAGTTTCTGGTTTGAAGCAGCCAGAGCTGGCAACATGTACACTTTAAAATATTATCTGGGTTGAACCATTGTTTGTAAACAGCTATTAAGAATCTTGTTTTGGGACACCTGGCTGGTTCAGTGGGTTAAGCCTCTGCCTTCAGCTCAGGTCATGATCTCAGGGTCCTGGGATGGAGCCCCGTACCACACCAGGCTCTCTGCTCAGCAGGGAGCCTGCTTCCCCCTCTCTTTCTTCCTGCCTCTCTGCCTACTTGTGATCTCTCTGTCAAATAAATAAATAAAATCTTTAATAATTAAAAAAAAAAGAATCTTGTTTCTTTGGGACTTGAGGGGTCCTGTTTATGGTGGACATCACCTGTCTAAGGATGGTACATAAATGAACAAATTTTCTTCTTCTCTAAAATCCATTTCACCAGATACTTCAACTAGTCTTCTTAGTTTGAGTTCAAAAGTGAGTGAATTTTAGAGGCAAATTGAATTATGCCAATATTTTTGTAATTAATGGCAGTAAGTAACTTTTGAGAACATGCAACTATCCCTCATTCCAGAAGAGTATTTGGTGTGACTTTTCCCTCAAAACTTCTTTCAGAAGCTACTTATTTGTGACTATTTTTTTATTTTTGACAAAATTAGTGAGCCAGTTTAGACCAAACTTGCTTTAGTGACTCTTTTTCTTTTTAAGAAAGGAGGATAAATGTACAAGAGTGATTTTTAAATGAGGATTTTCTATGCTCTGATTTAAACTTTATTGTGAAATGTGACCTAACACCATTCTCATATAACAAGATCCATCTCATTTTTAATTAAGATGTTAATTTTGTGAAAAGTGATTTGCAAAAAAATACCCCCCAAAACAAAAAACAAAACAAAAACAAAACCATCCACCCAATGCTTTGCTGTTCAGTAATAATTGATTACATGGGTACTCACTGAAAGATTTTTATTTATGACAGGCTCAGATACTTATTTTCTGCTGTTTGTTAGCTCTTATAAAACAGATGATCCTGGATAAATTAAAGATGTGCTATGACTTGGATTTAGACCTTCAAGATATTTGAAAGATGTTCCAACTTCCCTTCAGCTAAGATAGAAAATGATGGCACTTTAAAAGCAGAGCCCGGCAGAACACAGTTACATAAAATGCCTTTTCAATGTTTGCACTCTATTACCCTTTACTATTATGGGAAAATGGTGTTTTCTCCTGATTACTGAGAAAGCACACAAAAATCTCGCCTTCCAAATCCGAGTCAGTCCTTGACTAGTGATGAACAAAGACAGGCCATCTGCTCTGAATATCATTACTACTTTGCCCTTTTGGGCAAGGGCTCTATCTTCTCTGCTTCAAAGAGAGGTTTAAGATTGGAAAATTGAAATAAGTAGAAGGAGGAGACATTTGAAGAGATAGCACTTTCCAGTGAGAGCCACATTTGTTAGGTTATAATCACCAACGTTTTAATTTTTACTCCGGTCACAGAGTTAATCTTTGCGGGTCCTCATTTTACAAAACGTTTCAGTAAAAAACTTAATTCCAGAGTTTCTGTAATAAACGCTTAGGAAGGAAAATTGGCGTGTGCGTGAATATGAGTCATCAGTCACCCCCACCCTGCTTCCTGGTGATTCTCCATTGGAAAACCAGAAACATGGATTGAGCTTACATATCTGTTTTACCCGAATAACACTATACCCCAGGCCATGTTAATTTCCTGAACTAAACAGCCCCTAATCTGCTGAAAGGCAGCTGGCTAACTGCTGGTGTCTGGCAAGTGCCCCATCTGTCCCCCTGCCCTGGGTCTCTCTCTCTATCCTGGCTTCACTTTCCCTTTCTCTCAAGCAGGCTTCTCTTTGTTTTCAAGGGTGTCGTCCACCTGAACTTTCCTTCCTGTGCCTGAAAACTTGGGTTCTTTTGCTCAACCCTGCGGACCTCGGGCTTTGTCTAAGTGAGAAGACACAGTTGTGTTGACTGTAGTTACGGCGCTTGTGATGGTGGAGATCATGATGGTGATGGTGGAGAGATGGGGGTGCTGATGGTGTAAGGGAGCGCAGATTGAGCGGGCGCCGGGAGGAGGAGGATGGACCGCGAAGGCGTGGAAAGTGGGGTGCGGAAGGGATGGAGTGCGGAGGGATTGCAGATGGGAGCTGTCCACGCACCGAAGTGCTGAAACGCCGCAGCCATGGCATCGCAAGAGCTGGGGGGAAAGGCGGGGAGGCGCTGCAAATACAGAAGGGAGAAAAAAGGCAACAAATACCTTCACACAGCCGCTCAGCCTTGCTTTAGGAATGTGTTTCTGCAGGTGTCCTCGCTGCTGAGCTGAGTGGGTGAGATCCCCTATTCTGGCAGGTTCGGGCTCAGATTTCTCTAGAAAGCTGTGAATGAGAGCCCCGGCTCCACGGGGCTGTGATTTTGGTAGGAGGCGTGTGCGCCGGAGACTCTGTCCTTCTATACCAAGCCTGGCTTTCCCCTGGGTCCTAAGTGCCTCCGTACAGCTGTTCTTCCCCCGTTCCATCAAGACAATACCAAGAATTGTAATTTTGTAACATCTGGGACAAAAAGTACCGGAACTATCACTTCCCACCCCCACCAACTATCACCAATCTTAAAAAGAGAACCTTTTAAAGAGATAATGCAACCTCTGAAACAGATCCGTGTGTGTATGTATGTGTGTGTGTGTGTAAATTTAACCAGTGAGAAAAAAAGTATCACAGACCTATGGAGGAAAGCACGGATTATTTTATTAACAAATGGTAGTGAGAAAATGAACAATTTGGAAAAGGCTTAAATTAAGCCTCATCACCCCAAAATTGACTACACAGAGATTAAAGAGCTAAATTAAGAAGTAAATATTTTTTTAAATAAACTAGAAAAACGAAAGAAATGTTTTACTGATAGAGAAGCTTTTTTGAGCACAAGAGGAATAGAAGCAATCACCCCCCCCAAAAAAGATCAATAAGATCAGATGCATAAAAATACTTTCGAATGAAAAAATATCCTGAAAGGGTAAATATAAATGACCATTTGGAAATATTGCAAGAAATATATGTTTCATATGGAAAATACCTCATATCAAAAAAAAAAAAAACAACTCTAATGGCTTAAGAGGAAATGAAAGAAAAAGCAAATGACAAAGAATTCACTAAGGAAAGGTGAATGCATAATAAATATATTTTTAAAAACCAACTTCACCAGTAAACAGTGAACAGTACAATTTAAGATTAGTACCAAGGTGCAGTTTGAGCTGAGGTTTTAAGTAATACTTAATGTCTCTTACTGTTACAACAGTAACAATACTACAATAACAGTAAGAAAATGTAACCTTTGTATAGGTCTATTTTGTAACATACATCAAGTATCATAAAATACACATGCATATAGACTAAATAACTCCACTGTATGCACCTTCTGCTGAGGATGTAATCAGATATACAGATAAAGATTTATGTACATTAATTTATAATCATAAAATTTGTCAAAAATAATAAAAGCATTAACACTGTTTGTGTATAGCCTGTAATATTTGCAGCAATTAAGAATATATTTTTGAAAACTGTTAATACCAAAGAAAAATGCTCAGAAAATGGTAAGGAAAAGCAAGATACCCAATACAGTACTCTCCTCCTGCCCAAAATCAAGTTGGTAAGCTCATGGGATAGCATGATGAAATTATAAGTAAATTTGCTTTTTATCAAGTTGAACAATTTTATTTTCTTCCTTGTGTTTATCTAAAGTTTCCATATTTAATAAAAGAAAAAACTTATGAAACATTTTAAAGCAATCTTTTTATCATATGTGCCATGGAAACTTTAAAGTTATCCAAATTGTTCCGACTGTGATGAAGCATTATGTATTTATTTACATATCTGTTTTCTTTATCTCTCTCCAATAGAATGTTAACACCATGTGGTAGAAATTTTTCTATTTTGTTCACTACTGCTTCTCAAACATCTAGAAGTATGCCTGGAACATCATAGAAGTCAGTAATTATTTGTTGACTAGAAGAATAATGATGAATGAATGAATGAATGGATGGATGATATAAACCTCCCACATAGAGATATATTTTAAAATATTTTGTAAAGTTATGAATTTCATATAGAAATGTATCCAGAAAGGCATAACATTCCCAAATGATCTGAGTTTGCTGCTGAGTTTTGATCACAGGTAAATAAGCTCAATTAAAAGGGCATCTTCTAAGATATACCTAATCATGGACATGGCTTGCAAAGTGGCATCAAATGTGAATGTTTTAAAAGAAAAGTTTTCTCTAGTCTCAACTCTAATACTCTTCATCCTTTCAAAAGCTTTGTGAGGTCTGAGATGCTCATGTTAATTATTCTGTTTCTCTTCCTCCTTTTATCCTCTCTATAACCATTTAGCTATTTACAGAAATATAAATCAAGACCAAGACCAAGACCTAGGTGTTTTATAAGGTTATGATTTAAAACTCCTTTTTCAAAGCTTAAAATGAATGTGGATACTTTTGTTCAGCTGGTGTTCCCTTCCAGTTTTCCTTCTCTCCGCTAAGGTCAGGAACAGGGCAGGGATGTCCGTTATCACCACTGCTATTCAACAGAGTACTAGAAGTCCTAGCCTCAGCAATCAGACAACAAAAAGAAATTAAAGGCATCCAAATTGGCAAAGAAGAAGTCAAACTATCACTCTTCACAGATGATATGATACTATATGTGGAAAACCCAAAAGACTCCACTCCAAAACTGCTAGAACTTGTACAGGAATTCAGTAAAGTGTCAGGATATAAAATCAATGCACAGAAATCAGTCGCATTTCTCTACACCAACAACAAGACAGAAGAAAGAGAAATTAAGGAGTCCATCCCATTTACAATTGCACCCAAAACTATAAGATACCTAGGAATAAACCTAACCAAAGAGACTAAGAATCTATACACAGAAAACTATAATGTACTCATGAAAGAAATTGAGGAAGACACAAAGAAATGGAAAAATGTTCCATGCTCCTGGATTGGAAGAATAAATATTGTGAAAATGTCTATGCTACCTAAAGCAATCTACACATTTAATGCAATTCCTATCAAAGTACCATCCATTTTTTTCAAAGAAATGGAACAAATAATCCTAAAATTTATATGGAACCAGAAAAGACCGCGAATAGCCAAAGGAATATTGAAAAAGAAAGCCAGAGTTGGTGGCATCACAATTCCGGACTTCAAGCTCTATTACAAAGCTGTCGTCATCAAGACAGCACGGTACTGGCACAAAAACAGACACATAGATCAATGGAACAGAATAGAGAGCCCAGAAATAGACCCTCAACTCTATGGTCAACTAATCTTCGACAAAGCAGGAAAGAATGTCCAATGGAAAAAAGACAGCCTCTTCAATAAATGGTGTTGGGAAAATTGGACAGCCACATGCAGAAAAATGAAATTGGATCATTTCCTTACACCACACACGAAAATAGACTCAAAATGGATGAAGGACCTCAATGTGAGAAAGGAATCCATCAACATCCTTGAGGAGAACACAGGCAGAAACCTCTTTGACCTCAGCCGCAGCAACATCTTCCTAGGAACATCGCCAAAGGCAAGGGAAGCAAGGGCAAAAATGAACTATTGGGATTTTATCAAGATCAAAAGTTTTTGCACAGCAAAGGAAACAGTTCACAAAACCAAAAGACAACTGACAGAATGGGAGAAGATATTTGCAAAAGACATATCAGATAAAGGGCTAGTGTCCAGAATCTATAAAGAACTTAGCAAACTCAACACCCAAAGAACAAATAATCCAATCAAGAAATGGGCAGAAGACATGAACAGACATTTCTGCAAAGAAGACATCCAGATGGCCAACAGACACATGAAAAAGTGCTCCATATCACTCCTTCTCTGTCAGCTGTGACTTTTGAATGACATCATCAATAACCTCACCAATTTTATTTGTATTTTCTAAGAAGTAAAGTAGAAAAAAAATACCACACACACACACACACACACACATACACATATACGTGTGTGTGTGTGCGCGCGCGCACGCGCGTGTGTGTGTGGTGCTCTCTTTTTTGAGAAAAAATTTTTAAAAGGTTTATTTTAGAGAGAATGAGGGCAGGGGGATGGGGCAGAGGGAGGAGAGAGAGGGTCTTAAGCAGTCTCTGTACCCAGTGCAGAGTCTGAGGTGGGGCTCAATCTCACTATCTGGAGATCAGGACCAGAGCCAAAACCAAGAATCAGACACTTAACCTACGGAGCCACCCAGGTGTTCCTTTAGAAATCTTCGTAAAGGAAAGTTATCCCCACTGATAAGAGGCTGGGACATAAACCCAGCATGCTTCTCCCTGATCATGTGGTAGGACCCATCCACATAGGCAGGGTAACTACAAAAGCTACTGGCTGCCGGAATATAATCTTACATTCCAAAGGTTTTAAAAGCAGTTTAAAGGGACACCTGGGTGGCTCAGTCATTAAGCATCTGCCTTCGGCTCAGGTCATCACCCTGGGGTTCTGGGATGGAGCCCCACATTGGGCTCCCAGCTTGGCAGGAAGCCTGCTTCCCCTCTCCTCCTCCCCCCTGCTTGTGTTCCCTCTCGATCGCTCTCTGTCTGTCAAATAAATAAATAAAATCTTTTAAAAAATAATAATAAAAGCAGTTTTAAATTTTACTTGTAGTGATCGAATGAAAAAAAAATTTATCACTTCTATTGATGATTAGAACAGATTTGTTTGATATATCAAAAGGTCTTCCTCCTCCCAACATGCCAGTGAAAGTGTATCATTTCCCTTTACATTTCTGAGGATTATCCCTGTGTTGTTTGTGGCAATACTTACCTTTCCAGACCATTTAAAACTCCTCTGTAAGAACAACTGTCCTTTATTGCATACATGTGTCTTTACTATGTTGAATCTGTCTTTTTATTTCCTGGGACCAGATTATCTTTGCTCAAAGCTTTTGCCTGATAACTACAAATCAGAGGCTTCTGAAATGGGTTTCTTTCCCTTACTCACTCTGATGGACATTGTGCTGGAATTTTACACACTCTACTCCAACTCTGTTTCAGCTCCTCACACGACTGCTGCCAATATATTTGTGTGCAGGATTTCTCCATGTACCCTTTGGTGTTTAAGCAGCCAATGCCAAGGGTGAATGTGTGGCCTATTCACAAGCATCTTTCATGGTGCCTGACTTTGTGCCTGATGTTCCCAAATCAGTTACTCATTTCTCTACTGCCTTGAAAAACCTTATTGGTGTTAGATTTGCTGTGGTCCAGGTTAGAATGGAGGAAGGAAGCCAATTGGCGGTGGGCTAGTGACAGAAGGAGTCTCTGTCTCTGTCTGTCTAGAAGGTGCACTGAAGTTGAGAGCCCATGCAGAACGGGATAAATAATATCCAGAAATCTTGATATTTATAACAAAGCTGTTAAGATGATGTCAGAATGACAAAGCAACATATTTCTAAACCACTGCCTTGCCTTGCTGTTTAAGGACTGAAGGATGTATGAGGAGTAAGATCAAATCCAAAACAAAGAATATTTTAGTTATTCTTTCTGTTCTCCTCGAGGTTTTGTGATGTACATCTCCATGTATGATCATAGAAGATTGTCACCGATGTTTTTGTTATTTAATGTTCAGGCCAATTTTGAAGTTTTAAGGTTCGCATTAGTCAGGATAGGTCAGGTCATGCTGAAAGTACAAGCAACTATGCAGCCCCAAGTGGCTTCTCCCAAAAATGGTTTTCTTGTTTACACTCGTTGGGGTGTTGCAGGGAAAGTGGGGCTCTCTCCCAGGGGCCCGGTGAGGAATTGTCATGGCAAGGAAGTATCGCGCATGGAGAGCTGGGGGCTGCTCTTCAGCTTCAGCCCGGAAGTAACACACATCATTTCTGCTCGTGGCCCTTTGGCTAGACAGAACAAAACACAGGGCCCTTCCAAACGCAAGGGGGCTGGGAAATGTGGACAAGCACAAGAATATTTGGTGAGTAGTCAACGTTTCTGCAACAGCCTACCCTTGTGGTTACTAAGACTCTCTTAACTTCTTTCTTAACACTCAACCCATCTCCAAAGTGTCCTTTAGTCACTTCATCTGGTTCCAAGGTCCAGATCTCTAGGTTTCATGCAATTGTGATCCTCTTGCTCTGGAGATGTATAAGAAAGAGTACAAGTTATTTGCAATGCCCCCTCACCAACACACTTAATAGACAATATAAAAGAGAGACTAGATGACCACAGGAAATGTTCCCATTCAGAAACAGAAGGGTGGGAAGATACCTAGCAGTCACTGAGCCCAGCAATTTGGAAATCACACTGAACAGATATGGCAAGGACCTTCTACACTGTCTTGAGAGAGTTGTTTTTTGGTTTTTGGTTGTTTGTTTTTGTTTTTGTTTTTGTTGTTGTTGTTGTTGCTATTGTTAGGACCTTACTCTGGTCTCCGGGAAAGCTTCTTATTCCTTTGTTCTCCATGACCTCTGGCACCAAAGTTTGAGAGGTTTCTGTGTGGGTTTTCTTTTTTTTTTTCCATTATACTCCTTGGTCACATCCAAAATGGGATTACGGAATATTCCCTAGGTTAAAATTGAGTTTCTAATTTAGGCTCAATTTTTGTTTTATTTGGGTTTCAGCAAACATCCAGCTCTTTGAGTAACAACCTGCACTCAAAAAACCACACAACCACATAATTAAACATTTAAAAATTCCAGCATTTATTTCCTCAAAAGACTAAACTGGTAAGCAAATGTTAACAGGTGGGAAAGTGATGTATAAACTAAATCTCTGAATTAGTCCATCTTTCTCTGTCTTGACCTCTATCAGATATTTTCTGTTCATTGGTGTTTCAGTATTTCTCGGAGCAATTCGGCAAGCCAGTCTTGCGTTGCCCCAAAGGAAGTTGGTCCTACAGCAGATCATATGTTTCTTCCAGCTGGGACCAGTATGGCATTGATGGATCTTATGTTTTAATTGGGCCAAAGTGACCGCATTCAGTTACATCATTAAACTGGAATGTTCCTAGATTGCCACATTCTAACCTATCCTGAGCAATGTGGCCCGATGCTTACCAAGATAGTATTTCCTTTGGAGTGACATTTATAACATTTAAGGTCAAATTAAGTTCACATCTAGCCAATTTCCCATGTAAAGCAGTAGCAAGCAAGTAATTGCAAATGGGATGAGGCATCCTTCACAACATTTTGAAACCTACTTACCTCAAGTTCTTTAGACTATGCTGTTTTTCAACCAACTCCCTTCCTGTAGGAGACAGGGCCAAAGGGTTATTTCAATTCTCTGAGGCCCACAGGCTTTTTTTTTTTTACTGCAAGTTCATAGTTTCCTTGGAAGTATAATTTGCTGAAGACTTCAGAGGGGCATTGCTTGTCTTTTTTCATCAATCCTACATTCCGGTATACACACCATGGTTCTTTGGAGACATATATCTCAGATCTGCTATATTTATTTGCCTTTTCAGCCCCAAATCTCTCTTAATGTATTTGAGCCTCTCTGGAGTAGTAGGTGATAAAGCCAAATCCTGTATCTGGTTTTTTCCTTGAGAAATTCTGAATCATTGAGAGGTTTTAAGTAAAGCATGAAGGTCACATCCTAAATCAGATTCTTGCTAAAAGTATTTGGTTTTAATGGACTTTTCTCAAATGCTTTCTTAATTTTATCTTTTTCTTGGGGAGCAAAAATTAATTGGCAAAAAAATTATTTTTCCAGCATGGCAAGTTCTTGGATATCTGGATGTTTCTACTTTTTTAATTTCTACTTATAAAATCAGCCACGTCTTACTTTATTCTGTTGCACAGTGCAGCAAATAATAACCAAGATATGACTAACACTTTGTTTTTCACATACTTTCTCCTAGGACTGCAAGTTCTTTAAGCATATACTCTTACCCCTAAGTTACTGCAGGTGACAGTTGTACCAAATGGTTTCCCACTGCATAACATAGACTGTTATCTTTCCTACCCTCAATATCAGCCTCCTAACCATGTGTCAGCAACCCTTAAGTCAACACTACCCAATTTATTCTTTAATACAACACTCTGCTTCCAGAACGTGATGGTGATAGTAAATAAACTCAAAGGTCTCAGAGGCTTAATACAACAAAGTTTTATTTCTCATGCTAGAGGTTTAGTGCTGGTTGGCAGAGAGATGGGGATTAGGGGAGATGGTTGGGTTCTGCTCCACAAAATTAGGCTCTGGAAAGTTCCATCATTTGGAAATCCATCATAATAGGGGTAATAGATACATGAGAACTTAAACTTACTCTTATTGCTGGCACCTGGATGTGACATATATCACTTCTACTCATAGACCGTTGACCAGAATAAATCTTTTGGTCTTAATCGACTGCGCAAAACTGGAAACAGTGAAGGGAGTGTTTGACATGCAGTAGAATTTAATAGGGAAATCCAAACTTCATCTCATTTCCATACTTGAGAGACTAAACATAAACAACTAACAACTAACAATGCATTATTAGATACTGATACTCATCCCAGAGAATTACTCTGCTGGATCAAACAGCAGCCAGTGCACAAGTCTGGGAACACTTGACAGAGAGGAGTAAAGTAATTCGACCTGTAATAGATGTCTACTATATTTCAAACAAGGAAGCATAACTGCTGCTATCAGAATTATTATTTCTATGACTTGAAAACAAAAGACTCATTAATCAACATCCATATGATTGAAAAAAGAGCATGAGACTTGGAAATAGAAATTTGGTTTAAGTCTCTGCCTCTTACTAGTTGTGGGATCTCAGGTGAATTACTATAGTAAACACATGTGTTCTGTCTGGCCAATATTCCTTTGTAGGACCTTCTTTTCCTGTTGTCAAAAATAATTCTATTGAGACCATGTTGTGGGAGAGCACTTGTCCCTGGTCAGTCACTGCTGCAGAGTGTTACTGTGGATTAAGTAGGAGGGAGTAAAGCCAGTGAGAGTTTGGAGACCTGTGGAGACTGAGTCTTAACAGGTGCCATTTCTTGTCTAAAGGTCTTGGTTCCTTGGTTCCTTCCTCCAATTATCTGAGCCACATGAACCAGACCATCAAGTTAATTTGAATTAGGTTTTCATTACTATTTCATTACTATTAGAATAGTATTATTTAATAATAGTATTACATATTAGAATAGAATTACTTCTATTAGAATAGAATTACATACTATTTCATTACTATTAAATAGTTTCATTTAATTCTGCTGACTTCTCTAAAATAGCTCGAGGACACCTTACTCTCCAGACCATAATTTTGCTGTAAGACCTGGTCCTATAAGGAAAGCATACCTCCCAGAAAATAGGACATCTTGGTGAACAACCAACCTTGGGAGAAGGAAATTAGAAGTAGTGACTTTAATTGGCATTATCCATACTAGGATGTGGCTATGAGACTTCTTACCATTGAACCAGATTACTTAGGAGAATCTTAGTCTTTCACATGAATCTCCCTTTGTTAGGGGGAAAAAAAAAACAAACAGTTAAGTACTAAAAACCAAACACTTTAATTCACAACAAAACTGTTCAAAATGCAAATATATTTTTGGGAGGGGTCATTCATTATGTCATGATAACTATCCTAGTATCTTTCAGATTGCAAAAAACAGATCTACATGTCATTTAATTTATCAAATGGGAGCTTATTAGAAGTATACACAGTTTGTAATAATAAAATAGCTAAAATTTTAGTAATAGCTAAAATTTATGAAGCTTTTACTACATGTACATGATATAGCAAGAAATTTATCAGCAAAGTGTCATTGAATCCTTATAGAAATCCCATGAGTGAAATGGCATTTATTGCCCCCATTTTGCCAGGGAAACTGAGTCATCAAGAGGTTAAGTACATGCCTGAATTATTTGGGTTCCTGGGAACATAACCCAGGTCTGTTCCCAAGATCAATGCTCTCAATCACTATTTAACTGCACTATATGAATCCCAGAAGAATTGGATAATCAGGCCTCTGCGGTAACTAAAATGTGTCATATTTCAGCATTGTTCCTCAGTCCTGGTCCTATAATCAGGTTCTCTCTTGGGTTCTCCCTTTACTTCCTCTACTTTGACAGCTTCTTCTTTCTTCCGCTTTCTAGTTCATGACTTCTGCTGCTCATACCTTATGCCTACTGACACCTCTGTCTGTGTCTTTCCCCACTTGACCTACTAGATTCTCTCTGTGTGTTGCATTCAAAGTTTCTTAGAACCACAATATGATCGGCTCACTTAGTCATTGTCAAGTGAGGAGTGTCTTCTCAAGGTAAAAATGGTTGTCCCATTGCTGGTTACCTTTTGTTCAGGGTAAGTGCTGTTTTAATTATTTATGACCAGGGTGATGATGGGATGACAAAGTTTTAACAGAAAAAAGGAAGTATGGCAGAAGCACAGAAAGGGATGGACTGGAAAATGGAAAGACGTTCTCTGTCTTAGTCTGCTAGGGCTAATAACACAGTAGCACAGAATGGGTGGCTTAAACAACAAATTTCTTTTCCCAGAGATCTAGAGGCTAGAAGCCCAAGATCAAGATGCTGGCAGGGTTGGTTCCTGGTGAGACCCTTCTCCTTAGCTCACAGACAGTGCCTCAACACTTAGCTTTCTCTCTGTCCATGCACACTTCTGGTGTCTCTGCCTCTCCTCCTCCTCCTCCTCCTCCTCCTCCTCCTCCTCCTCCTTCTTCTTCTTCTTCTTTTTTAAGATTTTTTTATTCATTTATTTGACAGACAGAGATCACAAGTAGGCAGAGAGGCAGGCAGAGAGAGAGAGGAGGAAGCAGGCTCCCTGCTGAGCAGAGAACCTGACGTGGTGCTCGATCCCAGGATCCTGGGATCATGACCTGAGCCGAAAGCAGAGGCTTTCACACACTGAGCCACCCAGGCACCCCGTCTCTGCCTATTCTTATGAGGATACCAGTCCTATTGGATTAGGGCCCCATCTCAGTTAACCCTAATTATCTCCTTATAGGTTATATCTCCAAATACAGCCACAAATTCATTCACATCAACAAATGAATTTTGGGCAGGGACACAATTCAATTGGTAATACCTCTAACTCCTTTCTTTACCTTCTGGGTCATGAATAGCTCTGTAATCTTCCTCCTCATTGTCACATGCTTCAAAAATTAATGTAGAATTTCAATGTACCTCATTTCAAGACTGAAGGAATTTACATTTCTTTGGTGTTCCTGGAAGTTTTTGCAGTGAAGCTGTTGATTCTGCTCAGGAGAAGGAAACTGCAGAATCAATGTAGAAATCCAAGTCTCTGGGTATAGTTTTGGGAGTCTTTATCATCTCTAAGACCGCAAAGCACATGAATTTCTCAAGTGAGGTTTCATGCCATTTAAAGGAGAGGACTATAAAATCTGCACTTATTAATAACTAAATAACTGCGTATAAGGGCTAATGCCTTATATGATAAAATATACTCCAGAACTTTATTTTTTAAGTTGCTTTATTTGCATATGGGGGTTTCATTGCCATTAATAAAGCAGAGTTTCAGGAAGTTCATATCTCGTTTCTTTTAAAAATAATTTTATTTTAAGATATGTGATATTTACTGGGGTGCCTGGGTGGTTAGGTCAGTTGGGTGTCCCACTCTTGATTTTGGCTCCGGTCATGATCTCAGGGTCTTGAGATGGAGCCTGGAGATGGGGGAGGGTCTATGCTCAGCAGGGAGTCTGCTTGAATTTTCTCCCTCTCCCTCTGTCCCTCCCCTCACCTTTGTATGCACATGTGTGCTCTCTCTCAAGTAAATAAGTAAATCTTTAAAAATAAAATAGGTGATATTTATTAATGCAGATATTTAATAATCTTAATATGTTCATTTATTTTTCCTTTCTATTTCAGTATAAAAAATATTTTAATATAAGTCTCATGATAAAATAGCTCTTCAGTACCAAATGTCAACAGTATGATTTTAAGAATTGGACTTACCAGAAATTGGACATTGGGTGCCTGGGTGGCTGAGTGTGTTAAAGCTTCTGCCTTCAGCTCAGGTCATGATCCCAGGGTCGTGGGATTAAGCCCTGCATTGGGCTCTCTGCTCAGCAGGGAGCCTGCTTCCTCCTCTCTCTCTGCCTGCTTCTCTGCCTGCTTGTGATCTCTCTCTGTCAAATAAATAAATAAAATCTTAAAAAAAATAAAGAAAAGAAATTGGACATCATTTTGAATTCCAAAGAAAAAATTCTAATACAAGGGATAAACTTCAACAAATGTGTATTTAATTAAGTTCTTTATTTAACATATTTGAACATCCATTTAATTTAAAAATTAATCCCTTGGGGCGCCTGGGTGGCTCAGTGGGTTAAAGCCTCTGCCCTCAGCTCAGGTCATGATCCCAGGGTCCTGGGATCCAGCCCCTCATCGGGCTCTCTGCTCACAGCAGGGAGCCCACTTCCCCCTCTCTCTCTGCCTGCCTCTCTGCCTATTTGTGATATCTGTCTGTCAAATAAATAAAATCTTTAAAAAAAAATTATTCCCTTGCCCCATGCTTTGAATAATATGATTGATAATGTGTTCACAAAATATTTAAGTAGGCTGAGTTTTTATCTTATTTAAAATAAGATGTTTAAAATTTACTCTTGTCTTCTAGTCACATAATTTTATGCTTTTATAACAAATGCTATCATGTTAAATGAAGTCTCATTTCTTCTAATGAAAATTAGTCAACTTCAAAGTTATTAGTATTACTTCTGAGATTCACATTAATCTTAGCAAAAATGTTATTGAGACACTAAAACTAGGTACAATATCTACTAGGCCTTGTATTTGATATGTTTGACATATATATTTTGTAATATTTCATAATAAGTAATCAAGCAAGCCTCCACCTTTTTTGTATATCTTATTGAACTGATAATTTAAATTTATACTCTTGTCATACAGCTAAAGTTTTCATCCCTCCAGTCCCCTAAAACTCTCACTGAGTATTATAATAGGGGATCAGAGGAGAATCACGATTTGGGAAGTTAGTGCTGTAAGTAGGCTCTAAATGGAGTCCGGCCTTTGTGAGTTCTTCTTTCTGCAAAACTGGGATACATGCAGAGTTAGTTCTGCAGATCTCTTCAGCAACTACAAGAGTTTTGTTTCTGAATTTACAGCTTACAAGGTCATTCCTCTGGGAAACCTCTTTTAAAAAAAGAGAGAACTGGTTCTTGGGAATAGGAGGGAGGTAAAGCAAAAGGTAGAAAGGGCTGGTTTGGGGGATATGAGGAAAACTGGGCCCATCTGGACAAGTGCTGCCCCTGCCCAACGGGGAGCGGGAGCTGGATGCAAAGAAGAGCTGCCTCTGAGTAATCGCCTTGGCATGAAGACACTGCAGACGGAGCGGGGTTGTTAGGAGGCAGAAGATAGAGTTAATAATTGTATTTTTCAAGCCCCAAGTGTTTTTAGTCCCTCATGTAACGTGTATGACCTGCATCACACATTCCCAATGCCATGGGATCCCACTTCCCTATTTTGCAAACCAGATCCTTAAATACCCCTCCCCAACCCTCGTCAGCAGGAATTCCCCATCTCCTCTGCATTGTCCATGTGCCCCAGAGGCTGACTCTCTCCAAAGGGGAGTGCTCAACCCCGCACCCAAGGGACCCAGAGAGCAATTCGATTGGTCTCTCCTGCCGGTGTTTCTTAAAGCTACTAGCTGTCTCCAGGACTCTATTGCTACCTGGGGGTACACCACCTGAGGTCCCCTCCTCAGGCTGTCAAGGTTCTAGTGCTCAACACCAGCCTGACCCAGAGGCCCAGGAGCAGGGGGTTAGGAAGACAACTATCCTTGGGATCCAAGGAAAAGCCACCCTTAGTGATCTCAAGATGATTTCTATTTTGAGGGAGACCCACTTGGTCAACCACGGGGCCTGGTTCTAGACAATTGGGGAGGGGAGTATTAGAGGAGAGAAGTTGCCTTCAATGATCTCAAGCCTCCTATTTCACTGAAGAAAAGAAAAAGATAAATATATATATTTATCTTTTTATCTTTTTTATTTATTTTATTTTATTTATATTTTATTATAAATAGAATATATGATATATTCTATTTATATTATATATTCTATTTATATTATGTTCTATTTATATTATATATAAATATTCTATTAATTTACATTAATATAAATTATTATATATTATATATAATATTATATATTATTATATTTAATATAAATACTGAATATGTTATATAAATTATAAAATACAATAATTTATATTATTATTATATTTATATTATAATATTATATTTATATTTTATTTATATTTATATTTATTTTATTTATATTCTATTTATTTATCTTTTTTAAAAAGATATATATATACTTAATCTCTGATGATATCTGATGACACATATAACCAAATTAATCTGTATCTGTGTTACTAACATGGCTAGAGAACTTGGGAAGTTGTGTCCCACATCTCCATGTTACAAAATCAGAGGCATTTTTAACATCTACTTTGAAGACAAGCTATAAGGGGAAAAGGAAGTATTCCTTTTTGTGCTCACAAAAAGGAAACATTCACAAAGACGTTTTTGAAACTGTAGAGGTTAAACATTTCCTTGCCATCTAAGACTGGTAAGTAGAAATTAGTGTTACAGTACATGTGATTGCTATTTAAAGAAGTGTACAATGACAGAGTGTTTCCTCTGCTTACTGTGCTACATTTATTGCTGTGTTTAGTGGATAAAAAGTTTCATGAGAGAAGAGCCCATCTGTTTTTGTTCACTGCTATATCTATCAATAAATACTTGTTGAGTGAATGAGTTTATTGAGACCTTAATAATTCCCTCTATCTTGTTTTCCCCACAAGACCTTGATTTCCCCTACATGGAGTCATTGTAAAGAACAAATAAGGGAATATATGTAAAGCATTTAGCAGGCCCTAAAATGTACGGGAGCTAGAGGCAGTAGTCAAGTAAAAGGAGAAGCCTCCCCATCAGCACCCTCAGACCACTCCTTTCTACACTTCCCCTTGGCTCTGTCCTTTATCCTGTGGGGCCTTGTGGACATGTGTGTGGACATCCCACACAGCAGAGCTCATCCAACCTTGCCCCCAACCAAGACAATAGGCAAGCTCAGGAAGCTCTGGAAGAGGTCCATGAAGGCAGGTTTGGGGGACATGTGGGCAGGCATCCTGGGTACTTGGAATATGGGAGGATAGTGCAGATTCTGGCTGGACATGTACCTGGGCACCACGAGACCCTCATTGCATGGTGATAAAGTATGCATGTGGCCAGGGCAAAAGCTCCCATTGCCCAGTTGTAAGGGCAGTGCTGGTACCCAGATTCTTGGTACATACTAAGTGCTCTATGAGTGGTGGGAGGAAAACAGAGAGACACTTCTCAGCCAGCAAGACCTGATTCCAACCTGATTGAACAGATCAATAGATGTGAAGTAAAAAGATAGAGATAGTTGTTGGCTAATTGAACATAATAATAATAATTTTAAAAATGTGGTTAGGAAGAGTTGAGTCTGTTATGGCAGGATAGCAAAACGAGAATCTGAAAGATGAATCAGTTTGGCCACAGCTCACCCAAGCATCAGTGAGGTGGCAGTGGTAAGGAAGAAGACACCAGAGGAAGGATAGAACTTGACATGGGATAGGGAGAATATCAGAGGTCAAGGATAGCCACTCAACCAGCCCTCTGATCCACCTGGAATATTAGACTGAAGCCAGCTTCCCCCCACAATCCCTCTACATAAATTGTCCTCCCTGATTTTTCTAATTCAACCTTTGTATGTCTTGTCTGCTTTTAATATTAACTAAAATTTGGTTGTTGTTGTTGTTGTTGTTGTTGTTGTTGTTGTTTTCTGAAAAGGAGAACCCTTCACAGGAACCTATTATCCTGTGTGGATTTATTCATTTTTTTTTTTTTTAGATTATATTGACTGTAATGTTAGGTGCCAGGAATACGAAACTGATTAAGAGGGGCACCTGGGTGGCTCAGTTGGTTAAGCATCTGCCTTTGGCTCAGGTCATGATCTCTGGTTCCTGGAATGAAGCCCTGCGTTGGGCTCCCTGCTTAGTGGGAAGTCTGCTTGTCCCTCTCTCTCTGACCCTCCCCCTGCTTGTGCTAGGTCTCTCTCTCAAATAAATAAATAAAATCTTTAAAAAAAATTTTTTTAAAAACTGATTATGATAAAATCCCTTGTCCTCGAGGAGCATAGAGTTACATAAGGGAGTTGGATATGTGAACAAATCATTATAGGGCACTCTTATATCGTGCAATCTAAGTACAGGGATGAAAAAGTGCTGTGGAGCATGGAAGAGGTTAAAAACTGACCGTCTAGTTTAATGAAGCTCTAAAAACAAACAAGAGAACATTTCGGAAAGACAACTTTCCTGGTGCATAAATGCAAGGGTTTCTTGAGCAATCTTCCTAACTCATGTAGATTTCCTGCTGGGACTGTTTGGGATCAGCCTGTAGAAGAAAAAGAACAGTAAACAAAGACAAGGGAAAGGTATTTCAAATCCACTGTGACTACGAAATAGGAATGAAAGAAACTGAATATAGATTGTAAGCAAAGGTAAGTGCTTGTGGATGGCACCATTTGGAGCAAGAATGATAGAAGAGTGTAACTTTATTACTAGTCTGCACTTTGTCCTTCATTTGGAGGGCACCTTCCCTGATTATTAATGGCTTATTCCAAATATCTTAGAAAACCACAAGAATTAATTTCTCTTTTGGTGAATGTTGAATTCAGAGTCAGAAAGTGCAAGGAACGCAGCATTCTTCCAGTTAAACATGTCTTTGCTCCCTTTTAGGCTTCCATGATGCAGTTGTGGTTCTTGATGATCACATTAAAGCCACCTTAAAATCAAGAAATACTATTGCCTCTTACTGCAACCCAAATGGTCTTCTTGAAATAAAGTCAGACTGACCTACAGAAATCTTGCATGAATAATATGATGGCTAAGAGAAAATAATTTCTAAGCATGCTGTAGGGTTTTATTTATCCATTTTAATCCAATGGTTTGTCCTTTCGAGAAATCAATGGCATTTTAAAGGCAAGGACCACGTAGAGGTTTATTTAGAAATTGTGATTTTACTTACAGAAAGAAATGCCATAATTTAATCACTTTTTACCAGCTGCTCCCTTCATTGTGCAAAATAAACAATAAATCACACCTGGGAGGGTGAGGGTGGGGGTTGACCATAAGATTCAAAACCTCAAAACCTTTCTCCCTCAACTTGGTCAAATTACTGAACCTCTTGAATGTCCTTTTTATAACTCTTTCTTCTAAAATACTTTGGTGAATTCACAAAAGTATGAAATGTTATATTAATGAACTTGACCCTTAGTGGGTCTGGCTTTAAGTTCTCAGACAAACAGAACCACACATGGAATAGAAAGAACGCTGTTTGGGGACCCTAGATATTTGTGAGGTCAACTGCTTGTGAGACATGTTGCCCAGCAGTTACCTGGAATACATCACTTGGCTCACAGTTTTCTCATTTCCCTGTCTGTAAAGACTGGGTCACAGATTGAAATGCACTGAGGGGCCAGGCAGGTAATGTCAACATGTGACCGGGCTCACAGGGCAGACCATGTTAATGGTGGGCAACATGGTGGGTAGAAGATCAGTTTCCATCTCCCAGAGGTATTCAAAGCCAAAATTAAAGAAAGCACAAGTCTGTAAGCCACATTGATCCTGAAGTTTCCCTGTGTGCAGTCTCTGGGTAAGATAATATTTCCCTTCCTCCCCAGTTCTCATAATTCTGTAGTCTTTGTTTCTTTGGCTTGAAGTCAAAGTCTCTCAGCTTCTGAGCTATGCCCTGATTGCAAATCGGGAGGCTTTGAAAACTTCATTAATTCTTTGCACCCCCAGAGACCCTTCCATAAATTACTTATTTGGTTGCACTCTTTATGTATTACTCAATGATTGCAGCCTTTAAAACTGTCTGACAACCTTATTTGTACTGGGAGAAATGAGCAGAGTTTGTAATATGAATTATGAAGACATCAGAGACTACAAACGTTAATCAATTTAAGAGAGTAGCACCAAATTTTAAGCAACTTCATCTGGAGAAAAAGGATGTGCTTTAAGTCGGTTGTAAGCCACCCAAACTTAAAAATAGCCAGTGATTATGTCCTCCTTGTCCACAATGTATCTTCAAAATAGAGATAAATTCTTGGGTCCTGAAAATCAATTGCCCTGTGATGAAAGAAGAAAGGAAGTAGCAATTTCCCCGCTTTGATGAGAACATCTCAAATTTGCCACATGCTAGAAGACACACATATAGAAACAGTAATGATCTCACTGATCAGAATTTGGTTAAGATGCAGGAAGAGAAGAAAGTAACAAGAGAAAAATTTGAAGGAATTAAGTATCTTCTTGGTTAAATGATTCATTGAGGTAAAAAAAAAAATGGCATTATCAATAACTGTCCAAAAGATTTAAACTCAGGGAAATGGAGCTAATTTCAGCTGGAATAAGTGAGTACATCTAGCAGTAATGCAGGGAAAATAAATTCAAAGAACGTTTAATCTAACCTAACCAAATGGCAGCAAAACAGACTCTCTAAGGCAGCATTGAAGGAATAGATCTTTGACCACTTTAATCCTCCATTGGCTCTTAGCACAATACTGGGCACAATGAAAATACTCTACAAATTACTGATTGCCTGACATCACGTGAAACATTTATAATAAACTGAATGTTGTATTTCAGAATTTTTATCTGGAATTATTAGCCCTTTCTAATTCTCACAAGTTCAAAATGATTCTCCCTTCACCAGACAGCTGGCCTTGGAACGTTGACATTGCGCTGAGTAACCACCAGGTCCGTGAATGCTAGTCTCCTTCTCTGATCAATCCATCAATAAAGAGTTAATTAATGGCCTTTTCCATGCCCAACCCTGAGAAAGATTTCTTAAGAGCAGTGAGCAGAATTTTCGTAGATAAATTAACTCAAAGTGGCAATATAGTTACAATAAAATGAAGCATGTTTTATGGGTCTTGAAACATAATTATACTAACTTGGAAAGCTCATATTTGTTATACATATAAAAAGGCAATAAACCCAAATTAGCTATGTACCTCAGTCATGATTATCATTTAATATATTTGCAATTAAGAAGAATGCTTAGATTAGTCACAAGAAAAGGAAAAACAACTAGATGGAAAGTGATTTGTTTGCTTTTTTTTAAAATTCACAGCTGTTGAAACAGTATATGGGAAATGTAGGAGTTGCTCTATCTTTCAAGGCTGAAGATAATTTTTTTCTGTAAAATAATATTGAGTTACCCACTCTGTTAGAGAATGAGACAGTATGCAGGGGTGGTCTAAAACAAAGAAAATGTCTTAAAAAAATAGAAGGCTGTGTGTACATTTGTGTTAGAGAGCATATTTATGGCTTATTTTATTTTATCCTACTTTGTTTCTGTTGGTTTTCATTTTTAAACACAGCCAGGAATACAACATAAACTTAGATACAAAGTTTATAGGATGCTAAACATCTGCTTGGAAAATGGGAGATTTTATTTTTAATAATACCCTTGATTACACGGGTATTTAGCCTCCCGCAGAGACGAAGACACACAGACATACCTCCGTAGTACTCTTATCTTTATTCAGCGTACCACCCTAGGTAGTACGCAGTGAAGGACGGGGCAGGGGGGCAAGGGAACTCAAATTTCAAGAGGACCAGAGTATGCATTTTTATTCCTGCAAGTGAAAAAGCATGCAATGAGTTGATGGGTGAAGAGCGATCCCATCCTTCCCATCTTCTGACCTGAATGCCCTGTCTCTCCTAAGAAGGTTCTTTCTAAATCTGGGCCCAGAAGTCAGCCCCAAGAGGAAACTGCCTTTACGTGCTCCGCCATGGGGGTTTTCAGCAATGGGCATTGGGATTCACCATGCATAGAGTTCCCATACTAAAGCTTCACTATTTTGAATCTGAATCTGAAATAGCAATGTGTTTTTATTCCATAACAAACATCTATTAGGTACTTATCATGTGCCAGGCACATTATGGACACTGGGAAGACTGTCAAAACAAATGAACAAATTCAGATTTATCAGAGAGACTTTAAGAATTATTGCAGCAGGGCAGGGTGGGGGTGGCTTTTTTTTTTAAGATTTTATTTATTTATTTGACAGAGAGAGAGAGATCACAAGTAGGCATAGAGGCAGGTGGGGGGTACGGGGAGAAGACTCCCTGCTGAGCAGAGACCCCCCCCCCCCGTTGCGGGGCTCGATCCCGGGACCCTGGGATCATGACCCGAGCCGAAGGCAGAGGCTTTAACCCACTGAGCCACCCAGGCGCCCCAGTGAGGGCGGTTATTGCCACAGGAAGAATGCTGTGCCCCTAAGACCTGTAAATATCCCAAGGGTTAAGCAAAAAGAGTTTTCTTTTTATAGGAAAGAGCAAAGAAGCTAAAGAAGTAGGGGAGTAGGGTGGGGGAGTGGCCTGATGGGGGTAGATCAGAGAACATTTCACCCTATGGGCAGCCGCTTCTTCTGTGTCTGCTGGCTCATGCTGAGGGTAGGCTAAAGTTTGGTGGCCCATGGGATAGAGAGAATATTAACCAAAGTTTGGTTAACAAGCAGTTTATTCCATCTAATCAGAGGAGATAAGCAGTGCAGCTAATCACTTGTGAGGAAAGGAATGGAAATCTGGAGGGTCTGTGTCTGGCCATGTTATAGAGAAATAAAGGGACATTCATGAGTCTTATCTAAGTTGTTTGGGGAAGAATGGCTCTTTGCAAGTAAGCCATTTCTCAGAAAACAAAGGGTGGGGGGATTTCTTAGTTTTTACGGTCTTCCAACATCATAGGAATCAGAAGAAGTTCAATGTTGTCCAGACATGGCAACAAAAGAGACAAAGTGGGTTTCCACACTCAAGGACTTGACACTCTACAGGAAGAGATGAACAGGAAGCCCTAGGCCTGTCTGTTATATGGTCTTTCTGATTCTGTTAAGCCTATGAATACAAGAGGAGGCTATGAGAGTAGGGGGCAGGGATGGGATGAAGAGGTCTCTCCGACTGTGAAGATGAGAGAATGTCTCTTGGAGGATTTGCCATCTGAATTGAGAAATGAATAATGACAAAGAGCAGTCGTAGCAAGCCAGACCATCCTGATGAGGTAGAGAGCAACACTGAGATTGCAAACAGAGCAGGTGGGGCCTTGCACAAGAGCCTGGATTCTAGCTGCTCTACGGAGGATGGACAGTAGCAGAGGTAAGGTGAAGACAAGAAGTCCCATTAGGAAGGGCCCAGGAATTCAACAGAGATAGAATGATGGTCCAGAGAGGGGTTTTTGTACTGGGATAGTGAAAGGGAACTCAGGTTGGGCTTTGGAAGTAGACCTGACAATATTTGCTAATGAAATTTAGACAAGGCACGAGGAAATAACAACAAACCCTCCATAGAACCTGCAGTGTGCTGGGCACTATTCTGGGTGCTTTATGTATATGAACACATTTTATTCACCAAAAAATGTGAAGAGTTAAATATAACACTGTTCCAATTTTAGAGACAAGGAAACGGAGACATAGAAAGATTAAGTAACTAACCCTAAGTCACAGATCTAATAAGCAGCAGAGCTGGGATTTGAACCCTGGTGGGCTCCAGGACAGAGACAAATGTGCATGTTCCTATGATATCTACCTGAGCCACTGGGTGCAAGGTCCTGCCATGGGATAAATAAGGCTCGGTGGGAAGTAGATTTGAAGGGAGATTAGTGGCTTGTCAGAGGTCGTGTTAGTTTTGTAAAGCCTATTAGATAATCAACTGATAACATTGGATGTTTAATTGGATATATGCTGGGAGCTCAGGGAAATTTCCAGTTTGAGGCTGTAACTTTCAGCATCTTCAATATAGATGTTATTGCATGTTCTTGGTGAGATTCCTTGGAGACACAGAGAGAAAAGCAACAGATGAGCTGGGCACCCTGGGCATGGCAGAGGCTTGGCGGCAACACTGCTAGCCTGGACTCTCTCTTCCAGGTTTTCTTGCTTTCAGCATGGGTGTCTGTTCTGATGCCTCCTTCTCATACTGCAGCAGTTTGAAAAAAACCCAAAAGTTAAAAAGCTAAAAAGTCCATTTGCATTTATTCAGGGCGGACTATCTCTTTGTACCTCTTTGTATAAACTCTCACACTCAATCCCTGTGAGAATTACTGGCTTTTCAACCCGAGAAAGCACTTTGTTACCATGCAGGCTATTTACCTTTCCCAGAGCCCTAGACTGAAATCCAAAAGAGCACATTGCAATTCACTAAATGCTTTCTTAACTGCATCCGATTTGACCTTCATACCCACCCCAGGAAGTAAGCAAGGTACTGATGGTAGTAACCCTTTATGGATGAGGGTCTGTGTTCAGAGACATGAAATACCTTGCTTAAGGCTAGACTACCCAGTAGCGGAGCTGGGACTCAGACCCAGTTGTCGCCTACCCAATCCTGTGCCCTTTCTGCAAAACCAGGTCTGCTCAGGACACCCAGTGAGCTTCATTATAAGACTTGCAACTCTATTCATTTTGTCAGAAGAAAAAGGGAGAAATACAAACACTGAACTTTATCTCTCCTACGAACCAAAATGTCTTAGGATTGATAATGTTGACTCCCAAGACATCATGGATTATAGATAAGAGCCCATAAAAAGAGCTGGACAGGAACTGGGCAGACTTCCAACACTTGCAGAGGGAGCTCGGCCCCATGGGGCTTCATTACTTTGTTAAACACGAATTTTCAAAGCATGAAACACACCTCTGTGCATACGTAAATACAAAACTACCCTTAAAAGCCAACTAAAAATAATCTATGGATTGTTTCCCACAATTGTATATTTGCGGTATTACAAGTAATCGAGAGCTGGTATTCCAAGAAAAGCAGTGGGTAAAAAATAGCAATATATAAAACACAAACCCTATCTTCTGTGCGCCTGTGGAAGGGGCAGGGAGTTATAGCAGAGATCTTAAACAAATGATGGCAAATAGGAGTTGGTTTTCAAGACCTTGCACCAGGTGTTCGACTATTTAATGAGGGACTTTTCTGGGTCATTTTCCACCCCTCAAGCCTCCCAGGGAGGTGGCTTTCTCTTGCTCCTCCTCTTTCAAATGCCAACTGATTCAATCACTAAAAGGTGCATTCATCTTCCTGCCTTGAGACAGTGTCACACAGCAGGTTTACCTAAATTGCCAGGAAGACCATCTTAAATCACTGGCAACCACCACCTCTCCAGCTCTGCCTGTTTCAGTGCCTTCAGCAGGAGCACACGTGGACAGGCTCCCAGAGCAACAGGTGCCCTTTGCAGCTGTAGCTCCAAACCTTCTGGCAGACACCAGTCAGGAAAGGGGAACTCATAATGGCAAGGGACTGGAAGGGTGAGAGCATCCCAAACACCTTCCACCCTGTCACCAAAAACTGCCTGCAGCCTGGGAGGCCAGACATTGTGTCAAGGGAAAACTTGTCTTAACACAGGATGCGCTTTGGCTAGCCCAGGAAGGGTGCCCAGTCTCTAGCTGTCCAGGCACTGAAGTCAAGGACAAGTTCAGCAGGTGCACTTGCATTGAAGTGGTACCATTCTCTGATCTCAGAACAAGGACCAAATTCCTTCTGAATTCTCAGCAGATACGCCAAGGGAACTGTACATTTAATGCATGGCTACTGGTTTCCTGGACAGTCAAGCAGCATCCCGCAACATACTTAAAAGACACAAAGCGGGGGACCTGGATGGCTCCGCTGGTTAAGTATCTGCCTTCAACTCAGGGCATGATCTCAGGGTCCTGGGGTTGAGCCCCATGTTGAGCTCCCTCCTCAGTGGGAGACCTGCTTCTCCCTCTCCCTTTGGCTGCTGCCCCCCATGCTTGTGCTCTCTCTTTGCTCTGTCCAATAAATAAATAAAATCTTTGAAAAAAAGAAAAACTAAAAAAAGTTTAAAAATAAAAAAACCCAAAGTGGTGAGAATAGCTGTGAAAAGGTGGAAGAAAGGAACACAGCAGTGATCCAACATAAGAAGAGAATACACTGGGGCGCCTGGGTGGCTCGGTGGGTTAAAGCCTCTGCCTTCGGCTCAGGCCCTGGTCTCAGGGTCCTGGGATCGAGCCCCACATCAGGCTCTCCGCTCAGTGGGGAGCCTGCTTCCTCCTCTCTCTGCCTGCCTCTCTGACTACTTGTAATCTCTATCAAATAAATAAATAAAATCTTTAAAAAAAAAAAAAAAAAAGGAGAAGAGAGTATGCTTTGCCTGAACATGTAAACGTGGAGTCCTCATGCCCTCCACGGCTTTTTGTCTCTCTGGATTTGTAGAGCAGACTCGGATGTCGTGGGGAGGTGTCTCCTATCTTCTGTCCGATTTTGGTTCTGAAATTAACTTTATTGTTCAAGGGACGGTTAACTGGGGTGGGGACCCGGAATAGTGTTGCTGAACCAAAAGGCTTCAGGACCTCTTCCACATTAGCCTGCTCAGAACAAACCATAGTATTTGTAAGGCACCCAAGGAGCATGGGTGACGCTGATCAAGGGCATCCCTCCAGACAGGGCCCAGGGCCACCTCTGGGAAGTGGTACCCGAGCACATATCAGTCAGAAGCACTGAGTTAGCTCAGAGAGCTCAAGCCATGGATACTTGATTCTTTTATGACAGGTAAAGATGTACGACTTGCTTTTACAAGATCAGGGTGCCTCTTTTACATGTAGATTCTGGGATCCAACATTTCCATCCCCAGATCTACTGAATCCAAATTTCCAGGGGTTGGAGAGGCCTGGGAATTTGAATGTAAGTGAGCTGCTCATATCATTCTCATGCACCTTCAGCTTGCAAACCTGTGTTTTAGTGTCCCTGTGGTCGCCAACCTGCCGCCTTCCCCCACCATTGCTATCTTCCTTCTTTTTTCTCCACCTGCTGGAGAGGTGTGCCTCCTCTGGGGAGCTGGCATTTATCAAGTCAAGGTAATAGAAAACAGAGGCAACAGAAAGACTCCGCAGAATAAAATGCAGGACTTGGGCGCTGAGAGGCTATCTCTGTGTTTGAGCTGGAGCAACTTTTTCATTCTCCTTTTATACACCAGACCTGAGCACCTCGCACATCTGAAGTCCCTCGCCCAGTCCTCTCCCAGCTCCTTCTATTAACCAACAGCTTTACCAGAGGGGTAGAGAGAGAGATGATGAAACTCTGCTATGGGGAGGGGGTGGAGGAGAGAGAGGTAAGGTTCTTCTTCCCATTTAGCTGGTGTATGGGAAGAAGAGAAAGGGAGATTGTTTGCTGGTGATCTCAAGGAAAAGGCAAAAAACAAAAACAAAAACAAAACTTTGATTCCTTCCTTTGGACTTTGTGTCTGCTTTATCATCTAGCAGTCGGATTTATTTAGAGGTGAAAGGAATTTCAGGTGCCCCTGCCATTTCAGATTTTATAGACATAGCTGTGTGCTTGCCACTGCTAATTTAAGAGAACAGCCTCAAGCACTTACCCAACTCTCTGGCCATTTAATGTCCTTGTTCATCAAAGGCAGAAAATGGACTGAATAATATCAACTAAGTACAATCTAGCATATAAATGCGAGCAAGGAAAGCAAGAAGAGATTGGAATTGAGAATGATAAAGATGGTAACTATCACCCTACTTTGGATGGTTGCTGGGCAGGGAGAAGGTGACTTAAACTGGGAGCAGAGGAGGTGGATAAATCAGAAATAGAGAGTCATGAATGGCAGGCAGAGGTGACATTTGTGAGAAGGGGACTCTGGTGGGTCCTGAGGTTACCAGAGCAGCAGGCACAGGTGAAGGAAGAAATACAAGATGGGGGACTTCATCAAGATAAAATGCTTCTGCAAAGGAAACAGTCAACAAAACAAAGAGGCAACCCACGGAATGGGAGAAGATGTTCGCAAATGACACTACAAAGAGCTGATATCCAAGTTCTATAAAGAACTCCTCAAACTCAACACCCAAAAAAAAACAGATAATCATGTCAAAAAAATGGGCAGAAGATATGAACAGACAATTCTCCAAAGAAGACATACAAATGGCTAATAGACACATGAAAAAATGTTCATCAGCATTAGCCATCAGGGAAATTCAAATTGACACCACATTGAGATACCACTCAAGAATGGCCAAAATTAACAGGACAGTGAACAAGTGTTAGAGAGGATGTGGAGAAAAGGGAACCCTTTTACACTGTTGGTGGGAATGCAAGTTGGTGGAATCACTTTGGAAAACAGTGTGGAGTTTTCCTCAAAAAATTAAAAATAGAGCTTCCCTATGACCTGCAATTGCACTACTGGGTATTTACCCCAAAGACACAGATGTAGTGAAAAGAAGGGCCATCTGTACCCCCAATGTTCATAGCAGTGATGGCTACAATCACCAAACTGTGGAAAGAGCCAAGATGCCCTTCAACAGATGAATGGATAAAGAAGATATGGTCCATATATACAATGGAGTATTATACCTCCAATAGAAAGGATGAATACCCAACTTTTGTATCAACATGGACAGGACTGGAGGAGATTATGCTGAGTGAAATAAGTCAAGCAGAGAAAGTCAATTCTCATATGATTTCACTTACTTATGGAGCATAAGGAGCATTAGGAGAAGGAAAGGAAAAGTCAATTGGGTAAATCAGAGGGGGAGATGAAGCATGAGACACTGTGGACTCTGAAAAACAAATTGAGGGTTTTGGAGGTGAGGGGAGTGGGGTCACCCTGGTGGTGGGTATTAAGGAGGGCATGTATTGCATGAAGCACTGGGTGTGGTGCATAAACAATGAAAAATTAAAATAAAATTTTGTAAAAAAAGAAAGAAATACAAGATGGTGCCATGGAGTTGGGGGGGGGACAGTTGGGGCCCTAGCTCCTCTGAACACAGTGCTCTGCCAGCAGCTGCTTTGGGCCACCTGCCACTCAGGCATCATCCTGCACTGCACCTGGTGATCGCAGTCAGTATCCAGGAAGCGTGCACCACACGGAGTGCTCAGAAAGCCTGTGAGTCTCCGATCCTGAGTCCAAGCTAGGAGGTGACTCTGAACGCATAGACGATGTCTCAGGAGCCAAGCTACTAAGTCTTTCTTCTTGAGGTGCCTAGGAGCAACATGCTGCTTGTCTTGTTTTTCTGCTCCCATAGCTTTTGCCCTAAACACCTCGACTACAGTTACAGTTACCTTTAACCAAACTGCAGCAAGGACTACACATGATAACTGCCTGTAACAATTTTCCCAGCAAGGAAGATATCAAGACAGCGATTCTCACCTGCATAGCATTTTCTTGGGATTAGGGGTTACCTGACCTGCCGTGTTTGGGAAACTTCTATTGGTATATCAAGGTCAGGAAGACCTCTGATGCTGTCCTTTGCAGACCAATGAGTGTACCTTGGTGCCATTACTGCCATTAAATGTGAAATGCACCCCTCATTTTGGCCTTTGCCTAAATGGAAAGCCTACCCAGGCAAGACGGCTTGACTTTCCAGGTATCTAAGCAATCGTCATTGGATTTCATTTTAAAAATTGAAAGTAAAGATTTCATTTTTAAGATTAAAAGTAAAGTTTTCATTTTCAATGCACTTTAAAGTTATTGGCTAATGATACATTGTAGTTTTTAAATAAAGATGATACATTAACTCACTTCATGGGGGCCTGGGTGGCACAGTCAGCCACTGGCTTTTGGTTTGGGCTCAGGTTGTGATCTCCAGGTCTTGAGATCGAGGTCGTGAGATCGAGCCCCAGGTTAAGCTCTGTGATCGGTGCCAAGTCTGCTTCAGACTCTCTCTCCTTCTCCCTCTGCCCTTCCCCCGCCAAATAAATAAATCTTAAAAAAAATAAGTAAAGCCCTTCGTGAGTGCTTTTTAAAACATATGCTTTGGCTAGAAGGCCATTAGAGTTCGGCTATAGAATTCTTGCCTAAGCTTGGCTTAGGAACCTTTAATAGGCAACTTTCTAGATATTGGAACTTCTTCAATGTTTTGTACCTTCTGGGCCCCACAGTCAAGCAATATGCCTCATCGTCTTCCTCTGGGTTCATGCTATCCCTTTAGAATGAGTAAAATAAAACCAAAGGTAGGCATCACATTTCCTCAAACGTTCTGTTGTGCCGAATAAGCTCTTACAGGAACAAGAGTGGTAATTTTGTAATAATTGCCCTAGACCTATAAATAGAAGTTCTAATGTAAGTAATACAGGAATTCAGTTACACATCCTTTTTATGATGTTAACTCCACTTACCAAGGATGTACTCTGTGGTTGAGATGAAAGCCATTCCGTGGGCCCAGGCGAGGAAAACAAGAAGTAATAGCTGTGTCTGGGCTGGTGTTGGGGTTAATACTATGCCTGGGTCATGGGGGTGAGAATTGATTCTGCTGGTCATGTGCTGGGTGGGATGCTTCTCTCTCTGCGTCTGTACCTTTCGCCTGGGCTGCCTTTATTCTTTGGCTCAATCCTGCTTCAAAGAGTTCCTCCTGCTATGTGTTTGCCCAATAATATGAAAAAACATTTTCCTGTCCTCCCTTGCAAGGAGCATGGCACTGCTCTGCACTTTCTAAGATGTCAGAAGAAAAAGTAATTTTCTAAAATCTAAGATAATCAATCCTTTGGGAAACTGAGTTCAGCTGCTTTCTTGTGGAATGCTATTCTCTTGACCACTGGAATACCAAGAAATTTTTTTGCATTCAGTTGATTAAAAATTCACAAACCTTTGTTTCCCCAGCTTTATTACAGTGGGTTTGACCAATAAAATTGTAAGATGTTTAAAGTGTATGCTGTGATAATTTTTTACATATATACATTGTGAAGGGATCCCCCCATTGAGGTAATGAACACATCTGTCACTTATTATCTTTACCCCCTCCCCTTTTTCAGTAAGAACATTAAGTTCTACTTTCTAAGCAAATTTCAGTTACATGGTACAGTGTTATTAATAGTACTCACCATGTTATACATTGGGTCATCAGACTTTATCCATCTTGTAACCAAAAGCTTGTCCCTTTGACAAAATTCACCCTATTTCCCCAACCCCATAGTGACTCACAACTGCTTTTCTATTCTCTTTCTATAACTTTGACTTTTTTTTTTTTTTTTAGATTCCAGTAAGTAAATGATAGCATGTAGTATTTGTCTTACTCTGTCTAGCTTATTTCACTTAGTATAATGCTCTCTGGGTTCATCCATGATGTTACGAATGACAGGATTTCCTTCCTTTTTAAGGCTGAGTAATATTCTATTATATAAAATGTATATACACCCTACATTTTCTTGATCCATTCATTCATTGACAGACTCTTATGTCTATACATTGACTATTATAAATAATGCATGCAACGAGCATGGGAGTACAAGTATCTCTTGGAGATAATGGTTTCACTTCCTTCAGATAGATATGCAGAAATGAGATTGCAGGATCATATGGAGTTCTATTTTTAATTTCTTGAGAAACTTTCATACTGTTTTCCACAGTGGCTGCACCAATTTGCATTCCCACCAATAGTGCATAAGAGCTCCCTTTTTCCACATCCCACCAGCAAATCTATGTTTTGTCCGTTACTAAATTTCACAGCAGAGTTGCCTGGGTGGCTCAGTGGGTTAAGCATCTGCTTTAGGCTCAGGTCCTGATCCCAGGACCTGGGATCAAGGCCCGCATCAGGCTCCCTGCTCAGCTGGGAACCTGCTTCTCCCTCTGCCTGCTGCTCACCCCTGCTTATACACTGTCTCTTGCTCTCTCTCGTGCTCTCTCTTGCTGGCAAATAAATAAATAAAATCTTGAAAAATGAAAAAAATAAAATTCACTGCAAATGAAGGCTTTTGCACTGAAAATTGAGATGTGTCTGCATCTAAAGGATAAAGGTCAGAAGTGCTCGCAAAACTAAAATGTGGGCAGCACCAGGAGCAAAGCTGAGGGGCAGGACTGGCTGGCTCTGTCCTCTTTAGTAGGTTCCACCCCTTGTTTGTCTTCTGTCCTTATTTCTTCCCACCCAGCCTTTTCTCCCATCCTTGGCTTTCTAGGTAAAAGTCATCACCATCACCACTGTCGTTGACAACTGCAAACACATACTTAACAAAACAACAATGCCTAGCAAGTCTCCTCTAGTGGAGAAACAGGACTCATGAGTCAAATATACATGGTAATTCAAGGTCTCACGAGACAGTGGGTGGCACATGGCCACATTCATCTCTTAAATCCCAGATTTCAGTTCATATATCCATTTATATGCATAATATTGACTACTAGCCTATCTATTTTTTCATCAGGTTCTGCTTTCCTATTTTCCCATTTGCCTTCGTAACTCACCTCTCTCTAAGTCTCCCAGACCTTATCCCCTTAACTTGCAGGAAAATTGCTCAGTGAACATTCTTGGAAACGTGGGTGCAGATCTTACTGGTTTGGCAGCTTGTAGGCCGCATGCGGTGCATCCAGAATCCCCTCACTTCAACTTTGTGAGCAGACAGGAGCATGTCCAAAGTCAATTCCATTAGAGGACAGAGAATTGAAAGCATCCGAAAACATTTACCCAGACTCTTCATGTATGCCTGAGTCATACATAATTGAAGTGTTTCTGGTCTGGAGTTAAAATATATTTAAGACTTTTAAGACCTTAAAAGTCAAGATTTTAAATGTGTGGCTTTGCTGAACGTAGATCAAATTTATAGGCATCGAAGGCCTGCCCACCATCAATTTAATGGGTGACAGAACAGCTAAAGCTGTTTTATCAATATCTGTTTGCTGCAGAGGAAAAATCTGTCTACTCAATTAGCGCAGAGTCAGAAAATGAAAGCGACGCTCCTGTGCATTTGCTGGAGTTATCCCCACAATCGGGGCTTTGTTTAAATCAAACAGTGTAGTCGCCATCGATTCTAACCTATTTTCAAATGCATGTGTGGTGATCAATCAAAACCATTTTTTAGTGTTATTTCAGGGAAGAAAATTGTTTTGAACATCAGAGAAATGTTTTCATTTGCACCAGAAACACCACCCCAAGCCCATACTGTGTTAAGAATCTATGGTATAAACTTATATTTCCAACTAGGAAATTAGTGACAATAAACCTCTTGGTTCTGAAATCTGCCTTCTTTAATTTATCTAGAAGCCCTGGATGAGAAGGCTATTATTTTGTTGAAGAAGACTTATTTTGTTAAAAGATTCTGAAACTGCCTTCTTTGTTGAAACCACCTCAGAGATTTCAAAAGCAAAATGCATAAAAGCCACAATCAATGACAATGGTCAGAATGGTTACTTGTGCTCATAACTTACTATTTGATTCTTATACACAGTAGGTTGTTTTTTTATAATCTTTTAAAATATTCTGTAATTCCACTTATGTGAGTTACCTAGAGTAGTCAAATTCATAGTGACAGAAAACAGAAAGATGGTTAGCATGGCTAGGTCACAAGATCAGTGGGGAGGTCTTGTTTTACAGGTATAGAGTTTCAATTTGAGATGATAAAAAGTTCTGGAGATGGATGGTGCCAATGGTTGGCACAATGATTTAAGGCACTTAACACCTCAGAACTAGGCATTTTAAAAATGGTTAAGATGATCAATTTTAGGTTATGTATTCTTACCATAATAACAAAAAGAAACCCTAAAAAATAAATATTTTAGTTACCTCCTTCTAAAAGCAATAATAAGTAATTCTTGCGAAAGAAAGTTGAGTCATGTATTTCTTAAGCTAAAGATGATACTTGGATTTTAAAAGTATATTTCTTCCTTTTGTTTATTTAGTAGAGTCTATTTTTTTATAGTAAGGTCAACTGTCAGGGTTTTTAAACAAAATTATGAACACTTCAGCGGCAAATCCTTTAGTTATTTTTGACAGATGGTACAAGAAGTGCCTCCTGAGAGACTTATTTGACCTCTGTTTCCAGTCTGCTGTCTTGCTTGTAAAGATACACCTTGGACCAAACACAGGACTGGCCCCTGCCTAAGAACAGAAAGGTAGAGTTTTATTTGCAGAATGGAAATGTATAAAGAGAAGCTCAAAAAGGAGAGAGAAGAGCATTTATTTTGAAATTATATTGTGCCTTTGTTTACTTGTTTTCCCTCTCCATACCTCAGCACACACAAACAAGAATTCAACTTCTGTGGATTCTAGAGTCTCTAACACATTCCCTACTCTTTCCAAGCACCTTGCATGGTGTCTGGCACAGAAGGTATGAAGAATTCTCCATATTCCCTCAACTTCAAACCCTACACAAAAATATTCCCATTATTAACATCTTGAGTTTGTGTTGTCCCTTTGCTCTGATAAGCCAATATGATACATTATTATTAACTAAAGTCCATACTTTAGATTAGAATTCACTCTTTGTGTTGTACATTCTTTGGATAGTCCCAGGGACGACAAACCTCTCTCAGTAACTAATAGAAGCAGCATGCAAGTATTAGTACAGACGTAGAAGAATGGAGTAACAACATTAAAAATCTGGTCGAATTGTTGTATGTAGAACACTATACCCAACAACCACAGAAACCTATTTTTAGATGTATGTGAAATATTTATGAGAACTGACCACACACTGGGCCATGAAACAACTTTCAACAACTTTCTAAGGATTTTTTTTTTTCACAAAGATTAGATTTTTCTGTCCACAGTGCAGTTGGCAATAAATCGGTATCGAAAAATTTGAAAAATCCCATAGACTTGGAAATTAAGAAAAACACAAACAACTCATGGATCAAAGCATAAATCAAAATGAAAATTAGAAAATATTCTGAACTAACGAGTGAAAAAGAAACACAGTGCACTACACTACACTGCCCCCTACTATCTCCACCCGCGTCATCTCTGTTCAAGGGCTGAAACAAGGAGGCAAATGTTACCTTTGTTCGGCCTCTGCTGAACACACGCGCACTGGGTGACTGCCTTGTCTCACTGCTCTGTGCGTGTTCATGAATGACCACCGAAGTGCGGCAAGTGTTGATCTTGAGGCTACAGATAAATTTTGGGTGAATCTGCAGATATGGAACCCAGGAATAATAAGGATCAACTGTACTAGAAAAGATCTTAAAATCAATGAGTGAAGTATTACCTTCAGTTGTTCAGTGTCTGCCTCTGACTCAGGGCACGATACCAGGGTCCTGGGATCGAGGCCTAAATCAGGTTCTCTGCTCAGCAGGACGCCTGCTTCTCCCTCTTCCACTCCCTCTGTTTGTGTTGTCTCTCTTGCTGTGTCTCTTTCTGTCAAATAAAGAAATAAATAAACTCTTTTAAAAAATAGCTGGGGGGGCGCCTGGGTGACTCAGTGTGTTAAAGCCTCTGCCTCGGCTCAGGTCATGGTCCCAGGGTCCTAGAATCAAGCCCCAAATCGGGCTCTCTGCTCAGCGGGGAGCCTGCTTCCTCCTCTCTCTGCCTGCCTCTCTGCCTACTTGTGATCTCTGTCAGATAAATAAATAAAATCTTTAAAAAATAAAAATAAATAAAAATAAAAAATAGCTGGGAAAATAGGGGTACCTGGGTGGCTTGGTCGTTAAGCATCTGCCTTCAGCTAAGGTTGTGATCCCATGGTCCTGGGATTGAGCCCTGAATCAGGGTCCTTGCTCAGTGAGCCTGCTTCTCCCTCTTCCTCTGCATGCTGCTCCCTCTGCTTAAACGTTCTCTCTCCCTGTCAAATAAATAAATAAATTCTTTAAAAAAAAGAAGAAAGAAGAAAGAAACTGGAAAAAGAACAGCAAATTAAATCCAAAAGTACAAGAAAGGTAACAATGAAAGAACATATATTAATGAAATAGATAAAAACCATACAGTCAGGGCACCTGGGTGGCTCAGTGGGTTAAGCCTCTGCCTTCAGCTCAGGTCATGATCCCAGGGTCCTGGGATCGAGCCCCGAATCAGGCTCTCTGCTCAGCAGGGAGCCTGCTTCCTCCTCTCTCTGCCTCTCTGCCCACTTGTGATCTCTGTGGGTCAAATAAATAAACAAAATCTTTAAATCAAAACGAAACCAAACAAAACAAAAAAAAAAACATACAGTGGAGATCAATAGTCAATAACTGCTTCTTCGAGGGGCACCTGGGTGGCTCAGCCAGTTGAGTGTCTGACTCTTGATTTCTGCTCAGGTCATGACCTGGGGGTGGGGAGACTGAGCCCTGTGTGGAGCTCTGTGCTCAGCACAGAGTCTGCTTGTGATTCTCTCTCCCTCTCTCTCTGCCCCTCCACCGCCACTCAAATAAATAAATAAAATCTTAAAAAAAAAAAAATTGGCTCCTTGAAAGGCTAAAATGATTGCTACCCCTTTAGTGAGACAGATTAAAGGATAGATGGCTCAAATAAAAAATATCAGAAATGGAAAAGAGGCTATCTCTACAAAGCCTATAGACATTTAAAAAATCATCAGAATATAATATGAGCAACTTTCTGCCAACTCATTCATCAACTGAGATGACATATACAAATCTAAAAAGGGCCTTATCCAAAACTGACCCAGGTGAAACAAAAGAATTAGACAAACATCACAGTTTAAGGAAATGGAATCTGGAAGTAAAACCTCCTATAGGACTGCCACTCCTGCCACAGACAGGTAAGCTCCCACAAACTGGTACCTTTCTCAAATAGCAACTATATATCCTGGATAAGATACAAAAACAACTTATATGAATCCTCTAGAGACTAAGCAACAGTTGGCCGACTTTAGGGGGGGAATGGAAATTTGGAGAAAACCATCAACATGGGCAAGTGTTTTCTGGCTTCACCACCAAAATGGTGGCAGGGACAAATACCTAAAATCTCAATAGAAGTATGCATATTTTGGATTGTGGAAACCAGATATGAAGAAGCCTGGGCCAACCAGGACCACCAGATAGTGAGGAGGGAAACCTATAAAGATTTAGAGAGGTGAACACCAGTCTGTGTTTAACTCCATCCAAGTCTCTAGCTGACCCTTGAATCATGCACGTGCAAGTCAGCTTGAAAGGGGTTTGAAATTAGGTTTAAATCACCTATTGCTGGCAAGAGAGAATTTGCCATTTGAGTCTAACCAAATTAATTTCCTTATTAAAATAAAGTTAATACTCTACTGAGCAATAAAACAAAACCTAACATAACATTTACAAGATCCAAATACAACTCAGAATTTCTCCTTATAAGAAGAGCAGGGAGAATGTGACCTACTGTGAAAGGAAAAGACAGCAGATGCCAGCTCTGGGATAAACCAGCTTGGAATTCTCAGTCCAAGCAGACGTTATCAGTGCTCAATGAACCCAAGGGTAATACGCTTCCCATGAAAGACAGGAATGTCAACAGAGGAAAAGAAAATACGATTTAAAAAAATTGAAATTCTAGAAGTGCAAATAAGATATCTGAAATAAAAAATTCACAAGATCGATAGAATGGCAGCAGAGAGATGGACAAAGCATCAGAAAACTCGAAGGCTGAGGAACAGAAAAAGAAAGAAAAAAGATAGAAAAAAAATGTAGTCAGGAACACATGGGATAATTTTTGGAAGTCCAATATATGAATACTCAAAATCTCAAAGTGAGAAGAGAGAAAGAATGCAGGAAAAAAATATATTTGAAGAAATAACTGAACCTCAAAATTCTCAAATTTGGTGACACAAATTTATGGATTTGCTTGGCCAAGTCTACACAGGATGTATTTGAAAAAGAAATGTGGGGTGCCTGGGTGGCTCAGGGGGTTAAAGTCTCTGCCTTCGGCTCGGGTCATGATCCCAGGTTCCTGGGATCAAGCCCCTCATCGGGCTCTCTGCTCAGGAGGGAGCCTGCTTCCTCCTCTCTCTCTGCCTGCCTCTCTGCGTGCTTGTGATCTCTGTCAAATAAATAAATAAATCTTTAAAAAAAAAAAGAAAGAAAGAAAAAGAAATGTACCTGGTTATATCATGGTGAAACTGTTAAAAACTGAAATATGGAGAAAATTTTGAAAAAAGCCAGAGCAAAACAACTCATTACCTACAGAAAAACAATGATTCAGATTACTTCAGTTTTCTCACTAGAAAAAAAATGGATGCCACACACAATGTAACATGTTTAAAGTGCCAAAAAAATAAAAAATAAATAAACACCCCAACAGCAATAACCAAAAACCCCATGAAACCAGAAATCTCTATCTGGTGAAAATATTTTTCAAGAATGAGACAAAATGAGAACGTACTAAGATAAAGAAAGGCTAAGAGAGAACATCAGCATTGGATCATGATTAAGGACATGTTAATATGTCTTTTAACATGATTAAGACATGTTAAAGGTATTTCTTCAGGACGAAATGGTTACAGAGGAAATTAGATCTTAGGAATGAAGAGCATCAACAATGGTAAATGCCTGCATAATTATAAAAACTACTTTTTCCTATTAATTTCTTTAAAACATATGCCTATTTAAAGCAAAAAACTCTAACATTATTTTGCAAAGTTTGTAACATATGTAAGTATAATTCACATGAAAATTATAACACGAAGAATCATGGGAAGAGGGGCACCTGTGTGGCTAAGTCGTTTCAGCATCTGACTTCAGCTCTGGTCACGATCTTGGGGTCCTGGGTTTGAGTCCCACATTGGGCTCCCGGCTCAGCAGGGAGTCTGCTTCTCTCTCTCTGCTCTTCCCCCAGCTCATGTTTTCTTTCTCAAATAAATAAATAAAATCTTTTTTAAAAAAGAATCATGGGAAGAGAGTAAACATACCTTTATGGTTGTGAGATTTTGACATTTTGGGGGGTTTTTATTTTACATTTTTAAAATGAAGTGATATGACATTAAGCCCAAGTTGACTGATAAACTTTAAAAACATATATTGTAATATAAATATATATATATATATATAAACACACATATATGTATATATATTCTTCCTAAAGCAGCCACTAAAAAATTTAGCAAACTGAACTCAAAAGCATGTAACAAAAATAATACATTGTGACCAACTTGAGTTTATTTCAGAAATGCAATGGTGGTTTAACATTTGAAATCCGTTATTGTAATTTGCCTCATGAATAGAAAAATACCAAATAATAATTTTAATGACTGCCGGAAAAGCATTTGTTGTAATTCGAATTCATTTATTGTAACAATTCATGATAAACTGTGGTTTATTTAAGGGGACTTCCTTAATCTGATAACAGTTATATTCAAACAGCTACAGCAAACAGCATTGTTAATACCAAAATTCTGAAAGTTTTACCCCTGAGATCAGGACCAAGGAAAAGGGCCCACTATCACAACCTCTGTTCAACATTGCTCTGTAGATTTTCAGTCAGTGAAACAAGGAGGGGAAAAGCATGCATTGAAAAGAAAAAAATAAAAGCATTTAGCATTTGCTGATTATATGATATATTTGGGTACATAAAAATATCCAAAAAAAGTCTATGCATTAACTATTAGAATTAATATGTAAATTTAGCAAAGTTGCTGTATACAAAGTAAATGCTGGGTATTAGGATTCACTGCTGTGAATCAAATAGTCCAGGATCCCGTCTTCATTGCACCATACGTTTTTGTGTGGGAGACAAATACATACATATTCTAATAAGTAAGAGTGCTCTGAATAGAAATTGTGCTGTGATATAATATAATAGAGGGAGACTTACTGGAAGGGAGGCTGCTTTAGAACAACAGGAAGGAGGCCACCGTGGGAAGTTCTGTGTAAAGGGCAGTCCAGGCAGAGGGAATTGCCAGTGCCAAGACCTTAAGTGAGAAATGAACTTAGCCTGTTAAAGAAACAGGGAAAATGTTGATATGAATTGAGCTTAGTGAGTATGGGGGGTTGGAGTGAGACAGGAGGAAAGTGAAGCTCTGATGGTATACATCAAGGGGTCTGCTTCGATTCCAAGTAAGCAGAGAAGAGCACGTTAGAACCTATCCCATTTTAATTCATCTCTGCTTCCCATTACTTGTTGGTCTGGTTTTTTCCTGCTAAAAGATAGGTCTTCTCTCCATAGTAGAGGGAAGTGACTATGCAAAAAAAAAAAAAAAAAAAAAAAAAAAAAAAAAAATCCCAGTGTGTGAAAAAGCATTGTGGGGTGCCTGAGTGTCTCAGCCCAGTAAACATCTGCCTTCAGCTCCAGTGATGATCTCAGGGTCCTAGGATCAAGTCTCATGTCAGGCTCCCTGCTCAGCAGGGAGTCTGCTTCTCCCTCTGCCCTTCCCCACTGCTTATGCTCTCTCTCAAATAAATAAATAAAATCTTTAAAAAAAAAAAAAAAAAAAAAAAAGGAATTGAGACCACGTAGCTTACTAGGGAAAAGCCCTGTTGCTGGTCAGAGGGGTGTGGCCAATGTCCAGGACTTTGCAACCTGTTGGGTTTGTGACCTGGGCAGGTTACCTACCCGCTACAAGTCTCAGGGTCTTTATTTTCGAAACAAAGAAATAATAAGGGTAGCCGTTCTGCAAGACTTATCTGAATGGTAAATGAAATCTTGCATGAAGGCTTAACATCAGGAGTGGCACAGAAGAAGCCCTTTGAGAAATTAACTTCAGTATTATAAAAACAATACCTTAAAAGACTGAAAAATACCTGCATGAGAATTTAATTGATCTCCAGATAAGGCATGGCTTTCTAAGTCCAATACCAATAAAAGAAATCACAAAAGAAATACATCCCAGTTCCACGTGATTCTAGTGAAATTTTGAAATGTCTCTGCTGAGCAGATATGTCCTTGTGTAAGTTTTATTTTGTACCATCTCAGACAGCAACAGTACATTTTTATAAAATGATCACAAATAAAGAGAAGATAAACCCAGTTTAAAAATCAAACAAATACTGGGGCACCTGGGTGGCTCAGTGGGTTGATCCTCTGCCTTCGTGGTCTCAGGGTCTTGGGATCAAGCCCCACATCGGGCCCTCTGCCAGCAAGGAGCCTGCTTCCTCCTCTCTCTCTGCCTGCCTCTCTGCCTACTTGCAATCTCTCTGTGTCAAATAAATAAATAAAATCTAAAATAATAATAATAATAAAATGAATAGAGCTGTTAATACCGTTATTTAAAGAGTCGTTAAAATGAAAAGGATATGTTGAAACAAAAGTTGGACGCCATTTTCCAACTGTCAAAATGGCAAAGGGAAAATGCCAAAGAGGCTGCACTAAGATGGAGACACAGAATTTGCTGGCACTGTGGGAATGTGAATTGGTTTGCTCCTTCCAGAAAGAAATTTGGCAGAGTGTGCCAAGACCACTAAAACATGTGCAGCTTTGAACGTGAAAAATTTCCTTCTAAGAATGGAGGAGTTTACTCTACAGGAAGAGTCAAAGTTGTGGAGCAAGATTAATAGATACAGATAGGCACTAGGGTAAAGAATTAGAAACTACCTGAGTGGCCACAAAAGCAGCTAGGTTGAATGAATTGTTGTCTTCTTTTGAAAGAATATTTGTTAAAAATATTCAATAGTAGGAGATGCCTGGGTGGCTCAGTTGGGTAAGAGTCTGACTCTTGATTTTGGCTCAGGTCATAATCTCACGGTTATGAGATGGAGCCCGCATCAGGCTCTGTGCTGAGCATGGAACCTGCTTAAGATTCTCTCTCTCTCTCTCCCTCTAGCCCTACCCCTACCCCCCCGACACTGCATGCACACACTTTCTCTCTCGCTCGCTCTCAAAGCAAAAAACAAAAAAAACAAAAAAAAGAATAGCCTGAGAAATTCCACACAATATAATATTAAGAAAAACAAAGGTTTTTGTTTTGTTTTGTTTTGTTTTGTTTTAACTATGTACAGGGGCGCCTTGGTGACTGAGTGAGTTAAGTGGCCAACTCTTAATTTCAGCTCAGGTCATGATCGCACAGTCCTGGGGTCCTGCTCAGAGCTAAGAGGGGAGTCTGCTTGAGAACCCTCTCTTTCCCTCTCCCTCTACCCCTCCCCTGCTCATTTGCACTCTCCCTCTCTCTCTCTAGTAAATAAATAAATCTTTAAACGTAAGCAAATAAGTAAGAATGAAAAACTATGCAATGTGATTCTAATTAAGAAGCTGAATTGCTAGAAGCACAATGCCAAAGCTTCCGGGGGTCCATGAGCCTCAGTTGCATCAAAAAGCAAAGAAAACCCAGGAGTGCCTATGCAGCACCATTGGGTAAGCATCCAACTCCTGGTTTTGGCTCAGGTGGTGATCTCAGGGTTGTGGGACTGAGCCCCACACCAGGCTCCAAACTCAGTGTGGAGTCTGCCTGAGATTCTGTCTGGCCCCTCCTGCTGGTACTCTCTCTCTCAAAATAAATAATTTTTTTTCTTATTTTTTTAAAGCTTTTATTTAGTTGTCAGAGAGAGAGAGAGCACAAACAGGGGAGTGGCAGGCAGAGGGAGAGGGAGAAGCAGGCTCCCCACTGAGCAAGGAGCCCAATGTGGGGCTTGATTCCAGGACCCTGGGATCATGACCTGAGCCGAAGGCAGATGCTTAACCTAGTGAGCCACCCAGGCGTCCCTCAAAATAAATAATCTTTAAAAAAAAAATGAAGAAAAAAACTCTTACTCAGAGAACTGAATGAAATGCTTTTGTTGGAGAAACAAAGCTGTAACCTTCTAATAAAATAGAGAAAAGAGAAAAAAGAAAAGAAAGAGAGGAGGGACAAAAATGTTAGCTATGGGTCCTCTATGAGTGTTAGAATTACAGGTGATTTTGGTTTCCCTTTTTTAGATATAAATATATAGTATTCACGGCCCAGTCTGAAATAATTTCATAGCTTTTTCTTTACATCTGCTCAGAAGGTCTTTGGGACCCCCGCTTTGTCAGGAAGTAATGTGGGATGGGCCAGGAGGAGCCCTAGGAATTAGGTGCTCTCTGACCAAATTAGGCTCTCCAGCCAAATCAGTCATTAAACTGCCTCTTTAGCTAATTCGGTCTCTGCTTGAATGACTCAGGTAAATACTTACAGTTCTGCCCTCCTCCTGCGCTCCTCAGGGGGGCATCCGGATAGATAGAGAATTGTGGTTTCTGTGATGGCATTGCCCTCCTACCTTGGCCCTCACTTGTCTTTCGGTCCATCTGACTTTGGAGAGGCGAACCATGTGTTTCTGCCATTTATCTCGAGTCTGGCCATGAATGGAAAGTCGCAGTTTCTTAGGCGTGACTGCAAATCTTGGCTCACCCATGGGCCCCCTCCCACAGCTTCTCCGTTTCCTGCAAGATCCACTCAAATGACTGCCCACTAGAGTAGCTGCTCCCCTGTGGTCTGCCCAAAAGTCTTAGAGTTTTCCTAAAGCTGTAGAGAAAATTCGGCTTACTTCTCCAGATCTCAATACCCTCTGCTCTTAAATAACTAATTGAGGATGTTGGAAAACATGACTACCCAGTCTTTTTACGGTGTCCAGCTCCGTGACTTCGAGATTCTCAGAAGAGAGAAGGACTCCCTTTCTCCATGGACCTCCTTTTCCTTCCATTCCCTCCCTCGTGGGCATTTCCAACAACCTCCTTAAAATTGACTTTATTGCTCTTGCCAGGGACTTGCTGCCTGGGCCAGCTCTGCCCCAAACAGGCGTCATCCTGCGGTTGGACGTTAATGCACTAGAATTCTCTTAGGTTTGAGAACAAAGCCAGGACTAATTAAAATACTTTCTCTCTTGCTTTACTAAGCCTTGTTCCATGGATATATTTCTCTTAGGGACTTCACATGAAGAACTGAAGAATTGAAAAGAGGATTTAAGTGTTTCTGGGACCTCTGGCCAAATTGCTCATGATACTATAGTAACACTTACTTACACTTTGTTCATTAACGAATTGCCCTCCATTCCATCATCCACCAGCACTGAGGAGAACTGAGCGTTTGGATGCAGGTGTTGGTTCCATTGACCTCTCACATTCTAAGTGAGGACTCATCCATTTGAGCTAATTCCCCTGCACTAGCTGTGTGACCTTGAGGGGCCATGAGTGTTGGGGGGAGGGGTGTCACTTAGCCTCTCTTGGCGGCCATTTCCTTGTTTGTAAAATGAGGTCAGTGAACTAGATGATCTCCACAGTCATTTCTATTTAAAAACCTGTAATCCTTCTTGTTTTCGTAAATGGAGCCCAGCTGGATCTAGGCCCTGGGGAGCTATTAAAGAACAGAGCAGGTGTTGAGTGCTGGGGGGCATAGGGGGGTGTGGGGGTGGGAGGGGAGAGATAAGATTTCTCAAAAGGAAAAGGCTGTCCACCGAGGAGCAATGCCACGTTTACATTTGTAAAACGGTACTCTCGATGCCACAGCTCTGGTTTCGGTCGGATTTCTGGGTCACAGAGGGATGTCTAAGCAAGTGGCAGACCGTGTGAGGGATGTCAGCACGCCCCGCTGCGGGCGGCATCTTGGAAGGAGAACCTCACGAAGGGCCAGCTGCCACCGGAAACAAACCGGCCCGCTCTCACTCCGGGCCCCGCAGTGTGCAAGCTGAACACATTCATCTCTAATTGCCTGCTGTCACCACATCTTCTTGCTTTTCTGAGCCACTGTGTAAACATTTGTCACATCGCCTTTACGGATTTCATTCACCAGTTTCTCTGGTTTAAGAAGCGTCCTGACTATCTCTCCAGTCCTTGGCCGATCTCCTGTGCTCTCTCTATCCTTGACCTTGATAGCACGTTGCCTTGTATCAGCATCAGGTCTGCACAGCCAAGATGAATGGAGGGAAGCCTGGCTCAGGTGCCTGGGGATTTATGGCAAGGCCAACTCATTACCGACAGGTTTTGCTTCCTCTCCAACTATGAAAGCAGTCCAGGAGGCTCACAAAGGATCCTGACATCAAGAGCAAGTCTTAACGGATTGGACCACAGCCTCTGATTTCATCATTCTGAAACCGGATGGCCCCGGGGGTGCCAGGCCCTGACCACGTGCCAGATGACACATTGCTTTTGTTTACAAGGCTTCTGGCTTGGGCGGGATGATGAACAAAGAAGAAAGGTCTCAAAAGATCTTGGCCCCACTGGTCTCTATCCTGAGGAACAAGAAGTGACTTGAACATTCTGTCTTAAATTCGGGGCCCAGAATGTGCCAGGGAGCAAGAGATTATGTGTTAATCTTTGATTCAAATCATCTGATATTTATGGGGCGGCATCCCATGAAAGCTCCCTTTCAGCCATGAAAGCTCCCTTTCTCTCAACACTGCTGGTGACAATCAGCCTGGGAAGGGGAATCATCCAAAGCAATCAGAAGACTAGCCTCACCTGCCTACTGTATACAAGATCTGGCCCTCGAAATTTATCACTGCTCTTTTTCTTTAAGACTTTACTTATTTAATTGAGAGAGAAAGAGAGAGAGCATAAGAGGGGAGAGGGTCAGAAGGAGACGGAGACTCCCTGCTGAACAGGGAGCCCAAAGCGGGGCTCAATCCCAGGACTCCAGGATCATGACCTGAGCTGAAGGCAGACGCTTAACCAACTGAGCCACCCAGGCGCCCTATAATTGCTTTTCCTCAATTAAAAGACATGGTCAGAGGCTTTAAGAAAATAAAGTGGTGAGTTGGACTAAATTTAAACAAACAAACAAAAACCCCAGAAACTATAATATATGTGCACTCAAAGTTCTGTTTTCTTCAGCTTTAATCGTGATTATTGAGAATAGCACAAAACTAGGTAGATAGTATCTGTGATTTGAAATTCTTGCCTCCTGAAACCACTGAACGGGGGAGTGGTAGCAGGCATTTCAGTGCCCCTCGGATAGGCTTCTGTTAGAATCCCCTGTCCGTTCACAGGCTATGTGTACCAGCTCTGTTCACTTTTGGGGCAGCCACAGATCCTCGGGTAACAAGAACATTTTTGTGTTCTGCTCACATGCTCGGATTTTGACCTTTGAAACATTTTCTTTGCAATCCTATCAGTAATTGCTTGCAGGACAGCAGACTCATGGAGTTGCTCTTTGCACAAATGCTTTTAGTGCCTCCCTACACCCCATTCCCTAGACTTTCTATTTAAGTGGCTTCCAAGTTCACCTATTAGCACAGTCATGTTAAAATGCAACACTCATCTCACTCTGTCTAGGATAACAACCATCACCATCATTCCAGAGTGGCCCTGACTTGAATGTCCCGTGCAGAGAAGATGGCCAGATTCTTTGAGATCCAGGGTGAAAGATGGTTATAGCACCCATTCCGTCGACTCTGATTTTTTTTTTTTTCCCCCTGAAAGACCTAACCATGAAAATTAGCAAAACTGCACCTGGTCTGCTGGGGTCTGGAAGCCCTGAGCCTCTCTGTTTATACCTGCTATGACCCACGTCTCTTCGGCTGGTGAAGACTTGGTCAATATCACAAGGCTTAACAGTTGACCTTCATGCCAGAGACCAGAGACGGAAGCTGTTTATATGTTGGCCACATGCGGGCTACTCCTAAACTCTAGCTTTTTCATCTGAAAAAGTGAAAATGGGGATAATCAAATATCTTTCCTTTCTTTTTTTTTTTTTAAAGATTTTATTTATTCATGAGAAACAGAGAGAGAGAGAGGCAGAAGGAGAAGCAGTCTACCTGTGGAGCAAGGAGCCCTATGGGAGACTCAATCCCAGTACCTTGGGAGCATGACCTAAGCCCAAGACACGTGCTTAACCGACTCAGCCACCCACGTGCCCCGGATAATCAAATATCTAATCTCATAGGGTGATTGTGAGGATCAAAGGAGAATGGAGCATGTAGAGTAACAAAGTCTTGACAGGGTTTTCCCTGGTTGGTGGTGACCGCTTCTAATCATCCTCAACTTCAGAATAAGGGACATGTGTCTCTAGGCTGTGTACCCTGCACTTCAAACTCGAAACCTAGCATATCAAAACACCTGCAAATACAAACTATTATTATTCGTAAGAAATGTATTGATAATGTTTCCCATTTGATTTGTATTGCTTCCTGTTGGTGAAGATCATGTCAATGACACGGGATTTTGGACACTGACACATCATTCCGGGGAAGAGCGTGACTGTTCTCTCCGCTGTGAGAGCAGGGGCAGCTGACAGTTAGCAGTTAGCATGACTTGTTATCAATGCTGAAGTGTTCTTCCAAAATGCCAGGACCCCCTCTTCCAGTCCTGTGCAGGGGCTGCTGGGAAAGCACACTCGCCCTCCTGCTCGAGCAGCTGAATGAGAGCAAAGCTCAAATGTGCTTTGGGCCATTGCCCGTCTGGACTCAGATAAAAGGCATGTACAAGCTCTATCGATACAGATGGGCCCAGCAGGGATAATTCAGCTCTTCCTTTGGAGTAATTATCCGCAGTTACTTACGCACAGACATGACATCCTCTGCCAAGCTGACATCCACCGGAAAGAACAGAAAAAGAGATGACAGGCACTGGTCAAACCGGGTTCTGCCCCTCCATCCAGGATGCGCACACTGTCCACCAACCCAAGGACAGGAGCCAACCACCCGCCCTCCGTCCCCACTGCCTGGTCCAAGGAGACTCCCCACCAGGACCAGTAATCCCTGATACTGGGGGTCTGCAGGAAGGTCCTAGACTGACGTTGCTTCAGGGGGGGCTGGAACAAGTAAGAGGATGCGGATTGAGCCTTTCCCTGTCATCTCATATGGGTGCCTGGGACACAAAGCCAAAGCAAACGGGGTTACCTGGTCCCCATTCACGAGGCAGTTATTCCTACGTGGGGGCCAGACCTTCCCTCCATGGCTCACTGAAAAGTGACCCACCAACTCTGCTGTTCATCTGACTGGCACCCCAGCCCTTCCTCACTGCCTCCGGACTAGAGAGAGGAGAAAAGTACATCACTTCTCCCCAAGGCAAGTTTCTCTCTTGAGGTGACTTGCCTCAAAAAGAAGGAGAGAGAAAGACTCCAAGAAACCAAACAGAACACCAGGTGTGCAGAGAACAGAGGCTGGCATCTCGTTCTGTGGGTGGATGTCAGCCATGCAATCCCGTCCGGCAGAACCCTCCATCCACGAGGCAGAGCGTGGAATGAGGGCAGCCCAAGTGTGGAGAGGATGGGCACGTTACCTCTGGCGGATGTACGTTGTGGAGGCAGCAGATCATGTTCCCAGCCAAGAGGACGGGCTGGCTGGAGTAACCTCGGCAAGCAGAGACTGGGGGTACCCAGCTGGGAGAGGCAGCGCAGGAGGCGGACTTGGCAGCCAGTTCTGGGAGAAGGGAAAGAGATAAATGGTAAGCCAAAAATGAGTCTGAAGTTTTAAAGTGGCCTGGACTGGCCTGGATTTTTAAATAACTGGAAGTTTGGAAAAGCTCTGGGTTCTTCCTGAGACTTCATTAAGGAACAAGACTCGAGTTGATGGAAAGTAGCAGATGGAAATGATGGGGAGAAGTCAGTGCATTCCATGTTTGTACCCCACCAAGGACCAAGCACAGCAATGATGAACACCAGCAATCCTGAGTACCCCACAAGACACACGGATTCTGACTCTGTGGATACTCGGTGCACTCCATTTAACCTGTCAAAATGTGAAATGAGCTCTTGCTTCACTTCTCTAGAAGATAAATATATGTCTTCTATTTCCTCATTTTTTTTCACTTATTAGAGAAGATTTTGCACAATTGCCTTGTAAATGATTTCCTTATAAGGCTCAAACCTTCAGATGTTCACATGCTTGTTAAGTTTGTCATGTGACTAATAAGTAATGATTTTTTTTTTTAAAGATGTTAGGATAACTCCTATGTTCTTCAGACATGCTGGAAGATAACTGTAGTATTTTTACCTTCTGCTAAATCTTTCTATGATTATATAGTTTTAATATATTGTTCTACTTTTCAAACATTCTAGGAAATGAGGACTAAAAAATGACAAAAATCTTTGGATGCCTAAGTAGCTCAGTGGGTTAAGCATCTGTCTTTGGCTCAGGTCATGATCTTGGGGTCCTGGGATGGAGCCCTGTGTCCAGGCTCCCTGTTCAGCAGGGAGTCTGCTTCTCCCTCTCTGTCTGCCCCTCTTTGCTCATGTTCTCTCTCTCTCTCTCAAGTAAATAAATAAAATCTTTTTTAAAAATGACAAAAATCTCAACCATAAAGCAAAGAAGCAAAGAGTTAGAGAGATGATCAAATGTGGTTTCTTTTAATCCAAACTATCAAGATAAAATGTAATTAACATTACCCTTCACTCAAGAACCTCGCTTATCCTAGGGGGCGATGTGATGACATTGCCAGATAGTTGCCATGGAAACTGCTATGTCTTTGCTTCTGGGTCAGAAAGTCTAGGGCAAAGGATATCAAAAGATTGATGTCGGGGTTATGGGGAGACTTCCACTAAAGGAAGTTCCTGGATTCATGAATATTCACACATTACAGAGACGATGGATTATACCATGGTGACCTCCAGAAACCGACTTACCACTTGCAGACCTGACCAGCTTCTGTTTAGTAGAATTTCTATGGAGATGAATCTTTCAAATGAAGAAAAACAGTCGGGAAAAATTGGGGGTTAAATAAGACTTTATTTTGACCCTGAATTCTTATTCCAAAGTCCACGGACTTTCCGTATCCACAAAAGCTCCTAATGTGGCTGGTTCAAACGAACAGATTTCATCCATACTGGTAACTGGAGGTCACCAATGCAAACTATACTTTAAAATTGTCCTAAAACTTTTTCAGGCCTCCTTCTTTAGCTGCTCCTCTGATCACAAGGGTCTGGAAGCATCCAGCATCACTACAGCAAAATACATGTATTGACAACACTGTGACTGCGCCCCCCAACCTTTATCCCCACACCCAGCCATTCCTGCATTGTGTAACTCTTGTAAGATTTGCAGGAGATGGTTCTGCCCTCATTTCTAGCCATGGGTCCCTACTGCTCTCACTCTGTAGTTCCCAACCTTGTGTGGGAACAAGCATCACCTGAACAACTTGGTTACGACCATTTCTATTCTCAGGTTCCTATTCAGTGGTGTGGAGTGGGGCCTGAGAATCTGCATTTCCAACAAGTTTCCAGGTGATCTTGATGCTGCTGGGTTTTCTGTTATTTGCTGCTCAAAGCACCTTCCGTGATACAACAGAGAAATTCCAGAAGCATTCTGTTAACATTCAGGAGATGAAAACCCTGTGTGCCCCACGGGGTGGGAAACTAGGGGTAGGTTTGCTGCAGAGTGGTGGGTCTCGGCCTCAACAACACATCATGGTCACCTGGGGAGACCTAACTCCTGCTGTCCAGAGAGTCTCATTTTATTGCTCTGGGTGGGGCCTGGGCAGCAGTATATTTTAAATTCCCAGAGTGATTCTAGTCTACAGTGCACCCAGCAATGAAAATCACTGCATTATAAAATAAGTTTTCCAAGATTGCGTGTGTATGTATGCATGTGTGTTGAGGGAAGAGACCAGATGGGGATGGTAGCTGACCTTAAGTTTTTGTCCTTTTCAGTGAAAGCAAGGGACCCAGTGCTCTCTGTCATGGGAACTGACCTAGCTGGCCCTACAGATCCAAATGGCTTTTAGGGAAGATAGTTTGTCTGTGTCCTGCATCTCCAGGTAAATAAAACAAGATTCAATCTCTATACAATTTTGCATTGGTAAACCAAGGAACTTGTCCCACTTGACTCAAGTAGGAAGCCAAAGCAGACAGGCAAAAGAGAACTAAACAGAAAACAGTGAATTATAAAGTACACAATTAAGAGAATTTAAACAGTAGAGATCATATTTGCCTTACAATTCACCTTGGACTTGAATAATTATAGCTACTACTTACACAGTATTTATTGTGTTCCAGAGACTGTCCTTAGTGATTTCATCTATTACCTAATGGATTCCTTTTAATGACCTCTAAGGAAGACCCTGCCTTTATCATGATGCTTTTAGAGATGAGATGATCGAAGCCCAGAGAGGCTAGTCGCAAGGTCACACAGGCAGGGAGTGGGAGAGCTGGAATCTAGACCTGGACAGTCTATGTAATCAACCACTGTGGCAGATGCTACCCTTTTGTTAATACTGACTCTTGGAATATCTAACTCACTCACCCAACAGAGAAAAGCAGATGGCTCCTCTATCTTGCTCTGTATTGCGCCACTGTTCTGCTGATGGTCGGTCACAGCAATAGGTTGACCAATGGTCTTGGTTTGTCCAGGATTTTACGACTTTAGCACTGAAGGTCCTATACCCAGGGAAACCCACCACATTGCCCTACTTGGCACCCCGACACCTTTGGACCCCCTAAAATTTAACCAGTGCGTCCCAGTCATTGCAATATACAATGTCTCAAAATGACTCATTTCTTTGCAACTGACCTTTGCTACAGAACAAAAGAAGCCATGCCTCCCAGTGTCTTCTTTTGGATATGATCACAATGGCAGAAAGATAAACACAAGAATGAACGTGTCACATTCATGGAAAATAAACACTAATTTGTTTTTGGCAGAACCCAAAACAGGAATTCATGTAAAAAGAATGACTCATGTCTCTTCAAGACAATTCTTTTTAAGTTGGATTATTTAAACAGAAGGAAATGTGACAAAATGCTTATAATGAGGCAAATAGTGAGTTCTCATGAAAATGTAATGGTGTAGTTTCAACTCAAGGTACATCAAAGGTTTGCTGGAGATGTGATGATAGGGTTTTGCAGAATCAGACTTTACTGATCATAAAGACTGTAGAATCTCTCGCATAATAGAGGAGTCACATTTCTCACCTAATCCCTGAAAGGCTAGTTCCTCACATCTAAGTGGAATTCATTCTTGTTTTTTTTTAAAAGATTTTATTTATTTATTTGACAGACAGAGATCACAAGTAGGCAGAGAGGCAGGCAATTAGAGAGGAGGAGGCAGGTTCCCTGCTGAGCAGAGAGCCCGATTTGGGGCTCAATCCCGGGAACCTGGGATCATGACCTGAGCCGAAGGTAGAGGCTTAAACCCACTGAGCCACCCAGGCATCCCTAAGTGGAATTCATTCTTAATGACGGTTCATTCAACAAAACACTGCTGTCTAAGATAGAATCTCATTTTATAAGGTCATCTGGCTCCATGTTCACTTATTACAACACCTCTATCCAGCAAAGGACACACATCATCATCATGGATGCATTGATGATATCTTCTTTTGTCATGTGCCTTTCAACTACCATCAAATTTAGCTTCTACAAGGGTCATTGGTAGAATATGGAACCGCTGTGAAAGAGCTAAACTTAACACTGAAGCCGAGCAAGGAATCACATATGTGTTCACCGTACAGTGGGTGCTCGTCATGTAACTCTAAGGACCCAGATGTTTGAAAGGAACTCTCGTTCATTCTAATTACCTTCCAAAGGGACACTGCCATTTACCTCAGCAGCAGCCATCTTTAGAACTCGGTGGTTTCTTACACCCTCACTGGATGGACGTGAATTATCATTTGCTGACACCAAAGCAGGGATCACAAATAGAAACCAGTTATCTCTCCCCTGACACCCACCCCAGTGTGACTCTGCTTGCTTCTCAGCTTCCACGTGAAATGGAAGGTTAACAGCTACAGGATGGCCTGCACAATGATCAGTGAGGAGAAGCTGGCTTCAATCTAAAAAGTCAACATGAAGAAGACTCCAAGACTATTCTTCACCCTAAATATTATCGATTTTAAGGGCAAACAGCGCTCTGCCACAAATTCTGTCCAAAGAAGACATCACAATGCAGAAGGGGAGAATTTGATATTTTTTTTACCCGCTCATCCTGATCAGGTTAAAACCAAGTCAGCTTTGAGGCACCCGGGTGGCTCAGTTGGTTAAGCGACTACCTTCGGCTCTGGTCATGATCCTGGAGTCCCAGGATCCAGCCGCGCATCAGGCTCCCCGCTCAGCAGGGAGTCTGCTTCTCCCTCTGCCCCTCCCCCACTCTTGTGTTCTTTTTCTTTTTCAAATAAATAAATAAAATCTTTTAAAAATTTACATATAGATAGATAGATAGATAGATAGATAGATAGATAGATGTCAGCTTTGTGTGAAAAATACCTTCCAGCCTTTAAGGGCCAAGGCTCAAGTTGGAAAACATCATGGATCCTAAAAGTCTGAAAATTGTGTTTTGATTTAAAAAAAAACACAACATTTTGAGCATTTAATGTGTTCCATGCCAAGAATGTAGACACTCTTCAAAAACACCACTTCTAACAATACCTTTGAACAATAAGTTGTGGTTTCATTTTCCTTTTAAAAGCAACATTTATTATTCACTAATTGATCTAGCTATCTTGAAAAGAGCCAATAGGTTTAAAAGAAATAATTGCTTGACAAGCTTCTTCTTTTTTACTTCTGGAACATATTAATTTTACTTCAGTAAGCACCTCTGCTCCATTGGCAAGCCTTCTAAAGCCGAAACAAACCCAACGATTTTGTTCACTGTAATCAAAGTTACTAGTTATCACTCAGGTATCTCAAATTAGAAATTCAGATTTTCTTTCTTAAAAGCTTCCGTGGAATGTCTCAAGCAATAAGTAAAGATGACTTCTTAGAGATAATATTAGAAACTCGGTGGTTACATCATCGTTCAGGTATAATTAGAAATTGTGGACATGACTTTTTCCTGGGCACTCCACTTAGCAATCGCTACCCAGGAAGAAGCCCTACTGGGACAGGTAAATGCATCCTGGGGGTTAATGACAGCCCACAGATTGCCAATGGACTGAGTGGATGCCAAAATTCCATTAATCCCAACGAATCATCTTGCCCCGGGATGCGCTACCCTGTTAAGCGGTTCAGACAATTATAGCTTGTACAAATAGTCTGGAAATACATGCACTGACTTACAGAATGCATTCCCCTGCTGCTTGAATTCTGCACTCTGCATGGCAAAACAAAAGAAAACAAAACCAAAAAGGGAATTTTTTTTTTCTGCTTCTGGTTCAACTTATTATGCTAATAGTCCGTTCCCTGTAAAACCAGTGAGAGGGAACTGTGATAGGCATTTCCAAAAATCCCTTCAGAGTTGAAACTGCCTCCCCTGGATTTGAGAATCCAGTAGAAAACCTCACTTTCACATCACAACAAGTCCAGAGCATTCTGACAAGACTACAAAAGATTTCACTTAACCATAAAAGTGCATGATTTTTTTTCAAACCCATTTCCTGGAATTTGATAAAGATAAATAAATGGCAGTCCATCATAGCTAAGAGCCATAGGGCATAAAAAAATTATCTGTTCATTATTTTAAATTTCTGTTTTCAAAACAGAACACAAATGGGTCACGCATTTCTATCTCAGAGCCATAGATGAGAACTCACAGGGCATGAAACAATGCCCTCAGTCATAAGCTAAGGGCACCCCCCTCACCCCCTCCCTCAGTGACCCCTGAAATCCTTTAAAATACCTCTGACAGAACATCAACCCCATTCTAGTGAGGCGCTCTTTTTATTTATCTCTCCCATGCCCCCAAAGAGTGTAAGCTCAGCCGGTGTCTTTATGTTTGTGTTTATCTCGTCTAATGCCGAGTCCATGGCCTGGCACATAGTAGATGCTTAATTAAAGTGTGTTGAACTGAACCATAGGGTTAGTATTTTCAATGTCCTAAAAGAGAGGCTAAATGGTGGCCCAAGACATACCTTTGATCAGGCAGGCAGCATTGCAGCCCCCTTTATCTGGCCCTTCTCTTGCCCTCCTTATGGTTCATGGACAGACTTATCTTCATGAACTAGAAGTATCTGAAACCAAGCTCTCTAACCTATAAATATGAGAACCTTCTGTAAATCAAAATCAAATCCACCTAAAGTCAGAGATGCCATTTATCACAACACTTGGAAAAAGGCAGGAAAATAGTGGAAAAACCTCAGCAAAGATAGTGAAAAATTTTAGAGGGGCTGAGATTGCAATAATTTTAGACTAATTAGGATGGTATTTTAGAAAAGAGAAAGTGGAATAATCCAGACCTATACCCGTGATGAGCATTCTTTTGGATAATTAAGGAAGATTAAAAAGGCCTAACTTGGTGCTTTTGTTTTGAATGAAAATATATTTAGAATGGCCCGAAAGGTGGAATGAATGTTATTTTTAAGGACTGAGTACTGACATCATAGCCAATGAGAAGCTTGCCCAAATATCACAGTCAGGAACTGTCCACACTCAATTGTCAAGATCAAAAAAAGGGCCAGTCTCAGGGGCAGAGGCTGAACTCTGCTGACCCACCTCCTTTGTGTAGAAGTCAAGAGGCCAGGTCCCAGAGGAGATAGAAAATGTTGTGTTCAAATCCTTATGTTTTCAACATTTCTGGAACTTCCTTGGTCAAGGATTATTTCTAAGCACTATCTTGCAACCCTGACTTGAAGATAATGTCATCCATCTGGTCTCCCCATCTTTATTCCCACGAATCAGCTTCTTTTCGCTCTTTAAGTGCATTCACGTTTGAGAGCTTGTGATGCAGAGCCCCACTAAGACAGCATCTTGGTGTTTGTGGGGAAGCAGTGGGATGGATGCTAGCAAGGTTTGCTAAACTCCTCCCTTCCGAATGACTAAGCAGGGAGGGGACAAAGTGACAAATTTAGGGAGCAGGTCATAGCTTCTGGAGCATATCTGTGGCCAGCAGGGCAAAGAAGATCTTTCATACTATTTCTAAGGATTTTAGCATCTCCACCATATTCCCTTGGGACCCAGTTTTCATCACGTGATAATGAGTCCCTAATGGATTTAAAGAGTAAGGAGCCTGTGCTAACTTTTAATCTGTTACCCTGCTGTAGAAATCAGTATACAACCCAATTAGAAACACTTCATCTGAGGACCCTAAATTCAGGACAATAGTAAAAGGATTTTGAGCCCCAGTGCAGGTCTGGAGAGGAGGAAGTAATGGCCAAAGAGATACGTTCTAGGTCTCTTAAGTCCTGCTACACTGGACTGGTCTGCTCTTTCCAAGATGACGGACTCACAAATTAGGCTTGGGTGTCCACTGCCCAGTTGCCATGTTCATACCCTGGGGAAGGAGCCAAGGAGGGGAGTGAACAAGGACTGGAGGGACCATACATAGGAGGAGATTGAGATCTGCTGATGCAAGGTCTGCTTCTTCAAGTTCCTCTACACAGTGGTACGGCCACAAGATCCTGTCCTTTCCCGGGTCAGCCCCCTTTGCCTCGATGGAGTCATGACCATCATTATGCAGGCATGCACAGATTTTAAAAGTTGGAGGAAAACAGACCTCTCCTGATGCTGACCTCTTTTAGCAGTGACTTGGAAACTTTGAAGTGTATGCATGTATGGTACTCAAACACACACACACACACACACACACACACATGTCCACACACACCACACATACACACACACACACACACACCCCATAGACAAACCACACATACACATACCACACATGCAAACCACACATATACACCACACACACCATGCATACACACACACCACACATGCACACATACCACACCACACTCACATTACACATACCACACACATATACACACTATACACACCACACACACACACAATACACCCACAACACATACACTACACACCACACATACATATACCATGCATGTAAACCACACAAATACACCACACACAAATACACACACCATACATACATACACACCACACATGCACACATATCACAGCACACTCACATTACACATACCACACACATATACACACACTATACTCACACCGCACACACCAGACACACACGCCATACATCCACAACACATACACACACACAACACATGCACACATACCACACATAAGCACACACCACACCACATTCCCACACTACACTCACACCACACACATACATACACACTATACTCACAGCACACACACCGCACATATACACACATTATACTCACACCATACACCACACAAACACATACACCACACTTACCTCACATACACACACTACACACACCATACATACACCACACATAAACATACCACGCATGCCACACATACACATACGCCATACACACATATACACCCGCCACGTACATACCAGACACACACTTTTAGTTTCAGCAGTATAATTATGACTTCAACACCATTGAACGCAAAGGGAAAATAATGAGGTTTCAAAACTTCTTCTAGCTAGTAGCAACCTGTTTGTGGATAAATGAAAATTCAAGTGAAAACCATTGATTTTTCTCCATAGCACAGTGAAAAAAAAAAAAAGGGACATTGACTAAACTTTACCTTCGATCATTGGAAAACAAGCTAGCTCATGAGGCTGGCCCAATATAATAGGAACTTTAATTCATAGGCTGTCAAGTTCAGGTCCACAGTGGGAATTTGGTGCAATTACTCACCTCTCCAGCTGTTTTTAATGCCCATTCCCGCTAACCTGTGTGCCACACAGCTTTGCCAAAACAGAAGTTTTGATGCTACGATTTTACACAGCCAATTTAGAGTGACCACTAGGATATTTACAGCAGCTGAAAAAACAAATTACTAAATGTTAAGGTTCTTTTTTTTTAACTAAGTCCTTTGAACACCTAACAACCTCTTCCTGTATCAGAACCCTCTCCCGTTTCTCCATCCCATCTTTGACCACAAAGCTTCAGGAGGTAAAGGGTTGAGGATGGGATGGGACCGTCTGCTGTGCACATCACTTAGAGAAAACTTGTAAAAGCTGAATATTTACTCTGTGTCCCACAATTGGAGACATGGTCAAAACATTATCAGTATGAAAAGACCTCTGTAGGCCCAGAAACCCAAGTTTTACAGGCTCACAAGTTAATAGCAGGATTCAAAGCCTGAACCATCCTTAACATGCTTGTAAAACAGACGCATTAACCAGAATGCCAGTTAACTAACTCACGGTGGGAAATAGAGCCGACAAGTCGGCCAGGATTCTCATGATGCCTGGTGACTGCATTCTTTCCTCACAATAAGGGTTGCACGGGAGGTCAAATTATAACCAGAAGGCAACTCCTGTGGTCCGAAATCAGGGGGCAAAGAGTTGGATGGATATATTCATTTTCTGGAACTGCCACAACACAGTACCGCAGATGGGGTGGCACGGGGCTTAAACAACAGAAATTTATTTCTCACAGTTCACTCCAAGATCAAGGTGTCCCCAGACCTGGCTTCTTGTGACCTCTCTCTTTGGTTTGCAGATGTCCCCCTTCTCCCTGTGTCCTCACGTGGTCCTCCCTCTGGATGCCCGTGTCCAAATCTCATCTCTTCCTCTTACAAGGACACCACTCAGAAGATTGGATTAGGGCCCATCCATATGACCTCACTGTACTTTAAATATCCCTTTAAGGACTATTTCCAAATATAGTTACATTCTGAGGTATTGAGAGTGAGGATTTCAACCCATGGATTCTGGAGGGATGCAATTCAGCTTGTAGCAATAGATGACCTTTGAGGCTAGTTCACCAATGTCTTCGTAGCTCAATGCACTCATCCTCATGGCAAGGCCAGCCCAGTGAGTAGATGTGCAGCTGGGCGCTCTCTTCAGGGACCATCCCTGAGAGCCCGGGGTCTGCATTCTGAGTTCAGTGCTGCAAAGTTCCTTCAGAGTATTGCTTGCGAGGTTAGATCTTAGCTTCCTGAGTCATAGTTTTTATTTTTATTTTATTTCAGCCCCGCCTCTCTCAACCAGCACCTTACTTGCATCTGGAATTTTCCTAAACTCTTGAGTCACACATTTCCTCCTTCCCTTCTCCTCTATCCATAAGTGGCCAAACCTATCCACACACAGTGGATTTCGTTAGTTTAACTCACAGAGGGCAACCTATTCCAGAATTCTTCATTATCCTTTTGGTCACCACTAATTCATTGATTAAAGAAACAGGAATTAGGGTAGAGCCATAAAGACTTATGAAAATGGCATTAACACCACAACCTTCCCTCTTTGTTTTAAACCTGTCGGCGAGGCGAGCACACACACATTTAATTTGAATGGGCTGAGTGCAGTTAAAAATGAAAGGAACCATATATCGACTAGAAATAGGCACAGCTTTCAGTGACACTAGAGCTGAAGGTTGGTCCTGTGTCACATTGTCCACTGGCTTGATGACGGGTCCTGCAAGGTCCTCTGCATGGCCATGGAGGTCAGGCCACTGCGGTGAGAGCTGCTTCTGGAAAGGAAGTTCCAGGAAACCAGATGGAGACAACTTTTAGAGCTGCCAGACAGAGAGAAAAAAAAATGAAGGGAAAACTTGGACAAGAACCTACTTACAATTCCACAGCAAACTCTCATTTTTAATCACGTGAAAAAACATTAACACCAAGGAAGACAGCAACAAACCACAAAAGGGAATAACTCTCCTCCCAACTAGTGAGATGGTGGAGTGCAGACTTGTCCTGCCCAAGTTTGATGCATATCACAATCACCAGGGGATATTGTTACAAATACAGACCATAGCCCTGAAAGTGCCAGAATAGGCATGGAATTGCCAGATACGATGGAAGACAATGAAAATCTTTTAGCATTAGTATGACTCAAATATTGCACGGGATACACTTATCCATGCAATATTATATCCATGCAAAAATAATGATTCATTGTTTATTTAAAATTCAATTTTAACTAGTCATCCTTTTTATTTCCTTTCAGTTTTTGGTAAGTCTGGCAAGCAACTCTGCTTCCCACAAAATGGAATAATAGACCATTCTGAAATGCTCTTAACATAAGGATGGGTAAGGGCCTCAAAGAGATAAAGGAAGAAATAACATCCATTTAATCGAACCACAAAAGCATGAACTAAAATTGGTCAGAGTAGCCAATCACCTCCGGAAACAATAATGTACTTTGCCACGGAAATTAACTTTTTGCAAGTTAACAAACTAGATAAACTCATGACAGGGCAAAGTTAAAGTAAGAAAGGATATGGTATGAAGCAAATCATCTGGAATGCTCTGCAGAAGGACATGGAGATAAAACGCAGGAGAATTTAAAAGACATAGAGGGAAGAGCAGAAGGCTTCCTTGTGCATCTAACGGGAGCTCTGTTCGAGAAGATGCAGGGGCAGAAATCTAAATTAAATGAATATGGGTTCAGAGCTCTCCACAACTGAAGAAGGACAGAGGGACACCTACCATGGTGATTACATAAACACAAACAAAAATGCACATGTAGAATCCATATAGTAAAATGCAGAATGCCAAGGAAAAAGATAAAACTTTTTTAAGCCACAAGAGAGAAACAAGTCAGACAGCTACAAAGGGAACATTTATGATGGTGGGGGTTTCACTGGGGCATTCAGGCTGGAAAAGCAGGTGATAAAATCAAAAGAGAGTTTACCACTCCCACCCCCCACAAACCCGCTTTGGCGGAACTACAGAGGCATGGGAGCCACCTGAGGGGACTTAAACCTCAAGGGTCCCAGTCCACACACCTTACCTGTCAGATCACAGACTGTGAGGATGGGACCATGGGTCTGCATGAACCTAAATATGTGGGAAGGGGATGGGAATGGGGGGTACACTTCCTCTGGCTCTAGTACAATGAAATTAAAAATCACCAATTATAGAAACTGATTTTAAAATTCAGATAGATAAGTACATTCTGCAAAGATCAAAGGAAAAAAAAAAACTTGCCCTCCTAGATAATAAGACTTCCTTAAAACAATATAATTAAAACCGTGAGAGGGGTACAGGGATAGACCAATAGCACAGCATAAAAAGCCCCCAAAACAGATCTGAGTACATGCATATGAAATTTTAATACATCATAGAGAAGGAATTACAAATCAATAGGGAAAGGATGAGCTGTTCAATAAATAGTGTTGAGACTACCAGCTTTCCTTATGGAGAAAAAATGGAAAGATTAAATCCCTGTCAAATAGAAGGTACAAAAATTTATCCATGTCAAGTTAAAGATCAAAACATGAAAACATGAAACTCTTGGACAAACATACTGAGATGTGGAGTATATCCTTAGAATATTGGAATGAGAAGGATTTCTTTTAAAAATAAGCATAAACATAAATATGCATATACTTGTAAAGAAAGGGTTTATTTTTTATTTAATGAAATCTACCAGTCTAGAGATAAAAGCTATTAAGGCAGTACATGACATAAAGTTCTACACTGAAGTTTTCAAATCTTTTTTACAACAAAAATTGTTATCAACAACATTAAAACAGGGACATCCGAGCGGCTCCGTCAGTTAAGTGTCAACTCAGGACTGGATCTCTGGGTCCTGGAATTGAGTCCCACATTGTGGGGGGGGGGGTCCCTGCTCAGCAGGAAGTCTGCTTCTCCCTCTGCCCCTACCCCTCACACTTGTACTCTCTCTCTCTCTCTATCAAATAAATAAATAAAATCTTTAAAAATAAACATTAAAACCTTAACCATATACTCACTCTAGAAGAAACCAGTGTTACTAGTTTCCTATGTGTTCTAGATGTATTGCTAAGAATTTCAGTAGAGTGAAAGGAGCACAGACCTGAGACAACTTTTTAAGGTCAAAGAATGTACTTACACCCTCGTTGTAAATGTCACCACGAGGGGTGTGGTCATCAGACTCAGCAGCACGTAGCCGACTTTGGCTAAGCACTAAGTGTCAGCTGCTACATTAAACTGTTTTCATGTAGCATTTCACTTAATAACCCAGTCCACCCATAGGAGGTAGTTACAACTGTAATCCCTATTTTTAGAGGAGAGGAAAGAAATGGAACTTTGGGAGGATAAGTGTTATGGGTTGAATTGTGTCCCCTGAAAATTCACCTGTGTGAGGGTATTTGGATAGAAGGACCTCAAAGAGGTAATGAAGGTATAATCAGGTTGTATGGTGGGCCCTGACCCAAGTGGAAAGGTGTCATCATGAGAAGAGGAGGTCTGGACCCAGGAAGAGATACCAGGGACACACATGAACAGAGGGAAGATGCTGCTAGATCACCAGGAGAAGACGGCCATCTACAAACAAGGAGAGATGCCCCAGGAAAAAAAAAAAAAAGAAAAGAAAAGAAATACTACTACTACTACTTATAATATTTAATTTAAATTAATTCAATTAAAGTTAAATGAAATTTAAGAAGAAGAAGAGGAAACTAAAACTGCCAACACCTTGATCTTGAACTTCCACTTTCCAGAACTGTGAAAAAACCGATTTCTGTGGTTTGCACCACCCAGTCCCTGGTACTTTGTTCTGGACTAATACAGCAATACACTAATTTACCCAGTGTCACACCCCACCAATAGTTTTGCCACCAAGAGCAGTACCTGTATACAAATAATTTACACCCTTAAAATTGGCTTTAACTTCCCTGTTGGGAGGGGCAATTGCTCCCACCCACCTAGTGATAGATGATCCTGGGAAAGAACCTCTCCTGACTTCAAAGACTCTAATAGCAGTTTACCCATCAGTGTGAAGGGCCCTGTGTTGCTATAATCCCCTTTTCTTCATCTCACATACAAAAAGCTAGGTGCAGGAGGGTGTACAGCTCTGCATGCTGCCGGGAGTACTAGAAAGGCAAACCAATCTTGTTCAGGGATTAGCAGCAATAAAGATCGGATTCTCCCTAAAGGAAATGCTTAGAAAATGATAGCAGAGCTGGCGGGTAGGAGCCAAGCAAGGGAACAACTTGTAGGGCCAAGCGGAACCTATACTGAGCCTTGACTATCCCCCCAGGGTTGACGCTGACCCAAGAAACTAGGGCAAGGAAGCCAATAGCAAGGGAAGAACCTCCTCTCAATGATCCAGAGGCCCCTGGGATGGGGACATGTGCAGCCTGCTCAGAAGTATTGATGTCCCCTACAAAGGAGGATGGAGTAGGGAGGAAAAGAAAGGCTCAGGATGAACTAGAAGAAGCCAGGTAGCAAATTCTTGGGCTTGGTAAGATCCTTATTCATTTTTCTAAGCAGAGGTTTTAACCCTTTACTTGCCCCAGCCCTGGCTCCCCACATGGCCAGAGGATGCCTGTGTCACCCAGCACACCCCGGCCTCCCTGTAAGGGGGAAGGTAGGTAGAGTAGGGCAACCTAGGACGCCTCTCCTGTCCTACCTTGCCCTATCTCTGAAGACTCTTCTGCTGCCTGTGGACTGTCCATCTTCTCTCTCCCTTGGGACTTGTTGTTTTATTTCTCAGGCTCATCTCCTGCCTTAATCACAGTCAGCTCTGTCCTTTTCTCATTTCCATAACCGACTCTCCATTTAAGCCACCACGACTCGAGCTCTTGTCCCACATGAGTGGGCTTCCTGCTTCCAGCCTTCCAGCTCATTCACGCCCTCCATCCAGAATTGTCATGTTTACTCCCCTACTAAGACTTCAACGATGCTTCCTTGTCCACAGGATACAATCCAAACAAGTTAACCTGGAGAACATGGCAGGCACCAGCTCAGCCCTCAGCTCTGTCCCCCGGCCCTACTGAGCACGCTGGAGTCAGCCTCCTTCTCTTCCTGAAGTTTCCAATGCTTGTCACGCTCTCTTGACTATGGGTTCTGTCCATGCTGCTCTGTCTCTTTGTTTTTAAAGATTTTATTTATTTATTTGAGGAAGAGCAAGAGAGAGCAGGGGGAGGGGGAAAGGGAAAAGCAGGCTCCCCACTGAGCAGGGAAGCCCCCCCACCCCGCCCATGCGGTACTCGATCCCAGGACTCCGGGATCATGACCTGAGCCTAAGGCAGACCCTTAACCAATTGAGCCACCCAGGCCCCCTGCTCCGTCTCTCAAAATGCGCTCCCCACCTCACCACCTGCCTCCTTCAGCCTGAATCCTACTCTTCCATCCAAATCCTGGTTAGACATTATTACCTCCTCTGTAGAGCTTTCCCTGCCTCCCTCCCCATGGACCAGGCAGCCCTTGATTGTGGTCAGAGGCCATGGGTGGACTCCCCAGGGCGCCCCGTGCACCCCCAACAGGAGCGTTTTGAAGAGGGAGTCTGTGAGGCTGTCCCTGCCATTAGCTTCTGTACTCATTTCCTATTGTTGCTGTTTCAAATTACCACACGTTCAGGGGCTTAAAATGACACAATTACATCACCTTACCCTTCTGGAGGTCAGAGGTGGGAAAGAGGTGTGAGCAGGGCCCTGCTCCCTCCAGGGGCCCGAGGGGACAGTGCGTTTCCTCACTTCACCAGCTTCTGGAGGCCACCTGCACTCCTTGGCTTATGGCCCTTCCTCCACGACAGCCAATCTGCCTCTGACATTGACCCGTCTCGTAGGGAATCCTGTGATTCAACTGGACTCCCCCAGAGAACCCAGAAAAATCTCCCCATGGCAAGCTCCTCAATTTTATCACATCTTGGCTATGAAACAGGTAACAGATTCATGGATTCAGGGCTGAGGATGTGGACGTCTTTGGGGGGCCATTATTCTGTCTGCCACCGTACCCCTCAAAGTAAAAAGCAGATCTTGTTTATAACTGTAGCCCAGTACATTATAAGCTGTAAACATTAAATGGATTATGAAGCAGATTATGAAACTCACGCTCAGGCAGATCTGTTCCCTTGGCCCACAAATGTGTTCAATTCTATCTTGTTCTGGAAAAGGAGGAGAGAGAGAATAAGAAGGAGGAGAAGGAGGAAGGTGATGTATAGAAGGAGGAAAAAATAAAGAAAGATGACTTTTTGCTTGATTCTTTCTAGAGTTTGCCTGTCCTTTTCACCAAATCTTTTGAAAAATTGTCCCACCTTCCTCCCTCAGCCCACTGCATCTGACCTCCCTCCGTATTTTTCAGCAATGTCTCTGTCTAAAGTGGCTCAGGAGGCCCACCATGATCTCTTCACTGGCCATGTTTTGGTCTCCACAGATCCCTCTGCTGCATTCAACATTGTTGACTATTTGGCATTTCTCCAAGCCCTTTATCCCCTAGACTTTCCTGACCTGACTTCCTCTTTTTCCTCCCCATTCTGTTCTGATAGCATCTTCCAGATTCCTCTTCTCTTTCCTAAAATGGAAGTGTTCCTCTAGGTGTTCACTACAGGCTCTCCCTGAGTGATGGCATCCATTTCTCTGTGGTATGGAACAACTAAGGTATGCATCCAGTCCCAGTGCTAACTACTGTAGTGTTCTGTTGCTGTAAACAGATTACGACAAACTTAGCAACATTTATTACTTCACAGTGTCCTCGCAGCTGCAGTCCAGGTAGGTCTGAGCTTTGCTCAGGGTCTCACAAAACCACAATCTAGATGTTGCCCTCCTACGTTCCTTCCTGGAATTCAGCACCCCATTCCAAGCTCCACGTCACTGTTGGCTGGATTTAGTTCCTTGTGGTTATAGCACTAGGTCCCTGGTTTCTTGCTGACTGTCAGCTACAGTCACTTTCAGCTCCTAGAAGCCCTTACAATTCTCAGCCATATTGCCCTCACAGGCCCTCTGAGGACACAACAGCTCACTTCTTTAGTGTTAGCAAGCAAATATCTCACTTTGAGTTTCTTTGTTTGGAGAAGACCCAAACCCTCCTTAAATAACTCACCTGATTAGGTCGGGCCCACCCAGGGTAATCTCCCGTTTGATGTACTCAAAGTCAACTGATCAAAGGCTTAAATTACATCTGTAAAATCCCTTCACCACCTATTCATGGAAGCGATGTCCCATCCCTTTTGGCAGATTCTATTGGTTAGAAGAAAGTTACAGGTCACCCCATATATATGCACTCAAAAAAAGAGGGTTTTACAAGGGCATGAGGCATTGGGACTCTTGAGAATTTTGTCTACCATACTGACCTTCAAATTTATCCAATTGCCACCTAGTTATCTATCTGAGACATAACAGGTATTGATAAATAAATTTTGACCAAAAGTAAATCAATAATCTTTTTCTTAAAATTTGCCCTTCCTCTTCTTTTCCAAAGGCCCATTAACATGACCCATCTACCCAAGCCAAAAACATTGTCATCATCTTTGACTCCTTACTCCTTCTCACAACTCACATTCAGGCAACATGGAATTGAATTGACCCCCTTTTTTCCTTTTCTACGTCCTCGTCCTTTTCAGGCAATGACCTTCTTTTACCTGGACAACTACAATAGTCTCTAAGTCTTTAGTCCCTTGCTTACAGTCTTACCTACCCAAATCCACACAACACTCAATGCTCTATCACAGTTAAGATTATCTTCTTTTGCAGCTTTTGAAGCACTACAGAAATGTGGTAATGAGCATTTTCTATGAGGATGAGATAAAACTTTCTAAGCTTGAGGCAGCCAGGCAGGACGGTCAAGATAGCAACGTCCAAACCAAGAAAAGAAGGTTAGCCTGAGTGCTGAGCTCCAAGGCCAGCCCTGGCTATTGATTGGCCCCTTGAGTCTGGTTTCCGCATCTGTTATTCATTCCATCCATTGTGCCTCTCCCTTATAGTCACCAGGCGGCAAATACAGTCAATGCCTACAGAGCACAGGTGTTGTTATTTTTGTGATGCAGAATTTTATTAAAATATCTCTCAAATTGGGACTCCTGGGTGACTCAGTCTGTTAAGTGGCTGCCTTCAGCTCGGGTCATGATCTCAGGGTACTGGAATCAAGCCCCACATTGGGGTCCCTGTGCAGGAGGAAGTCTGCTTCTCCCTCTCCCTCTGCTGCCTCTCCTGCTTGTGCGCTCTCTCTCTCTCTCTCTCTCTCTCTTTCAAGTAAATAAAATCTTTTTAAAAAATAACTCTCAAATTTAGGAAGACTGACATAAGTTCTTCCACTGCCCTACCAGATAGATAATCTTCCACCGTGTTTTTTTTAAAGATTTTATTTATTTATTTGACAGAGATCAAAGTAGGCAGAGAGGCAGGCAGAGAGAGAGGAAGGGAAGCAGGCTCCCCCGCTGAGCAGAGAGCCCGATGAGGGGCTCGATCCCAGGACCCTGGGATCATGACCTGAACAGAAGGCAGAGGCTTTAACCCACTGAGCCACCCAGGCGCCCCTTCCACTGTATTTTTAACGGGACCATACACCTGCCCATAACTGTCTCTTAGAAGTCTAAGAGGATTTATGAGGAAATTTCTCCAGTCCTATTAGAAAAATAGGACTGGAGTCAATTCACTAAATTATTTTTCCTCTCTGGCAGATATGTTCTGATAACTTTTACACTGTGTCGATCTTCATGTTTAAACGCTACAAAATACCTTAGTAACTAAAATGCAAAATTCACCTCAGCTTTACAATGTCTTTAAGCTAATTTCTAAAACTATCGCAGCTCTTGCCAAGAAAGAGTAAGAATGTAATATTATTCCGATTTATCTCATATTTTGTCAGGACACTTTCTTCAGAATTGATGAGCTGCATACCTTGCTCCAAAGTACATGAAAGATAGGGTCTTTAAGGAATTCTGCCACACAGTTGGAACTGAATCAGCATGTGTGTCTGGGAGAAAATCTATCATTTTGTGAAGCCAATAAATATCTCCCCCTTAGCAAATGTACTGGTGATGGATCGCGGAGAAAAAATTACTTGATCTCTCTGTATGCAATAAAATACGTGAAGGTATTTCTGTTTTCTGACTTCGCATTTTGAATTCTATGCAGAGACCGAGACCAACTGGTGAAAGGTTATGAGGAGAGATCTGAGTTTCCTGAAGGGCTCTGGGCTGTGGTAGCTGAGGCCCCATCCCGCCTCGCTTTCCTTTACCTCAAGTAGCCAGGGTGTGTCCGCTCCTTCGCGAGCGAGCCCGTCTCCCTGAGCCTTCTGTGGAAAAGTCTTCCCAAGGACCTCCAGTGGTGCAAAGCTGGTACTGCAAGACCAGGTTGCCGCGCTTCCTGGGAAGCCAGGGGTCCGAGCCTTTCCTCCGTCTCCATCCGCCCTTCCAGTGAACAGAGCTGGAGCCGCGAATCACCACATAACAAACCTTTTACCTCGGACATTGTGCGCAGCTAAAAATGACAGTAAGCCGAGGACTCACGATCACTTCCTTCTCACCAAAACCCAATATACAGATGAGAAACGGAGGCCAAGAGCTGATGGAGGAGTTACCCCGAGGTCACACACCGAGTCCGTAACAGAGCCAAGTTCGAGCCGCCGGTCTCTCTATTTTCGTCAGTAGCTTTCAGACCTGAGTGTGTGTAAGAATCCCTGTGGGGCTTTTAAACGCAGATGCCTGGCCTGGTGCCAGAGTCCACGGGGCCCTGGAATCTGCTTTTTAACCATCTCCCCCTAGTGACTGGGAAACGCATCCAGCTTGAGAATGCCAGCTCTGCGTTAGACCCCTTCCTATATTTCTCAGGGAGGCAGAACTAATCTCCTCCCCCAGAGATGGCAACATCTCCTAAGACCACAAAGGGTCTTAAAACTCCTAGAAGGCGTTCAACAAATAAGATATGAGGGATGGATAAGCAAATAAACTCCTCAAACGCCGGAGCCTTGGCTCCCGCCTCTCCCTCTCTCGGACTGGCTTCCATGGCCATCCGGGTGAGGCTCTGGGCCTGCCTCCTCCAGCGACTGTCCTCACAACAAAAGCCTCCAGTGAATGGCCAAAAATCAACTCGACAGCGTATTTGTCAGGCAGAGGAAACCAGAAGCCTTTTCTATAAGATCAAGACAGTGTTGGGCTCTGTCTGCAGACTACTGAATGTACACGTTGGTCACAAGAATGTGAAAACTGTGCATACACATGGCAGAGCCCAAAGGAGGACATAGGAAGATGGAAAGAGGCCATGAGTTAGGATGCTTGAGTCATAGGTAAATGCGTGTGAGACCGTGTGTGTGTGTGTGTGTGTGTGTGTGTGTGTGTGTCTTTTTAAAATGTCCTTTCAGGGACGCCTGGGTGGCTCAGTTGGTTAAGCGGCTGCCTTCGGCTCAGGTCATGATCCCAGCGTCCTGGGATCGAGTCCCACATCGGGCTCCTTGCTCAGCAGGGAGCCTGCTTCTCCCTCTGCCTCTGCCTGCCATTCTATCTGCCTGTGCTCACTCTTGCTCTCTCTCTCTGACAAATAAATAAAATCTTAAAAAAAAAATAAATAAATAAAATAAAATGTCCTTTCAGCAAAAGTGAATTTTTAAAAATTCAGTTAGAAAAGGCCCCCGTGCTCGTTGACAGCTGTGCAGCTCTGCTGGGTGCCCGGGTATGCAGCAGGTGCTAGGCGGAGACTGAATCCACGTTCATTTAAAAGCTCACAGCTCGTCTACTCTAGCTTGCAGTTCAGCGAGGTTGAGGTGTGTTGGTTTGGGAAACAAATCCCAGTTTTAGCCCAACCAAAAATTGTATCATGAACATTGGCAGAAACCCCAGCAACAAAGGTTTCCTGCTATAAGGGGGGCACTTGATATACTTATGTCCAGTGAAGGAATGTCTGCCAGTGTTTCCTGAGTCCCTAGATCCCTATGCCCGTATTGGGGCCAGACTGGTCTATTTGGGACTTCCAGAACATACTCAGAGGCACCTCACTGTTCTTTCAAGATCTCCCCATTCCCCACCCAGTACATGAACTCAGGCACAGTGCAGCTCAGAAACTTTTGCTGTGAGGTCTTCAAAGATAGAATTACCTTTTCCTTCTCTTTCCTTCCACGACATACTGTTTATGTGAATATTGGCAATGCTAAGTCATCTCATAAACCTCTCCTATTAGACTGCAGGCTCACTCAGGGCAAGGATGCCATATACACTCTTTACTTCATTCATCAAATGTCTCCTGACTCCCAGGGGCCATGTGTTGTGCTAAGACTAGAGAAACAAGTGCATAAAACACAGATAACCTTGCCCTCATCAACCGGAGAATCTAGTAAGAAGGAAATCATTCAGTAACTAATGAATATTAGGATAAGTACTATGAAGCAGTTCAGGGTCCCGAGAATGAATATAACAAGAAATCTAGTTCAGGAAAATGGGGAAGGTTTCTTTGCAAAAGTGACCTTTATTTAAGCCCTAAAAGCTGAGTGAGATATTAATTAGTAGAGAATCGAGATTTCTGAGCACACTGGGCAGAAAAAAACTGACAGCCGTGTGTTTCCAACCAACCTGTCCATTATCGTACAGAACACATCCTGCTCAAAACCTACTGGAAATTTCTTTGCACATATTCAATCCTCAATAGATATTCACTGGATCAATGACCTTAGTGGAAATATACTGTCCCAAACTGCCTTAAGTTTTATGGTGCAGGTTAGGGCTTCAACAAAGATAGGCGGTCTAAAAATGACAACCCACTCAAGAACTGTTGATCTAGAATCTGGTACATGGCAGAGGTTTGATGAAACTTGCCAAATCGAATGGAAATAAGTTGGGGAAAAAATGCAGGTCTGAGAATTTAATTAATTCAACTATTTATACATTCAACAGATATTTATTTTACTGAGTACCTCTTATGTACTTGAAAACGTCCCAGACATAGTCTATACGTATTTGAGCTTATAGACTAATGAGAGGTATGTAACTCATCAAATACGTAATTTACCAAAAGAAGTAAAATTATATTAAAACATAAGCAGAATTCAAATATGGAAAGATCAATGAGTTTCAAGACCTTTAACAACAAAAAAAATAAAAGACTGTTCAGTGTAAAAACATTCTTCCCTCATATCCATTAGGATGGCTATTTTTAAAACAAACAAAAACCGAAAATAAATGTTGGCGAGGATATGAAGAAGTCCAAGCCACCATGCCCTGCTAATCGCAGTGTAAAATGGTGTAGCTGCTGTGAAAAACAGCATATGATGTTTTGGAACGCCTGGGTGGCTCAGTCGGTTAAGCCGCTGCCTTCTGCTCAGGTCATGATCCCAGATTCCTGGGATCAAGTCCCATATTGGGCTCCTTGCTTGTCAGGGAGCCGGCTTCTCTCTCTGCCTCTGCCTGCCACTCTGCCCGCTTGTGTGCTCTTGCTCTCTCTCTCTCTCTCTCTCTCTCTGACAAAAAAATAAATAAATAAATAAAATCTTAAAAAAAAAAAAAACAGCATATGATGTTTTTCCAGAATTTACCAGAATTTTCCAGAATGACCACATGATGCAGCAATCCCACTTCAGGGTGTATATCCCAAAGAACTGAAAACAGGAATTCAAACAGATATTCTCACACCTGTGTTCATAGCAGCACAATTCACAATACCCAAAGAGTGGGAGTAACCCAAATGTCCTTTGACAAATGAATGGATAAACAAAATGTGGCATATACATACGGTGGAGTGTTTATTATTCAGCCTACACAGTGTGTTACAACATGGATGAAACTTGAAGACACTATATGCTAAGTGAAATAAGCCAGTGGTGAAAAACCAAATATCTCGTGATTCCACTTACATGAGGTACCTAAAGTAGTAAAATTCATAGACAGAAAGTAGAATAGAAGCTATTGGTTACTATGGGCTGGGGGGAGGGGCAAATGGGGAATCAGTATTTAATGAATTAAAAATTTCAGTTGGACATGATTTGAAAAGTTCTGAATTTGGATGACTGATGGTTGTACAACAATGTGAATGTGCTTAATACCACAGAGCCTTACACCAAAAAATAGTTAAAAGAACACAGTTAACGTTCATGCATTTAACCACATTTTGACATTGAAATGTTTTTGAAAAGCATTCTCCTCATTAGGCCTAATTCCCTCATGAGGTAAACTTCATGAGTTCCTGAAATTCATGAACCTCGGCAAATTTTCCAGTCCTTTCAACTAACTGAACAATTCCATTCACCTCTAAAATTTTTTTTGGAAAGTACTTCTTTTTTCTGAAAAGTTCAACTATTTCCTCTGGCTTAAAGAACAGATTCTGAAACAAATACATCCTCAAATTATAATTTACAAATGGGACATCCATAAATTAACTCCCAGTTTTGCTTTGGTTTGGGATTTTTTTTTTTTTTTATGGCGAAAACTCTTGAAGAAACCAAAAGAAAGATGCTAAGTACAGTAGGTGATCTATTAGTAGGACAACTTGACCTTATGAGAACCTATTGAAGCTGGATTCCACCACGGTGGAAATTGCTTTAATAGTAATGTAGCTAGACAAAGCAGTATGTGGCACTCCCATTTATTTTGTTATATGAAATTTATTCTTTTCTTTTTTAATGAAATGATAATGTACTTAATGTCATCTGCAGAATGTTTAGGAGGTCATTATATTCTTCCCACATTTAACATTTTCCTACAGAAATAGTCAAGTTCTGTAGACATGCTAAAAAGCCCTTGATGTGTTAAGTACTACACTTTTTAATAACATAAATAATTTACATTTGTAGCCCCTGATCATACTACTTGAATATTTTGCCAGCAGAAGACAGCCACAAGTACATTATTTTTCTTCTTGAAAAGTCATCAATTTTGCCTTCAGTGACAAAGCTGCCTCTCTAAATTTGTGTAATTTGCTTTTTAAAATCAGTCCTTGCCCAAGAACATAGGCGCCCTGGGGTTTGGTTAGCGAGAACTGTAAAAATAATCATGAATTTCTTTTCTCAGTGTCCCTCAATAAGCTTGTCGGTGATGACAGTTCTGTGTACGAAGCTCTCCCACCTACGATCAGCTGGCGTTGAATAAAACCCAGGAGGGTGACACTGTGAAAAGAGCACCAGCTTTGAAGCTGGGAAACTGCAATTCAAATTCCAGCCCAACGAGTGGTAGAATCTTGAAAAATTGCTTAACTCTCCTTGGCCTCGGTTTTCTCACCTGAAAAATGGGCCAATATCTCCTACAGGGCAGGGTGTTGGTAAGAATTAAACAGGATCTCTTATGTGGACGTACCAAGTTCTTAACAGTGAGTCACTGAATATTAGTTGAATCTTTCTGTAGGGCTTTTGTAAGCAGTCATCAGTGCAATGAATTTGCACTTACAACTCTACTGTGTGCCTAGCTTTGTGCTGGGGATAAAATTTTGACATAAGGGAGTTAACAATCTATCACAAGACATGAATAAGAATAACATATAAGAACGTTAAGAAAGCAGGAGAAGGGGCCCCTGGGTAGCTCAGTCAGTTAAGTATCTGCCTTCAGCTCAGGTCATAATCTCAGGGTCCTGGGATTGAGTCCCGCATCAGAGGTCCCTGCTCAGTGGGGAGTCTCCTTCTTCCTGTCCCTTGGCCTCTCCGCCTGGCTTCTGCTCTCTCTCTCTCTCAAATGAATAAATAAAATCTTTAAAAAAAAAAAAAAAAGAAAAGAAAAGATAGGTGAAGAAGTAAGATAACCAATGCTAATTTAGTTGGGGCAGGCTCTAGATGTTGAAGCAGTCCCCTATGAGTCTGGCTTGCCTGGAGGTCTTCTTAGAGGAAGAAGGGAGTGAGGTGACACCAGGCTCCTATGGTGACTGGGTTTAGATTGCCAAGGAAAAAAATATAGGGCACTAAATGTAGTAACTAGAGCACAGAATTTTTAAAAACATGATCTCTTTGGGCTATGACTGCATTGGCCATAAGCATAACTTCCCTCATTATCACTGAGTCTTCCTCTTATTTATGCTAGAAAGAAATATTTGAACGTAGTCTGCCACTTCTATCAACCATAGCTATCCTATCCTCTCTTCTTTGCTGTTTAGATTTTTGTTTTGTTTTTGTTTTGTTTTTTCATGAAGGATTAGCAGTCAGGTGTGGACCTGAGTGCGGACATCACCCTTCTTCTGGGGCTTTGAAAGATGCATTTACCTTTCCTTACCTGCCACTGCACAGAACCTGGCTCTGTACTGTGCTGCTATTACTACTTTGGCTGGGGGCATCTGAGCTTCCTGTCTTTAAGGTTAGCTAACCCATGGCAATTACCTCTATCCTTAATGACAGTAGGCCCTCGATCTTTAGATGACCAGAGAAATATGGTCCCATTACAAACCCTTTGGAGAAAGTTGACTTATCAAAATTAACGGGTGGTGGGGTGCCTGGTTGGCTCAGTGGGTTAAGGCCTCTGCCTTCCGCTCGGGTCATGATCCCGGCGTCCTGGGATCGGGCCCCGCGTCGGGCTCTCTGCTCGGCCAGAAGCCTGCTTCCTCCTCTCTCTCTGCCTGCCTCTCTGCCTGCTTGTGATCTCTGTCTGTCAAATAAATAAATGATAATAAAAAAATCTTTAAAAAAATTAACAGGTGGATTTATTTCATTCTGCTGGAGCTTTTGTTTTGTTTTGTTTTGTCTTCCTTCGTGAGGTACAGAGATGGATTATTGCAAAGGAAGTCAAAGAAATGATCGCTATTTAGGAAATTGCACCATGATTGGTTGTGGCTAATCATATCTTGAAAACATTTTCCAACTCCAAAACCTTATTCTATGTTGCCAAATGTTAAATTATGATTCAGCTCCAATAGGAAATAAAATCATAATTCTAAATATCGGACATGGAGTGGTCAATAATGATAAGAAGTCTTGCTTCCCGTTTCCCATGTGTGTCCCAGACCATATTAGCTTTCCATGTGTGAGGCCCCACGGCCACTTGTGGAGGTGGCCACATTTGGCCATGCACTTGGAATTAAAGGCAGCTCCATCTCTGGTAGTGTCTTGGCAGTCACTTTTCTGCAAGCTGGTTTTGCAAAAAACAAACAAACAAACAAAAACAAAAAAATAAAACTAGCTTGAGTTTCAGTCTGCCCAATGCACCAGGTGATAGAGCCAAGAGCATGAATCCCCAGAGGACAGCAAAACACAAGCATGACATAGATGAAGCATAGTAAGGAGACGACTGAAGCCAACAGATTATTCCCTACAAGAAGAACAATTCAAGACAACAATTTTCAGTGGTGTCAAGGGAGAGGAAATCATAAGACACTAGCAAACCACAATAGAATCTTTAACTCAAACTACAGAAAAGGAAATTGAAAGAATGCAATCTACTAGGTCATATGATTTACTAGATAAAATTTCATGTTTATACATGCAAACTGTCATCTAAGAGGAAATAAATAAATATGAGTTAATATCTTTTCATGAGATATTCTGGGACTTAGATAATCATATTGTCATCTTCACTGACTAGCAAGAAATAGGTTTTTTTTTTTTTTATTCATTTATTTGACAGAAAGAGACAGAGAGAGAGAGCACAAGCAGGGGAAGCAGCAGGCAGAGGGAGAAGGAGAACCAGACTCCCCACTGAGCAGGAAGCCAGATGCAGAACTCAACCACCAGACCCTGGGATCATGACCTGAGCCAAAGACAGACACTAAGTTGACTGAGCCTCCCAAGCACCCCAAGAAATGTTTATATTTAAAAAAAAAAAAAAAAAAAAAAAACCATATTGAGTAAAAAAAAAAAAAGAGTGTAATGTGCTGTATGACTTCTGAGCTGGAAAGGTAATGGTCAAGGAAAAAAAGGATGCCTTTTGTTCCAATTACAGACTCTTGAAATGGCAAACCTGGTATTTTTTTTTTTTTGCCCTGCTGCTAGGTGAGTGTCTGTAACAAGTATTATTTTGCCTGTCAGGCATAGCATTCAAATTTTATAAGCACCAGCCTTCCCCACTCCCAGTGAATGATGCTCTTCGGGAGGAGTTCATCTCAGCCCCTAGTTACAGGGCTGAACGTTTATTAGCTAAGCCATGGTCACAGTGAAGCCCAAGCATGCGGTAGTTAGGGGACAAATTTCAGAGCTGGTAGGAGATTCCAGGCAGACAAGCTCTCTGCCCCACGTAGTGATCTAGGGATCTGGATTGTTTTCACCTGTCTGTACCCCCATAGCCTTTCTCAATTCTCCCAAGCATGAGGCACAACCATTCCAGATGCCCCGGTACCATTCTAGATGCATAGGAGGGAACTTAATGCATTATACCCAATGGATGCTTTAGGACACTGGGGCTTCATTCCTTCCTGGAACTCCCTATTGGAAAGGCTGCTAGAAAACAATCCGCATGGATGAAGCAGGGAACACTAGCCCTGTATCCGCTTTTCCGCAGATGGGAAAATGGCAGAGCAAGAGGAAGGTAAGCATGTGTTTAAAGCAATGCAGAAGTTGCACATGTTACTCCCACTCACATTGTGTTGCTGAAGAACTGGCCACACATAGTTAGTTGTAAAGGAGGCTGAGAAACATGTTCTTTAGCTAGGTGGCCATGTGTCCGGCCAAAACATTTGGGGATGTTACTGCCGAAAGAGCAAAGAAGAAAGTATATAGTGGGTAACAAATAGCAGGGTCTGCTTCAGTCATAGTGACCGAAGTATAGTAATCAACATATATGTTCATTCCTTTACTCCCTGTGCCCTGCCCGTCCACCTCCCCTCCACCACCCCACCCCCGCGTCCTATCTACCGCCCCCGCCACACACACCTGAGCTGGAGACAGTGCATGCTGTGTGGATCTTATGTCTCCTGGTGGAGTAGGGGAAACAGGTAAAAACAAGTAAACCTGAAAATAACCTTCAAGCCCCCAAGTCAGACTGCATCTAAGGGCTTGTAAAATACATGAGGTAATATATCCCTTCTTATGCTTAGGGCAATTTCAGGTCAGTTTCTACCTTTTGCAACAACGTAAGTCCTCAGTACAGAACAGCCCTATGGGCTGATAGAAAATTGTGATGTGTATTTTTCTGCCATTAATAATAAAAACCTTGGGGTGCCTAGGTGGTTCAGTCCTTAAGCGTCTGCCTTCGGCTCAGGTCATGATCCCAGGGTCCTGGGATCAAGGCCCACATCAGGCTTCCTGCTCAGCGTGAAGCCAGTTTCTCCCTCTCTCACTCCCTCTGCTTGTGTTCCCTCTCTCACTGTGTCTCTCTCTGTCAAATAAATAAATAAAATCTTTAAAAAATAATAAGAAGAAGAACCTTAACCAGCATTTATTGTGTGGTATAATATGAGTTAGAGAATTAAAAAGCTTTCAAACATCTCTTTTAACCTGTATAACACCTTATTACCCACTCAGTGTGTATCACAATCGCTGTTTCTTTAAATGATTTGGTACCTGTTTGTACCCGTCCCTTTAGTAAAAAATAAACTGTGATGACAGAGACTCTGTCCAGACACTAGAGTCTAACACAGTACTGACATGTAGCAGTTGTTCAATAAATTTTTGCTGTATGAGTCAGTGAATTCATGACTGGAAATTCTATCCTCTTAATTATTTTGCAATGTTCCCTTTCTAAAATTGTAAAAATCATCTTGTTTTGAAGATTTATTTTGTCTAGTCCATTCACGCAGTGGAAAAAGAAACTGAAACCCACAGCAGTAATGGAAATTTTCCAAGGTCACCAAAAAACACCATGGAGACGATCTCGGTAGAAGTGATTGGATACAAATGTTATAATCACATACTTGTAAGAATATACACATATGTATATATACACATATACATTCACACATATAAATAACATATATACTACATACATACATATACTTACTATATATTATATATGTTACTACATATATATTCATATGTGTATATATGTGTGTGTGTATATATATGTATATATATATATATATTCTATTCATTCATTTTTAACCATTTACAGTAAAATGATTGGTCCAAGACATCCAGTCTGTCATTACTAGAAATAGAAAAGATCCAGAAAATTGTAAAGGAAGGAGTGGGAGCAGGGCTCCAAATCCTGGCTCTTTGACTATCAAACCAGTCTGAGTTGCTAAATAATTTTGTTGTGGAAAATGAATGAGAGAAGTCAGGTGCCATATATGTCACAAAGCCTGGAACACAGTGGTTGCCTTTCTCCTTTTATTATTCTACGGAATGATTCAGTTGGAGGGCTTTTTCATGAGGGGGAAGTTGAGCATTTGTCGGGTGAAATCATATGTTGGGTGGACGAAAGGTGCCCTGAGGTGGGGGACTGCATGATAGGCAAGAAGGAAATGAGGTTTCTGAGAGCAAATCTTTTGTGCCTCTGAGCTGGAGTGAAAATGGGATCATCTGGCATGTTTATGTGGATAGTCATTTTGCTCCCTTTTGTCTGCCTGTATAATTAATTTCTATTTTTTATGACCCAGTTCAAATGTCACCTCAGAGACAAAATGCTTATTAGATGAATGAATGAATGAATGAATGAATGAAACCTTTTGTCAATAAGTTTTTGGTGGGAAAAAAATATTTTCATGCCTTGGAAAATGTTTGGAAACACCACTCTACAGTTATGCTCAGTGTTATACTTCAGTCTTCCATCTCACGTTGCCAGTTATATGTGAAAATACATCCAGCTGTGTACTCCAGGATGGCAGGAAATGAACAACCCCAAAATGGTCTTGAACTTCCTTTCCCCACCTTCTGACACATCTACATTTAACACTCTAGAGCACTCTATCTTTAAAAATCTCAGAAAAGACAGCACAGCTTTTCTCAGTCTCACGGCCCTTCCTGCCCCAAATTCTTCCTCACACCTCAGTTAAATCCCTTCTGAAACTACAAAGCTACTTGAACCGTGTTTGGGGTTCTACATTTTTAAAAGTCCATTTATCAGAATCTCAAGCTTCTTTTAAGGGCTTTGTTGTAATTACCTTCAATTAGTCTTTTCTTCCTTCCCTCCTTCCTTTGCTCCTTCCTTCGCTCCTTCCTTCCTTCCTCTCCCGCCTTCCCTCTTTCCCTCCTCTCTCTTATCTCTCAATCTTTCCTCAAACGGCTACAGTTCCCAATCTCCAGTGTTCTGGTGTGCTTTTCCTCTAGCAAAACCCCAAGGGTGCTACATATGAGGAAATCCAGCCCAACAGACCCTGATCCCAAGAAGGCAATTTGTCTGCCATTTTCGCTCTTTTCTCATCCCTTCAACTTTGCATGTCCCTCCAATGCATCTTCAGATGCTTGTCCTCACTTGTCTTTCCTCCTCAATGTTCATGGTTCTTCAAATATGAGAGAAGGAACAAAAATGGCACCTTTTCTTGAGAGGAGTTTGCATTTGCATTACATTTTCATTTCATTATGTGTCTGTGCAGATCTATAGAGATTCGACATCAATTCATTCAGCAGAACGTTTTAATCTCACAGAAGGTAAATGCCAGCTGCAGACAGAGCCTTTATCCCATCTGCCCTTACTTGATTCTCCTCTTCAATTCCAAGCACATTTATGGTAATGAGCTAGCCTGGCTGTGCACTTCTCTGTGACCCTTTCCCCTCAGGCCATGCAGTGTTGGTGTGAGATGTCAGAGAGACATAAATTCCCATTCCAGAGATTTCTAGTGGAAGGCACGGAGGCCTCCTCCCCACTCCTATTAGCCCTGCTGGGCAGCCCCACTTACACTGTCCTTATCTCAGTGGCCGCTCACCGGGCCAAGTTATGGCAGCCATATTTCAAGTGGCAACCTGGGAGGAAGCAAGATTTGGAGTCATGGCAGTAATACTACAACAACATTTGTATAGCCTTTAAACCTTGAAAAGGGCTTTCACATTAGCCTACTAAATCATCACAGTCATTCCAGAAGCTAGGTATTTGTGTTATTATTCCCATTTTACAAATAAAGAAATTGAGCCCTGGAAAGTTATTATAAATAATCTAAGATTACACTGACCATAAATAACTGAGCCTGGTAGACAAATCCAAGACTCTTAACTCCAGAACCCACATTCCTAGTACTTAACTAAAATAGTCTTATCATATGGTTTCACTTACTTGTGGAGCATAAGGCATAACAGGGAGGACATTAGGAGAAGGAAAGAAAAAGTGAATTGGCGGAAATCGGAGGGGGACACGAACCATGAGAGACTGTGGACTCAGAAACAAACTGAGGGTTTTGGAGGGGAGGGGAGTGGGGGGTTGGGTGAGCCTGGTGGTGGGTATTAAGGAGGGCATGTATTGCATGGAGCACTGGGTGTGGTTCATAAACAATGAATCTTGGAACACTGAAAAAATTAAATTTAATTTTTAAAATTAATTAATTTATTAATTAAAATAGTCTTCAATACAGCCTACATGAACAGCACCTGGACACAGTAAGTATAGAAAGCCTAAAACTCATGTATATGCTTTATTCTACATGTAGAATTTCTCATGATTTATTACAAGAAGTTAACCAAAAATATACATCAAATGTACTTATAGGAATTTCAGTAAATGTGGAAATGTCATGAAATTGCACACTAATGAATGTTTTAAAATAGGGATAATGTAAAAATATTAGCCTACATTCGTATGATGTGGTACCATTTTGCCATTAAGACTTGTATTTTCAGGGGCACCTGGGTGGCTCAGTGGGTTAAGCCTCTGCCTTCGGCTCAGGTCATGATCTCAGGGTACGGGATCAAGCTCGGCTCCTGGGCTCTCTGCTCAGCAGGGAGCCTGCTTCCCCTTCTCTCTCTGCCTGCCTCTCTGTCTACTTGTGATCTCTCTCTCTCCCTGTTAAATTAAAAAAAAAAAATCTTAAAGACTTGTATTTTCAAATGGACTTTAAACATAATTGTTGTATAACATTGAATAAAAATTAAAGCACATCAGAAACTATAGAGTGTGATCCCGATTTGATTTGGAAAATATGTATCTAGAAAAAAGGAAGGATTGTATAAATACACGTATAGATACATATGCACATACATGTATGCATACACATGTAAACATACATACACACGTATTCATGAAAATATTACAGATAATATTTATTCTCTTGAATACTCCCTTAAAAAAAAAACCTTTGAATTGTTCAAATTGTATAAATGAATATGCATTCATTTTAATCATCAGAGAAAAAGATAAACTAATTTTTCAAAAGTTTGTCAAATAATCCCCATTCTCCATGAATATTTCTTTACTCCTTTCAGGACTTATTTTTTCAAATAGTACATTATCGTTTGTGTCTGTGGCTACTTTGAACGACCTGGCTGTGCAAAGTCCCCCCTTCTGTCTCTTAGGCAGGTACATCCAGTAGCATCTTTTGGTCAGTGGTGGTGCGTCAGTTGCAAGGGAAGGCAATTAGGGAATTTGGTTTCTCTTTAATGGGCTCTGTGACTTGCAGTTTTCTCTCCTGGCAGCTGATCCCCAGCGGAGATACTACCCAGGAACCCACAGCGTCTGCTGGGGCACCTATGACCCCTTCTCGGCTAGAATCTTCCCTCAACCATACTGCAGCCCATACCATTGAATGGCAGTTGCTCCTGTGCCTTGTTTAGAATATCTGCTGGGTCTTCAATGCCTGACAAGGAGTGAGGCTGTGTGTGAGACCTAGAGACTTGGTCCTTACCTCACACAGGTGTGCCTCGACCTCACCATAAAGGAAGAAAGCCCTCACGCAGACTCACACAGAAGGAAGCCATTGGACAGAAGATGTCTATATGAGTGCTCCTCTGTTCTCCTCAACCTCCACCCTCTTCCTTTGGTCCCCAGTCCCAGCGTCTGTCAGGTTCCTGGACTCTCCCTCTCCTCTTGAGAAAGGGGGTCCACTCCTTTGCGAGACTCTTTGTGTCTTGCAAACTCCAGCGCCTCAAGTATAGGCTGGGAGTTAATACAGTTTTTCCTTTGCTGAGTCCAAAGGGCACCCAGTGGGCTCTGCCATTACTGGGGGGAAGAGGCAGTTCAAGCTCTCATGACAGTTCAGTCTCCTCACCTGAAAGTTGTGGCCAGTTTCCTCAGAGGTTTCCTGTGAAGCTAGAAAAGTTCCCTAAAGCAAACCTTACTTTTTCTAAAACAACATATTCTGGTTATTCTCATATGAGAAAAACATGTTCTCCCATTAGCAAATCTTTTATTACACCTGGAATTCGGGTGTTAAGGGTCATTTGATAGATGATATAGGTATATATAGAGAGATAGATAGGGACGCCTGGGTGGCTCAGTTGGTTAGGCATCTGCCTTCAGCTCAGGTCATGATCCTGGGGTCCTGGGATGGAGCCCCGTATCAGGGTCCCTGCTCAGTAGGGAGTCTGCTTCTCCATGGGTGTGGGTGTGGGTGTGGTCTCCCTCTCTGTCTCTCAAGTAAATAAATAAATCTTTTTAAAAAGAGAGAGAGATAGGGCTATATACAGGGAGAAACCCACTCTCTCTGCCCATGTGTGTTTATATATACACATATGTGGCATGTTTTATACATGTAACAAGCACCATTGTAGCTGAAAATGACTTCTACTTAGCTCTGATATTCGGGGGTAGGAGAAGTATTAGATCCAATTAGATTCTCTCTGAGATTCAAATCTCTTCCTTAATAGAATGAGGGGTAGGAGACACAAATGCTAACAGGAGGGAAACAGACACATAGTGTACCCTCCTTCTGAAGACCTAATTCTATGTATGGCTTCTTATCTCAGAGCTGTAATAGCAGCTTCTCTGTGAGATCTGCCAACCTTTCTATAAGTTAGCATTTGCTGCATAACATCCCACCCCATGATTTAGCTGCTTATAACAACAATCTTTTATTTAGCTCATCTTGTAGGAAGTGGGAGAGTCACTAAAGAAAATTGACTATGCTGGATGTAATTCTGACAAACAAAAAATTGGTTGTGGCAATAAATGTGATAGGAAACTCAGAACAAATTTATCACATCATATAACAGTTAAGAGTCAATGATAACAATTCAATGGATAGATATATAGTTAGATGATCTTTTTAAATATAAGGATCCTGTGATTTTTTATTTTTTATCTTTTTTAAGATTTTATTATTTATTTGAGAGAGAGCCAGCACGAGCAGGGGAGGAGCAGAGGAACAGGGAGATAATCTCCAGCAGACTCTGCACAGAGCACAGAACCCCACATGGGGTTCAATCCCAGAAGCCCGAGATCATGACCTGAGCCAAAACCAAGAGTAGGCAGACGCCCAACTAACTGAACCGTCTAAATGCCCCGTAAAGATCCTCTTTTAAAACAAAAATCTCACACTCTCACGCGATAGCAGCCATACTTTCAACACCTATTTATCTATAAAATTCACAGTGGTAACTTTGGGCTGGCCTCAGCTGGGCAGTCTTCTGGTCTGTCTGATTTCATCTAGGCTCATGTCTGAATCCAGGGTTAGCTTGTGGGGTAGCTTGTGGGCCCTCTGGAGCTGCTTGAGTTGTGCAGGCCTCAGCTGGAGGGACTGAGACAGCTGGGACCTCTCCATGTGCTCTCATTCACCAGCATCCCTCCCAGGTGCATTCACACAGCATTGAGCTCCAAGAGCAATAAGAGGGCGAATTCAAACGCTCAAGTACTTCTCAAATCTCTGCTTGTGTCACACTGACTACTTCCCCATTGAAAACAAATCATCTGTCCAAACCCAGTATGAGAGGGTGTTTTCAAAGGGCGTGGATACAGGAGACATTAAAAATTAGCGCTATTTGTGCAATCACATTTAACTTCATTAAAGGAACTCCATTTGACTCTAAAGTGTGTTTTGTTTGGAGAAATTGGCAAATCAGGAAACACTTTGGAAAGGGAAAGTAACCACTTTGTGCTGTCTTCTTGTTTGAGGCTAGGTATTAATTAGGCAGACATGGGGCTGAAAGTTCCTTATGATTTCAAAGTTCTAAGGCTGCCACAACCAAGTACCACAAGTGGGGTGCCTCAAACAAGAGAAATGTATTCTCTCACAGTTCTAGAGGAAAGATGTCTGAAATCTAAGTGTCAGTAGTGCCCTGATCCCTTCAAAGTCTCTAAGAAGGAATCATTCCTTGCATCTTCTAGCTCCTGGTGGATGTTAGCAACCTATGGCATATTTTGGCTTGTGGTGACGTAATTCCAATTTCTGCCTCCATCTTCATATGGTCTTTTTTACCATTCCTCCTCTATGTCTTCAAATACCTTTCTCATTATAAAGACACCAGGCATAAGATCTAGGGCCCATCTTAATCTAGGGTAACCTCATCTTAACTAGATTGTATCTGCAAAGACCTTATTTCCAAATAAGGTCACATTCTCAAGTACTGGTGGTTAAAAGATATGTTAAAACATATCTTTTTAGAGGGACATAACTCAACCCACAACACCAATTTATGGTTTACTACATAGAATCATCATTGGTCATCTACAGCCCAGAGGGACGTACAACCAGGAGTAACTTAGAAAATCCCTCAGGAATAATATCATAAAACCAAATGCCCTGATTCCAGCAGCTCTAACCTTGGGTTAAAAAGAAACACATCTTGCAGAAAGAAAGAGGGAGATCTTTTGACAGCAAATGGTGAGGAAATTTATGAGGGCCTGGACTGGAAATTTGAATTCATCTCATTACATTTTTCTTGCAATTATTCTCTTCTTACCTTTATGACTGTTCAGTCTTTCCAATGACATCATAAGTTTGGATGCCCGGCATGATTTTGCATTTATAAATATAAATGGACAGTTAACCATTGCAGAATTAATATTTATGGTTTCAACTATTCTCAAGCAAACCCTAAAATCCTTGATAGTTGGTAATTTATAATGGTCAGGAAATCATTTTGAATCCTAGCAAGAAGGCTAGTTATACAATAAATCTCTCAGCTAGTCTTCCTAGGTGATCACACAATGTGTTTTTCACTGTATACATTATATTTTTAGCCTTAGCAGTTGAATTTAGGTCTTTTCTTATTTTTCATGTTCCTCTACTTAATTTTTTCAGATGTATAGAATACAGTTATAACTGTTTTTAATGACATTTATGCTAATTCTAACATCTGTGTCTCTTTTGATCAGTTTCAATTGATTTAACTGCATTACTGCTTATATTTTCCTGTTTCTGTCTATGCCTGGGAATTTTTTACGGGGTGTTAGACATTGTGAATTTTATCATGTTGAACACTAAAAATTTTTGTTTTCCACGAAATGTTCTTGAGCTTTATTCTAGGGTGAAATTAAGTTACTTGAAAGTAATTTGATTATTTCAGGTCTCATTTTTAATATTTGTCAGACAACACTGGAGCAGTGTTCATTCTCAAGCTAATTATTCCCACTATAGGGGCAAGAATTTGCTGTGTACTCTACCCAGTACCCCATGAATCTGAGGTTTTGCAGTGTGGCCAGCAGAAATAGGCACCATTTTGGATTGTAAGTTTCAGATGTCATCACCTTTAAACCTTTTAGGTGGCTCTTTCCCCAAACTCAGATGGTTTCCTCATGTGCCTGTGCTGCTCAGCAGTCATCTGAATACTTTAGGGGACCTCTGCATATATCCAAAGTTTCTTCTCTGTACAACTCGCTCTCCTTCAATGTCTGATCTGAAAACTTGAACCACCTTCATCACCCTTGGCTCAGCCTGGGCTCTCCTCCCCACCCTGCCTGAAAACTCCCAGGGGCAAGCTGGGACAGACATAGGGTCACCTTGTTTGTCTCCCGTGTCTCTGGGATTATTGTCCTTCGGTTGTCTGATGTCCAGTGTCCTAGTCTGCTCAGGTTGCCGCAACAAAATACCATACACTGGGTGGCTTAAACAACAGAAATTTATTTTCTACATTTCAGGAGGCTGTAAGTCCGAGATCAGAGTGCCAGCTCAGAATGAGAGCTCTCTTCACCGCTTGCAGATAGAAACTCTCTCACTGTTTTCACAAGGACTTTCCTTACTGTGCATATGTGGAGAGAAATTTCTCTTTCTCTTCTCCTAAGGCCACCAGTCCTGTTGGATTAGAACTCTACCCTCATGACCTTATTTAATCTTAATTACATCCTAAAAGCCTCATCTCCAAATACAGTCACTTGGAAGGTAGGGCTTCAACATATGAATTTGGGATGGGGGGGACCATTAGCCATAACATCCAGTATCTTGCAAACCATTATTTCACACATTTTGTTCAGTTTCTGTTTGTTTCTGGTGGGTGTAAATCTAGATTCTATTACTCTATCTTTTCTGGAAATTGGAAATCCTATCTTTTAAATTGGAAATTTCATAACCTTAGTCGATAGTAGCTACACTTCTAGTATCAGGTTATTAATAAAACACACAGTGGCAAAAAGCTACTATAAATTCAGCAATTCTTTTAAATAACTATGTATTTTATTTATCTTAACAATATCTACATATATTTGTAAACAGTGGTACCTGTATGTACAAGTCACGTTTTTTATTTTGTGTATGGACAAAATTTAATATGTATTTCAGACTTCAAAATTTATTATAAATAGGGTTCTAATATGCAAATTACAGATTCTAGGAAGCAAGACCAAAAAAAATTTTACACTGAGATCCAGTGTAAAATAAATTTTTATTTCTAAAATAAATTTTAATGTGATTATTAATATTCATTAAAAAAATTTAAAAGTGGTTCAGTCAGAACAAATCATTTCAGTCTAACCTCATCTTCTTTTGTTTTGGGTCACTAGATTGATATTTCAGGGGAATGTTTGGATATACCTCTGGAATTCGTCAAGGCCACTGGTACTCCATCTTCTTTATCTACTTGTATATATACCTAGATACAGAAATATATATGGATACAGAAATGTTAGCCAGATAATAACTGAAGAACAAACCAAAAAGATGCCAGTCAAATGCTCTTCTAAAATGCACACACTTGACATCTGAGGCAGAATTTTCCCAGCTTATCACAAAATTTGTTTCCTTTTCCCCTTACTGGGCACACAGCTAGAATATATTTCCCAGCTTCTGCTGTGGTTCTATTCAGTAGAATATGAGCAGAAGTGCTCCGTGCTCCTTTCAGGTCTTGTGCGAGTACACATCCCATGGAATATCCTCCATGTTCTTCATCCATCTGTCAGCTGATGCAAGACTAATGTAGCCACCTTAGAAGACACACACTGAAGATGGCAGAGGCAGAAACTGAAAGCTATCATCAGTTCCCTGAATCTCCCTTGGAAGACACTGCTCACTAATTAGGAGCATTGAAGATTTTATTAGGAAGAATGTGGAGAATGGAAAAAACAATACTCAGAGAATGAAGTCTCAAAATATGTGCTTTGATGTTTATATTTTTATAAATTAATTGGATCAAAACAAAATAAAATCTCACAATGAGTAGTATTAATTTTTAAGATTCTTTAATTTTTCATATTTTATTATTTTATGACTTTATCTACTTTTAAAGTAATACATGCTCATTATGTATTATGCAAATTTGCTGCTCTTTGCAAATAGAGAGAAAAGTGAAAAAGAGATAATAGCAGTCTTCTGTAATAAAACACTCAAATATAACTACAATTATTTCCACCAATTGTCTCAAAATCACTTTAAACTCAATTTATTCAATACAGAACTTAGGATTTTCCCCCCAAATAAAATCTTTCTCCAACATTTCCTACTTCACTGAATAATTATACCATTCCTTCACCTGCATGAGCCAAAAACCACAGAATCATTCTTAGCACTCTCCCCTTTATATGTCCTTTCTGTAACCTACAAGATAGAGCTATAGACAAAAGATACAATAATTGGTGAAATCTTACAATAGATTGATATGTTAGAGTGATGGAGGAAATCTAATAGTTTTACTCCAAGATAGCTCTGGATTGGAAGGACTTTTGGTGCAAGTGGGCTTGGCAGAGGAAACATGATCAGCAAGACTTTGAATGTGAAGCAGACTTCATGCTCTGAGTATTGTTTTTTCCATTCTCCACATTCTTCCTAATAAAATCCAACCCCAGGTCCAACTCAAAATTTACCTTTTTTTTTTTTTTAAGATTTTATTTATTTATTTGACCGACAGAGATCACAAGTAGGCAGAGAGGCAGGCAGAAGTGGGGCGGGGGCGGGGGAGAAGGCTCCCGGCTGAGCAGAGCCTGATGCGGGGCTTGATCCCAGGACCCCGGGATCATGACCCGAGCCGAAGGTAGAGGCTTTAACTCACTGAGCCACCCAGGCACCCCTCAAAATTTACCTCTTACATAAAGCTTTGCTTGACTTCTACTCTACAGCAACCTGGCTCTAGCTCAAAGTAATTTCTCCCTTAAAAAGTATTTTGTGGGCGCTTGGGTGGCTCAGTGGGTTAAAGCCTCTGCCTTCGGCTCAGATGGTGATCCCAGGGTCCTGAGATCGAGCCCCACACTGGGCTCTCTGCTCAGCAGGAAGCCTGCTTCCCTCTCTCTCTCTGTGCCTGCCTCTCTGCCTACTTGTGATCTCTGTCAAATAAATAAAAACAAAATCTTTATTAAAAAAAAAAGTATTTTGTATCCATATCATTTGTGTGGTGCTTATTTTTTAGCCATACGCTGTTATTTACTTCTTTAAGGTGGATATACTCAGCTGTCCTAGCTGGAATTAGAAGTTACAGCTCTCATGGTTTTTTTCCTTTGTGAATTCAGAGTCTAGTATAGTTCCCTAGCATGTTTACTTTTTTAAAAAGAACAACATCCCTTTGTGATTTAAAAAACTAACAAACAACAAAAAAAACTCAACAAAGGGGGTATGGAAGGAATGTAACTCAATATGGTGAAAACCCCATATATACAAAACCTCACGGCTAACATCATACTCAATGGTGAAAAGCTGAAACCTTTTCCTCTGAGGTCAGGAATAAAACAATAATCCTCACTCTTGCCACTTTTATTCAACACAGGATTGGAAGTTCTAGCTAAAGCAATTAGGCAAGAAAAAGAAACAAAATGCATTCAAATTGGAAAGCAAGAAGTAAAACTCACTATTTTCAGTTGACATGATACTATATATGGAAAACCCTAAAGACTCAACCAAAATGTATTAAAACTTCTTAAGGAATTCAGTAAAGCCACAGGATACAAAATTAACATATAGAAATTGGTTGCTTTTCTATACATTACTAACAAGCTATCAAAAGACAAATTAAGAAAAGAATCTAATTTACAATTGCATCAAAAAAGAGTAAATACCTAGGAATAAATTTAACCAAGGAAGTGAAAGACCAATACTCTGAAGACAATAAGACATTGATGAAAGAAACTGAAGATGACACAAATAAATAGGAAGATAAACCATGCTCAGGGGTTGGAAGAATTAATATTATTAAAATGTCCATAGTACCCCCAAACAATCTAAAGAGTCAATGCAATTCCCATCAACATACCAATGGCATTTTTCACAGAACTAGAACTAAGAATCTTAAAATGTGTATGGAATCACAAAAACACTCCAAGTAGCCAAAACAATCTTGAAAAAGAGCACAGCTGAAGATAGCATGCTCCCTGATTTCAAACTACACTACAATGCTATAGTAATGAAAACAGTATGGTACTGGCACAAGAACAGACACATAGATCAATGGAATAGACTGGAGAAATAAACCCACACATATATGTTGAATAAATCTATGACCTAAAAAGCAAGAATACACAATGGGGAAAGGATAGCCTTTTCAATAAATGGTGTTGGGAAAGCTAAACTGCTACATGCAAAAGAATGAAATTGGACCACTCTTTTACATTATATACAAAAATAAATTCAAAATATATTAAAGACCTCAATACAGAACTTAGGATTTTCCCCCCAAATAAAATCTTTCTCCAACATTTCCTACTTCACTGAATAATAATACCATTCCTTCACCTGTATGAGCCAAAAACCACAGAGTCATTCTTAGCACTCTCCCCTTTATATGAAAAAATATTGAATTATTATGTACACCTGTACTAATAGGATTTTCTATGTCAAGTGTACTTGAATTAAAAGAAAGAGGAGGAGGAAGAGGAGGGAAATAAAAAATCCACGCTGACTTATCTCAGTGTTAACGTTTCCCTGTGCTAGTGTCGGCAAAGCTACTTGAGGAGCTGGGGTAAACAAAATGTAGCTGTATGAGCCTTCCTGCATCTTTTTTGAAAGACAAATGTCCTGGTTTCCAAAGTAGGCTCTTTACATTCTGACCACTGCCTGGAGCATGCCTAGAAGACCAAGATTTCCAAGATGCGATTTTAATTACATCAAAAAAGAGATGCATAACCTTGGTTGTGATTATTTCCCATTTGCTAATAAAAAAAAAAAATTCCATTTAAATTGGCCCTTCTCCACCACACTTTTTATACTGATTAATTTCTCTCCAGTCTTGACCTGTTGATCTCTTCAACATTCACATTCACTATTTATTTCAATCATAATTCATTAACTTGATTTTTGTATTGACCACAAGACCTGGAAAATGTTTTTCAAATTTCTTGCTGATCTGTTCAATGATGACTGTGCTGAAATAGAGTCATGGCATTTCAAACCAATGAAGCGGGGGGGGGGGGGGGGGGCCTACAAAGGGAAGGCTCTGAGACCAATCTAACAATTAGGTGGTTAGATGGGGACCTCTTTTTTTTTTTTAACTACTGACATCTAAAAGAGTCATATATTTTGCTCAAGAGGTTTTCCTAAGAATAAGCTTAAAAAGAGAGAAATTAATTAAGGTGCTCTTTAAAAAAATAAATAAATAAAGCTAGGGTTGTCTGGATGGCTCAGTTGGTTAAGCATCTTCCTTCAGCTCAGGTCATGATCCCAGGATCCTAGGATGGAGCTCCACCTTGGGCTCCCTGCTCAGCAGGGAGTCTGCTTCTCCTCTGTCTGCTGCTTTCCCTGCTTGTGCTCTCTCTCTCTCTTTCTGACAAATAAATAAACAAATAAATCTTTTTTAAAAATCAAAATAGAATAAAGCTAGTAAAATAATAATAATGATAGCCCCTACATCACTAGGTTTCTGTGAGAATTAAAGTTAACATATATTTAGAGGCCTGCCAGTAACAAATTCTCAATAACCATAGTTCTTGCTATTGTCTGCTATTGTCTATTAATTTGTATCCATTGAAGCTATTTCTTTTTTTTTTTTTTAAGATTTTATTAATTTATGAGAGAGAGAGACTGGGTGGGGGCAAGGAGGAACAGAGGGAGAGGGAATAGCAGACTCCCCACTGAGCAGGGAACTTGATATGGGGCTTTGATCCCGGGTCCCCAAGATCATGACCTGAAGTTTATTCCTAGGTATCTTATGGTTTGGGGTATAATTGTAAATGGGATCTACTCCTAATTTCTCTTTCTTCTGTCTCATTGTTATGGGATGCAACTGATTTCTGTGCACTGATTTTTAAATTCTGCCACATTGCTGTGTAAGTTCTAGCAATTTTGGCATTGAGGGGGGGCTTCTTTTGGGTTTTCCACATAGAGTTTCATGTCATCAGTGAGGAGTGAGAGTTTGACTTCTTCTTTGCCAATTCGGATGCCGTTTAGTTCTTTTTGTTGTCTGATTGCTGAGGCTAGGACTTCTAGTACTATGTTGAACAGTGGTGATAGTGGACATTCCTGCTGTATTCCTGACCTTAGGGGGAAAGTTCTCAGTTTTTCCTCATTGAAAATGATATTTGCTGTGGGGTTTTTGTACATGGATTTTATGATATTGAGGCATGTTTCCTCTATCTCTACACTGTCAAGAGTTTCAATCAAGAAAGAATGCTGTACTTTATCAAGTGTTTTTTTCTGAATCTATTGAGAGAATCATATAGTTCTTGTCCTTTCTTTTGTTAATGTAGTATATCATGTTGATTGATTTATGGATGTTGAACCACCGTTGCAGCCCAGAAATAAATCTCATTTAGTCATGATGAATAATCCTTTTAAAGTACTGTTGGATCCTCTTGGCTAATATCTTGGTGAGAATTTTTGCATCCATGTTTCTCAGGGATAGTGGTCTGTAATTCACCTTTCTGATGCGGTCTTTCTCTGGTTTGGGGATCAGGATAATAAAGGCCTCATAGAAAGAGTTTGGAAGTTTTCTTTTCATTTCTATTCTATTTTTTGAAACAGCTTTAGAATAATAGGCATTAATTCTTCTTTAAATGTTTGGTAGAATTCCTCTGAGAAGCCATCTGGCCCTGGACTCTTGTTTGTTGGAAGATTTTTGATTACTGGTTCAATTTCCTTGCTGGTTATGGGTCTGTTCAGGTTTTCTATTTCTTCCTGTTTCAGTTTTGGTAGTTGATACGTCTCTAGGAATATATCCATTTCTTCCAGATTGCCTAATTTGTTGACATACAGTTGTTTATAATACGTTCTTATAATTGTATTTCTTTGGTGTTGGTTGTGATCTCTCCTCTTTCATTTATGATTTTATTTATTTGGGCTCTTTCTCTTTTCTTTTTGATAAGTCTGGCCAGGGATTTATCAATCTTATTAATGCTTTCAAAGAACCAGCTCCTAGTTTCATTGATCTGTTCTACTATTCTTTCGGCTTCTGTTTCATTGATTTCTATTCTAATCTTTAGTCTCTTTTCCTGCCAGGTTTAGGCTTTCTTTGCTGTTCTTTCTCCAGCCCCTTTAGGTATAAGGTTAAGTTGTATATTTGAGACTTTTCTTGTTTCTTGAGAAAGGCTTGAATTGTCTTTGCTGCATCCCAAAAGTTTTGAATAGTTATGTTTTAATTTTCATTTGTTTCCACAAGTTTTTAAAATTCTTCTTTAATTTCCTGGTTGACCCACTCATTCTTTAGTAGGATGCTCTTTAGCCTCCATGTATTTGAGTTCTTTCCACATTTCCTGTTGTGACTGAGTTCAAGTTTCAAAGCATTGTGGTATAAAAATATGCAGGGATTAATCCCAATCTTTTGGTACTGGTTGGGACCTGATTTGTGACCTAGTAAGTGATCTATTGCACTAAAGCATGTGTATTCTGTTGCTTTAGGATGGAATGCTCTGAATATATCTGTGAAGTATATCTGGTCCAGTGTGTCATTCAAAATCTTGTTTCCTTGTTGATCTTCTCCTTAGATGATCTGTCTATTGCAGTGACTGGGGTGTTAAAAATCCCCTATTATTATTATCAATGTGTTTCTTTAGTTTTGTTATTAATTGGTTTATATAATTGGCTGTTCCCATGTTAGGGGCATAAATATTTACAATTGTTAGAACTTCTTGCTGGGTAGACCCTTTAATTATGATATAGTGTCCTTCTTCATCTTTTATTACAGTCTATGGTTCAAAATCTAATTTGTCTGATATAAGGATTGCTACCCCCAGCTTTCTTTTGATGTCCATTAACATGATAAATGGTTTTCCATCCATTCATGTTCAATCTGGAGGTGTTTTGGGGTCTAAAATAAGTCTCTTGCAGACAGGATATGGATGGGTCTTTTTTTTTTTATTCTATCCAATCTGATACCCTGTGTCTTTTGATTGGTGTGTTCAGCCTATTTACAATTAGAGTAACTATTAAAATATATGGATTTAGTGCCATTGTATTACCTGTAAAGTCACTGTTTCTGTATATGGTCTCTGTTCCTTTCTGGTCTGTTGTTTTTGGGCTCTCTCTTCACTTAAAAGATCTCATTTAACATTTCTTGCAGGGCTGGTTTAGTGATCACAAATTCTTTTGTTAGTTTTAGTTTGTCCCAGAAACTTTTTATCTCTCCTATTTTGAATGACAGCCTTGCTGGATAAAGTATTCTTGGCTGCATATTTTTTTCATTTAGCACCCTGTATATATCAAGCCATTCTTTTCTGGCCTGTCAGGTCTCTGGGGATAGGTCTGCTGCCAGTCTAATGTTTCTACCCTGTAGGTTATAGACCTGTTGTACCAAGTGGCTTTCAGGATTTTCTCTTTGTCTCTGAGATTTGAATGCTTCACTATTATATGTTGAGGTGGTGACTTATTTTCATTGATTTCAAGGGGTTTCTCTTTGCCTTCTGGACTTTAATGGCTGTTTCCTTCCCCAGATTAGGAAAGTTTTCAACTACAATTTGCTCCAATATACCCTTGCCCCCTTCTCTCTCTTTCCTCTTCTTGTGGGCCCCAATTATTTTAACATTGTTTCACTTTATGGTATCACTTATCTCTGGAATTCTCTCCTTGTAATCCAATAGTTGCTTATCTCTCTTTTTCTCAGCTTCTTTATTCTCCATCACTTTGTCTTCTGTGCCACTAATTCTCTCTTCTGCCTCATTTATGCTAGCAGTTAGAGCCTCCATTTTTTATTGCATCTCATTAATAGCCTTTTTATTTTGAATTGATTAGATTTTTAGTTCCTTTATTTCTCAAGAAAATGATTCTCTAGTGTCTTCTATGTTTTTTTCAAGCCCAGCTAGTACCTTTATAATAGTTATTCTGAACTCTTGTTCTGACACCTTACTTATTTCCATACTTATTAGATCACTGGCAGTCAGTACTGCCTATTGTTCTCTTTTTTGAAGTGAGTTTTTCCGTCTTGTCATTCTTGAGGAAAGAGGTCACTTTTCTATTTGTGGAGTTGCAACCATTCTTTTCTAAGATCTCTGGTTGAGTTTGCAGATGTGCAGAATGATTTGATAGCTATCTAGCTGAATTCCTGGGACCAGACAAAACTAAGGTCTCCTACTCCTCTACCATCTTGGACTATCATCTCCTGTTAAACCAATTTAACAGGATTCTTGCTGAAGGCAGGTCAGGGGGATCAGATATTGATAGTGGATGAGAAACTTGATCAAACATCAAAGGATATTAGTTATCAAGGATAGGGAATTCTCTCCACAGTGACTTATCAGGATTCTTGCCAAGACTGGACTCTGCCAGCCCACAAAGAATGGGTCTGGGGCTCAAAGAAGTTTGGCTCAAGTTTGGTCAGAGAGGACAGCATCTGCCAACTTCATTCTTTGAATATTCACCTAGGCTCAACAAACCCTTTTGAAAAGCAAATGCCTACTAAAAGGGTTATTTATATTTGTCATTTAGAACTGCTTATTAATTCATCTGAGGGAAGAGAAAGTTTAGGAGATCATTTAGAAGCACAGTTTGGGGTAAAGGTTGGGCAGGACAGCTACAAGTCACTGGGGCAGAGATGTAAGTAAATCTTCCTCCTCTTTTCCATTTTGTTTCTGCTACCAGAATCATGACAGCAGGCTCTTCTGGGCTGCTTCAGTTGTTCGGAACTAGGAGGGATCTTGTAGAATGATCTTTATTTGTTTAGGGAGTAGGTAGATTTTATGTAATAAATAGAGATTCCTTTTCATAGTATGAAATTGTAACATGCAAAACAATGGCTAAAAAAGACAAACATTCTTCACAAGGCCAGCAGATATTGCTTTGAGTCATTTTTAAATGGTTCATTGACTTAATATTGCTACTGATTTTAGAAACACAGCAATTAATTCCTTCAATCAACATGCATTTTTAAAAATTCAAGGCCGGGGCGCCTGGGTGGCTCAGTGGTTTAAAGCCTCTGCCTTCAGCTCAGGTCATGATCCCAGGGTCCTGGGATCAAGCCCTGCATCAGGCTCTCTGCTTAGTGGGGAGCCTGCTTCCCCCAATCTGTGCCTGCCTGTCTGTTTACTTGTGATCTCTGTCTGTCAAATAAATGAATAAAATCTTTAAAAAAAAATTCAAGGCCAAAATCCAGCTGACACCAAAAAGTTCAAACAGGCCCTCCCCAGCCTCATGCGGAGACCCCATCTGAGTTTTGCTTCTGCACAAGAAGCTCCTTCAGCTCCTTCCACAGAGAAGATCAGGCCAGGGAAGCCAAGGAAATACACTGGCCTCTGTGCCACTTCCAGTGAGCAGTGAGAGAAAAAGTCCAGCTCAGAAAATGTCAGTCACTTATGGTGTCAGCAAGAAACCTAAGCCTAGATGGAAAGGGACCATAAATAATTTTGAGGTCCTCCCACAAATTGTTCAAGAGTGTTCGGAAAGATCCTAGCCACTCTGAATTCCTTTCCCAGATGTAGACAATGATTCGATGTCTCCTTCTGCCCCTCTGGGCTTTGTTCAGGACACAGCTTTTTTTTTCTTCTGTTGCACATGTGACAAATCCCTAGAGGGGTGTCACACCAGCCATTCTCTCCCTCCTGGCAATCAATTAAAAGCATGAAGCCTTGACTTTTTCTAAGTGATTTAGATCCAGCTCCTGACTTAAAGCATTTTGCATTCTCAGCAAGCTATTTAATCCATGATAAGTGATTTTGGGGCCTGGAAAGGAGCCACCCCAGTAGGGACACTAGAGGACTCAGGGGCCTGAGGAACTAAAAGTGATTTTCTCTGATTCAAGTCCAGTTTGGGTAACAGAGACAAGAGGCCATTGTTCAAAACCCATTCACCAGCAAGGAAAGAGCCAATCTCCTCTACCCTCAGTAGTCTTTGCAAAGGTCATTCCTTTGGGGATGTATAGACTGAATATTTGTGTCCCCTCAAGATCCCTATGTTGAAGCCCTAAGCCCCAATGTGACTATATTTGGAAATAGAGCCTTTGGAAGTAATTATAATTAAGTGAGGTCATAAAGATAGGGTTTGGTTCTAATAGGACTAGTGTCCTAATAAGAAGAGGAAGAGGCACCAGAGCTCACTCTTTCTCTCTCTGCAGACACACAGGGGGGAAAAAAAAAAAAAAAAAAAAAAAAAAAAAAAGCTGTGTGAAGACAGAGCAATAAGGTGGTTGTATCTAAGCCCAGAACAGAGTCCAGAGTCCTCACTGAAACCAGATCAGCCTATATATCTTGACCTTAGGTTTTTGTCTAAAACTGTGAGAAATAACTATCTGTTGTTTAAGTCACTCAGTCTATAGTATTTTGTTAGAGCAATCTGGGCTGATTATGATAGGCATAACCTACATCAGCTTCCTTTTCTGGCATTATCTCCTTAGGCATGCCTTTGCAACTTCACCTTTCTCTTGGACTAGCAGGTTAAGGCAGGAAGAAGTTTAAACAGGTTAGGTAGACTAAGGTAGGGAAGAAGCCACCTCCAAAAGAATACATATTCAGCAGGTATTTACTGAGCATCTCCTAGGTCTGCGGCCCTGCCCAGCAATGTCACTTGTAAGCACAGCCTGAGAGCAAAAAGAAAGCCATTTTGCTAGTAGCCAATCATGTTCAGATGCCATTGCAATGGATGTCTTTAGGATTCCCACTGTCATCTTTCAGAATCCATCTCAGATAGGCAAATAAGATCTTTCTCCTGATCCCCTTTCTTTCCTACCCTCACCCACCTCTGTCACAGACTCATTTTCCTGCTGCTCCTTTAGATTACACCTGTAGGAGGTGCCCTGTCCTAGCACCCAGGCCATCTAGCTGTACTCCTCTAGGGTCACTCTGCTCTGTTCCCTGCAGGGAGCATTTGCAAGGGAAACAAAACTGTTTGTTCCCAATGATTGGTGTGGCAGTGTGGCATTATTTTGGCCATGGTTTTTACTTTTACTTTTTAGTTTTGTTTTTTTTTTTTAATTAAGACTTTTTATTTATTTATTTGTCAGAGAGAGAGCGAGCGAGCACAGGCAGGCAGAGAGGCAGGCAGAGGCAGAGAAAGAAGCAGGCTCCCTGCCGAACAAGGAGCCCGATGTGGGACTCAATCCCAGGACGCTGGGATCATGACCTGAGCCGAAGGCAGCCACTCAACCAACTGAGCCACCCAGGCGTCCCTTTACTTTTTAGTTTTACTTTTACTTTTACTTCTTTCCCCATCCAGCTTCATTGAAACATAATTGATACCCATCACTGCATAAGTTTAAGGTGTACAGGATAATGGTTTGACTTCCATATGTTGCGAAATGATCGCCACAATGTTTATTAGCATCCATCATCTTGTATAGATACAATAGAAAGAAAGAAAGCAAGCAAGCAAGCACTTTTTTCCCTTGTGATATGAACTCTTAGGATGGGCTCTTTAACAGCTTTCACACAGGCATGTCTCATTTCACAGCACTGCCGTTTACCATGCTTTACAAATTGAAGGTTGGCAGCAGCTCCTCATCAAGGGGGTCTGTTGGCCCCATTTTTCCAACAGCATTTGCTCACTCTGCATCTCTGTCACATTTTTGTAATTCTCTTGATATTTCAGACTTCTAAATGCCAGTAAGAATATTCACAATTCATGGGAAGAGGTCAAAACAGTGACAGCAACAGGAATTTGAAGAAAGTGGACTCTAACCTTCATGGATGGCATGGAGAGGTTCAAGACTTGAATGGAGGAAGTCACTACAGATATGGCGGAAAAGGCAAGACAACTAGAATTAGAAACGGAGCCTGAAAATATGACTGAATTCCTGCCATCTCATGATCAAACTCCAGCAGATGGGAGTGTCTTCTTATGGATGAACAAAAGAAGTGGCTTCTTTTTTTTTGTTTTTTAAGATTTTATTCACTTATTTGTCAGAGAGAGAGAGAGCGCGAGCGCACAAGCAGGCAGAGTGACAGGCAAAGGTAGAGAGAGAAGCAGGCTCCCCGCTGAGCAATCGACCCAATGTGGGACTCTATCCCAGGACCCTGGGATCATGACCTGAGCCGAAGGCAGCAGCTTAACCAACTGAGCCACCCAGGTGTCCCAGGAAGTGGCTTCTTAAGATGGAATCTATTCCTGGTGAAGATGCTGTGAAGATTGTTGAAATGACAACAAAGCTAACTTTAAATATTTAAAATATTACATGAGCTTATCTATTTGTATAAATAAATAACATTTAAATAACATTATAAACAATATTTCTAATGTGGAATGGAATATTTAAAATATTACACGAACTTAGTTGATAAAGTAGTGGCAGAGTTTGAGACGATTGACCCAGTTTTGTTTTTTGGGGGGGTTGTTTGTTTGTTTGTTTTTAAGATTTTATTTATTTATTTGACAGACAGAGATCACAAGTAGGCAGAGAGGCAGGCAGAGAGATGGGCGGGAAGTAGGCTCCCTGCTGAGCGGAGAGCCTGATGCGGGATTTAACCCAACTGAGCCACCCAGGTGCCCCCTCGAACCCAATTTTGAAAGAAGTTCAATTCTTGGTAAAATGCCATCAAACAGCATCACATGCTATGGAGAAATTGTTCTTTTATGGAAAGTCGATTGGTATGGCAAACTTCATTGACTTATTTTAAGAAACTCCCCCAGCTACCACAGGCTTCACAACCCTGATTCACCAGTGGCCATCAACATCAAGGCAAGACCCTCCATCAGCAAAAAGATTATGACTGGCTGAAAACTCAGATGATGGTTAGCATTTCTTAGCAATAAAATGTTTTCATATTAAGGTCTATACATTTTTAGACACAATACTATTGCAAATGTAATAGTTGCACATGTAATAGATTGTAGTAAAGCACAAATGCAATTTTTTATGGTATAGAATTTGTTTGAATCTTCTGAGCTTAAACATAACTTTTATAGGCATTGGGAAACCAAAATACTCATTTGAATCACTTCATTATGATATTTGCTTTATCGTAGTGGTCTGGAACTGAACCCTCAATACCTCTGAGGCACGCCCACGTTTATCATTGTCCTCACATGGTATGTTACATCCCCAGTACTCATTTCTCTTATCCCTCCAAGTTTGTACCTTCTGACCACCTTCCTCCAATAACTCCCTTTTTTTAAACTGGGGTTTAATTTGCACACAATGAAATATCCAGACCTTAAGTGTACCATCCAGTCAGTCTTAACAAATGTGCATCAAAGCACAGAGCACTATCCTTACCCCAGGGACTCTCTCTGCTCCTCCCCGCCCCAGTTCCTGCTCCTCAGAGGTAACCACTAATCTGATGTCCACCACCGTAACACGGTTTGCCTCACTTAAAATTTTATATAAGTAGAATCAGGCAGAGGCCTGGGGACTTGGAAGGTCTAGCTTCTTCCACCTAGCATAGTGTTTCTGAGATGCATCTATGTTGTGAGTATATCAAGTTTCTTCCCTTTGTACTTCTGAGCAGTATTTCACAGTTTAGGTGTACCATGGTTTTCCATTCCTCTGAAGGACGTGCAGGATGTTTCCAGTTTGGGACTATTATATTCGTAGCCGCTATAAATATTCTTGCACGTGTTGTTTTCATTTCTCTTGGATAAACACTTAGGTCACAAGGTAGATGTATGTTTAACTTTTAAGACACTGTCAAAAAGGATGTACCATTCTATGCTCCCTCTGGCAAGATATGAGAATTCCCATTTCCCCACATTACGTCTCATTTTCGCCATTCTAATGGGTAGGCAGCAGTCTCTCACTGCTTTTTTAATTTGCATTTTCCGAAGGATAGTGTGTGCTTTATCATGAACTTACTGTCATTTCATTATCATCTTTTGTGAAGTGTTTAAGTCTTTTGTCCATTTTTTATCTGGCCGTCTTTTTTATTATTGAGTTGCGGGAGTACTTTATACCTAGATTCAAGTCATTCGTCATATATATGTGTTGTGAATTATTTTTCCCAGTATGTGAATTGCCTATCAATTTCCTTGATGGTGATTTTTAATGCACTGGAGTTTTTAATTTTGATAGCTTAATTTAATAATGTTTATGTTTTTATGGTTTGTGGGTTTTATGTCTTCTCTAAGAAATATGTACGCACCTCAAGGTTGTATAGATATCTCTGTTTTATTCAAGTAGGTTTATCATTTTTGCTTTTTCAGTTAGGTCTGTAATCCATCTTCGGTTGATTCTTATGGATGGTGTGAGACAGGTCAAACTTCTTTATTTTTCCATTTGGATATCCAGTTGTCCCAGCACACTTACTTGAACAGACTTTCCCTTCCCCATTAAATTGCTTTGGTGCCCTTTTAAAAAATTATTTGAATGCCTATGTGTGGATTTAGCATTACCTAGATGTGTTTATGCAAAAAAAAAAGAAAAAAAAAAGAGCTCCTCCTTATCAGGGCTCAGAGCGGGGAGTATGAAAGGAGCAAGGACCCAGAGAAACCTATTCTATCACATATGCAAAGGTTGCCCTCTAGCAGAGGACACCAGCAGTGAAAGACCCCCTGGGATGTTCAACCCAAGGAGGCAATTGACACAAACTAGAGAACATTCTACCTGAGGCCTCAATCTCACACCAGTTTTTCAAGCTCTCTGATGATGCAAGGAGAAAATAAAAAAGAAAAGAAGTCAAAAGAGCTCTTGGCATTTACGAAGTATGAAGTTCCAGCTTATTGTTTTCCTCCCCCACTGAAAGAATTATCCAAGGTGCTTTGTGGAGCTCTGTCTCATGGGGCCCTTTGATCCAAAACACAGTTGTTTACTCCCATTTTTAGAAAATTGCTTGGAAACCTCATCAGTGCTAGGGCACTGAGCAGATATACTTAGAGTTTTATTGCTGCGCTAAATTAGAATTAAGGAGTAAGTAGCCTGAACAATTTTCACTTTCCTATTTCCCTTTCATGAATTCTAAAGTGCTTTTATCATAGGGAAGCGGACATTTTAAAGAATATAGTATTAAAAATATCCAGGGCAGATATGTGTTTTTGAAGTTTTATTAAAAAGGCTTTCTTCCAACTATCATTGTCAAAGACAATGTAGGGGGCATGTAAATATATACAGAATGATGTGGCATGTTTAAGGGGGTAAAAACCTCAAAAACAGCACAGACATCCCCTTTAAATTGTCTTGACTTTGGGGAACTTTGCTGAAAGTCTTATTCTACAATAGGAGAATATTGCTAGTGGCATGAAGTAAATGAACACCTATGGAACAGTTGAATACTCCCCACCGGATGGCCAATCAGACTTCATCCCGAAACAGGAGAGGAGTTCAGTGAAAAGGCATGGATTCCTGGTGTGACCTTCGACCTTTGACAAACGTGCTCTTCTTGACCAAATGGGTCAGATTCCTCTGAGCTCTTTTTCAACTAGGCCCTATCTTGAGCTTATCTTCAAAAGCTCAGTTTTTCTAAGAAGGTTTCCAAGTCAGTCTAGTCCATCCTCAATATCTGACTCAATTCGTCAACCCCCATGACCCCCCAGGGGATGTCAGGTCACCCTGGCCTGTCTTCAGCAAGAATTATGTCAAGCTGGTTTAGCCAGCATGTCCCCTGACCCCCAATGTTTCCTATTAGCAATTTTTCACCCATTGACATATCCCCCCCCCCCGCCACACACACACACACACATTCGGCTCCTTGGCTATAAATTCCCATTTTCCCTTGCGGTTGGAGTTGAGTCTGATCTCTCTCCCCTGCTGCAAAACCCCATTGCCTTACCCCCCAAACCTACCATCACAGTCCCACATAAAGCCTGCCTTGCCAGGTGAACAAGCATCATTAACAACTTTTTTCTTTAAATCTTTCTAAAGAGATATTGTAGTACTAAGTATAGTGGGCTGTCTCTTTGGTGGGCTTAATAAAGAGGAAGGCTCTGTAAGCAAAGAGGGATGTGCATGTGTGTCGTTATGTCAGACAATGCAGAAAACCCCGCAGTGGGGAAACAGTCCTATAGAAACTTGAAAATGACCAAGACAATGTAGAGCATCTATGTGGGTCCCCCAAGAGAGACACTGGCGGCCTTTCTGGATACGCAATACCCAATACAGAGCCCACAGTGGACATTTTGTACTTAATGGGAAGTTTGTTCCTGTTTCTGACAACACCTGTGCGGTCCTGCTCAGCCCCCAACTCCTGGAGCCGGTGACCTTCCCTGACCTTCTGGGCACTCATGTGCACTCTGCGTGCCACACAGCTCCTTGTGTATCATTCAGCCCCATTGCCCTGCCGAGGATGTTTGATGTATATGAGCATAACAAGCATTAGCAGGATTGAACAGCACACACTTGCCCTGTTTTTCACATTCTTTTCCTCCCCTCCATAACTGAATTTCCAAGGAAACAAGGAATCAGCACCAACAAAATTTGCTGGACATGGACTCTATGCCAGGCATGGTGCTAAGACATTTGCAGGTAGTAAGTAGCTCCTTGAGTTCTCACGACCACTGTATGAGAGAGGTTTCACTACTCTTCTAGGTAAAGAAAGAGGGGCTTGGGGGATTTAGTCACTTGCTCATGGTCACAGAGCTCATTAATTCAGAATTTGAGCAAAAAGCTGTTCAGTTTCCACTCCTGTTCCTAACCATGATGCCCCGGGGACGCCATGGCACAAGTCCTCTGTGTTATCCTGGGTTTATTTCTTTGGTTCTGTTTCTTGCCAGATCGCACTACATGTTAAAACAAAATGACCGACTCCCCACCAAAAGATTATATAGTTTCCTCGTAAGCAATTATTATTTTTAAGGCCACAGTGATGACACAGTTGTTTCTGATTTTTGAACTGGAACGCTGGGCAGAGAAAAGATACTACCTCCATTGAATTGCATGGTTGAATCGAACCTCTTTCATTTTAGCTTCATTTGGAAGAGACAAAAATCAATTTCTGCCTACCTAAAAAATAAAATGGCATGTTCCACGGTGGGGAGGGGGTGGGTGGCGGGGGGGAGATTTCAGGTTTCATGTTAATATTGCGAATAGTGTGCAGAATTCCAAAGGGGAAGAAAGACCAGACTATAGGAAAGAAGTGACAAAAGCAAGTCCAATGCCGAGCCTCTTGTAATTGCTGCTTTGGGCTTTCGTTTTTGCTTTCCTTCCTTTGTGAAGAAGAAAAGAAATCATATCTGATTTATAGATTTTTTCCCCCCCTAGCTTCCTGGATAGTCACTCTTAAAAACTAGAGATCTAGTTAAAAACAGCTTGGAAAGAGCCTCAAAAGCGCTCGTTTTTTGTTTTTTTTTTTCCACATCTAATCTCCATCTAAACACCCTGGCACAATCTTTATGCAAATGCCACCAGGGCACCAGCCTCAGGACCCGGCCAGGTGCCAGAAGTTCATTCCTGCCTTTGATATCCTTGAGACGACCTAAGACCTGGAACAAGCATGGTATATTGAGGGACAGAGGCATAGCAAACACGAAGTAAGGGTCCCACCCATGGCCCCCTCTCCTTTTCTCACTTGAACCCGAGGCCTGGGCCACCTTCCCCAGGGCACATATGGAGCCCGGGGCCCCAGTGCATCTCGGTCCCCATCTTGAGGCTCCCCCATGGTGAGTCAACAGGCTCTCACCTTTGCTTTTAGTCTTATTATTAGGGGATTTTATTTTCACGTCTACCTTGCCAGCTGCCGAAAACAAAACACAGCAGCACTTCTCTGACCCTGAAGAAATCCCATGCTCACAGCCACCATCTGGGAAGGCCATTTCTTTCATCTGACTTGTAAACATTTTCAGAAAGCCTTGGAAGGCACCGCAACTTCTTTGCTGAAAACCGTGAGATTTCAAATTTTAATTACAACCTCTTGATTAGGCATCAAAAGTCCATGTTCGGGTATCTAAAATACAAATGTCCATTTCAAGTGTTCTTTGGGGGTGGTTCAAGCACTGAATCTGTTATTACCCATTGGAAAATCCACTTGCTCTATGGGTAGAGAAAATACTTAGGTGGTTAGTACTCATTATTTTTAATTTTAATGCTCACCGTTTTCAGATCTCTCATCTTAGCTCCATAGCAGTCAATAGAAGAAGAAACAAAAAAGGAAAACCAGCAGGGTTTGGGGGGCCGATGGGGAGTTCAGTGGGATATCCTCCCCCCATGACCCAGCTAGCAAGCAGAGGGGAGGAGCAGAGTTTGAGGTGGACATCTCAAATGGCTGCTGTCCTCGTAAGGCTCTTGAACTCATTCCTTCACCCATGATAAGCCAGAATCCTAAACTCTCAGATCTGAAAGTCAGCAAAGAAAGGGCCCTGCCTTCAAATGGATGACCATTCGTGTGCAAAAAATACAAGAATTGGAAGCTGCTCTTTTCAAGAAATATTTGTGAACCACTTAGATGCCAGGCCCTGTGAGGGGCCCTGAGGTCACAATGGAGGGCCATCAAAGGACACCTTAAGCTCTAGTACCTGTCACTGGACCCCTTACCACCTTTCTGATGCTCCCATGGAAGACCTGACAATGTCCTGGGGTTTCCCCTCTCTCCTTCCCCCCAGCCCCCTGCCCATGTGCAATTTTTTCCCAGAAAAGCACAGCCCCCTTAAGGGCCCAAATTTCCCACTTTAGCACTGTAGAGTACTAGAAAAAGCAGCAGGTTCAGAGTAAGCCTGAAGTTGGTTCCAAAGAAAACTCCGCCTCGTTCTAGCTGCAGCATCGTGAGTTTCTTAACTTCACGAAAGCCTGTTTTCTCATCAGCAAAATGGGGGAAATATCTACTTCACAGAGTCATTGGGAAGATTAACAAGGTAATGTAGGAAAGAACACAGCACAAGGACCAGAATGAGTAAATGTTCGATGAATACTAGTTTCATCATTCTGGCCACTTTCCATTTTTCAGTTTATTACAATATCCTCCGAACAGCTCCCTGATTGAGAACCTGCCTTTCTAATTCACCCAAGCTGCTACACTCATATTTCGGGCCAGCTCTTGTCTTCACCTCTGCGATGATTCCTTGTTACCTACATGTATGCACAAGAGTTTGTGTTCCTCTAATTGCTGGTAGTCAGTCATCGGTGAGGATTTTTTTAATTGCAAGGGACAGAAATCTGCTTTGCACCAACATAACCTGGAAATGTCTTGGCTCCCACAACTAAGAAGTTAGGTTCTGGCTTATCCAGGACTCCTGTGTCATCACCCAGCTCTGCTCTCTTTCTCAATTTTGCTTTCCTTTATGGGTCGCCTCCTTCTCTATTGCTGTAGATGGCTCGTCAAGCTTGGCCAGGCAAGATGGTTTTCAGCTGCCTCCTATTCTCCTCCTTCCGGGGTCCTGACCTCCATAAAAAAAGGACCCATTGGGCACCTGGGTGCCTCAGTGGGTTAAGTCTCTGCCTTCAGCTCAGGTCATGATCCTCAGGGTCCTGGGATCAAGACCGCATCAGGCTCTCTGCTCAGCGGGGAGCCTGCTTCCCCCTCTCTCTCCACCTGCCTCTGTGCCTACTTGTGATCTCTCTGTCAAATAAATAAAATATTAAAAAAAAAAAAAAAGAAGAAGAAGAAGAGGACCCATCACATGCAGTGCCTACATATCAACTCCAGGGACCAGACCCTACTCCACCTTCCCCCACTCCCCATTGTCTGAGTCATGTTTTTGCAGCTCTCAGCACTGAGGGAGAGAAGCAGAACACTGTGGTTGGGACTTCTGGGGGAACCACAGGGGAAGAAAGGAAAGTTAGGAGACTTCAAGGGACAGAGGTCACCAAGACAAGCACAGCACACGCCCACAGCAGTCAGGAATCCTTGGGACACAGCAACACTAACTTGTTCCTTCCTTAGAGGAAGCCCTGCTGAGCTGTCTGTAACGGGAGACACAACAGGCTCCCAGCGAAACCCCTTTCTTGAATGAGAGGGGTGTGTGTTTGGGGCAGGGTTGGAGAAAATCAAAATCAAATCAAAACCAGCCTTCCCAGTATCCCACAGAAACCATGGGCATGAAATAGGGCAAAGGCAGGTCTCTCCTAGCATCTGACCTCAGGAGACCAAGCTTAGAAGAAAGTGGGAAGGAACAGCAGAGCCACCAAGGGCCGCTGCACAGTCTGGTCCACTACATGAAGTAGGAAGTGCCACGACCCTATTTCCTTTCCCCAGCCTAGTGCTTCGTCTTGCTGGACCAGAAATGAAGCACCCCTGGGCCTCAAGAAGAGTGAAAGTGAAGCACAGGGAGCAGAGCCATGACTTTGCCGGGTTCCCGCGGCACAGACAAAGCACTTCCGGTCTGGCCGGATGTTACGTTCTTCCACCCACAGGAGTCTCCCGCGCGGTCACTGCTGGGGTGGGATGTTTACCAGGGAAGCATCCTTGGGGAGAACAAGAGGACAAGACGGTTGTTTAGGCTTTATTACGTGCCTTTTATCTGGGATCACAGGGATGGTTTTGAAACATTTAATTAGGTCCCACAACATGTCTGTAAGAAAGGTATTATTATTCTCCGTCTTTAAATGAGAAAACTGAAACAAAGTTAAAAGTGACTTTCCCAAGGTTGCTCACAAGTGGAATTTTTAGCAGCGTGACAGTCACGGATTCTGAACACGGCCTCACATTCCCACTTCTTTCCCTCACCCACAAAGCTGCTTCCTTAATAGCCAGAGGATGAAATCCACATGGTTTAAGCTGATAAGTCTTGGTCAGTGTCATAGAATGCTGAATTCCTAAAGAAGAGAAGTTCTAAATATAAAATATGTTTTTAACTCAATCTCAAGGTCAGAACAAATTGTAGAGGTCATTGAATCCACTTCCTATTCTAGTTCTGGGGTACGATATTCTCTTTGAATAAATCAAGTCACAGGAAGGTGTCTCCAGAAAGAACTGGTTCCAACATCAGACAGCTATAGGTGTTGGAACAGCCCTCTTTCCATTAAATTAAAATTAGTTTCCTCATAGTGCTATTTACTACAACTACTTTTACCCATTGGAATTCATTCATATTTTCTTCCTGCCTTCCTTCCCTCTTCCTCCCTCCCTCCCTCCTTCCCTCCTTTCCTTCCTTCCTTCCTTCTTTCCTTGAGTACATACTCTATGCTACATATTGACTTGGGCATCTAAGATAAAGCACTGAATAAGAAAGAAAGTTCCTTGCCTCATGGAAGTTATATTTTAACGGATAAAGACAGAAAAATAGAGAAGAAAACAAATGAACACAAATTTCAACTAATGCTAGTGTCATGGAAGAAATCGAACAGGGTAACGAGATAGTGGGTGCTCATGAGGACAGGCTGCTTTCTATAAGGGGATGTAAAAGGCTCCACTGAGCACCCAAAAAGGTGACATTTGAGCTGCAACTTGAATGTTCCTGGAATCACACAGATTTCCAGGCCTCCTTCTACAGCTTCTTCCCTTATTTGAAACCAGACATCATAACACATGCATGTACATATGTGCAGGCACACTTAAACAAATGTGCCCTCACCTCTTGGTTGAACGTCTATATTCTTCAGTTATTTCAAATATATATATATATATATATATATATATATTTATTTATTTATTTATTTATTTATCAGTGTTGCTCTGAAAGTAGAGTGTTCAAAACTGGGTAGAGCACTCTGGAGTCAGTCTGACCAACATAGACAAGATGGGTCTGGGAGCTAGCTCCCTTGTTCTGGACACCCCACTGCTATTAACTGGACTGTTCTGTGTCTAGACATTGGATGCCAAAGTTTCGATAGCCTTTGAAAACATGTATTTCGTTAGCTTTCCCTTTATTAAGCTCTTAACCAACTATAAAAAATAAGTCTATCACACATGCTATTGCTAAACTTCATCATTCGCATCCTATAATTTTGTAATTACGGGTGAGGAAAAGTAAACAACACAAGGACATGGGTCTCACCTTGTTTTTCTTGAAGCCATCTTGACATCTGTTTAATATTTTCTTTTTTTTTTCAATTGGTGCTGCAGATATTGTCATTTAGGATTTTAACTATCCTTTTGCGTACACTCACAGATTTGATAAGCCTGCTGCCAGCATTCAGATTCAAGTCATGATAAAGCATTCCCCAGGCTGAGACAGAGAAGGAGTATGAGCATTCAAGCAGCCAGCATTCCATCTAACGCTATCATGAGCCAGTTAAACGCCTGCCACAACCCAAATACTCCATATACATTCATTCCTAACTCAACAAACAAAGAAACGAGGTTAGTGTGACATGACATTCTTCGTAAATCAGTGCTGAATCCTGTTGTTCCTTGCTCCTAACTTTGAGAACTCAAAAACTCCCTTTTTGAAACAGTGATCTAAAAATGTGTTCTAGTCTTGCCTCATCTACTTATAGGCTCACCAGTTTAGGGAATATAGTTCTGATTTCTCTCTTTCAAACATTTCGACTTTACAATCTGGCCCCTGAATCATGCCCCAGGAAGCACCAAAGGTTTCTGACCATGCTGCTACCATTGAATATGTATGTTCTCTATATAGTATGTACATATGTACAATATATATGCACATATATATATATATACACATACACACACACACACACACACACACACACATAAAGTTTTTAGGTAAAGTTTGTCCTAAAATAAAATCAATTTGGGCCAAAGACTTAAGAACTTACATAATATGCTCACTTTTATAATCATTAATCTAATGTTGGGTCCTTTCTATGGTAATAGGTCCTATCATTTCCAATAATACTCTCTTCCCTGAAAAACAAATTTAGGTAGAAAACACGAATTGAACACCTCTCCATTTTTTGCTTTTCATGTATTGTTGTGTTTTTTTTGTTATTGTTGTTCATACCTTTTTTCGAGGATATGGAGACATTTCCAGAATTTAAAGCAGAAAGTGATGGAGGGAAGTCCATGTAAGAAATAAGTTATTTTCACCTAGCTCTAAGATATTTTGAAAATTGAATTCCTAAGTTCATATGTGTGTAATCTAACTAATATGCTCAGAAATGTCTTTATGGCTCAGATGGTGTTCTCTATTACACTCAAGATTTTTGTAATTATTAAGTACTGCTTTTTTTGATCCAAACTATTTCCACAGTAGCCATACTTTTGTTGCTTCTTCTGACTTCCTAGAAATGCACCAAAACAAATGAAAAAATCTGTTGGCTGCTCTCTTCTCATTGAATGAGGCTTCAGGCTGAGGTCTGGCTATTTCAAGCCCTCATTCATGATTAGATCTTTCCCCTAAGCCAGTTTCATGGTTTGCCTTGGGGACGCATGATTCACTTCCTCTCTCAGGCCAGAAGATCCAAACTTGGACATACAATGCCCCTTGTGTTTCTTTCTTTTAATCTTCACCAGGAAGTTCTCTGTCTTGTAAAGGGGACATTTTCAAAAGAAGGAGGTCCTAGTTCGGTAATCCTTTTTCCAGGGTTTCTGCTGTCCTGATGATCATTCTGGTCAACACAATTATGGGTTGAGGCTACAGTGAATTAGATATGTCCCCCAAAGAAGACCTGAAGGGTGCTTTTAACTCAAGACTTTATAAAGGCTCCACTATCATGTCAAGGTTAAGAACTGAGTTCAGACTATGCCATGAAGTACATATTGTGTACAAATGACAGTGCAAACATTTATCTACGCGTGTGTATGCAGACAGAGCAAACCACAGAGACAGTTACATGAAACTGCTGGTGAAGCTTGGCCAGCTGTGGTCTTAAAAGCACCTGGGGTTCAAGGCTATTTCTCCTCACCTGTCCTGCTTCTTTTCCATTTGATTCTGTACCAGCATAGATATTTTATCCGCTGAGGCTGTAAACCTTCAAGGATGGTCTTTCTGACATATTCCACTACACCATGTGATTTCCTGAAGCCACAGACAAATTGGGATACTGGGGGGAGTGTGCGCCCTCTCTAATAGGAAGGCCTTCACAGAATGTCTTTTAAGGTATGGTGGGCAGAGTTCAGAAACATCTCACTTTTCCAGGGAGTCTCCCTCATTCTTCAGAGTCTTTTATCAGAGATGTTTTTTTCCTGCCTTCCACTATCAGTTGGGTTCCCCATCCCCCTCTTCTATGACAGCTAGGATGTAATTTAATCCTTACTAAATGGGGGTTAATCTTGGAACATCTGGTTCAGAGATTTCCATGGGGATATTTATTTCTTTACTTACTTTACATAGAGTGATACTATTCCCTCTTAAAAAAAAAAAAAGGTATGTTTCACATACAGAATTTAGCTAATAAAAATCTGAAGTATCATGCATATTTTTTAAAGTTTTTATTTATTTATTTGTCAGAGAAAGAGAGAGCATGAGCAAAAGCGAGGGGAGTGGCAGGCAGAGGGAGAAGCAGGCTCTCTGCTGAGCAAAGAGTCGGATGTGGGACTGGATCCCAGGACCCTGAGATCCTGACCTGAGCTGAAGGCAGTCTCTTAACCGACTGAGCCACGCAGGCAGCCCAAGACAACTGTTGTTATTCTTCATTTTACCTTTGAGAAAACAGGAACTGAGATGAGCTCAAATAGGTGAAGGGATGAAATAAATGAAGGCCAAGCTGGGTTTTAAACCCAGTTGTTTCTGATCACAAACATTGGTGACAAGGAGAGAGGCGCCCGAGTCACCAGACATCCCACCACTCTCATGACTCACTGCTAAGACATTTTGACACAACAGGAAGACTTTTCAAGATATTTTAATGCAAAGGAAAAAAAAAATTAAGATGCATATTCCTAAATACACTTTGGGTTCCAGGGTTAGCTACAAATACTGCCTTTGCCTGTACCAGGTTGGAATTTGATTCGACCAGCCAAATATATCACTTCTTAAAAGGGCAGAGGAAATACTTGGCTCCAGGTCCAAATCACTTAGCAGCAGGCTTTTGGGGGGTCCTCATGATTATCAAACAAGGGAGCTCTCATTTACTACAAGACCATGAGTATGGGTAAAATTGGAGATTCGAGGGTAATAATCCAGAAGAAATAATCAGTAGTATCTGTAGAGAAGTAAATCACACTGGGGAACAGCAAAAATTCATTGTAGCAGCAAGGAATAGGATAGAATTATTATTTCACTCAGCCAAAGGAAAAGGACCTCATTTTTACCCAGTTCATCCAACTGAAGCTACTCTTCTCTTCTTGGTCCCTGCAAACGTGCCCCTTTAAACTGATTTAATGTTGACAGCTTGTGGACTGCAGAGGAGACACATCTCAACATGTTTTCTGCAAGAACTCTGCCAAGGGCCAGTTCAGATTCTGGAACATTGACTCAGCATCCCCTGGAGGAAAGCGCAGAAAATGGGAGGAAAAAGGGTCCCACCCTTCTGGCCAAACAGGAAGGGATTCAAGGCCATTTTCAACCCAGAGGGTATGCCTAGGCGTCTGCCGCAGCAAAACTGAGAAGCAGGCAGAGGAATGGCAGGTCAACGGAGAGGACGAAGAACAAAGAAAATGCTAAACATTTCTCCCCGCTGATCAGCAGAATCAATATGGAAGTAGACACCTGTCGCCGATGGCAAGAGCAGCCTGCCTGCCTCCCGTCACCTTCTGCCACCCCAGCTTCCTTCTGTGTGCTGTGAGGCTCTGCCTCCTTCTACCTGATGGCAGCCAGAAATGTGCCTGCGGTCTCAGTAGACTTAATGTAACTGTATCCCTTCCCGCACAGGCCCCGGGTCCTCGGTCCCTGTCGGCTTCCAGCCTTCAGCTTTCAGATCACCTCCCCCCACGCCCCCCGCTGCCAGCGGGGCCCACACACATGCTGGGTGTTCTGGGGTGGGTACCATGGCAAACGCCTTCTCCAGGCTCCTGCACTTAACCAAACCACCTTTACGCTGGAAGCATGTGTCATCAACTGATAATATGCTAAGTGACAACTCATTTTCATTCTGCAGAAGGGAATTGCTTAATATTTCATTCTTATCACCTACTCATTTCGGGGAGCTCTCACAGGACAGCAAGTGCTCCCCCAGGGAATTGCTGGAAAGGTTAATGCCTTGGAGGAGCTTGGAGCCGCCCCTCGTTGATGTCTCAATGCTGCCCCCTGCTGGACGCCGGCATCCCAGCAGCGCCCGCGAACTGAGCCTCGCGCTTCTGCCGCGTGGGTTCTTTGCCGGCCGCTGCCCGGGCCTGTGTCGTTGTACCCAAAGCAGCACAACCTTAATTCACCGTCTTTGAGGGCATCCGGACCTCACAATGCTCGGTCCAATTGCTCTGTCCGCGGCGTGGCCGCTTCTCCCTTTTGGTCAGGCCGTCGGTGCACAGAATGAAGAGAAGCCATGGTCCTTTCCTCCCTGAAAGATTGGCGGGTGGAACCAAGATGTGTGCGAAGGGGAGAGGTTTCCTACAAGGGAAGAGGGAGACAACTCTTGGTAGTAGAGAAGCCACGCCTGGGGCACATACAGACTCTCCAGATTGAGGGTCCAGGGTTCAGCTACACTCTGCCTCCCAGTTAGGACTCCTGTGGGGTGCTTCCTCCTAGGCCTCTTGTCTTCTCAGGCTGCCTTTGTCGCACCGGCTCCACAAAGCCGCCCCCCTTCCTCTCCCCTTCCTCCGCCCACATCCCATCGGAATTGCTTCTGTCTGGTCCCCACACCTGCAGCCCTCCCCTGCCCGAGTCCCGCGGGCACATCCACACCAAATCAGTCAGCTAACATACAGTCCCTAATAGGGTGCCTGGCAGAGGACTGAGCACTCCAGAATTTGTAGCTAGAAATTAAGTGAAATCTCATCAGCCACTCCCTGCCTTAGGTGAACACTTTTAGGGGTTCCCCATCCCTGGGAGAAAATTAGTGGGCCTCTGCTTATCTCTCAATTTCTTTTTCAAACATCTTCCCAAACGTTATAAACCAGCAGTATGACTGCCTGGGGTTCTCCCATGCCTAAGGGTGACTGATCTCTGCGTGGGTAATGCCAGCTCCTTGACTTAACAGACCCTCTCCTGCCTCCTGCTTATTAATCTATTAAGATCCAAGGCCTCCTGAATGCCTCATCTCCTTCAGGAGTTTAAACATCTCCTTAGGTGTCTGTCTGCCCTCTGAGTCTGAGTTTTTTGAATTCCAGGTCTGATTGACCTTTCTAGCCCCTAAAGTAAGCACAGTTCCTAGTTAACATCACTGGGACTCGCCACATGTTCATTGCATGAGTGAATGAGGGCAGGAAAGAAAGCACAAACAAGAAGGGGTCCGAGGAGCCCCTGCCTGCCCCAGCCATCTCCTTGTACCTGCCACCTGGAGAGTCTTGTGACTGAATTTGCTCCTGTGGGGGCTGGGAAAGCAAGGCATTGCCACTGGGAGGCTTTGGCTGATCAAGTTCACCTGGAACATCAGTCTCTTTGTAGGATGATGACAAGGGCAAACCTAGCTACCTTTGAAAAGGGAAGATATTTTTGGAGGAGGAGAGAATAATTCTGGAGACTTGGGGAGTTGGCAGAGGACAGATCTGGCAGGAGCAGGGACATGAGACCCAGAAGAGCTATATTAGGATATTAGGTACATGGGGACAGGAGACACTACGGGAGCTTAATAGAGGGGATTAGAGGAGGGGGTTGTCGTCCATGCTAAGTCCTTTTCATAGTCCTTCTACACCTCATGACTACCATGGAATATTATTATCTCCATCGATGGGAAATTGAGGCTCACACAGTTTGGGTTCCACACTTGAACAGATAGCAACTAAGCGAGAGCCCTAAGATTCCAATTCGGGCTCCATCGCGTCCAAGCCCACATTTTCCCATTATATTCACGTTTGTTCTTCTTAGAGAAGAAAGGCACAAGACACCTCGGGCAGGCAGGTACAGAACTCCCATTTCTGAATAAAGCAGTCTAGCCCCTCTTAAAGCTCAGTCTCCTTTCCATCTTAATAGAGAGTGCTGGATTTCTCCATCTCCAAAAGGTGCCCCATGGAATACTAAGGTTCCCCTATCATTCAGACCCCTTCCCAGCTCCCAGCTACGGACAAGCCCTAGGTAGAATGAGGACTAGTCACTGAAGAGTTTCACTTCCCATCGTCTGTAGAAGACATGCAACTTCATATGCTCCATTTTACTTGGAGATGTGTGATGCTGCCTCAAATGTATTTGTTTATTTGTCTGTCTGGTTTTTTATTCATTTAAATGAGAGAGTCCACACGTAGGGGGAAGGGCAGAAGGATAAGCAAACCGATGCTGAGCAGGGAGCCCAGCACAGGGCTCAATCCCAGGACCCTGAGATGACCCATGATCTTAGTCAAAGTCAGACACTCAACTGGCTGAGCCACCCAGGGTACTGTGACACTGCCTCTCATTTATCACACTTTGTCCCGATGTGTTGCACTTCATTAGGCATCAGTAGGATTAAATAGCAGCGACCAAGGGGATCTAATCGACTATCACAACATCCAGAAAAGAAATCAGAACACACAAATCCCTGTACTTTGGTCCAGAAAAAACCCGACCTGTGTCTCAAACTTACCTCACAAAATGCTGGTGTTGCGGTGAGCCTGTGAACCGGGTGTTTGAGCGAGGATTTGGAATGGGTCATTTCAGCGGGGACGTCACAGCTCAGTATCCCTTGACACCAAGATCCACCCAATTCCCCATGCACCCTATATGGCCCTCCAGGGATGCTATCCTTGACAATAGTTAAACACAGTCCAGGAGCAGAGGTCCTCAAACTTGTTTATCACAATCCCTGGAAGGGTTATTAAGATACGGACTCATGGCCCCATGATCCCCAGTTTTGGCTTGAAGAAATCCAAGAATTGTGATTTCTAACTGATTGCCAAGCAGTGCGGCTGCTATTGGTCTGGTGTTTGTACTTTGAGAACCATTGCTCTGAAGAGTCCTAGCAGAGCCCCACGGAGTAAGGCTCAGGTCTGGAACTCCGTCTGAGTACCCTGAGGGGCTTCATCTTATAATTCATGATGGTCAGCACAACATCTCCATCTCTACTAGACTTACTTTTCTTTTATTTTTTTTTTAAAGATTTTTTTTTAATTCATTTGACAGACAGAGATCACAAGAGGCAGGCAGAGAGAGAAGGGAAGCAGGCTCCCTGCTGAGCAGGGAGGCCGATGCGGGGCTCAATCCCAGGATCCTGGGATCATGACCTGAGCTGAAAGCAGAGGCTTTAACCCACTGAGCCACCCAGGTGCCCCTAGACTTACTTTTCTTCTGCAGAATGCATTTTTAGTCCCATCCTTTAGCTTCTGCTCACCGATTCTGCACTCGCAGAAGATTCCAGAGGCCTCTAGATGAATAAGGACCCATTTGGTTTAAGTGACAGAAAGCCTGACTTTGATTGACTTAAGAAAAATAAAAATAAATATATTGGTTCAAAAAGCAGGAAGTCCAGACCTGGCTTGATTGGGGCTCAAGTATTGTCACTCGAACCATGTTTTCTTTCTTAATCTCTCCTTTCTCTTGCCCTTACTCCTCTCTCCCTTACTCCTTCACATATTCTCTATTATCAAAAATCCCTCTTCAGGGGGGTCTAAAGATGCCTACTGAAGCTATATCCCTGGCAAATTCTTACATTAGAATATTTCCCAGGATTTCCAGCATAAATCTCATTGTTTTTGATTGCTTCTCCTTGATACAAATTGAATCAAGTTCTCACCCTGAGCCAATTATTGTTTTACGAACAAAAAAAAGCAATTCAACTTAGGTCTAAACAACATGATCCACTCTTGATCCCTAGAGAAATTATAGGGCTTTGGAAGAGGACAGGAGCATAGATAATGTATCTGTTTGCTGACTGTGTCACTGGATTTGCATATATTCACTATGCTAATGATGAGTAATTGTAATATATATCCAGCCGCTGCTAGACATCTCTACCTGAACACCTCATAAATACCTCAAATGCATGCTGTCTAACCCTACAGTCTACCAAACTCCTTACTTCTACCTTTCTTTCCCCTCCCCACCATACCCCCCAAACCCAACCACCTCAACCAAAAACTAAAAGCATCTATATACCTTATCCTTCTTATTAGCACCGTGAAGCCCCTGGTCACCCAATTTGGAATTCTAGAGCCATCATTTTCTCCTCTTTTCTTTGTCTTCCATAGCTGACCAAGAGACCCTATTATGCCCCCTTCTTATGTATCATAGACTTGCCCTTGAACCATCCACATCATCTGTGTCTTAATCCCAACCTTCATCACTAAGACTCGCCATTCCAATGACCTCTGGCAAATTCCAGTCTTGCCCCTTCCCAATCCATCCAACGTATTTTGGCAGAGTAACTTCCTCTGGCTGACGCACAGCTACCATCACGTCATTCCTCACCTAAAGCCCTTTAGAGGGTTGTTTCATTCACACCATGACATCAACTCTTCTTAGCGTGGTTGAAAAGGTCCTCCATGCCCAGGTCCCTGGCTAACTATCTGGGTCCTTCTGTTCCCACCTTACCCTCTCCAGCCAGTCATAAAGAACCACTTGCAACTTCAGGAAACATGTTGTTCTATATGGTCATACCTTTGTATATGCCTTGTCTTCTTTCTGTACTTCTAGGCCCTTCTGTCCACTTGGCCCTCTCCACTTCAACCCCCAGCTCAGCACTCATGTCTTCTGAGATTTCCCTGGCCCTGGCCCCTGTAGCTTCCTGTGCAAGCTGATAATTCCCCTCTTTGTGCCACCTCCACATCTTTTCACATCTGTCTCTTATGGCCACGAATTCAACTCCACTGAAATGACTTGCTTTCTGGTCTACCTTGCCTCCAGGCTAAGGGCTCCAAGAATAATATTTCTTGGTGTCCCCAGAACAAAGCACAGCACCTGGGCTTGGCTCACGCTCCAGATATTTATAAATACTCTAGCTTCTGGGTGCAATAAAAGGACACTAGTTCTTGCTAGACTCCAAGGTGGGACAGTAATTCCTCCAATTCAGAACGTCACTGCTTTCCACTAAAAGACAGGTGTCACTCGGCCTTTGCAGAAAGGAAGGCCCATCCTGCATGAGGCCCTGCCCACAGAGGCTTCATCTCATGCCTGGCTAAGCAACAGCAGCAAGATCATACATCAACCCTGTTAGGTGAAACGAAATGCCCTGCGTCACCTTGCGCTAAAGACACGCTGGGCGTCTTCTAAGTCACCCGCTCCGGTATCATTTGACTTGTGGGAGTCAGGCATCGTGTTCCAGCAGGGACGCTGGGGGCCCCTTGCCCCTCAACAGCTAACCCAGCCCCACAGGCTGTCCTCAGGGCATCTGAGGCTTCATGCTGGCTGAACAGCCTCTAGCCCCGGGACTGCCCGGAATTAGTCATGGATGCCCCATTACTCAGTAATCCCAAGGGACAAGCTGTTCCCCCCAATAAAGACTAACAAGTGGGCCTGCACCTTGAAGCAACAGAAGGGCAAGAGCTACAGGAGGCTGAGGTCTCTGATGGAAAGAAGGACACAGGCAAGGGTTCTCACTTCTCTTTTGTGAAACCTGGGGCAATGGCTCCTTGGGAGCAGGTATCTGCCAGCGCCAAAAGCCCGCCCCCTATAGCCAGCCTCAGGCCTCCTCCTGTGCCCCAGGCCTGTGCTTCTCCGGCTTCTGGAACTTTCCAGCACACCCACAGCTTTCCAGGCCTGGCCCCAAGGAGAACAGACCTGAGTCTCTGGTGGCAGGCCCCCTCTCCCACAGCCCCCACCTCCAGTGTCAAGTTCCATCACCACCAGCAGCCCCTCCAGGCAAGTTTCCACCTCCCCTAAGAAGGACATGAGGCAGGAACGTGGGACCTACATAAACAAAGGACAAAATAAATCTCCACATAGCGGAAAGTCAAAGAATGACTGTGTCCTAAAAGATGAATGCATTTTGACAGCTGGAGCCTCATTTTCTCTCAGTGCAGGTGCTACCGGCATTCCGCGGGCAGTACAACTCTTTTTGGTATGAGTGTGCAGACAGAGATAATCACCTGGCGTTCAGGAGCTCTGCTGGTGACGTGCCAGCCAGAGACACTCATTGTGGCCACCAAATTACCCCTTCTCACACTCAACTGCCCCCTGGAGCTTTAGGGGAAGAGCCCCTCTGTAAGAGACACATTCAGGAAATCCCCTACCAGTAAAGCTTACACAGTTTCCAAAAACACCAGTCCCTAGTCACTCACATTTTTCCAAGCTGAGGAAAAGTGTGACCATCTCAAGAGGTCTCACCTTGGTTGTCTTTTCCATTCATTTCTTTGACTAGGATCTTTATTTTAAAAGAAAAAAAAAATGTCATGACGCCTGGGTGACTCAGTCAGTTAAGTGTTCGCCTTGGGTTCAGGGTGTAATCTCAGGGTCCTGGGATCGAGTTCCCCATACGGCTCCCTGCTCAGGGGGAGCCTGCATATCCCTCTCCCTCTGCCCCTCCCACCCACCCCCACTTGTGCTCTCTCTCTCTCAGATGAATAAAATAAAATCTTAAAAAAAAAAAAAACCCCAACTGATAATTTATTGAATGCTGTACCTGAAACTAATGATGTATTATCAATTGGCTAATTGAACTCAAATAAATAAATAAAGAGAAAAAAGAAAAAAAATGTCTGGATTTTAAAAGGTAAAACCCTCTTAAATCTTGTTCTGCAGTAGTTAAGAGTTAAGGAAACAATCTGTTCAGGCTCAGAGAAAAGGAAGTTCTTTGTATGAAGTAAAGCCCTCTGCTACCCCGTATTTCTCTGCCCATGACAGAGGCTTGGTGCTCACACTCCACTAAGCCATAACCGAGAGCCCCTTTCCCTCATTCCCTTGCTATCTTCCCCTCCTAGGCAAAGCTCTTTCCTTCCTATTCCTTTCAGAAGTCACACCTGTCATCTATGTAGTCCGACAGGCTCAACCACTCTGTGCTCCCAGTCCCTCGACTCCAAGAGGCTGGGACATTTACACACTTCTGGAATCCTCTCTTGGGAGGGCACGTACTGCATGGAGCACTGGGTGTTATGTGCAAACAATGAATCATGGAACACTACATCAAAAACTAATGATGTTTTGTATGGTGATTAACATAACATAATTAACAGAAAAATAAATTTTAAAAAATAAATCATCATGCTACTCTGCTACAAAAATAAAAAAAAAGAAAAAGAAAAGGAAAAGGAAAAAGAAGAAGAAAAAGAAAGAGAAAGAGAAAAAGAAAAAGAAACAGAAAACTCTCTTGGTGTTTGCCAATATTCACCCACATTCCCCAATGCCCTAATGTGTGCTCATGTCACCTGCCGCCTGGACTCTTGTGGCTGCCCCTTAGCTGGTGGTGTTCTCAGCCATCTCTACCCCATCCTGAATCCTTCTCCCCTCTGCTACCACACAGAACATCCTCAAAAGCAAACATGCTCAAGTCCAAAATCCCCGTATACCCACTGTTGTTATGGGAATATCCAGCCCAGGGTCCCAGATGGGAAAAGCCATGTCCCCCACCTCAGAAGACAAGGTTGAGCCATTAGAGGGACAGAGAGTGGTAAGTAGCCATTGTGGGGGGCCCTAGCTCAGGGTTGGGGGGCAGAGGACCCCTGCATCGGCCTATCCTTGAGTGTGCAGGTGAGCACACCCAGAGCTAATATGGAAGTAGAAAAGGACCCAGGACACTCAAGTCTAAAATGGGACCTGTAGTAAATTTCCTTCAAACTATACGAACAGTAAAATTATGATGATTTGATGTAGCTGGAATTTTAGGAGCAGTGTAGGCCTCTTCCCTTGCATTGATTGAGCAGAGTAAGGAAGAGCCCCAGGGTAAGCACTGAGAGGCTCACAGCAACTACCTCCCAGCCTTTTGAGAGACTTCTCAGTGTTCCCTCCATCGCCAGCTGAAGGGCATGGGGGACCCTGCAGCCTGCACATTTTCAGATACTTGACCTGGAGCCTCCTAATGCTCTTCAAAAAATGTTCTCTACCTCTGTCTTCTGTCACCCAATCAGACAGTTATTTGAATATATGTAACTGCTTTTTAATGAAATTGTATGTACAAATAGAATGAAACAAAGCAAAACAAATGCTAAACTAATTATATTTTAGAAACATATTTCCTCGTCCAAGTTGCCAAGTTATAATTCATTCCATTGGCTTCAAATCTATTTGGCTTAAGAGCTCTTTTGATTGATGACAGATATGTGAACTAATTCATTATATATTCATTCATTCATTCTGTTACTCTTTATTAACTGTCTGCAGGATGCTTGGCATGAATTGGGCCAATCTGATTCCATATTATTCATGATATGTTAGAGTATATACTGATCTACAGTGGAACTTTCTTGTATATATGTCTATATATGAAGAAGTATATATGTACACATATAGACATATAAGTATATATACTTCTATAGACATATAAGCATATATATATACTTCTTCATATATATGTCTGTATATATACTTCTCCATATACAGACATATATATGTCTTTTCTTAGAGAGATATAAAAAGATATATAAATATGTCTTTTTAACTCTTTAAACCAATTGATCAATCAGGATAATAAAAGATCATACATTTAGATTCAAATCCAAAGGATATATTAACATTGTCTTAGAGAGGTGTGGTATACTTTTAAAATGTGTCTGCAAATTGTGCCTATCATTGACAACTCCCCTTAAACCCAGCCCAGCCTTAGTGCCTGGCAGACCAGCAGAGTTTGACAGAAATGGTACTGTGGGACTTCTAAGTCTGCATCATCAAAGCCAAGAGGTTTTCACCTGGGTTCTCTGCAGTGTTCATGCTGAAGCCCTAAGTCTCTGTGTGTTAAGTTCCACCACCTGGTGGCCGCCATTCTGTGAAGAAGGCCAAGCCAGCCTGCATGGCTAGACCAGAGACAAGGCTCTGAGACTGGATATAGAGAAATAAGGGCATGAATATGGGCCCCAACTCGCCAGCCTTCCACTGTGCCAGCTCCAGCCACTGTCTGATGACAGCCATCTGGTCAACCCCAAGGCAGTCAGCCCAGCTGAGCCTGCCTGAACTCCTGCCCCTTGGAAGCAGTGATGATAGTTGTTAGACACTGTCATGTCTGGGAACGGCTTGTTACACAGCCACACTTAACCCATACAGGAGGAAAGGGAAGGTTTTCAACATGAATCTCCACTGCTGTACTTAGAAAATATTTTCTAGTGCAAGCCCCTTTCTCTTCTTCTATTTGAACAGTTATTTCTCAGAGTAGTTAACATTTCTCGTACACTTACATAATACTGGGCCTCTCTATTCACACTTTCTATCTAAGTTTATTTATAGATAGAGAACTCCAATGTTCTTACATTCCAGGAAGGGACAGAGTTAAAGGAGGAAGCAGTAATCATAGTTTGAGCTGACATGTAGAAGTCAGGATCCCTGTGGGGGCAGGACATAGAACACCAGAAACATTCTTCCCTCCACTTAGCAGCTATAGAACAGGAACCCAAATCAATGTTCTGTAAACGTAATACAATTTAAATGGCCAAACTTTATTCATCCACAGAGAAAGCTTCCATTCTGCTTCCTCTTTTCCAGAGGAAAACTCACTGTTAAATTTTCTGGGCCAGAACGATCATGAGTTACTACCTAGATAGTTCCATCTAGCTACAAACTATTCCATCTCTCTATGTGGCTAGCCTGTGGCTTACCTTGCAACAAATGAATCAGCTGACCAGTGGCATTCTAAAAGAAACCCTATGGGATTCAGAAATGGGATCCAATTGACAAAGACATAGGACCCTCTGAACATTATCCCAGAAAAGGCTTAGTGATATCTAATGAAATAAAAAAGAGAAATGATTCACTAAGGCCTCAAGAATCCCAAGAACAACACAGTAAAACTATGGAGAGACCCGTGGCATCACTCCCTCTTTAGAGCAAGAAACTACAGTACTGTGAGTTTATTACTTGTTCTTACAACATACTGAGACCATGTCAACTCTTGTGATGGTAAGAAAAGGGGTCACCCCAGTGGCTTGCTGTGAAAAGCATCTGTTCAGCAAACCCCTCTTTTCAAGGGTCTGGGCTGGAGGGTGAAGAGGAAGGTACATACTACAAAAAAAATGAAAAGCATATTCATGTTATCAGTGAATCTATTGAAAGTCAAGCCTGAACAAAGCACCCTAACAAGTTGAGAAGCACCAGAGCAGAGAGGAGAGAGTGTGGGTGGAAGGCAGGCTTGGTGTTTGCTCCAGCAGTCATCCCGTGCCATTTTCAACTCCAGATCCTGGATATCATACCATAACTTATCAAATCAGGGTTTCTGAATGTAGGACCCTGGGACAATGAAGAAGATAGAACAATCTAGGTAGGAAAGAATATGGAAGAAGGAACCGTACATGTGGATGAAAAGATTTCAGAAAAAGACACAGATGATCAAGATAAACCAAACAGACCAAACTCAGGCCAGTTCTGACCTTAAGGCACTACAAAGTAATTTATTTGAAACATCTGAAAGATCATAAAGAATAAAAGCTAACCCATGTGCCCACAGAGCAATGTAGGCCTCACCCTTTAGTGCCTAAATGACTTCCTAGAACAAACCAGATCATGAAAATTCTTTGAGATCTGGATATATCTGTGCATAGATCTGGTATGACTACTAGGAAATGGCTTTAGATCTAGGTGATTATACACTATAAGACCTTTAAAAATCATATATTTGGTTATGCTGACACCAGAAATCTTGTTTTAAGAAAATAATGAATGTCCAGTAAAGAAAAGATGAGAAATAACAAGTGTTGGTGAGGATGTGGGGAAAAGGGGACCCTCATGCGCTCTTGGTCAAAAGGTACATAGGGGCAGCCATTGTGAAGAACAGTATGGAGGTTCTTCAAAAAATTAGAAATAGCACTACTATACGATCCAGTAATTCCGCTACTGGATATTTACCAAAAGAATATGAAAACACTAATTCAGAAAGATACATGCACCCCTATGTTTACCGGCAACATTACTACAATTGTCAAGGAATAGAGCAACCTAAGTGCTAGATGAATGGGTAAAGAAGATGTGGCATGCATATACGATGGAAGATACTCCGCCATAGAAAAGAATGAAATCCGCCATTTGCAACAACATGGCTAGACATAGAGGGTATTATATGCTAAGTGAAATCAGTCAGAGAAAGACAAATACCATGTGATTTCACATATATGCCAAATCTAAAACAAAACAAAACCGAAAGAACAAACTAAAGAACAGAAACAGACTCATAAATACAGAGAGGACGGAGATGGGTGATGGAGACGGGGAGATAGAGGCTTCCAGTAAGGGAATGAATAAGTCATGGGGATGGAAGGTACAGCTCAGGGACTATAGTCAGTGATATTGCAATAATGTTGTATGGTGACGGATGGGGAGAACTTACCATGAAGTGTGTAGTTGTGATCGCTATGCTTTACACCTGAAACTAATGTAACATTGTGTGTCAATGATACCTCAATTAAAAAAAATTTTTAATGGTAAAGAAACCGATCAATGGAACGCTTCATGGCACTTGGTTAATGAGTGTTTTAAATAACTGTTTTTTCCACTATTGTTGCTCTCTAGAACTTCTGTGTGTATTTAAAACATTTCCAGTAAGTATTGCTTTAAGTCCCTTTGGCAAAAACTTAAAGAACAACTATCTCCCATCTTACCTACTCATGGAAATGGTCCTTTAATAGACACAATGGTTTTTTTTTTTTAATTGCTAACAGACTTTATTTTATATGGTTTATAAAACAAGACAGTATATCTTGGAAAAGAATGAGAGGAGAGGATTCTTGTTTGGACTTTGCAAGGACGTTGTTTGATAATGAATACCCAATTGGAATGTACAATGAAAGAAAAATATATAAATCCTAAAGGGTAAGATATCTCAGCAATTAATCAATTCAGCTCCAAATAGCCAGTGTGTTATCAATTATCTGTACAGTATTCCATAAAGGATCATCAGGCATCTTCTGGTTAATGATTAATTAAAAATGTAAAAATCATTTTAAGTATTTTTTATTTCCTCCACTCTATAGATATCTTTTTATTCTAAAACATATAAATCTGACACTTAATTCTAAGCTGAATCACAATTTTTTTAAAGATTTTATTTTATTTATTTGACAGACAGAGATCACAAGTCAGCAGAGAGTCAGGCAGAGAGAGAGGAGGAAGCAGGCTCCCTGGTGAGCAGAGAGCCTGATGCAGGGCTCGATCCCAGGACCCTGGGATCATGACCTGAGCGGAAGGCAGAGGCTTTAACCCACTGAGCCACCAGGTGCCCCCAGTTTTGTTTTGTTTTTTTTTTTTTTTTAAGAACGGAGAGAGGCGACTCTGGTTGCTGAAATTCTGTTTGCCGGGTGCTCTTAGCAACCCTCCTCTTTTTGTCGGTTTGTTTCTTTCCGGAGGCTCTTTCTCCATTCCTGCACTCCTATAGGGGGGGTGAAGCCACCACACTCATTTGAAGCCCACCAACAGCCCCACTCACGGCCAACAGAAAAGGAACAGATCCCAGGCCAACTCTCAAACGACATCCAGGGACCCAGTGATTGGTTCAGGATGTACGAGTGACCTAAGCGTGGCCAATCAGAGTCCTCCTGCTACCGGTCAGACCCAGAAGGAAAGACAGCATTTCTTCTCCTTGCATCACAAATGGTGGGAACATCAACTCAACACTTGTCAGCAATTTAGAGAAAGGCTGTGTGAAGCAGGAAGAGACTAAATCCGATCTGCAAACAAAAGACAGAGACAAGCTGAGCTGAAAAAAGAGAGGAAGAAAGTGATGACAGTTTTGTTTGAACCCCCAGATTTGGCCATGGGAAAAAAGTGAACCTTTCCCTAGACTTCAAAGGAAAGGAGTGGGAGTTTCTGACTCTTGCAATACACGGAACCCTGATAATACAATGTACTGGATTATTTTAAATATTTCTTTTGTTCTTTCTTTTTTTTTTTTTTTTAAGTAGGCGCCACGCCCAGCATGGGGCTTGAACTCATCATCCTGAGATCAACAGTGGCATGCTCTACTGACTGAGCCAGCTGGGCACCCCAGATTATTTTAATATTTCTTTAATACTATCAGTCCCCCTGGCTACAAAACTGATACACTTCATGATTCCAATTTTGTAAAATGAGGATGTATATAATAATTCAGGTTACAACCATAGCAAACATACGGACCATCTATTTCACACCAGGCAATGTACCTGTGTGCAAAGAGAAAGAGATAAAGGGGAATGTGCCATAAAGCCAGCAAGCCGGGCAGGATGGATCTCCACAAAGTTCACAGCAGGTCCCTAAGGATAGTTTCTAGAGCTTCTAGATAAAGAAGTGATTTCCATCTCTTGGTATACTTATCTTTCATTTCCAAATCATCCACAATAAAGTATATTACATTTGAAATCAGAAAAAAAAAATGTCCTTGAAAAAGACTCTACTCCATTTATCAAACCAACAAGGCTATTTCTCATTAATTGTTGTTTTAATATTAATTAAGAGCATTTATATAATGTTGAAAATCAAACTAAAATATATTATCTGTCATAGTATTTCATTTTGTGTGTCTCGTAGCTGTGTCTTCTTATTAATCTCCCCGGCATATTTGCATATCTCTTTTTTAAATTCCCTCACAGAAAACCTCCCTGAGTACTAAGTAGGAAATTATTCTGACCCTGAAATAAAACAATGGGAGTTCTTTAGATGAGAAAATCCCTTTGGACTGAATTTAAACAATAGCTGAAAGTTTGTTGCTTGTTGACTTCAACTCTCCCAAGAATGAGAGTCATTTGCCTCTTACCATGTGACTCATGGTTCTTTTCATCTTGGATCTTAAAGGGGGAAAAAAAATCACCAATATTCCTTTCCATCAGTTTGAACCAAATGAGAAAAGAAATTTCATCTGGAAGAAACAAACCAAAATGAGGAATTGAATTTACGTAATGTTTTTAGTTTTAGTTTCAAGTAACTCCTTACAGGTAAAATCTGACCCTTTTAGCCTGGAAGCGTCACTTTGTAGCCCAGTCCCCCTGCCCCAGCCCTCACCCCCGCACCAGACACAACCGTAGGTGTAGGAAGCAGACCAAGATGGAGTGTTTGCAATACCAAAGCAAAGAAAGGGGGATCCAATGAGGTTGGGTCCTTAAAAGCCAGGGATCTGGGGTTCTTGAAGTTGTCCTTTTAAGTGTGTGACCCTGTGCAAATTGCTTCATCTCTGTCAGCTCCAATGTCCTCAACAATTCAGGGATAATAACACTAAGTACCAAAGACTTATGTTAAGCTGAGATGAAGTGCTCATGTGCCCAGCCCAGTGCCTAACACATGGTAAGGGCTACATGATTGTTTGCTATTATTATTAGTCAAGGACTTCGCAAACAGTGTTCACTGTCCTCTGTCAACCTTCTCTGATGCTCCCCGCTCCTCTTGTCCCCAAATAGAGCCAATCACCCCCACCTCCACCTCCATTCATTGTAGGAGGCACTTGGCAAGACTTTAAGGCACTTAGTGCCTTCACGCGTGCCTCCCTCCACTCTAGCATCAGCCCCAAAAGTTAATAATAATATAAGTAATAATATAAGCCTGCGTCTTATTTATCTTTGTGTGTCCGATGCCCAACATCTAGTAGACATCCCACAATCTTTAAAGGAATGAGTGATTGCATGCCTGGCACTCTAACATCAGGAATTTGAGGCTCAGCAGTCGTTAAGTGGCTTCGGCAAGACCCGAAGCTGGTAAATGCTTGAGTCTGGCTCTTTCATTTCAAGGGCCTAAGGGACGAGAGTAATACGTCACAGTTTAATGTTTTGGGAAAATAGACAAGCTTGACCAGAAAGGGAACAAGATAAAGGAACTGTTAGGGGGAAAAAAAAAAAAAAAGAATTTTGATCAAACATATGTGATAATCACATGCTTCATTTGTAAGAAATGAAGACCTTGTCTAGACACGCACAAACCAGGTTTAAAACAAAGAAATGCAACCCCACTCGGTCAAACAAGCGATTACTTTGGAAATGATTCATCTCATTCCAGGGAACAGTAAGCAGCTAATTGTAGAATCTTAGATTCAGTAGTTGGCGTGTTTTTAAGACATCCTCAATCCTGTTGTTGGGTGATGCTGTCATTGCCTTCATCAGAATCATTGTTTTAAAACTCAGTGATTTTGAACTGGAGAGTGTGTTCTTTGGCAAATGTTCGAATGCAAAAATAGAACCACAAAGGACAGTGATCGTTGTCACTCCTAAACACCTGGTGGATATTGTACTAAAGTTTCAGTGACTTCTTTATAAGATTGAATCTCATCCATTTCTTTCTTTCTTTTTTTTTTTCAAGCAGATAAGTTTGTGCTTTGAAAGTCAGAGTCTTTTTGTCTCTGTTACCTTTGTTGTGCGAGAACAAAAAGTTTTTAAACCCCTCTTGAAGACGAAAATCTACTCTTTTTTCTTTTTGTTGCTAAAGGAAAGCAGAAGTAATCACTTCTACCCTGTTACCTTTGCCCCAACTCTCTTTTTGTCTGGTTTGGTGATCAGGCTGTTCCAAAGCGAATGTAGAGCCCTAGTGTAAACACACCACGTAAAGTCTGAGTGGAGGCCAATGCTGGCCTGGCCAAGAGAGCTGTGGTCACTTACATGAGCTCCACAAGGCTGTCTCTTCATGGAGTTTAGTCCATGAACATGGATTGATCTGAAATTATAAAACTACAAAAGAATGACCCAAGTCAGCATGGCATTGCCTGCCCGAATTTTTTGGAGCAAACTTTCCTGTTAAACTACTAATGAAAGAAAAAAAAAAAAAAAGAATACATGTTTCTATTATTTTGAAACCATGGAAAACATTTAAAGATTTAGAAAATTTTTCTGCAAAACTTTTTCAGTTAAAAAAGGAAATCCCGGCCACGGTTTGAAATCTCCTGCATGTACTTTTTAGCTGAATAGCGTAACAAATGCATTTGTTGTAACGTTCTCAGTCACAAAAAGCCAAAATGATTTTTACTCCAAATCAGAGAAGAAGATAACCTGGGTGGCTCAGTTGCTTAAAGCATCTGCCTTCAGCTCAAGTCATGCAGAGTTCCAGGATGGAGCCCCACATCGGGCTGCCTCAGCAGAGAGCCTACTTCTCCCCCGCCTCTCATCCTGCTCATGCTCGTGCTCTCTCTCTCTCTCTTTCACTCTCTCTCTCTCTCTCTCTCAAATAAATAAATAAAATCTTTTAAAAAATTAAAAAGACATGTATCAGGGAAGAAGTTAACCTGACAGCCACCAAGCTATAAAGTTACAAAGTTACTGTTTGACTTTACTTTAAAATGTTTTCATGTTTTCTAGAAAAGGAGGTACAAACCATGAAACTTTCTCAAGCACTGGATACCTCTTTTGTTTTCAGCAGTTTGTGAAAAGCAGGCCAAAACTTAAAAAGCGGAAGAGCCCATCAACGCTAACAGCGCACACAGGAAGTTAAATTTTCTGTGCTTAAAGTTGTCACAGAGTCAAGCATCCTTCTTATCCCGGAAAGGGCTGAAGCTGTGTCTGGAAGTATGTTGTACGTCCCCCAGGGCTAACGCTTTATCAGTTTCGCAACCGTCTGAAAATTCAGAAGAGCAAGTTCTCACCCTTTTATGTGGTCTTTCATTACATGGTTTGCTCTTTTTTTTTTTTTTTTTTTTTTTTTTTAAGAGAAGCCAGTGGCTTTCTCATGTTGTAAGGAAATGGATCGATAGGATTCAGCAAGAAAGAGAGCCAAAAGCTGAATTTGCAAAGGTTTACCACTGGGATGCCAGAAAAATGTTTTTCGCTGAATTCCTTGCAAGCCACTTCCCTGGCCTGATCAGGCACCTGAGGGAAAAAAATTGGCATTTTGCACAATTGCAAAGATCAAGTGCGGTGCTTATGAAGTCCCCACTCCAGCCAGTGGGGGTGGTGTCCACAAAGAAGTTCGCAGCAGCAGGCACCCTGGACAAAACCCAGTATCTTTATCATAGTCTGTCTTTCTCCGTACTTTGCTCTGCGCTGGTAGCTAGCAGCAGCTTTAGAGAAACCAAATCCGCTCACTCTACCGGGGCCATTACGTCAAAGTCATGTCTATCAGCAATAGACTGAAAGAGGTCCAGTCGTTGGTACGGAAGGTGATGTCAGAGCCTGCAAAGGGTTTTACAGTTAAATCCAAAGAGTTTTTCACTGAGGTCTGTGTTGTTGTTGTTGTTGTTGTTGTTGTTGTTTTTACTTATGGGAATTTTATGTTATTTTTATATTTTTCTAAAGACTTTATTTATTTATTTCACAGACAGAGAGGGAGAGAGAACATAAGCCAGGGAGAGAGGCAGAGGGAGAAGAAGACTCCCCATTGAGCAGGGAGACCACCATGGACCTCGATCCCAGGACCCTGGGATCATGACCCGAGCCAGAAGCAGACCTTTAACCGACTGAGCCACCCAGGCATCCCTGCTTATGGGAATTTTAATGCCTCAATTCGTTCTGACTCTTGACCCTTCCATCATGTTGAGTCTTACCATCCTACTTCAGCATCTTCATTTCTCTGATATTCTTTTCTTCTGGAAGGCAGTACTTCCAGTATGAACAGTTGGCATCTTTTTTGTTCCTCCATGACTCTTTCGAGAATTTCTGTGTGGTTCTACCTGAAGAAAGAGTGAGCCATAGAATGTGCACCCAGCAGCATCAGTGTCTGCGTGTAGGCGGGCACGTTTCCGTTGTGATCTGCTCCGCTGTTCCTGTGTACGTCTTGCTTTGACAGGCAGCAAAGAACATACTTGAAGCGTCTGGCATCTCTCTTTGATTTCACAGGCCACTGTATCTGTTCACTCAACAGTGATTCTTCTGCAAAAACCTGAGGAACTGAGACGTAATTGCCGAGTGTGTAGAGTGTGTAAGGCAGCTTTATTTCCCAGAACACGGCTATATCATCTGGGAGTGTCAGAAGACACACGTGTTTCAGTGACTCTTCCTGGAATATATTCATACACACACACACACACACACACGGTAAATCTAATTGTTGAAATGATAAAAACTGCCATGTTTCTGCCCCTGACTGGATGCCGTTGTACTAAACACTTTGCACAGTGTCTCATTTTGGTTCACAATAGTGGTGTGAAAAAAAAACTATTAGCAGACCCACTTTACTAACGGTTGAGAGTAATTCTTCCAAAGATACATAGGAGTAAGCATCAGAACTGCATTTTGAACCCAGGGCTCTGTCTTACCAAAGCCTGTGCCCTTAAAACATGGGGCATTCATGTCTCCTCTACGAAGATCTGCTTCCCACAATGTCTGCTCCAAAAACACTGTACGGGTCATTTTAGTAACTTACCAAGCCCGGTTTGCATGCCCCTCGCATGGTTAAAAATGACAATCCAAAAAATTACATCGTGTTTTTAAGATACTCAAGAGATTTTTTCGAATCTTCCAAGGCTGTCCTACATGATCATGAAGACGCTGGAAGTTTTTTGGTTTTATTTTTGTTTTGGGCTTTTTTCTTTTTAAGATTTTATTTATTTGAGGGAGAGCGAGAGCAAGAAAGAGTGAGAGAGAGAAAGAGTACGTGCAGGGGGAGTGGCAGAGGGAGAGGGAGAAGCAGTCTCCCCTCTGAGCAGGAAGCGCCACGCAGGACTCAATCTCTGGACCCTGGATTATGACCTGAGCCAAAGGCAGACACTTAACCGACAGAGCCACCCTGGAGCCTTGCTTTTGTTTTTGTTTGTTGGTTTCTAATGTGGAGTTTGAATGTAGAATTCAGTGACTTGAGGCTGTTACTTAGAACACACAAAAACACAAGGGGAATCTGGAGGTTTGAGACGGCTGACATAAGGAAAATTTCATTTACTTTCTTTCAATATTGGTAAGATATTTCATAGACCAAGAATTCTTCTTTGCTTTTCTAGAACTCTTAGTAGATACATGTTTCGAGTTCAGCCATTTCTTTTTAACCTCAGGATGTTGTCTCAGGTGACACTTTCCACATCTGGCCCGAAAGGGAAGACACTTGTTGAGCCATTGCATTGAGTTCAGCAGTACAAAAAAACTACTTGATCATTGAATTTTTTTTTTTCCTTTTGAACCACTGGTGCAAGAGGGGTTTTATTTAGGAATCAGACATCATTTTTGTCAAAGTCACTATCTCGGAGCGTTTGCGTAGAAGGACCTGTCAGTTCAAAATGCAGAGGGCTCTTTGCTTATATGGCGCTTCACCAAATTCACATCGAGCTCTTTCCGCCGTTTCATTTTATTTTGACAGGTCGGGCTGGTCCTACCGAAGGACTGTATACTGGCTCATAAAGCAAATGAGACTTTTGTGAGGGTAGAGCAGGGGTTGATGAACTATGGTTAGCCCCCTGTTGTTGTACAGCCTGGGAGCTAAGAAGAGTTTCACGTTTTTAAATAATTGGAAAGAAACACAAGAAGAATAACTTTTCACGACACGTGAAAGTTGTATGAAATTTAAATTTCGGTATCCATAAGTGGAGGTTTCCTGGAACACGGCCATGCTCACTCATTTATAAATCGCCTGTGACTACTTTCGAAACAAAAGTACAGAGTTGAGTCGTTGCTACAAGCTCACAAAGCCTAAAATATTTACTACCTGGCCCTTTACAGGAAAAGTTGGCTGATCCCTGATGAAAAGAATAAATACAGTTGTTGAATGGCTATTTTAGACACCAGAGGTTTTCAGGGTTTTGGCTGACGGGTTTTGAAACGTGCCGTTTGGAATGGCTTAGCTTTCGATATGAGTAAGAGTGAAAAGCTTTGGTACTTTGAACTGTTACACAGATTATAGAATAAATAAACTCTGAAAAGGCCTTTAGAATCATCTGTTGTCAAAAATATGCCATCTGTTTTTTTTTGTTTTTTTTTGTTTTTTGGGGTTTTTTTTGTCTCCTGGAACCAAATTCGCTGGACATACCACGGTCTTTCCCCTACAGACCAGGAATTGTCATGATGTGAGCTGGGATCTGTGGTAGGAGTGGAGCTGGCGTTACCCATGCAAGTGTCCTACTCATAAGGGGCGTCTCTTCCTGGTGACCATGGGCTGCATGTCTCCTGATTCTGAAATTTGCTTACTTGAAAAACATCCTGAAGCCAACTTGATTTTTGGCCCTTTGTCTCTTCTGTACGGACGGAGTGAAGTATGGGCAGCTCGGTGATCTCCCGGATAATGCAATAGAAAGCTGCCTTCCAGCAGGCTGAATTAGCAAGTTTAAGTCCCAGGTAGGTTCCTTGCCCACCAGTACCCACCCCAAAAAGTATCTTCTTCGCTGTTATTCTTAGCATAGTTTGACTTCTCTGCACCACACAAGATGACATTTCTTATTTTTTTTAAGATTTTATTTATTTTGAGAGAGAGCAATGAGGGAGGAGGAGGGACAGAGGGAGAAGCAGACTCTTCACTGAGCAGGGACCCCAACATCGGACTTGATCCCAGGACTCTGGGATCACGACCTGAGCTGAAGGCAGATGCTTAACCAACTGAGCCACCAAGGCACCCCCGGAAGGTGATGTTCCTCTAATCTGGACATCCCCCAGGGCTCAGCAGCCTACGGACATATACGAGGGCACTTTTACTACATTAACCCAAATTTTCTATTCTTGTTTCTGCTCACCAACCCCTCTGCCCCTCTCCCTGCATTACCCACAAACACCTGCCATGAGTTTGGGGGTTCCCACGGATGCCCCCATGCGTTCCAGGACCAAACTGTCAGTGCCGTCACGCAGGGCCATCTGCCTCACTCTGTTTCTCATGTGTGGGAGCTCAGGACCACCCCTGTGAAGGGTAACCACTGTGGGCGCTGCCCTCCCACCACACTCCTCCCAACCTTGGTCTCCCCAAACTGCTAATTCTCCGGGTGTCAGAGCAGGGCAGCAGTCCTCACAGAAAGGGGAGAAATATCTTCCCAAAATGCACGGCTCTCTGCTGCCAGTCATCCTAGACTTACTGCTTGTTTTCAGAACTCTCCAAATTCCCACAGAAACAGCTTACTCAGTTGTCACTGCTTTGAAGATTGGTGTGTTTTACAGATTGATAAAGGCAATGCACAATCATGAGCCCAGTGGCACCTGCTGGGGGCTCCGGGACCCAAAACCAGGTCAAACTCCAAAGCTTTGCAAGTCCTATTGCTTTTCCAGTCTGGGGTTCACAGCCAAATTCAGATTTTCTTCCACCTTTCAAACCTGTTAGACTGTCTCTTACTTATCTCCGACCCTAAATATTTTGAAAAAGTAAGGCAGCCAACATCTTGTTTCTAATCTCTTGCAGAAATACATATGTAGTATGGACTTACAAGGCTTTAATTGCTTAATTATTTCAAATCTCCAAGGAAAATGTTATTGCTCTGCTTAGTTGAATTCTTCCAAAGTTTTATAAAATGTGGGAAGCTCTGCAATTTTGATCAACACAGCAGAGCTATGATGTGAATTCTTACAAAGATAATACTGAAAAAGAGAGAAAATGGTAGAACAATTCTTTTTTTTTTAAGATTTTGTTTATTTATTTGACAGAGAGAGATCACAAGTAGGCAGAGAGGCAGGCAGAGAGAGAGAGAGAGAGAGAGAGGAGGAACAGGCTCCCTGCTGACCAGGGAGGCCGATGCGGGGCTCGATCCCAGGACCCTGAGATCATGACCTGAGCCGAAGGCAGAGGCTTCCACTGAGCCACCCAGGTGCCCCTGGTAGAACAATTCTTATCGCAATAGGAATGCATGAAGTTGTGCATTACATGTTAGCAAGTTTAATCGAGTGTGTATTAATGAGATCATACACCATGATTAAGTAGGTTTTATTCTAATAATTCAGGAATGTTCAGAGGAAATATTTGGAACCTCTTTATGTGTGTGTGAATGTGCACGCACAGCATGGAGAAATTCACACTAAAATAATATGGTGGTCACACGAGAGGACAAGATTACAGATTATGTTTGCTTCTTCCTTTTCCTTCTCTTTAAAGTCATTGGGGATATAACAAAGAGACAATCTTAGTTATAATAGCAAATAATAGAATAGAATAGAAAGAATACAATACAATACAATACCTAGGTGATATTTAACAAGAAATCTGCACTGCTGATGTGAAGAAACTTTACTAGGGTTGCTAAAAGAGGGCTTTAGTAATTGAAAATATCCTACAACAAAAATAAATGCCAGGTCTCTACAAAATATCTATAAATTAAATACAACTTCAATAGAAATTTCAAGAAAATATTTGATACCTATGAAAATAATTTTTAAACTTATTTGATAGAACAAATATATCACCAAAAATCGTAAAAAAAAAAAAAAAGATAACAAGGGAAGACTCACTCTACCACATACTAAAACATGTTTTAAAATCACAGTAATTAACACTACATGCTAATGGCCAAAACTAGGTAGAAAGATTTATGGAACTGAAGACCAGAAACAGATTCACATATAAACAGATTATGATGGTATCATTCAAATCAATGTGAAAATTATCAACAGAGAGAGAACAACTTGCTAATAAATTTCAATTGTATTAAAGTTTAAATGTAAAAGATGAAACCACAGATGAACACTGCTTGCCATTTCTTTTCCACTCTCAAATTTTCCATGCCAGGGCGCCTGGGTGGCTCAGTGGGTTAAGCCTCTGCCTTCGGCTCGGGTCATGGTCTCAGGGTCGTGGGATTGAGGCCCACATCGGGCTCTCTGCTCAGTGGAGAGCCTGCTTCCCCCTCTCTCTCTGCCTGCCTCTCTGCCTACTTGTGATCTCTCTCTCTTTGTCAAATAAATAAATAAAATCTTTAAAAAAAATTTCCATGCCAAATCTGGAAGGTAATACAACATCCAACATATCTATTTACATTGAAAGTAAATTCCATGGGGTGCCTGGGTGGCTCAGTCGGTTAAGCATCTGCCTTCAGCTCAGGTCATGATCCCAGGGTACTAGGATGGAGCCCCTCATTGGGCTCCATGCTCAGTGAGGGGACTCTGCTTCTCCTTCTCCCTCTGCTCCTCCTCCCTGCTTGTGTTCTCTCTCTCTCAAAAAAGTAAATAAATCTTTTTAAAAAAGAAAGTAAATTCTAAAAACAAAACAAAATAAATACTATGTCATCATCCTTCTCTTGGGAAAAGGATAGTGACTTTTGGAGGAAGAAAAGCATTTTTACTTTTGTGAACCGTCATTACAGACAGAATTTTAGTACTCTAACAAAACATTATGATTTTTAAAAGATATAAATTTTTTAATTGAAGTATAATTAACACACAAGGTTATGTTAGTTTCAGGTATACAGTATAATGATTCAACAATACCGTACATTATTCAGAGCTCATCACTGTAAGCATATTCTTCTAATTTCAGATTTCTGAATTTTCTGGGTTAAGCACAGCAAAAGCTGTTTATTAATATCTGAATACATTCTCTTAAGCATCATTGGGTTTTTTTTCCAAAAAAAAAAAATCCTACCTATTTTTATGAATCTTCAGTTTTTTAATTACAGGAGGGGAAAAACTCCATATCCATTGATAGCTAGCTGCCTTAGCTTGATTTCCAACCTAAAACAGGGCTTGGGACTGGGATTCTTGTGAAATGATTGTGAAACAGGTCTCAGAAGCAGGGAGCGAAAGGTGTGGGATGTGGGATGTGGTCGTGGTTCCCTGGCTGCTGTCTGGCCCCTTAGGGCAGCTCTCCAGCACAAACCACACACAGATGGGGTCCCTCCCAGAGAAAAGGCGGCTGGTCTTTTGTGTGTCCTGCCACTCAGAGCCACAGGCTGCTGCCATTGGAAGGAGGAGGAACGAAACCTTAATTCCTCATGTGACATGCCCCCATCCAGGTCCCCCCCTACACACACTTTTCAACCAGAGCCCTAAGAAGAAAGAGGCAGCTGGGGCCCATTGGCAGCCCATACTCAGGGCAGCTGAGAGGGAGGACACAGCCCAGAGAAGAAATGAGGTAGTTCGAGTGTTGCCTCTTGAATTCCATTTGAATTTCAGATGAACAAAGGATAATTTTTTTAATATCAGCATGCCCCCTGCAATATTTACACTAAAATATTTGCATTTATATTAATAGATGATATTTTTATTTTATATTTTACAGTTTATTACAGTTTATATTCTATTTATGTATATTAACTCAAACGTATCCTCTGCGCATCTGAAATCCCACCTTCATTGGGCACCCTGCATTTTCAGTTGCTTCGTTTGGCAACCCAGGGTGGGTCCCTAACACCATCCACTTTAATAGTTCCCAGGTGCCAGGCTCTTGTACGGAAATTACTTCATTTAGACCTCAGAACAACCCTGTACGAGTAGTAGTACCTTCCTTTTACTACAAATGAGATGAATGGAAGGTCGCACAGAGGTGACTGTGAGCCCTGGGCCAGGACACAGACAGCTTCTGCAATCCACGCCAGTGGGACCCCTTAAATCTCTCCTCCATCACACCAGCTCCTCACCCAGAGGCTCCCCAAGGGGAGAAACCCCAAATAGAAAATTACCTATGCGAATCCTAAAAGAACTGGGAAAAATCCCCCCTCACCCTTTCCCTCCCGCCAGGCATCTCAGAGTCTAATGCTCTCTGCCCTCGAAGGAAGAGCTCTTTTCTTACTTAAGGCAACATGGCTTAGAACCAAGAGAGATGAGCAAATCAAAAATCCTAGGCTTGAATTGGAAACCTCCTAAACCCCTGATCCAGCAGGTCCACTTCCCCTTAACGAAAAAAGAGCCTTCCCTAATGGTAAGCCACAGCCTCACGGACAAGCTTTGTACTAACAGATGAACAAGGACATACCTAAATGAAAGGCTTATAACAGGAAAGGAACTAAAAAATCAGAAGAAAATCCCAACCCTTGGATTAGGATTCATAGTTAGCCTGACTGGGTCTTAAAAGAGTCTTTAGAAGTTGTAATGGACTTATTTAGGCTTATACACTTAAGTGTCATAATACATGCTGCTTCCGTCCTTCCAAATGTTGTTAGGGAGGCACGTATCTGAGTTTATGTGTATATATGCAGAGAGAGACTCACGCACACAGACAGACAAGAACAGAAAGCGCGTGCAAGAGACTGGAATCGATTGAAATAGAAGTTATCTATGGAGCCATTTAGCTTTTGGACAGCAGAATTAACAAATCATCCAAGTAGCCAACAATAAAGAAATGAATGGCATAGAAAAGTCCCAGTCAAGTGGCCCTCCTTCCTTGGTGAAGGAAAAAATTAGCTAACCATAGTATATTTGCCACTAATATTTTAGATTTTTGTTGGCGTTGAAAGGAAGACCCAGAAGAGCAGAAACTCCCATCTGTTTTGTTCCCTGATGAATCCCAAGTGCCTGAGCGGGGCCTGATGTGCAGGAAGCATCCATAAACATTTGTTGAGTGAGTTAAATGTCAGCATACAAATAACCAGAGAACATATGAACATGTTGGTTCAGAGCTGTAGGCGATGGAGAGCAAAAGGCAATAACTTGACCTTGGACAACTGCACAGTGGGGGCTATATTTCCAAAGCTGTTCTAATGACATTTGCCTTCCTTCCGCCATGTTTCTGTGCTAATAATCCTGCGCCAAGGGGCACCTGGGGCTTAGTCGGTTGAGCATCCGACTCTTGATTTCGGCTCAGATCACAACCTCGGGGTTGTGACATCGAGTCCCGCACCAGTCCCCACCCTCCGCTTGGAGTCCGCTTGTCCCTCTCCCTCCTCCCACTTGTGTGTGCTCTCTCAAATAAATATACAATGCTTCTCTTCACAGAGAACCAGCCTCCAGCTCCAGGTTAGTCCTCATACATCGTGATATTAAATCAGACTTGGCAGTGAAAAGGAAGTGTTCTAACTGCATTCTGTCTGGTCTTCTGTTAATTTCTAACTCTCTCTAATTTGGGGACCTGCCTTTTATGGTTTCAAGTTGTCCTACTGGTTTTTATCTGTACTGCTTTCTCAGTTAGGGTAATAGGGATATCGCTCCTCCAAGTGTCCAAAATCTATTAGGACAATCCTATGGGGGGATGGGGGAGGGGAGCATTTGGGTGGCTTCCATACTTTTGAGTCCTCCTTCTCAAAACTAGGGGAACTGTCCTTGCCTGAGACCATCTTCAGGCACACTAACACTCGGGACTTTGGACTTGTGTTTAATATTTCCTCATTCACCCATTCATTCCAACCATCACGGACTACATGGCGCTCTGCTTGCCTCTAGGCATCCAGAGATAAGAAGCCTAGACTTTTTTCTTCAATGGCACCACAGGCCCTTTACAACAGAATCAGGCTGATTCTTATCTATAACCTTCGCAGTACCTGGGAGGTAACCCAGTAAAATTTCGATCGCGGTGTCTCCTCTGCTCGCCAGGGAACAAAATCAGGCGTCTCCACAAGGCCAAGTGCCTCCCCGAAGCCGGTCCAAGCCGCCTGCACCTGGGCTGTTTGTCAACTTGCCCAGCCTCCCCACCCCACCCCCGGCTCCATCCACCGCCCGCCTCCAGGTGCCAGCGACTCCCTCTGCCTTGTGTGCTGCAGGCCTGGGCTCAGTGCTCATTTTCCTAATCTCTAACCCTCCCGCCCTCGTTGTTTGCCTCTCCTACGCCCAGCCTGTATCTCAAGCCTGTTCCCAGGATTGTTTTTCTCTTTAGGCTTCCAAAACCTGCCTGAGCCCTGACTGCAGTTGATTTGAGATCAAGCTGTCTTTTCTGTGTGCCATCTCTTCGACACTCTGGAAAAGGTGTTATTTGGCTGTTCAGAGCACAGCTAGCCACCCTCCTAGAGCTGATATATGTGCTTATGGGCTGTTTTGATTGGGGGGGAGGGGAGTTGTTTGTTTTTGCGGGGCGGGGGTAGGGGGGAGAGTTTCTTTTATGGCCTTCCCCTACCACTTCTGAATTCAAGCACCAGCTTTATATTTAAAATGTAGTTTTGGGGCCCCTGGGTGGCTTGGTCAGTTAAGGGTCTGCCTCCAGCTCAGGTCATGATCCCAGGGTCCCAGGATCAAGTCCTGCGTCAGGCTCAGTGGGGAGCTTTCTTCTCCCTCTCCTGTTCTCCCTGCTTGTGTTCCCTCTCTGTCAAATAAATAAATAAATAAAATCTTTAAAAATAAAAATAAAATAAAATAAAATGTAGTTCAATTGAACAAACTTTACCCAAGAGCCTACAAGGGATGCCCACTGCACTGGGGAACTGGTTGCAAGAGGTCTCCAAGGAAGAAGACATGGCAGAATTGGCTGTCTAGTGGGGTAGACAGGCAGGCAAATAATGGTTGTATGATATAAAAAATACTCAGCATGCAAGAATATGGAAGTACTGCTGAGATGGAACAGTAGAGAAAGACAGACAAACACACACACACACACGCACGCACGCACGCGCCTCTGCGGAGAGAATGCCAGTCAGCTTCCAGAAGGAGACTCCTGGAAGCAGCCAGAGAGCTGGGGGTGGAAGGTGGAAAGAACGACAAAGGACTGGGCTCAACGGGTACCACAGGTCAAGTTGGTTGTGACGGCTCATGTGTGTAAAGTTTGTATCTTACATTGAGGCTGCTGATTTTTTGGAGCTTTTTTTGGGAGCATGAAGATCCCTTTTTAATGTTTAAAAAAAAAATGGTCAGGCACCTCTGCTATGAAAATAGTTGTATTTTTAATATCCTAGGATTAAGAAAATACATATAAAAACATGTAATAATACATGATTGAAATTAGTGTGTTAATGAATTAGAATCTGTACGAGCATTTGTGAGCCCTTATTCGGAACAGAGAGGGTGTTTGGTGTGCACGGGGACTCTGAGGAGCTCAACCACACACTGCCACCTTGGCCCTGTCCTCCACTGCCCTGCCCTCAGATGCCAGGCTCTGGGAGCTAAGAACCATTAATATTTCCCTCACTGGAGTTTTAAGGAAGGCAGATATGTTCTCTGTTGGAAGATGTTCTCTCTGGTAGTTATGAAAAATACACTGAATGAGGAAGGCTCTGGGGGTCAGAGAAATCTGCTGAGAAGTTACTGAGTTTCAATGATAGAAGCTTTATGCAAAATTGTGTGTGTGTGTGCTCTGTACAATAGGTTTAAATGTGTATCTAGGTGAATCACGGTTTTTTCACTTTCCTTTTATTTTTCTTCCTATAAAGATTGATAAAAGCTACTTTCAGAAAATCTCTATTATAGTCTTCTAAAATAAAAGAAATTTTAAAATTCTGATCTAATCTTTGGTTTTCAAAAACCCCATATGATTTTGATTTCACACACATAAGATTTGATTGTGTAGGATAATCCAAGTTTCCCAAATGATGATCTAAGTGTGTTTCATGATTCTTAAAGATTACTACAGCTAATAACGTTAAGATATAACATTATATCTCTTTTGTAACTTGGATGAGTTTTTCTCCTCTATCAAGATCAGGTCTGTTGGAGTTAAGGACCACATGGACTCCTCTTGGATTTGCCAACACTGCTGGCCATTGCAAAGGAGACATACATGCTTTCTCCACAGCCTTTGGAACGCATCAACTTAAAACTGCTGAAACAACTGTTTAACTTCCCTTTCAGCTCTAAGAACTTTGAAGTGACCAGATGATGACACCAGCCTGATTTCTTATTCATCTGGACCAAGTTCCTTCCTTACGCTGCCTGTAGCTCAAGTTTTCACTTTCTATAATAAAGAGTTTTCAGAAAAACAGAAATTTTGCAAGGCTAAATTTGCTTACATTCCTGTCTGCTAAATCCAAGCATCCGGTAGACCATTTATCACTTTCTGAATCCATGAAATGTGCAAAGTGGGAAACAGATAAAAGTTTCAGATTTTATGACACATGTCGGTTATCTATTGTATCATGCCCCTGAATGCCAAAAAGCCAAGACACTTTGTAGTTAGTGTTTTGTTAAGCTTCTAGAGAAGGAATCCACATGAAGGATGATATAATAGGATCTATTCTCCACTCATAAATCCCCACCCATCCAGGAGAGAATAGACCCCTAATGTTTGCATTCTTTTAAGCCAGCCCTTGCCTAAAGTTCACCCCTTCCTGAAATTCGACTCAACTGTTCAGCACATGTCGACCCTGCAGTAATGAATTGGCACAAGCCTAATTCTTATGATGATTAATGGAGCGCCTCAGAGGCAGCCCTATTATTTCATCCAAAGTTAAAACAGTGATTCATCATTAATCACTATAAGAAATGGGCTCAGTGATTCATAATTCTAAGCCAGCCCATTTCCTTAAGGGTCTCATTTGCCTTTTGTTATTCCAGAAGTGGCACAGTTCACAGCCTTGTGTTGCTTGTACTCTGACATGCACATTTTTGGATTAATTCTCTTTAAAGAGTCACATACCCCCAAAATATTTACTTACAACCCCGAAACCTCTGAGAAGTCGTACTTCTTTCTTTCAGATACCTATCTCTTTCTGGACCTCACTTCCCTTGGATTGTCTGTTTTAAAAGAAGCATCCTCACCCAGAGACTGAACAAATTAATGGCAAATCAATAATCGTCATGGCTACCTGTGGTCCTCTGTTTGGAGGAGGGCCACTTAGATTGAAATGTACTCCCCTTGATTACTTTTTCATTGCTACCTTTCCCCTATAGCCAGATTGTCGCTAGTGGCCGAGGAAAAGCAACAACACAAACCATGCTTCCCTGTCCAGTCTTGGCCCAAAGTCACTGACAAAGACAGCATCACAGCTTCCTACATGGAAACACACATTGCCACCTGCCAGCCTGATGCTATTTTCTCTAAAGCTGTCACGTTGCATAAGGATCTGATGCTCTTCTACTTAAGTAAAAGAAATGAAAGCTTTGGGGGTTTTTTTGTTTATTTGTTTTTTAGATTTTACTTACTTCTTTGAAAGACGGAGACACAGTGAGAGAGGGAACACAAACAAGGGGAGTGGGAGAGGGTGAAGCAGGCTTCCCGCTGAGTGGGGAGCCTGATATGGGGCTCGATCCCAGGACCCTGGGATCATGACCTGAAGCAAAGGCAGACACTTAACAACTGAGCCACCCAGGCGCCGCAAATGAAAGCTTTTGTTTAGGTATAGCATTATTGTCTGCCTTTCGATATTTTCCTCCTTTGGGCCTGGCAGTAAATTCTGGATGACAACTTAGCAACTTAGCAACATCCAGTGATGGCACTTAGGAATAGAGAGCTTGGGAAGGACATGTAACTTGTCATGATGATCCATAATATTGTCTCTCAAGAATTTATCATTTCTAGCCAAGTCAATTAGGCAAAGAAATTAAATAAAAGGCACCCAGATTGGAAAGGGGGGGATTAAAACGATCTCTATTTGCAGATGACATGACCTGGTATACAGAAAATCATAAGGACTCCACTAAAAAACACTATTAGAACTAATAAATAAGTTCAGCAGGGTTGCAGGATACAAGAAAAATATACAAAAATCTATTGTATTTCTATACAATAGCAATGAAAAAAATACACGAGAAATTGAGAAAAGAAAGTACATTTCCAATAGCATCAACAAAAAAATAGTACTTAGAAATAAATTTAACAAAGTAAGTGTAAAACTTATACTCTGAAAACTATAAAACATTGTGGGCAGAAGTTAAAGAACTATATAAATGGAAAGGCATCTCACATTCATGGATTAGAAGACATAAGACTATTGTTAAGATGGCAATACTCCTGGAGTCCCTAGCTGGCTCTGTTGACAGAGCACGTGACTCTCCATTGTGGGGTCATGAGTTTGAGCCCCATGTTGGGCACAGAGATTATGTAATAAAAAAATTTTTTAAGTGAATAAAAAATTTAATTGAATTGAACTTGATTTTAAAAGATGGCAATACTCCCCAAATTATCTACAGATTCAACATAACCCTGTCAAAATCCCAGCTGACTTTTTTGCAAAAATTGGCAAGAATGGGGTAAAAAAATGGATCCCACAGAATGGGATAAAATTTTTGCAAATAATATATCTGATGAGAGGTTTGTATTAAAAATGTATATAAAGAATTATTACAACTCAGTCATAAAGACAAAAACCCAATTTTTAAAAGGTCACAAAGATCCAAGTAGACATTTTTCCAAAGAAAAGAAGCAAATAACCAATAAGCACAAAAAAATACTATCAATGCCGCCAGTCATCAAAGAAATGCAAATTAAAACTACAATAAAATACCACTTCACATGCACTAGGAAGGCTAGAATCAATAAGCATTGGTGAGAATGTGTAGAAATCGGAACCTTCATACTCTGTTGGTGGGAATATAAAATGGTGCGGTCACTTTAGAAAACAACATGGTAACTCATCAAATGTTTAGACATAAGGTCATGTCACCATGTGACTCAGCAAGTCCAAACCAGAGGTATACACTGAAGAGTAATGGAAACGTATGGGCACACAAATATTGGTACACAAATGTTCGTAGAAATGTTATTCATAACAGCCAAAAAATAGAAACAACTCACACATCCATCAACTGATGAATGGATCAAGTGTGGTATAGCCAGACAATAAAAAATTATCCCCAGTAAAAAGAAATGAAGTACAGATAAATGCAACGGCATGCATCATCCTTGAAAATGTTATGCTAAGTAAAACAATCTAGTCAACAACAACAAAAGAAGAATCTAGTCAAAAGGACCTTATATCTGCATAAGATGTCCTACAATAGGCAAACCCAAAGAAATAGTGAGTTAGTGCTTCCCTAGGGCTAGAGAAGGTAGAGAGCATATGGGGGATTGAGGAATGTTGGCTAAGGAATATGAGGTTTCCTTTTGGGGTGATGAAAATGTTCTAAAATTGGTTACGGTAATAGACACACAACCCTGTGAATATACTAAAATCCACTGGTTGCACGCTTACATGGGCAAAGTGGATATACTATTAATTATGTCTCAAGCTGTTTTTGACATGAAAAAAAGGAAATTAAAAGAAAAAGCACTTGTGACTTGAAAGTTGTGCCTTTTTAAAGCTTTTGTAAAGACAAATCAACTTCCCCAGGGAGTAAAAAAAAAAAAAATTAGGGTGCTATTTGAAGTTCTGGTATAATTTTTCATGCTGGAATTTACTCACTAATTTTGACCAGTCTCTTGCTTGATTTGTACTATTTTTGTCTATGCCGTAAAAATGGTGATTAATAAAATAGTGATTAATACATCGAGGGTGTGTGCCTTACAATGCATTGTGAGTCATGATCTTTGCCATCGACAGTCACTGTCATAGTCAAGCAAGACAACTTGCCTAATGAAAATATTGAGAAATCTATCCTTCCTATTAAATTGAGTTATTAAAAAAATTTTTTTCAGGGGCACCCAGGTGGCTCAGTCAGTTAGGCAACCACCTTTGGCTCAGGTCATGATCCTGGAGTCCCAGGATCGAGTCCCACGTCACACTCCCTGCTCAGTAGGGAGTCTGCTTCTCCCTCTGACCCCCGTCTTGCGCTCTTGCTCTCATTCTCTCTCTCTTTCAAATAAATAAATAAATAAAGTCTTTAAACAACTTTTTTTTTTTTTTTTTTTTTTTTTTTTTTCAGAAAAGACCCTGCGGTCATGTATGAAATAGATTCATCCTTTATCATCTATGTACATGCAGTGGGATCCAACAGGCTTAACAACTTTGGAGAGCAAAAAACAGGGTGGAAGAGGATGTCTTCCATACTTTAGGCAACTTTTTGGTCACCTTTCCCATTGCTCCGAGCAAAACTGGAGGCTTGTGAGTAATTAATATTATGCAATTCATCAAAATAATTGTGGTTTTAAAAATAAGTATGTTTACCATCTCTTTAAAAATGTCCTTTTGCTCATGGTGACAGATCCTACTAGACGCCCTTGATACCCTCGTCCTTTTCTTCCTTAGGAAGCTGTGAACGTGGCCAATAAAAAATACACTTCCTATCCTCCCCGGTAGCTAGGTGTGGCCACATAACTAGGTTCTGGGAAATGGGAGAGAAACAGGAGTGGCCTGTACAATTTGCAAAATCTCTCCTTGAAAGGAAGGGGTGTACCTTTATTTCTGCCCTGCATGCTTCCTGTGGGCAGGGGTGTGGACAAATGGCCTCCTCTCCAGTACCCTACTTCAACCATAAAATGGCCTTGGCAATGGGGGCTTTGCAAGCTAGAGTAACAAGAAAGCAGGAGCCTGGGTTCCCCTGGACAATCTGCTTCCAGCCTTTTACATGAGGGAGAAAGAAACTTTTTCTTCTTTACACCACTTCTATTTGGACTGTTTAGTCCCTGGCAACCAATCCTACATCCTCATCATTAGACTTGTCCACTCAAACGTCTTTGGATGCCCCCAGGTCTCTAAAATCAAAGCCCAGCCTTCCTAGCCTGAATGTGAGATCCAAGAGCACAGCTTGGTGCAGGAGAGTCAAGTGGGGGGTTGGGCACATTGGCCATCATAAGAGGAAGGGGCACTGCAGGTGTCATATTCATTAACCATAAACAGCGCTGCCTTGTCTTTCCTTGTTTGTATCCCATTCCACCCCTAACAAGAGCCCTGCCTCCTAGCCCAATGGCCTGTGTTGGTTCCACCCAATATGGGCCATCTGTCTCTCTGTCATTCTCATTCTCTCTCCTTCTCTCTCTCTTCTTTATCACTCTCAGACTTTTTCATTCTATTGCCTCTGCCTAGAATCTTTCTTATATCTCTCACCTAAACATCACAGGTTCCCATTTTATTTGTTTATTTAAAGATTTTCTTTATGTGGGAGACAGAGAGAGAGCATGAGCAAGAGGAGGGGGAGGGGGAGGGAGAAGCAGACTCCTCACCCAGTGCGAAACATGGAGCCCAGTGCAGTGCTGAATGTGGGGCTCGACGCAGGGCTTGATCCCAGGACCCTGAGGCCATAACCCGAGCCGAAGTCAGACGCTCAACCAACTTTGCGCCCCCACCCCGGTTTATGGCTCCCCTGTGAGTACCCCTACTCTAGCTTTTTCACTTTCCACCCTATCGTCTCTGCATTTCTATTATGCTTGTCGTCCAAGTTCTCAAGTGACGCTGACTATATGCATCACATTATATTTCTATTCGTCCTTTAGAGTATAACCTGTTTTCTCAAGCAGATTTACAGTTTGCCTGAGGACCAAAATCATTTCCAGTGTGTCTTTGCATCTCCAATAGGCCAGGATAGTGGCATGTGCATGCTAAGAGCTCCGTAGCTGCTTGCTGCTGCTGTAAATGATGCTGTCGATCCCATGAACGAACTTCAGCAAATGGGTAACCCTTGAAAGTTTGGCCCCATCACACCCCTCAGCAAACTCCTCGGCCTTCGGACCTATCCTCTCTGCAGTCTTCAAGAGATGTCCCTTGGAAGATTTCTCTGAACCATTCAAACCTATTTGCCCTGATTAGACTTTGCAAATACCTCCACGATTACTCATTACTTTATATAATAATCACTTGTTTGCTTGTTTATCTTTGGTCCTTGATTGCAAACTCCTGGAAGATGAGTATGATGTCTTATTCATCTGAGCATGGCTTGCACCCAGCCAACGACTGGCATATAATAGATACTCTATAAATGTTTGTTGAATAAATACATGAATGATAAATAAAGACAAAAGCCCAAGAAGGCTCCTGACTTCCCATTGAATTTGCTCTTCTGTCTTTCAAGCTGGTCTCTGGAGCCCTTTGACCCCAGGTCCCAGGCTTTCAGTGGCTCTGTGGACATTAACTGTCCCCTTTGACGCCCACCCAGATCACACGGTGACCCCTCCTCCAGCTCCACCAAAATGACAATGAAGTCCATGTGAAACCAGCCTGCATTCAAGTGAAACCAAGGAGAAAAGGTTGTTTGTCAAACTTAAAAGACAGATGTTAGTACTTCTCAGTTTCAAACTGAATCCTAACCCTTGCGAAGTTCAAGTTTCATTTCTGCTTGGCCAAATGGACTTTCCTGATTCTATGTAAGAGAAGTGTAAAGGTCTATATTAGAAGACTTTGAGGACATTGGTATTCTCTCTGAGTGATTGCCCAATTTTATTTTGGTAACTAACAGACACATCTCTTTTCTCTTAAAGAGCAAAGGGTTTACAACTCAAGGAAAAAAAATAATATTTTTGCCTTTGTTTTTGGCAAGTTGTACAGTTCGTAGCTCCACATTGATATTCAAAAAAACAGGTAGAGACAATTCCCAAGATCCAACTGTTACTGGCTTTTACTCCTGGGAGGAGAGAGGGTTCAGCGAGCCAGACTGGGGGAGGAACATGAGTGTGCTCTGTTCTCTACCCAGCTCTGACTCACGCTGAAATCCTCTGTGCCTCTGTGTCCCTGTCTAGAAAATGGGCTAATCGCCTTGCCTCCAATCTGCCTCCCAGGAGTGTTGCAAGGATTAATGAGTTAATAGTGTTTGAGGAGCACTTTGAGCTTTGGATGAAAGATACAGAAGAACAAAGTGTGATGGATATTATGCATAATTAAAAGCTCTAGCAGAAACATTGGCCTGAGTTAACCCCCCCAACGCCACAATAACCGGCACTCAGACATAGCATGGAACCAGTATTCAAATATATATATCATTTTCCATGAAAGAGAATTTTAATCTGATTGCATGATTACACTAAACTAACTTGTTTCATGACCAGAACCATCCTAATCACTGTGGGTAAATGGAAGTTTCCATCAGCGCCCTGAGGTCATGCTTATTGCCCCGACCTGGGGCTCACATACGCTGTGATTCTCACATATCACACTGTGACCTTCTTAAAGATAGACATTTCTGAAGAAATTTTAGGGGTGTTGAGAAGGTCCCCCACCCTCAAGCCATTTCCCATGTGATCATGGACTCTTGAACCTCCTTTAATCGGAGACAACGTTCTTTTCGAAATATACGGACGACTTCAAATACACATACCACGCAGAATGGCAAAGCAGAGGAGCCAGCCTGTGAATGAAGTCTACCCCCGATGTAAATGATGGCAGATCCCACCTCCCACTCATCACAGGTCTCTCAGTAGGAGAAAGAGAACAAATGACCTTGAGTTCAAGAGCGGAGAAGAGGTCTTCCAAAATAAGAGGGTCTGAGTGCCAGAAGGACAGAGTCAGATCCCAAACACAGTCACAACAAGCTCCTTCACAACTTCGCACCGAGCAGAGGCTGCAAAATTCGGAACTCTCTCTCCTTCCTCCACCAAACAGCCTGTGCTCACACCTACCCCCCTGAGATGCACACACGATACATACTGGAAACCCTAGGGCAGGAGGGAAATGACCCTCTGTGCTGCCCTTGCTAATCCGGCAGGTGCAAAGGCAGAGTACCGTGAGAACTCATCAAAAGTAATCCCAATCGCACTTCTCCCAAATGACCACATATACTTTTTAATAGCGGCGGCCTCTGAGCACTTTCAACTTGTCAAATGCTCTCTTTGCTTATCAAGTTGATGTCCGAGCTGGAGAGGACAGAAAGCAGGGTCTGCACGTTAGAGGTTATACCGTCCATCGCCTCCCCATGGGTCTGCTACTGACACTAAAGCAAAATACGATGCTAGGGGAGAAGCCTCAGGGATGAACAGTGACGGCCAAAGAAATAGGTGGCCAAGTGGCTGAGGCGGTAGGAACCAAGTCGGTGGCTCAAGGGTAAAGCCCTGGGAACTGTGATGACTTCTTCATGCATGTGAAGCATTGTCGCTTGACAGAGGGAATTTGCTTTCTCTGTGTCATTCCAGAACACAGAGCTGGGCCTAACACCCAACCTGTGAACACATTTCAGTGCAACGGAAGGACCCACTTTCTAACAGCGCTAACCCAAGGTGGAGTTACCAGGCCACTGTCCACCTCCCAAACTCGGAGAATATCGAGTGTGATTTAAGTCTCATTAAGTGACACTTCACAGTGAGAAGTATTAGTGAGATACTGGTACGTGCTGATCTGAGAGTGGGGAAAAAGAGCAAAGAAAAGTGTGACGTGATGGCATGACCAGTTCAGACCCATGTCTAGCAAATTATTCTCTCCAGGCTCCTCTTTCAATATTTACCTCCTGTTTATTACCTAAATGAGTCTTCGAGAATTTTAAGATCTGTTATAAAGAATAATTATTCCCTACAGAATAAAAGGCCTCGCTTTGTCTTCTAAAACAAAATCAAGAAACTCAAATAAATACAGATTCTGATCCTCTGAATTGTGTGGAGAAGTGGGTAGAAGAAAAAGCTGTAGAAATCAGCGAGTTTGAGACAGAAAAAAGAGACGGAAGGCCAAGGACGCAGCTTTGGCCCCGCACATCCCTGCGCTGTCCTGTAGGTGGCAGCATGTGTTTGTGACTGTCGCATCCATTTTGAATGGCGGCTGGAGGGCAACTGGGTTGGGTTGGAGTTCAGCTGCTTCAATTTTCAGAACATCCAGCATAATCAATGAAAATCTTAATATCATTAGGTAACTGACTTTGTGGGGCGGGGGGAACACATAGAAGTCGGTTCTGCCTGCATGCCTGCGGAAAGAGGAAGTAGCCTATCGATTACACGCAAGGTCACAGCTCCATCAGACTTGCCACTACTATCACATTTTTTTTACATTGACCACATATTGAACCCTTCATTTTTTGTTGAAATCTACATGACTGCAACAAAAACTGTTGTTTGCCTTTCTTTTGTCATTCTTGGGTAGATTTTAAAAAGAAACCAATGAAAAGATAGCTAACGTTAATCCAGTGAAAATTCAGAAAACCTTTGAGTGTGCCTGCAGCTGAAACCAGGCAATTGGGCAAATTTTGCTTTTTATAAATTAGGGGGAAAAAATCAAAGTAATGGAATGTATTTCTTAAGGTATTAAAAAAAAAAAAGGCAGATGTGCCTTGAAACACTAAACATACAGCTCCTCAAGCTGGTGTGTCTGTTAATTGATTAACATGAACCCCACAGTAGGCCAGGGAACAGAGTGAGAGCAAGTCTGCCATGGCCACTATGTTTGGTCCTTTGGAAAACTCAAAAAACAGTGTGTTAAGATCTTCCACTGCAGGCATTCCCAACTAGTAGGTCAGGATCAACCTGTAGGTCACCAAGCTCCCCTGGAGCTGGGGGGGTCGAGGGGGAGGCAAATCAGGGCTGCCTCCCAACCCCCCTGCCCTCAGGCTCCCAGTTTGGAAAAGAACACCTCACCTCCATGGTACACCTCAGAGGCCTGCCCTGAGCCCACTTTCAAGCCCTAGCCCTCCCCTGGTGCTCAGCATGTCAATCCTTTGGGAAAATAAAAAATGTTCCATTTCTGGGAGAGATGGCTCGCTCCTGCTGTGGGGTCAGAAAGCCCCACTCTGTGGGGGAATTTCCAAACCATATTGTTTGTTTGATTTCCTGAAACCTGCCTACTACCCCTAAAAACCAAAAGCTGTTTTGCATAGTTGGGTTTTTTCCCCCCCTTTAATTAAAGAAAACTCGAGTTTTGTTTTTAAAATTTCACAGCTCACCTAGACATAACTGGATACCAGGGTAGCATAAGGTCGGGTTGAGGAGTGACTTCTTTTAAAATTTGGTACATGTTATAAAAAGGAAGGGAGATAAATACATATCCAGTATTTTAAACCGTGTCCTTTCAGAAGATCAACTAGTGTTTGTATGTGGTACTTGAGACACACTATAGAAAAATTATAAGTTTTATGTTGAAAACAGGGGTTTTATATGCAGATTTCCCCAGTGCATGGTCTTGGGAATGTTACGGTATTACTTTGCTAGGGCTGCCACAGTAAAATACCACAGGCTGGGTGGTTTAAATAACAGAAATCTGATTTTCTATTTTCTGTTTTCTAGTTCTGATGGCTGGAAGTTCAAGATCAAGGTGTCAGCGGGGTTGGTTTCTTCTTGGGCCTCTGTCCTTGGCTTACAAATGGCTGCCTTCCCCTAGGGTCTTTCCCTGGTCTTCCCTGAGTGTGTGTCTGTGTCCTCATTTCTTCTTCTTATGAAGACACTAGTCACATCGGCTCGGGGACCACCCTAATGACCTCATTTCAATGTAATTCCCTCTTTAAAGACCCTATGTCTGAATTTAGTCACATTCTGAGGTATTAGAAGTTAAGACTTCAACATGTAAGTGGGATGGGGGGAGCATAATTTCACCCACAAGTGTTACCCACCCTTTTGAGCCTCACTTTACTCATGCTTAAGAGAGAAGGAAATAGTAACATCATCTGAGTTTTTTTGAGAATAAACCGGTACAACGTTGCAAAGCACTTCACAGTGTATAAAGCTTAGGGGATACTAGTTGTGGTCTATACCGTGGTCATCAATATGGTAACAGTAAGACGAGAAGCATGTTCACATCCAACATCAATGCAAATGCCCTACAGCACCGAATCAGAAATACAGTGGTGGGAGGGACGAGTGAACATCTCCCCTCCAGCTCCTAACACACAGGTATCTTGGAGCTGAGCACTTCTGGATCCTCCACCGATTCCAGCAAAAAGCCATTCACGAGTCTGACTGCCAGGACCAGACCAAACTGGGAAGGAAGGCAAGGAAAGGGAGATGCATCTTCCTTCCCTCGCCTGGCTTTGCACAGCGAGCCCGAGGCTCCCGTCTCTGCCCCAGGGCTGGTGGTCAAGCACAGAAGGAGCAATGGTCAGATGACTGAGAACCCCACTGCTCCCAGGCACCTTGTCTGGGATGAAGTTTTATAACCAGACCGCTCCTGGCAGAGATAAAGGCTGGCCTGTCCCTCCCTGCTTCTCCAGGAAAAACAGCACAGCTATTAACCCGGTCACCCCAGGAGGTGTGACACCTGATGCTGGCATTGCAATGAACTGCTGAAATGGCATTGTAAGTTAGCCTGAGAAAGCCAGGCCACAGTGGATAAAGGCAGCGACTTCTCGCTGCGTTGGGGAAGGGGCCCCAAGAAAGAACAACGAAGCGTGTGTGTTCCAGGAAGAAAGGTACACGAAGATCTGCTGAGTGCCTCGCTATTTTCTCCTTCACCACACCTTCTCACCAGTGCTTGTTTTTAATTTATGACATGCAGTGCTAAGGAGACTGTCTACAGATTTAACATTGGCATTTCCTTCATGCAGTAATCCTTTGAATCCCATTTGCTGTAAATTTCTGCAGGGTGACATGAAAATGATCTTTTTCCTTTTTACTACTGAGCACATTATAATGTGCTATTTTTTCCCCCAGTATTTGGGAAAGGCTTGAATAAGGCACATAGGTTTTGAACCCCCAAACCCACCTCATTTGGCCTAAGTCCAGGAAGAATGATGTAGCTAGAGGAGCTGGAGTACAAATCATCACACTATCCATTGTTTTGAAAAAGTGTTAATGGAGAATGGCTCTCATGGTATGATTTTTCCTTCAAACAACTCAGACCAGCTCCTGATAAAAGGAAAGGATTTGTATGTGGCTATTTCTATGCCAATTTCTTTCATTCTTTTTTTTTTTAAGATTTTATTTATTTATATCAGAGAGAGAGATTGGGAGGGGCAGAGGGAAAGGGGGAAGCAGACTCCCTGCTGAACAAGGAGCCTGAGATCCTGACATGAGCCGAAGGCAAATGCTTAACCAACTGAGCCACCCAGGCGCCCCTCCATATGCCAATTTCAACAAGGTTGGTCTTTTTTCCATTAGACTAGTATACATCATAAAGTTGTCTATAGTTGCCATATATGCAATAACATATAAATAGAAGAAAAATATATTTTCTAGCACCCAATAAAGGGTTCTTGAGATTTCCACATGAAGAATGGAAAAGAGAGAAGTCAAATGTTTGGAACCAGGAGTGTACATAGTAAAACCTTCCCACAGTGCAGTGAGGAGCTAACGAATTTCTTTCTCTCCCTCTTCTACTGTCTTGTCCTTGCCTCTCCATCCTCGGTCGTAATTCCTGCTCTGGCCCAGCTCCTACTGTATCACTGACTACCAGCCTCAACAACCACTTGAAGAAGGCAAAATAATGGTCCGCTGACCATTTGCTAGGGCTGCCACAGTAAAATACCACAGGCTGGGTGGTTTAAATAACAGAAATCTGATTTTCTATTTTCTGTTTTCTAGTTCTGGTGGCTGGAAGTCCAAGATCAAGGTGTAATTGGGGTTGGTTTAAACCCACACTTCTGTGGAGTGTCCCACTCCACAGAAACTGTGAAAATGTCCTGGTACTTGGCAAAGGTGAATGGAGGTCGCAGGTGGCATTAAGGTTGTTAATCAGCTGACCTCAAAATTGGGAGATTATCCTGGATTATCATGGATTAAGGATCAAGGCTCTTAAATGTGGGAGAGGGGGCGGGAGAGTCAATGTCAGAATGAGGTAACATGAGAAAGGCTCAGCCAGCCATTGCCAGCTTTGCAGATGGAGGAAGGGAGCCAGTAGCCAAGGAATGTGGGCCACCACTGAAAACTGGAAAGGCAAGAAAACAGAGTCTCCCCTAGAGTCTCCAAAAAGGAAGGCAGCCCTGCTAACACCTTGATTTTAGCCCAGGGAGACCCCTTTTGGACTTGTGGCTTCTAGAACTATAAGATAATAAATTTGTGCTATTTTTAAGGTAGTATGTTTATGGTGATTTGTTACAACAGCAGTAGGAAATCACACACCACTTCTTCCTCTCAGCCCTCTAGAACTAAAGGAAGAAGCAGCATCCTGCCATACCTGATCGATAGGTCTCCCCACTGTCTCTGATTGGCTCTCAGATCTTTCATCACATGCATAACACACATATCTAGGTTCCTGACGGGACTGTGATTGACACACATACCATAAATGCAAACTGGTATTTAATTTTCTTAAAAAAAAAAACAAACCCAAATGGTAAGAGAAAAAAAAAAATGCTATCTAATAAGTTAGTTGTCTCTGCAACATAGATACTGCAATGTCCAAATCTATTTTTCAGATGTCTTTTCCAGTTGGAAACTTTGTATCCATAGACCCATCTGTACATGAGTTAAATGTCATAGGCTTGGCTTCTCTGATCAAGCAAAAGAAGAAAGTACACATGATATGGAAGACCTCACTCTGAAGAATTTTCTTCCTAAACCAAAAGCTCACACATTTTCCTTCAGTGTCTTGCAAGATCTGTCCAAACCTGCTCTAAATAACCAATGCCATCAAAAACTTACCTCTCAAGTTCTAACCATGGCATTTTTCACTATTAGGATTTCATAGGAATATTAATAATGCAATCTTCCTGCCATTTTGGCAAATGCAATATTATGCAACATTGCTAGTTATTTTCCTAAGAGGCCTTCCATGAAGGGGGATTTTTAAATGGAGTTCATTTACATCTTTAGGAAAAGTTGAAGTATTATAGCCCATGTCATATCTGCTCCATTATAGAACATTTATTTTATAAAAGGCTTCACATAATGTAGTTTCTTCTTTAGAGCTCATTTAAAGTTGTTTTTTTGTTTGTTTGAGAAAAGGAAAATTCACCAATCATAATGAAACAGTCCGCCCAGGGGGAAAAAGGAGTCTCCTTCCTCATTTTTTTTTCCCACAACTGCTCTGTTCTTGAATGTACAAGAGTATTTCAGGACCCTGGCCCAACAGATGGAGTATTAGTTTCCTAGCACTGTGATAACAAATTCCACAAACTTAGGGTCTTAAATCAACACAAAGTTATCATCGTAGAGCTCTGGAGGTCAGAAAAGCAAAACAAGTCCTACAGGGCTAACATCAATGTGCCTGCAGAACAGGTTATTTCTGGAGACTCCAGGAAAGAATCTGTTCCTTCTCTCTTTCACCTTCTAGAAGCTGCTGATATCCCATGGCTCGTGGTCCTATTGCTTCAGTCTGCTTCACATGGCCTTTTCATCTGCCTCTGACTCCTCCTCATTCCCTCTTGGAAGGACCCTTGTGAATGCATTGGGTCCACCTGGAAATTCAGGATATCTGTCATGTCAAGATCCTTAATTACAGCTGCAAAGGCCTTTTGCCATATAAGGTAACTGTCTCGAGTGCTGGAGATTAGGACATAGACCTATTTGGGGGGTCATTTTTCAGCCTTCCACAGTATACCCTCTGGCCCCCAAAGATTCACACCCATCCCACATACAACCTGCAATCAGCCCCATCCCATGTTCCCCAAAGGCCTTAGCTCATTACAAGTCCAAATTCTCACCTAAGTCTCATTCACTCTAAACCCCCAAATCTCATCTAAATCACCCAAATCAGGTATAGGTGAGTCTCTGCATGTAACCCATCCAGCAGCAAAATTCCTCTCTTTCTGTCAACTTGTAAAATGAGAAAACAAGTTATATATTCCAAAACAATGATGGCCCATGCGTAGGATAACAGTGACAGACACTGCCCTTCAAAAACGGTGAAGATGGATGGAAAAAATGAGTCTTTGGTCCCAACCAATGTTCAAATGCAATCAGGCAAAAATTGCATTACATTTTTGGACCTAGGGATGATTTTCTGTGGTTCCTGGCCCACAGATCCACGCTTGAAGTCATCTCTTTTCTTGGAGGGTAACAGGCGTCCACAGCTGAGTGTTTCGTCAGCCTATCTCCTACCCGTAGAACCTAGAAAACCTCCACCTTCTTTCATTTGGCCTCTCTCTGTCTCTTTCAGTCCAAGCTGGCATTGTTTCTGCTAGTATAACGTTCTTAAAAACCCTTTGGGCTGTTACTCAGCCTGCCACGGACAGCATGGCCAGGATAATTAACAAAGGGAGGTAAGTGTGACTTCTGGAGAAGAGAGTAGACTACTTATGTTGTGAAGCACTACAGGTGCAGAACACAGTCATTCGAAGTTCTTCAGTGTGGGTTTAAGGCATGTCAGACCTTTAAATCTCAAATTATACACTAGAACATAGTAACTGAAGGAAATTTGAAGTATAATATATCTCCTTACAGGCAAAAAGTCAGAATGCAAGCCAAAAAGGAAAACTGTGCCACTCAGAGCATGCTGATAACTAAAAAGAAAAATCAAAAAAGGAGGGGGTGCTCAGATTATAACACAAGGGATTAGGAAGCACTTGTTTCTAGGAAACCAAACTAGTGTCAGGATAGTAAACAAAGGCTATCTGGGAGATTCTTAATAACTTCTTTGGAAAGGGGTGACGTCAAGGACTGTATTTCCTGAGCTCAAGTCCCCATTGCTGGCAATATGGACACTGTAAAGGGGATGATCAAACCATCCTTTCACTCTGAATCCACTGACTCAGCAACAGAAAAAAAAATAAACCAGGGAAAGACTCGGGCACATGTGTGACCAGCAGAGCCTCCTGTAGGTATGCTCTGGAAGTAAGGATAAGATGGCCACATCATGTGCACACGTGCCCACATATGCCTTGGAACCCCCAGGGCCATTTTTGGCTAACTCCAAAATCAGATTGACTGTCTCCTATAGAAATTCATCATGCATTGCAGGAGATGGAGTACAAATTAGAGACAAATAGAGTGACCTATCTAATTCTGCCTTTCCAACTGATTTCTACAATTGCATTTAATTACATTAGAGAACTGGATTAATTTATAACAGTGATAAATAGGCCCATTAGCGATCATGAAAATGCAGCTTAGAGCCACAGTGAGATATCATGTTAAACCCACTAGATTGGCAAATATTTAAAAAGTCTGACTGACCATAGCAAGGATTGCCTGGGCTGAGAAGAAGTGGGAACTCTTGAGGGGCACAGACTGGGGGTTTCAGGTGGAAGAGGGAGGTTATATTTGAATTCAACTACTCTGGAAAACAATTTGGTAAAAATTAAAAAGTGATACTACACAACCCAGCAATCCTACTCTGAGCTATAAGCATTAAGTTAACCCTCGCACATGAGCCCATGTTCAAGATAGCAATCCAGTCTATTGACAGGAAGATCGATAAATACATTGCTGCATATTCACATAATGGTATACTGTAGAGCAGTGGATATAAGGAAATTATAGCTAGATGCTTCAACATGGATGAGTCCTAATAGCTTAATATCTAGTGAGATAAGCAAGTCATAGGAAAATATATACATCTGGTCTTACACCATTTAATAAAGTTCAAATCAAATATCACATTATAGAACACTTGCATACATCATACTTCTGCAAAGAAAGGTAATGAAAATAAACCAAGTATCAGGATATTGATCAAGTGGAGGGAAAGAATGGGATGGGGGAGCTTCTGCATGGGAATTCAAAGGTCCTAGGCATGTTGTATTTCTTCAGTCAAATAGGTGGGTTCATAGGGGTTTGTTTTATTATTAAGATGAGTAATGTTCATATGTTACATATTTTTGAAGTATAACCAGGATATAATTTTAGAATTCTCTGACTGTCCTTCCAAAATTATGGAGAAGCCCTTTTCCTCCCACCACTCAAGAAAACTCCAATAGAGCCCCATGTGTGTGTTGACCATGCTTAGAAATTCCCACAGTCATCTCACATGACTCAAAACAGAAATTAGGATGTCTTCAACCTTCATTCAGCGCTGAGATCCATCTCTCTCATTTCTTCCAGCTAGGCATATCATGGACATGTCCCATGAGCTCAGTTTACCCCCTCTGTGATCACCTCCACTGCCACTGCCACCTCCAGAGTTCCTACCGTATTCTCCTCTGAGTTGGAACACGAGGATGGAATGGGGGAAAGAGAAGCAGAATGTTCTAACTTAACTGGTAAGATCATAAACAGGCTTTGAGCTCTCTGGACATGGTAAATTCGAGAATGGATTCCTTCGTGTACCCTCTTGGGGGTTCCTGCAAGAACTCAACTGTGGCACTCTTGTGGTCAGCCATGCACTTTCTTCTTCCAGCTAATGCTCCCCACTTGGGCCCTGGTTTCCTAGTGGTTTGTTGCACACAGAGTCTCTGTTGGCATGCCCTCGCTCTCCCAGGACCCAACATGGCTCCGGGTTGACTTTCTCCCCAGGTAGGTAGTACTCATCTCTTTTGCAAAAAACATTCATGTCCCCCCTTGGCTCCAGTAAAGGTGCAGGCCTGCCCCACTCCCCTTTGTCCAGCTCCAGAGCATTTTTTTGACCCAGTTCTGTTTCCCTCTAAATTTCCGGAGCTGGAAGGTAGAGGTCACACAATAAGTACATGGAAGGCTCCCACCTTGAGCCTCAGGGCTGACACTTTCTATCCATCTTTAGTCCCTCCTTCTAGGTGAGGGGCAGGACCAAAAAAAAAAAATCACAGAATAGCTTTCACTAAAGGAATCATATTCAAAACATCCCCCACATGCCTAATCTCTTTTTTATGCATGATTTGGTTAAGAAACCCAAAAGTTATGTAACTTTTTTTTTTTTAAGATTTTATTTATTTGAGAGAGAGAGGGAGCTCAAGTGAGGGTTGGGGAGGCAGACAGAGGGAGAAATAGGCTCCTTGCCGAGCAAGGACCCAGATACGGGACTCCATCCCAGGATCCTCGGATCATAACCTGAGCCAAAGCCAGACATTTAACTGACTGAGCCACCCAGGTGCCCATGTTATGTAACTATTTCTTGGTTATTTCCTTTTAAAAGTTACATCTGGTATCTGTTTCCCAATTCACTCTGGTATTTTATATCTTTATATATCAGTGCCTTAGGCAAATGTTTTAACTTCACATCCTTTGACAGGCGTTATCAAATATTTCACTTTTCACATGGAAGAGAGCAGCCTTGTGTTAGATTATAAAACCCAACTGTCTTCATTGGCCTTACACTCTCAGACCTGGCTTCCTCGGGGTCAGCGCCTTGGGCTCATGGCTGGTCATCTTTGTCGGCCCCTACTTTTTTCCTCAGTAGCATCCTACTAGCACAGCAACGATCATGAGTACACCATAGCTTTGACCTCATTTATGAAATGGAGATAATATTACGTGCTTCACTACAGTAAACGTTAGATGAATGCAGAAGTAAAAGCACCACACAAATATAATTTGTTTTTACTGTTACAACTACAGCACTTTCTCATCAACCTTGGGGACTATAGCTATATTCCAGAAAAAACTTCGGAAGGCAAGATCAAGTTCTCTTAGAAAGTATAGAATGGGGGCACTCATGTGTGCACTCCCTCTCTCTCCCTCTCAAATAAATAAAATACTTTCTAAAAATGTATGGAAGGAGGTGGGAGGAAAAATACAATTTAAAGGGCACAGGAAAAAACCTTCTAAAAGATGTTTGCTGCTAAAACAATTAATAGCCATTATATTTGAATAAATATTTTTAGAGTACTAACTTGAAAAAAATGTAACCCTTCTTCTGAATAATCTCCAGCTGGTCAAGAAATATTGATTATGGTCTAGGGTAGAGTCATCAGGTAAAATACAGGATACCCAGGGAAATCTGAATTTCAGATAAACAATGAATATCCTTTTAGTATAAGCATGCCCCTTGCAATATTTGAGACATACTTGTGCAAGCGATTATTCGTTGTTTATCTGAAATTCAGATTTCCCTGGGTGTCCTGTATTTTTATATGCTAAATCTGGCAACCCTGGCCTAGGGAGGAAGTTTCTTTCACAAGTTTTATGTTATGCAAATTGAATCTTTTTCAAGTTTTCAAGTCAGCCTTCACCGGATTGAAATGTCATACGCTTTATCCTTACGTTCTCCTTTGTTCCGTTTTCAAAATCTCGGTAGGATATACAACCTCCTGGACTTCTCACAAATATTATGTTGCTAGAGGCTTTTTACTCCTTGTATCTAGTCCTATAATATAGATTGAGAGGGTGTTTTTGTTTGTTTCATAAACATTCATAGAGTACTAGGGATGCGATGACAAGTGAGAAGAGACCCATTCCTCCCCTCATGAAGACTAGGGTTTAGGGAAGGAGACAAATAGTAACCAATCATCACAACTCCATAGATCCTCTTACATAATTTTTTTAAAGATTTTATTTATTTATTTGACAGAGAGAGAGACAGCGAGAGAGGGAACACAAGCAGGGGGAGTGGGAGAGGGAGAAGCAGGCTTCCTGCTGAGCAGGGAGCCCGACTTGGGGCTCCATCCCAGGACCCTCGGATCATGACCCAAGCCAAAGGCAGATGCCCAATGACTAAGCCACCCAGGTGCCCCTGTTTACGTAATTTTGGGGAGTGGTGTGGGGCGCAATAATTGTTTTTGTTCTGTCTAATGAAGGATCTTGATCTAGACCACCTGTATTTATTTAAAGGTTATGGATTTTTAGATTATACAGAAATAAAACTGTGACATTAGAATCACAGTTGGCAAACCTCTGTTTGGCAAGAGAATTCTCTCCCCCAAACCATCTGCATCATTTCTCTTGTTCTCACAGTTCTGAGATCTGTTGTCCAATCCCTTTTGACCCTTGGTTAATATGGGAGTCCTGATACAATTTTCTCTTCCATTACTTCCCTTTCCTGGCACTAAGGAACACTCCTATTTTTTCACTGTTGCATGAAAACAGGACCTATGATATTCTTCTCTAAGATCTTACAAACTGGGACCTTTTCAAGTATTTTAATGCCTCTCTTATCTCACCAGCCCCCTGTCCCTTCCCCAGTGATTAGCTTTGGTAGAGACAGTTTTGAACCTTTAGATCATTATTACAATTTCCTTGCAACTCATCTCTTTTATTTCAAGAAACTCTCATTAGCTCTTACCTTACACATTCAAGACAATCTTTGAGTCTCCACCTGCATTTAAACTTGATACATGTGAATATAGCAAGGTTTGTATTTCACCAATCTCTCCATATTTCACGATCTTCCCCTAACACAAGTTCGTCAACCCTGGCACTAGTGACATTTTGAGGGAGACAATTCTTTTGGCAGAGAAGGGCATCTGTCCTCTGCACTGTAGGATGTTTAGTAACATCTCTGTCTTCTACCCTGATGTATCAGTAGCAGAATTCAGTTGTGAAATCTTCCCTAGTTGCAAGAACCAAAACTACCTCCAGAAAAATCTCCAAAATCCAGGGAGAGGAAAAGGAACAAAAACATTTCTGGTTGAGAACCACTATGTTACCCCCAAAGTCACTATTTCTTTTTCCACTTGATGCTGGTTTTCTTCATATGGAGTACATTATAGGGTGACCAGTTGTCCCAGTTTGTCTAAGCCCAGGGGATTTCCCAGGAGACAGAACTTTAGTGCTGATGTAGACGAAGTCCTGGACAGACTGGGATGAATTAATCATCCTGTTGGGTGATACAGTCTTAAATCGTTGCAAATCCACCAATATCTTTCCTTTATTTTGTCAAATAAATGTCATCTTGTCTAGGCATAGAATCCTTGTCTTAGTATTAACTTCTCAGTAGTCTAAGCATATTACTGTTTTCTAACACAAAAGGGGACAGGTAATAAGTTTGAGTCTAGTCTGATTGTATTCGTTCCCTCTCTTAGTAATTTGTTCTTCCTATTTGGAAACTTGTAAGATTTTTCTCTTTATCCATATAGGTTGAAAATTTTAGCAGAATATACCAAATATACACCTTTATCCTCACTCTCCCCCTCCACCAGTCTCACCTGGAACTTTGGCAATTCTCTTAAACTGCAGATTTGTGTGTTTCTTTTTTCATGTATTCAATTATTGTCTCCCCTCTGTCTCTATTTTTTTCTCCTGCTAGAATTCCTTCAGTCCACATGTCATGTCTTATAGGATCTGTATATTCCGGGTCTTTTATCTTTGTCCTTACTGTTTCCATCTCTTAGTAACTGTTTTGCACTGTGTTTTAAGACATTTCTTCCGCTCATTGCTTCTTAACAATGACCATTTTCTCCTTTAGCTTACCTACCAATTGTTAATGTTAAATAATATCATGGGTTTTTCATTTCAAAAATCTTTTTGGTACAGTTGTTAAATCTCCTCTGGGCTCTGATTTTCACTCAAGTTAGTGTCTGTCTTCTCTAGCCATTCAGTTTCATTAGGAGTCAGGTCTACTTACTCATTCTTCTTTATTCTGCCCCCCAAAACCCCACAAGTGTACTATTATTCTCCTTTGTGCATTGGGGCTCAGGTTCAACTGTTGGGACTCCTTGAATGATGGAAGATGCTATCATACCATTTCATGTGGCCCAGGGGTTGATTGGTCCCTGGCAAGACACCAGGAAGATGCTTCCCTGCTCTCCGGCCTCCTCACACTCACCCACTCTCAAGAAAAAAGAAGAAGGAACCCACCCGTTAAAGACCACCAGTTTACCTTAGAGAGTGGGGAGAATGTGCCATGTATACTTATTGAATCCAGCATCATTTTTCTCTCTTCTATTTATTTTACCTTCATTTATTCCTTCTCTAACATTCTTCCTTTTTTAAAAAAATGTAGATTTGGGTTTCTGACCTATGTCATTTTCCTTTTCCCTGAAGAATTTCTTTGAAAACTTCTCTTTCTCTCTCTCTCTCTCTTTTAAGGCTTTATTTATTTATTTGAGAGAGAGACAGAGATAGTGAGAGAACGCATGAGTGGGGAGAAGGAGAAACAGGCTCCTCAATGAGCAGGGCCTGATGTCAGACTCAATCCCAGGACCCTGGGAATGTGACCTGAGCTGAAGGCAGATGCTTAACTGAATGAACCCCCCAGGTGCCCCTCTTTGAACATTTCTTCCAAGACAGGTATACTGATGATAAATTCTCTCAATTTTTGATTATCTGAGGAAGTCTTTATCACTCCTTCACTTTTGAAGGATAGGTCATTGGATACAGAATTGGAGGTTAATGGGATTTTTTTCTTTCAAAATCTTAAATATTTCACTCTATTCTCACTTGCATAGTTTCTGACAAGAAGTCTGCTATAAATCTTATCTTTGCACCTCTATAATTAAAATAAACATATAGCGTCCCACAACCTCTGGCTTCTTTGAAGATTTTCTCTTTGTCTTTGATTTTCTGCAGTTTGAATGTGATATGCCTAAGTGTTGCATTTTAGTATTTATCCTGCTTGGGGTTCTCTGAGCTTTCTGGACTTCATGGTTTGGTGTCTATCATTAATTTTAGGAAATTCTCAGTCATTATTGTTTTAAAAACTTCTTCTGCTCCTCCCTCTTTCTTTTTCTTCTGGTATTTCTATTATGTATACATAGCATCATTTTTAATTGCCTCATAGTTCTTGTATATTCTCTTTTGACTTTTTCGTTCTCTTTTGTCTTTGCATTGTTTTGGAAGTTTCTATTGGCATTTTTCCAAGCTTTCTGATTCTTTGTTCAGCTGTATCTAGTCTATTGATGAGCCCATGAAAGGCATTCTTCATTTCTGTTAAAAATTTTTTTACTATTATTATTGTTAGCCTTCCTTTTGGTTCTTGGAGTTTCCATCTCTCTGATTATATATTCCATTTATTCTCGGATTCTCTTCCCTTTTTTAATTAGCACCCTTAGCCTAGTAATCATAGTTGTTGTAAATTACCAGTCTGATAACTCCAATATACCTATCATAACTGAGTCCAGGTCTGATGCTTGCTTTGTCTCTTGAAACTATGTTTTTTTGTCTTTTAGTATGCCTTGTAATTTTTTGTTGAAAGTTGATTGTGATATACTGGAGAAAAGGAACCTAATACTGGTTTTCATGGAGGTTTCTGTTCATAGACTTCTGTCCAGTAAACTGTGATTCTTTGTATCTACCTATCTGTTGCTCCAACCTGGAGGCAGGGTTTTACCATTACCTCAATTCTCTGATGAATGTAATAAGACTTGTTGATTTTTTTTTTATTTCCTTAGCTTTTTGTCTTACTGTGAGGGTGGCAATAATGACTTCTAAGCTTTTTACATGCCAGACTGGAAACCAGGAGTTCTCCCTTCTGCTTACCCCAAAACCACTCCCCTCTCTGCAGACCAAGATACACTTTATTTTATCTGCCTCACTTAGACTCTTTCCACTAACTCCAGGCTCTTGTGAAGCACAAAGAGAACAGGTCCAGAATCGACTTTCTCCAACAGAATCAGCCAGCAGTGGTGTTATCCTCATACCCTCCAGTCCAGCATCCTGCTGGCTTCAGATGGGAGGCACGCAGTTGAGGGAGCCTGGACACACTTAAGTTGCTGTCTTCTCCTAATTCTCCTTAATCTGCTTGCACCTGGTTAGCTGCCAAATCAAATGTAGATTCTGCCTCTTCTCTTTTTTTTTTTTTCCCCCCGGCTGCCACCAGCCTGGCCCAGTTTCCCATTCCTTCTGCTCGCTCTTCCTCACAGGGCATTCTACCAGCTTCTTCTCTGCAGGTCTCTTCCCAAATCATCCCAGTTTAGTTTTCACTAACAGTGAAGCACAACTTGGATCATTTCACTGCCTCCTCAGAAACTGTCAGTGTCTTCCCAATGCTTTCTGGATTAAATACAACATGCCTAGTCCTGACATTTAGGGCCGATCTGCATTTCTAATCTCAATTCTCATTGATCTCCTACAAGCAACTGACTCCCAGCCAAGCTAAAATTGTAGACATTTCCCCAACACCTGGGCATTTCCTATTTTGTGGCTTTCCCTTATCATTTCAGTTCTGCCACCTAAAATGTTTTCTCAGGTTGCCAAATTCTTATCCGCTCTTCAAACACTTCTCCTTTATAAATTCTTTCCTCATTCTCATCACCAAAGGCTAACTCTTGCTCACTCTCTTTCTCTCTCTTTTGTGAGCCTCCAAACCACTTCCAATTTCAGCGCGGGTCTTTTCTTTGAGAGTATTGTTGTCCTTTGGGCACCTGTCTTTTCTATCTATGGTATTTCTAGTTCTTTGAGAACAGTCTGTGTTATACTAATCTCCATTTTCTTTTGCAACATCTAGCACAATGTTTTGCAAACAGTAGTTGCTTAACAAATATATCTTCAATTTACTAAAAAGGATGCTATTTTAAGATGGAAATCCATGACTTTCAGCACATTCATTACAGTTTTGATGTATTGAATAAAATAGATTTTAGTATATCCTTAACACTCACAAGGGAGAGAAAGATTGGGGATCTGGATGAATCCCAAATACTACAAATCAGGAATGTTCACATATGCCCTTAATTCATCCTTCATTATGTTTCTCCCGATAGCTATGTGTTCACCCAACTTTCCACATGTTAAATACATTTTCTGCATTTACTTAACTTTTTCTCTTACTCGATGACCATTTTCCCCAAAAAGGCAAAGCTTTTAACCACGTCACGAATGCTACTATACATGTGTGGGTAGCATACCACCCAGGGAGATATTGGTGGCCAACTAGCTTGACGATATGTGCTGCTTGTTTTTATCTCCCCAAAATGACAAATTACTCTGTTATGGGCTCTAAGCTGGTTTAGTTTCATTTGGGTCAAATATTGACCACTATAACTGTTTAATCCTTATTGTTAGGAAAGTAGAATACTCTAGACTAAGAAGAATACTGAGAAGATAGTCTACACTAAGAAGAATATTCAAATAATTGGCTGTTCGCCATAGATATAATTTAGTTTTCAGCAAAAACAACTTTGGATTTGGAATATTACCCCCTGTTTCCACTTGATTCTCCCTCTACCTCACTGGAAATCACACAGCTGCAATGATCATCAACAACCTAAGTCACTAGAATAAGGTAAACTTTTCCTTTTTTTTCTTTTAAGATTATATTTATTTATTTGAGAGAGAGAGCACAACCAGGGAGGAGGGGGAGAAGGAGAGGGAGAGATAGACTCCCTGCTGAGCAGATAGCCCCATAGAAGACTTGATCTCAGGACCCCAGGATCATGACCTGAGCCAAAGGCAGGAGTTTAACCTCCCGAGCCACCCAGGTGCCCTAAGATAAACTTTTGCTATTGACTTTTATGTGTGTGCGTATGTGCGTGGTAAAATACACACAACATAAATTTACCCGTAGTGACATTTAGTACATTCACAATGTTGTGCAATTCTTGCCACTATCTTATCCTAGATCTATCGAACTTCTTTTTCTCCCTCTTCATGGCTTTCTGCTAAAACAAATTTGGACTATTTTCTATAATGTAGGCAGATACTAATTTACAGAATTGAATATTTTAAATTTTTTAGACTCACTAGCTTTTACAAACTGAACCAGTAAACAGCCCAAAAGAAAGAATCACTGTTCAGTCCGTCCGTTGGTCTGTGTAGAAGCATTTTGGAAGTAATACCTACTCGAGATTCATTTGCCTTGGGAGGACGAGGCAACATGGTTTCTAGCTCCTGGCAGTATGCTCCTGGAACCATATCAAAACCTGGAGGAGACACAGGAGACCCAAGACCTTGGCACATTTTCACCTAAGCCAAGTCACACCATTAAACCTCAGTTAGGAAATATCAATAACTTTTGAAAAGTGGATTGCCGTTTAGCGTATTACCAGCTGTCAGCGCCTCAGAAAGTAAATTGAACGGCCGGGGAATTGAGATATGAAAAGGAAAGGGGGAGAAAAAAATCACATGGGCCTCCTTTAAGATCATTTTGTGACATGACCCCCCCCCACGCATTCCACCACTCCTCCCTAACAACTGAATAAAACACAAATAGTAAAAACAGAGGTTTGGTTTCCTTTTTAAAGAAAATTGGGACAGAGCGATTATAGAGTTCCACAAGTACAGAAGCTGATGTCTCAAAAACCGCGACTCATTCTACTCTTATATTTTATAATATAAACCAGATGTTTTAAGTTTTTTCAAATAACTTCTTTTGGAGAAATAATGCTTTGGTCTTTGGCATGTTTTTGATCTTGGTAAATTATTCCTACCTATTTTTTTTTTTTCTCAACTTTCACAAATGTTGTTTTCAGAAAATTCCCAAAGTAAATATCCCCTAACTGGGCTAATTTGATTTTGCAATTATTGATTTTAACATTGAATATTTATCATATAATAGTGTAATGGTTTTAGAAATTGGAATTTAATGAGAAAGATGCATTTATGTAAGTCCTTTGACCCAATGATATCCAATTCTTTGGAACATCATTTGGGAAACTTTAGTCCAATAAGGTTGGTTGGCAAATTGAGGTAGGAGGAGGTGCCAATATATATAACAATGCCCAAGGTCTCTACCATGGTGGATTTTGTTGGCTAACACCAAAAAAAAAAAAAAAAAAAAAAAAGAGAGAGAGAGAGAGAGAGAGAGACAGAGAGAGAGAAAAGGAAAATTCACAAATTCAAAAAGGGTCCCTTGAACTCACTAGCTTTGTTGTCAGAGTAAACATTCAACCGGTTTCAAAATGAATTACATTAAATCTCAGATTCAATCTGAATCTTATGGCTTGTGTGTATCCCAGGGTCATAGAAAAACAAACGGTAACACAAATCAAGACGGCCATAAAAATAGATAAAAAGTGAAGCCAGAAATTTCCACACTCCCCGACCAAGACACTTCTGTCTCCCCAGCCTGGCCCCTGGCCCTGGACTGATTGCCCAAATTGGCAGATAAATAAACACTCTAAACTCCCAGGTGTCTTAGTCCAAATCAGTCCCAATCTAAGGAATAAAAGTAATCTCTTGGGCCTCATGACACCGCACAAGCGGGCAGTTCTGCTGTGTGTGTGTGTGTGTGTGACACAGACACGTTCACATGATCACACTGCCAAGTGCAAAATAAATAGACCTCTCTTCCCACCGCCTGTATCAGGCAGCGTCTTTCATCAGCCTCTCGCGCGCCCCTTAGGCAGCAGCGTCCACCAGCAGGCTGGCCACGGGTGGAGTCTTGGATACCATCTCGGGGAAGCCTGGACAGGGGATCTATAGAAATCCTCAGATCAGAGCTCCCCTCAGCTTCCTCCACCCCCCAACACGACTGCTTAAGACAATAGGACAGCAGGGGCGGTCTGATCCCAAGTCAAGGCAGCTCAGTCTAGCGCAAGAGCACAAAAGCGACCCAAGGAGCGCACGCCCCCTTCCTGCGCATGTCATGGCAACGCAGGGGCTGGGACTCGCAGACCCCAAGGCCATGGCTGGCACACGGCCTCAGTGGTCTTAGGTCCACTGGGGCCAGTCCCGCGCTCCCACGGCAGCTGGAGGAGGTTGGGGGCGGGGGGGCAGGGAGAGCGGCGTGTTCACGGTGCTTGGCCCAGAGCAGAGCCTTTCCTCTCATTATCCTCCCCTTCAAGCCCAATTTCGAACCCTGTTCTGCGGGCAAAGGCTTTTGGAGTATTTAATATTAGAAGCCTCGTTGGGGTGAAGGAGCCCAAGAATCGTGCGTGCTATGGATTCGGAGGAAAGGAGATTATCTGGTTTCTAGCCTAAGAGCTGGCCCAAGCCTAAATAACACGTTTTAGTAAATATTTCAAAGGAGCAACTATAAATTATGAACCAGGACTGGAAACCTCGGAACAAAGCATCATACCACACGTTGGTGAAACAGTCAGTCTGCAACCAGGCTCCTCATGGCCTGGCTCTGGCTTTCTGGGGGAAAAGGGTAATAGAGGAAACACGCTATTGCCAAAAGATGAAAAATGGGCCTCAATTTTGGTGTAAGGCCTCTGGCCTTCTTCCAGTGGGACATATTAAAACCAGTATCAGGGGTGGTACAGCGGGGGCCGCTGGAATGACTCATCCTCCTGACATAGCCACCCAGACAGCTGGCAAGCTGCCCCACTCCACCCATTTCTGATCTCACCACAACATGGAAGCATCTGGTACATTCATCATCCTCTTTGGGGCATGAATGAATGCTTAGGATGTAGATAATTTCGCAGGAATATATGTGTGTATTATCATGCAGATAAGACAATTATTTCATAATAGAAATGGAACCCGAATTGTCTTTGCCTGACTTCTGATCCTGCCAGCACTGAGAAAAAAAAAAAAAATACTTGCTGATATGTTCGATATGCAGGAAATGGAAGCACAGAAGGAGAGAGAGATTACAGGCTCTTCTGTGCATTTGCCACACGTGCTGTGATCTTAGCCCTTTCTTGTGGATATCTGATTTCACCGGGAAAAGGAAAAGGCAAAGGAGAGACAAAGAGGGCCCCACCCAGTGTGCGCACATTTTCCATACAAGTGTATAACTGAAAAATAGAACAGAGTCATATAAATAAGGCAAAAGTCTGTTAACAGACCACATGCTAGAAAATGGTTTTAAAAGGCAGTGGGGGTGGGTGGGCATAGGTGGCTCAGTTGGTTAAGCCTCCCGTGCTTGATTGTAGCTCAAGTCTTGGTCTTAGGGTCGTAAGTTCAAACCCCATGTTGGGCATGGAGACGACTTAAAACCCTGCTATTAAAATAATAATAATAATAATAAATAAAATTTAGAAAGAAAGGGAGAGGGAGAAAATAAATAATTGAAAAAGGAATTTGTAAAAACCACTTTTCATTATGGTAACTTTGAGTTTGATCAGAACACCTCCACCTTGTTTCATGTCATTTCATAGAGAGATAGGCCTAGAGAAGAATGATTTTCTACTTTAGATTTCAACTCAGTAAGGACCAGACTCTGTATTCCTTGTTTAATTCCATATCATCAAACTCTTTTTTCAAAAAGATTTTATTTAGGGACACCTGGGTGGCTCAGTTGGTTAAGCAACTGCCTACCACTCAGGTCATGCTCTCAGAGTCCTTGGATAGAGCCCCACATCAGGCTCTCTGCTCAACAGGGAGCCTGCTTCTTCCTCTCCCGTTCCCCCTGCTTGTCCTCGTGCTTTCTGTCTCTAATAAATAAATAAAATCCTTTTTAAAAAAATTTTTTAATTAAAAAATAAAAAGATTGTATTTATTTATTTGAAAGAGAGAGAGGGGGCAAGTGTGACTAGGGGGAGTGACAGACAGGGAGGGAGAGAATCTCAAGCAGACACCACCCCAAGAGTGGAATCCTATGAAGGGCTCCATCTCATGACCCTGAGATCATGACCTGAGCCAAAACCAGGAGCCAGACAATGGACTGAGCCACCCAGGCACCTCAGCATCAAGTTCTTAGTAGAAAAACTAATAATAATTTTTTTAATCTAATTGGGCAAGAACTGGAAGATGTAGGAGAATAAGGAAGAATGTTAAATGAGATATGTGAGAACAGGTATATCTGAACTTGGATTGACTGAGCTGTAAAAAGAGGGAGGGACAGGAGGCCTCATAGTGCTAGCCATTGAGTCTGCCATACTCCATTGGCAATTGGTGGCACTGTGTGCCCAAGACAGCCTGGGTGTTTTGTAAGAAGGGGGATGTGTGCAGAGGAAAATCAGTAACCAACCCATCATTCATAGTTATGGGCAATCATAAACTAGGTGTTTATCACTTGGGAAATACCTTTGCTTGCCTCATACTTGGAGTAGTTTCAATCATAGTTTAAGGTTAGGAGGAGGTGAAGAAGGCTAGAGAAATTTTGATAAGCACAAGGAATATAAAATGTATTTCATTTTAATTTGGATCTTTTTCTTGCATTTATGGGAGAGAATAGCCCTTGTAGCTCAGCTCTGATCCTCCCCTTTAAACCCCCACAGGGGTCACAGCTTTGTCAACACAGGAGGGTGCTTATGAATTTTTATCCCAGTAAACTTAGGGGGGCTTGACCGATCTGTCATAATTCTTTTGAATTTTTGGTCTTGTTTTGGATCACCTTATTACCCTTCCGGCTGTAGAGAAATGAATGGCCTCCAGGAGAGTGATCCCCATACATCTCTTTCATTTGCCACTAACTGCTACACAAAAACAGCCACCTGCCACAGTCTGGCACCCATCCATCAATCCGTCCCACTCTCCGTGAGCAGTGCGCGTGCCTTCCACACTTCTGGACGTCTTGAGAGTCCTTCCCCACAAGCTTGGCCATTGACTATGTGCTGCCTTCAGCAGGGGTATGAGTAAAGACTACAGCATGATCAGAGACACTGTGTGTATGCGCTCATTGGAACAAAAGGAAAAGGAAATAGAAATGCATTTTATTTTTCAATTTTTTTTAAAAGATATATTTATTTATTTGAAACAAAGAGAGAGTGCCCATGTGCGAGGGGCAAAGGGAGAGGGAGAGAGAGAAGCTCAAGCAGACGCCAGGCTGTGTGTAGAGCCCTACACAGGGCTCCAGCTTGCGACCTTGAGATCTTGACCTGAGCCAAAACAAAGAGTCTGACAATTAACCAACTGAACCACCTTAGAAAAGCAGGGTTTATTATTACGTTCCATTAGCCAGCATATAGCACATCATTAGTTTTTGATGCAGTGTTCAACGATTCATTAGTTACGTATAACACCCAGTGCCCATCATAACATGTGCCCTCCTTAATACCCATCATTTTGAAAGGGAGGGAATGACTTCTATTTCCAAAGCGTGCCCATCCCCCAGATTCTGTAAGAACAAATAGCCCTCTAGAAGCCTTCACTGTTCAGCCAAACTGGGAGCAAATTTTTCTTTCTCTGAACTCCCACGGTATTTATTCATTTAACATTTGTTAAATACCTGCAAAGTGCTGGGCATATTTGTCTTTACAAACAACCCTACAAGGTGACTATTATTATCCAACCATTCCCACCCCTACCCTACACCATTATTTTAAAGATGGAAGAGTAGAGGCAAAACAAGCTAAGTAATTTGGTAATGACCATGCTGCCAGCAAAGAAGAGTCCGGGTTCAAACACAGGTCAAAATCAGACCACAGGTCTCACACTTTCTACAGGAAAAAATAAAAAGAAAGGTAGCTGAGCTTTCTGTGTCACCGGACCGAGAGAATTTATTTGTAAATTTTCTTTTTAATGACAGCTTTTAATGACTAGGCCCATATTAAACTATTGGCTCATGAAAGGCAAACTATCTGCCAAATTAGGCTTATCATCTTAAAGACTGGACAGCCGTGTGCAGCAAACACTCAATAAATAGGCGACAAATAGATCTGAATGGGGAAGGAAAGAGTGAAGAAGTAAATATAGTCCATGAAAGATCACTGCCCACTTCTGTTTGTTAGTTTCTTCAAACGTAGCTTATAATAAATGTTTTTAAAATATTGTTGGGATGCCTACGTGGCTCAGTCAGTTAAGCATCTGACTCTTGATTTAGGCTCAGGTCCTGATCTCCGGGTTGTGAGATCGAGCCCTGCCTCAGGCTCCATGCTGGGCATGAAGCCTGCTTAAGATTCTCTATTTCTCTGCCCACCCCCCACAAAATAAAATTAAAATAAAATATTGTCATGGTTTTAAAAGTTATCAGAAAAGACCCAGTGGAAGGAAATCTGAAAGTCTGTGGTTTATATACCAAAAAACTACTAACAGTTCATACCACTGAATATAGTAATTTCCACAAGTGGAGAAATTATGATAAGCACAAGCAATATAAAAAACAGGAATATATTAGACAAATGAGATTGTAAGATTTTTTTTTTTTTCCCCAAGAGATTTCGAAGCAGAGGACATATTTCTGACTCTACCTGAACTTGACAATCATTTCACTCGGAAATGAACTGAAATTTACAAGAGTTGTAGTTAGAAACTTTTACTTCAGAGATGAAGCCCAACCATATATAACTGTCCCTGTTCTTCATCACAAATATAATAAATATTGGGCACCTGGTTGGCTCAATCAGTTAGGCGATTACCTTCAGCTCAGGTCATGTTCCCAGGGTCCTGGTATAGAGCCCCACATCGGGCTCTGTGCTCAGCAGGCAGCCTGCTTCTCCCTCTCCTCCCTGCTTGTGCTATCTCACTATCTCTGTCTCTCTCTCTCTCAAATAAATAAATAAAATCTTAAAAAAACAAATATAATAAATATTAAAATCGGGTGAAAAGAATGCTACTCATGTACCAATATCATCAACAAATGATAGCCCAATACCAAAAAACTATATTGACTTCAATGAAGGAAAGCCTTATCATTTCACTTGTGGTTTATTATTCCTTTTCACCGAGCTTGATTTTCCCAGAGATTTGAGGCATTTGACCTAAAGACAAGAGCCAAGCAGTTCTATTTGGAAGACAGACTACTTACTAGCAAACATACACTTATAATGCACAGTGTTATTGTATTTCATGTTATGATGTGAGCTGGGGAGTTTGATTTTATTTATTGCATGAGCATCATTTTCAAAACCCCTTTGGTGTTATATGTGGTAAGCAACGGATGGACCCATTAGCTCTGTTTAAATCTCATTCTAAACTTGAATACTGAATCAAGTTTTTATGAATTTCACCTGTCACAATTTTGAATGTATCTTTCTGAGTCTATCCTTTTTTAAAAGTAAATTAGACAACAGATTATATTAAGTAAGGTTTGATTTTTTTCTATATTTAGAAAAAGAGCCTTACTAAACCAAATATTCAATCCAGATGCATCATGAAAATATGTAAGCTCTGCAAATTAACACATTTCTTTAAAGCCTCTTAAACCCAAGGAAACAATAAGGGCATTTGAGAAACTATTCAAGAAATACTTTACTTTTAGTATTTCATGTTCCAAACGTGGGTCTGGAATTTATCCCCCTGGGTGAGAGTTGAAGTTTCAGGAGTAGATAAGATTACCAAAGAAGAAAGTCATGAAGGAAAGAGTGGACAAAGGATAAAAGCTCAATGGAAATTTCTCCAACTGGGTGTTGAAGGCAATGGACAAAGCTGAAGGGAGCAAAGACAAGCCGGAGAAGCTGGAAGTGTTGCAGTCAGTGGAACAAGGGGTAAGGGGCCTGAGTCATTCTGGACACTGGAGTTTCATAGACCAGAGGGAAGGTGGTGCCATTTGCTGGCATCTGAGCACCCAGCCCAACACCGTGTCCACCACTGACTCATCTCGCACAGTATACTTACGTGTCTTCATACCAGCTTTCTTTCCACAGGCTGAAAGAGGTTATATATAATATTGGCATGATGTTTTCTTCTGTAAAGTTGAACACAAACACTGACAACATAGAATTCATACCCTTTAGGGGTGCCTGGGTAGCTCAGTCGTTAAGCATCTGCCTTCGGCTCAGGTCATGATCCCAGGGTCCTTGGATCGAGCCCTGCATCAGGCTCCCTTCTCAGCTGGGGAGCCTGCTTCTTCCCAGCTGGGGAGCCTGCTTCTTCCTCTCCCACTCTTCCTGCCTGTGTTCCCTCTCTTGCCATCTTTCTCTGTGTGTCAAATAAATAAATAAAATGTTAAAAAAAAAAAAAGAAAGAAATCATACCCTCTAAATTCTTAAAGATGTATCAGTATACCTTGAAAGTTATAAAATACATAGTAAAATGCACAAATAATAAATAACTTCATATATATCCATATCTATGAAGATGCCTTATTAAGTAATATTCTTTGGCCAGAATAAAACTCAAGAAAGTGGCACAAAGATACGTGAGTGGTCAGGGAGTTGAAATTCTGTGTGTATTCTGTACTGTATACTGCGGTATGCTAAACACGGTCCCCCAAAAGGATCTGTGTTCTAATCCCTGGAATCTGTGAATATTACCTTATATGCCAAAGGACTTGATTGGCATTAAATTAAGGGTGATTAAATTAAGGGTCCGGATATGGGGGAGATTATCCTGTATTGCTTGGTTGACCCAAACTGTAATCACAAGGGTCATTAGGAGAGAGAGAAAGAAGATTTGAGTAATGAGAGGAGGGGCTAAGGGATGTGATTCTGGAAGGCGGCGGGGGTTGGAGGGGGGTGGCGGTGGTTTTGCTGGTGAGGTGAGGAAGGAATCAAAGAAGCAGATTCTCCCAGAAACCCTCCAGAGGAAACCAGCCCTTTGGATGCCTTGATGTCAGCTCCCACCCCCTCCCCCCTCAAAAAAACAAACAACGGTTTCCAGACTTCCAGCTTCCAGACCTGTAAGGAGATAAATTTGTGTGAGTTTAAGTCACCGTGTTTGTGATTGTTTGTCAGAACAGCAGGAGGAAATGAACGCAGACTTTTTTTGGAAAAATATTCACCTTTACAGCACAACAGGCTGTTGTATGCTTTTCGCTAAGAAAACCCATGCAAACATGCTAGCCTCTGTAAGGGATGCTCCTTGAGTGGAAGCCTTTCTCTTTTTCCTGCCACCTCTGCTTCGAAGAGCTGGGCTTGTGGCACCTGTGTATTGAGTGAGCATATGGTCCCAGGTCAGCAGCAGGATCGGGTTCCGTGGGCGGGCGAGGACAGGAAGGTGGAAGGGAGAGCTGATGACGCTGAGTGAGAAAGAGGAGGTGGGGACGCTGTGAGGCACAGATCAAAGCAGAAGGGCCCCAGCAACAGGCCCCCCACTTTTGGGGGTTGGGCTCCGAAGGGTTCCTTCAGGCCCCAACTCGAGGAGCATGTCCTAAGTCAGCAAGTATTGTGGTGAAAGATAGGGAAAGAACCAGAAGTGCTTGAACACTTGAGAAAATGCGCTGCTTCATCTTCAAATGTCATCAAAATGCTTGTTGTCCTCAGGAATCCTCTCGACAATAAAACAAAGAGAGGAACTCTGGGAAAACCACGATCTGATTCTCCTTGGAATAACGCCTCCAGCCCACTAAGCAAGCCTCCACAATGACTGCTAAAGCTCTAGAAGGCCTGGAGGATGACCCTGAACTGCTTGGAGTCATGCACAACACAAAGTTGTTGTTATAATCATACCGTATAAGGAACGCATGGGAAGTATGCACCCACAGAAAGCTTAGAGAGAGCTAGGAGAGGAAGAGGTGGCCAGTGCCCAGAACCAGAGGACACAGCATTCAAGGGCAGGCAAAACAAGAGACCCCCAAGTGGGGAAAAGGAACCATCGGAGAGACGGGAGGAAAAGAGGGATACGGTGGAATGTCTGAAGGTGAACAGGATGGACGCTATCAGAAGCCCAAGATAAGGTGACGGTAGCAATGAGGGAGATACAAGACTCTAACCTTCAAGGGCTGCTGGGAGCAAAGCCAGGGAGCAGGGGGCAGGAGGGAGCGAGAAGCAAGCTGGGAGAGAAGAAAGGAGGTGCCTGACAAGATGGTGAGGAGCAGAGGGAAGACCAGTCCCCATGACTGAGTTAAGATATTTGTCTCACTCCCCATGTGCCTTATGTGTTGTAAGATGCACCCCAAGAAGGAAAGAAAGAAAAAGAAAGGAAGGAAGGAAGGGAGACTCACCTACGCAAATGATTTACTTTCAGAGGGAGGCAGGAAGGAAGGGATGGAAAAATTAGAGAGGATTAGGTATCACTCTTAATTATCTACATTCTGAGATGATTTCTAGAAAAAGTGAAAAGCGAGAAGTTGGAGCCAGTATGTGGGAGTTGTCCATGACCCTCATTTTAAAAGAATCCTGCCTGCACTGTGCATGAGGGAAAATGGAAAGGCAAGATGGGTTAGGCTGTTGCAGTATCCGTCAGGAAAGTGATGAGATGGAGCCTATTCACAGGCAGAGGGGGCATCAGTAGAAACGAAGGAGGGACTTAGAGAGACTGCTAGGAGGGGCTGCGGTGAGGGGAAGGGGTGCACACGGTGCAGGAGGACGCAGATTCTGGGCGGGGTTTGGCTGCTCTCCAAAGAGGCCCTCTTCCTTTCCCTGCAACGCAGGCTCCACAGAGGATGGACTGGGTAGAGGTAAACTGTACGTAGAAAGTAGGAAGTGACAGAAAGCACCCGGATGACCTCAGTTTTCTCAATGAGTCATGAGGTGAGGCTGTCTGCTGAGAGTGAGGGGGCAGGAGTTAAGAGGAGTGCTATAAATAGTCTGATTAGCGCTGAGGAGTGAGAGTGTGAGTCTGTCTAAATGCTTTAGAAGCCCGACGAAACGATCCCTGGGTACCAGGCACCTGCTCTGTGTCCGCGGCTGGCGAGGCCAGCTCCCACAAAGAACCGAGAGACGGGACCCTTCAAATGCCTGACTTACAGAGCTGGGCGCCCACGGAAGTCTTAGCCACAGCTAAACAGGATTAAGGCCTCAGAGAAGCTGCTGATTCCAAAGCAGTAGCTCTCTAAAAAATGTATTATGGGGGGCACATAGTGCATGGAGCGCTGGGTGTGGTGCAAAAAACAATGAATTCTGTTACACTGAAAAGAAATTTTTTAAAAAAATGTGTTGGATTATAGTTGTGGATTGTTTGTGTTTTCAAAGCATATGGCTTGCACATATATACATACACAATACATAGAATACACACACATACATAGAATGCTACTCTAATACATACACGTATATGCACACACAAATAACGACAGCAACCAGGGGGGCCCAGAGTGGCGAAGTCGGTTAACCTTCTGTCTTGGGCTCAGGTCACGATCCCAGTGTCCTGGGATCAAGCCACTGTCACAGTCCCTGCTCAGCGGGGGGTCTGCTTCTCCTTCTCCCTCTGCCCCTCCCCGCCCACTTGTGCTCTCTAAATAAATAATAAAATATTTTTTAAAAATTGATTATAGCAACCATTCTTTCAATATACACTTGCTGAACATGTTCTATGTGCCAAGAACTATGCTAGATACTGGAGAGACAGTAATGAACCAAAAATAAAAAGATGTCTGCCATTATGGAATGAACAGTCTGATGGTTAGTACAAGGGGGTATTCAAACTGATGTAAAAATATAATGTGGGGGGCACCTGGGGGGCTCTCTGGTTAAACGTCTGCCTTGGGCTCAGGTCATGATCCCAGGGTCCTGGGATTGAACCTTGTGGCAGGTTCCCTGTTCAGCAGGGAGCCAGCTTCTCCCTCTCCTCTGTCTGCTGTTCCTCCTGCTTGTGTGCGCTCTCTCTCATTGTCAGATAAATAAATAAAATCTTTGGGGGAAAAAAAGTATAATGTGATTAGTGCTGCAAGGAACTATACACAGTGCTGTGAGAAGGTATAATCAACACAGGTCAGGGACCGAGTTGCCTTTGGTCACAGATGGGCATGTCCGTGTTCTTCTCCCTAACTACATTAGATTCCTTCGAAGGTTGTGATTCACTTCCTACTCTTTTCTATTTATGGCACCTGACACATGACTGTGCACACAGCAGGTGCTCAATGTGTGTTTGATGGCTAAGCTGATGCCATGGGATGTTCATCCGAAATATTAGTGGCCTTCCTTTCACAGGAAAACTACAGATGGGTGTCTTAGTCATAATTATCTTGCAGATTTGGCAGGAACAACACATTCCCATGTCACTATCCACTCTCCCATCCCTAGAATGTAGAGTGTCATTGACATTTTTCCTTTTAAAAGAGCACAAATTACAGTGTTCTTTGCAATAAGGTATGCTGAGGAGCTATATCCATGTTCCTCCTTATTTTTCAAGGCAGCTTCCATTGACTGACACAGGTTGTAGGGGGAATGGGGAAGAATTGTTTAATGGGTACAGAATTTCTGGCTGGGGCTGATAAAATTTCCTGGAAATGGATATTACTGATGGTTGTACAACATTGTGATATACTTACTGCCACTGAATATACAATTAAAATTGTTAAGATTGTTAAAATAAAATTAACATTGTTAAAATATAAATTTCATCTTGTGTGTATTTTACATAATTTTAAAAAGCCAAAAATAATGTAAGCTTGAGAATTGTAAAAATAGAAAAATACACTGGGTTCGAATAAGTGTCACCTTTTTCTTAAAGCCTTTCAGTGGTGTCCCCCCCCCCTTTTTTTTTTAAATTAAATCCCTCTCAGTACAACCAGGCTCCTCATGGACTGGGTCGTGTTCCTCTTCTGTCCATTGTTGAGCCCTATATTCCAGCCAGGCCAAAGAGCTTGCAATTCTCCCATCATGTGTTTCTTTTAGATGCCTCAGTGCTTTATCTGCCCATATTCTGATCTCTGGGATGCTTTTCTCAACCTTAACCTGCCAGTCAGAAAGCACGTTCTCATGTACCTGAGCCTAGCGTCCTCTCGAGAACTTGTACCAATATCCATTCCAAAACCTTCCTGCCCTCATAGGAAAATGACTGCACTCTCTCCCTCTCTCTCACATCCTCACTTACCCCTGTGTAGATCATTATAGTGGTGAGTACAACATTTAATGCCGTAGTTCATTTCTAGGTCTGTCTTCCTGAGCTTTACCATGGGGTACAGGGCCAAAAACTTTGTCTTATTTATATAGCATGATGTTAAGATCTCTGGCTTGAACTGTGTGACCTGGAACAAGATATTTAACCTCTTCTAGGTCGGTTTCATCTTCCATACAATGGGAATAATAATCATCTCTGTGTCATAGAGTAGTTATGAGGAATAAATGAAATAACATGCGTGAAGTGTTCGGAAAGGGTCCAATAGACAATCGACAATTAAGTGTTTGAAGAAAGGAAGTACATAAGCAGTAACAGTTGTTCAGTGGTTTAAAGGTTGAACATTTAAGGTCAAGAGTTGACAAGAATAAGAAAAATCCTGATCCCAAACATTTCTTTAGAAAGACACATGAAGAAGTTGAATGATTGGATAAAAGAACAACACCAAGAACTGCTTTTGGGGTGTGGGTCATTATGGAGTATGAATACTTCCCAGGGCTTCCCAGGTTTCAACTTTCTGCCATAAACTCTTCCACACCCTTCAGAGCCAGCCTGATCAGGCTGCAGAGGTCCTTAAAACTAAAATATCGTAGCCATCGCAGGAAACAAAAAAAAACTCAAGGAAACCAATCAGAAAGGCTTATAGCAAGAGACTTCAATACCAAACAAGTGGAGGGTCCTCATGCTTTAAAGAATGTAAGATGGTCCTGTTATAGACTCGGAGACACTTTTGAATGTGTTTTCTATACTCACTCACTTGCATCAAGATTTTGGCAAACCAGCCTCCTTGCTGGAAGTTAAATCAGAAAGTAACCCTTTCTAAATCAGCCCGGTTCTGGATGTGGAATCTTATTTTACATGAGTAGATGCTTGCTATTTTCGAGGTGTGCAGCTGGCTCGTGCAGTAGAGACGAAACGTTATGTGACACCTACACATCATCTCTTCTAAGGCAAAACTCACTGCCTGAGTGAGATCATTGCTTGAGTCTTCCTGGTCCATACCTGATTCTCACGCAGTCTGGTTAAACCCGACTCCAAACCCGCCTCAGGGGTAAAGCTTGTGAGCCAGGCCTGAGCCATCAGCATGTCTCATTTCCCTGTCCTCTGACGTTCATGGATCACACGCAGTCCAGTCAGGGCCAAATGAGATGCAATGACATTTTCCCCGAGTCTTCTGGGAAAGAGACTTTCACTCATAATCTCTGACCTAAAACATAAGAGAATGAATCGGCCTAGCAAGGACCTTTCTGGTACCCATAAAACTTAAAGCTGAAGTCAACATAAAGAAAGCCAAAACAAAGAAATAGAGATTAAAAAAATAAGCAGGTGCTACTGATAGGCTTGAGCACTAAAAAGAGTTGTACCTGAGGTTAGATCTTTCGGCTGCTGAATAAGTAAATTCCTTTTTTAACTAATCTAGCTTGGGTTGGGTTTTTCTGTAACTGCAACTAAATAATCCCAACTGGCATTCATCAAAGCCTCTCCTTCCAAACAGGAGCTCCATACTGTGATTCCCTAAAAAAGATAACTAGTTTCTCTAGAGAACTCATATATGAATGAATCAAGTCAAGAGAGTTAAGTGTCTGGGTAAGAAAATCTCTCCTTTGGGGATGCCTGTGGTTCACATTTCTGTGTGGGCCAGGAAACTCCTATAAATTTCACCTGTTGACACATTTTCTTTGCAAGTATTTTGCTATTTCAGGGGGAGGAGCCGGAAACAGAGGTGGAGAAGGAAGGCGTGAGGCAAAATATGAATGATTATGCAGGAAGCAATATAGCTGATGGCCTTTCAGCAAAGGGCTGGCATGTGGGTACATGCGGTGTGAATTCACAGTGGAGGAACTAATCTGGCAACGTTATCTGATCTGGAACAGCAAGAAAAAAAGTCTCTTTCCTTTTCCTCTGATTTGATATGTCGAAAAGTCTTTACCAAGGTGACAGGATGGTAATAAAAGTATCCAACCAGACACTTTGACTTTGGACTGTTCTAAAGTGGGGACCTGGGATCTGTGTTGTTTTCCAGGGACTCTTTGTCATTTCATTTTCAGAACAAGGCTGGATTTTTGGTTCTATAAAAACAAGGCAGGGTCTGGATTGAAAACAAAGGTCAGACATGCTGATGCTTGAAGATAAAGAAGGATGGGGTTGCACAAATTCTTCTGAGTAATAGAGGCTGGTCTCAAGCCTGGGGCTGAAGAGGCTGTGGGAGCAGAACCAGAGTCTGTGAGGTTATTTCTTCCATGAAAAGAAAAAAGCCCGAAGCGATAATCTGAGTAATCTAAGTCCAAAGCTGCTCCCACAGAAAGCAGTAGAGCTTGCAGAAAGGGGCTTACAGTTTGGTAGTAGGACTAGTTACATAACTTGCTTCCATCCCTAATTGTCTCTGTGGCCATAGATAGGTTGGTTTTCCATTCTGAATCTGTTTCCTCACCTGCAAACTTCATTTGGGTTCTTGAAAGAAGTAATTTAGTTGAATTACATCAAGAGTCCATGGCCCAGAAAAATTCAAATAAATGACAATTGCACAAATTCCCTGAACTTGGGGAGACTTACCCTGAGGATGGGGCTACAGGTACCTAGATGTGGAGACTTTGTTCTTACTGGGCAGGCAGAGGGGCCAAAGTTTAGTTTCATCTTAATGTGATTTTTTTTGTGGAATAGCAAAAGAAAAACACCCATTTGAAGCCACATTTCTGCATTTCTGTAGATTCTCCTAAACTCAGCAAAATTTTGTCCCTAAGCTGCCGAACAACGAACTCTATAATGTCAAACTGGGTAAGCATAAACTTGAAAGATTTTCATTGGACCATCTGTTCCTCCACAGCAAGAATTGAGTTTTATTCTTCTTTTTAGGCAAGATGCATAGCACAGTGCCTTATCATCTTCTTGACTGCTCAAGAAATTTTTATTCTCTCGTCTAGAAAAAAATGAATTCATCCTTAGGACAGCCAAACTGAACTCCTGCTGGAATGTGCTCGAAGTGGGAAGGAAGGAAGAAGAAGGAGTAACTTTCTCTGTATAGCAGTTAGGGTAAGGTTAAGCTGCTAAGGGATAACAAGAGACCCTAAAATTCAGTGGTTTAGAAGACAGAAGTTTATTTCTCTACCATACAACAGTTCAAAGGTGAATAAACGTGCTACACAAGGTCATTCTGAAATCCTCAGGGCACTGTCCTCACCAGCATGATCAAAACTGGATCCTTGGCTTTAGGACATAGAAAAGAGCCTGGAGAAGCGCACGCACACACTGTTTTAAGGACTGAATCCAGAAATAGCACACTTCCCCTCTACTCACGTTCCATGAGTAAGAACTCAAGTCATATTACCCAGCAACAAGAGAGTCTATAGAAGGAATGCACCTTCGTTAAGAGGATTAAAGATGAGCCACATGATATTTGCAAAACATATAGTTGATAAAGGTCTTGCATAAGAATATGTAAAGAACTATCAATAATGAGAAAACTAGCAACTTAAACACAATGAATGAAAGATTTGAACAGCCACTGAAGAATATAAACAAATGGCAAATGAGCACATAAAAACACGCTCAACATTAGGAGTCATTAAAAACCTGCAAGATACCACAACACATGTAGCAGAAGGCCTGAATTTACAAAGATAGACTCTATCAGTTGTGGGGGAAGACAGAGAGGAACTAGAACCCGCATACATTGCTAGTATATGAGTGCAAAATGGTGCCACCAAATGGAAACAATTTGTCAGGTTCTTCAAAAATTAAACGTATACCCACTGTATGGCTCACCCAGATATTTACCTATCTAAAAGCAAAAACAAAAACAAAAAACCAAAGCTTATGTTCCTACCCAGACTTATACATTAATGTTCATTGCAGTTTTATTTGTAATATCCAAAATGCTGGAAAAACCCAATGTGCTTCAAATATGGAACAGATAAAAAAATGTTATACTATCCCTCTGGTGAAATATAACTCAGCAATGAAAAGGAAGGGGCTCTGGGGGCGCCTGGGTGGCTCAGCGGGTTAAAGCCTCTGCCTTCGGCTCAGGTCATGGTCCCAGGGTCCTGGGATCGAGCCCCGTATCGGGCTCTCTGCCTGGCAGGGAGCCTGCTTCCCTTCCTCTCTCTCTCTGCCTGCCTCTCTGCCTCCTTGTGATCTCTGTCTGTCAAATAAATAAATAAAATCTTTAAAAAAAAAAAAAAAAAGGAAAGAGTCTTGAAATACACAAACAGCATGGATGAATCTCAAAATAAGAGTGAAGAAAGGCAGATCAAACAAAGGGGAAAGGTGTATGCCATATAATAGCATTTATATAAAATTCTAGAAAATGAGGGGTGTCTGGGTGGCTCAGTTGTGAAATCAAGCCCCACATCAGGCTCCACTCTTAGCATGGAGTCTGCTTGGGTTTCTCTCTCCCTCTCTCCTCTCTCTCCCTGTCTCTATACCCCCTCTTCTCTGCCCCCAACTCTTTCTCAAATAAATAAATAAATCTTTTTTTTTTTAAGTGTATGCCATTTTTTTAAAGGATGATTAGACGAACAGAATTTGGTGGTCATTGGTAAGTATGCTCCATGTAACAGTTTCTTTCTGTTACTTTGACATTAAATTCTGGGAGATTCTGGACCAGAGGAAGGAAGACTATGAAAGGAAGATTCGTATTGAGAGACAAGACATAAGAGAATGAGCTACAGTTCTAGCCCCAGCTTCTGGTTCATGGGCTTCTCAAGCACCAGCCAAGTTTCCATCTCTGGTCCCGATTCCATACAGTGAACACACCCCATCAGCACAATCCCAGTAAAATCCCCATCTACTACCCATCCACAGCACCTGCGACTTTGCACCCCAGCCTCAGGCCCGCCTTCCAGACCACACCTTGTCCTTAAACCCTGCCAGCTCTTCAGTCCAGTCCACTGGCCAAGTTTCTAGTGAGGCCAGTCCTGACCTGGCCCACTGGGTCATTTCACTCTTCCTGACCTTTCCAACAGAGTGAGAAAAACTCTCGTGTATCTGCATTCACACTAAAAACTTGCTGAAGACATTTCCTCAGAATTTTAGGTAGCATCAATGGGACTTTCTCTCCCAACACCCTTTCCAAAGGTGGGGTTCAGTCTACTCCCTTTTGCGGTGGCCTGCTCCTTATCAACAGCAATGCCCATTCCTTTGGGCGACACTCTGAAATCTTCCTATATGAAAGGCTGAAATATATAAAGGCATCATGAAGGCATTCTAGAAGGCTTGGGTAGGATTATTCTAAGAATTTTATCCAACCACTTCAAGAAATTTCTTCTGTTGACCTTTAGGATTACTACTGAAACTGCGAAGGCTTTTGCTGATTTATCCCAGAATATCATCTTTGTCAGTGCACGGTCATGTAGCATTATTGCCAATGCAAAGGGGTTTATTCTTTTCTTTTTCTTTTTTTTTTTTTCCCTCTGACTGGCTCAAAGTGGGATACCAGGACTAAGTTAGAAATAAGCCTGATAAGAATGAGAAGATTTAAGGATTATAACTGGTTCTCATAAACTCCGTTCAGGAGAGCTAGGGGAAGTGACTCTCATCTGCCAACATGTCCTCGGGCAGAAGTCTGAACACAGAATGTACAAACCATCCTCCATGTCGAGATGAGATTTTTCTCAGAAGGAGAGAGAGTGTGTGTTTGTGTGTGTCTCATGGGTCTGTGTGAAGTATGCTTGGGTTAGCCAAGCTTGATCAATGGAAGCTGTGCTAACTGGAATAGAGAGACGCTGATGAACCAAGGGAATATGTGAGAGAAGAGGGACCGAGGCATAGAAAATGTCAAAGGTTAGCTAAGTTGAATTCTGGAATAATGAGACCAGGGCTATCCTGTTGCCCGAAAGCCTTACCTCTTGGGTTCCCGGAGCAGAATTTGCAAAAACAGACTGCAGAATAGCCTTTTCTCCAGCCAGAATTCTTAGTAGGCAGTCATGTGGGGGTAATTGTCCCTTTGTCTGGGAGGGAGTGGGAACTCCCTCCTCGAGCTCAGCCCCTCGGAATTCTGCCTGAATGGAGAGAACTATGGCTATGGCTGGAGCTTGGTGTAGTTGGCAGGGTTGGGGAGAGGGAGCCCCACTCACAGAGCCACTGTGGTTCTGACAAAGGCCCAGGGGTCTTACCTTTCCCTGCGTGGAAAAAGGCAGGAAGGAAACCGGAAGTGACTGATGTCTTGCTGATGTCAGGCACTGGGCTGGGTGATTTCTCCTTTAATACCTAACCTAACTCTCACAATGCCCTCAGGAGACGGGACTTCTAACCCTTATTTTCACAGAATAAGGGGCCACGGAGAATAATTTAGAGAATATTAAGCCTTACAAAGGTTAAACAAGTTGCAGTAACTTCACAGCTAACTCCGTGGTGAGCTGTTGTTTCCACGCCTGTCCGAGTGTGGGAGTGGACTCCTTGGTGGTGGGGGAACTTAAAGCTACCGCACAAGGTCCGATATACTTCATTATGACAGTCAGGAACCCAGTGATGAATGACGGCCAGGTCTTCAGGAAAGACAGAGAGGGAGAGACCTTGCTTCTGCCTGCCTCAGGCCACTGGGGTACTTTGGCGTGGAGCCCCTCATTTTCAAATGATTTACAAGAAAACAAGATCAAGTTGACTTCTTTTGTTATGGACTCATTTCTGTTTTTCATTTTTTTGAGAGGTTATTATAGACCAAGATTTTAAGATGTTTCATTCCAGTCCAAAAGCCAATGAAATAAAAATAGAAAAAGCAAAACTGAGTAACAAATAAAGGAAATTAATTTAATAACAGATTTTGCTCAGTCTCTTGGGGCCTGCCCCAACGAGAATCCCCAAATACTTTTGGAGTGAGAGCATGGCCGCTGCTGAGTAAAAAGCCTTTTGATTATGGCTACAGAAGACAGAAACTATTATAGGGGTAGCCAACACTGGCACACAGCTAAACTACACTTCCCAGCCTCCCTTGCAATAGGGCGGGGGAGGGGGAGGGCCAAGGTCCAGCATCAGTCCTTCTCTGGTCAGTAGAAAATGAGCAGAACTGATATGTGCCAATCCCAGGTCATAAAACCGTGTGCAATCCCACGTGTGCTTTTCTCTTCCCAGCTGGCTGGAATGAGTCAACTCTGGGGTCTGTCTTGGGAGCCTCAAGATGCAAGGAGCCCAGGCCCTTGACTCATTGTGGAGGAGGGCCGCCCAACAGCCTTGGGCTGTTAGATATCAAGATAGAAACTTTTAGTATGTAAAGCTGCTAAGATGTGGGGCTTTTGCTGTGACAACAGCTAACATGCCCTTAGCTAATACACCAGAGCTCTCATTTAGCTCACTTTCCCAGAGATCATGATGTGAGCCCCAAAGAACCAGAGCCCCAAGAATGGAAAGTACGCTCCCAGGGAGGCAGACCTTTCTACCTCTGAGCCTCCAGAATTTTCCTCACCTTCAACGCATGCTCCACCTATAGGAAGTGTGGAGAGATTGGGGGAAACATTTTCTGTATATGATTTAGAAAGCAGAATTCAGTTGTGACACCCAGAATATACTTCACTGGAGGATAAAGTCATGAAAGAGAACATTTGTTTTCAGACTGACTGGGGGAGAAAACCAAAGTAAGTGAGCAAAACAAGAGTGAACTATAAAGGCTTTTCTGTCGTTTTATTGCAGTAAATAAAAAGTAAGCAAAACAATCAGAAATCCTAGAAAACTTGCTTTTGTGACTATTGAAGACTTAGGTGTACCCGGAATCCATTGTTTGGGTGCAATGTGACATTTTAAAGTACTTGACAGCATTTAAGACAGTTTTTCCTTTAAACACATTACATTCACCCTTCCTACCAATGTGTTTAGTCTGGTAAACACTACCTGTAATTATCCTAGCGACAAGTCAGTAGCGTTTGGGTTTCTGTCAAATACTACAGATTTCCACAGTGTAGCACTCCATTTAACGAGGATTATTCAATTGGTATCCTTCTTATTCCATGACAGAGGTGAAGTCTGCGGTTGGAAGGAAGTCCTAGCCGCAGTCAGGGGATGAAAGTGTGGATGTGAAAGGTGTGTCTTCTCCAAGAACAGAAGAAATCCTGCAAGAGAAGGAAGCAATGAGGTGACAACTTGAGAGGAAGGGATTTATACCAAGACCTTCGGTGCCCAGCTAGTGCACGTCTCTCTGAAGGCTGGATGGGTGTGTGGAGCATGGGCAACCAGGAATTATCACCGGAGCATAATTTCTGTTAGTCGGGGTACAGAAAGAGAAGGTCAGGGCTCTCCCCGGGGAAACTCATGCACCTGCTCAAGTACAGGGAAGCCACGAGAAGGTCTGAATACCCTATCTGTGCACAGAGCCCGAAGACGTGTAAAAACAAATTGCTTCCCCTACAGCACACAGAGAAGACCCCCAAAGGTGACATACTGGGCCTTCAGAGCCAAAAACCAGCCTGAGAGGACGTGCGCTCTGTTCCAGGTATCCTTAAAATGCTGCAATCTGCGTTTAGCTAGCCCTTTAAAAACAGCTCCAGGCCAGCTCAAACTCATCCGCAGAACTATTCAGTTTGTTTTAGCAACTGCTTCCCGTGCCCTGGTCTCCCATTACTTCATCTGCATTCCCCAGATGCTGACCCTGTCCCCCTCTAAGCCCACAGCGTTCCCCCCACACACACACACCCTCCCCGCCACGATGCGGTTTTCATAATCTCCTAGGGAACTCCCCGTACTGAGCCCTGGCGGCCCCACAGGATTCCACCTCTTGGGTCACGGGAGGAACCTGATGCCCTTCCCCAGCTTCTCGGGTTGCAATCCTACCTGCCCCAGATTTCGGGCCTGCGTCAGAGGCTGCTACGGGAGGAGACAGGGAGGTGACCCTGTTCGGTCCTGTCGGGGCTGAACTCCTCCCTGCAATTTCAGCCAGCCAAGAATAGTCCTGAAGGCAAAGGTCGCTTAGTACGGTTTCCCTGAGAGGGCTGTGAAGCCAGGACTGCCAGGGTCTCTGACCCTTGGCTCAAAGCCCTAAGTCCGTGGTCTTTGCGTGACCAGTGAGTCACCGGCATGTCCTTCATACTCGCTGCCACTGTGGAGTAGCAGGCTTCAGGGACATAGTCGAAGCAACTTTGGATGCAAGAGACAGAAGGCTGATTCGAACCAGCCTAAAATAGTTTATTGGCTCGGAGCTAAAACGGAGTCCAGAGTAGTGGCGGGACTTAGGGCTGCATCCAGAGATGGTTCAAATGCTATTGCTGGGGATCTCTCTCTCTCTCTCCCTCCCTGTCTTGGAAAGAGTGAATGTGCACGACAAGCAGGATGTCTGTGAGGGAACATGACTTATATCCCAACACTTAGCAACTCAAGAGAGGTGGCCAGTCTATCCCAACAGCTCCAGGAGAAAATGTCTGGAGAGAATTCCCATTGGCCCCGTCCGGGTCGTGCGCTCATCTCTGAGGCAATCAGTGATCAGCCAGACCTGAACCCACAAAACCACCGAGGTGGCTAAGGTGGGGGCTGCGCTCCAAACCTACAGAAGGATTTATTCTGAAGAAAATGGGGCTCTCCAGTTGCCTTCACTTTGCTATGACCAGTTGTCGTTTTCAGACTTTGCCTTAGCTGCCATGGATAATCTCTTCTTCCTCCTTGAAACATGGTGTCTACCATCCAGTGACCCCGTTCTCCTCGTTTACCTTTTCTCTGGGCCTTTTATTCCCAGCCTTTTTTCCCCTGGCCTTCCTCATCTCCCTGGTCTCCTCATGCTGCAGCCCCAAAGCTCAGGCCCGACCTCTCTCTCTCCTCTGCCTTCGGTCCATGCTCCGTTGGTAATCTCATTCTGTCTTGTGGTCTTATATAGCATCTATATAGTGGACGCCAGATTTATATCTGAGTGCTTCCTCTCCAGAGCACCAGACTCCACTTGGAGTGCCCCCCACCCCAACATAGACGACCAACAAGCGTCTCAAAGAGTTCCAACCCTGAGCTTCTGATGGGGCCCCCAGCATCTTCTCCTTGCCATTCATGCAACAGTTGCTGAGACCAAATGACTCAGAAATATCTTTGTCTCCACTCCTGCTCACGTGCCACATCCAGGCAATCAGCAAATCATGGCATCTCACCTTTGAGGATAGACTCTATTACTCACCTCCTCCACCATTGCCGGTCTGGGCCAAGTCATAGCATGCCTCACCAATAGATCACCACCACCTCCTACTTGCGTGCCCGTCCCTGTCTTGTTCCTCTTTCTGCATTCACTCAGCTCAGCGGTCAGAAAACCTATTAGCAGAATCAGACAACGACTTCCTCTGGTCAGCACCCTGAAGTAACCCTCTGCTCACTCAAGATAAAACTCTTAGAGTAGTCTGCAAAGCCCTACACAGTCTCTCTGTGCACCACCCCCCATTTCCTCCCTGTTAGTAGACTGCCCTACCCCAGTCCACCAGTTCCAACCACGCCATTCCTCTCATTAACCAAGCAAGATTATGCCTCAGGGCCTTTGCACTTGCCCTTCCCTCTATCTGGAGTCCTCTTTCCCCAGATGTCTACATGGCTTCTTTATTCATGTCCATCAGATTTTTAATTCAATATCCCTTTTCTGTGAGACCTTCACTGACCACCCCAATCTAGAACTGCAAATCCCTTCCTGACTCAAACTTCTTGTCTTCCATCACCGCGTTGCTTTTTCTCCATAGTAGTGAGTATATTCTAACACACCTATTTTTAAAATACACTTTTAATTTATTTATTTCATTTAATTTTCCATTACTTATTTTAGCCCCTGTGTCCCCAGCACTAGACTCTGCTGGAGGAGGGCCTTTTATCTGTGTGTTCAGTTCACTAGTACTGCTAGGATAACTCCTCCAGCCACCGGAGGAGCGAATAAAATGGAGTAACTTTCTCAGTCCTCCAATCTGGCCCCCATGGGCATGTGGTAACCTTCAAGCTCCCCTCTTGTCTCACCCTCTGAGTCTCCTTGGCCAATAGTCCATATGCAGGGACCAGGAAGCAGCACAGAATTACTACCCAGGCAGAGACAAAATGACTGCCTGTGACTGGGAAAGAAGAGGCCAGACCACAGAGGAGCATGCGTGAGGGTTGGGCAGCAGGGAAAATGTGGTGGGCTGTGACATTCCAGTCATGGGAGGGGGCCCCGTGGGCAGCAGCTAGACCTGCCCCGGCGTGGGGGCCTGCAGTCGTGGGTGGGAAGCTGCATGGCCTCAGTCCTTTTTTAGGCCAGTACAGAGCAGATGCCAGGTCCAAGCAGGGCAGACAAGGGGACAGAAATCATGAGACATGCTGAGGTCAAAATGGATGGGGGCCAGAACACAGTGCCCGGGAAGCTCTGCCACAGAGGCAGGCAATCTGTCACCCTTCCTGGCCAGGGTTGAGGTGAGCTCTTTGAAGACACCAGGCTCTCCCCACAGGGCTGCGCCTTCTCTTACCTTAAAGGGTCAGCTCCTTATTTCTTTCACTTGGCAGCCTGGACCTCTTCAGACAGAACCCCAGTTACTGGTCTGGCCACCCCAGGAGGGCCGCCTCCACTGGCCTGGTCATACCCATGAGACACCCCCTCAGCTGCAGCCAGTCCACTCACTGCTTGAAGGAGACCCACCTCCCAGCTCCCCAACACCCGCCGCAATTTTTGTTAGCATTATAGAATGCAGAGGTACCTGAGAGACCCTCCCAGTCCAAGATCCTCATTTTATCCGTGGGAAACCTGAGGCCCTGGGGAGTTGAGCTAGCTGCAAGGGCAGGGCCCAAATGAGGGCTTCTTACATAAGACCGTGCTGTCGAAAGTGGCCTCCATCCCAGAGGCTGGGCTAATCACAGGCCAGGCCTGGGTGATTTACCTGGGAATTGGAAGCTCTCTAATGCTCCAAGAGTTTGCAGCGTGAGGGGTCAAATAGCACAGCCACTCTGGGAGGAGTGTGTTTACACCACCCTCTCTCTTTTCTTTCTGCTCCCCATTTCGTGATGGGATCGGGTGAGGTCACTCCTCTGCCTGATGAAAGTCTCGGCCCTCGCCAAGCTGCTGCTCTCTCTAAGCTCATTATCTGACTGGCTCATACTTTCCCATGGGTTGCAGGGAGGAGGAAAGGTAATTAAGTGTTTTGCTTAAATGGCCTTTTCAGTTGACAGAAAGAGCTGCCCAGGGATGTGGTGGCCGCTCCTTCCCCGTTCTCTCCCTGCGACGGTGGTGGGGGAGGGCGGGGGGCAGCAGGCTGAGTGCAGGCACTGGGGCAGGGGTCAGGGAGGGAACCAATGACAGTGCAAAGGCCAAAGGGACCAAGGCTGCCGCCCTCCCCCAGATAATTCCGAAATTGGATCATTGGCAGGCAGATAATGGAGAAGGGGAAAATAAGCCCAGGTCGGCCTTCCTCCCCTGTTGGAAGGAAAGCCTCCGATTCCCATGTCCGTGAGATTTTGGGTGTCACATGTGATCAGGCCCACAAGAACCAGGGCTCTTCTCCTGCCTCAAATGGGCCTTTGTGGGACCAGGTCCTGTGTCTAAATCTTTTCAGTGGTGATGGGTCATGTTCCTTTACAGCGCCAAGTAGTCACTGCTGCTTAGAGAATGCGCTATTTTGGGAGAAACGATACTGCTCTTTGGAGCCCTTCTAGGCAGGGGGACGGGACAGGAGCTGCAGGCCAAGTACAAGGGTGCATCTCCCCAGACTCCCGTCCTTTGGTCCACAATGGCCTCAGCCTTCACAAGAAGGAGCAGAATACACGTTTCCATACAGAGAAGAATCTGGATGCCAAAGAGGTCATTATCCAAACATACGAAGCAAGAAAGAAAGGGAGGGCGGAAGCAGGGAAAAAAGAAAACAAAGTAAAAACGGGACTGTGACTTGCTGAGGTTGGGAAACCACTGACAGGGCCACAAAGAACTACTTAACTCGGCCCACATAGAGTTAAGTCTTGGTGACCAGCACTGACGGATGAGTCCCGGGCACATTCAGCATCATTGTGTTAAAGATAATAGTAGCCTTATTATAACAGAGAACCCCCTATACATTAGTGCCCACACAATGTCACCTGTCTGTGAATTCAGCAGAATTTTGTTCACGGAATAATACAGTTTTACCATTGTTCCAGCTTAGAACTACACATTCATTAATAGAAACAGTATCTCTGCACTTCTCGGCTATGCTAAGTCCCCAAAAAAAGGCTCATTATGGAGTGTGGCCCCACAGCCAGTAATGGCAGTCATTATGACAACGTGCATTAATATCAAAGGATCCGTGATTATCTTTACATTTGTTCCTGGCATCATCAGCGGTTTTCTAAATTGTGCACCAATCTCAGTGTAATCAGGGGTCCTTGCAGCCTCTATCCTTATGCAAAATTTCCTTGCAAGTTGTTAGAAATTGCAGAAGACATGCCTTGTAGGATGTTTCTGAGCTATCATTTTGTTTCAGACTGAACCACGAATCATAGTCAAGGTGACTTCACTGTCCTTCAGTGGTATTTGGCCCAAATCAGGTCAATCACATGCTTCAGAATTATCATGGGAATGAACATACTGAAGACATAAATCTTTCCTCTTCTGTATATTGGGTTGGGATGGTTCCAGGTGTGCCACCAAAACTCGGGAAAGGAGAGAAATTGACATGTCCAAGAAAATTCAAGGGAGGAAAAATGACTTTGCCAAAATTGTGTTTATTACTGAAGAGATTCCTAATCTCTCTTTCTCTTGTAGATGAGCAATGTGACAAGCTCTAGCCTGTGAAACAGAAATGGGAGTTGATGGTTGTTTCTGAGCCTAGTTAGAGGACAGTGTATGATATCTGTACCCTTTCTCCTCCTGTTCTACAATGTTCTTGTAAAAGTTCAGCAAGCTGTACATTTCAATGTGCTTTTCTGTGCATGCATTATGTGTTGATTAAAAAGCCATAAAAATGGGACACCTGGGTGGCTCAGTCGTTAAGCATCTGCCTTTGGCTTGAGTCATGATCCCAGGGTCCTGGGATTGAGCCCAGCACCGGGATCCATGCTCAGCACGAAGTCTGTTTCTCCCTCTCCTGCTCCCCTTGCTTGTGTTCCCTCTCTCATTGTGTCTCTCTCTGTCAAATAAATAAAATCTTAAACACACACACACACAGATAAAAATAAGAGGTGATCCTGAGTAAATTTTGCCCTCCATGGTACCCTTCACTTCTAAAACTTCTGCCTTCTGGTGACTCCATTCACCAACATTCTTACTTTTGTTCATGGATAATGAATAGAACGCCTTCTCCACAGGCCCTAGGACCAAAGGAGGGAAAGATCAGAGTCTCATCAGAGTTTCAGTTGTTAGGGATTTATTGATCAAGTGGCTTACAGGACAAACTGGTGAGGGAGGGAGGAAGTGAAGCATCGTGGAGAGGAGAGGAAAGAGCTGAGCAAGGCTGTTAGCTCAGGAAAGTCCAGCCTTGGCCTGATCTGTGGTAGGGGGTGAAGAGAGTTCCAGAGCATCAACACAACTGCAGACCTACCGCTCCCACATGATGTAAAAGATTTTGCCTTTCATACCCCCTTTGCAATAAACCATTGCCTAGGAAGCCCCCCCATCCTGGAAGTCAATGCAAATTTTCCTGGTATGACTATTCCCATCTGCGGAGGGAAATGTTTTAGAGCAGGGGACAACAGATACCTATGAACCACGGACACACAGAGCAAGGGGGCGTTCTGGCCCAGGACAGTGGATCCAAACACAGGAACACGGCACCTACTACAGTCCACCCCTTTCACCATCCACTTCCACTTGTTCTCACAGCCAGTGGGTGTCCTCGTGAGCTTGGGTGTCATGCGTGCTCAGGCCCATCCATCCAGGCCTGGTTTCTTCTGGATTCTGTGTCACAATTCCTGAAGAAACTTACAAGAGGATTGTTAGTGGGATGAGTTACAGTCCCCATGACTGCATCTGGTCCTGGGGCTACATACTTCATCATCATTATTGCCCTGTTCTACCAACTAGTGGTTCATTCCCCTCACCCTTGGGTAGCACTTCTGTGGTCCTGGGTGATTTTCATGAAGCATCTAAGTTCTTCGGACCATGCCCTAATCAGGCCATGTTTGCTCTACTTGCCCATCTGCAATTTAGAGTGAGCACTGAGAGTAACAACAGGAGGATCATCGGAATGCCAAACATATGATCCCCAGTTCTCTGCATGTACCAGCAGTCCCTCACAATGGTCAGAATCAATCACTTCTGCTTATAATAGATTTTTCCTTGTCCAGTTGTCAATTGGCATGAGGAGACCATATGACCAGAGGGCCAGCTATAGCTTCATATTTGCCAGAATCCTCACTGTGCTTCTTGGTGGTAGCAGCATCTTTAAAAACCAGGATATCTAACATTGTATGGATAGAAAACACAAACTTCTCAAGTCAGACATGATGACGGCAATGCTGATGATCAAAGTCATGGCTATTTCCTGGAGCCATGATTTTTTACCTCTTATGGATACAGCATGTATAATAGCATTAGTCTGCAAAGTCTCTGCATCTTGAAATAGTGCCTTACTCACACAGGGTGTCACACTCAAGCCAGTGATTCAGCTGCTTGGTTGAAAGCCTTTTACACTATTCTATCAGGTTGGCAACTTCTGAGTGGTGTGGTATGGGGTCGAATCAGTAATCCCATGGTCATGTGCCCACTGCCTCACCTCCTTTGCCATCAAATGAGTCTTGAGTCTAAGGAGACGCTGGGTGCAATCCCACGTCAGTGAATCAGACACTGCCTGAGCCCTTGGATAGTGCATAGGCCAAAGTCTCATGGGCAGAAAAGACAAATCCGTATCCAGATTACTTGTCAATCTCCATGAGCATGAATCACCACCTTATCAAGGATGAGAGAGGACTTATATACTAGACTTTCCACAATGCCTTTCTGATCTGCTCAAGGAACTCAGATTTGATTTTTAGTAGCAGTAGTAGCTAAATCAGCTTTGGTGAGAGGAAATCCATGCTGTTGGGCCTCTGTTTCTGCCTTCATAATTGTTCCATTCATGAGCCCATTGCAGGGGTAGAGGCTGACATCAACTGGCCAAGTCATCCTATTTGCCTGGTTGTTCAGCATTTCCACTGTAGTGGTTCTTCGTGTGCAGTCATATGCAATACAAGGATCTTCACTCTTTATAACCTCTCCCATAGGTCCATCTACATATCTCATCCCCAGAGTTTCTTGTTTCCTCTCCTTCTGTGTGCCTTCAAACCAGTCAAATCATCAGTCACTTTGCCAGAGCCTATATATATTCTTACTTTAAGCCACTTTTCTTGCTCTATGAAGTCAATGACCAGATGCCATGCTGGTGCAGAACTCTGCCTATTGATGGCCTCACATCTGTCAGGGCCACAAGGGAAGCTGTCACCAAACAATGGTCCATTTTCAGCTTATGTCAATATATCTTAGCTGATCCATCTGTGAGTTAAGCTCGGGTTTTCCCCTATCAGCTGGTCATAAGAAATCCCCTTTATGGCAATAGATATGAGGGAGGGAAAGACATCAATGCAAAGTTGTATGTGACACGAAGATTTGGGCCATCAACTTATTTGTGTCCTATGGACCTGTTCAAGCCCCGTACCACTTACAATCTATACTGGATTGCTCCTAAGCTTGTTTGACCTATGATAGAACATAGGTCATGATAGGTAGTTTGCCATGTGCTCAATTGATACTTACTCCATATATAGATGGTCTGTCTCTACCCAATAGAGACAGTGCCTAATAACAAGTCAAGAGATATTTTTCAAATGGTGCAGGATACTCTGCTGCAGGCAATAGGCCTTGCTCCAGAACTTTAGAAATCTGTGCTAGAATTCCCCTTTGGGGTCTTAGAAGAACGTCTAGTCAGTAGCCCTTTCTACCCAGACACCTGAAGGACCATGAAGTTTGTTGGCTCATAGAGTCCAAATAACAAATGCTTTTGCTACAAGGACTTTTCTTGCTCTGGGTCCAATGAAAAACTAGCAAGCTTCCATGTCACTTAATAAGTTAGAGAAATATTCTCGAGTGTATAATATACTGCCTTCAAAACCCAAAAGATCTGACAATTACCCTGCTTCTTTCTTAGTAATGGTGGGTTCAAGGCACCAACTGGTTCCTTACTTTGTCCTTATTAAGAACATGGTATTGTTTGTTCTTTTGGAGGACCTATCCTGGCATACCCTAGACCATTAGACACTTAAAATCTTCACTGATGTCATAGGTCCCTGAAACTTTGGAGTGTTTATCTCCTATTCTCTGGAGCATTTCTCTTACTAAGGCATCCAAAGTACTTGAATGGATCAAAATTCTTCAGAAGGTCCAGCCAATCCAGATCCTTCCAGACTATATTATGACAGAGTGCAAGAGAATTAATATATCCCTCAAACTCAAACATGACTGTATACTGTTGTCCCTCCAATAATGAATGCTAACTGCTACTCTTCCTCTTTGCTTATGGAAAAGAATGCACTGATCACATCAATAGCTGCATCCTTCATACCGAGGCTGTGAGGATCTATGCTAATTAAGCATATCTGACAAAGCCACTGTAACTGAAGTCACTTTCTGGTTATGTCTGCAGTCATCCTTTGTTGTATGTCATGATCCACCTGGTTTTGCAAAGACCAGCCTGGCAGTTATGATGAAAGCCACTACCTTTGTATCATTTAAGTCATTTAATGTCACACTCGTGTCTGTCATTCTTTCCAAGAGAGAATTCTGCTTTTTATTTACTACTCTGTTGTGGGAATGGGCTTCCACTTGACTTGCCTGCTACAATAGCCCGAGAAACCAATGGGAATATTCTGTTAGGCTAAGTATGTTTTTACCAAACGTATACTCAGGAATTTGGAGAATGACCACCTTTGGTCTATGGACCCATTAGACCCACTGTGAGATGGACCAGAGCCATGACTCCCATAAAGCTGAGAATCAACATTAACTCAGACCTATAACTACCAGCCTTTGATCAGGCTAGGTATAACCTATTCCTCAGTGGATGGATACCCAAGTAAATAGCTTTAGATTCCTTAAAGGAAGTACTGAAGAATCACTACTCTATCTGCTTGCCTCCACGTTGCAGAACCATCTTTAAGGGACCTGATCTTCAATCGGGTGTCTGAGAACTGGCTCCAGTTTGTAACTTGGGCCATTGATCATGAGTTTCAACTGGGACCTAAGTTTTCTATTCTCTTCTTCATCCTTGTTCTCTTATGATGCCATATTTACCAACTACTGAATGCCCTGTGATGGATGCTGGATGTTGGAGATGTAGGGGGAAAAAGATACAACCCATGGCCTCCTGGAACCTTTCCCTTCCCCCTTCTCTTGATCATCTTCTCCTAACCGCACAGGCTGAAAGAACCAAATATGAAGATAGAGAATGTTGTGGATTCTTAGCAGCTAACATATTTGAAAGTAAAAATGACAAGAATGGTCAATATTGAGGAATTATTAAATACTTTAATATAGTACTATATAGTATTATAGTATAGTATCATAGTACTCTATTATTTGATGTAATCTTCAAAATCCTGTTGGGGAGTTTTCCTTATTTGGTGGGTGGGAAACTCATACTTACAGAGGTGGCCAAGGCTCAACCTCTCTCCCAAAAGCTGTTTATGACCAAATGAACATGAGAGAGATGCTAACTGCTACTCTTCAAAAGAAAGAGATCCCAGCTAGTTGTAAATTTTACCGGAGGAAGCCTAATTCCCCAGAACTCTAAATTCACAGAGGTTACCTTTGTAAACAAGTTTTTTCTCTTCTGATTCAAGCCAACCTGGGAATGACAGGGAGTTCAAATGACAGGAGAATGTCACCTAATTCAATCATTTTCCATTGGAAACACATGCCATGTCCTGAGCTCTGTGGAAAAGTGAAAACCCCACTATACTTTCCTGAAGAAGTTCAAAGCCTGTTGAGATGAACTTGTACACACTGAAAAAGTAAGGAACCACAGAGGTTCAATGGCGTGTTATAAATGGCCTTAACCCTTTCGTGAATCATGACAACACTTTAGTAGCTTTCGACTAATATTTAAAAATTTAAATAGAACCTAACGAAAGAGGGGCGCCTGGGTGGCTCAGTGGGTTAAAGCCTCTGCCTTCCACTCAGGTCATGATCCCAAGGTCCTGGGATCGAGCCCCGCATCGGGCTCTCTGCTCAGCGGGGAGCCCGCTTCCTCCTCTCTCTCTGCCTGCCTCTCTGCCTACTTGTGATCTCTGTCTGTCAAATAAATAAATAAAATCTTTAAAAAAAAAAAAGAGCATAGTCCTTGGACTCATTTAAAAAAAAAAAAAAAAAAAAGAACTTAACCAAAGAGAATATTATCAAGTAGAAAATACTAGGTCGCCTCTCTTATAGGGAGAATACATACTGTTTTTGTGAAGTTTTGTTACTTTGGATGAAATAAAACATATCCCTTGCTGTGGGTTGTGGTCAAAACTTTTGAAAAAGACTGCCATAGAACATATATTAAAAAATACTTTAACAAACAGACACAACAAGCCAGCCTCAAATCAAGGGGAAAGGGAAACACTGAGTCAGCATTACATAAAGAGAAAAGTGAATGACTAAAACAGAAGTACCATATTATTTGGCTATCTGTGACTAATGTAACTACAAATGTTACTAACATTTGTAGGGCCATCTCAATGAAAAATAATGTCGGTAACAGCATTAATAACAAAAGACCTTAATGCTTCTAGACGTTGGCTGATGGTGACCCTCTCTCAGAGTCATCTAGGACAGAGAAGTGATTGTGAGTGTCTAGTCACTTCACTTCATCAAAGAACCTCCTTCTACCACCACTCACACATGCTAAACACTCATTTCTCCATAAAGTGAGTCTGACGGAAATGACTTTGGTACACAGGCTTCAGCAGGAGAGTCACACATTAACAAAAAGGGCATGGGAGGCTGACATGGGCTTGAAATACTTGCCAATGCTGCTTAAATGAAGCAACTGTCATTTTTTATTCCTGCTTGCCACATTTTGGTTGACTGCATAAAAAGCCAGAATTTCTTCCTTAGCAATCCACTTGGCTGCATAAAGTCTCCTGGCTTGAGAATTATTCCACTATGAGTCCAGGAAGTATAAAATGAAAAGGAGGTAATGTATAGGTTTTCAAAGCACTTCTACTCTGAAAGGGATCTATAGGAGTCACACTTCATATCGAGACAGCATTCCTCTTCCCAAAGGGTTTCAAGAGCCTTACCTTACTTATCACTGCCTCTTATTTGAATCTAGCAAAGATCCTTGTTATGGATTCCCCAAAACCCCAAGTCCTGAAATGAGGCTGGGTTAAGTACAGCCTGGAGAAGAAGGATATCCCTGCTTCTAGCCACCTTTGGTCACTCTGGGACCAAAGTCACACAGTATGTCAGTAGCATATGTCAGTAGTTTTATGCTTGATTCATAAATTAAAACTCTGAGCTGCTCGAATGTTAGCAACTCAAGTCACACTGAGGACCAGAAACAGGGTCAGAACTGATTTGCAAAGGGGGCGTTGGAAAATCAGTTCTGGAGTTTTGCCCACAACTTGTTTCTGCTGCGTCCTTACCCAGAAGTTTCTTCCCTCCTGCTCTGCACCAGCCTGACTTCTGATTCTCAGGCCTCAGCGAAATGTCGCCTTGTCAAAGAGCCCCTCCCTGACCACCCTGCCTGAGTCAGGTCACCCAATCAATGTTTTCTCGACGGATCCTGCTCTTTCCCTTTACAGCACTGATCATGATGAATAATTATATGCTGATTTGTATGGGCAGTTGTGTAAAATCTCCCTCCCCGGGTGACTAGAAACTCTGTGACAGCCTGTGGGTTCACCCTGGACCCCTTAGCACACTGCCCCCAGCACCTGACCCTCAGAAGATAGTGAATGTGTATTGAAGGAGTAAATGAGTTCTGTTTATGTAACTGAAATGTCTTTGCCTATTGCTTCCCATTGAGCAATGGGTTTGCTTTTGAATTATTATTATGAAAAGAGTGTGTTGAGTACCCCTGTTTATAGCAGCATTCCTCACAACAGCCAAAAGGCAGAAGGGACCCATGTCCATTGACAGATAAATGGATAAAATTGTGGTTATACATACAATGGAATAGTATTCAGCCGTAAAAGGGAAGGACATTCTGATATGTCCTTGGGTAACCTAGCACATTCCATTAAGAGAAAGAGGCCAGTCACAAAAGGACAAATACTGCCTTATTTTGCTTTATATAAGGCACCTCAAGCAGCCAAGTTTATAAAGCCATAAGGTAAAATGGTAGTTACTGGGGGGCTAGAGGGAGGGAGGAATAGGGATGTGGTGTTGAATGGATACACAGTTTCAGTTTGGGAAGATGAAAAATTTCTAGAGATGGGTGCTGGTGACTGTTGCACAGTAACGTGAATACACTTAATGCCACTGAACTTCACGCTGAAAAATGGTTAAGATGGTAAATTTTGTGTTATGTATATTTTGCCATAATTTTTAAAAATAAAATTTAAAAATGCACTTGGAAGTATTGTTTCTTTCTATGCACATGCTTGCTTTTGGTATTCCAGGAAAATAGAGCACATTTTGTATAAACATTAATGTATAAATACTGAAAATATTGGTCACATACTGAATCAAAGTTTTGCATTCTGGCTGATTTGAGTGGAGGTTTCTTCCCTCCCTCTGTCCAACTGGAGAGGCCCTCAGTATAGCCCTGTGTCTGACACATGACGGGGATTTAGAAATACACACTGAACGGATGGTTGGAGGGATGACAGGATGCATGGGTGTATAGATAGGTGGGTAGATAAACAGAAGGATGTTTATGATAAAAGAAGGTGTTTAGGGCGCCTGGGTGGCTCAGTGGGTTAAGCCCCTGCCTTTGGCCCAGGTTATAATCTCAGGGTCCTGGGATGGAGGTACGCATCGGGCTCTCTGCTCAGCAAGGAGCTTGCTTCCCCTTCTCTCTCTGCTTGGCTCTCTACCTACTTGTGATCACTCTCTGTCAAATAAATAAATAAAATCTTTTTTAAAAAATTTAAAAACTTTTTTAAAAAAAGATGTTTAAAAGTGCGTTAAGGAAGCTAAAATACATAGCCTAGATTTTGGTAGTTAGGATACCTTATTTTCTTTCTTTCCTTTTTTTTTTTTTTTTCTTTAAGGTTCTATTTATTTATTAGAGAGAGAGAGTGCACACAAGTGGAGGGAGAGGCAGAGGGGGAGAGAGAGAGACAAGGAGACTCCACACTGAACTTGAGATTGTGACCTGAGCTGAAACCAGGAATCCAACACTTAACCCGACTGAGCCACCCAGGCACCCCATAGACACCCTAATTCCTCAAATCACTTCATTCCCTTTCCTAATGAAAGGTTTTAACAATGAATATTTTTCAATAATCAAATTTGGTGGAAATCTTAAGAAAGGTAGAATTTTAAATTATATTATACTATATATTTCTGAAAGAGGTGTTTTATTCACAGAGTCAAAAAATTATAATCATATTTTTAATGGCAAACATTTATGAGTTGCCATTATTATCATCAGATTTCACAGAAAAAATAATTGGAACAAAGAGAATACGGTACCTTACGTAAGAGCATATAGCAAGGAAGTGACAGAGTCGGGCACAAGACAGATACAGTGTTGTTAACCAGTAAGTTCTATAGCTCTCAGGAAGGGAGAGGTAGGAAAGTGTAGGGAAAATGAGGGAAGGGAAGGGAAGGGAAGGGAAGGGGAGGGGATGGGAGGGGAGGGGAGGGGAGGGAAGGACCTTCTAGTTCATCTTCTTAAAATTGAAAAGCCAAGTCATATTCAGCTACTTAGTCTATTTGAATATAAACAACTCAGAATGGGGCTTCTGGGTCTTCCTCCAGGCCAAGCCCAAGTCTTGCCAAATGAACTCTGCTCTTGTTTCCCAGGTCGCTGCCCCTCTGCAGCTGAGAGCCCAGCCGGCTGTTCCACAACACACTGCCTCACTCACTCTTCCTGTAACAAGGAATAACTTCCGTTGACACTCCACAGTTTCCAGAAGGCTGCATTGTTCTTGAGTCCCATGTTGGAGTTCCCAAAGACCTCATTTCCTCTGGTTATTCTTTGGCCTTCCCTGGTAAGTGGGAACAAAACCAACTCTCCCATTTTCCTTTGCTTTTGTTCGCCATCTCCTAGGGATCCTGAGAAAATGTACTTCAGGTGCTAAGACACCGATATTCTCAATAAGCTTCAACACCATAGGAACATAAGCTAGGTGCGGTGTGCCCTGCTGGGGTTGGGGTGCAGGGTGGGATGGCAGCGGCAGAGGTGGGAATGAGGAAGTCACGGAGAGAGGAATGATACAAAAGCCCTTGGTGATCGTGTCTAGACAAGACCAACCTCCCTGTAAAAAAATTCAGTAAGTACACCAGAAAGTGCCATTGAACTGGAATGTATTGTAATAGGTAAGTTTTATTATTGCTATCAAGTTCACCCTTGATCCATAAGGGCACTATTTAAAAAGAGCAATTTTAAAAGTAGGGGTTCCTAGGTGGCTCAGTCAGCTAAGCCTGTGTCTTCAGCTTAGGTCATGATCCCAGGGCCCTGGGATCAAGTCCCGCATCGGGTTCCCCACTCGGTGGGGGTCTGCTTCTCCCTCTGTAACTCCCCCTCCTCGTGCATGCATGTGCTCGCTCTCTCTTTCTCTCTCCAACAAATAAATTTTTTTTTACCTTTTTAAAATTTTTTTAAAGACTTTATTTATTTATTTGACAGAGATCACAAGTAGGCAGAGAGGCAGGCAGAGAGAGAGAAGGGGAAACAGGTTCCCCGTTGAGCAGAGAGCCCGATGCAGGGCTCAATCCCAGGACCCTGGGATCATGACCTGAGCTGAAAGGAGAGGCTTTTAACCCACTGAGCCACCCAGGCACCCCTAAATATTAAAAAAAAAAAAAAAGGCAATTTGAGGAAAGTGGTGTTTACTAGCACTTTACTCTCTTTGAGATATAATCTATCATCATCATCGCTGGGCTGTCTGCCTGGTCTTTATGCTTTAAACAAGTCTAAGGAAGGCTTCCTGTGCTGAAAAGAAATGATATTTGTGTTAACTCCGGGCAGATACCTTCTGCTCTGGGCTCATATGCAGATTACACAAAACAGACCTTCTTCTTTCCCCTCTGAATTCTGGCTATCTTCTGGCAATGTAGACCGGCTCTTGGTGACGATGAGACAGGTTCAGACACCCAGGGCCTGGCCATAAGGAGGCTGGTACCACTGCACACTCATCCTTCAGGATCAGATTCAAAGCATTGTCAGTTTCTCCGTGAAGCTGAAAAATCTTAAAATTACTCTTACAACTTTTATAAATAATTTAAAAAAAACACACACACCCTAGAACTTCAGACTGGAAAATGCAAACAATAGAAGGAAATGATGAAGGCACCATGACTTTTAAGCTTGAGCGAGCAACGCAGCTCCAGGGACACAGGAATTGCCGACTCTCCCTCTGCCGCACTCCACAATCCTATTGAGGTCAGGGAAGAAAACTGAAAGCTGAAGTTCTCCTCAAAAGAAAACACCGAAGACCAAACAGCTTAGGGTTTTAGTTCCACTTGATGCAATTTGCATCTCTACTTTCAGCCTTTAAAATAAACTAATAGATTTCCAGGTATTTGACAATACCACAATTTCCAGGTATTTGACATAACAATAAATACATTTTCAAGTAATATGTTCACTACTCTCCTTCAGCTTCTAGACTTCTTTTCAGATGCAGTATCTCTACATTTAAAGCAGTAGGTCCAATTATTTGTCTGCAAAAGGGGACCAGACTGAAGAAACATCTGGAAACCCAGGGAAAGTTGAGTATTTATTATGTCTTTATCCAGTGTACTTTGAGTTTGGGGACCTCCCGTATTTATCTCTTTTTTTGTCAAGTCCTCTCTTTCTTTTTTCCAACCACCAGATGGGTTTTCCCTCAGAAACCCCCGAATATAACTTGCACAAACACAACTGTGAGAAAGATAAAGTCGCACTCAAAAGTTAGACCTGACTTTGGCAAATAAGACCTAGTGATTGTTAGTGAATGGATAAAACTGCTTAATCGATGATTCTTGGGTACTCCAAGTGCTGAAAGGTCATTCCTGGTTTCTTGGGCTCCGAGTAAGGGATTGCTGGTTTCTGAGACCTGGAGCTATGGTCCCTGGCTCTAAACTCTCCCCTTGAACTTGGGGATGATGGTGAAGACCTCTCAGAGCTGACCAGCCCGGAGAGCAGGCTAATGACTGCTTCCCCATCTTACAAACCCAGCCCAAGTTGCTAAGACAGAGGTTATTTGCAGGATGTTATTGTTCACTCCTGAGTTAAACTTTAGGCTGATATGAAGGTCATTTACTTTACAACTTGGTTCCTCTGTCAAGGTCCGTCCAGCCCTGATGTGTAGCAGAGAATACAGCTCTCTTTGACCAGCCTGAGGGAGCTCCTTGCTTGAGCAGTAAGCAGGATTCAGACCCCCCTGGAGGCAGCAACGACACCATGGCTGAGTGGTCCTGCCTGAGCTTTTCAGCCAGAATACTCTCAAGCTGTTCCAGATCTTGGCTGGGCTGAGGACTGCTCCCCAGGAGTTCCACAAGCCCCTGGAGGCAGGGGAAGTGAAAAAGGGTGGACCCCCACTTGCCCCTGCCAGAAGAAATTCCTCTCAGGTTTCCCTCCTCACCCAGTAAAAAGATCAGTATGACAAGGTCCCCTATTCTGGGAAACCCTGCCTGCTCTTTGTTCTCTCCCGGGCTCCTCCCCAAACCATCCCCCCAGCCCTCCCCTTTCCAAGGAATGTCCTCAGGAAGCTCTCACTTTGTCATACCCAGGCTTCCACACAAAGGAGAAAGAACAGGCGCTCCCACTGTTGCACACAGACCCATGGAACTTGGCTGTACCCACCCCTGTGGGCAGGGTTACCTCCCCACCTCTCCACCCTGGGCTCTTGCTCGGGGCGACGAGGGGACAGGAACAGGGGGCAAGCACAGATTTTGCGACTGGCTTGCTCTCTCACACTTCTGAGAAGGACAAGCCAGGTCCAACCTGCTGTCCCAGGAGAAGGATGAAGGACATCAGGAGCCATTTCCAGCTGGAGCTCAGGCCATCTGACTTGTAAGAATGAACAGAGGACCAGTGTTTTAAGCTCTCATGTTCGGGGAACTTTGTTAGGTAGCTGTCAGAGGCAATTGATAACTGATACACACTTTTGAATTTTCCCAACAGGCCCTTCTTTGACGGACTGCACTGCAATTTTACTTATGACCGGAAGAGGATTTAGAGCCAGAAGGTACTGGAAGAAGAGAGAAATAGCCTTTCACTTGTTCTCAGTCTTTGTTTGTGGTCTCAGCCTCCCATGTCTCATGGCAGACGCTTAAATGGTGGAGGTGCTTACACACAAGGTGGAACAACCCTCTGGCTGTCTTCATTCGTGTCCTACTTTTCTTTAGAGGAGGGAGGCCGGCAATATGTCCCTCAGTCCCACAAGACCTGATTAGTGCTTGACATCTCCTGTTGATAGCCATCAGGCCTTTGGCCAGCACCATTTTGTGGCCAGACTGGATCACACGCATCACCCACACAGGGAGACAGGAAGTCACTTCTGAAAGAGATTCTGACACACAGAAGACAAGGTATGGAAGACAAGGTACAGACACCCTAGAGAAGCCACAGCCTGTCACCAAGTTGGTTTTACCCCCTCTGGCTTACACTTAGTCTGGGAAAATAGACCCCCAGGTGCTTAATGATGAAGACCACTGGGACAGGAACGGTCTAACACAGACTCAGCCCCACCACCTGTCTCACCACTCCAGACATCCAAAAGGCCTCCAGGGCACAGGCTCTCCTCTCTGATGGAAGAACCACTTACTGATAGCATCATCGTTTTATCCTTGACACCCCACATCTGTCCTAGGCTCGGGCTCTGCTCTCTGGGTCAGCTAGTTCTTGCTGGGTTCACAACCAGTTCCCACACCTCACTCCCTCTAACACGCCATATCTGTGAACCTATGTGAGGATCAGGTATATTTGTCTGCAAGCCAAAACCCGCCGTCACTTATTGCCACCATATTTTCTCTTTGGTTTCCTGTCCTTCCTTGGCCTCTTCTCCCCAAATCTGGAAGACTCTGGGTCTTCTATCTTCTCTGTCATAAAATCTTAATTCTACATCTTCCCCCCACTGTCTGCTCTCATTTAGAACATGTGGCAATTAGCGTTTCCTCGCTTCAACTGCATTTTGCTCCTCCTGAAAGCCTACCTGTTCCACAAAGAATTTCATCAGGAAAAGCCATGAATCACCTTGTCCCCCATTCTGTACTGAATTGTCTACGCCACTCACGCTATTGGATTTCAAGTTCCTCAACGGCCAGCAACTTTGCAATTGATTCAGCTTGTTTCCTCTGCTGGGCATTTCTGTGTCCATGTACTACTCCAAACAGAAAATAATAAGAGAGCAATGAGAGAGTAAAACCTCAAGGTATAAAATGGTCATCTCCTTAAAAGGTACTGAGAAAAACTGGGACATTGTGTATTGTGTCTGGTGTTTCTCAAAAGTGCCACAGAAGTTGCTTTGGACCAGTCCTAGTGTGCAGATGGATGGAGCTGGAGGCAGGCATGGGGACTACCGAAGGAAGGTGGCCTCTGAGCAGGGAAGGGTTCATCCCTGGCAAGATGGCCCCAGAAGTCCGTGCTAAGGGCCCGGCAAAGGATAGATGCTACGGGCTCCCTCCCAAGTCAAGGGAGGCAAGGCCAGTGTGCCATCCTGTACCTCTCTTCCTGTGTAACCCTCCTGCCCCTAATGCCACCCCTCCCCCACCCACTCCCAGCTCTTTATTTTCAGCCTGAGGATTGGCTGCCCAGGCATTCCACCCACCCCTGTTCTCCTCCCAGAATCTTCCCCTCCTTCATCTCACTGAAATCCCTTTCTATCAAACTACAAGAGCTGTAATTCACAGTCACTCAGAACTTCCTAGACTTGGAGCTCACATATTCCAGAGTTTAAATAAATGATCTCATTTAATCCTCTAGCAACCCTGCCAGGAAATATGGGTGATTATTACCTTGATTTTATGAACTAGGAAATTAAAGCCCTAAGAGTTCCTAATATGCCCAGAGTTACAACCCAGCTGACCTTTGGACCAGGTAGCCTGACTCTCAAACCCAATCCATGCCTTTCTATGGCTCTACAAGCCTTCTGGATAGTAACCTCAGCAAAGTATTTAGGCAATATAGCTCAGGAATGTGAGGCATTTGGAGTAGTAGAGGAGCATTCCTTTTAGCAAGGATCTTCTCAGCCCCTTGGAAAGCCCAGTGCTTGGCACAGAGTACGTGCTCCAAAGATATCTGTTGGACAAACAAATGAACGCCTTGTCAGCCTCCGTCTTCTCCAACCTGGGCAGAATTCTGTCCCAAAGTTACTTCGTCAAGATATTCTCTTTTTTTAAGATTTAAAAAAAATTTATTTGAGAAAGAGAGAGCACCAGTGAGGTGGGGAGGGGCAGAGAGAGAGGGAGAAGCAGGCTCTCCGCTGAGCCAGGAGCCCAATGTGGGGTTCGATCCAGGGACCCTGAGATCATGACCTGAGCTGGAGGCAGACACTTAACCGACCTGAGCCACGCAGGCGCCCCTGCTTTGTCAAGATATTCTAAAAGCCCCAGGGGGAGAACAGGACTTTACCCAGCACTAATTAGCCGTTACCTTCGTAGAAGAGTAAATGTAAAGTGTGCAAAGTACACCCATGTGTGCAAAGACATACTCACATTTACTGCTCCATAATCAGACTTGGCTATCTCTGGAGCTCCCCATTTCCACTGATGTTGAAAAATTTAGCCTTGTTCATTTCATGACAGCTTCGTCAATTTCTAAATTTCTTCTCCACCCCTTTGGGGTACTCGGTCAATGCCAACATCACTTCCCCATGCCTTCCCATTTCCCCTTTCCCCAAGGGGGATCTCAGATCCATGGAAAAGAACATTTCTTCTCTAAGACTGAAATTATTTTTGAATAAAATGTTTTAAAACCATAGTCCTGGTGGTAGTAAGTGCTCCAGGCTGGATAGAGACATATGCGTGAGTCTCTTGGGCTTGGCCCTGGGCTCCCCTGCCAGGCATGCACTGTGGATCCATGCCAGATGGGAGGCCCCTAGCCGGATCCTGGGGCTGGGCTGTGCCTGGCTTCACAGAGGGTTCCAGTGCTTTCTGCGATCCCTGCAAGACCTTCGATGCAAATACCTTTTGACAGAAGGGAGGGGCAGGAAGAGGGCCTTCCCTCCCAAGAACCTGTCACAGAGCCTACTCTCACTTATAGGAGCTTCACAATCACACTGACAGAGCCAGCTGTCTGCTAAAATCACCCCAACCTTCCTCCTTGTGTTGCACCCCGTATTAGTCAAGGGAACAAATAACCACCAACACTTTTGTGGCCTAACACAATCAAAATGTATGTCTGTCTCACCCAGAGCAACACAAGACTCCCTCCTTTCAACTCAGAGTTCTTCATTCTCCTGGCAGATGGGGGGAATCATGGCCAAGGCATTTCTGGTTCTTAAAAACCTCAGACCAAAAGTGGCGTGTTTCACTTCCACTTGTGTTCCGGGGACGGCTCTCCCTGCCCCACCTTCCTCGGTCCCTTCTTCAGAGTCGACCCAGTTTCCCTGGGTGGCTGCAGGGGCATCACAAGAAACCAGACACTCACGGGGAGGCCACACCCTCCTGGGCTCCAGGTGGAACTTTGGGGCTGCTTGAGAGCCTGAGGTTAAGAGTCCAACGTTGGTGACAAATAAGCCCGGGTTAAAGTCTCAACCCACCTCTGATATGCTAGACACCCTTGAGGAAGTAACTTGACTTGTGACTCGAGGGGCGGTATCAAGACACGCATGAAGCATGTAGCACGATATTTGGCATGTGGTACGTGCTGGATGAACACGAGCTATTGTGTTCCCTGTAGCTCTAGTCAGACTTCGTGGGCCAGAGCAAGGTCCCCAGGCCCCGTAGCATTTGCTTCTGGCCACTGGAACCATCCATATGGAACCCATTAGTTGGGGGAGAAGAGTGAGCGCCCTTGCCTCTTTCCCCTCCGCTGAGCCACCATTTCCAAAGGAAGAATTGAGGTAGAAACAGACGCAGGAAAGGAAAGACCGTGGCAGGGGACAGAGGAGGGTGACAAGCAGATAGAGTGGGCACAAGAGGGAGTGGGTGGGGGTTGGCCAGGAGTCTGAGTGAGAAGCAAGATCCACAGAGAAGACACAGGAGCTCTGGGGGGCATGCCCTAGGCTTCTCCCAGTCCAGACCCTGTCTACTTCTCAATGGGTACAGAACGGATATGGGTGCTGGAGATTTTCCTGTCCAAACTGGGTCCGGTAAAGATTCACCAAAGTATTCACCTCAAAAATGCACTCACTTATGTTGAGTGAAATAAGTCAGTCAGAGAAAGATAATTATCATATGATCTCCCTGATAGGAGGAAGTTGAGAGGCAACGTGTGGGGTTTGGGGGGTAGGAAAGGAATAAATGAAACAAGATGGGATCTGGAGGGAGACAAACCATAAAGGGACTCTTAATCTCACAAAACAAACTGAGGGTTGCCGGGGGAGGGGGTTAGGGAGAGGGTGGTGAGGTTATGGACATTGGGGAGGGTATGTGCTCTGGTGAGTGCTGTGAGGTGTGTAAACCTGGCGATTCACAGATCTGTACCCCTGGGGCTAATAATACATTATATGTTAATAAAAATTTTTAAAAAATAAGCAAAGGGGAAAAAAAATGCACTCACGATACCACTTGTGGGAGGTTGACTCATGTTCCGCCACCCACATCAGAAAAGATATATGGCCATCCTAACCTCTGGTGCCTATGAATGTGATCTGATCTAAAAATAGGGTCTTTCCAGATATCAGTTAAGACAAAATCAGCCAGGAGTAGAGGCATGAGCAGAATCTTCTGAGCCCGCAAGAAGGAACCAACCCTACTGAAGCCTTGATTTTGGACTTTTAGCCATCAGAGCTGCGGAAGAGTACATGTTTGTTGTTTGAAATCATCCGGCTCATGGTATTTTGTTACAGCAGTCCTAAGAATCGGACACAACACTCAGGCATTTAACAAATATTGTTACGAATCCTTCGGGTATTACGAACTAGATTTGGTTCTTGCCCTCATGAAGTTTGCAGTCCGGTGGGAGAAAGAGACATTAACCAAATAGTTCACTGTGAGAGTCCAAGGTGACTCCTCTCCCTTTGCCCCAGTCACGAGGGCAGAAATGGTGTCGTAGTCACTTCTTATCCCTAGACCCTAGCGTGGTGCTTGATTAAAGTTTAATTAAAAGTAGATCACATGAAGTTCAGCTATCTCATGATCAGTCTGTGTGCAGTGTCATGTTCAACGAAACACGGCCTCCAAAAGCCTTGAACAATGATGTAAGTCTTTAGGCAGGAATCCTGGAGAAGGTGGCAATGACGGCAGGGGCGGGTCCGGGGTTACAGGGCAAAGCACACAGCAGGAGTTCCTGAAAGTCCTCCTTAGGATTTCCTTCTTCAGAGCAGCAGCTCCAAATTCCCTAGCTCTCCACCTGCCTCCCTTTGGAAGCTTGCCCCAAATCTTGGTCTTTTCTCATGCAAAGAAATTTGACTTCTCAGATGGGATGGGAGGGAGATAAAGCAGAAGAAACTCTTACTGGCAGGAAACAAACTGAAGGTTGCTGGGAGGTGGGGAAGAGGGAAGGGGGAGGGATGGTGTGGCTGGGTGATGGACATGGGGAGGGTATGTGCTATGGTGAGTGCTGTGAATTGAGTAAGACTGGTGATTCACAGACCTGTACCCCTGAAACAAATAATACATTACGTGCTAATTAAAAAAAAGAAAAAAAGAAAGAAAGAAATTTGACTTCTCTTGGCTTCTCAGATAGGGTTCTGCTTGGATGCCAAGAGAAGAGGGAAGCTATTTGATATTTAGACTTCATTTCTTGTTCTTCTCATGGATTTGTGAATTACCATATACATGAGCAAACAGCCAGCTCCGAGGTCTCAGGTCTTTGCTTTTCACCAAGTAGGAATGTTTCTGAATTACTGAAGCAGGCCCAGAATTCCAACGCTATGCAAGAGCCCTTCTCCTAGGACAGGAAATTAACCCATCCGGAAAGTATCTCCAACCATTCGCTGGCTCGCCGTGTGGTAAACACTCTTGCATTTTCCTCCGCTCTGCCCCAGCTCACTGCTTGGCCAAGGTGCCCTGCTGGAGGGCCAGCAGGAAAGATGCTGGAGCGGGGATATACAGGTGTGCACACTTGGGGAAGTCCTTCTACTTCTCTCCGTCTCTAGCAAGCTCCAGAACACAGTAAACTTAGACCACAGCTAGCATCCAAAAAACCAACCAAAAAGCAGAACCTCCTTTCGGGAATCCTTGCAAGGTCTTTGTTGACCAGCGTCTAGTGATTTCCTTCAGCTCATCAGCGGTGCTGTGATCACAGTCTGCGCATGAGACTCACGGAGCAGCCAGTGTCCATCGAAGGGCAATGACCTGGACGCCACCCTCAGCAGCATCCGACCCAGCAGAAGCAAAATGGCCAATGGAGAAATTTCATACCTCTAGAACTGAACTTGTCGTGACTGATACCTCAGCCAGGGCCCTGGGATTTGCCACCCTCAGTACCTGAATGCCCGAAGTTCTAAAGTTTATTAGTTTATTAGGTATTCGTTACCATTATCCCACTCATAGTGGCTTCATTCAGTATGAATTTTGACGTCATATAGGCAGGACTTTTGTAAGAATGACCGTACTGATATACCATTAATTAATCATCTTCATTAATTTATTATTAATTAATATATATTTAAAGTGAAATGTTAACAATCAATTCATAGGTCTTTGATCCTTAAGCCACTGGCAGAGCCCTTATTATAATTATTTACGAACCGTGCAAGGTACTTTCAAATACTTTTATTCACAGGTTTCTCCCTGTCCCCTATCTATACATCAGTGCTGCCTTGCCAAATAGATTTGTCTAATCAATACCTCAGTGTCCTTATCTTTAAAGATGTCACCTTGTGTTTGCAGCTGTTAGCCCATCAATACACGTAAAGATTTCCGAGCTGCTTCTGTAACGGTGAAATGTATCATACCTTCATTTACACCACATTCATCTCAAGGACCATCCAGATAGGAAAAGCATCAGGATCTTTCCTATTAAACCATGAAAATGCTCCCTTGATTGCTTAACATACCTTATCTCCAAGCGGTCGATTCCGCAATAAACAAACTCATATTTTAAAATGTGAACATTAGAATCAGATTACGTTGAAGGAAATGATATGTTAAGGCCTAGGATTTTGTATGAGCCCATTTAGTATATCACCTCAAATAGCCCGATGACAGGTGAAAAATGAAAAACAATGCAGGTGTTTGTCATATTCTTACCAGACAATGGATACTATAAATATACAGAGCCCATCAGCTCTCTGGTGCAAATGGTGGAGAGAGACGAGACACACCAGCGCTGGAGAAAGAAAGAGATTCAGAAAGGAAACCCAAAATGGTAAATCACTGGTGTGCTGACACTTCTTGAACTTGACCTGAAAGATCTCAACAGCAAAAGAGAGTTATTTTTAAATGGGTCAAACTATAAACTTAAATTATGTGGGGTCTTGAGTTATGGACCCAAAGCAAAGGTGACATACATATATAATTATGAGTTAGACAACTCATTTTATTCATTTTATTAATTCCACTTCAGTTTTCGACATTGGATTAGCCCTCGATGTATTTAATTCCCAAATCCCAAGAGCAAATGCTGAATTCTTTCTTAGTCCATAGTGAGTGAGTGTGTGTGTGTATGTGTGTGTGTGTGTATAATGTCAGGTAGGGAATAGTTCATTGTAAAGTACAGAGTCCATATCAATGCCCATCTTCGTTGACTTTTATCAGGAAGGCAGTGTGAGTCTCCTTGAGATGATCTATCATGCTCATTTCCTCCATATGTTCTTTGCCCTATTGGAACAGGCACGAGATGATGGCAATCTCATGAAAATACAACATGATTTGTTTATTACTGGAGGTTTATTTAAGGCTGTAACCATGACCTGTATCCATTAGTAACCTTACAGGTTCTTAAAGCGACACTAAAACAATACCTGATTTTTTTTTTTAATTCTACCAAGCTTTAGGAAAAGCTCACGCAAAAGGCATTTCTTTGCACCACATCTCTCCTGCCTTCCCATCCCTTTTGACATTCATTTTGAGTTTTATCCACTTTTCCACAACAAGGTTTCAGGACTGTACTTCCTTTAGGAAATTAAAAAAAAAAAAAATGCTACAGTCTTTTTCAGGGAGTCGGAATTCTTTTTTTTTTTTTTAATATTTATTTATTTGACAGAGGGAGGGATTACAATTAGGCAGAGAGGCAGACAGAGAGAGGGGGGAAAGCGGCTCCCCGCTGGGCAGGGAGCCCGATATGGGGCTCAATCCCAGGACCCTAAGATCATGACCCGAGCCGAAGGCAGAGACTCAACCCACTGAGCCACCCAGGCATCCCGGGAGTCGAAACTATTATGATTCAACTTTGTTTTGAAATTTTTTTTTTTTTTTTTTTTTTACTAACATGGGGGGAAAAAACCCACAAATCCAGCTGAAAGTTTTTTTTTTCTTGTTTTCTCATGTCTACTAAACCCAAATCTACCACGTGTACCTGAGCAGCTGCAGTGTTTCCTGCATCCCCAGATTGCAAGTGGGGAGTGTAGTTTCTGGGGCGTTACTATGAATGTTGTATGGGGTAAACTCAATGCCCAAGGCACCCAGCGAAAAAGGAAGCACATATTGCATGGAGCACTGGGTGTGGTGTGTAAACCATGAATCTTGGAACACTGAAAAAAAATTAAATTTTAAAAATAAAAATAAAAATAATTTAAAAGAAGAAATTTTAAAAAGAAGAAGAAGAAGAAAAAGAAAAGAACAAGAAGGAGGAGGAGGAAGCATTCGACCAAGCACTTCCTGGGAAAGACCGCTAGCTGCATGGATTGAGAAGATGAATCAGGCAAGTCCTTAGAAAGCATTTACGGAGGAAGGCCTCAATTTTCAGGGCCCAAGCCAAAAGCCCTTACCTGAGCTGTCTGTCTGGATGACATAGACAGGTGCTGATCAGTACCCGGGGACTGAATTTGCGGTCCACAGAGCTTAACTCTGTTCAAAGCCTGTTACAGGTCTGCGAAAGAGACCCATAACGCAATGTGTTCCAAAAGTGTTTTCATTTCAGCATGAAAGTATTTCTTGTGTCCAGACATATGAAGCCAAACTGAAGACAGCTACATCCATTGTTAATCAGGGTTTGCACAAGGCAATAATGCTCCACAACTTGAGTGTTACCTTATGATTTCCCCAGGATTTAGCAGTTATGTTAGGGTGAGGCTGGAGACTCCAGGGGCATCATTTCATGTACCATGGAGCCCTGCCACTGAGAAACACACCAATTCTCCTGCCAAGGAAAATGAGCCTTGGCTTTTCCAAATCATGGAAGTCATTCTGGAATATGAAAGTACACTGATGGCTGAATTAGTTTTCTCACCTTCTGTATGAGTTTGCAAGGGCTACGGTAACAAAATATCGCAGAGCAGTTGACTTAAACATTAGCAGAAATGTATCATCTCACTGTTTCAGAGACAAGCAGTACAAGGTCAAGGTGTTAGCAGAATCCGTTCCTTTTGTGGGCTATGAAGGAAGGACCCCTCTCCTTGGCATGTAATGGCTACCTTCTCAGTGTCTCCCATGGTTTCCTCCATGCATGTCTATGTCCTAATCTCCTTTTCCTATAAGGACACCATGCCAATTGGATTAGGGCCCGCCTAATAACTTCATTTACCTTAATTACCTCCATAAAGAACTTGTCTCCAAATACACCCACATTCTGAGGTCCCAGGGGTTAGGACTTCAACAAGTGAATTTGGTGGGGGGGACACAATTCAGCCCATAACACATTCCTGAAGGTACTTTGATGTCAGAGAGCACAATCTTTTAGATGCTTTGTTTCTGGTTTTCTCCATAAAAGACAAACAAATCGGAGATTGGGTTTGGGGGAACTAGTCCACGCCTGTGTCTCTTCGCCAACTCCTTTAAACTCAATAGAGTTTTTAAAAACCCCTCAAATACTGTATTTGACCAGAACTAGAAAACCACAGTACTAAGGAGGGATAGACCCAGGTGTGGGTGCTAAGTGCGCGACAGAGTTCCCAGAATCACATGCTGGCTGCTTGCCAAGGCTTGCAGAGCCTGGAGCAAAGCAGGACCTTTCCCATGGGGACCTAGCCATTAAAGCCATCTTAATGATAATAATACCTACAAGACAGGAACTACGGGGCGGCGGGAATATTCAGAAGAGCCTGCCTTCGTCACCGTCACCGGATGAAGGAAACATGGTTCCACCTGGAAAGTGAACCACCTGACAAAAGAGTCTTTGGTTTTTCTTCCCATTGCCGAAGGGCAACAGGGAAGGCTCTGGGACAGTCCTTCGAGAACGGGATTTTCTGCGTTCGTTAAATACAAGCTCAGTAACAAGACCGTCTAGCACCCCTCAGTCAGCTTGTCTTGAATCCAAATGAGCAATATTACTTAGTTGCCGCTCTTGCTCAGAAGAAGTCTTATAATCTTCAGAGATTTGTAACCTGCCCGCACAAAAGAACTATAAATTATGGGCTTCTGTTCCCAATCTGGCAACTTTTCCCTTGCACTTCTTCTCTGCACCCAGATTGGAAGAACTGCTTAGAAGCAATGGGGAATAGCACTACAAGGGAAGCAGAGAGGTTTCTTGTCAAGGAGATGGAGGAGACTTCCTTCAGAGATGGGGAAAGCACCTTACAACTGTTTGATCCAGGGGACCCTGTGAAGTAAGCTCAATTTTTAAAAGAAGGTTAAAGCATCCCGTTTGAATTTATTAATAAAAGAGTAGGTTGACTATTGAAATCTTCCCGAGAAAGCACAAAATGGACCATCCCAAACTCAGCAAAAAGCCTAAAACACCATCTGTTGCTATGTTGAACCATTTGGGGGGTGGGGGGCAGCGGGAAGACAGCTGACAAATTGGGATGCACTCTCAGACACCCAAATACCCAATGTGAGTCCTCTGCTTGGGAGCCTTAAAGGAGAAAAGGAACTTCCTGGACGCCTAGTCGGGATGCCTGGATCTTAAAAATGTGTGAAAGCCTGTCAGTGGCACTCTTCCACAACGTTACCGAAGCAAGAGAGATTAAACAAAGGTGTCAGAAGAGTTTGGAATGAGGACTGTCTCAACACTGCTTCGAAAGTATTTCTCCCTCCCGAAACACGCACAGCTGTCATTTCACAGCTGATTATCTGTGCAACTATTAAATGGAAAGTACATTTTTTAAAAAGATTTTATTTATTTATTGGACAGAGAGAGATCACAAGTAGGCAGAGAGGCAGGCAGAGAGAGAGGAGGAAGCAGGCTCCCCACCGAGCAGAAAGCCCAATGCGGGGCTCAATCCCAGGACCCTGGGATCATGACCTGAGCCGAAGGCAGAGGCTTTAACACACTGAGCCACCCAGGCGCCCCTGGAAAGTACATGTAAACCATCCTGGAAAACAACGCACGCCTTTGAGGTTGCCCCAGCCATGCCAGAATTCAACTTCACTGCAGAAGTGTTTCGGGGCGAAGATGTGCCTACAAACAAAATACTTTCTAAAACGCAACACTTGGGAAATTTTGGCTTTGTCTTCATCTGGGGCATCACGCCCTTGGCACCAGCCGCCACGGTCTCTCAACGTCAATGTCCTCCTCAAACAGGAACATGCATGAGCAGAGAAAGGCTGTCGGCAATGGAGGAATGGCCTCCCCGACCCGTGGGGTAAACAGCAGTTTGATTAGATCATCCGGCCTTTAATAAGGAGGAACAGGAGCCGCAGAACACCACCAGACCAAACGTGCTGGCTTTGCAGCCGGAAGAGAAAACACTCCTCCAGCCTCAGCGGCACATCTCCCTGGGTTGTCCCCGCGACTTCAAGTTGACCCACAATGACAAAGCCTCAAGGGAGCCCTTAGCACACTCGCTGACAGCGTCGTCCTGTCTGTGATTTTTACGGTGACAAGAGCGCTGCGGCCCCACGCTGGCTTTTCGGCGCCGCTCTCCGCAACTCCGCAGCCGGCCGCTGTGCCCGGAGCAGCCGGTAGGTGGCGCGCCAAGCTACCGACTCCGCCTCGCCAGCCGCGAGCAGCTTGGGCCGGCGATTTTGATTCATAAAAAACATAAATTCTACTTGATGAACAATAATAATAAAGGCAATGGAGTACTGGGCACCATAGAGATGAAATTTTAAAGCCCCGAAATCAAGTTATTTGGGATTATTTAATTTAATTTACTAAATTTGAATAACTGTGCGATGTAATGATGCATGGCAGGCCATTTAAATTTTATAGCTTCTAAATGCTTCTCTTTAGGGTGATTGCACTCAGTTGCACGGTCGCCAGAGAACCCTGTCCCCATCTCCAAGCTGTGTAAACAAATTGAGGAGAGAATAATTACACACTGGGAGGAAGGCAAGGAGGATCTCTTAAGGGAAGAGAGAGAACCCCGGCTACAAAATGTCTCCCTTTCTTCAGGTTAATAAACTACCTCAGAAGAACTCAAAGACCAGTGTCAAAGATTTTATTACTCTTAGCACAACAGCTAAGCCTAAGCTGAGAAGCTCTTTTTCAGGTGCTTCTTGAGGTAAAATCCTCATTTCGTAATAAAACAATTAAGATCCATAACAATCTTTATAGTCACATCTAAATGTGTTAAGTCGGTGAACGTACACCTCTGTAGCTTCTCAACCGACAAATTGGGACACGGCAAAATCTGGGATTTCTGTTCATCCTCTGCTCCATGAACATTTTCTGCAAGCAGATGTAAAAAGCCCTTTGATAAAAATGCAGGCCCACGTGTTCGTCGGCGAGGCCCCAGTGCACACACTCTGTGTTTGCAAAATGTGCGTGCGTATCTGCAGAAACCTAGGGAGTTGCACACCCACAAGTATTAATTCAAATATCTGCGGGTGTGTGCACGTAGATGGGCAGAGAGATGCTGTCTGTGCACCACTCTTCTCTATTGTTTTCAACATAACTGATTCTGGCACCCACTCTTTAGCACTTTGGAAGGGCCTTCATTAGCACTGGGATAGTATCCAAAAAGAATCCAGAAAAATCAACACATGGCTGCTCTTGTTCTCACGATAAATGACAGCTTTGGTGGAAAACAACAACAGTCAAGAAGCAAAACAAAAACCAAAAAGCAACAAGAGTAGCAATAACATGAATAGAGGAAGTCAGACATCACTAACTCAGATTTTTTTAAAATTTTAATTTATTTATTTATTCCATTTTTACAACTTTCTTCCTTTGCCACTAAGCCTCTGGGTACTTCCACTCAATTAAAAATATAAATAGTGAAAATATCTTAAGGACCCTGAGAAGGGGAGGGGGGACAATCACGCAGTCTTATGTCTCTTCATTGACACAGACATGCCCATTATAATCTTAAAATATGTGAAAGCATGTAAGTGGTACATTTATGTAATTTTACCGATTATGGTACGGCAAAGGCTCCCCATGAAACTACCCCAGCCCCCAGACTGAACGCTGTCCCCTGAAACATCTGCACCAATAAGCCTCAATTCTTTGGAACCAGAGTTCTGAAGAGATGAGCCTTTCCTAGAAAAGAGAATCTCCCTAATTACCTGAAAGTCTTATCTCAGAATCACTAATAGGAACTCTTAGGTCATTTGGAAGCCATGAGAATGTGTAGGGAAAGCAGTAATCTCTAAACTAATCAACAACTCCATACTACCCAATGTGAGTGTGTATGAATATACCCTCACATGATGCCTTCATAGGTAGATAATAAATCACACTTTAAAGAAAAGCAGTCATCAAACTACAGAAGACTTTGATTCAAAGAGTTAATTCCTTCGCACTTCAGCTGTCAAAACAATTGCAGAGAACTGCACTGTGCGTGGCCCTTTAAGGCTAGTGGCTCTCCCCGGGGAGACCAGAACTTGAGGGGGGAAACCCCGTGGGTCTTCAGAGAAGAGAGGTTTATAGTGCTATTCATTCCTCCATTAGCCCCTTGCCTTCCCTTTCCTCAGTTTCTCCAACTTTGCGAGCTGTTTGTACCAGAGGGTCTTGACATTTTTCAAGGACAAGAGGGGAGTGGTGAAATGATATGAAGAAGAAGAGGAAGAAGGAGGAGGAAGCAGAAGAGAGGGAGGGAGAGGGGAAAGGGAAGAGGAAGAGGAGGAGCCCTGCACAATGCTGGTGGTGAGGGTCCAAAGGAGGAAAAAGCTGTATGTGAGTAGGTGCAAAGAGGAGTATCCAAAAGAGCCAAACTTTAAGCTTAAGACATCCTGGAAGTGTGGCTCCGGAGTAAATCAAAACACAGGAGTAGCCAGAGATGGTAGATCCCAGCAGACAGGAAGCAAAGCATCTCTAAATTAATCCATTCATCCCACAAATATTTATTAAGTGCCTCTGATGTGACTGGCACAGTGCTAAGCACCAGGCATACGAAGGTAAACCAGATTTTCCTTCTCAATGCCTTTCTTATGTAGAAGCACGACCACCATTTCATCTTTCAACTCTGTCAGTGCATGAAATCCTCTCATTCAGGCGGCAGAGGTTGAAAACCTGGTGAGTCTGTGCAAGGAGAGGAAACTGAGTCCCAGAGCACCAGGGTGGTGTGTGCCTCATGGCACCTTAAACCATCTTCCTTCCTCTGGCTGATCACTGCACGCCGAACACACACCCTCTGAGGGTCTCAGTAGTTACTCTGTACCATAGCCCGAGTATCTGTTGACAACAGTTCATCCTTAGAAGCAGCTCCATTTTATCCTATTGCTGATAATTATTATGAATAAGCTAACACAATCTCATGTTTGACACAATTGTCTCACTCCCCAAGAAGGGCCAGAGAGCCGATTGAAAGGTTTCCAGAAGGAGGAATGATTCCAAGTAGTACTGAAGCTACTTCTCAACAGCCTATTCAACAACCCTTCTCTCTTTCGTCTCCCCCAAGATGAGGAGAGAAGCAGCCCGGTGTTTGGCAGGGAGACCAATGTCAACACTCTATATTTACTTATTTATTGGCAGTTTGGAAGGCAGCCACCATTTATGGTCCTTCATTCCCAAATAGAGGGAGCGATGATTCCTGCCAACAATGTCTCCACGCCACCTGACTGCCCTCTCTCTACACAAGCCAAGAGGGGAATGGGTCCAGGATGTTTGCTGTTGGCCGCCATATTTATAACACTTTGAATGCTGCCTGTACTCTGAAAGACCCCAACTGGAGAAGAGAGCGGGCTGCAACTCCCTGACATGGTTTAGCTCTCACAGAAGCAAGGTTCAGAAAGTCCACACCCACCCACACAACCCCAGTATTGATGTTCTCTTTTGGAAGTGTGATGTAAAGACCTTGGAGAGAGTCCCAAAGAGTCTCATGTATACATGGATGGTGATATGTTTGGGAAATTGTCCTTCTGAGAAAAGAGCAAATAAACTGGGTTTATTTGAGGAGCAAGAAGACATAGCTAGGATTGGGGTGCAGGACCTAAAACAGTCTTTAGAATTATACTGGGAGAGTAAGATTGTTTTTGAATGAGAACAAGCAGAGGTTTTCAACTTCTAGCACAGCTAGAACAAAAGAAATTGGAAAATTTAAAAACCAGATGGGCCATTAGGGGTTATCTGGTCTAACCTCTTCATTTAACAGATGATGCAGTTTATTTTTTAGGACAAGATTCTGGACTAGATGTAGGTCCCCTAAGTCCAAATAGAGGGCTGGATTCTCACAATTGACTGACACCCACACTAGAAGGATGAGTTTAGACATTACTGAAAGCACAGACACATGTCACCGAAGACACTCAAGCCACAAGTTGAATTCTAGATCAAAGTAAGCAAATTTGTTCAGTCAGGAGCGCAGCACAGCCCAGGGCCAGGCATCCAGAGACCTCCTGAGAGCCTTACTATGGGATAAGACAGCTCTTAGGAGACAAACTCTCATACTGCTTTTGAAAGCAACATGGCTGTGGCAGTGGCAGGTAGGGCAAGTTCAACGAGTCGAGGGCCTAGGAGAGTGTGGTTTTTTATTCATTGTTGGACCAAGCCTAGTTAGGAAATCCAGGGAGCCTCCAAGACAAGCAGCTCAGCTGTGGCTTCCCAAGTTGTCCACACTTACGGGCAATTTCATGGGAAGCAGGTTGTGGACACACTGTGTAAGCTACAAAAGCTCAGTTGGCCTCCACCTCGGCTGCGGCATGAAATTTCCCGTTTGCTCCACAACCTCTGAATTCAAAGCGAAATTGCCACCAGCTGTGCTTTTAGCTTTCTCCATTGCAAGGGAAGAGCAAAACATCTCTGTTGATAATGTGGGTGGAAGGAAATTTAGGGAACCCCTCTTCAGCTGAGAGTTAGTCAAGGTTGACCAAAGTCAAAGTCAACCATACCGCTGGAGTGGTCACCAGCTCTCAAAGATGATGTCCTACGGAGTCCAATAAAAACGGAATGGTGAGACTGGGCTAGAGGTCAAAAAAAACTAGAGAGCTTATCTTTCCGTTAAGACAGTATACAATCAAGATACAAGTGTTTCTCCAGGAGAAATGTGACCCGGACACTGTCTGAGGTTTAGACATTAATTAGTGTGGCAGAAATTAGGTAGGTGACAGCCTTTCAGCTTCTGAAACACTTCGCTCTCCTTTTCACCCTGTATCTTATGCACACCATACCCACCCCCACTAGGTCAACTCCTGCTCATCCTTTAAAAGCCGACACAAATTTATCTTCTCAGTGAAATCCCCTAGTGTCTCCAAAATCGAATGAGGTGCTCTGTCCTCCATGATTCCAGATATAAAATAGTATGTTTTATACATATATACTTAACACTGATCACATTAAACTCTAAGAAATAGTAAGAAGGGAAGATAACGGAGCTCTGGGGTCAGGGATAAGAAACTCTACACCCCACTCTTCCATCAACAAGCCCTGTGTCCTTAAGCAAAGTATCCAATCTTCCCAATCCTTAGTGCAAGTCTATCTATACAATGGGGACAATAATGCCTACTTTGGAGTATTCTTGTGAAGATAACAATGTGATTGGCATCACACTGGGCCAGTGTCAGGGTCAGTACTCTATAAATAATTAGTCCCCTTACCTTCCTCCTCCCTCCAAAGGCAAAACCTTGCCTTTCATCATGTGTCCTCAGTGTTGAGCATGGAACATACTAGAACATTCTCGAGACCTAATACATGTCCTCATCAGTGATTATGATAACTAACAACAATCAGGGGCCAGTTTTTAATGATATAATGTCAGGCTTAGAAAGGAGCCTAAACCAATAGCCTTTGACCTGATGATCATTACAGAGGAAGGTCAGCATGGACAAGTAGGGGAGCGGGAATGGGATAAGACACCCCCCGGCCTACTCCCAGGTCAGGATTCTCCCACTGCTCCTCGCTGCCAGCTCAGGCTCCCCTGCTTCTCGGTGCCGTGGACACGAAGCTGCGTGGGCCTTCCTGGGGATACACGACAGCCGGCCTCTCCGCCCCTCGACCTGGAGACCGGTGCCCAGCCTTGGTGGCTGTTCGAATATGAACCCCCTCCAGCTATTCGTGGTTAGAGGCAGTTTCTCATCATCCACACTAACACGGCTTCATTCAAATTGGAAATGATAGATGATTAACAGGCATGAGAAACCGTGTTGTGCTACATTCAGAAAGGATGCAAATGACAAAAACAGGCTGCCTTCTGGCTAGGCAGGGAAATGGCGTAGAGCGGAGCGCACCCGGCTCCTTGCACCTCCGCGTCTGGCTAGACGGTTTTACGGCATTTAGCTGCGCCGCGCGAAGGCACCCACGGCATACCATAACTCTCGCAAAACAGCGTTTTCATGTGCTAATGGCAGCTGAATCAGAAACACATGGATTTAATTTCCTTCAAAATACCCCCGGGTACAAAAATCAATGCAGGCGAGCCATTTGGCTAACTGTACTGGGGGCTTTTCCGAGCCCCAAAAATGGCAAGAAATGGCTGGAGAGGGCTGGTGAGCCCCAAATCCCACCAGGCTCAGCCCTCCCCAGGCACGGCCCTGGCCCTAATGCGATGTGAAGCCCCGGCTGTCTTTTTGGAGCGAGGCAGGTGCTTGCTGCGCCGTACCTTGCCCGCTGCCATCTCCGCGCGTTTCCGACTTTCCGCTCTCAGTTCATTTGCTCAGCCTCTCCCGCCACACAGCCATCAGGGAGAGCTCATTTTGGCAGCAGACCGGGATCCCTGCCTGAAAGTTGATAGAGGTTGAGCTATTTGCAGAAATAATGCTTTCCAGACGTACTAAACAGTACCCCTCTTTCCAGATGGAGTGCCATTAGTTTGCTTCCAGCCATTTCCTCACCTTCTGGTATACTTGTCAGTTCTCCCATATGCACCACAAGCCTTCCGTATTCCGGGGAATCTCAGAAAACTGCTCAGACCCTCAGCTTCTCATCACTTGCACGCACACACACGCACACACATACACACACACTTACACAAGCCTTGGCTTTTATGTATGCATATACAGTTTTCTTCCCCCCGCTCCCCCTACACGCACTCCCCACCTCCTGGGAGTCACCGTAGATTTTCAAGAGAGCTAATCACTAAATGTGATAGTTGAGCAGCCCAGGGAATTAGACAGGCTCAAATCGGTGGGACATCCAAAAAGTCCCTTGGCTTCCCAGGGGTGAGGGGGTGGGAGGGGGTGTTTCCACCAACCCTAGTCAACCATGATGACCTTATCCACATTGCCTCTTGGTGGCCTCTAGTTTTGAATGTCAGAAGTGAGCCCTTGGTGAAGAGGCTCCTCCCTGGAGAGGAGCCCAGAGGCTTTTTCCTCCCAAAACAAATCTTTTGAGAGCTGGATCAAGCCTCTTTGTGCCATGGCTGATATCTAAGATACTTTGTTTGGACTGTGAGACCCCAGAATATCACTGCCACGTGCATTTCCTTACTGAGAAATTGTCCCGCTTGCCATACTGTATTAGCTCTGGGGGGATTAAATATGTCCAGGCCAGAAAGCAGGTTACTTCAAGCAGGTCGTATACTGAGCTCCTTCCCGGCTCTGCGATCTGATGCTCTCAGGAGTCTGGACGTGACTTTCATGCACTTGGGTCTTCAGCCCGGCGGTCCAGTGGAGCATTGCTCTGCACGGGTGGCAGCCCCGTATGGAAACCGTCCTTGTTTCTCTACATTTTGCCATTCTACTTCCTTTTCTACTTCCTTCCTGAAACTGAGCTTTCTTTTTCAAGGAGGAAAGCAGAGAGGGAAAGGGAATGTTCTATAGGCATGCAGAGTTTCCCTGTCCCATTGCTCTCGTTTCTTGTCCCTGAGTATGTTCAGGATGGATATGCTTTCCCCCCAAAATCTAAGGTCTAGTCTGTTTCCATTCTCACAGAGTAAAGACCCACACATCCTGGAGCGGTTGAAGGAATCAGGGTTAGCTTCTCAGAAGAGCCTGACATTGAGTAGCTCTCAATTCTACAATATACCCTGAAAGTCAGGTTGAACAGCCAAGGCCAATTACTAAACCTGACAAAGACAAGATACAACAGAAAATGCATTAAAACAAAATACAAGTCATTGGCTATAACCAATACCTTCCTCTTCGACTCTTCAATTATTACGGAGTCAGAATATCCTGTGTGACTTTGGGCAAGTTACTTAATCTCTCTGTGCCTTCGATTCCTCACCTATATAATGGGGCTAACACTAGTAAATCCCTCCCAGGTCTGTTGTAAGGATTAAATGAGATAAGGCATATAATGTGCTGAGAACAAGGTTGGAGGGTAGTGAGCAGTCTCTAGGTATAGGCTCACAACCAAACCATAAATTTCCTTTCTACCTCCAGGAAATCTTCCTTCCCATTATCCTCGACGCATTTCAGAACTGGAAAGACCTTAGCTTTCAAGCTGGCAATTGCCACTGGTAGATTTGATATTTATCACACTTCTTGGGTCATTGTCACTGATGCTCTTGTCTTTGTGAGCTGAGTTACTCATGATTAGGCTTGTTCCCAAGAGATATGGTCCTCAGTGATGAGCGGCTTCTCCTGGAAGGGCACTGTCCTGGCCATCTCAGGGAAGATAGCACCCAAAAGCCACAACCAAAAGCTTTTTACAAGTTATGGCAATTTTTCTGAACATTTCAGAAAGTGCCTTATTGCTTATTTGATGTGTCTGTACAGTTTACCAGTACAAGTCGACCCGTCCATGCTCATTTTGTCATGCCTACACTCTTTCGTTTTCAGAAGTCCCCAAAAGCAAAATATTGCCCTCTCTGACTCTTTTTACTACTGCTGTTGATAACCTCAAACCAGGCTTCTGATTATACTGCGAGCCTTGCTCATTAATGCGGGGATGGGTTGCAAAGCAGAAAGGAGGGGTATCCGTTCAGCCTGCCATGGGAATAACCAGTTGATCGGCAAGACACACCAGCTCCACGAGGGGGAAATACCTTCAACAATTCCATCAACATCGATTTACTTTAACCAGGTGATATTTTAATGAGCCAACCCCAGCGCTCTCTGGGTGACATGACTTCTCACACTAAGAGAGCCCACCTCCTTTAAAAGGAAAAAAAAAAAATCACAAAGAAAGCCAGAGAATTGACACTTGCAGATGAGTCTAATTCCCTTTGTCCTGTGGACATGCGCTGTGTTGGGAGAGCTCCAAGAGCATCGGGCTGATTTTTGCTGTCATCGGAACTGACCCTCAGGCCCCCAGGAGGCCCACAGCCTGTCTGCTACAGTGACAGGGAAAGGAGCCAAGCTTCAGCTTGGGGTCCTCAGATGTGTAGCACAACAGGCTACGTCCAATCCTGACGAGGGCAGCTGGATCGCATGAATTTTTAAAGTAAAACCACTGATTTTGGCTGGGGCTGGGGTGGGGGTGGGGAGAGGGGGTAGCAGGGCTGGCTTTTTCCCCCTGTGAAATCCCCACAGAAGAAACGCACGGACCCAGCATGTTGATTTTGGCAGCGGCACACACGGTCCCTCTGTTCTGAAGATGAGCTGACACGTGCAGATTTGCAGATCAGCCGTTTCAAAAGGTTAATTAAATATTACCATTGTTTTCCGAGCTATTAATGTATGTTCTTTCTTCATGTGAAAGGCTTCTCCCCACTCAAAAATCAGGGTTTGGATTTACCTCCCAATCCCTTCCCCTTTTAAAACCTGGAAAGAGAGAGACTGAGGGGCCTAGAGAAAGAGAGAGAGACTGAGATTCCCAGGCCAGAGGCAAAACATAGTTTAGAGCTGAGGAAGGAGAGACTATGGCTGGCATTATCTGAAGCAGAGCCCAAGAAACACATTCTCAGCTGCAGCTGGGGAATAGAGTGATGTCATTCGAGGAAGGTTCTAGAAAGGGGCAGGAAGGAACCCCTGGTCTTTCCACCTTTATTTATTTGCCGACGTAATTGACCATACTGGAGCTCAGGAACATGGCAAGCCTTGGCCTTTGGTGGTTCTGGGGGAGGGTCGGCAGGTGCGCCCGGCACAGGGCCCATGAGGGCTGAGGCAGGGAGACATCCCACTTTGCAACGTCTGTCTGTCCCCTGCCACTTCTAAATGATGTGGCTTTCTCTCTGCCTGAGGCATCCAGAGGCTGGCAGTACAAGGCTTTCCTGTGAATGGAAGAGGGATTCCAAGATGGACGACAAGGGATAATAAGACAGAGGTCAGGGAGAGGACAAGGTTTCTCTCCGGCAGGAAGTGCCACCCTCTGTGACTTCAGTTTACAAGAACCCTGAGCCAGGATGAGCACAGCAGTCTGCAGGAAATCTCTCCAGACAACCCATCTTCCAGGGCAAGCAGGACATGTTTTGTTTGCAAAGTAATAATGCCTCCCTAGATGTGGGGAGGAGACAGCTAACCTAACAGTGTAATGAATGGAAAACAAAGAGGTGGAATGAAGGCAGGTGATGGTGGGATGCTGCGGGCAGGTTGGGGTCTGGCACAGATGGAAAGAGGAAGGGAGACAGCCAGTCCCAAGTCTGGTCATGGATAAAGCTGGAAACATATTCACGCACTCGCGCCTACCCCGGATATCGGCCTGCCCGCCCATCCGTATAGATACCAGGCAGATTGAAATTTCATCCGCAGAGGGCTACACAGCAGCAGAACACGGTGCTTACGAATGCAGAAGACCTGGGCTAAAAGCCCATCTCCATCACTCTCTGGCTGGGTTTCCTTGAGGTTTTTCATTCCCTAATGTTTCCATTTTTTAAGTACAAATTGCTATACTGTAGGGTTGTTAAAATGAACAATAACAAAAAAGTACAGAGGGGGTCCAGTGTCCGATAAGTGCTCTTGAAATAGGAGGAAAGAAAGGGAGAGCAAATCCTGGACAAGCAGAGGGGAGAGGAGGAGAGTACCAGAGGAAGAGGGGGAACACAGAAGGAGAGGGCATAGATACCTTCGCCCTTCTGGAACCATCTGTTAGCATGCCATCCCAGGGGGTCGTGGGTACAGCTTCCTGGATGAGCTCAGCCCAGTCTCCTGCAGTTTTGACCCAGTGTCCTGTCGGCTGTGATCTGACCCAGTGTGGTCTCCCTTACTGGCAGGATCACCTTGACACCCTACTCACACCCAGAGCTGAGTCCCTACACACGTGTACAGCTTGGTGGTAACCAGGCAGGCTGGGATGGAAGGTGCAAACGGAAATGCGGGCTTGCGGGGGCCAAAGTCCTGAATGAGGAAGGACAAGCACACGTGTCTTCAGCATGTGTAACTGCTGAGAGACCGCCTCCAGAGAGCAGTGCTGAATTTCCTGGAAGATTGGTGCCTGAGGGACAGGTGTGAAAGGGAAACCCCATCACCAAAAGGGGGATTTGGGGCTGTATTCAATCCAACCAGGTACATACTGAGACCTAACACATGCTGGACCCTTAATAAAAAGTTGGAACACATTGGAGAAGCCCCTGACCAGGTCTTCTCCTCATGGAGCTTCTATCACAACACAAAGGAACAGAGACTGTGAATCAGAGGCCATGGTACTGGAGAGTAGAGGATGGGATCAGGTGCTCAGTGCCAGGGGAGAGATCAGGCTGAAAGCCCATTCCAGGCAGAAAAACAGCTAGTCCAAATAGGCAGGTAAGGCGGATGCCCTTGGAGTTGCCTGCTTAGCCTAGTAACCACCCCACCCCCACCCATGAGCAAGTGAGCAGTAACGAGGACATGATATAACCCACTGGCCATCACTAACTGATGTAAAGGTAGACAGAACCTCAATTCCCTGGCTCTGGGCCAACTGGTCTAGAAGCAGACTCCTGACTAGGGTTGCACCATACTTAACAAATAAAAATATAGATGTCCAGTTACATTTGAATTAGGGTAAGTATATCTCATGTGACTTTTGGGAGATAGTTATAACTTAAAAATGATGGATTATTTCTCTGAAATTTTAATGTATTTGGGCAATCCCATATTTTATCTGGCAACCCTACTCCTGACCCAACCGGGATCCTCAAGAGAGTTACTTCTGTAGGATGCAGTTAAAAGAGAACTGAGTCAGCCTCTCTCCAGGGGCTGAAAGTGCAAGATGTTTTCCACCATGTGAAGAAAGCCAACCGACCAAAAGAGAGAATCAAATGAAGTCAGAAGTCAGTGAGAAGCAGAGACAAAGGGAGCAAGGATACTGGTGGCATTTGAGGCCCAGTCTTCTCCCTGCCCTTCTTGTAGCTTGGTATTCTGCTCTATTTGCTGGACCCTACTCTCCACCCACCTCACCCTCGCTCCCAGCTCCTAGAGACAGGGAAGAAAGCAGAGGCATTTTAATTCATCAGCTCAAATAAAGTCAAGCAAACACACCTTTAGCACAATAAGGCCAGAGTTACCATGTTAAATGGTATGCGATCAAAGCCATATTACAAGAAGAAACACCATTTCTTACATATATCAGATAGGGTGTTCTTCAAAAGGAAATTGATCCTCAAGATGGTGAATTATACTTCTTTTCCAAATTTAAGGAAAACACTAGCCAGAATTGAAACACACACTTCTCCCCACCCCACCTTTTCTGCAGAGCCCAAAGTTCCCTTGCAAACCAAGCAGAAAAGCTCACTGATAGAATACAAATACCTAAAGAGCCTAAAATTTGTATCACAAATTATTTGCCATAAATCATAGACCCCAGGTGCATATCCCATAAAGAGGTTCTATAAACCAGAAAGAAAAACATGATGGGCACCTCTCTCCAAAAATAGGCAGGGAGGTATTTGCAAAAGAAATATAAATTTTTAATAAAAATATGAAAAAAATTCTTCAGACTCATTACAAAGCAAATAAATATAAACAAAAACATCGAAATTCCCTTTTAGACTATTACATTGGCAAATGAAGTAAATTAGTTCTACTGAAAGCTAGCCAGGGTGCAACAGAGTGAGCACTCTTTTGCGCTAGTGGTAAATCCCTAATATATAGTATACCAGTGGTATATCCCCTGTGTGCAGTACACTAACAGTATATCCCTAATGGGCAGTTTACTAAGAGTAGATCCCTAATATACATGATACCAGTGATATATTCTTAATATGCAGTATACTGATTGTATATCCCCAATATACGAGGGACTTCTGCAAAATAATGAATGACAAAAACCCCAATAAGAAAAATGGGCAAAGGGTTTGAACAGGCAATTCACAGAAGAGATGCTAGTGGTCAGAGTAGGTTGGATAGAGACATACATTTCCATTTAGATGGGGATTTGAATTTAGATAAGCGCTCCTCCTCACAGTCAGGGAAGGTCAGGACGAAATGAGATACCAGTTGTTGGCCTCTGATATCATAAGTATTGATAACTTCTATTTCTGGGAAGGGCTTTGGGGAATAGCCAGTCTCACACAGGCTATTAGTAGGTGCATAAATATTCCTACACATTTTTAAAGGATAGTTCAACAATATCTATTTTTTTTTTAAGATTTTATTTATTTATTTGGCAGAGAGAGAGGGTGAGAGAGGGAACACAAGCAGGGGGAGTGGAAGAGGGAGAAACAGCTTTCCTGCTGAGCAAGGAGCCCTATGCAGGGCTCAATCCCAAGACCCTGGGATCATGACCTGAGCCGAAGGCAGATGCTTAACAACTGAGCCACCCAGGAGCCCCAGTAATATCTATTTAAAGCACCTGAAATCTCTGACATCTCTCTGTTTCTTCCTTAAAGATAGAAAACTATTGTTTACCCCCCTCTTCGTAAAAGGAAATTCCCAATTCTTACTATCTCAGGAAATAATTGTTACCCTGTGGTCCCCTCTTCTCTAATTTAAGAAACACATTTTAAAGTTTTGCGAACTATGGTATTATTTTCCACTTTCTGTGTTTTGATCCATTTTATCTATATTCTGGGGCAGTCTTTGATGAATCATCTCTGTTTTTTAACACTCCATTAAGAATGTGGTGACCAACCTGGGCACAAATGATATTCTAAACAACAAAGCTCAAATGCCGAAGACTGTACCAGAGTAAAAACGTTTTCAGCAAAGGTGGGGAAATAGTGATTGCGTTCCAGTGGAAGAGGGCGTCCGACATCGTGGGCATCCAAGTTGCCCCGCTACTACACGGCCTGTTCCTCCTCTCCCTTCCTTGGAATCTTTCCCACTGCCCCTTCAACTAAGCACCATATTCCCTCCTTCAAGGTTTCCTTCGTTCCTGGGCAGGAGGCCCTGTGCCTGGAATCCTGCCCCATCCCATCTCCGCAAGCTGTCTCCTGCAATCATTCTACCAGCTCCTGAGATCCTGCTTCCTCCACAAAGCCCTCCCCAGCTGAGAGCAAAGTGATTCTCCTCCAGCTTCCCACCTGTTCTGAGCCAGTGCACTCTCCCTCTCTCCTCCTCCCATTGTTCGTACTGAATAGCAGCCGCTTGGTGATGTCCTGTCCACGAAAGGGCTGCAGTGTTCTGCCCATCCTTTTCTATGCCCGTCTGCATCCGCAATGGCCGAGGCCAGGTTTATTAATGTGCTTTGCTCGGATCAGCAATGCGAGAAGCTGTGGAGTGACAGCTGGTGCTTTCCCGAGATCACCTTGCACAGCATCACCCAGGATCAAAGTTCTGTGGCTTGGTAAACCAGGCTCACATTTAGGGTCAAGTGTGCTCCCTGTGAGACATACTTCAGCCTTTCTGGGTCTGGCTCAAGTGTCCTTGGGACAGAGTAATGCTGGCTTAAGCTGACAAGCTCTGAAAATTAAACTAATTATTGGGAGTTTAGTGGAATGGACGAATGGCTTTTTTTTTTTAAGTGGTTAAAAATATCACTAACAACTGAATCTAAATATTAGAATCCTCCTTCCCTCAATTCTATTTTCCTCTTTTGTGATTCAGCATCATTTTAATTGAACTGGATCCCTCAAGACTAAAAATCTGGTATCTAGGACTATAAAACCTCTTTAGTTGGTAAAATAGGTGGGAAGTTTGCTTTTAAGTCCTTTTTTAGGTTTTTGTCTCTATCCACCATTAAAATTAATTTCACACCCATTTTCCTCCTTGTACCTTTGGGAAAGATGCTTGCTTTTATCGCTTTCTCCTGATGTCAAAACAAAAGCTCCCTTATACTGCTTAGAATCTGGAGATCCTTTTCCAACAAAGAGGAAAACAAATGTGCTCGAATTAAGACAACTGGGGACTTCAGCAGATCACATAGAACAGAACCAACCCCCTTCAACTTGTATAAACCGGTAGCTCCGACATTACTAGACAACAGGAAAGAGGAGTATGCCAGGAATCACACAGTTTCCTCACTCACTTATTTTTAATTTTTTCCTAAAATGTTGTATGGGTTTGTGTAAGCCACAGTTTGAAAGATGTGCGGTTTAGAGTGAGATAAAGATCTTTTTGCCATATCATACCAAATTTAATTCTGTAGTCGACGACGCAGTGAAGAGTGAGGGGTTTTTGTTTCCTTCCCCGCACTCCCAACCCGCCTCCTTCGAAGGGAAACAAGAGAAAGAGCTCAGGGTCCAGATCTCTGGGCCATGTGTTTTCTTATTTTATAGAGGCTCTGACAAAAATACTCTAAGGAGGACAAACAATAATATACAATAAATTATAGATGCTGGAAAACTGAAGGGCATCATGTTTCAGCATTTCTGCCTTCTAATAAACCAGTGGGATGAGATGCCCTTCTTCATCTGTCTGCCGGCAGAGCGTTTGTTCATTCACACCCACTGTGTCGTGGGTCACCTGCCCAGGACCTCAGCAGACAGACTGTAAAAGGTGAGTGGCCGCTGACTGCTGAACCCTGCCTCCCTCCTCCTCGGGCCGTCTGATTTGGTCCAAGGGCATCCTTGAGAGTGGGGACAGATGAGCGATGATTCTCCTCTCCATTGCAAGGAGGGGCCTTGGAGACTCACAGGTCCCAGTCCCCGCAGAACCTTTGTCGGCAGCGTCAAGGTCTCAGTCCCTCCCACACGGAGCTGACAATCTCGTCCCCAAATCCAGAAGATCAGCAATAATTGATTTGGCTTCTGGCCCGTACCCTTCTGGTGCTGGAGCAACAGCACAGTTCACTAGCTCTTTGTGATTCCTCCCTGCCCTCCCTTAAAGAGAACTCACGCGTCTGATTAAAATCGGTAACGCGCCGGGTCCTGGAGTGAAGAGGTGCTATTTATTTCTGTCAAGTTCTGCTTGGAAGGTTTGAGGCTTCCTCCTACCCGACATTTTACTAGTAAACAGCAAAGTTACCCATATTGTCATGCTTGCCCTGACCTGCAAGCTAGTGAACAATAAATCTTAATTACAGTTAAATGCCAAAATCTGCAAAGAATGAGACAGCACTAGTCAACTGTGAATTGGTCCGACTCCTGCCTGGGCTCGGGTGCAGCTGCAGGAATACATAAATTAGTTTGTGATTTGTCTGTGCCCGAACAATCAGTCGAGGCTGTTTCTTAAGAGGGTTTCCAGTATCAGTGGACACACTGGCATTCATCCCGCTGCCATGTCAGACGCAGGTGGCATCTGGGAAGTTTTATTTTAAAGGACTTTCAGCATTATGCCTGGGTTAATAAGAAAGCGCTATTTCTAAATATCTAGGCAGTTTTCCAAATTAGCGCTCGGTCTCCTGACATCTGCTCTGTCCATACTTGGTACCTTTGGGTTTTTTCGGGGAAAGGCTGAATAACCTTTTGTTGGTAATCTCCTTTTTGCACCGGACAGGGCCAAATAGAGCACGAGGCAGGCAACCCATGCAGGAGCTTTTATTTTTTTCTTCCCCTGCCGCTGGAAAGCTCAGGAGCTCCTTGGTATTCAAGTGTTTCCTTGTCATAATGCTAAATAAAGCCACCCTGTTGTCCCCTTGCCTGGGTCCTCTTGACATATTGGCACCTATATGCAAGAATTAGAAAGGTGATTGCAGACATAACTCTGTTCAATGGCTCCAGGCTGTTCTATCAATTCTGAGACTGACAGGAGATAGGAGATGGAACTGGGAAGAAAGAATGGAGTTTGGGCTGCTGGGGGCTTTGTCCCATGAATCAATCTGCAATTTACTCGTATTATTTTAGATGCAGATCCTGTTCTCATTGGGAGTCAATCACCGGCTCCATGCCCTTCCTGGCAGTTTTCTAAATAATAAGGCCGGCCCCGCTTCCCGGGACTCCCGGAGCCTCGCAGGGTAATGGCAGGCCCCGCGATGAGGTGCTATTTCGCTAATTACGAGGTGCTGTGGAAGTGGATAAGAGGGAAGTAGAAAAACCCTTTCTCAACCGAGGTGGGGCGGGGGAGGGGTTACAAAAGAGGCAGAAACCGTTCTTTCTGTTGTGTTCTTAAAAAGAATGAAGGGGGGCAGGGGGGTGGGGGGGCATTCCTCAGGACTGCAATGGCCCTGTCAGCTTCATGCGGGAGCCCCGCGGCCGCGCTTCCTGACACAGGGCTCCGCTCCCCGCCCCCCACCCGCCCCCGCAACCCCCCACACCTGGCCCCCGGTCCCAGCGCCGCGGCTCCCCGCCCCCCAGGGCCCCGTGCCCCCGGACTCTTCCCGGCTCTCGCAGGGCCCCATCCTGTCACCAGCGGTCCTGCTTCCTGTTTGTGTGGCCGCTTTGTTGCTTCCTGGTGGTCAGCCCGAGCCCGCCCTTCTGCTGAGCCTCCACCCCGGGACTGGCTCTCTTCCCAGCCCTCTCTTGTGCGAGCAAATCTGTCTCTGTCTCTGCCGAAGCGCACGATTTTTTTTTTAAAGGCCCCGTCCTAGCACGGGAGGGTTTGCCTCGCCCACCCCGCCCTGGGGGCCCCCTCCCCCGAGGGAGGGCGGACCTCACCCTCGCGCTCCGACTGTGCTGAGCCCCTGCAAAGCAGGATTGCCTTTGCGACCCCTGCCCTGCCCTCCCCTGCCCTTTGGCGTCCACGGAGGAAGGGGACCAGCGAGGTGGCCCCTTTCTTTTTTTACTGATTGAGAAAGGGCCCCGGAGAGACTGGAGGGCTGAGGCGTGGTGGGGAAGAGTAGGACGAGCACCCAATCTGTTCACCCAGACTGCACACGGGGGGCATCCACGCTCGCTGCTAACACCCACCCCACAGCCAGTCTCCACCGCATGCCAAGCCTCCACATGCCTTATTGCATTTAATCTACACAAGCACTTTGTCAAGTAGGTGTTAGTTTTATTTTAAACCAGGGAAAGGGAGGTTCGCAGAAGTTATTATCTCGCCCAGGGTCATGCAGCTGGCGCATTTGTCTGATTCAACTCTTCTCTATGCAGAGACCGCCGAGCTTCCCCGGGGACACCCTTACTTCCATCCAGGTGTCTGCTCCCGTGCCACCCCCTCAGAGGAACTGCCTGAGATAGATGGCTCTGTCTCACGTGGCTCTCTGTGGCTGTCTGTCCCCTCACCCACCTTTATCTTTCTTCGGAGCATTTATCACTACCCCATACTATGTGTATTTACTTGTCTGGCTGTTGCTAGCATATGTATGAAGTGAGGGACTTCGACTGTTTTGCTCACTGCTCCATCCTCCTGGCACTGGACAAGTACTTGATGAATGTCTGTTGGAAGGAGGAAAGGGAAAGGGGAAGGGAGGGAGGAAGGAAGGAAGGAAGGAAGGAAGGAAGGAAGGAAGGAAGGAAAGAAGGAAGGGAAGAGGCAAAGAAGGGAGGGGAGGAAAGGAGCGAAGTAAAGAAGGGAGAGGAAAAGGAAGGAAGGAGGTAAGGAAAGAAGGAAGGAAGGAGGGAGAGAGGGGAGGAAGGAAGAAGGAAGGGGAGCGGAGGAAAGAAGAAGGAAAGGAAGGGAGGGGAGGAAAGGAGGGAATTAAAGGAGGGAGGGGGAAAGGAAGGAAGGAAAAGGAGAGAAGGAAGAAAAGAAGGGAGGGAAGGAAGGAGGGAAGGGACTGCATTTCTCTCAGCTTGAAGCTAAAACAGTCATAATGTCTGGTCAGGTTGCCAGAAATGACAGGCAAAGATCCCATCTACAAATGGAAAACTCAAGCTCAAGGTGGACTTGCTCAAGACTCTACAGTAAACCACTGGCAGATCTACAACTAAACCATCAAATTCTAACAGACTCAGTCATTGCCAGTTACCCCTGAAGTGGTTTCCTCCACCCCATAGGGGAAAGCTGCTTTGTTAAGCTTCTCAAAGTTTTCTTCTTGCGTTCCTTCTGTCCTTCCTTTTCTCTGGCAAACTCTTGCCTGAGCATCACGAATCTGACAACCAACACTTCGGAGGCTCTGGGAAAGCAGAAGGCAGCAAGCCTGTTGAGTTAATCCCTGTGTCTCCTAGTCAGAATGGGGTACTTTTATTAAAGGTCAAAGAATTTGATTCCTCTGTTTGTCTTGATCCTCAGAAGTCACTGCCTCCAGTGTCCCATACCCTCATGCTTAGAAGATCCAAGAGGAAATGTTTGGAGCAGAACCCTGCTGGAGACCCCATGAGACTCTATAGAGCCAGCCCCCCACCCTCTAGAAATCCTGTAAGTGCAACAGAGTCCCTTCAGAAATTGCTCCTTCTTCTGGTCCTCTAACATTCTTCATCAGAGCTGCAGAAAGACAGCGAGAGAAGGAAAGCAGCATATATGCAAGTCCTTTCGTGGCTTCTGGGCCCAAGAAGACATCCTCAAGAGTCCAAAGGTGGAGCGCCTGGGTGGCTCAGTCCTTTAGCATCTGCCTTCAGCTCAGGTCAAGATCCCAGGGTCCTGGGATCGAGCCCCAACATCAGGCTCCCTCCTCAGCGGGAAGCCTGCTTCTCCCTCTCGCACTTCCCCTACTTGTGCTCCCTTTCTGCCCTGTCTTTGTCAAATAAATAAATAAAATCTTTTTTTTTAAAGATTTCATTTATTTGACAGAGAGAGATCACAAGTAGGCAGGAGGCAAGCAGAGAGAGAGTGAGAGAGAGAGAGAGAGAGGAGGAAGCAGGCTCCCTGCCCAGCAGAGAGCCCAATGCGGGACTTGATCCCAGGACCTTGAGATCATGACCTGAGCCAAAGGCAGAGGCTTAACCCACTGAGCCACTCAGGCAGCCCAATAAAATCTTTAAAAAAAAAAAAAAGGCCGCAACCTTGATGTGCTAGACTAGACCAATGTAATGAACTCAACTGTTTTCTTCTTTTTTCCTTCTTTTTTTCCCCCATATATGGTCCTTTCAACATATACGGTCAATAGAAGTGACTTCAAGGATCGAAAGAAAGGAGAAATCACACTTGAGCAAATCAGGAAAGATTTTAGGGAAGAAGTGGCTTCTTAGATAAGTCTTGAAGGAATGGTGGGATTTTAACAGGCAAAGATGGCGTGAAGGGAAAATGCTGACACGGAGGGAGAAACATTTCATTGGAGACAAGAAGGGAGGGTGGGACAAAGCCTGGGCAGGTATGGCTGGAGCACAGGGTACATGACCAAGAACTGGAAAAGATAAGGCTGCCAACAAATTGGGATGCAGAAAATGAGTCAAAGTCAATTACACTTAATTTTAAAGGCAAAGGGGTGTAAGGGGTCCGTTCCTACAATGGGAAACTGCTCTGCAGTAAGAATGAGAGACTTTAAAAATTTGATTCAAATTTAACCATGTAAATTCAACTCTAAAACCCATATTTGATTCAGTTATTGGAAAATTTTTAAGGTATATTTGAACAACTTGGTCTGTGAATCTTCTGTTATAACTATAAATCTCATGAAAGCTAAATATAAATTAAGTACACCTGATTAAATTTAACTTCCAAATTGAGATGTGCCATAACTCTGAAGTACACACGAGTTTTCGAAGTTCCGTATAAAGAAAGGATCAAAATACCCCATTCATCGTTCTGATGTGGGTTACACTTTGCAATGGTAATATTTTGGATTTCTTGGGTTAAATAAAAATGTTATAAAAGAACAAAAAAAAGGCAAAGGGGAGCCATTGAAGGTCTTAGAGACAAGCTGTCACATGGTTAAAATACTAATAATGACTTTAAGGAAGTGGATTGGGCAGATTATAAGAGAGGGGTGGGAAGAGAAGAGGCACGAAAGTTTCACTGAAAGGTTTTTTTTTTTATTACTGCATCAAAAATAACCTAACTCAGAGACTCCGAAATCTGCCCTTCAGTCCCCAGAGATGGCTCAGAAGTGTACTCCCCAGGTTTAGGGATATTTCCACGGGGCTAAAACTAACCTTTAATCACTCCGCACATACTTCACAGTCAGGAAAGTTACAGGTTCTATTGGGAAGGGTCAGGTCCCATGAAGGATTAACGGTCACCCTGAAGGGTCCTGGACCAAACCTGACCCAAGGTTTGACTTGGAGGAAAACCTGACAAAGTTTGTTATTGTATTTTGGGCTGGAATTTACCACTGGAAATGCAGCCTTTGTCACTGGCACAAGGAGAACTATTTTGCATTTGATGACATTTTCAAAACGGTGTGAAAAAACCTTGACGTTTTTATTAGAAAATCTATAAAGCCCAAACAAATGGTTTCATGCTGCTTGGCCTCATTCTTCATAGGTTTGTAGGCAATCCATCATCCTCCCACCTCCCTCATGCCCTCCCACTCCCCTTGAACCCATCAGCGACAACGTCCTGCCCAGGAACAAAAGGACTACTCAGAGAAGCCCTTTCAACCTGAGCTGTCCTTTGCCTCTCAACTTTTACCCCTTAAATCAACTACAATCATTCCATTTTCACTGGCTCCCTTCCTGAGAGGCTGAACAGTGTTGTCACCTCCTTGCAGAAACTCTTCCCTTTACTTCTCATGACACTGAATTACAAAAGCTTGACCTGCCTTCTCTTCAGTTAGAGATGGGACTCCCTCTGGTCCCTCTTGCATGTGATGAAAGTTCCAGTTTAAGCCAAATAATTGGATTCAGAGCAAATAAATAAAAGTGTTCTCTCCAAAACAAACAAACAAACAAACTGTATTCTCTATCATAGCCATTTTGAATCAAAATCTTATCTATCCTAAGTTTCAAATAAGGTAACCTGCCTTGTTCTGCCTTGTTTCAACTCTGGCCCGTCCAAGCTTACCCCAGGTATTGGTATGCAACTTCCTACCTATGCCTCAGTCTCCCTAAAACTAACTGTTCGACTTTCTCTCTCCCACTTGGGGTTTCCTCCCTGCTGACCCCTCCCCCAGTCTCTGCCTCCCACTCATCAGCACATTAGCTGATACATTAGGTTCTCAAGCAAGGGCATTGCTGTTTGTTCATTGGACCCTGTCCCCTTTTCTGCATTTTTGATGACTCTGATGCTTCTTCTAACATCATCACCATTTGGTTCTTCCTTGGTTCTCTGCCTAGCTCCCTCATGCCTACTTTGATTAATCGCCTTTTCTTCATATTCTGGTGTGTGCTCACCTACTCCTTCTTTCTTCAACCAAATTTGTCTGATAGTCACAGTTGACCAAGTAGTGTGTTGACATGAGTCTCGGCTTATGGGTTTCAATGTTCCCACTGAATTCTCACAATATCCTTGTGAGGTAGGAAGGACAGAAGTTATCTTTGGCTCTATTTTAGAGTTGGTAAAATGGGGGCACCTGGGTGGCACAGTCATCTAAGGATCCAACTCTTGGTTTCAGCTCAGCTCATGATCTCAGGGTAAGTAAGATGGAGCCTCACGTCAGCCTCCAAGCTCAGTGGGGAGTATGCTTGAGGTTCTCTCTCCCTCTGTCCCCACTATACTCTTTCTCTTTCTAAAGGAAATAAATTTTTAAAAAATAATGATAAAAAATAATAAAGGTGATAAGATGGAGGCTCAGAGGAGGTAAATCCCTCTCCTAAGGTCCCCAGCTAATAAAGGGCAGAGGTGAGACCCTAGTCTTCTGCCTTCAAACCACAGTGCCTTTGGGCCATACCCACTGTTTCACTTCCTTATTAACCGCCATTCTGCCTTCTCACTTCTGATTTCTAGCCTCTCATCTCCCTCATCAGTTCTCTGCTTGGCTTGACTTCACCCACATTACCTCCTCTCCTCTCCATCCCCAGCCCCCCACACTTCTTTGCCCCAGGGAAACACGAGCCAGTTAGCCATGCACGTTAAGCTGAGTGTGACAAGTCAGCTAGAACTCCCGTTCTGTGTTAGAGCGAATTCCTGGGTTTGGCTGTGAGCTCTTTAGAGCAGGGCTGTGATCTGCAATGCTGTCATCAGTGGTCCCCACCCTGCTCTCTGCCCCCTCTGCCTCCCTGACACCTTAGTCTCACACAAGCACGCTGGCCGTTTGATGGCGGGTCTGTCCCCTGCATTCCCAAATCACCCGAGACTGTAAAACCTTGGAGGCTCATTTGTGTTTTCTTCTCATCCTCGGTGTGTTTGGTAGCACTCCCTGAGAACATACAGATACTAGAGGAAAGAAAGAGAAGAAAAACCCAGCAGGAGGCGTCTCCAGCAGCACAACGGACTACCTGGTGCCAGTTCAACCCACACCAAGTGGGACAGTCGTCAAACACATACTACACATGAAGGGAAATGCTGCCAACAAACAGACTGCTTCCTTGTGGGCTTCTTTTTAAACGGAGACTTTTGGGGTCACATTTACTGATTCCCCTCCTAGACCAGGAGCAGACCCAAAGAATGGAAAATGCAGTGTTATTCAAAAACACACAGTTGAGCCAGGAGCCGGGGCAGTAGATGGAATTCAAAGAGTACCCCAAGCCCTCTCCTGTGCCACTAAGTGTGACAGAAGCCAAACCAGCCAAACATAGAGCCATGGAGAGGAAGTGACACCCCCATCCCCACCACCAGGGGCAAACGGTCACATCTGCATTGGAAGCTTCAGTCAGGTATCCTGGTATTATACACAGCTCTGGAATTAAGGTCACGTAAGGCCACACAACACGACTGAGTGGGTTCAAGCTTGATGATGACGTTGGAATAGGCAGGAGGCACATAGGTGGCGGGTGGGCCCCAGCTAGCCAGCAGCCCCAGCATGACGCAGCACCTGCTTTTTCCCTTTGGGGTCCTCTCCAATCTCTACCAACTGATAGCCTCAGTAGGACCTTGGAGTAGGACCAAAGAGTAGGACAAGCCCGCTCTCTCCTCCTGTCTGATGTCCTCCCTGAAAAAGATCTCAACTAGGAGCCTATTACATGGATTCTTCTTTGTGGGTGATGATGGGCAAAATCTAACCCTCAGTGTTTCACCTTCTTTTTAAAAGAATATGATGCCTTCCTTCCTACCTATTCCCAAGCTTCTTACAATCAAACGCACACGCACACACGCGCACGTAGAAGCATCCTGAGGGCGAGTAAGAATCCCAAGAGGGCTGTGAGTTCCTTTCCATAAGTATTAGAACATCTTCTTTGGACAACGACCACCCGGCTATCTAAGGTAATTGGGTACTGTTTTAAAGGACATGTCTCGGGCTCTTCTCAGCTCAAGAAGAGGGAGGAGCTTGAGTAAGCGGACAGCCTCACCTTTCCTCGGTGGCCCAGCTTCTGCAGAAGGCACACAGCATGCCTCTGTGTGAGCTGGGAAGTGCTCTCCGCTCCAGGAAGCCAGTCCCTTCCCAGATAGGGAGCCAGGGACTTGTTTGTTTGGCTGGGATTTTTGTTTGTTTGTTTAAGATTTTGTTTATTTATTTGACAGAGAGAGGGACAGCCAGAGAGGGAACGCAAGCAGGGGGAGTAGGAGAGGGAAAGGCAGAATCCCCGCTTAGCAGGGAGCCTGATTTGGGGCTCCATCCCAGACCCCTGGGATCATGATCTGAGCCGAAGGTAGGCGCCTAATGACTGAACCACCCAGGCACCCGGGGAGCCAGAGACTTGTTCCCAGTAGCAACACACGAGAGCTGACCATGACTGGAGACTGGGAAAACTTCCTCCCCATTTGATTTTATTCTTATCAGCAAAAATTTAACAAATGGGTGGTGTGGATATGTGTGTATATAACATGCATGTAAATATATACACATAAAATATGTATCTATCTTGCATATAAATAATATAAAATTTGTACACAGTTGTATACATATATATGCTAGATATATAATCTGTTTGTTTGTTCTGAGCACACGCTTCAGACGCTGAGACAGGATTGCCTGTAGGCCTGTATGTTAGGCAAGGATATCCCACAGTCACTTCTAGATGCTAATTGCAATGGCTTCCAGGATTCCCAGCATGTCGGCCAGCTCTCTGAAAGCTCTTTGAGGGCTCTCATCATTAGAATTCCCTGAGTTTTCACTCCTTCCTTGCAAGCCATCTGGCCTCACTGTTCTGCAGCTGCAGTCCCCCATCCCCTGCCACTCACACCTGAGCCTTTGACATCCCCCACCTGAAGCAGATCCATCCATCAAGAATATCCAAAATTGCAACCAGAAATTTTTTCCCCCAAAATCTAGAAATAAAAGTTGTTGTTGTTTTTTTTTTTTTCTTTTAAACCTCCATTCGTTTTCATGGTTAATTTTCTTCTCAAATTCATTATTTACGGTCTTGGAATATACGTTGCTGTCTGTTGGGGGAAAAGTATCTACCTCCACTTAATCGGACTGCCCAATTAGCTGTGGCCTTCTGAACACGTATGATTGTCATTAACCACAAAAGCACAGAAAGTCAGAGTGGAGAGGTCTTGGAGAGTCGGAGGCCGCTGGCAATCACGTGTGGGGCTCAAAAGTCTCCATCTACCTCTCTTCAGAAGAAGGTGGGGACCAGTTAGCAAGTCCTTGCTCATAGTCATTAACCCCGGCCAGGGGGACACTTTGAGTGACAGAGAGCCCCCAGATGACCATGCAAAGGAACACGTGACTGGCGACACAGGAACCCGGAAACAAAAAGAGAGAGTCAAGGCCTCACAACAGGAACTGCTACTGTGGGTCTGGTGATAGAATTTCCAAGAGACTGATCTGGTCAAAGAGGGCTTTTCACATTTCTTATCTTTGGAACCAAGTCACTCTTTCTACCTCTTTCTTCATTTTTGTGGTGGTTGTTTGCTTGCTTGTGTTTCAATTGACGAAATACTGAAAAGCTGTTTTGTGAAGATACTGTAAGCAATCCAAGCGGCTCAGGACAGATTTCCCTTCATTTATAGGAAGACAATGGTGAGTTTGTGTCCTGGTGACACCGGGCATGTGACCGTGAGAGCAAAATCCAGACATGAGAGATGATGTCTTAAAACCACCAAGGAGATTCACCAAGACAATTGGCCATTCGGTAGCACTGAAGCCAAAAAAAATTCTTAGCTCTCTTCTCATCTGCCCCTTACCAGGGGTGGCACAGCAGGGAAATAGGACTAGGACGTCAGGGCCTTGTGCTTTGATCTAGAAGAAAGGAAAGCCCAATTACCAATTCAGCCAAGTCAGAGCAGCAGGACCGCCCCTCCACAAACCACAGTTGTCTTAGCGAAGTGCAGCGCGGTGACACGCGTCAACATATTGAACTAGCACTTACCAAACGACTGCTTTCTACTAGGGTTTAACATACAGCGTCTCATTTAGCCTTCTGTTAGGGGTCCAACTGCACTCCTGCCCCAAATTCATATGTTATCATCCTCATGCTCGGTATGGCAGGATGTGACTGTATCTGGAGAGGGAATGAAGGTAAAATGAGGCCATTAGGGTGGGCTTTGATCCAATCTGACTGGTGTCCTTACAAAAAGAGGACATTAGAACATAGACATGGACAGGGAGAAGGCCCCGTGAGGGCACGAGAAGACGGCCAGCTGCAAACAAAGGGGAGAAGCCTTCGAATGAACCAACCCTCCAAGCACCTTGATCTCAGATCCTCAGAATCATGAGGAAGGGTATTTGTGCTGTGTAAGCCCCCAGTCTGTGGTATGCGGAGGTCAGTGAGGGGCTGCCACAGGCTCACCCATCACCTCCCCTTCGGGGAGGAGTCTCCCACCAGCAGACTTCCAGCATGGTGAGGCTGTTAGAGGAGCCAAATCTTAAACAGCTATCATGGGTCAGTTCCCCTCTCGGGTTTCACGCGTAGTATACCGGACAATCCTTACCACTGCCCCACAAGCCCAGGACTACTGTTAGTCCCATTTTATAGATCAGAAGCCTGAGGCGGAGAGGTGATTGGCTCAGGGTCACCCACCAGTGAGAAGCAGAACAAGACAAGAGCCCAGGCTGGTCCAAGGGCCCAAGTGGTGCCCACTGCACAGAAGTGCTTCTGGAGTGTAGACTCCTGGAGTAGAATTACGTGCTTGGAACTAATAGAAAAGAAGCAAAGGCCATTCCAAACTGACAATATATAAGCTAAATGGGAAAAGATTCTATGGTCTGGGAGGCGCTGTAAATCTCTGTTCATAGTCCCAGAAGGTCAATGAGAAGCTAATGATGAAGGCACGCTAAGGGCTTTCCCCTTCCCACCCTTCAGGACTGTAGTTATTGTCACACAAAATTTCATTGAAATTGCATACAGAACAAATTAAAGAGAGGAACCCCCCTACACACACACTCAACTTTTCAGTTGTTAAAGAGTCTTTCTTACCCCCTCATGACACCCTTATGAGGGCAACCAGAAGGTATTTTTGTAATGTTCCCCAATCCTTCCTTCTCCTAACAGTGGAAACAAGGCTCAGTGAAGCAAATGACGTGCTCACAATCCAGACGGTGATCGTGACGGGGCTCCACCACGGGTTTCAGTGACCTTCTGTGACCTTCCCTAACTCCGCTTCCCACACACCTCCCGCTGGCCACTGCTGTTTCTGTGAAAGGCGTCCAACATCCACTTCCTGCTCCTCCCCTATGTCGCAGTTGGACTCTTGCGACCTCATGTCTTCCTCTTGTCTTTACTTCATGGTTTGTGGAAGCCTGACAAGATCGTCAGTCCATCTTAAATACCCAGACTTTCAGGATCCTCAAAAAACTATGAAATTTGCTCAAAAAAAAAAAAAAAATGCACATAATGATCTCCAGGGATGCTTTCATGCAGTTGCTAGAGGTTCACACACCTCCAAAAGCACAGACCAGATACCTGGTTAATGACCTTGCCCTACTTATTTCCCTCTCCTCTAATACGTTTTAAGTCTTTTTTGTTCACCGATTTTTCACACAGCCTTTTTCTCTCCAACATATTTGTTGTCCTCCATCATATACTGACTCAAGGAAGGTCCATGCTTCATCCCTTCCTGTCCTGCTATTTTATGTCTCATCCTTCCCGCAGTCTTTCCCTTAGCCTTCACTCCTCATGAAAATTCTATTAAGATTCCCGCGTTCTAGCACACACATGCAAACTGATTGTCTCTTTATTTTCAATAACTGTGGCCCCCTCACTTAAATATACTGCATTATGCTCCCACTAATGGGGAGACTTGGTAAAAGGTGATGGAACCCAAGAGAAAATGAGATATACTTATGCTCTCGCAGTGTTTATGGATGAGTGAAAAAGATAAAATCAGACCATTACCTACATGTGGGACACGTTACCTTACCAACATAGAAACATAAAGTGTTCTTGGGGGAACATACAGCAAAAGGTCCTAAAGCAATGTGCTGAATGGGCTCTGGGGGTTTGAGGAGGGAAGGGGTAGCTGCCAGGAATATGGCATCAACAGCAAAACCCGAAGAATGAGCAGGGGCTGGTCAGACCAAGTTGTGGGGGGGGAGGGGTAAACCAAGCAGAGCAAAGAGCTTGTTGGCGGCCTGTATCAGAGTGAGCTTGGCTGAGCTGAGAGCCTGCAGAATCCCATATGGCAAGCTGAGAGCCCGAGGAGTGACAGGCACAGGGCGAGAGGACATAGCGGCCAGATCAGGCCATCCTGGAAAGCTACCAAAAGGACTGTGCATTATATAGCAAGGGTAATAGGAACTGATAAAGGGTTTTTAATAGATGAGAGACATGGTCTGCTCTAAGGGAGGGGCTGAAAGCTTATTTCACTTTTTATATTAAATTTTTGGTTACACAACACATTCCCATGTTTTCAAAAAACCAGAAACTGAAAAGGCATTCAGTAAAAGGTTTTCCCGGCCCCCAGTTCACCTCTCACCTGAATAGATGTTCATAGTTCAATTTTTCATAGTTCTTATGAGTTCTTTGTGTTTATACAAGCTAATATGACTAGAAATTCTTATTTTCCTCTTTATATATTCAAAAAGTAACACACCATGCAGTGTTCTGTGCCTTGATTTTTTTAACTACAGATTCAGAGCCCCACCCCCACAGTTTTCAATTCTTAAGTTTTGAGAATCTACATTTTTTTGAAGGGGGAGTTGCAAAGAGAGAGGGAGAGAGAGAATCTTGAGCAGGCTCCATGCCCAGTAATGAGGCCGATACGGGGCTCGATCTCATGACCCTGAGATCCTGACTCAGCCAAAATCAAGAGTGAGACGCTTAACCGACTGAGCCACCCGGGCACCCCGTCCCTTGAATTTTTTGAGATAGCTTTTGACCCTTTTGTATATTGTCAGTTTAGCTCTTACATTAATATTCATACTATTTACCTTTAACAAATGTAGGTCTCTCCTCCCCACCCAGGGGGTGAGCTTCTGAGGGGCAGAAACTGCATCCTACTCAATGTTGCACGAGGTAGATGTTCTGTAAAAAAAAAAAATCTGTCGACTTGAAGTAGGTGACAAAAAAGTATCTTTGGTGACTAACTCTTGTTCCTATTGGAAAGAACAAAGGCTTCATCTGGTCCAATCACTCAATTTTCACATTTAATTATGCCACTTTTCCAACATGCATAAAAGTAAACAGAATACAAAATGAGCCTCCATGTACCTGTGCCCATCTTCAACAACTGTCAGCATTTTGGCGACCTTGGTTCTCATCTATGCCCACCACCCATTCACTCTGAGGAAGGAGGGGGCTTCGGTGTTTTAAAAAAATAAATGCAAGGCATCATGCCACTTCCTCTGTAAATACCCAAGACTGCACCTCTTACCGAAAAAGCCTTTGCTATAAGAAGACAAGCACACGCCAACGAAATTAACAGTAGTTCTCTAATATCGCCATCCTTCCCTGATTTTCTCCAAACTGTCTTTCTACGGTTGGCTTCGGGAATCAGGAGCCCCACAAAGCCCACAGATGATATTTGTTCATTGTGTTTATAGTCTTTACATCTCTATGATTCCATCACAACAGCCTCCTCTCTTTTTCCCTCTCTCTTTTATGCCATTGATTTGTTAGAGAAACCAGGTCATTTGTCCTGCATTGTGCCCCACATTCTGCATTTGGCTGATGGCTTCCTTGCAGTAATCGTATGACTTGTTTTCCATCCCCCATATCTTCTTGGAAGCTGGCAAGATCAGTGTTCTGCAAACTTCATCCTAGCTGCTATGCAGAGCACTGAATGAAGAGAGGGAGAGAGGACAGCGAGAGGCTGTATTGGTCATCCAAGCAGGAGGGTGGCCCCCAGATGATCGCAATGGAACATGGCTTCGGGGGCTGCATGGACAGAGGGAGTATGGGCCCATTCAACAGATGCTTAGGAGATAGGACCCACAGGACTTCTTGACTAATTGGAAAGGAGCATGCTTCTTGATGCTCTATTAAGAAACTGGGCCTCACCATGAGACAAACCAAAAAGGCTGTTTCTCCTGGAAAAATATTTACATGTTTACTGACATTCTCCTCACCATTATAATTTATGGCAAGTGTTAAGGGCATACAAAGTTGTAGTATTATTGTTGGTATTAAATTTTATTGCTGTGGCTTTAGAACATAAACAAAAATAATTCCTTAAGTAGTTGGAAATGGTAATGATACTCTTGGGATTGGATTTCACTGCCGTGGATACTGTAAAACATGAAGATAATAAATTTAAATTGTGGTATTAGTATTGGGAATATATTTTATTACTTCAGCCAGAACACAAAGAAGCAGGATTCATAATGTTTGTTTTTTTCCCAGCAGCAGGTGTATATCCAAGGACGCCAGTGTGTGGGGAGGCATGGGGAAGATCAGAGGTCACCAGCATCACAGACTGTGTAACATGGTAAGAAGCCTGGCCGGTAGGATAAGGTAGAGAAGAGCTTGATTCTTACAGGTGGTCGGAGCATGGGAGAGAAGCAGGTCATGTGAGGAGGAGGGGTAAATGGTCACATGACATGGAGAAAGGTTCATCTGCCAGGAATTGTTCCAAAGCCCCATCTCGCCAAGATAGAACCGTATCCCACCACCCCACACCCCACACCACCCCCATGACTTCACATGCTCCCAATTTGAGTCCACTTTTGAAAACAAGTGGCTACAGAACAAGGATGGCTTCAGATTTGGGTGTTGCATGCTCTTGCGCTTCGTGGACATGGCCTCAGAGGCGTCTGAGCCTCAGAGGACAAGCCACAGAGGCTTCCTCTGTGTCCGTCTCAGCGGAAGGGCCACCATACACCCAGCCAGAAATCTAGAAGTCGTTCCTAATGCTCGTCTCCCTCACTCCTGCACATCGTTGGTCATCAGCCCTCTGCATTCTGCCTCCCCAGTATCTGTCCCATCAGTCGCTATCTCTCCATCCCATCTCAGACCACCATCCACTCTCACTGGCATCTCGTTCTAGCCACGGTACTGCCGCAGCTCTGGCCCCTCGCGGTCTACCCTCCACGCTCACCGTAAGCATAACGACCGCCCTGTGCTGATCATTCATATTGTGACAGGGATCGTGTAAGCCTCCTACAGCAGTATCTCTTTGCACCTTCAAGAGCTTCCCTAGGAAAGAGGGATAGCTCTTTTTTCAGAAAAGATTAAACTGAGTTCAGACATCACATACTCATGAAAATCACCAGACACAAGCAGAAAAGAAAACTCAGGTCCTTGCTTGGTCCTCAATTCTCCCCATTGCCATTTCTTCCTTCTTCCCCTCCTTCGTTCCTTCCAACAAATAAGCCCCTTGGCATGAAACACAAGACCACTGCCAGTTTCTCCAGACTCACCCATCACCTGGACCCCAAGTAACCACAGCTCTCACTAACAAAGTCACTTTTTGTTCTTAGAATGACATTTACTCTTGTCCTTCCTCTTATCTAGAATGTAAGCTCATTCCCTGTCATTATCTAACTGTCGTTAGTCTTTCAAGATTTATTTTAGACATCAGTTCCACCAGGAAGCCTACTTTTAAACTATGCCCTTCAAAACACCCATGAGCTTGCAGCCTGTGTGTACATGCACGTACAGACACACACACACACACATATACATGAATACAGCTGGATCTGTGACTCCTCTCTCGGATCTTAACTGTACCCTTCATGTCTCCCTATTAAGGTCCTTATCCTACTGTATTGGGACTATCTACCTCATTTTTAGCCTATAATTTGCCTGAGGGCAGGAACTAGGTCTTTTGTCTCTGAACTCCTAGAATCCAACACCTGAATTTCAGCACATTGTAGGTGCTCAATGGCATTGCTGAATGAATGCATGAGCAAATGAGCACAATATAAAATACAATGATTCCAACAGTAATTATTAGAACCATAAGATGTAAACCTTTGGAACTGGAAAGAAATATCGGGCTTTTTATTCAACTTCAAGAATTATATTTATATACTATGTTTCAAATTCATTCTGCAATTACTCACATGTTTTCATTCTAAAACCCAGCAAAAAGTTACCTATAAACTCAGGGCAGAGTGTAATTGATGGAGAATAAGCAATTCCGTTCCATGCACTTTAGCGGACGCGTGGAAAATAGCACCCGGGCAACACAAAAAATAAATACTGGGAGTGACATTTACCAGGTTACAGTCAACTCGGAATGCAGCAAGCAGTTCAAGAAATTAGAAGGCGTAGTAAGTTTGAATCCTCCCAAATGCCAGTGGACCTAACTTCTATGAGCTTCTTGTTCGGGGGGGAAGACTAAATTCTCAAATTATGTAAAGTTTTTTTCTTTGTAACTGGTCGCCACTGAGGTCATGCACTCCTAGCATCAGAGCATGGAATTCGGGAATATGGAAAGCAAGAGAAGCTGACAGGAACCAGGCCTCGGACTATGGCCGGTTCCTGCCTCTGTTTCTGTTTCCATAGAAATGGCCATCTGATAGCCAAAATAAGTTCAAGATTCCTCTACTTTGTTTTCCTTTCTTCTTCCTTTGAGATAACCCCACAAGGTTTGGCTAATTGGACAGAGGGGGTTTGTGGCTACCCGTGACAATGTCTGAGAAGTTAAATATTCTCCCATTAGCAACGGCATGTTTCTACACCCTCTGCACGTTCGTTGGTCTTCTCCCGGGACAGCTGCCCGCCCCCCATCTGGGGTGAGGCGCTCACAACCTTTGGATCACCAATCACCCTCCAAGTCACTTCCGGCAGTTGGATAACCTTTATGACTGCACGCGTTGCTGGGTATTCATGATGGTCCCTCTCAGGCTGAGATGAATGCATTCCATAATGTCTGTTTTTATTCCATTAGGCTGGGAAGATGAAATCAAAAGAACTACTTTCAACAAAAATGTCCTGCGTGGACAGTTCAATACTCTTTCTACAGGCCCCGGTGATTGCCCTCATTGTATGCGGGATAAAGGCTAACCGTGCAGCTACCCGCTAGTTTGACCACGCTCTTCCGCCAGCAGGTTGCTCGGGCTTCTTTTTTTTTTTTTCTCTCCGTAGCAAGCCCTCTGATTCCACCAAACCCACTGGATTAACAAAAACCTGAAAGCAAAATAACACAAAATGATATCCCCGCATGAGCTACTGTTAGACTTTGCAACCTACAATTACACCAGTTCAATCCAAATGCCCCTGAACATAATTTCATTAATGCAAGCCATGTCAGAACTGGTAAATATTTTCTCTTCTTGAATTTTCTGTTATTATTAGTTTTCAGCAGAGAATGATGAAGCAGGCACAGGCCACCCGAACAAGGTAGGGGGGAGCCCACCGTCCCGTCGAGATGACAGGCAAGGGAGGGGCTGGCAGAGGAATGAAGAGGAGAACTGGGAAAGTTGATCTGGTGAGAAAAGAAAAAAGGAGAAAGAGTAGAGGAGGAAAGAGAAGGGTGATAAAGGAGGAGTTCTGTGGCCAGGTACATTGAGCTGTGCGGTGGTGGGGAGTGAGGGCAGGGGGAGACACGCATGTCTATGGTTGGCACTGCCTAGGGGGCTGGCCAGCAGGGTCCCCAAAAAGCTGAGCGCCATCTGCGGGCACAGGACCTGGACCTCACGGCTGCTTGAAAGGCCAGCGTTCAAGACGTCCAACTCAAACCCTTTCAAGAGATTTCCTCCTGTGACAGAATCCTTGGGCCGATACAGATGCACAGTGTGTAGTTAATTTACTTTATCAGAGAAAAAAAAAATTGTCCTAACGTTCTTAGCTGGTCCAGAATCTCCCTTCTGTCAAATGGCTTTCCTGGCTGGCAAAGTGGATTAGCAGGAATATTTCGGAGCTGGGGCTCAGGCCAGCAACACGTGTGCTCTTGGGCAGCCAGAGGTCAGGAAAGAGGACAGAGCAGTTACAAAAGGGATCTCAAGGCTTGATTCGTTTTGGGGGCAGTACCAAGAGGAGGCATCGGGGTAAGAGAAGGACCTTGATTTTAGTAGCAGCTTGACCACTTAGGGAGCTGTGACCTGGGATAAGCTAGCATGTGTGAGCCACCATTCTGTCACCCATAACAAAGAAAGAAGGACAGCACCTGCCTGGTAGAGCTCCTGTGACAACAAAATGCCATGGGGCAGGGAAGGGGCTTAACACACGTCTGGAGACACGTCTGCCCTTGACTGAAGGTTAAATAGTATGATTTGAAATGCGATAAAGAATGATATCAATAGAACTAGGCTTAGGAGTCTATGAGAGTAAGGGAAAGGGGTTAAAATGAGTTTTAGTGTCTTAATTCTCATGAGCAAACACTGAAACGAGAAGCCTCATTTTGGGGGGTAGCATCTTTCTAAAAGGAGGGTCTAGGATGGGCTAGATGCTCTAGAGACATGGGGATTCCATCTGTAGAGTCCCTTCGTGCTGCTGAGGATGGATGTTTGCACCTGTGAGGAAGGGACCCACCCACGAAGTGTTTCGGGGTACGGTGGGGGAATCAGAATGCAAGGGGAAGCTGAAGTCAAGGAACCGGGGAAGAAATCGCTGGAATTCAGGTTAAGCTGGAAGTTCTTTCCAGAGCCACAAAAGTGTCCTCTTGGAACCGGGGAAGAAATCGCTGGAATTCAGGTTAAGCTGGAAGTTCTTTCCAGAGCCACAAAAGTGTCCTCTTGGAAGATGTCCTGTCCTAACCTTGGGGGGAGGCTCTGCCAGGAAGAGCACCTGCCCACACGTCCATCCCTTGAGCAGAACACAGGGGAAGCAGGGGGTCGTCAGTTGCCGTGTGCGCTGAGCTAAGCAAGCAGCTGGGGCTCATGGGCATTGTGCTAGCCTGGATTTCACACTGTTTGCACAATTACGAAACAACAGACAACAGAAAAGGTGCCAATTCACTCTTGAGAGGCGCACGGACACCCCTTGTTCCGAGGGCCGGTGTGCCGCACTCAGACACCACAAACACTGCTCCTGCTTCCCTCTCTCTGGGGAACCACATTCAGCGTGTCAAGCCCTCCCGAGGGTCCTCCCTGTAAACCCTCCCCCCCTTGGATGGAGAAGCAGCTCCTGGCTGGGGAGCCATCTAGGATCGAGGACCGCTGCCCACTTTTGTGATAGCAAAGCCTTTTGCAAACGCTGGCCCTTTGGTTTCTTTGCCCTCCCTGGCTGCTGAGGAAGGAAACCAGCTGTATCCCGGAAAACAATTCCACTCAGCAAACAATGCAGTGCCCCGACTAGTCATAATGAGGTCTGGTTCAAATGTTGGCACACATGCAAAATATTAATTAAAATAACGTGCATGATAAATAATATTGGGATCCAAAGCCCAGGCTCCTCTAAAATCACAGTTGGTAATTATGTGAGCGCCTGCTCACACACTCAGAATTCCAGTGTTGCTTACCTGACAAAATTAGTCTCGGAGAGGTGACCTTGAGAGGTCGTCTCAGGCGAGTATCCTCCTGCTTAGAAACGGAACAGTGTCTAAACAACACCGCGAGAAGAGCATTCATCCTCGTTTCCGAGGGCTAAGGCAAGAAATTCCCCAAGAACTCAATAATTCAGTATAATAATAAATATTTGAGCACCGGTTGGTGTAAACTCTCTGTTTATCACTGGGGATACAAGGGGAGGTATGGTTCACATTTTTAAGAAGTAACTGTTAAGGGGTGCTTGGGGGGCTCAGTCAGTGAAGGGTCTGACTCTTGGTTTCTGCTTAGGTCATAATCCCAGGGTCGTGAGATTGAGCCCCCTGTCTGGCTCAGCCCTGGGCGTGGAGCTTGCTTAAGATACTCTCTCTCCCTCTCCCTCTGCCCCTTCTTCCCCCCACCTCTCCCTCTCTTTTAAATAAATAAATAAATAAATGGCTCAAAAAAAAAAAAAATAAGGAGAAGTAACTGGTTATTGGTCAATACCTTTTCCGGACAAGAAGTCCTTCTATATCCCTCACCTAAATCTTTCCTGCTGCTACTAATAACACATTGCCTCTTGTTTAACTCCTTGACTGAGGATCTCACAAGATTCCATTTTTAGAGCTTCTAGGATCTTTATCAGGCACCACAGACTTTGGGGTAGGGCCGACAACAAGTAAGTATGCCCAGTAATTCTGTGCACTACTGAGACACCGACCTAAGGTTTCCCACCGAGTTGGTGGGAACATAATGAAGCAATCGTGCCCCATCTACTTCATCTAGACCTTTTAAATTATGACCAAATTTGACATTTATTGCCCCAGTTAATACAGAAGCCTAAACGGGAGAGGAAAAGACCTCATTATCTTAATTCCAAAACCATTTTCTATTTGTGGCTCAGTCAACATTTCTGCATCTCGTTAAACGTATTTAATTTCATTCCCTTAACAATAACCCACGTACCACACCAGTGACCACAACTTCAGTGTCCCAGCCCCTAAATTCTATTAGTGTTCCGGAAGGCTCACGGTTGCCACATAACGTTCAATCAGTGCAGAGAAATTAATTAAATTAAAATTATTTTTATTGTGATTTAATTAGCTTGATTTAATTACTTTGTTCACGGACTGAGCATTCTGTTTACAGGCAGAGCCCGGCTCTCATTCGTGGCATGAATGTTCCCATAGAATTACACATTTTCTCTGTTCAGCCATTGGAGCGGACTGGGGGAGTTTGCCAGAAACTCACGATTTATCACAATCAGCATCATCACAAATTATAGGAAGCATCCAGCAATATGATAACTTCAAAATGAAGTGTCTGAAAGCAGGTCATACCACCAGCCTCGCTGTTAATTTGTCATATTTCATAGTCAGCCTGACACCCTGTCCAATTTTCTGTGCCTGCTTTATCCTGGGGCAGCTCCTGTGAGCTGTGGCCTCTCACAGGGTCTGCTTAGGGGGATTCCAGCTCCCACACAGGCTTAAGGGCCTGCCTGGCCCTCCTCGGCCTCGCTGCCGCCCTGACCCCCCGGGGTGGCCACTCAAGCCGGCGCTCCTGATTTGTCTTTCTGTGAGCCAGAGGTCCTGCCCCTGACGTTCCCCATCTGACATTCAGGATTTCGACTGGGGGCTGTAGGCAGCGAACAACAGAGCACGAGCAATTCCTGAGGCTTGGTCTCAGAGAACATTGGCAGTTTCCATACTGCCATTGCAGTTACACTTGACTTTGACCCCTACTTCGAAACAATAGCAGGTATTAGACCCCACAGAAGATCCTGCATGTTCTCAGCCTTCTTCACGGCAGCCCATCCCACAGCACAGTGTGAGACTTTAGCCGGCCCCACAACAGTGGCCTTTACATTGGTGTTTCTCGCAAATAAAATTAGGGGGTGCCTGGGTGGCTCAGTGGGTTAAGCCTCTGCCTTCGGCTCAGGTCATAGTCTCAGGGTCCTGGGATCGAGCCCCACATCGGGCTCTCTGCTCAACTGGGAGCCTGATTCCCGCCTCTCTCTCTACCTGCCTCTCTACTTGTGATCTCTCTCCCTGTCAAATAAATAAATAAAATATTTTTAAAATAATAATAAAAATAATAAAATCAGCTCTGGGGTGCCTGGGTGGCTCAGTTGGTTAAGCGTCTGCCCTCAGCTCAGGTCATGATCCCAGGGTCCCAGGATCAAGCCCTGCATAGGGCTTCCTGCTCAACAGGGAGTCAGCGTCTCCCTCTCCCTCTGCCTGCTGCTCCCTCTGCTTGTGCGCACGCTCACACACTCTCTCTGTCAAATAAATAAATAAAATCTTTAAAAATCAATCAAATCAAATCAGCTCTAACTTGCCTGTATCTGAAATGTGTCATCTTCAATAGTGCCCTTAAGGCCATATACAGTTGTTTTCTCATGTTCAAACAACTATATTTCAATATATTTGCCTTTCTGCACCATCTTAGATATTTTATTTTATGATCTGAAACCATTGGCTGAGAAAGGGGCCTTGAGCTTTGTCAGACGGCTCCCCCAGTAGAGGCTGGAACGTTTCTGTCCCTGCATGAGATTTCTGTGGCTGTTAAAACAAATAGCCACTGCCGTGGTGGCTTCAGGCAACACAGATTTATATTCTCTTAGGGTTCTGGAGGCAGAGCTTCTGGAGGAGAACTTTAGTCTCACTGGGCAGAAATCAAGATGTCATCAGCAGTTGTCTCCCTCTGGAGACTACAGACAAGAGTCCATCCCTTGTCTCTTCCAGCTTCTAGTGGCTGCCAGCATCCTCTCACTTCTGACCATCTCCTTCCAATCTCTTCCAATCTTTGCCACTGTCCACACACCACCTTCTCCTCTCCCATGTGTGAGCTCCCTCTGCCTCTCTCCAAGGACACTGATGACGGCATGGTTGGCCCAACTGGACAAGGCAGGGTAATTTCCCCATCTCAAGGTTCTTAACTTCGTCACATCTTCAAGCGCTCTTTTTTTCTTTCCAAATAAGGTAACATTTACAGATTCCAGAGATTAGGGCCTGATGTTCTGGGGGCCACCCTTCAGCCCACTGGTCTCTACGCTTACTTAATTCTTTACTGGCCGTACAATTCTGGCCTTCAGGAAGGAACATAAAATGATTTCAAAGATGTGACAGAAAAGGCACCAAATTGAATAGATGTCCATGCCAAAGCCCCTTAAAATAATCAGATAAAAGTTAGTGTGATGGTTAAGGAGAAAGCAAGGCCTTTAAAAAATGAAATTTTCGCCAAGGCCTAGGAGAGAAACAGGACCCGTTCCTTCATGTCTGGATGAAGAAAGTACGAGGTTTGCAAACCTTGCCACTGAAACACGCTTGGTTCTTGGGCCCTGACTGTTCCCGAGAGCTCATGTGAGCCACTCTGCCTGCCCCTCCTCTGCCTCTCAGCCTGCCCCAAGGGTGCTGTATTTATGTGTTGTGCATAAGGGTTGAATGAGGAACTTCTGTCACCAACCAGAAGTGAAAAAGGGCAGGGACCATGTGTTTTTCAGTTAAATAGAACAAGAGGAAATAAGTGTTAACTTCAACATGAGATACTCAGGCCACCAATTAGCGCTAAACCTCCCTGGGCAGGTGTGCGGGACCTGAGTTTATTTCCAAAAGAAGTCCTAGATCTGCCTCTTTCCGAGTCATGAAAATGGTGGAAGAGCTGATCCGGTGACAGCCAGATGCCAATCTCTGGCAGAGAAATCAGACCTGGCATCCCGCCCCAGCTATGCCTCTTCTCCGGTGATGTCATTCCCAAAAGCCAACATCACTAAGCGCCAGTCTCCTCACCTGGGGCAGACAGACTACACCAGCTCCTTAAAGGCGGGCTCATCTTCATCCGTGTGCAGGTTTGGGCACATTGCCTGGAACACGGAGGACCCTCAGTCGATATTCCCTTACTTGAACTGAATGTCTGCCTTACCTTACTCACGACTCAAAATGATATTGGTCACGCTGTGATTCACACCCGGGAGCTCCTGGCCAGACGCCCACCGGGGCAGTTTTGTTTACTGCTTTGCCCTGCCCGGTGGCCTCCCCCTCACCCTGGCCTCATCAACCGCCTGCCAAAACCAAGAGGGAGGGCCTGCCTTGCCTTGCTTTGCTGCCCTAGCTGGCTTCCAGCCTCTGCTCCCAGCATTTCCCAGAGACTAAAACACTAAAACTATTTAACCACCAAAAAATTAAAAGAAAAATTATACACACACACACACACACACACACACACATGGCATGTTGCTGCTGGAGGTAACCCAGAAACACTACACAGACAAAAGATATCACTATTGTGGTAGATATCGTTCCTCTCACACGAAGTCCTTTTGCAAGGTTCCTTCCAGCCATATGACACTTTCACCCCTTTTAAAATTAGTCTCAGGGGCGCCTGGGTGGCTCAGTCAGTTAACCGTCTGCCTTTGGCTCAGATCAGGATCCCAGGCTCCTGGGATCCAGCCCCACACTGGTCTCCCTGCTCAGCAGGGAGTCTGCTTCTCCCCCTCTCTCTGCCTGCCACTCTGCTTGTGCACTCTCTCTCTCTCTCTCTGTGTCAAATAAATAAACTATTTTTTAAAAACTAAAAAATTAAAAGTTAAAAGTAGCCCCAGAGAACGCACGTCTCCATTACTTGCGCTCTTCAATTCAGAGGGCCTACCTTACCATGCAAGCCTTGGTGCTCATCAGCAGACTAGAAAGCCCTTCGAGATGATCTAGTCCAACATCCTCTCTTTAGGGAAAAAGACAACTAAAGTTGTCCATTGTCATATGGCTTGTCAGCAGCAAAATAACGCAAGCAGCTAAAACCTACCTCTACTGTCTTCTGGTCCAGTGTGTTCTGCGTTCTCTTGTGCTCTTTCTTTAACCGAAGGTCCTCACTTGGCCTTACAAATCTGGCTCAGTGCACTGTCTCACAGTAAATGTTACAAGCTGCCTGGGCAGGGTATGTCACTGACTCTCCTCACACAGGCCGGGTTGTGAGAATCTACAAAGAAAAACCATTACAAGGTACTCTGAAAAAAAGTGCAGCATGTTTTGGTAGTGTTTAATTTTGTAGTATGCCACTTTAATTCCCTCTTCTTGCCTTTCCTATATTTTATTTTTTTTTTAAAGATTTATTTATTTATTTGACAGAGAGAGAGAGAGATCACAAGTAGGCCGAGAGGCAGGCAGAGAGAGAGGAGGAAGCCGGCTCACCGCTGAGCGGAGAGCCCAATGTGGGGCTCCATCCCAGGACCCCGGGATCATGACCTGAGCTGAAGGCAGAGGATTTAACCCACTGAGCCACCCAGGCGCCCCAGCTTTTCCTATATTTTAAAAGTTATTTTAGTAGTCACTATCTCGGGGATTACAATTAACACCTTTAACTTGTTTTAAACAACCTAGTTTGAGTCATACCACCTGAGTGTCAAAAGCATACAAACACTGTGCTCTGAACATCTCCATCTCTCCCCCTTTACATTGTTATTGTCACAGACTACAACTTTATCCATTGGGGTGCCCATTAACGTGGACTTCTAGTCATTGTTTTATGCATTTGCCTGTTAAGTCACAAGAAAGAGAGAAGTTATAAACCATAGCAAATGTACAATGATACTGAATTTTTTACTTCCCTATGTACTTAACTTTACCTGTGTTCTTTGTGTTTTCTTTCTTACGGCTTTGATTGATTTAAAGTCCACTGTCCTTTCATGTCAGCCTGAAAGACTCCCTTTAACATTCATCATACAGCAGATTTACTAGAGCCAAATTCCCTCAGCTTTTGTTTATCTGGAAATTTCTTTTTTGTTTTTTTAAGATTTTATTTATTTATTTGACAGACAGAGATCACAAGTAGGCAGAGGGACAGGTGGGGGTGCAGGGGGAAGCAGGCTCCCCGCTGAGCACAGAGCCAGATGTGGGGTTCGATCCTAGGACCCTGAGATCATGACCTGAGCTGAAGGCAGAGACTTTAACCCACTGAGCCACCCAGGCGCCCCTATCTGGAAATTTCTTAATATCTCCTTCATTCTTGAAAGATAGTTTTGCCAGATACAGAATTCTCAATTGGCAAGTTTCTTTCTTTCAGGATTTTGAATATGTCATCCCACTGCCTCTGGCCTCCATGATTTTTGAAGAGAAATAAGTTGTTAATCTTATTGTGGGCCCCTCCAACATGGTAAGTCCCTTCTCTCTTGGTGCTTTCCAGATTATCTCTTCATCTTCATGTTTTAATAGTTTGAATATACTGTGTCTCATTGTGGGTCTCTCTGTGTTCATCCTGCATGAAACTCATTGAGCTTCTTAGACCTGTATGTTTGTGTATTTTTTCAGATTTGGGAAATTTTCAGTCATTATTTATGCAAATTGTTTTCTTCCCTTTTCTGTCCTCTCCTAGGACTCCTTCCCAAAACATGTATATTAGTATGTTTTGTGATATTGCACACGTCCCTCATGTTTGGTTCACTATTCATTTTTTTTCCTTCAGGTCCTCACACTAGATAAGTTCACTGTCTTACCTGTAAGTTCATTAACACTTTCTTTTGCCTGCTCAACTCTTTTTTTTTTTTTTAAGATTTTATTTATATGACACACAGAGAGAGAGAGGGCAAGAAAAAGCTCAAGCAGGGGGAGCAGTAGGCAGAGAGAGAAGCAGTCTCCTTGCCAAGCAGGGAGCCCAATGTGGGGCTGGAGCCCAATGTGGGGCTGGATCCCATGACCTTGGGATCGTGACCTGAGCTGAAGGCTACTACTTAACTGACTGAGCCACCCAGGGGCCCCAAGCTTGCTCAAATTTTCTGTTTAACCTCTTTAGTGAGTTTTTCATTTCAGCTATTGTACTATTTGCCTCCAAAATTTCTGTTTGGTTCCTTTTTATATTTTCTATTTCTTTGTTGATATTCTCATTTTGTTTATACATTGTTTTCCTGATTTCTTTTCTTTCTCACTGAGCATATTTAAGATAGCAAATTTAACATTTTCAACTAATCATTCCAATGCCTGGGATTCCTCAGGAATGATTTCTATCAAATTCGTTTTCTCCTGTGAATGGGCAATATTTTCCTGGTATTTCTTTAGGTTTTGTTTGTTTGTTTTTTGTTTGGGGGGTTTGTTTGTTTCGGTAGATTTTGTATTTGTTGAGAACTGGACACAAAGTATTAAGTAATTCTAGAGATTTCTCTCTCCTACCCCTCTGGAATCTTACTTGTTGAAAGCCAAGCCAACTCTTTGTTACTTTCCCTATTTTTGCAACATATTGTATTTCTTCTTTTGTGTGGTCCCTGATGTTTCTGTTCTGATGTATCCATAATCAGCCAGTAACCTGACAAAGATTTCCTTAAAGTCCACCTTGCAAAAGGGGAGAAGGGAAGGAAAAAAAAATAGTTCATATCTGTTTAAATCCCTTCAGAAGCTGCTTTGGTCCACGAATGAGCTGACAGTTCCCGCCAATGCAATCAATGTTTTGGTGAAGGGACAGATTCCTAGAGCTTCCTACTCTGCCATCTTTTTGTGATGTCATCCAGTGGTGACTGATTTTAATTTAGAAACGAGAGAGAGAAAATAACAACTAATTCAAAGTTCTCAAACATGAAAAAACATTTCACCAATGTGGATCTTGACTGTCTCTCATGAGAGATCAAACAACCCAGTGATTTTTTTGTCTGCCATCTTTAAATCATATATATTCTAAAACTCCCTTTAGGAGGCAGACAAGTATAAAATTTGCTGGAAGCATGATCTAGAAAAATCTTTGACCTAGAAGAGTCTAGCGTGAAGGTCAGAATTGAGAGATCAAAGTGATATTGCTAAATATGAGGCATCTTCTGGAGCATGAAGAGGGAAAGCCAGTTGCGTCCCCGACCTCCCGGTCCTTGTTACATGCACTCTACACTTAACACTCAGTCACCTTGTGGCTTCTGGCGTCCCCACCTTATGGTCCTGTTTGGTCACTCGAATTGGCTATCATGTGTACTTTGCTCTCACATAATTAGACCTCTCTTGAGAACAAGAATAATTTCTTAAACATTATAACTAAGGTAAAGGAGGAAGAAGGAGAAGAAGGAAGAGGGCATGGAGAAGGGTGTATTCATTTCCTGGGGCTGCCATAACAAATTACTACAAACTTGATGGTTCAAAACAACAAAAATTTATTTTCTCTCAGTTCTGGAGACTAGAGGTCAAAAATCAAGGTCGGTGCTCCCTCCAAAAGCTCTGAATCTCTCCTTGCCTCTTCTAACCTCGGGCCAGGTGACTCCAGGCATTTTCTTTCCCCCATGGTTGCATAACTCCTATCCTGCATCCATCTTCACATGGTCTTCTCTGTGTGTCTCTCTCCTCCATTCTCTCATAGGGATGTCAGACACTGGATTTAGAACCTCTCCTAAATCTAAAATAAACTCACCTTAAAAATTGCATCTGCAAAAACCTACTTTCTAATAGAATCATATGCGCAGGTACCGTGAGTGTGGTATAATACGAAAATATATTTGGTCTTTATCCTGGGCTCCTGACACAGGGCTGTTAAAACCCTTGGGATTTCAATGACCCTGGAGCTTATGCTAATGAGGTAACTTAGGGCCTCTTGATATCCTCAGGATAGGGCTGGTCAGCAGGAAGACCAAGTAATTAAAGGGTTAGATGGCCTCACCCACCAATCTCTGGGAAGGGGAGGGTAGGAAGCTGGAGCTTGAGCTCTATAAAAACCCTTAAACAATGCGAATTCAGAGTTTGGGGTTCTGAACGCATTAAGGTGATGGATGATCTCACTGCCAGAGAGAGCATGGAGCCTCCATGCCCCTGCCCCATACTGCCCTGTGCATCTCTTTCATCTGGATACTCCTGAATTTTATTCTTTCTAATAAGCCAATAAATGTAGGTAACCTGTTTTCCTGAATCCTATGAGCCATTCTAGCAAACTATGAAACCTGAGGAGGGGGTAGTGAATACCTTCAATTTACACTTGGTCAGTCAGAAGTCTGGGGGGCCTGAGACTCATGAACTAGCATCCAAAGTTGGGCAGTCTTGCAGGACTGAGCCCTTAACCTGTACAGTCTTCACTAACCCTGGGTAATCCATGTCAGAATGTAACTGAATTGTTGGACGACCAGTTGTGTTATTGAAGAACTGGAGCATTGGTCAGTGTCAGAGAAAACACTTCACAAAGGTTATGATTTGGACCTGGCTTTTGAGAGTGATACATAATTCAACTCCCTATAAAGGGGAAGGGAAAGAAGCAAGATCCTCATGTTCTCAAGAAATCTATAGTACTGAATACATATTAATTATATGTATGAAGGCGTTACTTATGGAATCAACATAAGAAAGCAGATCCATTAATGGTGCTTCATGACAGAGACGTCTTTTGCCCCTAGTTAGACATGAGATCTTTGCACAAACTTTATAGAAAAGATCACAACACTCCTTTAGTACCTCCTCCCCCTGCCCATTAATCCTGAGATTACATTGTAGGTGGTCTTTTAGGAGAATAGGCAGGAAATTACAGATAACATTCAATGAGGGCGAAATCTGTGAGCTCATCACTGGAATTGTGACCGCTGATAGAGCTAAGGAAGCATTCAGAGATTTGGAGCCCAAATTTAGGCACCTTTTGGTATATATAACATTTTGTCAAAGCCCCCAGGTGATCCCAACACGCAGCCAGGATTGAGAATCACTGCTCTCATGTTTGCTCCTCTTATGAGCCAGGGAAAAGAAAAGAGTCACTCTCTCAGACCCAAGCAAATCTATGGAGCCTGTCTCAGTAAGCCTGGTTGACATGAACCAAGGACAAATTGACCAATGAGACTTACAGATGGTAATCTGAGCTGACACGTTTAATTCCCCTCTCTTCCCCAATCCCGATGAAAGAATCATAGAGTCCTCCTAAGCAGGGAGAGAAGTCTTTTACAGTCATGTAAAATAAGGAATAAAGGTATTGATGCACTAGAAATTTTGAGGAGGTAGGCGTGACTTGGTGGAGGTGACAACAAAGGGGTCAAAGTACTAACAAGAACTAGCAGCCCTGACAAAGAAAGGCCATGTTGGGAGTGAGTGAGTGAAATTTCCCCCCAAAGACCTGGGAAATTCTCACACGTGAACTGCAAGAGAATGGGACTGTGAGACAGTCGGTGGGTGGAATTTAGGGTGGTTTGGCAATTACACCAGTGCCCCACACACGGAACTGCCAGACGGCCTGGAGGGATTTGGGGAAGGCCCCCATCCATTACCAAAGACACAAAAACTTAAAATTTTCCCTCTGGGACTAAGAGAACAGGAACCAACACAACCACTGACAAAATCATCTCAAATTTCCAAGCCAGGTAAATATAGATCTCCTTTTGAAAGAAAACAAATCAAAACAAAATAAAAATCCCAGAATACAGGAAAAGATTTAGTACACAAAAAAAGAAAGAAAACTACTTTGAAGAATCAGAGCAAATGTTTAATCTACAATATAAACTTTTCTCCCAAAAAGTGGGGATTTTTAATTTGGATTTTCAACATGTTGGAAGGACATTATGGAGAAGAGCTACAAAAAAGAAACAATTGATAAATACTTCTGTTGGTGAAAATCACGCTCACTAGAATTTTATTTAAATCAACTTTAATCTGGGCAGGGTGGCAGACGAAAATTTCCGAAGATGGCAAATCTCCTAACCCACATGTTCATAAGAAATGTGACCTTCTTCTTTCATCAGGAAGAGTTTATTGCTCCATATCTCTGAATCTAGGCACAGGGCAGGAGGCTCAGTGTGACTTCACTGACCAATAGAATATTCTGGAAGAGGGTGCCTGGGTGGCTCAGTGGGTTAAGCCTCTGCCTTCAGCTTGGGTCATGATCTCAGGGTCCTGGGATCGAGTCCCACATCGGGTTCTCTGCTCGGCGGAGAGCCTACTTCCCTCTCTCTCTCTGTCTGCCTCTCTCCCTACTTGTGATTTCTCTGTGTGTGTGTCAAGTAAATAAATAAAATCTTAAAAAAAAAAAAAAAAAAGAATATTCTGGAAGAGACACAATGTTGGCTCTGGCAGAGCTGGCCTGACAGCTTTTGCTCCCTGCCTATTGGAAGTCAGCAGCCATGTAAAAGTTATGCCCACCTAAGATGACCAAGCTGTGAGAAACCCAAGCCATGCAGAGAGACCCCAGAAAGTGAGACATCATGGGGAGAGAGAAAGAGAAATTTAGAGAGACCATGCCTTGGGACTGAGAAGACAGCATGGAAGTGGACCAGCCATCCCAGCTGTCCCAGCTAAAGCCATGTGATCAGAGATACACCACCCAGCCAAGCTACCAAATTCCTGACCCTCAATATTATAAGTTTAAAAAAAGGGTGGCTCCATGCCACAAAGTTTCAGGGTGGTTTGTTAAAAAGGAATCGATAGCAGCAAAGGCGGCCCACAGCAAACTGGGGTGCCTCACAGAGGCAGGAGGGTTTGGTGAATGTTGAAATCCCAAGCCATCTTCCCCAGCTCAGTTCCTGGAATTCTGGGAAAAGGCAAGACACAGGCAGAGCTCCTCTGGAAATTCTGACCAGATCTAGGGGAAAGACCTAAAGCAACTCGCTTGAGAGCTCCCCACAGTAGCCACAGAGCATCTCCTTTTCATTAGGACCCTGCCCACAGGAAGCCTCCAATCACCTCTCAGTCCCCTACCCTAAACACATACAAACAACCCAGAATTCCTAGACCTGTGAGAACAACTTTGATATGAAACACACAGAAGAAAGGAGATTTAGAGGAAACAGATTATGAGGGGAGGAGAAAACTGAAAAGCAAAATAATCGTTGTTGTCCTTAAAGAAGGAGATATAGGCAAAGACACTGAATCCATAAAACAAGAACAGGATGCTATTAAAAAGAACAAGTAGTCCAAAAACAAAAACAAAAAAAGAGATTTTGGAAATTAAATATATGATAGTATGTGTGAATAACTCAGCAAAAGGTGGGAAGATACGTTGGGGAAACTTTTTGGAAAAGAAAGCAAAAGTCAGAGATGAAAAATAAAAAAGGAAAGACAGAAAAACTAGAGGACCAGTACAAACCAACAATTATCTGTTCCATCCAAATAATAAAGAGTTCCAAAGAGAAGGAACAGAGAAAATGAAGTGGAGGAAATCGCCAATAAAGTAATTCAAGGGAACTTCCCAGAATTGAAGGGTATGACACACACCAAGTCACATCATCACGAAACCTCATAACATTAGTTAGAAAAAGAAGATTCTGCAAGGAGGGGGAGGGAGGAGAGAGAGGGACAGAGATTGAGAAAGAGAAAGGTCACATACAAATAAGAAGTAATGGAATGACTTAGAACTAACTTCTCAATAGCAACACAGGGCAGTAAAAGACAATGGTGCGATGCCTTCCAAATTCTGAAAAATGGTCTCCACACTGAACTTATCTATCCAGACAAACTATGAACATGTGCAGAATGAAGACATTTTCAGACACAGGAAAAATTAATCTCCCACACACTTTTTTTTAGGAAACTACGGGAGAGTGTGCTTCATAAAACAAAGGAATGAATCAAGAAGGAAGAAAATAGGAAGTCCAGGAAACAGGCTTCAACACAATCGAACAATAAAGGGAATTCCCGAAACATTAGCAAAGGCGGATCTCAAGATGACAGCAGCCAGTTCAACCAAGAGCTGGTCAGAGGACTTCAGCAAAGCCTCCCCTAGAAGACAAAGAGACAGAATGTCTGATGTGAATGCTCACCTCAGGAGGAGATCTAGAACACTGGTAGAAAATTGGGGCTGGTTAAGTGTAATGCAAATGCAAGAGAGACCCGAAACAACTACAATCCAGAACAGCACTCCCCAGCACCAACAAAGTGTGAACCCTTCATGTAATTTTACATTTATTACTAGTCACGTTTTAAAAAGAAAGAGCTGAAGAATGCCTGTCTAGCTCAGTCGGGAGAGCATGTGGCTCTTGATCTCGGGTTGGTGAGTTTGAGCCCCACGTTGGGAGTAGAGTTTACAGAAATAAACAAACAAACAAACAAATAAATAAAATTTAACCTAATATATCTAAGATAGTATTTTACCGTAAAATCAATACAGAATTAATAATGAGATGTTTTATATTCTTTTTTCATACTAATCCTTTGAGAGCCAATGCGTATTTTGCATTTACAGCCCACCTCAGTTTGCTCACTAAAATTTCTCAGAAATACTTGATTTTGACCTGAATTTAGTTTTCATTAAATTTGTAGCTGAAAAGGTTATTCACCTACCAAGGGTGTTCCAAACATATTTAAAATTTTTTCAAAAGCCATCAGTTATTAAATTCAGATGTAAAATTAAATAATATTTAAAAATTAATTCTTTAGTTACACTAGTCTCATTTCAAGTACTCGGTAGCTACATGTCACTATTGGCGAGTAGACTGGACAGCTGAGGTCCAGAGATCAAGAAGTTATTTGGAAAAGGAAAAGTAATCGTTGTCACTACATAGCTCAGCTTCAGATAACATACTCTCAGTATTCCTTTAATCAAAATTATAATAGGAACTCCATTGGGAAATGGGGATGAGAAGCATTCACTGTGTCAAGGTTAGAAGAAGAAAGAAAGCTAAATCTTAAAACGTCTGAAACTAAGAAATTAAAAATTAGCAATATAATCCTATTAAATAGAAACAGAAGTAAATACAAAAGGAATCTCTCAACCTCACTCCAAGTGAATGCCTCTGGGTAAGTAGAACAGCGAGAGAATGGGCTTGGGACTTTTGCTTCCCTGAAACATCACAGTATTGGTTGACCCTTTAAACTCATGCATGCATGATTTTGATTTTTGAAAAGATCTTGACAAATGATCAGTGGACAATCTGTCCACAAGTGTGTGGGTTAAGAATTTTCTATGTAATATTCTCATTCTCTCACTCTCTCCTTCTCTCTATAAAATAAATCTTAAAAAAAAAAAAAAAAAAAAAGGGGGGGGGGGGGGGGGGTGGGTGGTGTTCCTGGGTGGCCCAGTCAGTTGAGCACATGACTCTTGATTTGGGCTCAGGTCGTGATCTCAGGGTTGTGGGATGGAGCAGTTTCATTTACCTGGTCCACTTCCCTTTAAAGTGGAGGGACAGGGGGCGCCTGGGTGGCTCAGTGGGTTAAAGCCTCTGCCTTTGGCTCAGGCCCTGATCCCAGGGTCCTGGGATCGAGCCCCACATCAGGCTCTCTGCAGGGAGCCTCCTTCCCTTCTCCTCTCTCTGCCTGCCTCTCTGCCTACCTGTGATCTCTCTGTCAAATAAATAAATAAAATCTTTAAAAAAAAAAAAAAAAGTGGAGGGACAGGACTAAGCTCTGGTTAAGGGATGCTTCCCTAATCTCCCCATCCGGGCTTCAACTCATGGCTGAGGAACCACTTCTTGTACACAGTTATTTTGATTTGTATCTCAAAAGATTCTCTACCTTGGGAAAAGAAAGCAGGAGGAGGGAGAAATAAGAAGGCATTAGTTAAGACTACTGAACCGACAGATTCGGAAATGGTAAACACACCCCATCAACTAGAAATGATGAGGCTCTGAACTTGATGTTCATTCCCTATCAACAGGGGAACTGACGAACCCCTTTGCCAGTGGGATTGAGTGAAATATCTCTGTCTTTTCCTGCCCACATCCTCGTGTTTCATGACCCAGGGCTGCATGTCCCAGCACATGAGTTCTCTTGTTTACTCTCTTCCCGCCCCGCATCTGGTGGCTACCTAACACCAGCTCCTCTGAGGACTCCTTCACCATCTACCATCGTCTATCCTCCCCAAGTGTGTCCCGTGCTCTCCATGTGCCCACGTTTGAGCCGGAAGCTCAGACAATGTCAGGTCGCCTTGCACACCACCCACCTTTGCGTCAGCTGCCAGACCTAGAGTGCTGGGCTTAGGGACGGGGAAGACCCAGTCCCCGAGAAAGGGCAGACAGCCTTCTCCCTGCCTCCAAGCCTGAACCCCTCCACCTGCCGCTCTGCTTCCTTTGCCGGATTCCCACCATCTGGGGTCCACCTCTGACTTGACAGACTCCTGTTGGTCACATCTGGCTTCAGAAAAAGAGACAAGGAGTTCGAAGGCCTACACTAATAGGCAGCACTTGGCAGACACAATAGAAGCAGCTGCTGTTTATAGCCCTTTTTAGGGTGGCCTCAAGTTGGACCTCACACTTCCCCTCCCTGGCTTTCCCCTGTGGGGCATTGTTTTACACAGAGCATCTGGAACCTCACAGTCTTGCAGCTTGGAAGGAAGAAACAAAAAATAAAAAACACGAATCCCATGAATCTGTGAAACTCTAACGAACTCTCTTCCTGGGGGAGCTTCCAGACTCGCTCCTGGCTTACCTCTCAAGTAAGGCAGGTCCCTACGGTTCCCGACCCGACCCTCTGGATCCATCACGCGGCAATACAAAGACCAGCTGGGCAGTTATCCAGTAAATAAAGCTAGCCCCCCGGAAGTCTTTTTTCTAAATAACAGCCTCGGTAGGACGCCTGAACCATATCCAGTTTTTTAAGGGCAAAAAAACCAGGCTGGATTCAGGTGGTCAGTTCGAGACCAGTATCGCATTGGTGGGAGGCCAGGAGCAAGGCCCTTCCCAGAGCCTTTGGCTCAGTACTGTCATCCCTGTGCCTCTTCTGACTCCAGGGCTTCACTCCACTGGTCCTGTCCCCATAGAAACAAGGCGCCTGGAAGGCTCAGCACGCGCCACCTGACTCCACCCGTGTCCCTCCAATAACCCACGCCGGATTTCAGCCGCCTGCGCTGGCTCCGCTGGGCAAGGTGGCGCCTAATTACCTCCCTTCTGGTTTTTTCCCTCCTCCTGTCCTCTCCTCTCCCCACCCCTCCGAGGACAGCCTTTCCAAGGAAAAACACACACCCGCACACCTGGCACAGCGCGATAGGGAAGCTCACCATGGATACCGGGCGACCATTCCCACTCCGGCGGCAGCTCCTGGGAATAAGTTACTATCTCTAGAATGCTCCGAACTCCAGATGTGCACCGACTAGAGCCTTGAGACCCAGCTTCCTTGTCTCATTATGCCTTGTCCGCTCCCCCCCCCCAAGTTTCCTATATGCATATCAAGCTTTCGGAAGGGGGGAAAAATGGGAAATGGTAATCTTCCTTTTAATATGCTACCACATGCCAGCCCCGAACAGCTGTGCACACACAACACGATGGACTGGACATGAAATATAGCCCAGGACCATTTTTTTCAGCATTCATTCCCAGGGCTTACAAAACACATTTACTTGGAGGGAGGTCACACAGTCTTCCTTCTGCATAAAAAGGTGGCTTTGAAATAGGTACAGCCATCTGGAAACAGCCCCCTCCGCCATTGATATGTAAAATGCACGTATTACACCATCTTGCCTGGACTCTACAGCAGGAGGCAGAGCCGCACAGAGGCCCATAATTGTTTAAATATACAGCCTTCGGTTCTCCCCTATGCTTACCTTGCTCTGAAAAACCATTTGCCACAGTCTAGGTGACTGTGGACGGGCGGGTGAGGCAATTTGCCCCTGGGGGCATTCATCTGTGTGCAGGGGGAGTGTCCCAGAGTCCAGATTTGGGGGGACATGATTTGAACACTTGCTGCTGCCGCCGCAGCCTTGCTAATAAGAGAGAATATGTCAAGTGCATGACTGGGAGTAAATAGCAAACACCCCATCGAAATAATGACCTCTGCTCTTTGGCTCATTATAACCAAGCATTTGCTTCCCTCCCTAGAAGACTTAGATCCCACCTTTAATAACTGGTTTTGTCAGGCATTTAAAGGAAAAGAGCAATGGGTCTTTCTTCACTAATTGATCTCCATGTAGTGAAGGGGATGCTTCTGTATGTTTATTAACATTTGCTCCTTAAAATGAGTACACCCTCCCAACACACACACACCCAGCAAGACCCTCACAAATAAATTCTTACCCAGACCTTATCCAAATAAATTCTTGACCTTTCAAGCGATTGAACTTGTGTGTTGTTTCTTCTGTTTTTATTTCTTGGGCTTGGTTTTCATCTCTGTTTATTTTTTTTAAATATATACATGATGTGGATAATATAAATCAGCAGCCTTAAAATGCCATCCCAAAGCTAAATGCTCTCCCTCAAAAAAAAAATCCCTGAAAGAATGTAGAGCTCTGGAGTAGCTCAAAGGGTTAAGCTGTTAAAAGCACAAATAGCAGAGCTCCCGTTACTGAGAGGAGAGGGAGCCCACTGGAAGGAGATCACTCTAGGTCAGCCTGTCCTTTACATTGTGAAGAGCTAGAAAGGGGCTAATAAACCCAGCAGCCTATGGCAAAGGTAATTTATTTTATATTCCTAGTCATCACATGCAATATTTTTTGGAGGGGGAGAGCAAATGTAATTCAAAGAAAGTGATAAACAATAAAAGAAAAAAAAGCCCACAGTGTCTAGTGAGGCTTCCACCCCCAAGTTAAGAGAACACGTGCCTTTCTCTGCTTTCTGCGGTGCATTTCTCATCCTGTTTGTGTGTCAACATCTTCAAAGTGCCTAAGCGGCTGGGATGGGGGATGGTGGCTCTGCCTCAGCCTGGGGTCAGGAGTCCTTCCTGGGGAGGACAGGAATCCCCCGAGATAAGCAACTCCCAGGTGGGGTGCACGCATTTCCACACAGGCACCTCCCAGCCCCACTCCCGGGAAGATGCATCCACTTGACTTATGAATCGGCTCCTGGCCCGGAGTTATTACCAAGTGGACGGCTCTCCGGCTGACTTCCTGAGCCAGCATGGAGGACAGCTTCTCCCGGGGGCTCTGGGTGAGGAGCCGGGCCCTTTCTGCTTCCGTCTCGCACTTGCCACATTTTACGTGGATGAGGTCATTGGACTGCAGATGAGGTAACCGTGCAGCCTGCCCGGGAGCTGGGAGAGGTTACCATGTGACTGAGCGTGTAAACACAGGGACGTCCCCGGGGGGGCCAGCCGACAGCTGGGCTCTGCTGCTGGCCAGGAGGGTGGGAGCTGCAGGACTCTGGGAGCTTGTCCAGGCTCTTAAAGGAGCCAAACCGCTGCCTGAGCTGGGGTCACAGCCACCTGGGACACTGGCCTCAGGACAGGGCAAAATCCTGCGGGGGTGGGGGGGAGGGGGCTGGTGCTGTGACAGGTCTGGGGGGGGCACAGATAAATAAGTAACACTGTCCCTAAAAAGAGGAGCTTTCTAAGGCACAGAAACACTGCAGACAGAGCTGTGTGGCGCTCTTGTGGTTCAGCTCCAAAGCACACTGCACCCCCCTTCCCCCCTTCTGAACTTTCCCTATCCTCCTACCCCCCACTCTTGCCCCCCCAACGGTGGTTCCTCCATGTGAACATTCAACCACATTTTCCAATAGTCTCTAAATTAGAAACATGGCGGGAAAACACAGATTCTTTTAAAAACCATTATAGAGGGGTACCTGGGTGGCTCAGCTGGTGAAGTGTCTGCCTTTGGCTCAGGTCATGATACCAGGGTCCTGGAACCGAGTCCCACATCCAGCTCCCTACTCAAAAGGGAGCCTGCTTCTCCTCCTTCCTCTACCCCTCCACCCACTCATTCTCTCTCTCTCTCCCTCTGTCAAATAAATAAATAAAATCTTAAAAAATATATAGAAATACATTTTTTAAGCTCTTCTGTACTACAGAATGACAGAGCACATTTCCAGATGTGGAGCTGTCCCCTTCAGGTGTTACACAGTCCTGTGATTCTCAGGGGCAGAAAGTTCTTTCCCAGGTCAAGTCAGATGAACTAAATTCTGCATCTATCCCATGCATTCCTCAGGTACTCCTTTTTTCCTGAGCCCTACCACGTACCAAGCTATACTGTACCATGTACTATACTGAACCCTGGGAATTTTTAGGAAACTGGAGTTTGGTCTCCCGCTAGCGGTGCTCACACTCCGGCAGACAGTTACTGTTACTACATACTAGCAATCATCTACGAATGACTACAAGAAAGGAGATGCATGTGTGAAGGCGAAATGTGGGATCCATGAAAACAGAGGGCATCTTAAGGATGACCTCCCTGAGAGCCTCATTAAGCTGGGACCAAAAACGTGAGAGTCACCACAAAAGTCACAGCGGTAACAAAGATGCATTTCTGGGTATGTCATATGTCTTGTAACAATCTATGAGGTAAATTCACTGTGTTCCCCATTTTACCAATGCAAACACAGCTTAAGAGAGGCTAAGTAATCTGCCTAAGGAAGTGGCAGAATCAGGATTTGAACCAAGGGGTGGGATCCTGAGGCCTGTATTCTCTAATCACCCTGCCTCAATCACAGTCAAGGAGACACCAATCCAAGCTGATGCTCACAGCCAAGTGTGAGGCCCATAACCTGCCAGCAACACAGGCAGCTGAACTCACAGGAAGAATGGGAAGTCCGTGGTAGAAGAGAGCCAGGTGATGGGGAGAACATTCTGGAAAGAGAAAACAGCTCATGTGTCAGCTCATAGACATACACACTCATGCAAGCATATGCACACACCTGCAGGGGAGAGAGAAAAAGAGAGGAGCTTGGTCAGCCACACTAAAGAATTTGAACTTTTTCCCAATGGCCGCCAGAAGTCATGGCTGGACTTGAGGCAGATTCAGGAGGTGCTCGGATTTGTTTGTGCGATGGGTTGCTCTCTTTGCACAAGTGTGGGGAATGGTTTGGAGAGCAGGGAAGGGTGTGCTGGAATAAGCCAAGTGAGAAACAGTGGCCAGGACTGCCGAGGAACAGGGAGCGTACTTCCAGGGTAGGGGGTTGCTGTCTGCCTGAGAGGCAGAATGAGCAGAGCTTGGTAACTGATGGGATGTGGGGTGGTGTGTGGGTGGAAGAGGGAGGAAGATGTTTTCTGATGGAGTTGCCGGATGTGGAAGATCAGGTTTAGATATGCTCATTAGGCACCCAGGCAAGCAGGTCTCAAGCTCGGGAACCAGATCCGGTCTGAAGATCAAGTTTTAGGGATCACCGATATATACAAAACCGACTGGACTTGGGAGTTGCTCAGCGTGACTGAGATGTTACAAATACCTTTAACATGGGTCTTTCTGATCCTTTCAGAAAAGCACATTCTCCCCAGCCAGAATATAAGCTACATGAGGACAGGGATTTTATTATTTTTTTTTTTTTGGTCTTGTTCTGCAATTGTTCCCCAGAACATGGCATATAGAATATAGTATGTATTCCATAAATATTGTAGAAAAAAGAAACTGAAGGATAACTCTTTCTAAAGTAAGTTATGCGGGGCACCTGGGTGGCTCAGTCCATGAAGCGTCTGCCTTCGGCTCAGGTTGTGATCTCAGGCTCCTGGGATCGAGTCCCACAGATGGCTCCTTGCTCAGCGGGGAATCTCCTTCTCCCTCTGCCTCTGCTCCATTCCCCCAACCCCACCACTTTCTTCTCTCTCTCTCTCAAATAAATAAATAAAATCTAAACATACATTAAAAACAAATAAATAAATAAAAGGCCAGGTCCAAGAGAGTAAGACATGCTTCTGTCTCAAGCACTGGTAAGCCGCAGCCCCTAGAGCAGTGAGAGACATGCAGAGGAAGCTCAATAAACATGGCTGAAAGACCTTTTGGAAGGCCACATCCATAGATAGCACCCAAATTTCTTCTACTCTATCCCCCAACAGGACAGAAAAGAGGTCAGAATCTTCGTGTAACTCCTGAAATCTTGCAGAGACTATGAGCTCTCAGATGGGAGAGAAGCTATAAATCGGGGCAACAAGACACTCTTAGAGGTCTAGGGCAGATGCTTCAGGAAAAATAGATGGTTGTCACTTGGCTTTTGTTCAGGTGAGAGCGCAGGTAAGCCAAATGGGAGAGGTCAATTGTTGGGTTTTGCTATCCGAAACAGAAGGCAAGGTATTGTGAAAATTCTTCCATTGCACAACATTGATATGTTGGATAAACTGCACTATTAAATGAATTTATTACTTTTCAAGATAATAAGGAAAATGCCTGTGTTTAACATAAAGTAAGATAAAACAAACAAAATAAGCATGAACTAAAAAGTAAAAATAAATAAATTAATTAATTAATTAAAAAAAAAAGAAAGAAAGAAAAGAAAACCTTGAATGGTTGTGCAGGGAAATGGGGTCCTTGGGCCGGCACAAACTAGGGAGATGAACCTGAGTCTCACAAAAAGCTTGAACCTTCTTGAAAGGAGGTCATGTTCCAGTAAAAGTGGACTAGAAAAACATACCTGCTGGCAAAATAAGTCAGAGGGAAATCTTTCCTGCCAGAGCTTCAGGTGGAAAATATTACTAATAATAGTGCCAACAAAAATTAAAAATAATAATAATGGTCTCCTCGGTAATTTGTAACCATGAGCCTCCTGTCACATGAGTCTCAGGTTCAATATCTCATTACCTACCTAATCTTGAAAACTCTAAACAAAGAAAATAAACTAAAGTGGTCCCAATTTGGTAACACCTGTGTGCCTGGCAGATGAAAATGCAAATCCACTCCAGAGCAAAGCCTTCTTAACCTAGTCATGTAATGATCCCTGCAGTTTAAGTTCACTTAAATATAAGTTTTTAAAAAGAGAAAAAAATTATCACACCACAAGGTAACCAACCCCCATAAGTAAAGTCAGCAAAAACAGTAAGCATGATTTAAACCTCCAAGAACTTCAAATATTGGAATTATCAGATATAGAACATAAAATAACTATATATGAAAAGTTGAAAGACCTAAAGAATAGAAAAGGAACAAGGAAAAGGAAGGCTAGTGAAAGTGACCCAAAAAAGATTTGACAAAGAACCAAATAGAACTTATAGAACTCAAAATAAAAATATATCTAATTAAAGCCATATGTATTAAAATGTGTGTGTATGTGTATGCTAGTGGATAGGTAAACCAGCCAAATAAACATGGGTGGAGGTAGAATTAGTAAACTGAAGAGAGATCAAAAGAAAATACCTGGAATGCAGTACAAAAAGATAAGAAAATAGAAAAGAGAGGAAGGGAGGAAGAATAAGAATGTCTAACATACATCCTGAGTTACACAAGACAGAAGAGAATGAATGAGAGAGCGAGAGAGACCTTTTTTAAAGAGATAATAGCTAAGAAAATGCCAGATCTGATCAAAGACATGAGTCCTGAGAGATGTAAAGTATAATATATCTCAAGCAGCATACATTTTTGTTAAATGAGCATACATGCTAGGCACATCCCATGACACACACACATCATGCGGCACATCACAAAATGCCAAAGCTGAGGAGAAAATCTTGAAAACAGCAAGAAAGGACAGCTCATCTACCACAGAATGACTGTGGTCTGATAGTGGACTTGCAACAAAAACAAGGAAACTGAAAGACAGTGGAACCATGTTTTCAAAAGATGGAAAGAAGGACCCATTGATCTGAAACTGTATTCTCAGAAATACTATCTTTCAAGAATGATAAGGAAACGAAAACATTTTGGCCAAACAAAAGCTGAGACAGTTTACAATTAAAAACTCTTATCAAGGGAACATCTAATGCATGAACATCTGGGGTACCTGGGTGGCTCAGTCGGTTAACTGTCTGACTCTTGATTTCGGCTCAGGTCATGATCTCAGGGTCCTGGGATTGAGTCACGCATTGGGCTCTTTGCTCAGCGGAGAGTCAGCTTCTCTGCCTCTCTCTCTCTCTTTCCCTCTGTCCCTCTTTCCCACTCTCTCTCTCTCTCTCTCAAATAAGTAAATAAATAAATAAAGGAATGAATATCTAGAAGAACAAAATGATCTTATCAGGATGGCCTGGAATAGAACAAGAAATGTTGAGATAAATTGCTCCGGAAGATAGAGAGAATTTTGAGGCCAAAGAAGGAAAGGAGACAAGAAAGCTGGCCAAAAAAAGAAATAATTTGTGGTGATCAAAATCAATGTCTTGTGGGATGTTTCATTATGTTTTTGCTGTGTGGAATATACTGGGAATTCTTCCTTTTGCATTTCTGCAATATCTTCACTAAAAAAAAAAAAAAAAAAGTATTTCTCTTAAGTAGAGCTGAATTTATTTCTCAAGTTAAGATGAAGAGCCAGATATATGCTCAACATATGTGCAAGGCAGGGTTACATGCAAAGTGTTGGCAGGGGAGAAGGCAGTCTAGATGTGGTCCCCAGCTCTAGTGACCTCTACCTAAGTATTTGTTGGAAGAATCCAGTGGTATATTTTTCCACCGTGCACTATCATAGCTTTTTTCTCCATACCACTCATCATAAGCACAAGGTTGGACTGGGAAGTAAAGGCAGTGCCCTTCTTATCTCAAAAGTTAGGACAGGACCCCCACTTTCACCACACCCAGGCCTCAGTGTTGTAGGTAACAGGTTCCAAGCACAACCTGAAGCAAAAAGGGAAATCAGAAAAGGCACATTCACTAAGTACTCCCATGACCAGGCACTGTGCACCACTCTTTTCCCATATTCTGTCATTGAGCCCCCAAATAAAAGTATACATGGCTTACGAGATACTTGTGGCCATTTCATAGTGGTACAGGGGCACAGAGAAGGGTGCAGCCACAGGAGAGAGGCCCTGTGAATTGGGAAATAACTTTGCACCTAATAATCACATTATTAAATCAATACACATTGGATGAGATCAATAATCTAATTTTTCCAAATTGTGGCAACCAGACCATCGGCTAAATCAGGGATCAGCAAACTATAGCCTACGGACCAAATCCAGCTTCCTTACCAGATTGATTTTTACATTTCTTAAATGTTAGGGGGGGAAAGAAAGAAAAATATTTTGTAACAAGTGAAAATTCTCTAAGACTCACATTTCAGAATCCATAAAATGTTATTCGAATACAGTCATGCTCGTTCATTTACATGTAGTCTTTGGTGGCCTTTATCCCCTAATGACAGAGCTGAGGCAACAGAGACTGCAGGTAGGGGACAAGTAGGAAGAGGATGAGACTATTTCAGAGGAAATAGTGCCCACATAGCAATGAGGGTTCCTTAACACCTACCTGTGATGTGGATACCCTAAGGCCCCACCTTCTCCTGCTGCTTCCTCTCCTTTTCCTTTTGGCCCAAAATATTTCCTATTACAAGAAACTGTTTGTCAACCCCTAGCCTAACTAACCATACTAACATATTGAAAGAGGGGGGAAGAAATGTAATAATCAGAAAGGTCAGTGAATGTTTAAGAGGGAAAAAAATCAAGAAAATTAAAGCCAGACATACCCCAACAAGTACTAACTTAGGAGATTAGCTTGATGAAGACCCAGGGTTAGCAAATCCTGGTAGGACCTATTGCAAAATGAATGCATTGAGCTAAAATAGCATATCAATAGTCATCATTGCACCATTTTTTGAGCACATCTATATGCCAGACATTCTACTTAAGCATGTTACATACATGATTTAATTTAATACTCAACACAAGACTATGAGTGAGGTGGGTACTATTTCCGTTTTAAAGATTCTGTTTATTTATTTATTTGAGAGACAGAGAGAGCATGAGCAGGGGGAGGGGCAGAGGGAGAAGCAGATCCCCACCGAGAAGGGAGCCCCCACTCAGGGATCGATCCCAGGACCCTGGGATCATGATCTGAGCCGAAGGCAGACACTTAACCGACTGAGCCGCCCTGGTCCCCCCATCTCCATTTCAGAAGTGAGAAATATGAGGTTCAGAGTGTTTCCATGACTTTCCCAAGTCTCTACAGTCAGTAGAAAAGCTTGAGTTTTGCACCATCTGCCTCCAAAGCTCCTCGCTACTATTCTATATAGTCATTAATATTCTGCTGTTATACCCAACAAGGAAATGCCAATTCAGTCAGCACTACATTTGCAGCACCTAGCCCAAAGCCTAGCACATCTTGAGAGACCCGAAATCATTTGTTGAATATGTGAAAGCTCCATTACTCACCCAGCAAGGGTTTTACTGTAGTTTGGCTTCTCATGTACTTGCTTACATGGAAAGAAGGCATCAAAGGGAGAACTCAACCCTTATGCCTCTTGCCAGTTCACTGTACCCCACGGTCAAGTAAAATAAAAATGGAATTTAATTTACATGAGTCATTTATGAAGTTGGTTAGTATAAGTCAATCCCTGATCCATTCTAGGATGATAACAAAATCAAGATTTTTTTTAAAGATTTTATTTATTTATTTGAGAGAGAGAGAATGAGAGAGAGCATGAGAGAGGAGAAGGTCAGAGGGAGAAGCAGACTTCCCGTGGAGCTGGGACCCTGATGGGACTCGATCCCTGAACTCTGGATCATGACCTGAGCCGAAGGCAGTTGCTTAACCAACTGAGCCACCCAAGCACCCCGAAATCAAGATTTTTAGCCCACATAGCTGTGGGGACCAAGCCCTGTCCACACATCAGCACCAGTGGACCTCAGGAACCCTCCAGAACACAGTCGATCTCCTTGTTTATTACCATGAACCCTCAACAGTGGGCCTAAGAAACAAGATACCAGAGTGTGAAAGCCATCTCCCTAATAGGAGCAAAGCTGGGATGCAAACCAGATCTTTCTGACTCTGATCCAACTGTTTCCTTCTGCCACACCTTCTCTTTTGCATGACAAGATGTTTACCTTCTTTCACTACTCAAGACATCTATATTCATTTTAGGAAAAAATCAACATAATAAATCAGAAAAAAGAAAAAAGTTACACATAATCCCTCTCCCAGAGACGATCTATTAAATACTCTAGGCTATAGGGGTACCTGGGAGGCTCAGTCACTAAAGCGTCTGCCTTTGGCTCAGATCCCAGAGTCCGGGGATGGAGGCCCAGGTGGGGCTCCCTGCTCAGTGGGGAATTTGCTTCTGCCTCTCCTTCAGCTTTTGCTTATCTCCCTCTCTCTCGAATAAATAAATAAAATCTTTAAAAATATATATATTCTAGGCTATATTCCAGATTTTTTCTTATGAATGCATGTTTTAGCCAAAAATGCAATTGTACTGTCTTATGATCTGCTTTGGCCTCTAATAGAGTGTGAATATTTTATGACCATCTATATGGACATATAATCATTTTCAATGTTGTCATCTTTTATTGTATCGATAGGCCTAATTCACTCAAATCTCACTGTCAGACACTGAGCTTGTCTTGGTTTTTAGCCTATAATCGAATGTGTCTACCTTATACCTGCTAAGCAATTCCCCCAACTCCAACCCGAATCCTCACTGACCTCCAACTCAAATGTTGGTATGAAATCCTATAGCGTCCACCTATTAGCAGTGATAATCACAACGCCTCCATTTCTGAGTTCAGAATCAATTCACAGTATACACAGTTACTAAAAATAACAACTTTATTCCTAGTATGGCAGAACTGGCTATTGCAGTTTCGTTCAGGTCACAGATGGGACTTGCTAATGGAAGACAGTCTAGACCTGAGGACAACACAGACCACCGCATCGTACCCTGTGCCTTATAAGCACACGGCAAGCAGCAGTCCTGCCCTCTCATCTCAGGACCTGGAGCAGGGAGAGGGCAGGGCACACGGTATCTGTAGGCTAGCCAATCTTCAAGAGATGCCTGTTAGGAGGCCATTACTGCAAAGCTACACATTTGCTTTGGCCGTGGCCATGGGCTCAGTGTGGCTGCACCCAGCCCCGCTGTCTCAGCTGTGGTCAGTCTGCAGAAGGCGCTCGGTTTTGCCTTGAAGTGAGTCATTCTTAGTAATTACAAAAGCTGATGAACTCTGCAGGAGCCTAGCTCTCTCTGGTAAACTGAGGCACAGAGGTCCCAGCCTGTCCCTTGGAGGTAGATTCCTAAAGGTTCTAACCACCTTGCGAGCTCCTCAGGGCCTGCAGCTCATGGCCATCTGCTCTCTCCAACAGACCACAAATACGCCCACCCTGAATGTGTGCTTTCACTGCGGTGTCTTCCTGAGACAGCCAGGTCAGCGGGTCCCAATCCTAGTTCGAGGCTTCGGACAAGGCATCTGGCTCCTCTGAACCACGCTGCCATCATTTGCAAAAGGGGGCCAACAACCCCTGTGGCCTCCCAGACCCCCTACACTGCTCACACTGGCCTGTTATCTCTGCTTCGTTTCCTCCTCCCTCCAGGCAGCTGGCCCTTTAAGTTCAGCTTCCCCACCCCCCCAATACCACCAAGTTTCTAATACCTGGCTAGCTCAGATGCCACTCCCCTGTGCCTTGGGCTTACCTCCATCATACCCTTATCCCCACACCTGCCTGCCTCGCCTATCAGTATGGTCCCCAAGCAAGAAGCTTGAGTCTTTGTTCCCCCTTTCCATGCTCATTGGCCCATTGACCTGCCCCTACTGAACAGTACCGGGAAAGAGCAAAGAGAATGGGTTCAAATCCCAGCATCGCTGAGTTCTGGAACTCTATGAGCTTTGTCCCTGTTAGTGTCTGTAACTCTCCAAATGCAGAATCTTACCTCGTAGACCGAAAACTTCCCTTTGAGGGTACTGGGACACACACCGTAGCAACTCAGCAGGAATCTTTGTGTGTGCCTGGCTCTGCTGGTTCTGGATCAGCCTCTCTGTGCCCAGGATTACAGAGAATCTGAAGCTGAAGCATCTGCCCTGGAGCCCCGGGTCATGTATGTGCACAATCGGTAGCCTCTCCAACACAAACAACCCCGAAAGACAATACGAGTTTGTTCCAAAGAGAGGAATTCTGAGCAGTTGCTGCTTCCTGGATGACTGAGTATTCTGTACCCTCGAAACATGAACCGTCTGAACAAAATTGCTTCAAAAACAGCCCTGCCCCTTGTTTTAAATGGGGGGGGGGTCAATGTTACCTCTGACTAGTGTGTGATAGTCATATTGGAAACAGGGAGGCTTCTGTTTGGTATCTCTCTACCACCCCCTCCAAGGAGGATGCAAATTCCAGCCAAAAAACCAGAAGGCCAAGTACATGCACTGGTTTTCTGGGAGAACTGTAGGTATAATTACTACCTCTGATCAGTCTTATTGTGCTAATGATTCTGCCTGTAACATACAGACTTAAAAAAAAAAAAAAACTTGAATATTGGGCTAAGGAGGAAAACACTGTGGCCTTTTATAAGGGAAAGGGTGTCCCTGAGGAAATAATGAAGGCCCCAGTTGCTCACATCTTACCAAAGAGGCTGTATGAAGCTCTCCTGAAAATACTGCAGGGAATAACTCTATGTTAGCTGGGGAATTGGTTAGATGATCTAATAGGTCTTTGCCCTCACTCTAATTTCTATGATTCATGTGTGACTTATTTAATTGTTACCATCTATTGCAGATATATAAAAGAATGCTTTTATTCTAAAAAAAAAATCTAAATTCAAATCATCTTTAATATCACACTAAGTTCTCACTCCCGTCACCCTTCAGAGCATTGACATATTCACTTTTTGACCTACCCTGAACCCTCCCGCTACCTCCCAGGATACAAAAAGTACATCTGCTGTGCCTCTGGATGTAACACAGAGCCCCCCACCCCCCCAGACTAGCACACTGAAAAGAGGTTCAGAGAACGAAGGGTTAAGTGGAGTCCCCCAGGAATTCCAATCTGTTGCAGGCTGCTAATTCAGAAGCTGCCTGGGGCCTAGGTGTAACCACAGCTAGGAAAACAATGCCTAACTGCCTTATCCTCTACAGTGTTTAGCATTTATCATGGTCAGAAAACCACCTGTTACTTGGGAGAGAGTCAAAAGAATTCTGAGCCATCATTAAAGCAATAATGAATAAAAACATATTGTGGATCGCTACCCAAACCCCAGGCAGATGTGTTCTTTAACTGTGGGTTTGAGCTGTGCTATTAATTTGGAATTAAAAATAACAGACGACAGAACATATCCCAAACCAAGACCCTGCCTGCCCCCTCGGTTTTGTTTGATTTCAAGTCCTTGACAGTTGCGGCGAGTACCCAGAGCTGACCCGTTCTTGCAAACCTGAGCGGGGGTGTGGCCGCTGGCAGCCAATCAGACTCAAACAGACCACTGGCTCCCTAGGAGACTGCAGGAAATAGCCAAGTTGGTGGGGGGCGGGGAGGGTGCCTTTTAACCCCACCCAAGGCAACAGCAGATCTTGGACCCCAGAAGAAAATACACCTGACTACTCAGATCCCACCGGGAGATGAGTCAGGAACTTCCCTGGGAAACATCTGAAAACACATTTCTCCTGCTGTCAGCCGTATTGCAGTTAAACACAGAAACTCACTTGGAGGGGTCAGTGGCAGGGAAGGGTCAGTGTTGACTCTCAAGTTCTCTTTGGTCGCTGTTGGTTTGTTTTTTAAGACTTTGATTCCATCTCTTGAAGATCCTGTGAAATCTTCAGAGACAAACGTGCTCCAGAGAGGGTGACAGGAAGGGCAGTGGGGGTGGGAAGCGAGGAAGAGAGGGGCAAAGCAATTTTGTGGTACGCGGGTGTTCCCAAGTTTGTATCAGAGATTACCCTTAGAAGGATTCAGAATTTGGTTGACAGATCTATTCAAATGTAAGAAAAGCGGAAAAAGACAAGCCGGCGTTCATTTCGAAAGCTGAAAGCATCACTTTGATTTGCAGTGATCTTCAATCTACCTCTTTTGCTGCAAAGAAACAGTGCAAAGAAAGGAACCCCAAATGTCATGAAATAAAACCTTCCAATGTTCTGTTGGCATATATTTTAATTCTTGAACAATTACCCTGCCATATACATTTATTCTTGAATTTTATATATTGACACACTAAATTTTGGAGCTGGAAGAGAAGATGACACTTGTAAATACCCCAAAATGGAAAATTGATTTATTTTGAAATATAGTCTATGTGTGCATGCGTGTGCGCTATGCTAAATCTGTAAAACGTGCAAGGTGTTACTGGTTTATTGCCATTGGCTTAACGTTCTTCTCCAACACTTTGACTATACATGTTCATGCCCTGAAAATGTTTTGAGTAGGTGTTTTCTGGGATAGACTATCATTTGTATTTAGGACATGATGTCTAAAACAGCTACAGTAAGTTGCATTAATGTGAATTTGTAGTTGAGAGTGACCTTTATGTGGCTGCAATCGTATTATCGACTGTCAATGGCTCCCCATTGCCCCTCAAATTAATTACAGACTATTATCCAAAACTGCCCAACTATGGCCCCAAAATCTTTTTCTGGATTCATCTTCCATTACTCTACAAACTTCATACAACCCACAGATGATTCCCGGATGCTTTACACAGCCTTTTCTTTTCTTTTTCTTTTTTTTTTTAAATCTCTATGCCTTTGCTCACCCTATTTTCTCCTTTTAAAATGCCCTTCCTAAGCAATCCCAGTGGAGATCTCAACCCAAAGACCATGTCCTGAGTGCTATGACATATCCTTGCCATCGCTGTATCCCCAGCATCCAGCACAATGACTGCCAAAGGGTAGAGACTCAACATGACTTGAATGCATGGATTTTCACATCGCTTCAAAAACTTAGTCTTTTAATTAAGCCTTTTCCAATTCCTTTTCCTACCGGACCCCAGAATTCAGTGTTGGAATTCTTTTGTGCGAGCTCCTTTATTCTGTCTGCACCCCGGTTACCAGGCATACCTCATTTTATTACATTTCTGCTTTATTGTGCTTCATAAATATTGCATTTCTTCACACACTGAAGGTTTGTGGCAACCCTGGGTCGAGCACGTCTACCAACATCCTCTTTCCAATGGCATTTGCTCACTTCCTGTCTCTGTGTCATATTTTGTTAATTCCTGCAATATTTCAAACGTTCCCATTATTATTATATGATGCCGATCTGTGATCAGTGATTGCAACTCGCTGAGAGCTCAGATGATGGTTAGCATTTTTAGCAATACTTTACAATGACGTATCCTGTTATCTTAGACATAATGCTCTTGCAAACCTAATAGACTGCAGTATAGTGTAAACATGATGTTTATAGGCACTGGGAAACCAAAACATTTAGTTAACTTGCTTTGCTGTGATATTCATGTTGTTGCCACATTTGCTTTATTGCGGGAGGCTGGAACAAGCCCACGTACCTTCATGGTATGCCTGTCTACACCTCCGCTCCCTGGCCCCTCTTCTCTAGCACCAACCCCCCCCAAGGTAGAATCCTTATCTGCTGACTATATGCTAAAGCTATTCATCCACATCCCTCCCGTGTACCTTACACTTGGTGTTTAACGACGACCCTATCGAACTTCCGCACAGCACAGAAAATTCTACAAAGCGTTTCACATTCATTATCTCCTCATCCCCGCCATCAGCATATCAAATAGAAAGGGCCACCATTTGATAGATAATAACAGGTAACATTTATTGAGGGCGTCCTTCAGACCAAGCCTATTAAATACAGAAGCCTGTTTTATCCTTGTGACCCCTGGAGGACAACCCTGGTTTTGTGCTCAGTGCCAGAGGAAGAACCTGGAGCCCGGAGGGGCCACATGAAAAACCGAGGGCACCAGCGTGGTCTGGCTCCAGCTGAAGCTTCTCGAGGCTGCCTGGAACTCGCAGTGCTTAGAGAAGACAAAGCCAGGGCCAGAAGTCCGTTCTTGCCACGATACTGCCTCTTCTGTCTTCTCTGGAAAGGCCTCTGAGAAAATAACTGAATTCGGTTTGCAAGCTGAATTGTGACGGGTCGGACAGCAGCCAAGAGCACTGATTCTGCACCCGACTCCCTGGGGGTGCAGTCCAGCCCCACCCACTACCAGCCGCAGGGTGCTCAGCCAGCCGGCTGACTTCTCGGAGCCTCCAGCCTGCATCTGTGCAGTGGGAGAAGCAAGAGGATCCACCCCGTGAGGCTGTTGTGAAGATGAACCGTTCATACATGTCGGCATATGAAGAGTGTGAGCAAAGGCACATGCTTTGTGCACACTTGGCGCCATGCCCGGTCCATGGGATCCGCGGGCCAATAGGTGGGCCAAAAAGGTTTCCAGCATCTCTGGGTGCTAGGGCTACCCCTAAAATTCAAGAGAATGATTTCTCTCCAGGAAAGAGAGACCCTCACATCTTTGTGGCAGTATCGGGACTTGGTAGGCCCCCTCCCATCTGCCCAGGCTTACTCATGGACAGAATTGACAAGGGCCACGGGTGCAGCATCCTGCCATGGAAACCCAGGACTCCTGCTCTAAACTGCCCACCCCCCATTCACTCCCAGCCCATTAGCAAGATCCTAACGACCCTACAGATGCTCATTTCGCCCTTCTTTCACACATGGTCCTCCAGATGGGACTGACATTCTACACTACCCCGTTTTCCATTTGTGCGCACTTAACCCAACTAAAAGGCCACCAACGGTGTCCCTCTGCAGACGCCCAAGTCCTCTTATCTGTCCATCTCTTGATTCCCAGCTCTCTGCTTCTCTCTTTGTCTTCTTCTATTTCTGTCTCTTCATCTCTCTGTCTCCGTCTCACTTTCCCTATTTTTTTCTTTCTCTTTTTCTCTCTTTCTGCCTCTTTCTCTCTCTCACACACACACACATATTCTCTCTCTCTCTTTCTCCAACCCCCACCCATCCAACATGACATGCTAATGGGGCTCCCAAGTGAGTTGGCCTCATCCCTCCAGGCAGGAGTGAACGGAGATGGGCTTCACACCTGTCAGTTAGGCTCAATCACTTGTGTGAAAACAGAGCTGGTGCCCAGGAACAGGCCGACCTGGCTGGATTGGGTCCTGCCTCAGCTGTCCTCCAAAGTGGGCTCCAGGAGCAAATGCTCCTTCTGTTCTCAGTGGACGAGGGCGTCTCCTGGAATGTCCCGGGAGCAGGTGTGGGCCCCGCCATAGGGTGGACGGAGGGGCCTGTTCCCAGGGAGTTTATGGAACTCTCTGTACTACAGTTGGTCAGCTATTTTTACAAAATTCCAATTACACAACAAAAGGACAAACATCACATAAAAAGGAAATAGGTGATCTCCCAGCACTCATGTCACTGGAGTACATCAGTAACAAGGAAATGTCTTGAGACCGGACTGGCCATAATAGGAAAGAAATATTACCCGAAACAAAGGTGCCTCTATTAATATATTACTTTCGATTTAAAATGGTCTGCCAACTGGAACAGAGCCCATCAAGAGTGAAAGTTAGATGTTGCTGGGAGGGAAGGGTGGGAATATTCTTAAGGGTAGGCTGCGATCCAAGTCTCCATCCATCATGTTACTCATTTGACAATTATTTATGGGTTTTCCAGGGTGGAAAGCATGGTGCTAGCCACAGAGGACATCCCCAGCCACACAGAGCTTACAGTTTTAGTGGAGAATGAGGACATTCTCCATTCTGTGTGCTGAGCAATGGGAACATGGAAGCCCAGGGCGACAAGTGTGGCAAGTCAGGGGAAGGGGCAGACGAATGAGTCCAGCAGTCAGGAAAGGCCTCCCAGAGGAAATGACATGGAAGCCCCTGACTGATGTGTAGGACTAGCAAGGAATGAGTGTTCCAGGCAGAAGGGCCCAGGCCAGAAGGGGGACAAGTTAGAGAAGGGAGAGAAGCCGGATGGCAAAGGGTTTGATGGGCCCCACTAAGGAGTTGGGACTGTGTCCTGAGGTCAATGGAAAGTTACTGGGGATTTTCACTAGGGTATAATTTAACCAGAATTGCACTTTGAACTATCTCTGGCTCCTGTGGGGAAGGAAGAATAGTAGCAAGCAGGGGGCTGTTGTGGTAAACATGGTGGAGAGAATGAAGGAATCAATGGGGATTAGGAGGCAAATCCATAGGGCTTGGTGAGTGGTTGTTTGCAGGGGTGGTTAAGAGGAGCAGTCAAGGATGACTGCTTGGCCTTTGGTTGGGGGATGGTGCATTTCCTCCTGCAATAAAGATGGAAGAAGAGTGGGTGGTCAGGAAGGCATGTGTCCCTCTTGGGGCCTGTAGATGATGCTATGGACACTGTGGCACTCAGACTCTAGTCCCAACCCCCTGCTGCTCCCACCCTTGTACAAACCCTTCCCCTTGCAGGGTTTCCCCTCTTCTTGTGGGAAGGGCCTACAGCTGCCTTCTAACCAAGAGAATATAGCAAAGGAGTAGATGTCACTCCTGTGATTACAATAGGTCCTACAAAACTCTCTCTTAGCCAGCTAAGAGCTACTCTCCTGTAGGCTTGATGACATGAGCAGCCATGTTGGGAAGGCCCACGTGGTGAGGTACACCCAGCAGCTTCTAGAATCTCGGGCTGGCCTCTAGCCAACAGCCTTTAAAAAGATGGGACCTCAGTCACATAGCTGCATGGAAGTTAATTTTGCCCACAACCCGAGTGAGCTTGGAAGTGGATTCTTCCCCCAGTCTAGCCACTGGGTGAGAGCACAGCCTAACTGACCCTTTGGTCTCAGTCTGGTGAGACCCTGAGCAGAGGACCCAGCTAAGCCAAAGCTGGACTCCTGGCCCATGAAAACCATGAGATAATAAATGTATATTGGTTTAAGACATTAAATGTATAGTATGTAATTCATTATGCCTCAATAGAAAAATAATATAGTATTTAATTAGAGATAGCAAATAAGCAATTGGCCATATGGGTGTGGACCACAAAACAGAGCTCAAGACTGGAGTTACACATTTGGTAATTATTAACATATAGATAGGAGCCAAAGCCAGGGGAATACACAGTGACAATGAGGACAGAAATCTGAGGATCCACCAACATTTAGTTGATAAGTAGATGAGAAAGAGTTTTGAGGGATTCAGAAAAAGACTGCCCAGCAAGGTAGGAGGAAAATGAAGAATACGGTTGTATTAATAACAGCCAACATTTAGTAAGAACTTTCCATGTGCCAGGTACTGTTTAAAGTGGATGACAAGTATTAACCCTTCCATGCGGTATTATCATGTTAGTATTCTTACATTACAAATGAGGCAACTGAGGCAAGGAGAGAATAAGTAGCTTGGTCAAGGTCACATAGTCACACACCTAGTAAATGGAAGAACAAAGATTCCAACTCAAGTGGCTACCTCTAGAGTCTGGGTTCTCACCAGTTATGCCAAACTGACTCTGTTCTGAGGAACGGAAACCCAATGCAAACCAACACAACCGTAAGTGGGGATTTATTAGTTCACCACAACGAAAACTGTGAGGGGTAGAACACAGGACATATTTTAGGAACCCTTGGGGAGACTGAAGCCGTGCCGCCAATCTCTCTCTCCTCTCTCTCTGTCCCCCTCACCTCCGCTCAGCTTCCCTTATGTTGGCTTTATTTTCACACACACTCTGTGGACATGATGGCGACGAAAGCTGCCAACAGCTCCAGCCTGACATTATCTCCACAGGAGAGTTCCTCCTCCATCACTTGCCAAACCAAAGCAATTATAGGACACAGGTGGGTGAGTTTCCCCTCCTTTACCCCAAATATAGAAGCAACTGAGAGTTAGGTACAAGAGCCAGACAAATAGGGCTCACATGTCAGATTTAAGGTCGGGAGGGGGCAAGAGGGTGCCAGAGTGAAGACATGGTTTATGTGTTTGACTGTCTCATATTGCACCTAAGAATGAAAGTGACCCCCAGTCAGAGCCAACCCTGGACCCCCGGAAGCTACCCAGCAGAGCACGGCTTCAGGCACACAGCCCGCCCAGCTAAGCTTGCCATGTGGCAGTGTTAATGCACTTTCTCTGCAGGCAGAAGGAGAAAAGGGAGCTGAGTCACACAAGCCCTCTCCCAAACTCACCCATCCAATGAGTCACTTCTCTACTCGCCTTCCCCTCCTCCACCATCCCCTATAGAATAATGAAAAAGAAAAAGAAAAAGAAAAAAGAAAAGACAAGAAACTCCCAGGTACACACCTATTAGAATGGCTAAAATTTAAAAATCTGACAAGACCAAGTCCTGATGAGGTCACAGGACCACTGGAAGTTTCATCCATGGCCAACGGGGGCGCAAAATAATAAAGCCGTGTTAGAAGACTTTCTTACGAAGTTTAATGTACTTTCACCATATGACCCAGAACCTACCCCTAAATATGGATCCATGAGAAATGAAAACACGTGCCCATACAAAGGTCTGTATATGAACGTTTATAGTTTTATTCACAATTGCCCCGAATTGGAAACCATCCAATGTCCCATCAATTAGTAGATGACTGAACAAATTCTAGTAGCCACACAAAAGAAGCTACTCAGCAATAAAAAAGAGCACACCACTGATACAACAATGTGGCTGAATTTCAGAAGCACTGTGTTATGTGAGAGAAGCGATCTCAAAGGGCTACATAACGGATGATTCCACTTATACAATATTCTGGAAATGGCCAATCTACAGAAATGAAAACAAGATCAGTAGTTGCCAGGTGTTGGGGTGAAGGGAGGGTAAGGGAACATTTTGGGGTGATAGAAGTGTTTCATATCATCTCAGTGATAGTGATCATACAACTGTATACATTTATTAAAATCCCTGGAACTGTGTGTGTAAAAAAGAGGGAACTCTACTGCTTGCAAATTAAACTTCTGTAAACTTAAAGCAAATGACAAAACCAGGGGTGTTATGTTCATTCTCAAACTTTAACATGTGTCAGAATCCCCTGGAGAACTGGTCAAACACAGATAGGTGGGGGGGGGGATGGGTAATGAGAACCAGCATTTCTTTTTTCCTTTTTTTTTTTTTTAAAGATTTTATTTATTTATTTGAGAGAGAGCACAAGAGCATGAGTGGGGGAGGGGGCAGAGGGAGAAGCAGACTCCACACTGAGCAGGGATTGATCCCAGGACCCTGAGATCATGACCTGAGCCCTAGGTAGACGCTTAACTGACTGAGCCACCCAGGCACCCCCGAGAACCAGCATTTCTACCATGTTTGCAAGAGATTCTGATACCCCTGGGTCCAGAGAGCACATTTCAGGAACTGCTGCTCTCGTGAAAATCCCTCCATGTGGAAAGGAGGATCAGGAGAGTCACGTTCCTTCCCAGCTGGGTATCCAAGCCAGCCTGGAGAACTGGTAGGTTGCTAAGGGAAAGTAGCTTTGCCACGGACAGCCCCACAAAAGCAGGGGAGGGGGATTTCCAAAGGGACACAAGGTGTTCTTTTTCCAAAGGAGGAGGAACAGAAAGTAAGTAGACCCAAACAGCAACCCCATAGAGCTACATCAGAGCAGCCCAAAGAAGCACATCTGTAAGAAAGGGGTGGGGAACACCATCACATAGCTCAAGGAGATACAGACTAAGCTGTGTTCACTGGACTGAGCAGAATGGAAGAAAGACCACATTCAAGTGGTTGCTGATTGCAGAAGAGAGATGAGGAAAGGGGGACAATAAATGTTGGCACTTCCATCACCCATTCCATAAGCATGGAGCACGTATGTATGTATGTGATGAGGTGTGATGGACAGCATTCCATATCTTCGTCAACAGGGGATCTACTTCAGGGAGGGAGGGAGTCGGTAAATGACAAGAGGTTGAAAATATAGGAGAGAGAGTGTGGTCACCAAGGATAGTCCTTAAGAAGGCAGGAAAGCGTGGCACTCTGGGCACAGACGGAGCAAGAAACTGAGGAGATGCACAAGACAAATAGACACAAGGAAGGAAGATGGGGGGGTTGTAAGTTTAGTGAGGGGAGATTGAGTGTGTCCCCATCTGATGGCTTCTATTTGTTCTGAGGAGGTGACAACGAGTCAATCAAGGGGTACCTTAACATGTTGGGTTAAGAGTTCAGTCTCCAAAGTCGGAGTCCAGACTTGCTGTGTAACATTGGACAAACTACATGCTTAACCAATGTCTATAAAATAAGAATAGTAACAGGACTTTTCTCACTGGAAAAGGGATGAGATTTGTGCCTGGGACATAACGAATGCTCGGTGTTTGGTTGCGGCAAGCGACCAGTTCGAGGAGTGAAGAGATTATCAGAAGTAGACACTATTAACCATAGAACTTCGAATAGGCTGCGGCTTTTAATGTTTAAGTCCAAAAGAAGTAGCACCCTTGTTAATCCAGTCAGCCCCAAGTCCAAGCAAGCTGTAACCATCAGATATCCTCTTCAACCTCGAAACAACATCCTCCCTGTTCATAAAACTCTAGGAACCCAAGTGCCCATTGGAGAGGGCTTCAGACATCTTAGGTTCTTCTATCAGCTATGGGAACGTGAGCATCTCGAGGCAAGGCCACTATTAAGGTCACCTCTGAAGTTTCATCAAGACCTAACAAGTTGGTGTTTCAAAGACTCAGAAGTGAGTCACTTGCCTACAGTTGGCACCTTCAGATGGGTCCATTGTGTAAGACGCCCAGAAGGGTAGAGGTAGCTGGACTTGGTTAGCCTGGGGAGACCAAAGATGTCTCTTTCCCCCACTCAAACCACCAACTGTCAGCCCAAGGCCATGCATGAGTCAAGGGCACTGTTCCATTTCACGTGATAAGTGAAAAAGAGCTTTTTTTTTCCCCTCCAAAGCATTTCTTCTTCCATTCTGTATGCCAGAGTTGAGCTCGTATTTCCAATTTCCCCTTGAATTCATTGAACATGAGTTGGTAAGAGACCTGTTCCAGGTGTAGGTCCCAGCTGAGTCATAGGAGAAACAGAACTGCTCTGGTACCTTCCTTCCTTTTCCAAAAAGGTGAGGCTTTTCCAAGCTTCTGTTTCTCTCTCTTATGTTCTTTTACTTAGGCACTTGCCCAAAAGGCAGTCACCGTATTCCATCCATTCCAGGATGCACACTTCCCTTGCATGTGAACATCTGGGAAATGGGGATGCACCTTCATTTTGGGTACTGGTTAAGCTGCCTGTCTGACAGTCAGTCTCTTTGTTTTGATGAAGTATGGAGATGGCCCTTTGGGGAGTGTCTCAGCGCTGGGACTTCACTTAAGTCCTTCCATAAGTCTAACTACAGCCCTGTATATTTGGTGCGATGCTCTACACTATACTTGGCAAAACACAAGGATATGCCAGATTCAGTGACATGCTCAAGGCCACATGGTTAGTAGATAGCCCAGTGGGATAAGGCAAAGTCTCACTGCTTCCTGAAATATTTTGGCAGGATCAGAATCATCAGCCAACTACATCCATGACCATTCCAGAGGAGATGAACAAGGCTCACAGGAGGATTTCAGCTTGAACTATATCATAATATATGGACATAGAAAGAGAGCCACATACAAGAGAAATTTAGGATCAGCTATGGGAAAAAGCTACGAGACTCTGGTTACCTTCTCTGGGCCTCAGAGTTTTGTAAACAAGGTCCCAGCAACAACGGTGGCCACAGCTTTTTGAAGACCTGCCTGTAATGGGATCTGGGCCAAGCATTCCACCATATGGTCTTATTTATTTCTCACAACAGCCCCCCAAAGTAGACCTTGTCCTCTACTAGAAACTATTGCTTAGTCAGCCAAGATTACAGATCTAGCAACTCTCAGAGCTGGAATGCACCTCTGCCTGGTTGGCTCCAGGAAGCACTTACCCCTGTGTGATTCAGTCCCATCCACCAAAAGGAAGTGGGTAGACCAGCTGACCTCTGAAGTCCTATCCCTAAGAGGTAATGGTTCTGCTTTTACAAATAAGTACACAGTGGCACTAGGCGAGCACGCTCTATGGTGACGCATTCAAAAGTGATCTGGGGGCTGGTGGTTCCTCAAAAAGTTAAACACAGAACGACCATATGATCCAGCCATTCCACCCTAAGGATATACCCCAAAGAACTGAAAGCAGGAACTCGAACAAACGTTTGTACACTGAGGGTCATAGTAGTGCCATTCACAACAGCCAAAAAGGCGGAAACAAATCAAATGTCCATTGACAGAGGAACAGATAAACAAAACATGGTACATACATAAAATGGAATAGCCTTCCTCCTTAAAAAGGAATGAGATCCTGACCTATGTCATGAGGTAGAAAAGTCCTGAAGACATCATGTTAAATGAAATAAGCCAGCTAGAAAGGGACAAATACAAGAGGATTCCACCTTTGGGAGGCACCTGGAGTAGTCAAATTCAAAAACACAGAAAGTAAAATAGAGATTTACCAGGGGCTGGAGGGAGGAGAAAATGGGGACTTCCGGTTCATAGGAACCGACCTTCTCGTCGGGATGATGGGAAAATTCTGGAGATGGATGGGGGTGATGGTTGCCCAACACTGTGAATGCACTTAATTCCTCTGAACCGTACACTTTAAAACGGTTAAGATGTTAAGTTTTATGTACTATATACTTTATCATGATTTTTAAATCACCCAAAAAAATATTCAGGATTCATTAATCACACTACCCCCAATCAAGAACAGGAAGCCTTTGGAGACCCGAGGTGGGATGGAAATGAGGACTCATGTTCCCAGAGTACGTCATGCAGGACCAGGTGAGGGTGTGTGTGGGGGGGGGAAGTTGTGGGTTCTGGGAAGAGGAAAGATGGGAAAGGCAGCGGATGTGAGTTCTGCTAGACAATCCTGGGCACAGTCCCAGAGTATATCAGAGCAGATGGCAAGCTTGGTCATGACAGCAAGGAATGGGCGGAGGGATTCCATGTCATTGAGAAATAACCCATCTATCTGAGGACTCTGGGGAATTCCTTGAAAAACAAAACACACTAGCCCCTTCACGTAGCAAACAATACCATATCCTTCCTCACACCTGTAAATAAACATCCAAACATCTGTGCGTCCTCATTTTCATGGCAACGGGGAGACAGTCGACCTAGGAAGTCAACTGCTTGGCCTTCAGGAGACGCTCAAGTATCCAGAATGTTTGCTCACGTCAGGCCGAGTGTCTGGATTATAGGGTGTTTTGCTGCTAGTGATAAATGTGTGCTGACGTGTGGTTCCTGCCTTTCAGGAAGGGCTTCCCATGTTGCTCTGAGGGGCCCTGTCTCCTGTCCCCCACGCCGTGAGCCTGAGGCACCAGCTCCCAGCCTACTGGGAGCCCCACCTGCCTCCTGTTGAAACAAGCAGCACCCGGATGGGATGCGTTCATGCTGTTTTTACAGAGAAAGGAATAAAGTCCTCTGTTCAGAAGAATCAGGAAGGATTCGAGTACTCAGCCCGGGTCCGCTTTTGTTTGTGTGGGTGTTGTGGGTGGAGATGAGAAGGGAGATGAGGCCGTGCATGTCTCATCTGGGTATCGTGGGGGTTGCGGAAGAGTCTGCACTGGTTTCAAGATTTATCAGAAAAACAAACAAAGGAAAGTATTCTCTGAAATTGTAGCAAAAGTCCCAACTCAGGACCAGAGGATGAGCACACAAAGACCTCCAGTCCACTTCCGTCAGCCTGTGTAAATCTAAGAACCAATACGGCTCCGTCGGTGCAGTCAAACTTTCTCTGCCCAGTGGGGCACACTGGGGTCTGGGGACAGGGGTGGGGGGTGTCAAGCCGTGGGGGTGGCCCCTCCCTCCATCTTCCATGTCTCAGCTCCCTTCCTCCCAAGTGAAGAGGCCAGAATAGGCCGCTTCTAAGGGCAAGATAGGCGCAATGTCTCTATTCATTTTGTATTTCTAATTTTTAACAATAAAGGCAATATAACAGCTATAAAATTCATGAAATGGAAACAAATCTAGTCATCTCAAATCCCCTGTCCTAACATAAGCAGCTTGGTTTGATATTTCAGTGTTTTGTTGTTGTTGTTGTGTAGTTTTTTTTTTTTTTTAAGATTTTATGTATTTATTTGACAGACAGAGATCACAAGTAGGCAGAGAGGCAGGCAGAGAGAGAGAGAGGAAAGCAGGCTCCCTGCAGAGTAGAGAGCCCAATGCGGTGCTCAATCCCAGGACCCTGGGATCATGACCTGAGCCGAAGGCAGAGGCTTTAACCCACTGAGCCACCCAGGTGCCCCGATATTTCAGTGTTTTAAATCTTGCAGCATAACTGGTTCTGAAAGTCACACACATTTCAGCTGTTTTTTCAGAGGAAAAAAAAAAATCTTATTAATTCATTTGATTGTTGCTGTTGTTTTTCAGAGCTAAACCCTTACACTTTTTAGACTCCAAAAACCCGTTGGATGCCACAATGACTCTTTGGTGGGTGTCACGGCTAAATTGTGCCCCCCACCCAAATCACATGCTGAAGAGTTAGCTCCCAATACGCAGAAAGTGACTGTATTTGAGGTAGGGTTTTCTAAAGAGGTGACTGAGTTACAGTGAGGTCATTGGGTGGGAATCTAAGATGACTGGTATCTTCATAAGAAAAAGGGATTAGGACACACAAGAAAGACCAGCCGCAAGCTGAAGAAAGGGGTCTCAGGAAGAACCCGAGGCTCAGAAGGCTGGCTTCCAGAACTGTGAGGAAGTAAATGTCTGCTGTTCAAGTCCCCATTCTGTGCTCCTTCACTATAGCCACCCCAACAACGTAATGCAATGAGACACGATTCTCTTTCTTGGTAAAGTATACTGATTACACTAAAGGGCCACTGAGGACCCGGCCCTCCATATGGTCATACCCAGGAGAACATCTACCCACCTACACACACACACAAACACACACACACACACACACACACACATACACACACACACACTGTGTGTGCTGTTTTAATAGCCACGAGTTTATTAAGTTGTAACATATTGTAACATGAGTATGTTTTGCAACATTTTTTTTGATCCTGTAACAGAACAGGGTTTTGCAAAGTAACCACATCCTCTCCCTCAGCCGCTTCTCCCTTCCTGCCAGCCAGCTACCCTCACATCGTTGCTTTGAGAGAGAGCCCAGGACCAGGGGTTGGCTGGAGTACCTCCCTCCAAACCCGCCTGCCTCTTGAATTCTTTCTGAGAAGTTCTGATTAACTGTCTATCCACTTTCTAAAAAGGAGATGAGAAACGTCCCCTCACACTGCACGTGCCCAGGGTTTCTTCAGAGCGGTTGTAGGCACGAAGCAACGTCTGGGGACCAGGCCTTTGATGGCTCATTTCTACAGCTTGAACCTGATAAACCCTCCTGGGACTTGCCAGCAGCCACTGAACTGGCCCCGTGACTGGGGAGGTTGGCTTCCCAGCAGTACTATTGTTTGCTCTGGGATTTAAAGCCCCAGCTTCCCGGGTCCAGAGCCAGCCATGAGGGTGAGAGCGTAGGGAGTGGCAGCTACGCAGAGACCCCTTTATGTTGTGACCAATCCAGCTTTAAACAACAAAGAGAATGGCAAGTCAGGCTGCTCCATTTCAGGGGAGCAGGGCACCACGCCCCTCACTGTTGAGCCAGTATAACCAGGAACCCAAGAGTTGAAAAGGTAGATAATGCCCTCGTTCCACAGTCCCTACAAGACTCTCAAGAGAGAGTGGTGACTAAAAGGGACATGGCCATCCCTAGACCAAAGGGCAGCCCAACCCCCAGGATGATCACACAGGGGTGGGAAGTACGAAGGAGCACTCGATACAAAGACATCCTGAGAAGCACCTACCACGTGCAGAACAGAGTGGGGCCTGGACACCCTTGTGGATTCCTGTTCCATCAAACAGCCAGGAACACAGCGCCTGGGACAACTGGTAAAAGGCTTGGGCGACTTCAGGGAGTGCCACAACCTCCTTTCAGCTCTCGCCTCAGCCAGACAATTCCTCCTTTTTCTCATGGGGAACTCTCTCATGACCACTGTGCCCTTCTCTCATTAAAGATCAGCCTCTGCATTATCACTTCCTTCGCATGGTCATGGGAGGCCACAAAAATGTAAAGGAGAGAGTGACACCTGCCTAGCCCCGCCCCTGGGTGCTTCCTCCAAGCTCCCCTTTGACATCATTTTTTTTTGCAGGGACTGGCATTTAGGGAGGGACTAGCCAAGCTTCCTTGAGGCCTACCTCCAGGCCAGGGCTGACCCAAGGTGACAGGTAACAAGGACAACAGTTGCCAAAGCCACCAGAAGGGCTCCACCTTCACACTTGTTCACAGTACATTTTAAGAACAGCAAATCTCAAAGACATTGATAAGACCAAGACCAGAGGCTCTGTCTCTGCAGGCACTCCTGCCACAGATATCATCCCACTCACTGCTCCTGAGTCCATGAACTATTCAGACCCCCATTCTGCAGATGAAGGCATGTAGTTTGGTTCGGTTTGGTTTGGTTTTGTCCTTTCAGAAGAAGGCACCTGGAGTCCGGGGGTTGAATCCAGCAACACAAGCTATCAAAAGACAAAACCAGCGCTGGGACTCAAACATGCCGAACCCAAACCCCAGCACCCTATATACCCTGGTACCAGTGGGAAAAGTGCTTACATTTGCCAGCAACATGGGAGCTGGATGGCCAGGCAAAATCAGAGGCAGTAAGGACCCAGAGGGGAGCAAACACATGCTGTTTGCATTTTCTTTCTGGAAGGCTAGAAAAGCAAAAGCAAGTTGAAGGGCCCAGGAGAGAACAGAAAAGTGACAGCTGATTCCAGGCGGACAAAAGAAGAAAAACATAGGAAGATGAGGCCCAGTGAAAATAGGAACAGAGCTCTGGGGTGGGGGAGCCTACTCTGTCCCCAGGGCTTTCTTCAGCAGCAGATGGAGAAAGGAAAAATTCATATAGCCTCCTGGAGGGTCAGGAAAAGAGAAAAAAGAACAAGCAACCTATAAGAGAGTGAACTTTGGGGGATGGGACTGCAGGGGGTTTGGGGTGAGAAAGTTGGGGGGTCCAAAGGGGGGAGAGGGGGGCTTCTCCTGGAGGGGCCTAAAAGAGGGTTGAGTGAAAACTAGTGCCACCCTCCATTTAGATTCAAAGCTCAGTCCTAGGGGAAGGTGCCTCATTAGGAAAACACTAGAAGATAAAGGATGGTCATGGGACTACAGGACAAGACAGGATAATAACCCAGAAGCTGAGAGTTGGGGACTTGGCTCCCCCAAACCAGGCTAACGCGTGCTGGAAAAGCCAAGCAAGATTAAGGGAAACTGACAAGTTTTGCTGTGACGAACTCTTGAAAGGTTCTCTCAAAACCAAAGGCGAGTGAACTTCTTGGAAGCATATAAAGGCTTTTCCAGCACCTCTCACATCATTCAGTTCCCTTGGCTTAAGTAACTACTGAATTAAAAATCATCCGTACGAGTGAAATGACATGTCTGGCATTTGCCTTAAAAGTCTCAGGCAAACCAAAAAGTTGGGAGAAAGGACAGAAAAAAAAAAAAAAAAGAAGAAGAAGAAGAAGAAAAAAAAGCAAAAAAAAAAAAAAAAGGCAGAGAAAAACGAAATGTCCCAAGGTTTGAAGCTGGGCTGGGGAGGTAAGGAAATTTATACCAGCGGGCCTCATAGTGCCCTTCCTGACGCGGCAGCATCACCTGGGGCCTATCGCCCGATGCCAATTCTCAGGCTGGAGCAGGAGACCCAAGATCTACTAAATAAAAAACTCGGGGGGGGGGGGTGAGGCGTGGCCACCTGTGTTTTATTTTTTTCTTTTAAAGATTTAATTTATTTATTTGACGGACAGAGATCACAAGTAGGCAGAGAGGCAGGCGGCGGTGGCGGGGGGCGGGGGGGGGGAGCAGACTCCCTGCTGAGCAGAGAGCCGGATGCGGGACTCGATTCCTGGACCCTGGGATCATGACCTGAGCCCAAGGCAGAGGCTTTAACCCACTGAGCCACCCAGGCGCCCCGCCACCTGTGTTTTAACAGCTCCCGCATCCCCTCACCTCCCCCCACCCCCAGGATTCCGCTCTGTGATTCGGATGCTTGCTTAAATTTGAGACTCACTGCATTAAACCATTTTCTCTCCAACGGTGTTTGTGCGATTTCCATAATAAAGGGTTAAAAAAAATCCCTGTGGGCATTTTTGTTGTCGAGTTGTTTATTTCTTACATCATTTGTCTTCAATTGCTATTTAACCATTGTTTTGATCTTTTCCTGGAGCCAGAACAAAAAGCCAGGAAGCAGATGCGACTGCGACTCTCTCCCTCTCTCACCCGCCCGCAGCTCGCAAACGTGAACTTCCGAGAAAGGCGCCCAAGCGGCATGCACACCACTCACACCCGAACGACGGTGTCAGCCCGGCGGCCCCGGGAGCGGCCCCCGCGGCAGGTGCAGGGCGCACGTCGGAGAGGCCTTCCCCGAGATTCCACACCGTGCGCTCCGCGCCAGCCTGCCCCCCGAGGGTCCCAACCCGACCACACGGCCACCCGACGAGCCGGCTCTCCAGAAACGTCCGTACCCCCTGGGGGTGACTGACCCAAAACTGAAGCTCGCAAGACGTGGGTCCCCTGGACCTTTCCCGTCCTCCCTTTCAGAGGGGCTCTTTAGAAAGCAGCCCGGGAAGGGGATGAGGCCAGGTCACTGGGGGCGGGGGGACGTCCAGCAGCTTCGCCTCCCCCTCGCTGGTCGGGCTCGTGGGTGCGAGCACGAGGCTCGGGAGGTCTGGGCGGCTGCGGGAGAGGAAGGGTTAAGAAGCCAGTGCCCCCCCCACCTCCCCGCGCGCCGGGCTCCCATCACCCCCCCCACCTCGCCCCTCCCCGTCAGTGCTGTAAAACAATCCCTTTGTTTCCTCTTTAAGACGTTAGCCTCAGGGGCCATTATAGGAAAGAAAGGTAGCCTGGCTCTTTTATCTGCAAGAATCCATTAAGCGTGGCCTCGGTGCCGCGGCCGCTCGTTTATGTGCTGCCTCACGAGGGGACTCTCGGGGACCCCTCCCAAGCACGGACCCAGACGCACCTGTACCCCATCTCACCACCCACTCCTAGGGAACTGGAATTTGGGGTGAGGGGGAGGAGGAAGGGAAAGTAAGTAGCCCCCATCCAAACAATAATTAGAAGGGCGTCGTGGAGCTCCGCCGTTTTGAGGGGGGGAATCTCCAAAGTACCCAGTTTCTCCTCTTCCTGCACCCTCGGCAGAGAGAAATAAATTTTCGACGGCTCGATGGCAAATGACCCTCGCCTCGCCCTCCGCTACTCTCCACGCGGGGTCCCGCACACTCCCCCACCCCCGGCGGTCTCGGGGCGGCCCAGGGAAGCGGACGCGGGAGGCAACACGCGCAGCGGCGCCTCTGGGGCGCGGGAAGAAGCGCACGTGGGTCCCTCTGTCCGCGCTTCTGTCGACCCCGGGGTGCTCGTGGACGCGTCTGCCTGCGGCGCAGGGCGACCTCGCGCTCAGCCCACAGGTGTTCCCTCCCGCGCTCTGAGCTGCGGCCCTGCGGGACGGCGCGAGCTTTTCCACTAGGGACTGGAAGAGGACCCTTTACCTTTCTTAGGAAGCTGTGACGCAAAATGCCAGCCGGAAAGCCCCGTAGAAGGCCCTAGAGGTTTCATATGGCGCCTCATAAAGTAATCTAGCACCGATTAATTATTTATATCCTACCCTGGAGAAGCAGTTGCCCCAATGCCCACTTGGCCAGTGCGCTCGGTTACCGGGTCTCCGGTCAAAACAAGGAAAGAAACGGCGACAGGCCCAAAGCACCAGCGCCCAGAGAGAGTGGCTTTAAATTCTGGTCTTGGGGGACAGAGGCAAAAGGAGGAAAGGCAGCGGCAGTGGCGGCGGGGCGGCGGGAGCCAGGCAGGACCCTGGGAAGTGTGATACTTTCCTGGAGCTTAGGGGGAGGGATATTCCCTTTTGGAAATTGCCAACAATTAGATTGTTCAGAGGACCACAGGTGGCGGGAATGCCACAAAACAAAACAAAATTCTTTAAATTCTCAGTTGTATCCAGGCCAAAAACAGAATATCAAGTCTGCCGGTCTCCTGCTTGAAATCTCTGTGGAATGACCTTCTTTGGATCTTCTCCTGCTCTTTCCCCATGAATATAAATATTTTCTCCACTTACCATATGTTACCCACGCACTTCCACAGACCCCACAGCCACTGCCCCGCTGGGCTGCTTGCAAAAGGAAAGTCTGCCCTCCTCTCAACTGGGAGGGCAGGGGGAGGAGGGAGCAGTGTTGTTTAAGGGACAATGTCACTTTCCTCTTCGTCAAGATTCTTTGTCAATTGCTGGGGAAATAATTGACCTCAAGCTACTTCAGTCACAACCAATAGAAAAATGGAATGGTGATGTGTCCAGCTGTTAAGGGAAGGCAGGCACGCAGGCTGGGAAACAAAGGTGGCAGGGAATAGAGCTGACATGAAAAATATGGAAGGCTTCATTTTGGAATTCTTGGGAAACAGAGGAATTTCACTAAAAAATAGAACAAACAAACAAAAACTAGCATTCTGTTCATTTGCCGCACCTTCAAGTTTACGGTCCTTAATTTATGCCTTTGGATGGCTTAAAAGGAAAATCCAGCACAGAAGCTCTTTAATGCAGCTGAATCTTTTCGGTTCTCTGACCCTTTCCTTAACTTACACAATGGCACTTCCCGCCCTCCCCCCTCCCCCTCCCCCCTCCCCCTTCCCCCCCCACCCCCGCCAACATCCTCCACTCAATCAGCAGCCAGAATGACTCAGTTCTGTCTGATTCAGGGGCCCAGGGAAGGATTTGAGAGTTCAGTGAGTATTGTTTGGGGGGTTTTTGTTTGTAAGCAGTGGGAGAAAGTACAGGAGGGAAAGGAGGCACCAGGAGGAATGAGAAGGGTCATGGGAGGGATAGTCAAGAAGAAACTCAGCATGCAATTGTAGATATCTTGGGTTCCACAGGAGAAATGATGGTTTAGGAGTGGTTTCTTGAAACAGACCTTGTATTTCCAGACCACAGGATGTCCTAGTTTTGAAGCTGATCCTGTGTCAGGTTGGACCAATCAGGAAAAAAAAATCAGTAAGGACATTGGATGCCACCAACGTGGTAAGGAGCAGGAACCCTATCCTCAGCTCAGCTAGGCCTCCGACATGAGCTCCTGAACTTCGCAGTCTTGCCAAGAGGACTGAGAACAAAATCCAGATGCTCCAAAGCAACCTGAGACTTTCAGGGTGCACAGGTTCTCCTCTCCTGTGAGGCTAAACTGGAACGGTGGGTGGGTGTTGATGCACAAGCCACCAGAGAGAAAAACTGAGGTCCCTGCCTTAACACAGAAACATGAAGGGTGAGGCATGATGTCAATATGGCACAAACCTGTCACCAGGGCAGAAGAGCCATCAGAGCCTACGCATGTATTTCTCAATAGCTTACGTCTTCTCCGAGGACTTGCAAGGAATGGTGGGTATGTGAGCAAGTCACCTCGAACGGAAGGCACATCAGTGTTCAGAAAATGCGTCACGATAGATCTAAGGCTGATAATACTCAACGCAGACCTTCAGAGACAACATTTCAGTGTCCCTATAGAAGTGTTCCCCATGGAGTGATGCACTTTCTCAAGCAGAATTTTTGAAAGGTGTGTGCCCGCTCTCAGACAACCTCAGGTAAACAGGTTCAGGAGGGCTTTCCAGAATCTTCTCTGAGATCCGTTCAAATCTGAGCACACTTGCCAGAAGCTATGCTTCACTTCCTTCTGAGCTGCTAACCCCAACCAGCAGCGCGGTATTAACTTGGAGAGAGCCTGCTGTTGGAATTCTCCAGTTTCCATCATTGTTTGAAGGGGCTGACCCCTGTTTCATCTGAGGTAAACAGATTTTTCTTTCATTTTTTCTTTCATTTTTCTTGAAAAGAACTCGATCTGGAGTAGTTTTGTTCTAGATGGGTCTAGAGCTTTCATTCTAAGATCCAACAATTGTCAAATACGAATATTCTAATTGTGCCTATTAAGCACCCCTCGCCCATGCAATTTCACCTAATGGTTCAAATATGAAGCCTTTGAGTTGGCTGTCTAGTAATGATAATGGTTGCATTGAACTCTTCATGTTCTCCCTCATCTTCCCGGTGACCCCTGCCATTCATGTGCAAGGTGGGAAACCAAGATTGGGGTGAAGTCTGTGGCTATTGTAGTTAGTAAGGCTAATTGGCTTGGGTAAGAATGAAACCTGTGGCTTGGCCTCATTAGCTCTGCATTAAATCTAACACACCAAAGTACAGTTGAATGGACATAACTTGTGCCCAGGATATATTGGTAATTCTGTAGAATTAAATAAAGTTTTAAGTGAACACTGCTCCATCTGCAAGATGGTCAGGACAAAACAGAGGAAATTAGGGGAAGATGCCAATCACTATTCTAGATTTATGAAAATTAAATGCTTTTAAAGTATATTGTTTTCATTCTGCAAATAATTTATGCTTAAACATCTTAAAACACTGCATTTTATTGTGTGTAAATTTTGATCCTATTTATGTAAAAATAAAAAGCTGAGGAAGAGCTTGATCAGAAATAAATCATAGTTTATGTGTGGTTATTTAGATGGTATGATTATGAGCAAATGATTTTTTCCTCATCTCAGTTTTCCTAAACCGTTATAGAGTGGCTACAGCTACTGTTTAATGGAACGAAGACATATGATCATTCTAAAAACATTTGTTAATACTCACGCATAGAAATCACTATAAAAAAGTGACATGGGTTGCCTGGGTGGCTCTGTTGGTTGAGTTTCTGCCTTCGGCTCAGGTTGAGTCCCTGGGGTTCTGGGGTGAAGCCAGCATTGGGCTCCCTGCTCACTGGGGAGTCTCTTTCTCCCTCTCCCCTCCCCCCCAACTCTTGCACGTGCACGCACAGTCTCTCTCTCTCCCAAATAAATAAATAAAAATCTTTTTAAAATATTTTTGAAAAGTGGCATGAGTACAGTTCCTGTTTTCTGGACAAACAGTGTCCTGCACAAGAATTACAGAGATGTAAAAGGAGGAAAAAATCAGTCAACTGAGAGCGAGCATTTCACAGTGTTATCTCACGTAGTTCCCCCTCCTAAGGACTGACTTTATAGACTAGGGGACCAAAGCTCTGCAAGGACAGTACCTGCAGACTGCCCAAGATCTTCCTGGTAAGGGAGACATTCAGACGGTTTTGCGTGTCCACTTTCCTCCCGAAACACAGAACACACAGAAGCAGATTGAATAGGTTAGACAGGTAGATAAATGAAGTCTCAACATTGTATCTCATCAGAAGTTCTGTACTCAACAGTACAGCCATCCTGACCACTCTCCTCACCCAGAATCATCCCCCCATACACATACACACACGCACAACAAATACATGTATGCACACACATACACATACATACCTGCGCATGCCCCCATACGAACACACACGCATAAGCGCGCGCATGTGTAGACACACACACATATCCACACACAAACACGAACACACACACACATTGCTGTCACCGATTGGGCTAAGGATGATTACCTGACACAAAGTCACTATACCATTAACTTCTGAGTGCCGATCAGATCCTCTCCTCTCAAGAATTGGAATAAAGAGATGCTGATATTGTGGTGAAGTCCACAGTGAGGTTTTCAATGAGGCTGTGAAGTCTTTTGGCAGGTGAGAGCAGGAGTCAGCCCAGCAGAGGGCAGACATGGAGGTTGGAGAGAAGACTGGATGTGCAGAGAAGACTGGTCTACCCAGAGGGGAAGGCGACGTGAGAGAAGGTTCAAGTGACAAGTGGCCACATGGCCTTGTGCAGGCCAGAAGAGCGACTCCCATCCTCACAACGACCCTGTGAGCAGCACACCCCGTGAAGCTCTCTGGACCCTAACACATGTTAAGCTCACTTGAGGGAATTTCTTTCCTTCTGCCCAAAAGATCTCAAGTTACAGCAGAAATAAACACACACCTCATCTGAATGATTTTCTCGAGTCTCCCCTTGGCTTTCCCAATGACGACCAGTGCCCGCAAACTCATCTGTACTTGCAAGTCTCTCAGGAACCTCCAACATAAACCGCACCAAAGCGAACCCAACTCCTTCCTTTCCACATTTCGTCAGGTATCCCCAAGCTCAGTGGGGTCACTAACACCTTCCCAGTGGCTTAAGTCAAAAATCTGGGTGCTGTCTCTGACCTTCCCCTCTCTGGTGCCTCCTGTATCCAACCATTACAAGTCATCTCAAATACTGCTCAAATCCACCCATTTCTCTGGCCCTCTGCTGCCCTGCGCTGGTGCAGGCGACACCTCCCTCTCATCTGGGATGGGCGGCAGCCTCCTAACTGGGTCGCTCAGAGTCTGGTTCCTCTCCAACTCCATTCCAGTGCTATATCTGATCCTTACATACCTACACACACCAGCATCGAAACCCTTTGCACGACTTTTGGCTTTCCTTAGCCTTTTAGGGTAAAATCAAAAGTCATACACACGGGCTACAATGCCCTAGGCATTGTACCCTCTCCAGTCCTATCCCTCAGCATCCTGGCCATGCTCTGCCCAAGGTGAAACTCTTTCCGTTCTTCAAAAATGACATGCTTCTCTGTCCAAAGGACTTCTGTGTACCCTTTTCCCCTCCACATGGAGCTCTTCCTCTCCCCGCTGACTCTTACCCTCTTCTTGTGTCTTCACTTTGATTCTGTGGCCTCCACAAAGCCTCCTCTGATTCTCTAAGCTTAAGGCGAAGCATCCCTGAGATGTGATTTTGGGACTTTCTGCCTCTTACTACCCATAGCACATGCCGACATGCAAGATCATTGCCTGTTTGTATTATTATCTGCCTTCCCTGCTTGACCGTGAACTCCAGGCAGGCATATCCCCAGGGTGGCGTGCACAGCACATGCTTGGGAAGCATCGGAGGAATGAATGCATGAAGGCATCAAAGCAGGGCTCTCGTGCTCATGACAACAATAGACATTTTAGTGAATCACCTCTTCTACTCATTTTGTTACAGCTTGCACTCTTAGGATCTGGTACAAGTCCCTGAAACAGGGCCAGGGAACAATATTAGTAATAATATTTACTGTTACTATTATTAGCACACTTAGCATTTCTCTTCCCTTTCTATAAGAGGCCAGTGGCTTATACTCCAATTAATCTGATAACACTTTGACTCTCCATGCCCTTACCCAGAACTCTGTTGGGTTTTCATGCAAATCAATCTGAGGCCTTTTTAGAATTCTCTCCTCCTAATATCAAACATAAAGTGGACATAAGCCCAAAAATCTCCATTACATACATGCGGGAGCATCTTGTTCAGTTGGAGAAACCGGATTCTGGTACACTGAGTTCAAGATAAAACACCAGGCCCATCTCTCTCGGTTTCCCACAGGCTGCCCGTGGGGTGCAAACAGCCCACTGCAGGACCCATCACAGGGGAGGACTTGGAGCTTGGGGAGGCAGGTCAAGTAATGACTAGCACACCAAGCACAAAGTGTTAAGCACAAAGTGTTCAGCAACTAGACATAGGTATGGTGGTCTTGGAAAGGAAATAGTTACAAGAGGGACATGCTGTGAACGAAGATTCTTTTGACACAGAGAGTCAGAAGACGGAGGCAGAAGCTGGGAGGAAGGGTACCAGGAAAGGATGGAACCAACATGGCTGGGAGAATGGAGTCATGCATTTGCAAGCTGGGAGAGGGTTTTTGATTTCGAAGGAAGATGGTAATTTGGTTTTCAGACAGACAGGGTTTGTGATGGAATCTAAGAGGAAGTGAAAGTCACAAGACGTCAGCTGCAGAAGGAGATGACAATTTGGAGGTGACCTATGTGGGGTTGATGGTTGCAGGATGGATGAAGCAGATTCTAAAACATGAGCCAAATATGGGGCCAATAAGAGCTCCCCCATTCAATCAAGAAGATCAGGGAATATGGGGAGAAAAACCTCAAGGAGAAAGAGAAAGTCAAGATGTGAGGCCATTCAGAACACAGTGTGAGGTTACAAAAAAGGATACAGGGAGGCATTGGTTTGCAATATTCAATACTGATCGTATTATTGGAGCCCTTATCATAGTTCAAGGAACTCTTCATCAGTGATCCAATTTAATTCTTGGAGCAACTCCATGAGATGAGGGCTTATTTAGCTACCTGAGGCTCTGAGAAATGGTACAACTTATCAAGGCCATAGGACCAGTAAGAGGCAGAGCTAGGATTCAAACCCATTGCCTTGGAACCCATAGCGAATCCTGGAAGATGAAAACCAAAACAGACTGGTGGATAGGTCGGTTTTCTGTGGCTTGACAAGACAAAACCAAAGTGTTCTGGATAAGAACAGCTGGAGGCTGAAAAAGATCAAAGCCTAAATACGCCTCCGACTCAGTGACTCAAGCACAGGGAGGCAGACTGATGAGGGAAGGAACCCCAGAGCCCTGAGACTTACAGGTTTGCTTCTCTTCAGCGGCTGCTTCTGCCTGGGCAAGAGCAAGAGAAGCTGCTCCAGAGCTTTCTCCCCCACCTGACTGGAATCCCAGCCCTGGGGTCGCCATTCTGGGTGCTTTCCAAGGTCCCAGAAGGAGATAGAGGCCCTGAGAGGAGTGGAATATAGGGCAGACCAATCAACATCCATACACCACTGGTGGGGGGGGGGCTGCCCCGTGGGGGTGTAAGGGGAAACACCAGCAAGGAGGGGTGGGGAACCAGAGGAGCCAATCTCCCAGCACTTGCCCTGGATGCTGAGACACACCAGAGGGATCCAACAAGGGACATCCTAGGCCTCCTTAAACTTGAAGCAGATCTGAGGGGCCTGAATGTCAGGCCCCTGGGAAAAAGGAAGGCCCCTCCAGGTCTTAGGGGACTGCTTCTGAGTGCACAAACCTCCTCTGAGGGGAGATGTTGGTCTTGTAAGGCATCCCAGGATCTCCCACCTCAGAGTTACGTACGTCACCCAAGCCTGTTGTCACCAGTTGGCCAACTCCACAAGATGCACACAGCTACTCCTTCCCCTCCCCCACCTCGGACACCAGTTTGCACCCCACACTAGCTGAGTCTTCTGTTTTCAGTCAATCAATATTGCTGGCTTTCAAGTCAAGGCAAAGAAGCCTTGCAGACAAAAGGGACAGCAGCAGACCTCTCAGCTGTTTCGGGGGTTTGGATGTGGAAGTGAGTCAGGGCAGATGCTGGCTACAGACAGGCCCTAAGCAAGGACAGCGCCCCCTGGAGTTGTGGATTGCCAACTCTGGCAAGCACGGAAGAATCTGAGGAGGAAGGAACTCCCGGCCTCCTGTCCACTTTATTTCTCTTCAGCCCTGTGATGCGGGCCTTCTTTCTATCCCCACAGCATAGGCAACCCATCCCAGCTTCAGGCCTTCATGAGTCTTTCTGCCTGCACTCTTTCTCCCAAGTGGCATCATGTGTCCTCCTTTTGTTCCCAGATCTCAACTCACATGTCACCTCCTCAGAGAAGCTTTCTCTGTCCTGTTTTATTCTTTTTAAGGCACTTATCCTTATCCTTAAAGGTTATTTTAAAGTTATCAGCTCTACCCACCCCCCCACACTCGAATATAAGCTCTCCGAGAGCATGGCTTTGGAATGTCTTGCTTCCTCCTGTGTCTTCCACACCTAGGAAAGGACCTGGCTTTCATTGAGGGCTTCTCAGTAAATGTGTGCCAAATGGAACCCATTTGAGGGATGCCTGGATGGTGCAGTTAGCATCTGACTCTTGGTTTTGGCTCAGGTCATGATCTCAGGGCCATGGGCTCGAGCCCCATGCCAGGCTCTGCACTCAGCTGGGAGACTGCTTGAGCCTCTCTCCCTCTGCCCCTCCTCACTGCTCTCTCTCTCTCTCTGAAATAAATAAGTCTTGAAAAAAAAAAAAAAAATGGAAGTGACCAAATATTTAAAATGATTTGATGATAAGCAATTAAAATTTAGTTACAAATAATTATTTCTGCACATCCCCCAAAACGATTGTCTGTTTTCTCCCTAATGGGTTTGCCTTTCCTTTCATCCTGCCAGATACTACACTGGGAACATTGGGAATACGTGTCAACCCCCAATGGTTTCAGGGAACCTGCGACTTTAAAAAGACCGTCATCACTGAAGATTGTATAAAACGTGCTGTAAAAGGAAAATCTCCAAAGGAGATAAAGGGCATCAGGAGTAGGGCGTCTCCTTTTTATGAACAGTTCCTAGGTGGTGTCTGGCCAGCTGCTCCACCCCAGTAAAATAGGCCAGCAGGGAAACCTGCCTGTGGCCTGGCTTAACCCTTCCCTGGTCCTCACCTCAATAAGATGCTGGGAAAGATCAGAAGAATTCAAGCACTACTTGCTGACTGGAAGAAAACAGCAAAAGGGGGGAAGAAAAGACTGATTCCAATGTCACTCCCCACCCCCAAGCTTTCTTCTCCCAAAGAGCCTTCTGTTCGCAGAAATTAAAGGACTCTGATAGCAGATCACAAATTCAGGACAGAAAAGCTTCACTATGCACCCAGAGACTGTATTGTCGGGAACCAGACGTTGGACACTTTTTTTGCTTATGAACTTTTGGAGACCGTTTGAATAAAAGACTATTTGTTCCTGGACAAACACTCACCAGCAAAGAAGCCTTTAAGAGGAGGGGGCATTTTTGTTTTGCATTTTCTCTTTATAAAAAAGAGAGAGAGAGAAAGACTTACTCTACTTGTTTTTCAGATAAAAGAAGCAAATTTGTTTACTCTTGCTGGGACTCATGTTTACAAGTTCCTATGACATTGTGGTAAAAAGAAATGCTATTTTTAAAAAATAAAAAGCCACACAAGCCTTCATGTGTAGGGTTCTTTTTCCCCTTCCTGCCTCCCCACTTTCATTTTACAGATAGCCGTGAGTACACAAACCAAGTCAAAGCTCATAAGGTAACTCTCTTTTCTGTCTTTCCCAGAGTCCTTTCAGAAAAAAAAGAGGCCGTACCTGAACTTGAAAAAGCAATCTCCTGTCAAAGTTCAGTGAAATCCTAGCCTCAAAGCGCCACCCCAGATTTGCTGCTTTTCGGAAAACCCAACTCCTAGCAGATGTGAACATGTAGACTGGGTTTTCAATGTCCCATTCCCTGCAGTATTCACCTTCCTTGTCTCCACGGAACCTTGTTGCAATCAAGCTAGCAAGATGTTGAATAATGTCCTTTTCAAAGAGGGTGTGCCATAACTAGGTCACTGTGTGACTAATCACAGTTGCCTGTAACCACAGAGACTGTGGCTTCAACCTGACTTGATCATTTGTAAACCACAAAATGACCCAGCCATCTGCAGGGCTGCTGGTTCTGGAACTCCCACATCTTCCCAGGCCTGTTCCCTCCTTGGCCCAGGTGGAATGGAAGCCGCCCTCCCCTTGGGGCCTCTGGGCATTTGCAGGAATCAGAACTGATCTGACCAGCTCCAACTTTGCTTGGTCAAGTTTTTACCGCTCCAACCTCAGCAAGGAATTGCAACAGTTGCTCTCTGCTCTGAATTCCATTTAGCAACTCCGAGTGCAGAAGAGAAAAAGAAGGGGCCTAGAACAAATTTGTTTAAAAAAAAAAACAAAAACAGAAAAGGAGAAGGTAACAAGAAAGAAAACTTTCTCCAACTTAATATGGGGTCCTTGGTAGTGTCTATCAGATACCTTGTAAATTGCACTAAAACTTAATCAAACCCATAACCCTCTCCCCAGGCGGTATAGCAATGTAAGGAATATGGGGACGGGAGCACCTTTGCTGAGGGTCCCTGACTTGGTCCAAGTTAGGAGCCTGGGAGCCTCAGGCCAGCAAAGGAGAAGCATTAACCCCTTCCTTTCCTGTCACCCAAGTCATAATTTTTGCAGGCCCACTGTGCTAAAAAAAAAACAAAAAAAAAAACAAACAAACAAACAAACAAAAAAAAATACCACTTAGGAGGAAGACATTTATTTATACATGAGGGAAATGATTGGTCTTAGTAGCAGGAGAAGATCTGTTCTCACTACCTCTCACCACAAAGCCCCCACCCCAACTGTCTGGAAATAAGGTTATTTTTTCCTAAGAGTCGGGGCAAAGTTAGTGGAAGGTGCACCGGTGGACTAACCAAGGTCTCAGCCCCGCCACCTTACCTGTGTGCCTTTCCCCCCGCCCGCCCCAGCAATCCCTCAAGTAGAAACCCACCTCTTTTTTTTTCTTATCACATTAATTCAATAGGGCAAGTGCCACCGTCTTGGGATAGGAAAGACGAGCTCTTCTCCAAAAGGACGGGAGCAACACATAGGAGGGAAACGGGCAACGCTTGTGAAATCCCAAACCGGACTGGTAAGAACAACATCATAAATTATGGATCCCTCGAGCCGCCTCTGGCCTGTCACGGCGTGATCTGTCTCCCTGGACTTGCCCGGCGCGGGCAACACTGTGGTCGGCTAGCGCGGGTCGCCGGCGCCTGGAATCCCCCGCGGGCCGGGTCCCAGCGCTACCCCACGCCCAAGGGGCGGCCTGATCGGGGCCCCGGGGAACAGCTCAGAGCTCCGCGCTGTGGGACGCGCCAGCTGCCGGGACCCGGCCTCCACCGGCCAGCCAAGCACAGGCTCGAGATTGTGCTCGCCAACCCCTCCCCCCCGCCAGCCCCCGAAGGAGCAACCAGCGGCCGGCTCCACGGTGCGAGCGGGGCCGAGGCATGGGGCACCAGGGGCGCGCGTGGACCGTGCGGGGTGCGCCATCGCAGACGGCGTGGCGGGGACCTGCAGAGCAGCGTGCAACATCTGCGCGAGAGCGCGGGGGCGGGAGGGGAGTCGTCACACTCAGGACGCCCATCTGGACCGGCTTTCCTCCCGCGCCAGACGCGAGGAGGGAGAAGTCAAGGTTAAATGCCGCGGCTGGGGCTGCGGCGGGCGCGCAGAGCCTCGGCCCCGGCGCCGCGCCCTGCGCCCAGCTCGGGTCCCGCAGGCCCCACCTTGCCCTTTGTCTTTCCTCCCAAGCAGATGTGTTGTGACCCCCTGGTATTATTCATGCCGTGCTGATTAAAGGAGACTCCGCCCGGTTTAGAAACTGCAACTCCTGTCCCCCCACCCTCAGCAACCCCACCTATTGTTTTGTTTTTGTTTTGTTTTTTGGCAGAGAGTCAACAGCTCCTCGTAAAGTGGGCAAACCCCTTGGTTCACATTTAAATATGTTTGTGTGCCAAACTGGCCTGCTGTTTGGCCCTTTTAGCCACAGTAACCCGCACCACAGAAACAATGAATTACCAGATTAAAGTCACCGAAAACCACCGACTCATCCTGCAGATGTTGTCTGCTGAAGGCTGCCTATTGACGAATGTGTAAGGGTGTGTGTGTGTGTGTGTGAGTGTGTGTGTGTGTGTGTGTGTGTGTGTATGCGCACGCTCCAGTGCGCGCATAAAGCCAAAGCCAACAGCCTCACATTTGTTCTTTGGTAATTTGTCTTCAGTATACCCCCCACCCCCCGCCTTATTTAATGATGAAAGGTCAATTATGAGACTCAAAAACTAGCCACCTTCTCTGGCAAGCCTGCACTTCCAGAAATGAATGGGAGAGCTGGGGTTTCTTATGGAGCAGAGACAAGGGAACGCCAAATCAAGCTGAACTGTGTGTGAGTCAGGCCCTGGAGAAAACTGTGGGCAGAGGATATGTGAGTGGTGGTTTCCTGGATTTCTTCTGCAGGAAGAAACCACGGGTGGGAGGGAGGGCAGGGAAGGGAAGGGGCCTGGGACTCGGAGGAGGGGACGGTGGAGGGTGTGAGGGAGGGAGAAAGGCCACCTTCTGGCCATGGGGGAAGGGCAGGGTGGATCTGTAGGAGGCTGGGGCTGCCTTTGTGTGGTCAGGGTGGGCAGGGCCTGGGCCTGGTGAGGCCCCCGCCCCCCACCCCTTGTGCACCCAGCCTCGGTCAGCTGCCCCGAGAGGTAACAGCTGGCACCTGTGTGCGAAAATGCTGCGCACATTAGCAGTGTCATTATTTAGCATTAGAGCATTACAAAGATAATTACTGGTAGTTAGAAAAGCAGAGGACAGAGGGAACTGAAACCCCAGACCCCTTGGCTTATCAAACTGCCGGTGTTTGGAGGGCCACACTCCTAGAGCCGCTCTGATGGGAAGTCTGGGGAGGACTGCTGGAGCCAGAGCATCAGGCTTCTTTCTCCTCCAGGTCTGGTTTGGGCTCCAGGGTCAAATTCGGGTCAGAGATAAAATGTCAAAGGTCATCACACTAACATTTTCTGATAGCCAAAGCAATTCTCCCTGGACTCCAGAACTCATCCTTTTCATCTGGAATTAAATGGGTCCAATAAAGGTGAGCAGGGACTTTGGTCTTCAAATAATAATAATGATAATAATAATAAGGTCAACAGTTAACAATGGTTGAGCTCTTTCATGTGTCAGACACCATGGAAACACATTAATGAATTCTGTCCCTCGAGCTTCACAGCCTTAAAAGGTGGTGATGACTATTAAAGCCATTTGACAGATGAGTAAACTGAGGCTCAGAGAGGGTCCAGGAGAAGGCACAAAGTTACTCAGCATTTTGTGACTCTCCCCTACTGCCTATAGGTGCTAACAGACGAACCGAGAGCAAGGAAAATGGAATATATACACTCTGGTTACTTGTGGCCGAGAGAAAGAAATTTTCACAAAGCTTGAGATTTAGTACAGAAATGCTGGTTTTCCAAACACACCTAACGTTCTCTACCTATGTCATCATCGAGGTCAGAAGTAAATGTTATGGTTTCTGAAAAACAAGGTATTTTTTTTAAAGTACCTTCTTTTATAGATGGGTAATTTAGCTAATGAAAAACATTTCTTAAATTTCCTCATTAAAAAAGTTTGCACTCAACACACGCAACTAACTATATGGACAATAATAAGGTAAACAGCTGAGGTATCAAAATTGGCTTTACGATTGAGTCCCAGCTAGGCCAATAAACTCACCTCCCAACTGCTGACCTAATTTTTTTTTTTGGATGCTGCAGTCACTGAAATCAATGTGGATATTTAATTTCAGGTATACATGTTGAATTTATATCATCAGATGATGATGCCAAACTGAAGCATTATTGTTATTAATATTGACAATAATTATTAATAACAATCACTAACATGAACTAGGCTATTATTATGTGTCAAATATTGCACCAAATGCTAAACGTGCGTCAGCTCATTTAATCCTTACAAAGTAAGTTCTGGCTTCCATTCCTTCTACCCCAGTCTTCTCTCCATACTGCAGCCAAAGAGCCCCTGGTTAAAGTCTTCCAGTGGCATCGCAAAGTGCTCAGGGAAACTCCAACTGCTTTCCTTTGGCGGACAAGCCAACACCTGGACCTGCCTATTGCCTATTTATTCCAGTAACCCACATCACTGTCTTCCAGCCATCAGTCAGGCCCTTCTAGTCAAGATCAAAGACATTCCCACTTCAGGGCCTTTGCACATATTTCTCCCTCTGCCTGGAATATCCAGCCTTTGCCTGGCTAATATTTTTTCATTCTTCAATTTAAATGTCTCCACATCATGGAGACCTTCCTTCAAACCAATTAAATCCCCCTTGCAAATCTATTTTCCTGCCTACATAGCACTTAAAATCACAGAAAATTACTTACTTTTCTGTTCGCTTACTTGTTCATTTCCCTCCTCGAGTCATAAAAGCCAGGAGGACAGGGTCACACATTCAGCATTTCTCTCCAGTATGATCTCGATGCCTAGCGCTCCTGACACACAACAGTATTTGGGTTTTTTTGTTGTTGTTATTTTTAAAAAGATTTTATTTATTTATTTGACAGAGAGAGAAAGATCACAAGTAGGCAGAGAGACAGGGGGAAGCAGGCTTCTCACTGAGCAGAGAGCCTGATGCGGGCCTTGATCCCAGGATCCTGAGATCATGACCTCAGCCGAAGGCAGAGGCTTAACCCACTGAGTCACCCAAGCACCCCAAAAGTACTTGTTAAAGTAATAAATAAAGAAGCACTCAGAGAGGTAGATGGGTAGATGTTATTATCCTCACTTTATAAATGAAGAAACTAAGGTGTCAGGGTGTTAACTTCCCTAAAAGCCATATAGCTGGATCTAGAATGGGGGCAATAACTATTTCAGATCGCCATGAATCCAAGGACAAACTGACAAACACACATGATGATGAAGAAATGTTAAAATCAAATAGAATTCTCTTAAAAATGGACTTCTTCTGGGGTGGCTGGGTGGAGACTACTCTTGGTTTGGGCTCAGGTTGTGATCTCAGGGTCCTGGGATCCTGGAGACTCTCCTTCTCCCTCTGACCCGCCCCCCACTTTGCGCATGCGTGCTTTCTCTCTCTCAAATCAATCAATCTTTTTTTTTTTTTTTTTTTTTTTTTTTTTTAGCAAATGAACTTATCTGGTGAACAATTAAATTTACAGAAGGGCAATTTTTCCCAATACACCAGAGATTAATACATCATTTGCACATTTATTCTAGCCATACGGGTTAAACATTAAAAGTATTCTGTGACTTCAGAATACTATTTCTGATTTTTTTTTTAAAGGTTTCAAAGTATTTGAGCATTTTAAACTATGTTTCTTCAAAGAGTACAAATGCTGGTGGACATTCCATCCAGGCATTTCTGCTCTTACCTAAGGAAACCAGCAGAATGTGGTTTTATTGCACAACTCGTAGGAGCCAAATGTAACCACAAACCCAGTGACCTATTCTTCTAGTACTTCTAACCCCCGGATTAACTCATAAGCAGCCCTCCCCCAAGGGAAGGGTGAAATTCAAATAAGTGAAGAGGCCCTGTCTTCAACCTTAAATTGCCGGAGTCCCTTCCAAATCAAGGATTCACTGTTTCCAGACAGTAAGCAGACTGCTTTTTCGTAACAAGAAAAACGTCATTGGTCTTATCTTTGTGTTGCTTTCACAGCTTAGATAAACCCAGCGTCCCACAGAGGAAATGCAACAGGGTTTCCAGTAAAGGCTGTAGGGAGCAGATGGAGTAGCTTCCCTTCAGAGAACTGAAGTTTTCTATTTCCTTCCGGCGGGAACCATAGATGCCCTGTAAGAAAATCCAGGAATTCGATTCACACAGAACAAAACACAACAACCCCAGGGGGAGGGGGAGATTTTCCTGAAATATATGAGTTTGCCTGGTTTCACATGACACTGTGTATGGTCTGTAATTCATGACCACAGGGGGCTGAAAACTGTCATTTCCTGGCCCCTCCAATGGTGGTTTTCCAGTGAGGAGGACATTCTGACTAACCAATGCTACTTTTTTTACTCTGAGTCTTCATGCGGGTGGAAGAAAGTCTACTTGTACTTACCAGGGGAGGGGATGAGAAGGTGGGCCACAGATAAATGCACGTAGCCTCAGTCTTGTAATCAATCACCCCCGCCTGTTGTGAGGGTTTTAACAATAAAAGCTACCCACACAGACTGGCATTGATACGCATCCTGGCTATGTCAGAGTGTAAATGAGACAGCATCTACCTACCTATCAGATGGCTTTTTGAATATAAACATGTAGACCCAATGGAGATTTTGAGAATTTTGTAACATCCCAACTTGATGGTGAAAACAGATGCAAAAGAGATTATAGGCGTTTTTCATGTTTTGTAGTACACAATTGTATTTCCACTGGCTCACTTAGTCTTTCATAAATTGAAGCGGGGGTGGGGGGATGAGGGTTTGGGGGGTGGAGTTTTCGAATCTTGAGACTTCTTTGTAACATTTAGTTGCTGTTCTACTTAAATGAGGTTGAAGTTCGACAGAGTAAGAAAAGTGAACCTTCAGTTTATTCTGGTTTTAGGTGCATCCGTCATTCCTACTCTTGGGTGTGGTTGTTGTAAAAATGATCTCTGCGGGGAGGCATCAGGTCCCCTTCAGGAAGGCATGACCTAATGTACCAATGAGACCAGTTGTCGACAGAAATGGTAACTCTAAGGGACAGTCAGTTAATGCACAGCTCACAGAAATTTAAGAACCCCAATCCCATAGAATGGTAAACCTACATACCCAGGTCACCAAATGGGAATTTGGGCAGACCATAGTGAGTGAATGAAGTGACCCAATCTCAAGGAGGACTCTTACACAGCTAAAATGATCAGCTTGAAGACTTTTTTTTTTTTTTTTAAGATTTTATTTATTTATTTTACAGAGAGAGAGAGAGAGAGCACACAAGCAGGGGAAGTAGTAGAGGGAGAGGGAGAAGTAGGCTCCCCACCGATGCATGGCTTCCTCCCAGGACCCTGGGATCATGACCTGAGCCAAAGCAGATACTCAAACATCTGAGCCACCCAGGCATCCCAGCTTGGGGACTTCTAAAAAAAGAGTTGATCCAGAAATCACTCTCTCCCCCCGTGTTGTTGGGGGAAGGGGAAGAAAATGGAACCTCCAACGAACTACAGCGAGTAACATTATTATGCGCTCTAGGATACACCTCCCTAAAGTAGAGATGGAAGATGGAGGTTTTAATGAACAGAAGTCAGCAGCCTCCAGTGTTGTATGGATTCTTGACCATTTGGTTGATAAACATTTTGCATTAAATATGATTTAACTGGACATATGGTTAACATGTCAGTTTCCTGTAGGTTTGGGGAGGTTTTTTAAAAGATTTTATTTATTTGAGAGAGAGAGACTGAGAGAGGGAGACCACAAGCAAGGGGAGCAGCAGGCAGAGGGAGAGGGAGAAACAGGTTCTCTGCTAAGCAGGGAGCCCAATGAGGAGCACAATCAAACTATCAATCCCAGCACCCTGGGATCATGACCTGAGCCGAAGGCAGACTGAGCCACCCAGGCGCCCCAGTTTCTTGTAGGTTTTGATTAAGAAAGAGAGTTCTAAGCCAAACATTTCCAGCTGCCCTAACTAATCATTTCTTACTCTGAGAAGCCCAGGGCCAGACTGAGGACTCAGCATGGTAGTGCCCCTTGGAAAACCAGGCTATCTGGTTTTCCAAGGGGCACTTGAAGTTAGTCCCCTTGAAGACATGTCCAGCTTCACTTCTCTCTAACAGAAATAAAGCCTTGTGAGCCCATGAAAGGGAACACCAACAGCTGATTTTTTTAAATGATTCATAACTATTAATCAAAAAGCTATTAATTTTCAATATAGTCCTGAAAATAGATACTCCTGTGTGCCCTTACTCTCTGAAAGAAAGAAGGAAAGAAAGAAGGAAAGAGAGAGAGAAAGAAAAAGAAAAAATAGACACCAACAACAAGGTTTCTAGGGCTCTTCCCTCCAGAAATAAATGTTTGAAGAAGGCTCTTCCTGAATGACTATCACTATTTCTAGTGGGGCGAGAAACCCAGAGTATTTTTCACAGGAATTCAAGGGAATTCCAGGCTGACTATTACAAGCTATCCTCAGAAAGTAAGGCCTTCTAGGAAGTGGAAGAATGAGCAAACACGGTGCCACTGGGACAGTGAGAAAGGAGGGATCCCTCTGTGTTCCCGGGAGAATACTTGTTCTCAGGATATTTTTCACTGGGAGGAAAGCCACGCATGAAGTGGTCATGCCAAGCAGCCTGGAGACAATTAAGCCAGGTTTTCAGAGAGTTTTCAGAGAACATCCCAGGCCCCAACCACGTTGTGTTTGCCTCAAAGCTTTCCTCATCAGCATCGAGTTACTCAGGTGATCCGCAATTTACCTGAAGGCATTAGAGGAGTAATGTAAAAATCTAGAAGAATTGAGCTCATAAAGTGATAAGTAACATAACTCTGCGAGCCTATTAGAGGGGAAAATTGAAAAGGCTGCAGCCAATTATTAATAAGACAGGTGAACATGAGCTGTCTAGGAGAAGCGTCTGGACTGGGAAACAGATTGCCGATATGAAAATGCTCAGGGCTGAAGTGGCCACCTGGCAGCCCGGGGGATGAATCCAGCCAGGAGAGGATGTGTTTTGATAGTCCACAGGGACTTAAAAAAAAAAAAAATAAGCTAACACAAAACTAAGTTGTTGTGGGTTTTTTGTTTATTTTTTTGTTCTGTTTTACATTTAGAAAAATCTGTATGTTTACCTTCTCTGTCTCACACTTGCAAACAAAATTCTTCATTTTTAGTTTAAGTCTTCTAACCCGGGTCAGAAAGAGCAGGATCAAGTGATTGCTCTTATTGAAACAGCCCACTGTTTGCTTTTAGGAAAAAGAAACCACCATACTTCCTGGAAGAGAACCCGGCCTCAGGTGAGACAGGCGGGAGCCCAGGGCACAAAATTTAAGGAGGCACTCTTTGTCTGGCTAGCAGGCCAGGGCAGGGGTGACACCTGAGAGGAGGGCCTCCTTAAATTTTGCACTTGTCTCACCTTCCTTCTGACCTACAAGTAAGCACTGGGCAGTGGGGAGGGAGACAGAATGGTAGATAAAATGAAGTTTCCTTTGTTAAAATGAAATAAAAAATAGTGTTGGGCTTTCCGTTTTTATTATATTTTAGATTTCAAATTATAAAACTCTGAATTGTAATCCCCTGACTACCTGGCAGTAGTCAGGCATTTACTCCATCACCTCATCTAAGAACAGGCTCTTAGAAGCCTTTAGAAGCTTCTCTCAGTACTGCAATCTGTGGTTTAATAAGATTGTTTCTTGTCACTACTGAAACCAGTCTGCATGCTCTAGATTCCCAGTACCTGTGGAATAGCTGAGCAATATCTTCTTTAACCTTTAGTTTTTAAAAAAACTTCTTGTGGTCACCGCTCAGCCTTTCTCAACCCCTTTCACCTTTTCTTATCAAACCCCTTTTCCTTGCGTCATTGAGATTATAGGTTTCTAGACTTTCCATCTGTCACCCCACCATGGTCCCACTTGGAGTTAAAAAAAAAAAATGTGCTGGGGCTCCTGGGTGGCTGAGTGGGTTGAGCGTCTGCCTTCAGTTGGGGTCCTGGTCCTGGGTTGCTGGGTTCAAGCCCCACATCTGGCACCCTGCTCAGCAGAGTCTGTTTTTCCTTCTTCCTTGGTCCCTCTCCCCCGCTCATGCTCATGCTCTTGCTCTTGCTTGCTCTCTCTCTAACAAATAAATAAAAACCTTTAAAAACAAAACAAAACAAAATTGTTGGAGAGCCTGGGTGGCTCAGTCCTTACGTGGCTGCCTTCGGCTCAGGTCATGATCCCAGTGTCCTGCGATCAAGCCCCACACTGCTCCCTGCTCAGCTGCGGGTCTGCTTCTCCCTCTCCCTCATGTGTTTGCTTGCTCTCTTTCAAATAAATAAATGAAATCTTAAAAAAAAAAAAAAAAAAAAGAAAGAAAATTGTCCCTATTCCATAAAGTTCTTTTTTTTTTTTAAGATTTTTAAAATTTATTTGACAGAGAGAGAAAGAGAGAGATCCCAAGTAGGCAGAGAGGCAGGCAGAGAGAGAGAGGGAAGCAGGCTCCCTGCTGAGCAGAGAGCCCCATGCGGGATCCCAGGACCCTGAGACCATGACCTGAGCCAAAGGCAGAGGCTTAACCCACTGAGCCACCCAGGCGCCCCAATAAAGATCTTTCTTTCAGCAAGTGTAGGTTTAGATGTCTATAGTACATACGAGAAATAACAGAGGCTGGTCCTTTAGGAAAAACACTATATACATTCTTCGGGCCAAGAAGCTCTGATTGTTGTGTTTTCTAGCAAAAAAGCCAAAAAACTGTACCTTCTCGAAACCCCTTGCCTTATACCCCAGCACGTGGTTCTGTTACCTGGGCCGATCATCCCAGGGGAAGGGGTCCAACTGGAAGGAAACCGTCTGTAGGGCTGGTTAGTGGCCATGAGGTGGCCTGATGAGGTCACACTGCTCAACACGGACGCTCTGTACTAGACGTCAACACGCCCAGCCACCTACCTCTGAGGGTACCGCCTCGTGAGGGATGAAAAAGAAACAGCAGTTCAGCAGAGATGGGATGAGGCCCAGAGAAGAAAGCAAACTGAAGGCAAGGGGGCATGGAAGTTTGGGAGGCAGGAAAAGCCTTGAGTTAATAGTCTGGAGGGGGAGGGAAGGCGGAGGAGAGAGAGCATAGCCTGCGGTGACAGAAGAAAAGGGGACTAAGAGGGTCTGAGGAGCTGCCTGGGTTGTGTTTGTCTATGAGCATCCAGGGGCCGCATCGCAGAACTGTCCTTGAAACACCTCTTCTCCCAGCATTCAGTGCTTTGCTTGTGTGGGGCGTGGCCTGAACTTGGCTCCGCCTCCACGCCGGCCCAGGGCTGACCAATCAGAGCATCGCAGCATATCCAGGCCCAGAGCCCAAGGACTGGGCTTCCAGAACTGTTGTTAACTGTCACTCTTGGCAAAGAGAAGTTCTCCGTGCTGCAGTTGCGAAGCTCACATCTCCAGAAGCCCACGCTATGGAGAAAGTCAGCCCCAAAGGGAAGTCAGGCCGGAGAAAAGCAGAGCCAAGGGCTGGGGGGAGAGTCCGACTCATGAAAGTGAGGCCCGCGTCTAGGCCTCAGTGATACAGTAGAAGGCATCATAATAGGGTGCCTGCGGAGCACGTATCATAGGGCACTTGCTTCAGAGGACAATGGCATAATTGGTACAGCTTGGAAAGATCAGCCCTCATTATTTCTAGTATCTACTATATAAACCTAGCACAATACTCGCCGCAAGAAAGAAGCTTGGAATACAATTGCTTCTTTGCAAGGGATAGTTACCATTATTAGGACAGGATACACTCATTATCATCCAGCAGAGTCCCAGCTCGGACTCTCGGGGCAAAGTCACACACTTTCAAAAGTACCCTTGAAAATCCCTTAGAAAATTGTCACATTGGAAAGTCCAATACCTCCAGATTTTCCTCGTTTCTGGACACATCACAGCTTCTTCAACAAAGTACCAACTGGGCCAATGCGTTTACATGTGGGCACTTGTAGAGAACTCATCTTTTTAAAGGCCCAAATGACAGAGATCCTACCACAAAGGCACATTGTGGCATTGAAACCCACAGAGACAATGACAGATTTCTTTTTTTTTTAGATTTTATTTATTTATTTGCCAGAAAGACAGACAGAGCACAAGCAGGAGAAGTAGCAGGCAGAGGGAGAAGCAGCCCCGCCAACCCTCTTAGCAAGGAGCCCCATATGGAACCCCGTCCCGGGACCCCAGGATCAAGAACTGAGCCAAAGGCAGATGCTTAACCCACTGAGCCACCCAGGCGTCCTGAGAATGACAGACTTCTGACCCATGTCTCAGCCCTGCAGGGGTGTAGCTCATGGTTCATGAGTGGTTCAGCAGACAACACTGTCTGACCTATTATATTGTTATTCTGCTGCCCCAAAATCTTTGAGGGGGTCTATGTGTGTTGACTTATTGTCAAACTCATGGAGGCAAATACATGTATGACATAGATACTGTAATATTTCCGTCAATTCTGGCTAAGTGATCACTCTCAATCACTACAACGTGGATCACTTATCAACTACCAGGTCAAGCTATCTGGAAAATACTTTGACATTTGGGCCATCTTTCCCCCAGCAGATTAGGAAAGATAAAAGAGGTTATTTTCAGGAAGCAAACTTTGTAGTTGTAATTATAATATAGACCTTGAATACTTCACACCACGTCAACCTAGCAAAGCCAAAGTTTGGCTTTCCCAAGGAAACTGTAATAGTTAATGATAAGATCAGCACAAATCTCCTTTCCTCCCTGCCCACCTCTGATCTGACAGAGGGAGCGCTTTTGTGGGAGTCCTGCCCAGGGGAGAACAGTGTAGCAGAAATGCCCACCATCAAGACATACAGGAAGTGGAGGTACTGAGTCCTCACAGGGTCTACCATTCACCTTAAGGGAGGAAATCTGACTCAGTTAGCCCCAATTTTACTCACTGAACCCAGATAGGAGAGAAACTTGATATGGTTTGAGAGGGTGCAGGAGGTCCTAGAAAAACCAAGACTGCAAAGTAGGGGTGGGGCAAGGTGGAAGGAAGGAAGGAGCAAGGAAGAAGGAGCCAAAGTCCCCTAAAGCCAATATCCCAATCAACTTTCAGGAGCCACACCTGCCCCCTGGGGCAATGAGGGAGTGGGTCAGTGAATGGAGCCATGGAACATTCTTGACAGATCAGAAATAATCTGCCAGAAGGTGTGGGACCCTATTAACTATTCGTTCTGGGTCTCTCCTGGAATGCATCCTACCTTCCCAAAGACGGCAGAATAATGTCCCAGTTATGAGCTCAGTACCTGAGTCAGAAAAATCTGGATTCAAATATGGACGGTCACCTGGTGGTTTTATGACCGAGAGCGAGCTATTCTGCCTCGGTCTCCTCATCTGTGAAGGTGACAATAATACTGTGGATCTCAGGGGATTATCCGACATGGTGGATGGAAAGTGGCAGATAGAAAACATTCAGTAAATATTAGTTGCTGCTGTGGAGTCTTCTGTCCCAGCCTTAATTATTTATGCAGTGCCTGTGCTTAACTGATGTGTGTGTAGATTATTGACAAAGCACCATTCTCTTCTGGGCAGCCCAAGACTGTACAGGATGCTTGGGATGTCACTTTGATCTTGTTTGTGTTTATAGTCAGCAGAAATTAATTCACACACTAGATTTGTCAGTCACCGTAGGCTCCAAGGCCCCGCTGAGGAAAAACCTGGAGCCAAAGAAGAAACAAACATTCAATGTCAGTAAGTGAACTGGAATCTTCACCCAAGTGGGCTCTTATTCAAATGAGGTCCAAGATGAGGAACTTCTGGAACGGTCTCCCTCAACAATCAGACGGAAGCTTCAGTTTTCCACTTCCGGGAAAGAAGTTGTGAGAAACAGGCCTTTGCGAGGACCCCCAAACCCACACCAGAAAGAAAACATCCGGAATAACACTCCGTAATGGGCCCTGTCAGAAAGTGCTCGCTTGTCTCACTTGTCTTTGCAATTTCATTCTTCACATCCAAAGGTGGGTTTTCCGACTGCTTCTGCCTCCAGGGGACTTCAACTGTGTGGCTTGTTTTAGAAGAACAATGGGGCATCCTTTGGTGATGTGAGGATCACCTATATTTTCTGCTGCATTACCCAATTAGGAGATTTAAATTCATGAAATCATCTCCTCATCTTTGGAAAGGAAACTGGTTAAGAAAGCAGCTCTGGTAATATTCATTAGAGTTTAAAACAGAGTTTCTCCCCCTCCTCCTCTCCACTCCCCCCGTTTCATCACCACCATAATTAATTTCATGGCTCAGGTACAGGAAAAGATTTAAAGCCATGTTTATCAAATGAATTAGCCTCTCCCCCATCTTATTTAGAGTTCTCCGTTGTGAATATACTCAAATTGTAATGGAGAGGCAATTTATGAGAAGGCTGTCTGGTGTCCTTGATTGTGTATCCTCTGGAGAATTGATTATTTAGTTCTTCTCCTCCCTTGGGGCCGGAAGAGAGACCATATGGCTGAAAAGACAGAGGTTTTGCCACTTTTTGTTAAAAAGGACTTGTTTTCCAAACATCGCATTTGGGATATTTTGGTGCTGCTCAACTGTGGGGGCTGGGGGAAATGAGGTGGCTAGGGAGGGTGGAGCAGGTGCGTCCAGAACTCATCAGTATGCACACAGGTGCCCGTGAATGTGTTGGCAGGTGCAATCTTTAGTTCTAGGTGAGTGAGGCCACACACAGGCGTGGGGCAGGAGAGATGTCATTCCTGTCCTGCCTTTGCTCTTATCTTGCCCTTGATCCTGGGAAAATCATGCATTCCCTGCTTTCTTGGCAGTAAGACAAGGAAGTTGGAACAAACAAGTTTTAAGGTCTCTCCTGGTCTCTTCCAGCTATGAAATTCCATGATTTACCAATTTACCGATTTACCAGTTGTAAAACTCTTCCTTGTTTCAACATTTCTTTGCGGTTTGGGTAGTCAATTGCATACATACATACACATCTTTAAAATTGTAACTCTTTGCCTGTGTTGAGCCATATCACCATCAACAGAAAACAAGCTTAAGCTAGTTACCAGGGTTGCACTGACAAGTAGGGCAGACATTAGTCCCTTGCAGCTGTTTACGTTAAACCTTTTTCTTCCATTATACCAGCCACATTTTTAGGGCTGCACGGCCACATGTGGCTCGTGGCAACAATGTAGGACAGCACAGATATAGAACGTTTCCATCATCACAAGAACGCTCCACTGGACAGTGCTGTGATGAGAAGGAAAATTGTTTTTTTTTTTTAATTAAAAAAATTTTTTTATGTAAGTCCTACCTATGCCCAACACGGGGCTCAAACTCACAACCCTGAGATCAAGAGTCACAGGCTCCACCGACCGAGCCTGCCAGGCACCCCAGAAAGAAAATAATTTCTAAGTAAGAGTACAGCTCAAATGCCCAAGACTGGCGACTGTCCCCTGGGGAACTCTTCCTCCTTATCCCAGACTGATCGGTCATGACCTCCAAAGCCAGGCCCATAAGCAAATAGTCATTTGGGGGCAGAATGTAAGACATCCCAAAGACCTGCTTAAAAACTCCTCCCCCACAAGCTTGTCATGGGGTTTCCCCACCCACTCTTACTTCTCTCCACCCTCCCACTCCTGCCAACTTCCTCCTCTCCCCGCAGACCAGACCGCTGGTATCTAGTGTCCCTGATGTAACAACTCAGGGAAGCAGCAGTTGGAGAGACGAAAATAGAGCGTTTCCCTCCATTCAAATGTGCCTTTGCTTATAGGGCATAATACTGCTTGTTTTGGGTTTTAACTTTTTACTTTGAGATCATTTTCGATGTTCAGATGAGTTGCCAAAATCAGATAGAGGTCCTGTGGTCTCCTCATACAGCTTCCCCTGCGCTAACATCTTATGTAACCATCACGCAATGATCAAGACGAAGAAATTAACGTTATAATTCTATTTGCTAAATGGCAGACTTTGTTTGGGTCTCACCAGTTTTCACACTAATTCTTTTTTCTGTTCCAGACCCAGTCCAGCATGCCACATGGCACCTGCTTGTCACACCTCCTTGTCTCCTCCTGTCAGTGACAGTTCCTCAGTCCCTCCTAGTCCCTCATGAGCTTGACTTTTTTTTTTTTTTTTACAATTTTACTTCTTTATTTCAGAGAGAGAGAGAGTGGGGGGAGGGAGCAGTAGAGGAAAAGGGAGAGAGAGAATCCTAAGCGGACTCTATGCTGAGCTCAGAGCTGGACGCAGGGCTCGATCTTGTGACCCTGAGATCACGACCTGAGCCAAAATCAGGAGTTGGACGCTTAACTGACTGAGCCACTCAAGTATCCCATAAGCTTGACACTTTTGAAGAGTGTTTGTCAGTAATGTCCTGAAATGCTCCTTGACTTGGCTTTGCCTGATGTTTCCTCATGATTAGACTGAAGTCATGCATTACTGGGAAAGCTAAATCAGGGCTAAGGTATCTAAGGTGTCCTTCACAGTGTGTCCTATCAGGAGGGACAGAAGTTCTCTCTGGCACAGGGGCAACTGTAGCAAGTCAAGTTCCCGAGAGAAAAAAGTCAACAATGCTTGTTCTCGTGCCCCATGACTCAGCCAACAGCATCGGGGTAGGAGCCAAACTGGGAGACAAGAATCCGGGGTCTTCACTGGACAGATTCCGTGATGGAATCTGGAGGTGCTATTCCTTTTTCTCTCACCCTCCTAGAAATCCTCTGAGATTCCTAATATCTCTTTAAATGAGTTTCTTTTCTCTTTAAATCTACCCCACCACGCTTACAACTAAGAATGCTCACAGGTGGAGAAACTGGAGCGGGAGGCGGTTAGAGGAAACAGACAGAGGTAATGGGGGAAATCTGGGATTGGTTATCTGGCCTGGCTGAGGAAGATAACAAGGGGGAGAAAGTGCAGGTAAGGATGTAATTACGTCAGATCCTACGTCATGGTGGCAAAATGGTTCATTCATCATGACCTGTGGACCTCTGAATAAAACCCCCATTCATAGCAGGCTTTGGGGGACCGTGTGACTGCTGCCAAACATTGGGAATTCAAGACCCAGGAGTGGGGTGGGGTTGGTGTCTCTCCGGGGGATGGGCAACTTTAAAAAGCTCAAAGATGTAAATTCTTAGCCCAAAGCATAGTCAGAAAATGTGCGACTTGTATGACTGTTAAAATAAACTCTCGTTTCTTGCAGCCATATGTCTTGAAGAAGCCAAAAGCCAAACTCAAAGTTGGATCCTGCAGGCCGATGAACTCCATTGCCAGTTGAATTCACAGCCTCACTACATCTTTGTACAAAATTTAGAGCATCGATTAGGAGAGAGTAAAAGCCTAGGAGTCGGAATGTGACTCTGGGGAGGATCCAACAGGCTCTGGGAACCAAGATCCATGGCTCCCCTGAACCCGCCACAAAGGCCATGATGGTCCATCTTCTGTTCTTAGTACCTTGTGGAGGAACCTCAGTCACTCCATCCGACCAAAAGATGTCCTCGTGCCCTCAGTGACAACACTCTTAGACTTCTAATTAACTTCTCAACTACATAAAGTCCCAGAATGTTCTGGAAGGTCAAATCTAATACCAAACCTGAGCAGAAAAGACTTACATACCAAAATAAGTAAATTGTTTCAGCACAAATTTGGCAAATAAATATGGGGATGTATTCTCATGAGCCATACCAAGGAGAGAAGTACATATTTGTAGACTGAACTGAATTTGATTATAGGTCTATGTTCCAGAGAGTCTGGATTCTCTGAGTTAGCTCGGGCAGCTGGGAAGAGTTTCCGTTGTTTATTTGTTTAGTTGACTGAAGTCTTTCATCGTTGATAGTCCCTGCTGCATGAGACTAAAATGCCAAAAAATCATTGATAAAATGTAGTTGAAAGAATCCAAAGACTTGGAGTTTGGGGAGAGAAGAATGTTGAGAGAAGATTTATCATAAGTGATAAAGTGAAACACATTCTCTCAAACCTTACCTCGTCTCCAAAGAGGGCCCCAGGAAAACACCCCCTTCATCAAAACATGGACAAATGTGTGGATGAAGTAAGAGACCAATGTTTTGTTTTGTTTTTAAAGATTTTATTTATTTTAGAGAGATAGAGTGAGAGAGGGCACAAGTAGGGTGAGGGGCAGAGGGAGAAGCAGGGAGCCACATGTGGGACTCCATCCTGGGACTCCAGGATCATGACCTGAACAGAGGGCAGATGCCCAACCGACTGAGCCAACCAGGTGTCCCAAGGGATCAATGTTCTTGTGTGACACCAGGGTTGCCATTCTCTATAGGCCAGGCTGCTGGTGGTCTTAGAACACACCTATTTTTTTTTTTTTTTAAGATTTTATTTATTTGGCAGAGAGAGAGAGAGAGATCACAAGTAGGCAGAGAGGTGGGCAGAGAGAGAGGGGGAAGCAGGTTCCCCGTTGAGCAGAGAGCCCAATGTGGGGCTCGATCCCAGGATGCTGGGATCATGACCTGAGCTGAAGGCAGAGGCTTTAACCCACTGAGCCACCGAGGTGCCCCAACACACCTAGTTCTTGAGAACACGCCTGAAGCCTTCTAGTCAGAGAGACAGCTTTGGGGGAGGAAGGTAAGAAACAGAGTTTTGACCAAAGTTGCAGGAGATTTGGTGGCATCTTTAACCCTTCCCCCACCGCTGAGGGTGTCACCTCAACAGCTAGTGGTATCCTCGCTTTGGCTCTACCTTAGAAGTGAAATAAAGGCTCCCAGAGTCAGAGAATCTGACAGGAGTCCCCGATGCACACTGATGGTCCCTAACAGAGAGTAAATAAAAAACTATGCTCTCTCCCTGGGAAAACTGCAGAGATAAGTTTTTTCACCGGGACATCAGGGGTTGTATAGTAAATCAGCCAGAGTCCCTATTTGTTGCTTCTGACTAAAGATGTTCATCGATAAAGGAATTGAAACCAGAACTGGTTATAGGCAACAGACCTCAGGGTGATACAGAGAATAGATGGGTTTTGGGGAATGAATGGCAGTGGATTATCTTACGTTGGATACGGCAGTGGTTCTAATTGCCGCTGCTCTTCCAGATGAGGTCTCTGTCCTGAAATAGATCAACACAGCTCCTGGTACTTTCAATGCTGGCACCGACTTTAAAAAAGTGTGTACTTTTTTCCTCCACCACCACAAATCAAGAAGAGCAGAAGTTCATTTTTTTGCCTGGTTGGGCAGCAGTCTCTTGTACCTCTTCAGGGCTGTGCTAAACGGGCACTGGTCATCTATTTTCCCCAAAAGATATCACACCAATCTGCGTTGATAACAGCATACAAGCTTTTCTTTTTCTTTTTTTTTCTTTTCAACATTTTACTTACTAGAGAGAGAGAGAGAGATAGCGAGAGAGAGCGTGAGCAGGGGGAGGAGGGAGAAGGCAGACACCCAACCGACTGAGCCACCTAGGCGCCCATCGATCATGTCACCATAACAAAACTCGGAGAGCAGAAAAGAGCAGGGGCCAAGGATGTCTTGATAAGATATAGGTAAGCCAAAGGTAGCTGATCTATCCCACGAAAATAGAGACCACATAAGCAAAGTCTCTGGGAGGTCCATACGGTCATGCAGGGATATCTTCTCAAAAGCAAAGAATGAATTGTTACACCTTTTCTCTTAAGAAAGAAGCACAGTGCTTTGTCAGCTTCTTTGGAGTGTGTGACATATGGGACATTTGGCAATGCCATGCGCCCGCACACAGGTGACTTGAAAGTCTACTCACCAGAAGAAGGAGCTGGCTCTTCCCCACCTAGCTGGCCAGCAGCCGCCACAGCCCTTCGCCCGGAGCCTTCAGACAGCTGACCGGGCAGTTCCGAAGTGTCTGTCGCAGATGACGATGCTGTCTGGAGCCTCTCTGCTGGGCTCCTTGTAAAATCACAGCAAGGGCCACCGGGTTTTAGAAACAAAGCCACCACTTCTTGGCAAGAATGATTTCTCTTTTGAGAAAGAGGCATTGCCGCTGGCCTCCGATAGGTGTTGAAACAGCACAGAACACCAGGTAAAGCAGACTTCCCATCATCACATGGGTTTTCTCTCGTCCTCCTGGCCGTAATTCACCCATTCCCAGAAGCCCCATCACGCAGGCTGCACAGATCCTGAAGGCATAAGAAAATTGTCCGAGCAGATGGCTCACACTCCCGCTCGGCATCTTCCTATTATATCATGACCCTTCCCTAATCCACACCTGGGCTTCGTGGACAGTTCTCGGGATCAGCTGACGGTAAGTGGAGAAAAATCGAGTTGTGCATATATGGTTTTGCATAATATACTAATGCCAGCCCGGAAATAGGCCGCTGGAGAGTCCCATCCAACTCCGAGCGGGGCTTGAAAGCCGGTTAAGAAGTCTTCCCAATCAATATAACCTTGGCTGTTTCTCCTCCTCTATTTTACCTCAAAGGAGAGAGGAGCTGAGGTCAGCCTCTATTGATAGTGGCTCATCAGTGGGCTATCTGGTAAGGAAATAGGGAAGTGTAAGATTTCTGGGTTGGTGACCAGATTAGGGAAAGAATAGGGGCCGGCCTCTAAGAATAGGCGTGGAGAGTGCTAAATAAATTATGCACCCCAAGCCCCTCTCTGTGGAGGCTTTCGTTAGTAAGGTGGATGTGATGATTTATTTTCTGGGTATCAGTCAATCACTATCCCCAGCAACCGAGTGTTCACTCAGTAGGTTCATGAAGCTAGTGGCCCCAGCGGGGGGAGGGGGGAGGGGGAAGAGAAGCGAAGCGTGGGCTCAAAACACGTGCCTGTCCTCAGCTGGCCGAGTGTCCAACTTTTCTGCACCAGTGATTTTCCCTAAGTGTCAGCACGGTGCCGTACCCACGGGAGCAGCCAGCCTCCTTGTAGCTGGTGAATCACACTGGATTCTTTCCGTAATTGAAGAGGTAGTAATTCATCCTCGCCGGAACAAACACTTCTTGCGGATTTGGATTCCATTTGCTTTCCTTCCTCTGTTGCCTCCTCTTACATGACCCCCACGGGCTCATTAGTCATCAGGGTTTCTCCCGCCCGCATGAAGTTACTTCTTCCCAAAGCACGCACTTCTGACTGAAAGAAGGCAGCCCATGGGCTCGTGTCTATGAGATTCACCAATTTTACCAGGCAGCCCATGTCTCAGAAGCAGATGCCTTTATAGATCTGCAGAATAACCCATGGAAGACTAGTTCTAGCAACAGGGAAAGCAGAAAAAAGTATCTTGCTCTTAAACTGAACCAAGTGACGCTGTCAGTGTACCACCATTTTTGGCCTACAAAAATGCTGAGTTCACGCCATTCAGCTTCACGGTTTGGGGTACATGTGATGTGTTGAATATGTGGTGGTGCTCCTGTGCGAGTAGGGTGGGCATGAGAACGGTACAACCTCATGATCACAACAACCATTTTGCTCTGTGATCCCACAGCACTGGCCTTTCTTTGTCTACGGGTCTTCAGAAGCAAGGAAAGAATGCTTCCTTGAGGTGAGGTAGTAATGGTCCCATTGTATTTGAAGCTGAGACTCACACCTGCGCGATTCATGACTCCTGCCATTAGGTAAGGAGGCAAAAAACCCAAGTAAGTGTGTGTGTGTGTGTGTGTGTGTGTGTGTGTGTGTGTGTGTGGTGATGGGGTGTTATGGGTTCTGAAGTAATTGATCTACTCATAAAGAGGAAATGGAGTTTCTGCTCTACAATGGGACAGAGAGGAGGGTGGGTGAGGCCCAGGAAGTCCCCTGGGGTGCGTCACAGGACTGCAATGTTTTTGGAATCTGGAGTCCTGGATCTCCGTCAGTATTCTTTGGTGAGCCAAAACTGGTTGCTCTAAATTGTAACTAAGAACTCTGCCACATTGGGCTGCACCTCAGGTGCATAGCTGCAAAAAGGAACTAAGGAACTGGCCACTTGTGGGGTAATGGTTAAGGACATAGACTTACATAGGAGAGAGTTCTTAATTCAAGTCCTTGCTCCGCCCACTTTCTCACTGGGTCGTCTTAGGTGGGTTACCTGACATTTCTGATCACTAATAACACCCATGTCAGGGCTTTTACGGGAATTAAATGAGAGGACCCACACAAAATGTATATGGCTAGGATGAATGTAGCTCTCATTATCTATGCTTTTTTAAATTGATATGAGTCTTAAGGAAGAATATCTAAAATTATACAGTGTTAGTTATTTAGGACGTTTCCGCCCCTTTTATTTGATGATGACTTCCACTGGATTTCACCTGTGACAAGGCAGGAGGAGGGACCTCTGTGTGCAGGTTGAAGGGGTACGAGGTGAGAGTCAGTGCACCTGAGTGTTAATACCTTCCTGGCTTGTGTGGCTGGAGGATGGTCATTCTCCTCACCTGCGACTTAAATGGGTTAGACTTGGTTTCCTGCAGTTTTTTGCAGGTTCAACATGCTGAGGCTGCAGAGAGAGACACCACAGGCTGTGCTCCTCCTGCATGCCTTGTATCTTGAGTGCATCCTGTAACAGAGTAGTTGGGAGGTATTGGATGAAACAGAACTTTATTCAGATCCCTATTTTTCCCAGCGTGAGACTTAATGACAGTTCCCTTCATACATTTCAGCGAAAAAGATCAGAACTTTCAAATGAGTTAAGACATAGCCAACACTTAGAACAACTGTGAGACACCCACGTAAGTATAAACTGCGACACCACACTCTTCCTAGGGGTGTGGAGCTCAAAAGATGTTCTAAGGTATTTTTTCCCTTTAAAAAATAGGATGTAAGGAATGCCTGGGTGGCTCAGTCCGTTAAGCGTCTGCCTTTGGCTCAGGTTGTGACCCCAGGGTCCTGGAATAGATCCCTGCATCAGGCTCCCTGCTCAGTGGGGAGCCTGCTTCTCCCTCTCCCTCTGCCCTTCCCCTGCTTGTGCTCTTCTGCTGTCTCTCTCTCTCTCTGTCAAATAAGTAAATAAAATCTTTTAAAAAAATATTTAAAACATAAAATATAGGATGTGAAACTGATTTGGAAAAAAGGACCCAATCTTAACACAAGAGGCTAGATTTGAGTACTTTACTGACTATATTAAACAAATAACTTGAGGAGAAAGGAAAAGATTTAGTAATCTCCAGAACGTTGAAAGAGGAATAATTACTGGGGACATGATATCATTACTGTAAATGTTTTGTCCTTAATTCTGAAAGTTCTGTGAATTTGTTTTCCTCTCATTATGTTTCCTGACTAAGTTTCAAAGTGTTGATGAAACGAAAGATTCTAAAGGGAAAGGCTCAGCAAGGAGTGTATTATTATTTTTTAAGATTTTATTTATTTACTTGACAGACAGAGATCACAAGTAGGCAGAGAGGCAGGCAGAGAGAGAGAGAGGAGGAAGCAGGTTCCCTGCTGAGGAGAGAGCCCAATGCAGGGCTCGATCCCAGGACCCTGGGATCATGACCCGAGCCAAAGGCAGAGGCCTTAACCCACTGAGCCACCCAGTTTTTTATATAATTTTTATTTTTTAAATAATTTTTTAAAAATAATTTTAAATAATTTTTTAAATTTTTTTTTTAAATAATTTTAAGTAATTATATCTCGGCAAATTAAAACTCTTCTTGTCTGCCTCTCAGGTATCCTGACGTGGCAGTGAAGAGGGTATCATCAAGCACATTGCAAATGTTAGACTCATAAAAAAACAGAGGAGTCTCGAATGAGGGACTAATTTAGACAATGAAACTTTCATAGGATTCTGGGGGAAAATGTCTTCTAAAGCAATAAACCGGCATTGTTTCAGATGATCACCTATGAGGGGTGTGGGGTGTAGAATAAAAAACAATTATCAAGAGTTTAGCAAGATCATTTGTGTGATCAACTTACTATCGGAGCAGTTTTTTGTGTTGTTGGCTCTTTTTTTTATAAATAACCAATTAGAAATTTTAATGAAAAATAAAATGAGGGCTCCTGGGTGGCTCAGTGAGTTAAGCCTCTGCCTTCAGCTCATGATCAGGTCATGATCTCAGGGTCCTGGGATCGAGTCCCGCATTGGGCTCTCTGCTCAGCAGGGAGCCTGCTTCCTCCTCTCTCGCTGCCTGCCTGCCTCTCTCCCTACTTGTGATCTCTTTCTGTCAAATTTTTAAAAATTATTAAAAAAATAAATAAAATAAAATGAAATATTTTGTTAGTAATAGCAAAATCCCTAGGAATTTGTCTACAAGTGAACCAAGAATCATGAAGTCTCTTATGGAGAAATCTGAATTTGATGAAGAACATAGTCCACGATCTAAAAAATGGGGAGACAGTTCATGCTCTTAGATGGACAACTTATTAGTTTAAGCGTGTCAGTGTTTCTAAATTAAGCCATAAATGGATGAACTCATAATCATGATTGGACATAGAATTTTGAGGAACTTAAACTTACATTAACATCCATATGGAAAAATAAAGCATCTAAATCCATCTGGAAAATACTAGAGAAAGGATTTTCCACACTAGAGGATAAAATATACCATGAAGCCACAGGAATAAAAGAAAAGTGTGATATTGGTATGAGAACAAAGAAGTTAATGGAATATTATATACACACATACACAGGAACTTAATATTTGATAGTGATGGTCCTACAAACCAATGGGGAAAGGATGGAATTTTTAGCACCTAGTATTGTTAATACTGGTTCACTTTGGAGAAAACTAACTTTGCATTTTCAGTATTGCACTTACAAAGATGACATCCAGATGGATAAACACCTAAATGTGAAAGGTAAAACTACAAAGTCAAGAAAACCTAGGATAAGACCTTTCTGCTATAGGCTTGGGGGCAGACTTTCTGAATAAAATCAAATTAACCAGGAAAAGGCAACCCCAATAGAAAAATAAGAAAAGGATCTGAACAGGTTTCATTTACAAAATGAAACCAAAAAGGCTAATAAACATGAAGAGAGCCTAAACTCATTGGTAATTAGAGATATGCAAATAAAACCACAGGGCAGAAATTTACACCAGGTGACAACTAGAAAGACAATAGCAAATGTTGGTGAGGACTGGAGACAAAGGAACATTCATTCATGGATGGTGGAGGGTGGACTAGTACAGCCTTTCTTGAGAGCAACTGGTCACTGCTTAATCATAGTAAGTGTATACATGCCTCAGTGTCCCCGAAGTCTCATTCCCAGGACAAATCTTAAGGAAATGTGTGTACAAGTCCATAAGAAGACGCAAACGAGGATGTTCTTTACAACATTCCTTGTAGTAGTTGGAGTCTGAGGGCAGGGAGGGGTGTAGAGACCACCCGGTGTCCATCACTGGGAAAGTGTGGACCTAGAATGTGGTGGATGCATGTTCATTTGGACAGCCCAAATCTGTCCCTGTGTCCTAATCCCTGGAACCTGGGACTGTTACTTTGTCTGGCAAAAGGGACTTTGCAAATGTGATAAAGTTAAGGATTTTGAAATGGGGAGATTCTCCTGAATTATCTGGGTGGGTCCAATGGGATCCCAGTAGTCTCTATGAGAGGAAGGCAGGGGAGTCGGAGTGAGAGGGGGATGGGATGAGAAAACCAAAATCAGAGTGACAGGCTTTGGAAATGGGGAGAGGCCACAGCCAAAGAATACAAACAGCCACCAGAAACTGAAAAAGGAGGGAAATAGATTCTCCTCTCAGAGCTTCCCGAAGGAACCAGTCTGGCTGGCACCTTGATTTTAGCACAGTGAAACTGACTTCAGATTCTAAGAGAGCACATTTGTTTTGTTGGAAACCATTAAGCGTGGAGAACTTTTTATAGCAGTAATAAGAAACTAATACACGCTGAAATGATGCCAGAGTTCAAAGCAATGTAGTAAATACATAGCAACATAAATTAATTAAAATTTCAATGTTAAGAGAAAAAAGTTTTTAAAAAAAAAAATCATGTTCAGTGCACCTGGGTGGCTTAGGTGGTTAAGTGTCAAACTCTTGGTTTTTCCTTGGGTCCTAATCTCGTGGCTCCTGAGATTGAGGCCTGAGTTGGGCTTTGTGCTCAGTGGGAGTCTGCTTCGATATTCTTTCCCTCTGACCCTTGCCCCACTTGTACATGCTCTCTCTTTCTGTGTGTGTCTCTAAAATAAATAATTTTTTTAAAATTAAAAAAAAAACATGGTCAATGGATTGGAAAACTCAATATTGGTAAGATGTCATTCTGCTCGAATTGGCATATAGATTCAAAGGCCGTCCCAATAGAATTCTCAGTAGGGAATTTTGTAGAAATTGACAAGTTGATTCTAAAATTTATATGGAAATACAAAGGAACTAGAAAAACTATAACAACTTAGAAAAAAAAGGATGGGGTCCCTGGGTGGCTCAGTGTTTTTAAGTGTCTGCCTTTGGCTCAGGTCATGATCCCAGGGTTCTGGGATCGAGCCCCACCACAGGCTCCCTGTTCTGCAGGGAGTCTGCTTCTCCCTCTCCCACTCCCTCTGCTTGTGTTCCCTCTCTCACTATCTCTCTCTGTTCAAATAAATAAATAAAATCTTAAAAAAAAAAAAAAAAAGGAAAAAGAAGGATAAAGTTGGAGGACTATATCACTTGACTTCAAGATTTTTTATCAAGCCACAGTAATCAAGACTGTCTGGCTCTGGCATGGAGACAGACATAGAGATCAATGGAACAGAGTACAGGGTCCACAAACAATGCTAAAAGTATGATCCATAAAAAAACAAATTGATAAATTGAACTTCATCAAAACTAAACCTTTTGCTCTTCAAAAGACTCTATTAAGAGAGTGGGGATAAGGGCCACAGACTAGGAGAAAATATTTATGAACTTTATATCTGACAAGGCACTTGTATCCAGATTATAAAAATAACTCAAACTCAGGGTGCCTGGGTGGCTCAGTAGGTTAAAAAGGCTCTGCCTTCAGCTCAGGTCATGATCCCAGGGTCCCGGGATCGAGCCCACATCAGGCTCTCTGCTCAGCGTGGAGCCTGCTTCCTTCTCTCTCTGCCTGCCTCTCTGCCTACTTGTGATCTCTGTCTGTCAAATAAATACAATCTTAAAAAAAAAAAAAAAAAAAAAACTCAAGCTCAGTACAAGAAAACAACACCCTCCTCCACAAATGGGCAGAAAATCTGAAAGGACACCTCACCAAAGTAGATATCCAGATGGCAAATAAGCATATAAAAAGGATTCTCGGCCCCGTTAGGTATTAGGGACATACAAATTAAAGCCATAAGGAGATACCACTATTAGAATGTCTAAAATTAAAAGAACTGTCTACACCAAGTGTTGGTGAGTTTATGGAGGAACGGGAGCATTCGGACACTTCTGGAAAGAACGTAAAACAAGGCAACCATTTGGGAAGTCAGTCTGGCAGCTTTGAAAAAGTAAAACATACTCTTTCCATATAATGCAGACATTCCATTCTTATGCATTTACCAAAACACACACACACACACACACACACACACACACACAAAATATGTCTTTTTAAAAAGTAGTACATGGCTGTTTGCAACAGCTTTATTTCTAAGAGCCAGGAACTAGAAATAACCCAAATGTCCACTAGCAGGTGACCAGGGAAATAACCTGGTACATCCATACAATGGAAGATTACTCTCCCACAAAAAAGGAAAGAAAAATGAACAAAAAGCCACCGATACACACAACATGAATGAATCTCAACAACAGTCTGCTAGGTGAAAGAAGTCAGTCACCAGAGTACACGCCATCTAATTCCATTTACATAAGATTCTAGAAAATGCAGACTAATCTCTAGTGATAGAAAGCAGATCTCTTGTCGCCTGGAGGTGACTGGATGGCAAAGGGCGAGAGCTGAAGTTAAGAGAAGCCAGAGGAAACCTGTGGAGGTGATGAATATGTTCACTGTCTTGAGCGGAGCAAAGTACGGTTCACAGGTGTCCACACTGACACAACACGTTCAGTATAATGCATGCCAGTGAGACCACAATAAGACTCTTAAAAATGAGATAAACAAAAAAACCCCCAAAAAACAAAAAACAAACAAACAAAAAAAAACCCAAAAGAAAAAATAAAATAAACCCACAAAAGTTAAGAAGGTAGAACAGGATACATAACAAATGCCATGTATGTAATTAAAGATGCACACAAAATGGCACTCATTTTGGAAATATGTAAAGCAAAAATGAACACACCTATATATACAGACATTACCTGTTGAGAAATCAGAACCCATAGAAACAGAATGAAGAAAGAAGAAGAAGGAAAAAAACTTATATAGGCCAATAAAGATGAGCAAGGTACACAATACACCCCACCCTCTGCTCAAAAAATAGTTATTTTCTCCTCATTGATTATTTTAAGAGAGGTGACTTAGGACAAGGGAAATTCTTACCTCAATCCAGAAAGGGAACATCACTGAGACTTTTATGAAATGGATACAATAATTTGTATCCTTTGCCTTCAAAGGGTGATGCGTTACATCTTAGCGCTTTTGGGAGGTCCACTTGAGGCTTGTATATGCCACAGCTCTGAGAAGCCTCTAGAAATCCTGCCAGCAGGGAAATGCTGCCATCCGAATAAGGGCATAATTACCTCCAAGTTTATGAAACGTCATCACGCTCACTATGCAGGCCCATTGCACAGATGTCTAAGTATGGTCAAGCTGCGTTTTCGTACTCACAGCTAATAACTCCTAGCTGTGTTTCCCCTTTAAATAAAGCCAACAGGAACCAGGGGCTATGCCTGGCAGAGAGTTCCCCTGCATGAAACATCATTTATGTTTAGTTTATTGCAGAGAAATGTGGGGGGGGGGCACTTTGAAAATAATTAAAAGTGTGTGCCTCCTTATACCATGCTATCTCTACTAACTGAACTTCTAACCTGACATAAATACATTGCATACTGTAACCTGTTTCTCCTGATTATTAACCTTGAGTGTGGCAACCTATAAATCATCCCCGAAACAGCTGGCGCTCAGCATTGCCCCAAAGGTATATGATTACGATCGTTTTATATATATCTTGGTATGCAGACATGAAAAATTCATTGAAGAGGTTGGTATTGTAAGACTCATTGTAATGAATTTTCTCAAAAACATAGATCATGCTTAAAATAGGTGTCTGCTTATTATAATGCAGCCATTTATATCTTCTTGAATTACCTTGCCCATAGCTCAGCCATTTTCTTAAAGTCAAACACGATGATACCTGAACAGATTTACGGCAGTCACTTTGCACGGCTTAAAAATAGAAGTTTGCTTTCTTCCCCCTTTGGGGGTTAATGCCTATGGAATCCAAGGGTACAGTGTGTGTGTGTGTTTTAAGGAAATCATTTGGAAGGTCATTCCTTCAGGGCATCCCCATTTACTTGGGTCTGCCAACCATGAACACATGGAGCACAGACACCCCAGAAAGCATTGTGCTTCTCACAACTTATCAAGATGTTCCACTTTTCTCTACAGAATGGTTCATATCAACATTAGAATAATAAAATCTTAGAGCTGAAAAAGTCCTCACACGTCACAGACATCTTCGCTGTGCAGATGGAGCATATCCCAGGGAGGTGGTGACTTCCCCAAGGTCATGCTGCTGGAAAGGTCCAGGATGTTCAGGATTTGGAGCCATGTCTCGGGTTCATAATAGCACTCGCATGGTGCTTCCTAGATGTGGGTGCTCTGCTAAGTGCTTCACGCACATTATCCCGTTGAATTCTCACTGCAGGCTTATGGAGTGGGCACTGTCCTCACCATCACGATCCATCCCTCCTTTACATCTAGGAAAGCACGCCCAGAGAGGTGGCACAGCTTGCCCTGGGGCACACAGCTTAGCAGGATTCAGCCAGATTCACTCCGGCCCAAATCCATGTTTCTAACCACAACATTATACACTGTTTTACTTCTGCAAGATGGTTTTTTACTTTTTCCTTTCCTGACGTGGGTAGCCCGACTTGTAAACTGTTACTAGATGAATTCATAAAAAACACGGGGTATTTGTTCACTACTGCTTCTGTAAGAAAGTCCTGTGGATTGAGTGGCTTCAAGCAATTTATTCCCCCACAGTCTAAAGGCGAGAAGTCCAAAACCAAGCTGTCATCAGTTCCCTTTGAGACCTCTCTGTCATCTGTTCCCTTTGAGACCTCTCTCCTTGGCTCACAGAAGGCTGTCTTCTCCCTGTGTCTTCACATGGTCTTCCTTCTGTGTCTGTCTCCTAATCTCCCCTTATGAGGACCCCTAATCTCCCCTAATCTTATAAGTACACCTGTCACATCAGATGAGAGTCACCCATATGACCTCATTTTACCTTAATTACCTTTCTAAAGACACTATTTTTTAAAGGTTTTATTTATTTATTTGTCAGAGAGAGCACAAGCAGGGGGAGCAGCAGGCAGAGGGAGAAGCAGGTTCCCCCCAAACAGGGAGCCCCATGCGGGACTCCATCCCAGGACCTGGGATCATGACCTACGCCAAAGGCAGATGTTTAATCGACTGAGCCACCCAGGTGCCCCTAAAGAGTCTATTTTTAAATATAGTCACATTCTGACCTACTAGGGGTTAGGGCTTCAATATACTAAGAGGGGCAGGACACAATTCAGCTATAACACGCAGTGTTATAAAAAACACCCAATTAAAAACAAACGGGCTCAGTACTTACAGGAGTATAAATCTTCATTCTTTACCAGCTGTGAGCTGTTGAAATCAGCAAAGCCTTTGTCTTCGTGTCCTTTGAAACTAATCTTTGGAAAACAAGAGCTGGTTCCTGGCGGAGGACCCATTTGCGTGCATGTCATCCACTCCTCGGAGCCCGGGACCTGCGCCCATCGCTGAATGGAGTCCCATGGAGCCTAAATCTGCCACATCCACCCACGGGGTCGCTGCTGCGTGGGGCCCTAGAATTCGGGACTGAGCAGCATGGGGGCAACCAAGGTGGTAGATTTAAATAAGAAGGCAGAAATTCAGACTCGCCCAAAGGCAAGCAACTTATGTAAACTTATGTAAAGACCTCAGCTTATTTCTATAAGGATGGAAAACTGGGGGCAAGTCTTCGGGACCTTTGCTTTTGTTTTTGTTTTTAAGATTTTTTTTATTTATTTAACAGAGAGAGAGAGATCACAAGTAGGCAGAGAGGCAGGCAGAGAGAGAGGGGGAAGCAGGCTCCCTGCTGAGCAGAGAGCCTGGTGTGGGGCTCGATCCCAGGACCCTGAGATCATGACCTGAGCAGAAGGCAGAAGCTTAACCCACTGAGCCACACAGGCGCCCCCGGACCTTTGGTTTTGTTTGGGTTTGACTTTTACCGCAAATGGCAGATGGGGACAGGAGTGGGTGTCGTGAGTGTACCACAGCCAAGGCCGTACAGGAACCTGGGGTAGCTTGGCAAGGATGCCATTCAGGTGCTAGGGCCAGCTTCCAGAAGCCAGACGGCAGGGCAAGAACCCATTTATGCCTTCTAACTTTGTGTGAGGACGGAGGGGAGAGGCCTAACACTAGTTTAGGTGACCCTGGATTTCTTCTTTTTTTTTTTTTTAAGGAAGCTCTCTGCCCAGAGTGGAGCTTGAACTCATGACCCCTAGATTGAGAGTTACATGTTCTCCTGACAGAAACTGCCTGGCACCCCAGAGGGTCCTGGGTTTCTGTTGGCCTCCATGCTAATGACAGAGGGAAAGAATTCATTTCACTCAAACAAACACACAACTCACACAAGAACTGGGCTGATGCAATGGGGACAACCTTCTCTGTGGGCCTGTCACCACGCGGGGACCGTGTGCACAATAGTCGACATTGTAGAAGTGTTTACTCTGGGTCAGCACGCTCAGTACGACACCCATGATCTCACTCAGTCTTCAGAGCAGGCACTTGGTGGCTGCTGTTACCATCCCCGTGGCCAGTGGGAGGCCACCATGACCGTGGGCCCTTACAGAATAGAGAGGGGGGCCCATCCAGGCAGCATGTGGGGGGGGGTCCTCTACATCCTACTCAAATCGAATTTTCACCTCATTCACACGACCTTCTCAAAGAGGGAGTCACGGGGGCACCTTGGCGGCTCAGCCAGTGAAGCAGACAACTCTTGATTTCAGCTCAGGTCATGAACTCAGGGTCCTGAGATTGAGCCCTGACCTGGGCTCCTGTGCTCCTAGGGGAGTCTGCTGGAAAGTCTCCCTCCCCCCCTCCCTTTGCCCTTCCTGGCTCCTGCTCTCTCTAAACAAACAAAGAAAGAAAGAAAGAGGGAGTCCTAGGTGCTTCGAGGACCACTTGAAACTGAAGGACACCCTTCCCAGAAAAATGCACATATACCACTGTGCATCAACTTCGGGAGATCTGAGGCGGCCTTCACCTCCCTGCCACAAAGCCTGTCCAGGTACCCAGGGTAAGGATTCTTGTTTAGGGGCACCTGAGTGGCTCAGTCAGTCGAGTGATTGTCTTTGGCTCATGTCATGATTCCTGGGATCAAGTTCCGCATCGGGCTCCCTGCACAGTGGGGAGCCTGCTTCTCCCTCTCCCGGTCCCCCAGCTTGTGCTCTCTCTCTCTGTGTCAAATAAATAAATTAAATATTAAAAAAAAAAAAAGAATTCTTGTTTAAAGCACGATTTTTCAAGAGCAGGCCCTCACCTCCTACTGAAACATAAAATCACTTTGGACAGTCATGACCATTTATTTTTTACTGAAATAAAACACAACAGAAAGGATTCGAATATATGAGAGGGAGAAAGACTATGCTGTATGAAGTTTTGGGGGAAAAGTTTGTAATCGAATATGAATATGCACAGGGTCCCAGGGGCAGTCGTGTGCATCTCCAGGGTTTGAGATCCAGAGTCCTGTGAGAGTCACACCCAGCCTGAGTCCCTCCCCCAGGCTCTGCGCTGCTCTCGGCTGGCCACCACCAGCCTCATTTCTGAAGACGTTCCCTACTGACCAGATCACCCCAGCCACTTCATCGGCACTTTTTTTTTTTTTTTTTAAGATTTTATTTATTTGACAGAGAGAGCGCCAGCAGGGGGAGTGGCAGGGAGAGGGAGAAGCAGGGAGCAGAGAGCCTGACTCAGGGCTCGATCCCAGGACCCTGAGATCATGACCCACGCTGAAGGCAGGTGTCCAACCAGCTGAGCCACCCAGGCGCCCCTCGTCAGTGCTTTTCGACTGCACTCTCTGAAGCCACGTTGGAACTCCTTAGATGGTGAGGTGTAAGGTCAACATTTACCCAGTGTCAGTTCAGCTGAGGACCTAAGGACTTTGCATATTCACTCTCTGTAATCCTCTCACCACACCACAGGGTCGGCACGATCCTGATTGGTGCTAGTATTATTATTCCAGATTTACAAATGAGCTCGGAGAGGCTCTCGCTGGGAGCAGGACCCAGCCTGCCTAGGAGGGGGTGCCCTGTTTGGTGTCACAGTGTGATAGGAAGACCTCTGACTTTAGAGTCCAAAGACCTGCTTGTAAGACCCAACTCAGCCACTTGCTCACCTTGACATCGCTGAGATTTGATCTCTTTCATCTCTGAAGTCACGAGGAACTTGTGATTTCGAAGTTGTATCAGTTGAGATAATGCATGCATGCTTTGAAGTCTGTAAACTGCAGCCAGCTATGTGTTATTTCTGTAAATTACGTCAGTCAGCGACATGCAAGGGCCCTTGAGAGCAAGGACCCTGACTGCATTCTTTGTCCCTCATCCCCATCCCCCGACACACCCTCCAGCTGCACATTAAATATTTGCCAGTTGATTGCTGCTTAAGGACAAGAATGATGCCTATTATTCTCTTTCTCTAGCGAGCTTTAAAAAAGTGCCCTTAATACAACAAAAAAGACTCCCTGACATTTGTCCTTGAGAGAGAGGAGGCTTCATGGAGAAAGCACAGACTTGCTGCCTTGAATCCATCCGGCAAGAGTGTCTCCAGGCCTCGAAGGAAATCCGCTTGTGGACACCGGCAGGCAGGATGCTGTCCTGGACCCCCGCGGAAGCCATTTTTCGATTGCAGGTGGTGGTACTTCCTAGAGAGGTGGCAGGGGTCAGGACCACATTCCTGCAGGAGAGGCTGATATGCAAGTCGTCCAACCTAAGTTTCTAAATTTTGTGGTTTGTGTTTGTCTTTTCCCTAGCAATAATTCAGAAGCCTAGCTGGCTCGCCTTCAAGTAAAAGAAGATTGGTTTAAGCTGTTCATGCTCTGGGTGAAGGTTGTCAGGTCCAGGGGACTAAAATTACCTGGAGCTGAGGACAACCAGTCCTGTCGCCTGCCCTCTCCCAGGACATATGGGTTGGGGATCTTCCTGGTCATTCCACCCACTTAGCCGTATGGGACAATCAAGTGGCTGGGATCATTTGTAGCTCTAACGCTAGGCAAGCTCAAGTCTGGCTGGCCATTCAAGTTCTGAGGGCTGTCTCCGTGTCTCTGCGAGGGCAGGGAGAGGCGCTACGATCTGTACCCGCCATGGGAATAAATGTGCCCCATTCCCCTTGCGCGTGGGCTCTTCCCGCAAGTGTCCGGAGCATGGCCCGGCCGCCGGGCTCTCCTGCGTGGCCCCTGCTTCTCCACGCCTCCCCGCCGTGGCCTGCGACAGAATCGAATCGGTAGCTACTCTGAGGCGGCTTTGGACACACAAAAGTACAGGGCTCTTTGAAACATGAAATGTTTGAAACTCAGCTGGAGAGGAGATTTTAGCCATTCGGTCGTCTGAGCTCCACACCCACCGAGAAACCACCCAGGACCGGCAGAGTGGCCTTTCTACATGTGTGCACTTTACACCTCCGTGTCCTAGTTCCTTCCCACCTCTCGCGGGTCAGCGCTGTTTTGTGCATCTGGCCTGCTCCCAAACCGCATGAAAGACTCACACAACTACAAAAGGCTTTTGTTTCCCTGACATCATAAACGGCATTGGGTGTACTGCGGAACTGTCCCCAACAAGAGGGGGTGCGTGGCAGCCAACGACCCATGCTTGTACCTCACCAGTCGATAGACAGCTTTTCATTTGAAATGGAAAGGGACATTTTCAGCTTTAATGGTAGTCGCCCTCCCACTGCCATGTGTTTTGATGGCCGATGACATTTTCTCCGGAGGGGGCTTGGGGGGGGGGAGTGCAGGGCGCCCCGTGGCGCAGGTGGTTAAACATCGGTGCGCCCTTGGGTCCACTAGGGCTCTGCGCTCAAGGCAGGGTCTGCTTGAGTTTCTCTCTCCCTCCCCTTCTGCCCCTCCCCCATCACAGGTCCGGGTTCTCTAATAAATATATTTTTTTAAGTTGTTAAAAGATCTTGTTTAGGGGTGCCTGAGCAGCTCAGTGGGTTAAGCCTCTGCCTTCCGCTGGGGTCATCATTTCAGGGTCCTGGGATGGAGCCCCATGTTGGGCTATCTGCTCAGCGGGGAGCCTGCTCCTCCCCCAACCCCCGCCTTGTGATCTCTGTCAAATAAATAAACTTAAAAAAAAATCTTGTTTATTTGAGAGCGTCCGTAGGACAGAGAGAGCGAAAGAGAGAGAGCGTGTGCGCAGGAGCAGGGTTGGGGCAGAGGGAGAAGCAGACTTCCTGCTGAGCAGGGAGTGGGACAGAGGGCTGGATCCAGAGACCTGAACCAAAGGCAGAGGCTTAACCGACTGAGCCACCCTGGTGCCCTCTAATAAATAAATCTTTAAAAAAAAATTATCTGTCTGTAAATATTAAAAAAAAAAAAAGTGAGCTGGGGACTGAGGGGCAAAGCCAAGCACATTGTCATGGGGTCACTCACCATTGCTGTATTACTGTTTTCTCTCCCACAACAAGCAGGTTCTATACAAAATGGGCTCCACAGAAGAGGGGGTTGGGGGTTTGTGTGCTGCTTTACATTTTGGAGAGTAAAGGAGAAAGGGAGATTTTTAGATGGTCTTTACATAACCCTACAGGCTATTCCGAGGCGGCCCAGCTGCTCCTCAGAAGCTGGCCATGGCTTGAGGAGCAGAAAGCGAGGAGCTGAGAAACAGGCCAGCTTCGTCTGGGAAAGAACAATGCCTCCGCAGTCAGACACAATGACGGCCTCTCATTCTCCAGGAGCTCTTACAATAAGATGGAAAGGATCCTGGAGTGGCCTCACAGGGCCCCCAGCTAGGGAGAGAACATTAGCTCAGCAGCTACAGATATGCAAATCTGCTCTGAGTGCTCCAACAGCCCAGGGGAAGCCTGGGGGGTTGGGGGAGGCTGAGGGAGCACTCTCGTTCTGCCAGGGCCATTTCCCAACCTTTTGGGGACCTGAAGTTCCAGGCTCTGCTGGGCTGGCCTTTTAAGACCAGATACAAGGTCTGCTATCCAAAGATCCCAGAGAATAGGCTTCAATAATGGTGCAAAAATACTTCGACTGTCAAGCAGTTGCATAGGTTATGCCCTAAAATCAACACGGATGTGAAGCCTGCTCGTGATTAAACATTTTTTTTTTCTTTTAAACATCTTTCAGTCATCCTTTACTAGTACTTTTGTCTTGCAACATGAGATTCTGGAACCTTCCAGTTTGTTCTTCAGATCATCACATCAGATGTTTGGGGTTTTTAAGATTGTAGACCTAAGCTTACAGGAATGGCAGGTGTTTACTTAAGACAGTCCACCACTCCATACGGCTTACACTGGAGAAGCCTCAATTCTACTTCCCTCCACCATATTGGTCTGTCCACGTGGCCTTGGGAGCGAGCCCACCTCACCATCTAAACAAGGGGAGGTGAGAAGAACATTGACCTACCTCCCCGGTGTGCAGTGTGGGTTAGCTCACAGGTGCCCTTTAGCAAAGGAAAATGCTGACTTCTAAAATGTGAAGAGCTTCCCGACTCCTAGGGAAACATGGTGAAACATGTCGGACAGGATGAACTTTCTGTTCTAAAACGGGACACGTCCTTTCCCAGCTATGACATTTATAGCCTGCTGAATATTGCAGTTACCCAGCCAACATCCAAGCTGAGGTCTCTTGAACTGTGGCTGATAATGATGAGGTGGTTTGGGGCTGCAAAGGGTGTGAAGCCATCACCGGACCTGGATCATGTCACAAGAGAATCAGGTCTCTCTCATTTGTAACTTCAAAATAGAGCTTTCAGATCGAAATGCATGCGGGAGCAATGGACAATGGAGGGAGCCATCTAAAGGAGAGCTCAAAGTGATCCCTAAACATTGTTTTGACCTCGGGTTTGTCTTTATTATACATCAGAAACCTATTATGCTGTTCTCTAGCTCTAAGTCAAAATTCCCTACAACGTTTAACCTGGAGCCCACAAAGACCTCATGAGTAAGAAAGTTTCATGAGAAGGAACCTGGAGGGGAGCAACCTGTAAGCATATGGAGGTGGGTTCTGTCATGTTTGCTCAGCTGATGAAATTTCAACCAGCTTAGGAGCTAAGGAAATTATACGAGTAAATGCTTCTGAAGATAAAGATGGCCTATGAAAGAAGACTATATTTGAAGTTTTAATTGCCATTACCCTAGTCTTCAACTTCATTTAAATTACATGGTAAACATTCATTCATTGAGGAGATGGAAATTAAAATCCAACTCTACATTGGTAGATCCAAAGGAAGATTGGTCAACAGACCCATTGGAAGATTAGACCTACATTGCCAACACATATACACAAGGAGTTGTTTTAGTTTTGGTTTAGAGACTCAAAAATAAGAATGGGAGCAAGAGGAGAGTTAAGGAGAAACCTTTAAACATACAAATGACTTAAATAGTCCAGACTACTTTGTAAATCATTATCCTAACCCCCGCCAGAAAGATCTCCAATTGGAAGACTCTCCCAACAAAAAAATTCAATGATGAAATCCTTTTCACTGAAGGAATCGTACATTAAATATTCCACAAGGTAATTTATTCATCTATTTTGCCAAATGTAGTTTACATTCCTATAAAATGTCTATAAAACTGCGGTAAATCTTATCTGTGCTAAGAAAATACATAAAATTGCTCATTAGAGAGCCCAGTTGAATGAATAAGATATATTCTAACTTTTAAGTGCTTGTTAGTAGAAGTCATTTACATTGTTTCACTTCCTAATTTAAATTTATTGATGACTCTAGACGCAGTGATGTTCACTGCACGCACACCTCGCTTCAACAATGCACATACGTTCTGACCGCCCCTACCTACCTGTTAGAAATAATGTCTGAGAACTCTTCCCAAAGATAAGCAACAATTTTCACTGAACTGAAGAGAGAATTTCGTAACAGAACATGGAAGGAAAATTTTGTTCCCAGTATTTTTTCTTGTAACACTTAAAAAAAAAAAGCATATCAAACATTGGTTTCACCTTTGGATATATTTCAGGAGTAATCCTGAAGTTAATTCAAATTATTTACATAATTTAAACTGGAGGCTCTAGCTCTCCGAAATATATCCCAAATCTGCCCACAGCTTTCTGCTTCTATTAGCACCCGCTTCCTTGATCTCAGGCTGCTACAGCAACCTCCCACCGACTAGAATTCCCGGCTCTTCTTTACAAGCCATTTTTCCCCCATGTTGTGGGCACTGTGGATTATTTATTTTAAAAAGATGGATTTGATCATACTGCTTTCCTGCACAAAACCTCCTAAGCACTTTCTACAGCACCTAACAGGAAATCCAAGTCCCCCACCAGGGTCATCCTGGTCCTTGTCTCCCACTTCTCGGTAGAGAGGCTGCCCCAGAAGCCCCGTCTTCCAAGCACACTCTGAAACTCGGGGTCTTTGCACTGGTCTCTCCCCCTTGTCTGGAACATCCTCCAACCAGATTTTCACCTGGCTCCTGCTTCTCGTCACTCAGGCAGGAAGCAGAGCTGCCCTGTCTACCGTGCTCCTCCCTGACTGCCCCATTCCGTTATTTAATAGTCTTCCTTGATCTATAAAAGTTTTATGTGTAACGTGCTTATCACCTGTCTCTTTCTACTCGAATGTAAGCTCCACGACAGCAGGGGACTAGTCTGTTTTTGTTTTTGTTGTGATATTCTTGGCACTGAAACCAACTTCACCTAGCACCCCACAAATGTTTGTGATAAAAAGTAGACTGGCCCCGAGGTTAAGTGCCTGGGCTTTGGAGTTGGATCACCCTGGGTTCAAAGAGCAGCAATTTACTAACTTGGAAGCCTGAGTAAGCTTATCTTTTCCAAAGACTTGATTTCTTTATAAAGTGCAAATACTCATGGTGCAAGATAAACCAAAATTTAAATGAGGTAACTGGGACTCAAGTATCCATAGCCAGTGCTCACAATGTTCTACTTGACACAGGCTCTCCCTTAAATCCCGGTCTGAAACTTAAGATCCCCTATGGATGGGTGAGGAGTGGGTATAAGAATAGGGAAGCTCCAAACACTTCACATCATCATTTTGTACTAATTTTCTTTCAGAGACCCGAGAGAGCCGTATTTTTTGGAGACCGTAAGTCGGTTCTGATGTCAGCCTGTCTGAGTTCCGACCCAGCTCCTCTATTTACCGCTGGCCGACTCCTCAACCTCCGTAAGGCTCGGTTTTCCCCTGGAAGAAAAGCACTTCCTCCCAGAGAAGGGAGATGGGGCAGCGAAGCCGAGGAAAGCACGGAACATCTCAGTACTTCACGACACTAAGCACACACTTATTAACGAACAGACTATAGAATATTTCTTACTTAGGTGAATTCAAGAATCTAACATCAAGAATTGATACCATTAGAAGGTAAAAAAAGTGCATTTTCCAACATGGAAAGGTGAATGACTTTGAAGCCCTGTTAACAAATAAATCCCAGATAACTCAGAGCCAGCTGGTGACCCATCTCTCAACTCAGGGCTCCTTCTGTCCACAAGCAACCAATGCCTTTGCTCTTGGCATTTTCTTTTCTAACAGAGAGTCCCATCGTGTGTTCCATTTACACAAGGTCATAGGAAAACTTCCAGTACTATAAAGTATCTTAGAAAAAGGCCCTTCTCGGACTCATTTTATTAAACATACTCTCCCTACGTAACGTCTTATTTGGAAGGCTTAAAAAAAAAATCTTTGTTTTAAATATTTAAACTCCCTATACTTCGTGTGGATCTAGCCTCCCTCCCCCTGCCCCCCTGCCCATGTTCAAAGACTTCCATTTCAGAAGAACAGTCTCTTAAAGGCACTTTTCCCTCCGGTGCAAACGACCCATTTGTTAACTTTCAAGAGAGAACAGTAACGATGGAGGAGAAAAGCAACCCGAGGGTCTCTAACATGGAGGCTTCGAGTTGTTCCCTTTCCAGAGTTGTATGGGTAGATTTTCCATCTTGGGATATAAATTAACTGAACGTTAGCGCCTACAAGGAATTCAGACAATGTCTTGTAACACATCCACACATCCAGTGAGAGATGGACTACGTGTGTGTGTGTGTGTGTGTGTGTGTGTGTGTACAGGGCGTGGATGGGGGCGACACACACACAACAACTCCATCCACATCCCTTCCTGTTTCCAGCTGCACGGAAATAACGGCTTTGTGTTCAGTCAGGTGTCATAAAAGGTGAAAACAGTAGCTCTCAAATTATATTTAACCTCAAATATCAGAGGTCGCGAAGGGGTGCACACATCAGCAGCTCCCCAGGCTGCGCGCGTGCGCACGCGGCGGCTTAAGTGGGCCCCTTTTCATTCCACATGGGTTTTCCACACAGTTTCTGGCATCAAGCACCGGTCCGCAGGACACCAAGAGTGCCTTTGTGTCCCTTGCTGACACTCCGGCATTGTGTTTTTCTACCCATTAACCAAGGATAAATGACCTAGATATTCTGCCTATTAAAGCCTCATTTTTCTTTTGCCCTTTTGTTCTTTAGTGTACCACATTATCAGACGCTGCACACATTTTAAAGTATTCTCAGTCTCAGATGCCCTTTTGAGGGAGTAATAGGAGGTTTTTGTGTGTGGTTCTGTGCAGATATCTGGAGTGGAATTATGTGAAGGTAATTTAAGGTTTCTCTTCCTGTCTCGCCTGAAGACAATCAGTTTAGCGTATTACTAACAGCTAATCTTGCATAAGAGGCTATATCAAGAAACTGTACAAAGGCCAGAGTGCTGTAGTTGCATCTATTGCGAATACAAAAAAATAGAGTGAACAGCAGTTCCCCTACACACTACATTCTCTAATTACATCTCTGCGTATCATGGGTCACTTTTATTAAAAGCATCATTACTACAGTTGGCGGTAATTTACATTTTATCTTACATGATAGCAGTTTTCAAAGAAAAAAATAAAAGGACATCACAACAAAGAAAAACAGTACATTTACAAAGTCATGTCTGTAAACTTCAAGGCTAGTTTAGAGCTGAGGTAATGCTGTTTTAGCTTTGTGGCTAAAGTAACAAAGTCCTTTAATTTAAAAAAGGTACCTGATTCTCTCTTCTCTCACTCTTTATTTATTCATCTATTTATTCTGTTTATACCAGTGCATCACAAGACCACGAGACAATGGAACTGTAGTTCTGTCTGGCAAGAACCCTCCCAGTAGGTTAAATTCCAAAGGGACCCTTCACATTCAACAGCTGCCTTATTATTGCTGCGCCTCGGGACGGAGACGTTCACACGAGCGTGGAGATTGTCAGAGTGGATGGATGTGTGTGGATGCGCAAGTGTGGGAACCCCCATACAGTCAAAAGGGAAACCAATGAGCAAGTATGATATGTATGGGAAATTTCATCTTGACCTTCAAAAAAAAAAAAAAAAAAAAAAAAAAAAAATTAAAATTAAAAAATTAAATATATAACTTCATACTTCCTTTGAGCAGCACTTCCTTCCATTAGTGCCACTCAGTTACAAATCGCTCTTTATTATAATACCAATGGTACCAAAAGGAAAAGGAAAAAAAAAAAAGCAGAGCATTATGTAAGTTTCCTTAAAAAGACATGATCACCTCTCAAATTTCATCTCTCCTAGGGATAATAAATAATGCACTGCACAATACTTAATGACCAAGATACCTTTTGACACACCTGTATAACATGACTTGGACTCTTTTTTTTCTTTTTTTCTTTGCTACACTATGTTACAGAACAGCTTATAAAACTAGGTATGAACATTAACTGTGAGTGTAAACAGTAGGACTACCACTTGTCAAAAGTTTTAAACACTTGAACTGGAACTGGTTATTCATCATTTTCATGGTTTTCTAGTTCGTCCCCCCCGTCAAGCGAGTCCAGCTCTTCACCCTGTGCTATTTCGTCTTCGAAGACGGAGGACTCCGCGGTCTTGTCCAGGTTCTCCTCAGCGTCGCTGCCTTCCAGGTTCTCCTCCTCCTGGAAGGCGGCCCCCTCGGCCTTGTCAGGGGCCTTTTCCTCGCCGGAGCCCACGGCGTTCTGGAGTCCTGCTAACGCGGGGAACCCAGGCAGTGTCAATCCCCCCAGTCCTGGAGGTAGAAACATGGATGGGTAGAAGAGGCCTGGCGCCATGGTGGACAGGAGGAAAGGGTTGAAGGCGAGCGGGTTGGAGGGCAGTCCGGCCGGGGCAGTAGCAGCACCAACAGATCCATTCGCGGAGTCAGTAGCCGAAACAGCATCTGTGCTTTTCTCGGAGTCTTTGTTCTCGTCCTCGTTCTCGGTGCCCTTCTCCTCGGCCTGGGAGGCGCTGTCCTCCGGCTCCCCCTGGCCCGGCGCCGGCGTGGCGTTGCCGGCCGCGGCGGGCAGGGGGCTGTTGAGCAGCCCGCCCAGGCCGAACACGTTGGGCAGGCCGGCCATGCCCGGCAGCATCAGCGGCAGCACGGCCGCGGGGTTCTTCGCGTCGCCTCCGGCCGCGGCTGCCGTGGCCAGTCCCGGAGGGAAGCCCATGAGGCCCGCCAGCTGGAGAGACTGCAGGTTCTGCAGGTTCTGCAGGCTCGTGAGGTCCATCCCAGCAAAAAGGCTGTTCACCAGCAGAGGGTTGATTCCTGACGTGGAGGCTGCCGCCGCCGCTGCCGCAGCCCTGGCGATCTCGCTCTTGGGCCTCCGTCCTCGCCTGCTGGCCCCTTCCCCCCGCACCACGGGGCCGGTGAGGAGCCGGTCAAACATCGACTCGGGAACGAAACCCTGAAGCAAACAGACAGGCAAACAGTGGCTATAAGGGCGGCCGGCGAGACCGCGATCCCCTGACGGGCCCTCTTGATGCACCGATAGCAGACACTCTGGATGCAAGGGCGGCAGGGACTTCTCCCCTTCTAAGAGGGCTCTGGCCGAACTCAGGAAAGCAAAAAGTCTATCTCTCCACACTACGTGAACTCACTGAATTATGTAGGACTGCAGAAAAACTGTTAAAGTCTACTCTACCGGTGAGGGAGATGTCAAGCTACCAGCATCCAGAACTCCAGGAATAATAAAACGTCATGAGGGAGCAGAGACATTGGGAACATTAACTGAAATTACAGCGTACTATATCTACCCTGGAGAGACAAAAACTACGGTCACCTCAAAACAAATGTTTTTAGCAGCTGTACCCCCATTTGCCCAAGTCTGGAAACCACCCAGCCGTCCTTCTCTGGGTGATGGCCTACCATACCCAGGGGCAGGCGCACGCACTGGAGGGACAAACTCCTGATACGTGCAACCCACATGGATAAATCTCAACGTGAAGTCATCTTACAAAGGTCACAGAATTCATGCTTCTGCTTATAGGACACCCTCAAAAAGACAAAACTTTGGATGGAGATCAGCAGTGGTGGGGGGCCTGGGGCAGGGTTGGGAGTGGGGCTGTGTAATATGAGGGAACATGGGGTGGGGGAGGGTGGTGGAACGGTCTGTATTCTGGTTGTGGTGGTGGTTCAAGAAAGTATGTGTATTAAGACTGATAGAACTACACACAAAAGAAAAATAAGAAATATTACTATATACCTTAAAAAAATAAACAAGAAGAAAGCAGGACATTGACCATTTAATCTTAAAAAGAAGTTGAAGTGGAAAAAAATTTTAGGCAAAGTTGTATTCTTTATTTTAAAATTAAAAAAAAATCATAGTTAATCTTAATGATCTCAACCACCATGAAGTCCATCCCACAGGTGGGCTCTTAAGGAGGTTTACCTTCAAGACTATGAACGTGTATTTCTATACAATCCTTTAAAATCAGAGCCATCCAATGAATCTACCTCGGATTAATGATACACCGATACAAGAAATGAGGATGTATTATGTCAATTCTTTAAAGCTAAGAATAAATTATAATCGAATTAATTGATGGTCAACAAAAAAGAAAGAAAAGCTCAGGACAACAGTTTTGTACAGACACCTCTCCCGACAGAGACACAGTGCGTACTTACAGACTGCTTCACTATCTCAGTCCAGTCTGGGGCAACTGCAAACTCAGGGTTCTCTTCCAGCCACCTGGGCAGGTCCTTCATTGGAGGTGCCATAGCTCCACCCATCTGGGGAGAGGCATTTGGAAAATGATCTAAAAGCACATATATCCCCCCCACTCCCCACCCCACCGACACACACACACACACACACACACACACACACACACACACATCCACACACATCATATACAGATATTCTGGAAGAAACATTATTGTTTTTCCTTAAAAACATGTCAGGATAAAATGCTTCTTTCTGGGATAAGAAATCATATGGAGATCAATTCCCTTTCCCAAACGTTCACCTTCTTTCCATTTCGTTTATTGACAACAGGCACCCTTTCTTCTCCTGTCAAAGTGTTTATATCCAATTTATTAGGGTTTCGACATCTATGTCGTTTCTGTTTCGGTTTCTGAAATGAGGAAAACAGCACATCCGCATTCTTCTGCAAAAAGAAAACCCAAACAAACCCAAAATACAGATTTAGTAAAAATGTATTTAGTAATTACTTTCCTGCATAAATGACAAAGAGAATATAGTCAAGCAGCTTTCTTTTTTTTTTTTTTTCCAAGTATGCTCCACACCCAGCGTGGGGCTCGAACTCATAACCCAGAGATCAAGAGTCACATGTTCTACCTACTGAGCCAGCCAGGCACCCTCAGTCAAGCCATTTTTAATAGCTATAGAAGTTTCAGCAATCATTTTAGTTATTAGAAACCATACTTTTCTTTAAAAGGAAAAACTATTTTTCTCTTTGTATGCTGAGGAACTCAACAATCACCTAAGCTGAGTATTTGCTTTTCCTTTGGTCTACCAATAACCCCGCTTAAAGTCTTTTCTTCCAATGCTTAACCAACTCATGGTATTTTTATGTTCATATCTTTTTTAACCAAGTCATGGTATTTTTAAAAAAGATTTTATTTATGATCTGACAGAGAGAGATACAGCGAGAGAAGGAACATAAGCAGGGGAAGTGGGAGAGGGAGAAGCAGGCTCTCCACCAAGCAGGGAGCCCAACACGGGGCTTGATCCCAAGTCCCTGGGATCATGACCTGAGCCAAAGGCAGATACTTAACTATTCAGCCACCCAGGCACCCCCAAGTCATGGTTTTTTTAAAAGAAACTTTCTCAAGGACCTTTGCTAACTAATTTCTACTCAGTGACTTGGACAAAAAGAGAGATGATGTCCCGTCTATGAGAGACTGTACCTGAGAGGCAACAGGTAAAAAGACCTACACAGGAGGGGATGTTCTGAGAGGCAAGGACTCAACTAAAGCTGAACTCAACAAAATAAAATGTTGAATCTTACACTTACAGTTTTGGTTCTTTTTTTTTTTTTAAGATTTTTATTTATTTGACAGAGAGAAAGAGAGTGAGCACAAGCAAGGGGAGTGGCAGAGAGAGGGGGAGAAGCACACTCCCCACTGAGCAGGGAGCCCTACTCTGGGCTCGATCCCAGAACCCTGGGATCATGACCTGAGCCAAAGGCAGAGCCCCCCCAGAGACCCCCCTACACTTAAAAAAAAAAAAAAAGTCACTAGGTATACAGGGAATAAAAGATTTGCATTGCCAGCTAGTAAGCAGTTTACAGGATGGAATCATCTACAGATACCGTTTAACGTAAGACATAAGTAGGAGTTGTTTAAAAAAAAAAGAAGCTAATGAAGTCTTGGCTGTATTAGCTCGTCGAATTTCTACAAGTAACAAGCTTCACAGTATTCTGTGCTGCTCAGACCTAGTCTGGAGACCAGTGAAGAGTGCATTCATGACTGTCATCCCCCCGATGAGACCACCTGGAAACCCGGTGATGGAAAGAATAACCAAAGACATCATGTTTATTTGGTGGAAGGAGAAAGGAAAGAAAGTGCAAAACAGGCGTCTTCAACAAACTACAAAGCTGCCCATCAGCTCTGAAGCTAGTTTCTCAAACGTAAAATACACAGTGGCAGAAACTGGAAAACGTTCGCGGTAAGAAGACATTTAAGCAAAAGGCGGAGGGACCAGGGATCTCCTCTGCGTCATGCAGAAGAGCTGCGAGGGCGGTCCACGCAGGACTCCTCCCGACTGAACTCTGGGGTACTTACTGGTACGTAACTTGGCATATCAACAGTGTAAGAAGGATGCAGCTTCAGCCATTCAACTAAGTCCTTATTTTTAGGAGCGTCCTCCCCCACCAGCCTACTCCCGTCTTCAAGATTTATCACAGGGATCCGTGTGTCTGGGTCCAGCTGTCCAGGAGAAGGAATGTTTCTTGTAGGTGGGGTCTCTATATCTTCTTCGAAAGCTTTGGTCACCTCAGCATCCTCCTGCAGAAAGTTGACAGGGGTCTCAATTCTTCTCATATGAAGAAAGATTCCAAAAATGCCTGATCTCTTACCTCAAGAAAACACTATCCTAGCATAATGGATCTTGGGCCAAAAAGGGAAAAGAGTTAGTTGAAACAATCTCAGTTTTGGAACAGCTATTAAATTAGAAGATGAAACTTTAATATCATTCTCCACACTGTAGAACTGGTAATTAAGTAGGAAATTCACAGTCCATCAATGCTCCATATCTGAAACCTTAAGCAAGCCACTAGGCCATGGGCAGCGTAGTCTGAGCTGGACATGCATGGAAGGTACCCTCTCAAACTCTCTTGGGGCTCTCGGGATAACCTCATTAAAGAAATCATATTTACTTGCTTATTTATTTATTTGAAAGAGAGAGTACGTGTGCGTACAAGCAGGGAGCCTGATGTGGGGCTCGATCCCAGAACTCTGGGATCATGACCTGAGCCGAAGGCAAACGCTTAATCAATTGAGCCACCCAGGCGCCCTGCCCCGCCTCCCCCAGCTTTTTTAAAATTTATTTTTATTTAGAGTGAAAGCAAGTGCGAGTGGAGGGGTTTATGGGGAGAAGGAGAATCTCAAGTAGATTTTCTCCTGACCACAGAGCTTAGCATGGGGCCTCAGTCTCAGGACCCTGAGATCATGATCTGAACCTTAATTAAGAGTCGGGCACTTAACTGACTGAGCCACCCGGGTGCCCCAAGAAGTTATAATTAAAGGAATGTTCCCACAGCCAACCTGTACACAGCATTCTCTGAACCATACAATCTTATTGGCTATAACGTTTTGTGGCAGGTCCGTGTGGCAACCCTGAAAATACCACGTCTATCTGAAGTCCAGCCGGCGGTCCGCACACTGTTACTCCAACCACCAGACTTCTTTTATGGCAGCCCATCTGTCCATTCCCATGGCTCTGACTTCGATTCAGGCCTTCTTCATCGCCGCCCCTGCCCCACGTCACTGCAGTGTTCTAAACGGTCTCCCCGATCCTACTCCCACCCTTCTTGACTCTGACTTCCTCACTGCTACTTCGGAGTCAGGTTTCTAAAATGCACTCTTCCTAGGTCAAAACCAAATCAACTGTGTAAACGCTTTTGATAATTGAATCCCCCTCACCTTCAGGATAAAACCCAAGTCCTTTAGATAGCAATTGAGGCCCTCCCCGATTTACATCGTACCTTGTGTCCGAGCCCACTACTGTCAAACCTCATCTCCTCATCAGATTCCCGGGCTGCCAATGACTTTCAGTTCAGCAAACGTGGAAGTCTCTCTCTGTCTTCTGTCCCTTTGCATACATTCTCCCTGCTACACCTCTTTTCAAAGGACCAACTCCTATACAATCTTCAAAACTTAACCAAAGTATGGCCATGTCTAAGGCAACTTCCTGATCTGTGTCTCCCCATATTCTCTTCCCTCCATTCCCATTCTTCCTTTGGGCTCCCGAAGTATTCCAGGCATGCCTCCCAGCTATGGGACGTCACTATTTATCTGTCACTCAACTTCAACACTGAGCTCTCCAGGGCAAGCTCTTGTTAGACCCTTATTCTTCACATCCCTGTCCTTGGGGGGTGGGGGTGGGGCCAGGACCCAAAAGAACCATCTCCACCATGTTCCCAATGTATTGCCACAGTATGATGACTGTGCCCTTACTTTTTCCTGGCAATGCAAAACGGTCTCCAGTCTGAGTTCTGACATAATACAAGATTTTAGGACTTGTCCCAGCCCATACAAGTAACTCTGCTGACCTTTACACCTCTTCACTACTGTTTATCTATAGATTAATCGGCATTTACCTTGTACTGTATGTGTACGCACACAACCACCCACAATGCCCACTGAGTAATCCCCAAGTTCTAACATCTGACAGTAAAATGAACAAAAACTTAAAAATATGTCCTCTAACCTCTACTAGGAGTTTTGGGCTGGGTAGCTCATGTGACTTTAGAAAAAGAGAAACATCAGTACGTTCTTTAGGAGGACTTAAAATGTGTCAAATGAGTAAAATCAGTCTGCAGTTTGATACAGGATCTGTAGTTACAACCGGAACACAGCGCCTGGCTCACACTGTTAATTCCTGATGCCTGAACCACAAACAGCTTTGTGCTGGGATTCAAATATGAAACCCAAGAGTGAACAAAGGCATGAGATGCAGAAACTCACTAACTTGTTGATGCTTATGGAGAAAGGAATTTCAGGGAACAAAATCTATCAAAGTGGTTTGATGTGTTCTGGTGGATTCAAGTGTAGAGGCTAATTAATCACTAGTGGTACAACGCTGGGGACCACACACCTAGGAACCGCATTTTTAACTTACAGAATAAGCAGTCACAGCTGACCCATTACAAGGTGTATTTTTATAAGATTCTAAAAGGAATCATATGCTCCACAAAAAAGAAACATTATTACAATTTGGTGCATGGTAACGAATCCTGAAAATTAACTTTTAATTACCTAGACACTTCTGTTTCCCTCAGACCCCACCAGAGGGCAAATTCCAGTGAGTACAATTTTGTCATTTCTAAACTTTACCTCAACCATGCTTTTACTACCCTTACTTAAGTCATTAAACTTTCTGGAGGTTTCAAGAAATAGCACAGAAGCAGTAAGAAGAGGGATGGAAAAAGTAAAAAATGCTGAAACAAACATCGCCCTCCTCTCAGTTTCAAATTTCACCGCTTCGCAAACTGTGATCCGCAGGGAACAGGCCCAGTGTTCCTGGAATGCCGGCGGCTCACACACAAACAAGCTCCAGCACCGTTAGGCTGATTCGGGTTCCAAATCAATAAGGCTTAGGATACCCAGTACTAACGCATCTTTTAGAAAGGGAGCACACGTAAGCAGGTTCTCAGGGGGTAAACCCTCATCCTTATGTGGGCAGTGCATTTTTAGGCAGCATGGTTGAAGAAGATTAGGGAAGAGAGTTCTTTTGATTGCACTGCACTCATGTCCTTTGAATTAAGAAAAAAATGTCAAAATCCATTGGCACATACATTTTATACAAACCTAAACTAGCACAGATCTTTATTCAGCTGAGATTTTATAGAACAGCTATACTCACGGAGGTAGGAGAATTAGCGATCATTAGCTTTGTATATGAACACAAATCTTAAGTCTGAAACTAAATATTTATACTAATCTAATAAATGCCAGGCTCCAAACAACATTATTTCTAAGAGCAGAAGCTTTTTCCGCCTCAGGAATTCAGAGATAACAATTACAGGCTCAGAAGAACACGTTTTTTGTTTTGGGCTAGTCTTCCGAGAGTAATCAATATATTAGGATCTTGGGAGGAATAAATCCTCAAGCTACATTTGGTTCAGGCCGAGTGATCTGTATCAATGCTCAACACAATTTTTCAGCTCAAAACTATGACTGTACATTGTGATCCTATTTCTTTAGTGCAAGAAGCCAGCTTTAATCACTGAGCGGAGCCCAGGCCGGCGTCGTCAGAATGGCAGGACTCTGGCTGCCACTGTGGGCATATGCAATGAGAGGGAGCTCCTGAACTTACTGCACTCAATGACGTCCGTTTGTGGCTCATGAAAAGCAGATCAAGACCCTCCACGTTTTTCCTCCTTCCCCGCCTCCTCTTCACAGGAGGCTCTCCATCCACCAGGGAGCCATTAAGCAGATGCCTCGTGGGTGTGCGTGACAGGCCTGCCTGGAGCAGCTCCATTTGAGTCTTAAAGGCATCAGACACCGGTGTCGAGACATTAGGCAAGATAAACTTTGAAGTAAGAGATGAAAAATTTGAGGTAGAGCTTGCTGCCTCTCTTGAGGCCTTTGATAAATCCACAACTTTTTCTTGTCCATTTTCTGAGACCACCTGAGACCCCCGCAGCTGGGCAACCATCTCCATGAGGTTCCGCCGCTTAGCAGCTCTTTCGGCCTCGATCTCAATTTTTCTCCTCCTCCTCCTCCGCTGGCGAGGGACGGAGAGGTTTAGGGCGTCTTCCTATTGAAAAATTCCAACAAAATAATGAGCCCAAACTGTATCTGCTATACACAGGCTGGATTTCAGAAAGAAAGAAATAGAAGCCTCAGGAATTAACTATTCGTAACTGCTGAAGAGAGCTAAGGTAAGGGCAGCCATCTTAACTCCGGGGAGGACCAGTGAGCCGCGAGCCCCCAGAGTTGGACAGCTCGCCTTTAGGCGGCGAAACAAACACACCTTGGACAACTGAGGGGAAGTCGTGAGGTCCTCGCTGCCACTGATGCTAGCTTGGCCGACCATGGAGAGCTCAGCAAAGCTCCTCTTCTGCAGGGGGCTGTCCATGGTGGGTGGCGTGTAACCAGGGATGAGGCCCTGGAAATCAAACATCTGGCGCCTGTTTACTGGCCATTTGCCTTTCAGCACTGCTTCACAGATGTTGTCTAATCGGTTTATCATTACTCGGTCCTGGAGGGAGAAGGAAAGTCACACGATGTTGTAATGAAGACGTGGTGAAAATTACCAGATAAATATTTCCATTAAGATGCTAAAGCACATAAGAGGTTTAAAAGTCAATCCACGGGCAAAAGGTAAAAAGAAAACAAAGAAACAAGTGACCGAGTAACCAGAATCTGCAAAACCTGCTCTGCTCTGGTGGAAGGTCCTGAAGGGGGCCCCAACACAGAAAACTCAGTCTTTTTAAAATTTGAGCGCTGGAGCACAGAAACTAGGAAACATCACATAGCCACCTCTAAAATACTTCAAAAGTAACTTTTATTCAAGCGAGAGCACTGTTGGCGAACACCAGCAAACAACAATGGAGCCCTGCATCTAGCTTCTGGACGCTCCGGTGCTACAAATCCACGGGCTGGATCGCAGTCTGTCCCAGGAAGTGGGACATCATTAGCGTCACTATTAATAAAGTTCAGCATTACGAAACGGGCACTAACCTAGGAACACCTAATGAATGTCAATTTGCAGTCCCCACCTATTATCACTTCAAATTTCATTGAAGCGTGTACATTAAAAATTTCTAATTACAGCTCTTAGGCCCAGATTCCATAGATTAAAAGTGTCGGCTACGATAGACCTTTTGACTGATCTGGGAAACTCCCTTCTGTACTCAATGAGGGAGATCAGCCTAACAGGGTACAGGGAGGAAAAATGTCTTTGAGAGTACACTCTGCACACTGTGGAAGAGCAGCCCCAGGACAAGTCAACTGAAGCTTGTTTTTGTGCTGCTTGTTTTGAACCAGACAGCCCTGTTACGGTGATTAGGATGGTTATGTCCCCACCCTGAAAAGCAGACCCAAATTACATAGGGATTTATTATAAAATTACGCTAGTTAGCCAAAAAAGTAATTTCCATTTTGCTTTTGGTTACAGATAACTACATTTGGAATTATCTTGTAATGTACTGGAGCAAATGGGTCCCTAGCCTACCCTCTCCCACGTTAGGAAGACTACAGGTTTCCAAACCTATGGAGATGTCTTAAATCTGGAAGCTCTGTTTGGGATTTAAAAACATTAAAACACACATTTTAAAAAGTCCCCACATTTTCTCTTGTGCTGTAAGTGGTGTAATTGCTGCTATAGGAAACGGTATGGAGGCTACTCAAAAAAATTTAAAAAACAGAATCACCATGTGACCCAGCAATTGCACTTCTGGTAATATATCCAAAAGAACTGAAAGCAGGGTCTCAAAGAGATGTTACTACACTCATGTCCACATAAGCACTATAATAAGCCAAGGCGGGGAAGGAACCCAAATGTCCCAACGACAGATGAGTGGATAAGGAAAATGTGATATATACATACAATGGACTATTATTCTGTCTTAAAAAGGAAGGAAATCCTGCTATATACTACCATACAGATAAACCTTGACGACAAGGTAAAAATAAGTGAAATAAAGGAGTCCCAAAAGGGCAAATATTGCAGGATTCCACATACATGATGACGTATCTACAGTAGTCAAATTCACAGAAACAGAAAGTAGAGAAATGGTTGCCAGAGGCGGAAGGGAGAGGAGAGGAGTTGTCCAATAAGTATAAAGTTTGAGTCATGCTAGACGAAGAAAGTTCTGGAGATCTGCTTTACAACAATACGAACGTATCTAAAACTACAAAACTATATACTGAAAATTGGTTAAATTTCATGTTATGTGGTTTTTACCACAATAGAAATAAACTAAAAAAGAAAGAGAGCGAAAGAAAGAGCGAGCTCACACATTTCATTTTGCTAAAAGATGTGTCTATGGAAACAACAATCCACACACTATCCCAGACAATGTGATGGCCAACCTGAAAGACCTCAAAGAGCCAAAGATCCATACAAAGCATTCTACTTCTTATCTGTCCTTCATTTCACCTTTCCTATCCTATTATTACAAAAGAAATGCACAGATTTTAAAACATGAGGAAAAATCCAGTCTTCATACAGTGTCAGAGTTGACCTTAAAATTACTTGAAAATTGAACTAGAATGATTTCCTATCCCCCACACTCTTTTTTGGTCCACAAAACAAAAATAACAAGAAACCCACCAACCTTAGGCCAAAATGAGAAGGCAAATGTTCTCTCATGAAGGAGCTGGGCTACTGAAGGGTCTCCGTCCTCCATGTAGAACCCGTCTCGGGTTTCATCCCTAGCGGTGCTCATGGAAGCATTGCTTTCCTCATCAAAATTCTTCCCTCTAGAGACAGCTCCTGCTGAGAAATCAATTAATATACATTACTCACAACCAGGGAAAAGAAGTTTAGAGAGGACATGGTAAAAATCTGAATACCAATCAGCTCCATTTTACTGAGAACCTACTATACGGCTAGGATGGCATTCGGCATCTTACAGTCTTGTTGTTTAAAGCTGGTGATGGCCCCTTGATACAGACGCTGTTATTCTCATTTTACGGATGAAGAAGCAGACAGGCTTAGGTAGGTGACATCACTAGTTATCGGATGTTGAGCACGTACATCTCGGAGGAGGCGGAATGACAACCAAGTCTCTGGCTCAAGAGCCCCTCCGCACAACGTCCCTCCACACAGGAGAGGGGGCTGACGACCGGCCGGAGTACGGAGCCTCAGCTCCAGCACAACAGTACAACAGAGGCTCTATCTTTACTGTGTGTCGGGAACAGCAGCCTAACCGCGACTTACAAAGAAAACCAGTCATTTTCAGATTCTGCTTCTACCTTTACTTCCGATTTAAAACTAAAATTAAGCATCATTTGTTTAAAAATAATTACCAGTACTTTATTCAGTGAATGACTCTTCTCTTTCACATTAAATTGTCCAAATTAAAATCATTTGGAATTCTCAATACACTGCTACTATAAAGTTAACCACTATCTGTTTTTCTTTTTTAAGTTAACCCCTATTATTCTGTTGGGCTTTTTTAAAGATTTTATTTACTTGTCAGAGAGAGAGAGAGAGAGAAGGCACACGAGCAGGGGGGAGGCGCAGAGGGGCAGAGGGAGAAGCAGGTTCCCTGCTGGACAAGGAGCCCAATGTGGGACTCCATCCCACAACCCTGGGATCTTGACCTGGGCCGAAGGCAGACGCTTAACCGACTGAGCCACCCAGGCATCCCAAGTTAACTCCTATTCTTAATCCAGAAATTGTTCCATGCCCATAACACTCGTCAGAGAGCTTAAGTTGTTCGAAATTCCACGTTCACGTGCGGCACGGGAGCAACACATACACCTAAGCACAACCTGAAGTCACCTATCCACAGAAGAAAATGTACACTAATTACTCTTAAAAAATAAACAAGAGCCCCTGTCATGTGACAGGGAAACACGGCCTGTCACAGCTGCCGCAGTGGAATGGGGAGGGGGCCTGGATGGCGCAGCATTACCTTCAGGCTGGGAAGATTCCTCTGACTTATCATCATCCTCCAGCTTTTCTTCCTCGTCCTCTTCAGAACCTTTTTCTGAAATAGACTTGGGCCCTGTATCCGCACTGACCTCCATTCCTTTCAGTTCACTTTTTACAGAGCTGGCCTCGGCCTCGCATCCCTGCTTACTGTCCTTCTCCCCGCCGTCCGTCTCTTCCTCCTCCTCCTTCCCCTCGGCTTTCTCTTGGGCAGCTGCGCTTCCAGACTCCTCCACTTTGCCTTCACTCTGTCCGGTCGCCTTCTCTTCCTGAACGTGAGCAGATGAGAGGACGGCAGAAGTCTGGCCAAATCCGATGGCCAGTGGGGTCAGGGAGGACATGCTCCCTGCCCCTCTGTTCTGAGCAAAGTTTTTGTGCGCATCCAAGAAAGATAACTCGGGGTCGTTGAGGATGTGGTAATCCGTCCGACTGACCCCGTGCTTCGCAGCGCCAACCAGCAGGTCTCGGTCGTGCCTCCCACATTCCCACCACTCGGGCAAATCCACACTCGGCTGGCAGAGCTTCAGCCTCTCCCCCAGCTGAGGGTGGTGAAGAACCTGCTCGCGGATCTTCCGCAGCAGCTCGATGCGGTAGAGAGTTCGGGAGGCGCGCTCTTCTGTGATCGGCTCGATCATGGAGGAGAGGTCAGGGGGTTCTGTAACATGAAAACAACGGTATTCACTTGGAAAAACCCTAAGTATGCTTTAAGCTGCTCACGCTCTATTTTTCACTGTAGTGGGCGGGCCTTTTACTATAGAGAACTTGTGTTACGAAGAGAACCTACCATCGTCTGGCTTGGCGGGCATTCGACACACTCGCCTACACATGGCCACAAAACAACTGAAGTATTTCTCCAAACTCTCATCAGACTTTTTGTCAAGTCTGGCAAAGGCTCGGAACTGGTTCCAGTCAAACTGCTGTTTCATGGGGTCAAAAATAACTCCAAAAGTAGATACCACGCGGTAAAAATCAGCCTCTTCTCTTCTCGTCCACCTATGAGCAAGGAGACATTAGCTTGAACCCTACTTGCGTACACAGGCTTAAAGCTTATTCATTCTTTTCCTCTTTTCCCCTGAACTCAGTGCACGGGACCTATTTTGGGGGTGAGAAGACAGAGTGCTTTCATGTACTGAGACCTTCTCTGATCACCGTCTGGGAAGTGATTCCGGCCTCCGGCCGGCTGAGGATAGAAAAAAGAGGCCCATCCTAGGAGCTGAGTAAAACGCTGAAGAAACTCACTTTTGTCGTTTCTCAGATATTATAGCTTCCCTTTCCGCTTCTAGCGCTCTCACTTCCTCCCGGGGCCGTCGCCTCCGCCGGTCAGTCTTCATTAGAGCCTCCTGCCTCATTTGTTGCCTTTTATAGCTGCGCTGATAGGCAGTAATGAGCCGGCGCAGACGGGTAGTCAGGGTTGAGGTGCTGGGCCAGTAGAGTTGGCCTAACTCAGCAGTACTCTCGCTGGGCTTGCCTGGGGAAGTGGAAAAAAAGATTTCTGAAATGTGTAGCTGTAATCTTGCAATACACAGGATTTTCCATCAAAACAAGATGACTCATTAACATTCAAATGACAGTGTGGGGAAGGGCATCTCAGTGCTCTCATGTTTAAAATATAAATAAAGAATAATATTAGTATGAAACTTACCAACTGTTTTCTTTTTTAACTCTTTAGGGGGGAGAAGCAAATTTACTTATCAGTTTTACGTAAAGAAACATACTTTATGCCACAAACTACAATATAAGGGTGCTCTCCTGTAATGTACTTAGAATAATAATCTTGAACCTAAAACATAATCACGTAATTGGTAGCTAATTATCTGACATTAGGCAAAAGGTACCATTCTATAAACCTGCAATATTTCAGATACCTAGCAAATGCCCTACTCCGAGATACATTTCTGAAGACGCTTAAAAGTTTCCACTAACTGGTATATAAATATATACAAATTATCTTAATCCCAAAAGTAGTTCTTTCATCAAAGAAAGTCAATGTAATGAAAAACCCACAATAAACAAGAATTAAAATTGTTCACAAAAGGGATGAGTCAGTAGAGAAAAAAATGATATTTTAAGATACCATTGTCATAAAGGAGCAAAAGCGCAGGTCCATGAATAATGTGTGTACAGCACACATTTGCTCTGCTCTTTGGGTTTTTTATGGAGCCTTACCTGTGGTGCGAATTTCCATGGATTCCTCTTTATCTTCTGGAGGAGAATTTGCAAATTCCTTGAAAGCAAAGCAAGAAACAGGATTATTTTAATTTGGGACTTCATTTTGCATTACCTTTCAAAGAAACGGCCATTATCTATAAAGTTTAACAAGTCTTATATGGGCATATGATATTTTAATGGTGCTGTAAAAGTCAGTATACTCAAGTTCTTACATCTATTTCATCCTTGAATGGCGTCCTGGTTGGTTTATATTCTGGGTCCTCATCTTCTCTATCAAATTCTCCCCTGCGTTAAAATTGTTAAAAAAAAAGAGTTTAAATTGCACAGATAAGCAAGAGACTGGGGGGCTGGGGGGTGCTTGGGAACAACTAATCCTCTGCCTGATGCTACTTTTAATTCTGGGTTTGACATCAAAGGCAACCCAATCAGTATTTAAATCGCGCAGTCACGGGGTAAGGGGCAGGTGGGTGGGCGGAAGTGTCATCACTTGGAAAAAATAAACAAGTTTCAGATGATCTAGATGATATACTGCGTTTAAATAATCATTATGATACATAAACAGACTACTCTGGGAAACATCACCGAAGTTAAAATCAGATCAGTGGAGTGCACAGCGCAGTGTAAGGACTGAACCCTGCCAATAGATGTGACACTGACATAAAGTTTATTACAATCTTTAAATGTCCTTCTTACCCGTCACCACCATCTGCTAGCATGTCTGTTCCTCTTTGCTCGGCAGCTATGGCCTTGGCATCAGGCATACCAACTCGTTCCAGGAAGCACAGCGCGGGGTCAGCTCGCATGGAGTTGTACTTCTCGTAGCCTGTGCCATCCCCAGCAGCCCACAGAGGACACGCACAGAAACAGCAAAAGGGCCGTCACTCACAAAATCACAGCACTGCCACAATACACCAGGCTCAGCTCTCAACCAAGACGACCACTTAGGAGCCCTTCTTTCAGTAAACCACTCCAGAGAATGCTCATGACGGGGCAGATTTGGGGGGAGGGCGTCAACTTATAGTTCGGGGTGGGTATGCGAATGACCACGAACATGAACAGAGAAACAGGTTCAAACTAACTGCAAGACGCCTGGGAAGATTTCCGACCCTATTTTCCCCAAGAGCTAATTTTGCGGGACATTTAAAAGGCTTCCTCATGCTCCTTCATGACCTCTGCGGGCCACGCTGCGCCCACCCCGTCCTCCCAAGAGCGGCTACAGTCCTGCAGGAAAGTCGAGCCACTGGCTGAAAATCCCCGTCTACGTAAGGCCAGCGAACCTGTCTTATTAGGTTTAGGACGATGCATGTCAGTAAGATGACACTGTTCCCTCTATGGTTTTCAAACCGCAATTTGCTTTTTGACTGCCCAAGTTGACTAGATGGAAAATGGCAGATCCCAACAGTGCACTGCGGGAAAATGATTTTGAGGCTGAGCTCACAAAACACGGCTGCAGTAGTAGGCAGAACAGCACAATTCAATTAGGATGTGTACTACAACACACCGCTCCTAACTGCTGCAGAGCCGCAAGCCAAACTGTAATCATGAAAGGTTTTATAAGCCATCATTCTCCCCTTTAGTCAGGCCGGGCTGCTGAGAATACCTCCGCGACCTCCAGAGAATTGGGATTATAATCAGGAATCGCTCACTGTATATATCATGCCAGTTCTGCATCCCCAGCCTTTCAAAGTTAACAAGGCTGCATCCACTCAGGGGAGCCGTGAGTTCTCAGCACTGACATTTGTGAAATATTGCTTGGAACAAAGCCCAGGAGGCACTTGTACAGATTAATAGCAGAGGTTAAGCCCACCGTCCACTCTGACACGGGTTGGCAGAGCCAGCAAGGGGAGCCACGTTAGAAGTAAAGTTTAGGGAGAGCTATAGGACAACTTGGCTATTATTAAAACAAATATGGTTTTGGTTTTATTTACAGCCAAGAAAGAAATGTTTTCTTCTCAAATACTCAACAAACATTCAAAAACAGCATCTGATATTTACAGTTCATATTAGATTTTTAGTACAGGAAAATGGTAGAAGCCAAGAGTCCTCTGGAACTATCCTCATTAATATTATGACTTTGGAAAAGAGGATGGAAAGAGCGCTGACAACGAAGCCCCACAGTCGAGATGTGGTCAGACGGAAACATCACTTACCGTGTTTGAACACTCCAATGAGGAGGGACTTATCTGCTTCCTTATCCCACCAGTCTGTGGGGACTTCAGCATGGAAGGGCTCAGGGATCCACACGTCAGCTTCACTACAAAGACACCAGTCACACGGTATTCAGAACACACGCTCACGTTACAGGAAGAATCCCCAGTAACCACAGACAGGATGCGCAGGCTCACGTGCCCCCTCCCGCAACACGCATCCGAGCATCCTGGGGGGCACTGAGCGAAGGCTGAAGGGAAGGGTGTGAGCCAGTCGCTTTCTACCATAGCCAGAAGTGGACTTCATCACACAGGGTCCCATGTTAAATGTCAGAACGCCAGGAACGTAGTTCCCACCTTTTCCATGGAACACGGACACGCGAACACGCTTTCCCCTGATTCCCTCCGCATCCCCGCGCTCACAGGGTGAAAATCCCATTCCAGGTGCAAACTAGAAGATACGCCACTGATGGTTCAGGAAGGTTCCGGAACACACTCGGCAGGTCTTCGGGCTGCCCGGGTCACTACAGGGAGGTATGGAGTGGCGTGCACTTGCACTAACCTTGAGTCAGCACCCTCTAGAATCTTATCCGCCTGGTCTCCTATAACTTCTTGTCTTAGGTAGTACAGCATGCGGACACGCAGCAGGACCCTGGAGAGGAAGACAGAGGGGGGAAAAGTTCTTAACTTCAGGACTGTTTGCCAACAGTGGCTTTTGGCAGCTGCTGCTGTTCATCCATCATCCTGCCAAGGCTGATTAGCCATGCTGTATGGTAGGCTTGAAGCGTGACAGATGGTGGCACATAATCACCTCTGTGTGGTGCTTTCTGCTGGCTTCCAACAGGCCTGCCTGGCAACCGCTCGTGCTGCACGGAGAGGGACCGAGCGCGGCCCAGCCCAGGCGCACTTCATTTAGTCCTACCTCGTGCAGCTTGTGAAGTTCAGACACGTACCCCACCACTGCCTCTGAAGTATTGGAGCAAGTTTGTAAACAACTGAGCAGATGGCTTTCAGTAACTGTTCTGCTTCATTATCTCATAAAATTTCCTCAGCTGCTGCCTTAATACCATTTTTGGAAGCACATCAGAAGTTGTAGGAATAAACGAGATATAAAATCTGGTTTTACTACCTTACAATAAACCCTCAATATGGAATGTCAGGTTTTTCAGATTATACAACTTTGCTTCTGAGAAAGGATGATGGTGATGGGGGTGGGGCCGGGGTGGGTCTTCACAGGTCTCCCTTAAGGAGTATTAAACACTATTTATTCCTTCTAGTTCATATTACCTGGAAGCCGAGGCTGTAGCTTAAAAAATAACAAAATGACACAAAGGAGGCTAAAATGTGGCCAATTCATTGCCACTCCTTGTCATTTTCAAGGAATCAAGTTTCTAAAAAATCCATGGAATTCTAGGAACCAGATTTTTTCTAGGACCCAGATTAATTCTTTTGGTAAAGCCCACCTAGTAAATCCCAAAGACCCGTGTCTACTCTGAGGCTGGCATCTCCCACTGGGCAGCCCCCAGTGTGCACTCAGGACTGAGTATTGAAGACTCACCCTGTCGGCCGTGAGTTAATGATAATTCTAACTGCTATTTCCATAGCTGGGTCATCCTATCACACACTTACTCCGGATGGTTTACAGCTGACGTATCGCATTTGTGTGTACTAGCTCATCGGACCATCACAATAATCCCGTGATGAAGTGGGACGTGTTATAATTCCCACTTTACAAATGTGAAAACTGAAGGTGACAGAAGACCAGGGACATATCTGAGGTCACAGAGTCGTGTTGAGCAGGGATGACTTGGGATTAGGCCTTCTGACTCCACCACCTCACAGTGTCCCTTGGGACGGGGCAAGGGTCCTTGAAAATGTCAAAAGGAGGACAAAGGGCAGCTTCCCCAAAACAGACTACTCCCACATACACTAACAGGTACCCCACGATACGCCTGCCTCTCCATCCGGTATCTGCTTTGGAGTAACACGTGTTCTAGATGGACAGGGTCTAAGGCTATAAATTTCGAGTAAGCATCAATGTAAACAATTATCATGGGTATTTCGTTTTAGTTTTTTAAGATTTTTCTTTTGATAAGATTAAAAATTGGCTGTGCCACACAGAACTGGCAAAAGAAAACTAACAGTCTGGGCCTCCATGGCCAGCACCTTGTTTCTTCTCTGCTTAGGCAAGAATTTACCGGCCAGGATCTCCTTATAGAGGATGTTCAGAAAAGGGTAGTTCCAAAGGAAATACCCTCCATCTTCGGCTGGATTCTCTTTTTTTAACCAAAACAGCACAGTGGCAATGATCTGAATGGTTTCTCTCCCTTTTTTTTTTTTTTAAAGATTTTATTTATTTATTTGACAGACAGAGAACACAAGTAGGCAGAGAAGAAGGCAGAGAGAGAGAGAGAGAAGCAGGCTCTGCACTGAGCAGAGAGCCCGATGTGGGGCTCGATCCCAGGACCCTGGGATCATGACCTGAGCCGAAGGCAGAGGCTTTAACCACTGAGCCACCCAGGCGCCCGGTTTCTCTCCCTTTTTGATAGAAGATACAGTTTTCTTCTTTGGGAGGAATTTTAGTTATGTGGAGACTTTCATGAATTAACTGTGAATATCACCTTTCTTCTAGAGGAAAAAATTCAAACCAGTGCAACTGGCAAGCTCAGTGGTACCAGGAGGATAACAAAGTAGATGGGAGGTGGGCTCTGACCTTAAGGAGTTTGCACTTGGTAAGTCCGACAGACGAGACTCGTTAGTAGTCTGTGACCTCACTCACATCTGACTGGCTATCCCACTCGTGACCATCTTCTGGACCTGCATCCAGTTCAGGGCCACACAGAGCACTGGACTGCCCTGCCCCTTCATCTCCTTTAACCTAAGACAGTTCCCCTGTCTTTGTGTCTTGAAACTTTTGAAGAGAACCGGCTAGCTATCTTCTAGGAGGTTCCTTGATTTGGGTTTCATTTTCTTTTACATTTTCTCATCAACATTTCCCCACCTTAGATCCTGAGAAGTCTCAGGGCACGACCCACCAGGAAGAAGAAATGGATCACTTGCCTATCCCAGAAAGGAGATGGCAAGCCTTGCCAGTCTTCTCCTGAGACCACGGGGAAGAGCACACTAGCACCATCTCACATACTAACCAGGGAGGGTACGCATGAAGTCCGCTACTGGTATTAGAATGGGAAATTAAAAACTCCCGCCCCCATTACTCTGGGATCCAGGCACAGGAGCCGCTGTTCCCACACCAAACCACTCCACTTCTGGTTTGACTCCAGAACCCAGAAGGCTACTGACCCAAAAAGAGTTCACATAAACTACAGGAAACAGAAGTTTTCTGATAGCTGTTAAGTGGGATGGGATTTTAGGGAGAACTATTATGCCACAGTAGTAACAACAAACAGTTTCCGAGGCACCAAAATGGTTTGAGGTAATGGTTTTTCACAGACTCAAAAAGGAAAAAATTTGTCAGTCAAAATCTAGCGATAACGATCAAAGGTAGGCCCCGAAGGCACTTCCATGTTTGAAAAGGGATGAGAACCATTCATCCCTGCCAGCCAGGAGTTGCTTCACGTGATGCTTGGGATGACCCCGTGGGGCCGGCAGGCTCCCCAGGTGGGCGGGGGTCCCGGAGAGTGGGGGCACTGCCCTCCTCCATTCCGGACTCCTGCCCTGGCTGTGCTCCCGAACTAGTCGAGACCCTAAGTGCCGGAGTCTCCGCTTTCCTGTCAGGCAAAGGGGGATAAAAGAGCACTACTTGTCTCAGGTCACACAGATCACGCACGTGGAGGGCTTGGCACGCTGCCAGGGAGTATGTGCTCAGACTTTTGTTCCTCCTTTTTAGGAGAGATACACATTTGTTTATATCCTGCTTCACCCAGCTGAGGTCCTGCTGCAGAGCTCTAGGTGGTTAACAAGGCAAGGGAGCCTTAAAGAGGCTGAGGACCTTGCCCAAGGCCCCACAAAGCTACAAGTGCTGGAGCTGTTCGGTGCTGGCTGGACGGATTCTCAGAAATGCATGCTCACGGCCATGGAACAAGAATCGCCACGTGCAAATGTTAGTTTCGTACGAAGATAGTTAATTAGAGCTCCCAGCAATGAAATAAACACAGATTTAATGTTCTTCAATTACACATGATCAAGTTCTGGACATAAAGGTAAGGAATGGGATTCTAAGCTCACAGGTAAGAAAAAAGGACCTAGACATTGAGGTACTATTAAGCAAAAAATTCCCTGTAAAATCCCTGGTCCCTTCACTAGAAGCAGTCAGCTGAAGGCGGGGTCAAACAGGGCAAACAGTAATTCTCTAACACATCTTGGTTACAACTTAGTTATCTGCAACATTTACAGCAGCATCGCTCACAACAGCCAAAAAGGGTGTCCATCAACCCACGTCCCTGTCGACTGATGAACGGATAAACAAAACGTGGTATATGTGTACAATGCAGTATTATTCAGTCACGAAAAGGAATGAAATTCTGGCACGGGCTACAAAATGGATGAACCTTGAAAACATTATGCTATGAAATAAGCCAGCCATCACAGATATTCTATGATTTCACTTAGGAGGTACCTAGAATGGGCAAACTCCTAGAGACAGAAAGTAGAACGGCACCTGCCAGAGACCTGGGGCAGGGAGGGAGGAGGGCAAGTGACTGTCTCATAGACACAGACTTTACACTGGGGTCAGTGAAAAGGCCTGGGGGACAGACAGTGCTGATGGGTACACAGCATTCTGAACGTAATTAATGCTGAGTTGTCTACCTAACAAACGGTTAAGATGGGAAGACCGTGTTATGTATCTATCACGCTAAAAAAAAAAAAGACAAACCAATCCACCATCTGAAGGTGCGCCGTCATGTGGCCCAGCACCATGTTTCCAGAAAAAACGGTAAAGGTGCAGGAAGCCGGGAGGCAGAGTGTCACAGCCAGTCGTGCAGACCCTCCAAACATACTTGTTACAGTGATGCTTCAGGTGCTTCTTGTAGCTGTCCTCCTGGAACAGGGCGTCCGGGTTGCAGCCCGCCAGCCAGTCGGCATCCTGCACCATGGGATGTGTGCTCTGGGCTTTCACCTTCTTCCCTTTCCTGCCCCTTGGCACTGGGGCGGATAAACCTAGAATCAGAGCAATGATAACAATAATCAGAGAAGCTTTCTATAACCCCAATTACAATGTCGGACTCAGTGCAATGCATGTGGCAGGGAGACATAGGGTCTTGGTGGCGTTGTGAGGGTCCAAGGTGGCTCTTTGAGAGCCTGCAGTACAGAGAGCATGACGCGGACCTACCAGAGTGATTGACCAAGGCTCGCGTCTGGCCGTCCGCCGTGGGTGTGATCAAGTCCCAGATGAAGCTTTTGATATTCTCATCCCCCTTGTAATGATTGAGACAGTACACAAGGATGGTTCTGCAGATGGTCTCTACGTCCTGCTCGGTGAGCTGGCGCTTGTAGCGGCCATGGGAGAGGATATCTGTCCACCGTCCCCAGCTGCAAAGCAAACGTTCGGCATGTAGATGGTACATTTCATTTTAGATCTGGGGCTTTCCTTCCACAGTCCCGTAGCAGTGTTAGGAAATCCTGGCTCGAAATTAGTAGTATCTGATATCAGGGGACAGGAAAGCACTTTGGGGCGCAGGAGTCAAAAACACTTGTTACAGAGCAGGGCCTGAGCTTGAGCCGCCTCGGTGCTGGGTTGAACCATCATGGAGGTAACGCCCGCGGGCCTGACACAGGCTCTCTCAGTCAGATTCCGGCAGGGCCGCATCTCCGGGGGGAAAGGATGCGGGGACCGGGACACCTCGCACTCTGCGTCACCCTGTCACGGCTGGCACGTTTAAATGCCGACCAGCTATTTGAGACGCACGGTGACCTGAGGCGGGTGTGGCTGCTCCCACACCTGGGACCCAATGCTGAGGAGGAATGGTCCTATTTCAATCTATCTCAATGGGATGCCATGGTAACGAAGGAAGGCTTGTGAACAGGTTCGAGTTTCCTTTTAACACAGGGAGCACTAATTCCCCAGTACAAGAGCATTCATGGATAACATGTTTCGAGAACTCTCAGGCCCTCGTGTAAACCGCACACGGAACACAACAGACAGCACGCTGTTGACCCTGAATAGACTGTTCAGGGTTATAATCCCAGTTAGACACAGCGCTGTGCTCCCCGATCGGGGTGTTGTGGTGTGAGAGCACACAACAGACGGGCAGATCCTGTCCACGCCTCGTCTTCCCCAGGCTGCCGCGCAGGACGGAAGCCAGCCACTCCCTTGCCTTCTTCAAAGACTGAGAGCTGCTCACAGCAGGGAGGCCACGGCATGAGAGGCACAGGGCCCGCCACAGCAGGTCGGGACATGTGTCCTGGCTGGTCCTCTCTGGCTTCTGTGAACTCACAGTTCCTCAAACTGCAGGGCCAACCCTCACCCCCTTCGGACACACTGTTCTCTCTGCATGAACTCTCTTCTCCCTGCCCAGCGTCCAACTCTCTCTTCTACCCAGGCTAAGCCATGATGCCCATGCATCAAGTCATGTTGCCGTCTGCGGAGTCCCTTCTTGTATAACCCTAAGCCTCAGAAGTAGGGAGATGATACCAGAGCTATCTTACAGGAGAGTGACATGCTTCTACCCTCCACCTACAGTCTTCCCAGCCATAACACCATTACAGTTTCCTGCCATTTCTGTTTACCCAACTGCCTTGAAAAGGGGGCCGTGACTGTCCTGCTCACAGGTGCATCCCCAGTCTCTGTGGATCCTAGCACGGTGCCCAGCTTCCGATAGGTGTTTCCTACACAGTGATGCCTAGGGGAGGAAGGAGGCCCTTCCTCAAAGACATGGCATGGCGCTCCACACCCACTTCTTAGCTTTAGGAATTATTAAGATACTCCGTTTCTAAAGTTACCAGCAAAATTCTCAACTCTGATCACTGGGCTGAAACACCCAGGCAGGTGCAAGAAGCAAAGGGCTCAGGTGTCTGTCCACTACGTAAGAACACAGGAAAGAGTGTCCAGTGTCTGCCCACGACCTAAGAACACAGGAAAGAGTGTCTAGCTTGCAGACAATTAGCTTGAGTTACAGAATGGGCTTCAGTTGAACGTCATTGATTCCATATGAAATCACTGATCAGGCACTCACTGTGGGTCTGCTGGCACGGCAGTCCTCCCTGAAGACACAGAGAGGAGAGTCCTGGGCTTCATGGAGCTCTACATGGGGATCCTGCAGGAGAAGCCTGCTACTCAGAGTCCTAAACCAATGCGATGAGTGTGATGAACGTGCAAGCCAGACTCTCTGGTGCTGTGTGCCTGGGGATGCAGGAGGTCAGCGACAGGAGCTGTGGGCAGATCATGTCTGTAGGCTGGGTGTGCGGGGGTGGGGGGGCTGCTGCTCTAGGCAGTGGAAGAACTTGTAGAAAGACAGAGATGAGACACGAGACAGAGCATGGCACACGGAAGGAGATGGAGTGGTCTGTCCCAACAGAAGCCGGGGCTACCCACAGAAAGGACTGACAAGACAGACAAGAGCCAGACCAGAGAGCCCTGTATGCCATGCTAACGGAAGATGCGTGTTCATTCTGAAACTCATGACAATCCGCGGGAAGAAATCATCAAAAGCAGGATGTCATCAGATCTATAGAAATACCGCTTTGGTGGTAGCTTTTTTTTATTTGAATGGAACTTGCCTGGAGGCCCATAAGATGCCAGAGAATTCTTATTTGCAGATTCAGATATTTCGTGAGCACCCTGCCATCATTCCGAGCACCGTGTGATGAGGGCTCTTCGGAGATGAACGTGATGTGGACCCTGCCTTTCAGAGACACGTTGTCCAGCAGGAAAAGTACAACACGTTCAGAGTTGAAATAACCATCCATTTATGTTCCAGATGAGTTAGAAGAGCTTTATAACTGAGATGATTGCCTTTAACAAGTTTTCATAGCAGAGAAATACTAAAAGACTACCACAGTCCCAAACTTTATGCGAAGCTAAAGTAGGAAAAGATTTTGTAATTTTGAGATGTGGTTCTGAGTTATTAGTCACCAACAAGTAAATCTGGATCTGACATAATTCTAAGGGACAAACTCGTGCTCCTCCAAATGCATAAGGACATTAAGAACTGTGAGCCCCTGAACCAAACCACCCTGGACCCTGTCACAGTGGCTGCTCGGTCACATGCCTGAGTGCACAATAGGGCATCACAGAAATCCCAACCCAGATACACTTTCTCACGCTGATTAGAATTTTGTCTTTAAAATAAAATTCCGTTTTTCACACAAGCCTGACTCACCCGTAGACGAGCAGATTCTTCTCAACTCTAAAGCACTCGCTCCGTGCGTAGCCCTGCGACCTGTCCTGAGGCCGCCGCGGCTTTGTGCAAGGCTTCTCTTCGGAATCACTTTCCAAGTCTGAGAATTCCATCAGCTCGTCTTCTTTCACTGCACTGTACAGCCTGGTTTGCTTCCTCACTCTCGGAGTGTCAATAACCAGGTTGTTCTAGAACAGACAGCAGATACATTTGAAACTTCTTAAAAAAAAAAAAAATCCCTTGGGTTACAATAGGTAGAGTTTGAATGGGACCTCTCACTCACCCTCCCATTTAAGGCATCAATATCCAATTCAGCCTTCTTAGCCCACTTTTGCCAGAAATTTGGATCATCCAAGGAAATATCTGTCCTATTTCCAGATGCAACAAAACTGGCCTAAAGGGGAAAAAATATGCATTACTTTGAGATGCTCTTCTCAGAGGCAAAATGCAAAGCAGCTTTCATTTACTCATTCAGCCAAGCACGTATGCATTCCTGCACTGTGTGCCAGATGCTACAGTCGGTGGGCTGGGATGGAAGACCGTCCCCCAGGCAGCTCTCCGTCCAGGGGTTTAAACAGATCAGGAAGCAAAAGATGACAGTGCAGTGTAATCAACAATGGTGATAATGGTACATACAGGTACAGCTGATCTACAGAGGAGGGATCTGGTCAGGTTCACGAGGGCGTGCAGGAAGGGCATTGCTGGGAAAAGGCTCCTCAGAATATAATGTCTGGCCCTGACTGTTAAAAACTCTGAGAACAGGAAAGTATGTGGACATGCTCACAACAGAGCCTGTGCGAAGGCTCGGAAGAGAAGAGAGGCAACTGTGCCATGTGACTGGTGATAAGCACGGTCAGGGGAGAGTAGCTAAAGGTCAGGCTGGTGAGGCAGGCAGAAACCAGGTCACGCAGGGCCCTGCACGTCCTGTTAATGGGGTCGGAACTCTATCCTGAGGTAGCCACGAACTCTTTCAAAATAGAAATAATCTCAGGATGGACACAGTCCTATCCAAAGCCATCTGTTAGAGAAATCATACTGGTGTCCCAGGACACGGGAGGGTAGAACAGGACACTGCAGTGTTTAGAGAGGAAGCAGCGAAGACTGAAAATGGCTCCAGCAGAAGTTGAGAAAAGCAGACAGTCTAGAAATATATTCTTTAAAAAGTAAAGTGGAAGGAGTTAGAATCGAGGTGGATGTGAAGCACGGAGGAGGAGGAAGAGGAGGAAGCCAAGAAAAGCCTCAGCAGCCAAGCTGGGCATCTGAATGGCAGTAGTCAGGTGAACTCCAGGGCTCGAGCGTGTGCGCGCACATGGAGGGCAGGGGGACAGGGATGACGAATGTGGCTGTGCACACGCTGAATGTGAAGTGCCTCTAAGGACAGAGAACAGAACCTGGAAAGAGGCTAAAAGACGTGAGAGAGAAGGTGCTGGGGCACAGAGCCCAGAGGAGGGAGCCTCCGGAGACTGAGGAGCGGCGGACAACCAGATGTCCACAAGCAAAGGGAAGGAGATGGACCCCATCTCACAGCACATACAAAAATTCATTCAGAATGATCACAGACCTAAATTTAAGAGTGAAAAATTATAAAACCCATAGAAGATAACATGAGCAAATCTCCATAACCTTAGGTTAGATGACAATGTTGGACAACATATCAAAAGCATGAACAATAAAAGGAAAAAAAATGGGTAAACTGGACTTCACTGAAATTTTTTTTAAGATTTTATTTATTTGAGAGAGAGAGAGAGAGAGAGAGCGCACACGCAAACAAGCAGGGGGCGCAGCAGGCAGAGGCAGAGGGAGAAGCAGACACCCCGCTAAGAAGAAGCCCCATGCAGGACTTAATCTCAGGACCCTGAGATGGTGACCCGAGCCAAAGGGAGACTCTTGACTGACTGAGCCAGGCAGGCACCCAGGGCTTCACTGAAATTAAACACCGTTGAGAAAAGACTAGGAGAGGGTTCCTGGGTGGCTCAGTGGGTTAAACCCTCTGCCTTCAGCTCAGGTCATGATCTCAGGGTCCTGGGATCGAGTCCTGCATCGGGCTCTCTGCTCAGCAGGGAGCCTGCTTCCTCCTCTCTCTCTCTCTCTCTGCCTGCCTCTCTGCCTACTTGTAAAATAAAAAAAATTTAAAAAGAAAAAAGAAAAGACTAGGAGAAAACACTTGCAAATTATTTTATCTAAAGAGAAACTTTTATCCAGAATATATAAAGAATTCTTAATACTCAATAATAAAAGCCAAGTAACTCAAAAGATGAACAAAAGATGTGAAGAGACATTTTCCCCAAAATGATATACTTATTGGCCAATAAGCACATGAAAAGATGCTCAACAGCATCCGAAAATATAGATCAAACCAGAGTGGGACACTTCTTCACATTCCCAAATATGGCTATAATAATCAAAAAGTCAATCAAAAGTCAATCAAAAAGAAAATAAAAAGTATTGGTGAGGATATAGAGAAACCAGAGCCCTTTACACTGCTGGTGTAAAGAGAAAACGGTACAGTCACTAGAGCACAGTCTGTCAGTTCCTCGAAGGGTTAAACATGGAGCGAATATATGACCCAGTAATTCTATTTATGGTCTATACGTAAGAGAAATGAAAACATACGTCCACATAAAAACCAGTCCATAAATGTCTGTAACATTCATAATAACCCCAAAGTGGAGACAGCCCAAATTTCATTGTCAACTAGTGAATGGATACACAACGCCAATGCCCACTTCCAACTGGTAGAAGAGGTACCCTATGCAATAGGAACGATGTTCAGCGAAAAAGAGGAAGGAATTATTGACACATGCTGGGACACGGGTGAGTCTCAAAGCCACTACGCTAAAGTGCAGGGAGCCAGAAACAAAAGACCACGTGTTGTGGGATTCCATTTTAGGAAATGTCCAGAGTAGGCAAATCTATAGAGATGGAAAGCAGATTAGAGGCTGCCAAGGACTTGGGGGGAGGAGGGGCGCGGGAGGGGAAGACGGAGAGGCTGACTGCTAATGGGCAAGAGGTTCTGGGGTGATGGAAATGCTCTGAACTTAGATGTGGTGATGGGGGCACAAGTCTGCAAATATATGGTGAAGACACTGATTTGTACACTTGAAACTGGTGAATTGTATGGCAAGTAAGTAACATTTCAATAAAGCTGTTAAAAATCAAGGTATAAAGAGGGCCTGGGTGTGGATGGGTGGAACCACGTGCAAGGAAAGCCTCAGAAGGCACTCCCAATCAAGCAGTGGGAAAGGAGGCTGGGTGGTGACCTTCACCAGGGCTGGTCTGACAGAGGGGTCGGGGGAGGGGGGGGCAAGCTGAAAGCCAAAAAAACAAGCAGAAAGCGAGGCAGTGGGGATAGCTCGTACAAACAACACTCGTGTGGATTTTAGCTACGAAAGAAGGGTTATGGAGTTGAAGCTGGAGGGCAAAACAGATGAGAGGCTTTTTTTACGAAGATAGGAATGACTCAACTGTTCTTACAGGCTCCGCCAGGAATCAGGGTCTCAGGAAGCAAGATGATGTCAGAGCAGGAGCTCCAGAGTGCACAGGGTGGGGCCGAGGACACAGGAAGCAGACATGAGGCCAAGGTGAGGGGACTACCAAGGCCAAACACAGAGAAGGGAACCCAAAAGCCCACAGAGCATCTTCTATGCATTAGGGCTCCACAGGGGCGGTCCTGGGTCCTTTCCTAATTCTCAGTTATAAAGCCAATGTCATGTATGCACCTTGCGGGCACTTTATAAGGTCCTGCTTTAAGCAAACTCTAGTACATTTCTATAGAAAACCTGCCTCTTCAGGCCAATTCACACCTTAGCAAATGTGGAACCTTTCCCCTCGGACTCAATGGTGATGGTGTGGGTGCGGCGCAGGAGGATCTGATCAATATCTTCTTCGCAGAACTTAGACCCTTCATCTTCCTCATCCATGAGGGCACCGTAGGCCCCCTTTCGGAGCAGATCCTCTATCTCTTTCTTGGAAAGTTGCTGTACCTGTTTTAGTGAGATATTTAAAGTCATTTAGAATGGAAAAATGTTTGTAGACAAAACAAATGCCTCATTGTACTCAAGGAGGAATTTGTTTTTGGAAGACTTGTTTCTTTAAGAGAGAGAGAGCGTGCGAGGGGAAGACCACGAGCGGGGAGGGAGAAGGAGGACGCAGACTGAGGCCTGATGTGGGGCTGGATCCTGAGACCCTGAGATCACGACTGCAGCCACAGGCAGAGCCACCCCGGCACCCCTCAAGGAGGATAAACTGGACTCATAAAAAGGACAACGTGGCAGGGACGCCTGGGTGACTCACTCCTTAAGTGTCTGCCTTCCTCTCAGGTTATGATCCCAGGGTCCTGGGACCCAGCCCCACATCAGGCTCCCTGCTCACTGGGGAGCCTGCTTCTCCCTCTGCCATACCCCCTGCTTGTGTTCCCGCTCTCACTCTGTCTCTCTCTGTCAAATAAAGAAATAAAATCTTAAAAAAAAAAAAAAAAAAAAAGAGACACTGTGACAAAACAGGCTGAGAAAAGTGAGGCCGGAAAGTGATTTGCTGCTGGATCACTTCTTCCATTAGCTAAGCCAGGCTAAGGAGAGCCCGAAGAGCGGCAGGGCCCAGGCCAGCGCGTTACCCCGTTGGCGGCGCTCTCTCTCCCACTCATGGACTGCAGCACAGCTTTATCCAGGCCGAGCTTCAGACTCGCCTTGTCGAACATTTCCCTCTCGTAAGAATTCCTTGTAATCAGCCTGTAGATTTTCACAGATTTGCTCTGTCCTATCCTATGACATCTAGCCTGAGCCTGGAAGAAAAAGAAAACGAATGGCTACCGAAGAAAGAAAAGACTCACATGCCCGTTCCCAGGGCCCCCGTTCCCACACGCAGAGGCGCAGTCCAGAAGGCTCACACACGAAGAAACCACTCGGGCATTATCAAGGCAGTGACTACTAGTCGGTTCATTCGCCCGATCGTGGGACACCATCTGAGTGGTGGTGACCATCCAACTTTACTGGTTTGACTAGGGAGTTTTCATCATAGTGGAATGACTTTGGGGAAAAAAAAAAAGGCATCCAGGGATGATTGTGTTGTGTGTTTACCTGGAGATCATTCTGGGGATTCCAGTCGGAATCGAAGATGATGCAGGTATCAGCAGCAGTAAGATTAATGCCTAAGCCTCCTGCCCTTGTGCACAGGAGGAAAACGAACCGATCAGAGTCAGGTTTGGAGAACCGGTCGATAGCTGCTTGGCGGAGATTTCCTCTCACTCTGCCGTCGATCCTCTCATACGGGTACCTAGAGAACGCCAGGATTAGCAAGGAGGCCGGGCGCGTGACTAGGGCACGCTTGTTTCTTTCCATAAAGCGAGTATTACAACGTAGGATATGCATTACCGAGAAATCACCTCAGAGCAGACAGGTTTTACGGTAGTGTGGCATATAACTGGTGGAATGCTCAAAAATTAAATTCTATTTTACTTCCTCGCTCGCAAAATAACAAGCGTAAAAACATCTGACATCTCTAGCAGTCAAATAACAAGAATTCTGCTTTTCGGTGAGACCCATTCTCCCCTAGCCAAAAGAAAGAAGTGGGAAACGAAATGGCCGTGCAAAGTATGCAGAGTCCTACTGTCGTCACCGCACGCAGGGACCGGGCCCTGTACACCGACGGTCTTTAGAGAGGGGTATGACACATCTCCCCCACTCCTTCCCCTTTGTTACGAATGTCACTTCGAGGTGAGCCACTTGGAGCCCCATGAAAGGTCATTTTTTATTTCCTTTTTATTCTTATGGCACAGTGGCCTCACCGTCTCTGAATGAGGTAGTCCTCCAGGATGTCCAAGCAGCGCACCATCTGGGAAAAGATGAGCACCCTGTGGCCGCCAGCCTTCAGCTTTGGCAGCAGCTTGTCAATCAGCACCAGCTTGCCAGCAGCCTGGATCATCGCCTGGAGCTGAAAGTCTGGAGAGTCGGGATTGTGTGTTTCTTTAAACTCTTCCAAAATTTTCTCTTCAGCACCTGCAGAGATTGGACAGCATAACGTGAATACTGTAAAAGGTTTTTATTACTAAAAACAATGAACTTGCTTTCAAAACCCACTGCTAACTACAGGAACCAGAATGCCACACTCGTGCTTATGAACACGAATCCGGCCGCTTACTAAAAGTCAGGTCTAACACAAAACCACGGAAGTATAAAAGGGATCAAAGTTTTAAGCACAACACATTTAAACATTTGGGGGGGGAACCCACATTTTCCAACAAACAAATGTTTGCTGTCTGTAGAAACTGAATTTCAACAACAGACTGTCAAGCCAGAAGTGGCAGAAACAAGCCAAGGGCCAGATACCTACAGAAAATTTGGAACTAAATCGCTAAAGAAATGAAGAACTGTTTACTAGCTGAATATAAACACAAACAACAAAATCTGTTCTGAAGCTAAGAAACAGGGGAATCGGGTTCTAATAATGACGGTGTCGGGGAAGTAGTTTTTGTATATAATCCCATGTAAATACAGCCCAAAGGAGGGCAACAAAAGGAAATTCCTTTCTCAGGATAATTCTTAGGGATTTTGGGGGGGGGGTGGCGGGAGTTCTGAACACACATCTTCTGTTGCAATCTCTAAACCCTCACTCCACATTCATTCTCATCTGGCAGTTTCATGAGGTACAAAAACTCTATCTTGAAGTAGCCAGAGCTTTTCAAGCGTTTCAAAAACAAGAGCAGGAAACGACCTTGTCTCACATAAGGCTTCTATGCTTAGCCTTCTTTCTCCTAGTCTCCTGCAGAACTCCCCTTGAGGCAGAGACGCCTCAAGAGAATGACATCTCCGGGGAAGAAGCGCTTATGCCCCCCCCCCGCCCCCATCCCCCAAACACACCCAGGCTAAGCTCCCTTCAACTGCTTAGCTGCTGAGCTTACAACATGGGGGTACCCTGGTCTGGGGAGTTAATCAGGCCAGGGCTGCTGTGCTCAGCGCCTCTCCAGAAAGGTTGGGGGGGGCGGTGTGTGTCACCTATTCTTTAGGAAAAACAAACAAATCCACCTAATGCGACTGGTTCCCAGCCTTCGACTGTGCCAGAGGGTCAACTACTCTTCTTACCACCAGTCTGAAACATGTGTGAACTAACACCACATGAGAGGAGTACGCGGAAGTCTCGGACGGGGCTTACAGGCTAGGTGAGTGAGACCACACAGCCTGTAGGACGGAACTGCCACCAGCAGCAGCCGAAGGAAGAAAGGCGCCGTCCTATTTCCACTCAAACGGCACCTGTGCAAATTCAGTTACGGCAGGACCGTATGCGGAAATACAGCTTGTTAATTATTAATCAACAAAGACTCTCACTGAGAACAGATTAAAGTCACTTAATGCCCTTACCCAGGCACTGAGGCCTCTGCAAAGCACACCGTTCCTTGGGAGGAAGGCGGCCCGGCCGAGAAGGCCAGCGGGGTCGGCATCGCTAGCGCCTCACGCCCTCCTCCACAGGAGTAAGAGGCTAACACTCAAGACCCTTCTCCAAGTGGGGAGAAGAGGGGACGGGTTTTAATGAGGAAAAGGTAAATACAAAATGCTGTGGAAGAGCATTAACAGGAAAGTTCTTGAATAAAGAATATTCTTGAATAAAGCTGAATCATATTTTTCAAAACATGAAATGTAGAAATCTAGGTTCTGGATTCAGGACAAGGCGGCCCTCAGGAGACAGGGAAATAGGTTTAAGTCTATATATTACGTTAAAAGTTTGTTCATGTGCGATACAGTGTAAGCGCTTTACAACTCAGAAATAGATTTTACTCCTGGTATTTGGGCAGTTATTTTTTGTCTATGTGAAAATTCTAACTCAGAATCAGTATATTAGTTTAAAACAAGCTAAGGGTCAATGAAGTCTTCAAAAGTGAAATAATCATTTTTACAAGATAAATATCAGACATTAGAATATTTGAGTAAAAAACTGAAAATACAAATAATTTCTCAAATTAGCAGAGAAATATTTTTCATTTTAAATTTACTCAGAGATAAGAAAAATAACTTCCTTGCTTTTTGACTGCTACTAATAATTTCTCATCTTATAAAGAACAGTCAAAATTAAAATACATTTGTTCTTACCTGATAAAAGCTACTGCTGAATTACTCAATCCAGCTCTTTGCTATGAATTTGAGGTTCTTAAAGCAGCAGCCAGTTTTAAAGATATCAGCAAACGGATTTCCTATAGGATTCTTCTAGCACTATACTCATTATAGTCAAATTAAAGGAAAGAAGGTCGGGGAAGGTACTGAAGGAAAGCAATTTCTACCTTTCAATGTCACAGCCAAAGTGCCCAAGTTTACCAATTATTTACCTTGATGTTAGATTTATAAATATCAGTCTGCAAATTAACCAGAAATACGTTATGACAAGCCAAAATACTTTGTTCACACTGTCCTAAATTATTGTTCATGCTATATTTCAAAATGTGTGTGTGGGGGGGTTATCAAAGACATCTTGAAACCAGTGTGGAAGTCTTCTCACTAAACAGATGGTCATGGTGAGGACAGGAACTGCAATGTTTGCTAGGTTTCATGAGAAGTTATTATCTTGCCAATGTCATCCAGCCACAAACAAGGCATTATTGTCTTTTGAAGATTACCAGGAAAACAGATACAGTTTTCTATCTGAAATTCATTCCATCATGCAAGCTTTGGCTGGTTTTCTTTCTGCCTGCTCTTCTCTGTAACTCCTCCGGCCCCCAGCAATGACAACAAATGACCCTTAGGGGACCTTGACCAAGTTTCCGACATCACTTGCACTCCCACACAGGAAACTTAAAACTGGATGTTCCATGCTACTGAAGTAAAGCAGCAGCTACAGACACTTACAAGTGCTCACAGAGCACCCCAAACACTGTGCTAAGCACTTAAGACATTAACCCACATTTAAAATATTACTCAGTTTGTGTTCTACTGTCATTTCTAATTTTCTTCCTTCTGCTTTGCTTACATTACCACAGGTTACCAACTTGCACATACAGTTGCTTCCACTTTCCACAGTTACAGAAGTGTGTTGTGCTTTCTTGAAATGAACCTGAGCTTGACTGGGGCCGCCTGACCCTGCCACCACCCGTACAAATTTCAACGTAAACTGCCACACTGAAAATGCCCTTGAACTGGCTCGATACACGTGTGGAGGGCCAGCAGCACATTGGTATATGTTCTACTCCAGACTGTGGATGAAAATGGGCGATAGGGCCATGGAGCAACCTCGGTGAACCCCAACATCCAGGTTAAGTTATCTGGGCAGTTGTAATGCCTAATGTGGGGGGCAGGGTGCACATGTATTTTTAAATTACAACTTCTCAACTAAGGGCATATTTTGGGCTTCACAGACACTTCATCACCTAGAGAGGCAGAAACGCTGACCCCAAGGTCTGATCAATTAGGACAATGGCCACAGACCCAAGTCTCCCAAGTCCTAAAAGACTCCAGGTAAACCAAGAAGTGTAGCAGATGACCCTGCAGAGCAATCAGCCAAGGAAGAGACCCACCAGCTGTGCTGGGGAGGGGGCAGCGCGAGGGGGACCGGACGCACGACTCCTCCCTCGACACGTTCGGTGCGGGTGACTAGCATGTAAGCAGACAAGGCAGACGTGACGGAACTGACGGCCACCCAAGGTCAACCCTCCCGCACGCATCCTGCAGCGGCATTTCAGCTCCTCTGCGGCGGCTCTCGCTTCCCCCTTGGAGGCTACTCTTCCTCATTTTCTTTTTAGCAAATATTAAATGCAAGCGTGTGTGTGTATCACATAAGCACAGACGTTGTACTAGCACCACCGGTCACCCCAGGCACCAACCCCAGCTCCCGAGCTCAGGCACAGGCTGGGTGACGCTCCCTGTAATGGCCTCACGGGCTCCTAAACACGTGGTGCCCGGCAGGACCGCTGCTGGCGGCAGCAAGCACGGAATCACCACGCGCAGAACTCTCTTCGGAAGACAGAGCTAAGAGCACAACGTCGTAGCAGGGAATCCATCAATGTCACACCACGGCAGTGACCAAAGAGGCAGCGCTGAGGTGGTCTTGAAGGGGTGGACCACTCTGTCATCTCGCAATAGGAACTTGTGGGGCTGAGGTGGCTGACAGGTGTGTCCCCCAGGAACAGGGGGTCAAAGATCAGGAACTCTAAATTAGCTGCCCTTGAACTTCATGGATTGTGAACCGATCTTTGTTCCTACTCCCCTCCAAAGGAACCTAACTGCACACAAACACTGCAACGTGGCGGGCCGTCCCCCTTCTTTAACTTGTATGAGCTCTGGCCACGACAGCAGGCAGCAAGAGCCTCGAGCAGGTCTTTCTGCTTGTATGTCTTTCCCTACTCCCTCCCATCTGTTTTATACGATGCTGCCAGATCAAGCATCCTGAATCATTTCTCAGCTCAAACACTAGCCACGGTTCTCCACGGCCTGCAGACAAAAGCCAAAATCCCACGGCCCGGCCTTTGCGGCTTTCCACAGCAGCATCTCAGTATGTGCCTGACGTTCACTGCCCCACTGTTTCTGACACGGGCTTTACATTTTGGGCAAGTTCCCCTTTGTTTTCCTGTCTCTTTGTCTTTGCTCATATTATTACATCAGCCTCAATGCCTTTCTTTTTCTGACCCTGACTGGCAAACTCCTTCCCACCCCCATAGGACTGTCTCCATGCCACTGCTTTCCCTGTGGCTTCTCTCATCTCCATTGCTGACAAGCCTGAAGCCTCCTGTATCCTCCAGAGTGTCCCACACATCCCAGGCATGCAATATTTACCCCCTTAATGATTTTGGGAAGTATACAATTTTTACCCAAATCAGTTACATGACACTGTCAATTCAGTTAAGAAAACAGGAAGACCATAACGTATCCATCAGTAACAGAAACAAACTGTTAGCAAAGTTTTAAAATGATCTCTCCTTCCTAGGGAATAGGTCCTAGAGGTCTCTAGACCGAAATTCCCTCCTGCCAAAGCCTCCAGACAGCTGACAGCTGCCTTCTCACACCAGTTCCTCTTCAACTTCTCTGATTTACACACACACACACACACACACACACACACACACACACAGCAAGAAAGTCTCAGCTGAGGCCAATCTCTCTTTAACTGTTAGCACTTCTGATGATTTTTAGGCATTAGTACCAATACCTCCTTCTGAGGGGCAAGATGGAGGCAGAGAAGTTGGAGAACAGTGTGCTGAGGCCCCGTGGCAGAGCTCAGCAGGGGCAATGGTCCCTCACTTGCAGCCTCCCCAGAAGGAGGCGTCAGGAAGAACAGGAAGTTGGTGAAACCCGTGCTGAGGCGACAGGATCCAGTAATGACCACAATGTATCAAATCCTCTGTCGGGAGGGAGAAGAGGATTTCTGGAGTCACCCAAATGTGTCTACTGGTGCCGCGGCTTACCGTTAATAAGGTATGGATGATTGCAGCACTTCCGTAGCTCCATCATAGTGTTTAAAAGGTTAGGGACGTTAGCTTGACCACCACCTTTGGAGAGAAACGTGAAATTCTTCTCAAGGATGGCTCGGTAATATTTCTTCTGAATGTTTGTTAGCTCAACTTCAATTATAGTTTCTTCTTTGGGGGCCAAGTTCTTTTCCACATCCTCCTTGAGACGTCGCAACATCATTGGCTTTAGAATAGCCTGGAGTTTTTGCACCTAAAAAAGGACCTTAGGTCAATGCTGGTTTTGTGATTCGCTTGCATATTCTAACATGAAAAATCAGAATTATCTTATTCACTTAGCATTGGTTTTTATTTGTCAAAGCCCAGTAAGGGCATGAAGGCATTAATCTCCCAGCTTTCATGACAGAAGTGCATGAAGGTTGAATGAGGCCATGTTAGATGGCCTATTTCAGCTGCCCGGGGGCCTGAACAGCCAGAAGGCCTGACAAGCACACGGTAGAAAAGAACCCAACTGATTCACGGAGATTTCCCTTCTGTTTGTCTTAAGCCACAGGGATGATGAGGAAGAGGGAAGAGGTGACCTCATGGGACATGGGAGTGCTAGGCTTCAGGTTCCTCCCAGTCTGGAAAGAGCTAACAGAATGAGTAGGCCAGGAGTTCCCTACTCCTTGCATAAATAAGGCAAGCAGAGATGTCGCTCTCTGATTCCCGTTTCTATTGACTGTCAATAGGATATACAGCAGATAAGATCATTTTTATCTTAAGAAAGCAAAAACCAAAACAAAACAGATTTCACTCTGAGCTAAAGTAGGAGGCTTCAGACAGTAAACTGTGGAGGGGCGGACATAAAGACCAAGACCACAAGCATACTGCAAGCATATCTATTTCAAAACCAGTATAATAATAAATATTCCCATAACTCTTAGGATGTATAAAATAACTACCTGCTCTTCATACACAAACTTCATTTATTTCTCACAGAAATCTTTTGAAGTAGTTTAAATGAAAGTATATAGACAAGTAAAGTAAGCACTGTGGCCAAGCATACATAGCTAAAAAATAAAGTTAGAATCCCAAAACTCTAGGAGGCTGATAACTACAAGTTCCCATGCCTTCTGACACAGCGCTCAGAAGTACACACAGCAGGGGTGCCTGGGTGGCTCAGTCAGTTAAGCCTCTGCCTTCAGCTCAGGTCATGATCTCAGGGTCCTGGGATCGAGCCCTGCGTCAGACCCCCCGCTTAGCAGTGAGCCTGCTTCTCCCCAAATAACTAAAATCTTAAAGAAAAAAAAAAGTACACAAAGCAAAATCATCGACCTGAATAGCACGGCAGTCTCTGAAAATTGAACATGAACAGGTAAGTAACCTCTTCCAACAAATTCCAATTGCCCTTCCTGAGGGCAAAGAGACAAACAAGAAAAGCTCCATAATGAAGACTTGGAATGTTCAAGGAAAGGAGATACAGAGCTCACTAGACTTGACTTTTCCTAAGAAGCTAAACAGCAATGCTTTGCCATTTCATGGGTTAATCTTCAGTTACATGACTAAAGTACAAAGTAGACGTGATGAGTACCTGTTCTTCTGTTTTCAGATCACCAAATTCTTGCATAAAGGTGGTTTCTGAAGGGAAGCGACTCGGTTCCAAGAAATGCAGCAAGCTGAAGAGCTCTTCCACAGTGTTCTGGAGCGGCGTCCCCGTCAGTAGCACTTTGTGTTCCTGCAGGTGCGCAAGGAAGGCAACTGAACAGAAAGTTTCCTGAAATGAAAGCCTCTCTCCTGGGGCGCCTGGGACGATCAGTTGGTCAAGTGCCCAACTCCTGATTTTGGCTTGGATCGTGATCTCGGGAATGTGGGTTCAGGACCCGGACGGACTCCGTGCTTAGAGAGGACTCTGCTTGAGAGTCTCGCCCTCTCCCTTCTCTCTCTGCCCTGATTGTGCACATGCTCTCTCTCTCTCAAATGAATGAAACATTTAAAAATAAATAAATAAAACCAAAACCTCTCTCCATTTTCCCACATCTCACGAATGCTCGCTCAGCATCCACCATTCGTAAAGGTAGAGGGCACAAAGGCAGAGACACAAGAAAATCACGGACCCTGCTTCAGACGGATGCACGGCGTGGGCCCTCTAGAACGCGGCAGACCCCATAAACACGCCACACCATTTCATTTCTTCCTGGGGTTATTAGGTCAACATTTTAGTGCCATGGCTTTGCAAGTCTCCTGGGTCCCCAATGCTTTTCTCTCCACCAAAGTTTTTTTCCTAAAGTCCCTAGACTCCGAGAAAGTTCACGTGCTTCTTTCTGTTCTCTCCATCAACAGCGCTCTCTTCTCCCCATCTGCTTCCTGCATGACTCACTTTGGAGACAAAAGAAGTTCTTCTACATGCAACAGCATATGAAAAACTATTTTGTTCTGCAAAAATTTCAAACTAGCGAAGAGGTCAGCTTGGTTTTAAATACCACAATCACTTTTTTTTTTAAAGCAGATGCTATTTCTAACTTTGTTTCTTTGAACCAAGTTAGGTTATTTCTTTAAGATAATTCTTCCTGTTTACGAGCTCTTGCTCCAGCTTTCCTTATGCATCTGTATCCTCGTCTTTGTATTTTTTTCTAATCCAACAACAGAGGAGCTATTTCTCAGTGACCAGTTTTAACAATGGTGTTTATTAATCTTAAGGATCTTATTATTTAGTATTTTGTTTGGCCACTTGATACATAGTACAGCAAATAAAACTACTTCAGGAAGTGACCCTACCTTCTAGTAGTTTCAAATTATTTGGACTTAACGTGCCACCTGACAAGACCTGGTTGCCGAGAATATATGCTCAGTAAATACGAGATAAGTGATGTAAGAAGGGTAAGAACGCACTCATTTTTGTAATATCCACCATGTCTTATATGTCAAGGAAGTTCTCTGAAAGTAAGGTAAAGCAGTTCAGTTTGCTTTTCTTTCTCCTCTTCTCCCTTTTGAATAAAGATGTCTCTCAGAAAGATACACAGACCAATGTCATCTTCAGACTCACTAAATTCATAAAGAGTAAGCAGTCTGCAAATCAGTTCAAGATTTTCTAATATAGGGGTGCGTGGATGGCTCAGTCAGTTAAGTGTCCAACTCTAGATTTCAGCTCAGGTCATGATCTCAGGGTTGTGAGATCCAGGCCTGCATCGGGCTCCATGCTGGCTGTGGAGTCTGCTTAAGATTCTTCCTCTCCCTCTTCCTCTGCACCCCCCCCCCCCCCCAAAAAAAAAAAAAAAAAAAAAAAAAAGATGATATTCTAATATATAACCATACTTGTGGGTAACATGGGCCATAGTCTCTGACATACTTAGGTTCTAAATTACCTTATCGAAGAATTTTTTTAAACTGTCACAGACTCATGAAAGAGCTATATTGATACTAAAGATTATCTCCCAATTTTCTCTTACCCCTTATGACTGAATTAAATCCTTAACCTCTAAACAAATACTTCAGAAAAAAACCTTTTTAAATTACTCATTTCAAAATAAGTGTATCTGAAAAAAGGAAAGGGGTTCTTTTTTTTTTTTAAGTTGAACAGGGGGCTTAAAGTCACAATTCCGAGATTAAGACCTGAGCAGAGATCAAGAGCTGGCCACAACCAACTGAGCCGCCCAGGCGCCCTGAGAGGGACTCCTTTTTTTATGCTGCTTTCCCTCAAGGGCTGTTGAAAGCCAGTTATCCCAAACGATTACACACAAGACATTTTTATAAGGTTACATATGAGTAGTGGAATAAAACCAGGTTTCCGTTTGAAAGTGACTGTGGAATAACATGTGGGGAATACCCAGAGTGTCACGCAACATCATGTAAGAGACTCGGGCCAGCAAGCTTATCACCTCCAAGCTCAACTATGTCAGCAAATACGCTTTTGGTTTGAAAACATTACCATTCTTTTTAGCTCTGCTGGAGTGATGACCACTTAATTTCATTTCAGCAGACTCCTTAATCTGTATGAGACCTCCTGACAATGACGAGATGATAGAATCAATGAAGAACTCGTACCACCTCCAGAGAATCCCCTCCTTGTCACTGAGGGACAAGGAGATGGCTTTTCTTTCTGGAGCTCCTGTGGAGGATGGTAGAGACCATAATTGTCCCTCTACAGATCATCCTCACAAGCATTTCCTTTGTGATGGGAGAGCTGAAAACACTCACTGGCCCTGTCTTTCTGAGAATGCACTTAGGACATGACCCTCCTCAAACCCATCTTCATCCTCACAGAGTCCTGGTGCGGGAAACAGCAGTCCCCTCTGACCTCCTCTGTAGCTGGTAAACTTACTGGCTGTTATTCTTGCCGTGATTAATGCCAGGAAAGAAGAATAAGATATGGTCAGTGTATAAGTTCTCATGGTGTTTACTGTAAGTAAGGATTTAAAGGCCAACCAATGAGTTCTTCAGAACTAGACAAATACAACTGCATTCTAATTTGAAACAACCATACTGTGTTCCATCTTGAAAACATCTCCTCTAAGATAATGATTCTTGATCATCAGAAAAACTATTATTTTGTTCATCTGCTTATCATAGGTTCCCAGTGGGTGAGCCAAGAATCAGTTAGAGGTATGCAAGTCCTTGAGGCAGCCAGCAGGGCTGAGAGTCAGGATCCCAGGGCCGGTCACCTGCGGCCGTGGGCGGCATTCTCAGCTTGCCCCACGAGGACATACTGTCATGTACACACAGAACATTACCACTTTCCAGATGTGCCATTATGTGAAAAAAAAAAGGGAACACTGTGGTATGTAACAGAAAAATTATCTGGGTAAGAGATTGTATCCATTAATGAAGGGTTACTAATAAACAACAGAAAATCACTTTGCGTCTCCCAATGACCATCAGACTGTATGATGTTGAAGCATTTAACTCATCTGTATGCACCAATGGAGGATAGTTTGCAGTTAGAATCGACTCCCTGGGAGCACAGAAACTAATAATAGGAAACAACTTAGATAAGCTTAGGTAACTATTTAAGCCTTCAGAAAATAGTACTGTCTTTTCTGCGGACCGCTGTGAAGAAGGGTCCCTACTTGGGTAGACATACAGTATCTCACCAACGCTCACATTTGCCTGCAAGCGCAAGGCTCGGGTGCTGCCCACAGAGACCAAATACAGTCGCAGAGTTTCTCTTCTCCACATGCTCACCTGTCTTCAAGACCAGTCAGTGACTCTAAGTGCTCTCCTTTCTGTTGTGGACTGGTCACCAATATAAGCTGATTTGAGAAAGGTCTTAGGATGGGAAATCCCATCCTTAACAGAACAATTCAGTCAGACTTTTCCCCTTTAAATAAAACTAGATTTTGTTTTTAATTAAAAGAATCGCTGGCTAATGAATAAAAGAAATTGCTTCAAAGAATCAGCGGCAACAGAAAGCTTTTAAGTGTTCTTTTTGGTGGCACCCGTCTTCAGTAAAAAAATTCATAGCCACGAACGTATAGAATGTTCTTCCCATCTCAAACTCTCAATTAACAAGAGATCAAATTAATCTACAGATGTCAACATCAAAGAGATTTTAAAAATCTTTTGCACTTTTTAAAAACTCAGCAAAACATCCAAGACATACTGAATGACAGTAACATCGCTTTTAAAATGTACATTAAAAATGAAAACAAGTGATCAAAACCCACCTTGCAAACTACAGAGAACAAAGAAGTCTGAGGATGACTGAAGTCATTTCTGCCAGGAAACCAAACACACAGAAGCACGGGACAGAAAATCAATCAAATCCTACCACCTCTACATTATCCCATAACACTTGTACCGAAAACAATCTAGAAAAATCTTATCAGGAAAACCTGACCACCTCTTAGGAAGCAGGGAGAGGATGGGGTGAGTGTGGCATAAAACTCCAGATCAAATTCAAGGTCTTACAATGCCCCAAACTTTACACGTCTCTCTGAACTTGACCAATGCCAGGTATTAACCTGTGCAAAAAACTTGCACCTACAAGTCCTACTGGATCCAATGTGTCAAAACCACTGAGCCCTAGAATTTAACTTCACTATAACCACTGGGACAAAGCCTGGCCTACCAGTTTATGAAATGGCAATATTTATTAATAAAAGGCAAAAGCAAATATTTGAAACTCACTTCAGAGAAAGCATCCTGACTATCCCCTACTGTAACTGCGCAAAGTCACCAGCCAACAACGTAAGAATCAAGAATGGCAGCAACTTTTGAGTAACTAAAAGCTCAGGAGGACGTATCACCATATTGGACAGGCTTTGCAAACACCCTCCACAGGTATCAGTCACATTCAGAGCAGTGGGAACACTGAGTCAGTAACGATTCTATGCGGGTTCAATGGAGTCATCAAGACGATCACTGACCAAGTCCATCATCTTCAGCCCCTCCAGCAGCTTGCAGTTCCTATTCTTCAGCCTGTGGGCTTCATCAATGACTACACAGCGCCATGGAATATTCCGCAGCTCAGGACAATCCGTCAAAATCATCTCAAATGTAGTGATGATGGCATGAAACTTATAGGACCCCTTTATCACTCGACCCTATGAGAACAGTTCTAAATTATTATTTAGGATTAGAGATTACATTAACTTTAATTAATAAATAGCATAAAACAGATGTATTTATCTTTTGGGGACATCTTTATTTTACGTAACACCTGTATTTTGTTTTTCAGGTGTTTTGCAGGGGAGCTTTAAAAACTTTTTCCTTTATAAAGAAATCTGAACTTTGTTAGTAAAATTTCCTACCTAATTTCCCTACAGATCCTATGTAATAAAGTGCCACGAAGTGTGGTCATTCTAGTTACAGCCTACAGACCCCAAAGAGGTGAAAAGCCAGGGGATTAAGTACTAAGGTAGCTTTTAAAAACTTTACTACTGTTTTAAACCTTTTTTTTTTTTTCTTGTAACTTAATTTTGACTATTGAAGTGCTAAAATGAAAAAAAATTCACTTAGGGTAGAACTTTTAACTATCTCTCAAATGTAGAGATAAATACTAAAACAGATTTCAATATTTTTCTCCTTGAAGTATTTAACTGTAGATTTTTATACTTAAAGCAAACCTATAAAACAAAACTCTGTCCTATTTCCAGTAATATGACTTCTCCTTACCACCTACAGCTTAAAACTATGTTAGCAGATACTATTCTCCCTCGTCATTTACAATGCTTTACTGTTGGTATTCTAGAATAACTGTATATAGGCAATAAGAATACGTAAAAAATTGTACCAAGTGCTCCTAAGAGGGCAGAAGCTCTCCCCTTTGGGTGTATTTCACTCAACACTGCATGCCTAGTAATTTTTACTTCTAGTAATTGTTTAACAAAATATTCTTTCCACTTATATTTAGTAACACCATTTTTTGTTTAGCTCTTCTTAGGCTTGCAAAATAAAACCAATTAGCATATCAAAACATTAAGTGATAAATATTTCATTTATTCTGATTGGATAATCTGAACGACCAACGCTATAAAAATTAGCTATGCTTAAAAGATGTGAAAATATAACATAATTGGGTAAGAAATCTAGAGCGAATTTCTCAATTTTGTAAAATCTAGACCTTCCCCTAAAATGTCACAGACCATTTTACTATCCAGTACCTTGAAATGTACATAATAGGCATAAAGAATACCACTTGTGACGTTTTACCTGGGGATCTTTGAAGTACATTTCATACAACTGAATGGTCCGACGACTAGCTTGACTCCCATGATACACAACCACGTTCAACTCTGTCCAGGTACGGAACTCCCTTTCCCAGTTGGGGATTGTGGACAATGGGGCAATTACTAAAAAAGGGCCATGGATTCCTTTCAAATATATCTCATAGAGAAATGTAATGGACTGGATAGTTTTTCCCAAACCCATTTCATCTGCTAAAATGCAGTTTCGCCTTTGGGAAGGAAATAAAACACGAACAGTTTAGTAAGCACAGATATTAGACACTGCTTTCTTTTCACAAAATATATACTACTATAATCACAAATGCATATCTCAAATGTTCTCTTAGTTCAACCAAATACATTTCTTTTTCAACAAAATCCTCTAAGGCATAAAAATCATTTCTACATACTTCTATTAATATCTCTACATTAACGTTTGTCAGATAAATATGAAGCATACTTCCAATCCTGGCCGTTTTTCATAATTCTTTTTAGACATTAAAGTGTGACATTACTTGATCAATATTTTCAGTGACTACAAAGGAGAACAGCTACAGGCCTTCTTACAGGTGAAGAAAAACGTGCTGTACATACATGTTGTACCAATTGAAAAGTAGCCAGTTTACTCCCTCCAACTGGTATTCCCTGAGTTTGTTATTGTTTTTGTACTCCCTGGAACTCTCCGATTTCTTCCAATCATCAGCAGGAGGTCGCTCCTGTTTCAAATATAGTAAATCCCATTAGTGGTTTCTCCAAGGCCACACCACACTAGGCTATTTTCAAATTAAATCCTTCACTGTTAGCCAAGTCTTACCACACGCTCTGTTTCTGGCTCCCTGGACATTAGTTTCTCAAACTCTTCGATCTTCGCTTGATCTATGTCCTGCCTTAGCTCCCAAGTGCTGTCTTCGTACGGCAGGGAGCACCACTTCACCAGGTAGTGAGTCACCGGCTGGGCCAGGTTGGAATAAATTAGAATTGGATTCATTGGACTGAAACACACACACACACACACACACACACACCTACTTCCTGATAGATACTACACCCCAGCAACAGTGAGAGTGAGTTGGGCGAAGTTTATTTTAAAACTGCGACCATAACACAGTCATCCCTAGTTAATCGTAACAAGTGTAAACTGGAAATAATATTACTGGGTATCATTAGAACCAGCTAATTTTTATCTAATTCACTGCTATGTTGAAAAGCCAAAAAATATGAAGAAATGGCCAGGAAATAATACAGCTGAATTTTAAGCCTTATTCTTATCTGCGCAAAATCATTTATCAGGTGTCTGATTCAGACGTATATGGGAAATCACCATAGTATATTTATATTTCTGGCAGGTTTCTTAAGGAATGAGAAACAAGCTTATTACCATCTCTGCCTTTTTCTTAAAGAGATAAGTATTACTTGTGTTCAATCACATTAGAATACAGTATTTGAGGGGCGCCTGGCAGGCTCCGTCGGAAGAGCAGGTAACTCTTGATCTTGGGGGTGTCAGTTTGGGCCCCATGTTGGCTGTAGAGATTACATCATTGAAACTTTAAAAAACAAATAAATAAATAATAAAGTGAGCTCTTATAGATTGGAGAACAAAATATTTTGGGTAATGCAGATCAACAGGATCTCCTTTGTCTTTCTTCTAGAAAATACTTGGGTTGTCAAGCATTCACTTCAAGACTAAGGTACTCTGACCTGGTAGTGATGTTAACAACATTCACTGTACTACACAAATATGCGATAAAACAATTTTCTTTTAAGTACAGCCAAGTAAAGCTAGAAAAGTAAACATCACATTACAGACATGGTCCTTAAAACATCATGGACTTCATGACACAGAGTTTGGGGGAAAAAAAAGGAAGCTCACTGCAGACTCTCACTAGATAAGCAGGATCTAAACATTTTATAAAAACTAACTTTACTTGAAGAAGCCAGGAATGACAGAACTCATGGTGGGTGCATACATCATTACTGAGACAGTAAGTTCAGGCACTGGACTCGTCCTCACTCTTACCGCCCTAATCAACCGTCCTTTACAACCTCACAGAGTTTTGCAAAGCAACATGAAAAATGCCAAGATCTCATAAAGAGAATTATTTTACATTGTCCTCTGTGCAGTACGTTAAATGAGGTTCATCAGCTTCACTAAGGATGTACAATGTTAAGTAACATTAAATTTCATTTGGCTACATCTTAGAGCACTCTTAATTATGTATGGGAAATCTGCGCTTCATTCTGGGTTTATACTAAACCGTACTAAATTCTTTACTGATCCCATTCTGAAATCATCTAAAACGCCGATGTATTTGCTTCATATTGAAAATTGATTTCTTTTAAAAAGCTCTCACACTAAACAAAGAACACATTTAGCACTATTATTAGGTCATAAAACTAACAGTCAATAAGTTTCAGTTAAATTTAGACCAACTGTGTCATGATCCAAGGCTCTGACCAGGACGAGATCTAGGATTCTATAATCACTCTCTGTAAACACACATAAGCCGTCTGAGTCACTGCCCCCTAATACAAATGATCTTCTGTTACCTCTCCCCGCTCATCTGTGCTACGTGCAAAGTCCATTATCCGGTCAACCTCCACATAATCTGGATTAAAAAGCTCATCTTCAATCTGCACCAAAGGACAAAAAAGTTAAAATGTTTATTTAATTCCTGAGAGTAAACGTTATTTCACTTTTCGCCAGACAATAATATTTTGGGCCACAGCAAAATAAAACTGATATTTGGCAAATTCTATTATATTAATTGAAATGCTACAATTTAGCAAAATCATTCCCCATGAGGAAATCAGATTTCTCAGACTTTGTTAACTGGGTCTTTTAATTACTGTGTGAAACCTTTTTACTGTGAGAGAATGTTTAAGAATATTTTAAATGAAGTGTGAAATTACAATTCACTAATGAGCAATCCAAAAGGCTTATGGCATGCAATGCATTTAGCATTCTCGAAACTATGCTTGCAATAAAGACTCGGAGCCATGCACTGTAAGTGCGATTGGAGTCTCATAACTACTGGAGTTGTCTGAGGCCTTATAGCATCATTTACAGAATGCTATTCCAAAGCTAAAAACACTGAAACCAGTGAATTTCCTATTTTAGTGTGAACAGTTTAGTGTGTCTGGTCGTCTTTGCCTACCAATATTAGTACCCCATTTGAATTTAGTCTTATTGTTAATCTAAGCATTCTAATGATTTATTTGCACTGAAAATAGAGCATCTGGCTAAAAATATTAAGGCTAAAGAAATGAGGCTTAAATAATTGGGTTATTTAGTCAACGCATTAACAATCTTTACAAAAGTAAAGTAATACTAACTTGCTTGCAAGTTATCGCCTATAAAAGAATAAAATAACAGAATATGGCTCAAAGAGAAATTACAGACTATGCCATACTTTAAAGAAGTCAGAGTCAGGCCAGTCAGAAAACAGAAGACATATTCATCAGTACCATAACTGCAACTAAAAGGCTTTTGCAAGACATATTAGAAGTCACTTAGACACTGTTCATATCCTCTAAATTACAGGTTGAAAAGATAAGCTGTTTGGTCATAGTCGGCTCAAGGATAGCAAACATTCTCTGGGCTCTGTGTCCATTTAAAACACCTGGTTTGGGTCCTTTGAACTCTGAATTATGAAAAAAAGAATCAGAAATACAAAAATGTGTTTCAAATGCCTCGGGCCCTTACACAGCATTGATTAGTAAGGCAAAAAATTCATTGAAATGTTCAGTTCATTTAAAATGTTAATGTATTAATGCACTGGCTTTGTCAAAAGCTTCTAGGTTCAGGCACACAACATGTATGCATTATTCATATACAGCATGAACACTGAAAACTTTCCATAAACTAGGTTTTGATGATAAAAGCTCCTTTTAAGACACCTTGTTCTTAAACAGCAGGTTTCATTGATGAATTAAAATCCTTAACCTTATTCCTGAACATTTCCAACTTGCTAGTGAGTAACCTGCATCATCATGCATGAGATGCAACTTCCAATTTAAACACAGATTTCAGTTGCAGCGGACTTACAAGGGTAACTAAGCTGAAATAAAGAATGCAAAAGCAGTCATAATTAAAAATGCCAAAGTAGCAGAACCATGGAACACCTGAAGCCAGGACTGTCTATGGAACAGGGTGTGTGTGTGTGTGTGTGTGTGTGTGTGTGTGTGTGTCTGTTTATAAACGAGAAAGAGAGGAAGGGAGTTGCTATCCTTTTGTGCTTGCCCTCAGATCATCTTTTCAGACTGGAGTTTATGCTACTTCCACTTGGGACAAAAATTAAGATTTCTAGTTGCCAAGTTACCACTCAAGATAATGTATTTCAGTTGTGGTACAGGTTATTCACATAGGGAGACCCAAATAGATAAAGCTACATAGCTAGGGCCAGGTACAAATCCCTAAATTGCATCTGACACTAGCAGAGTCCACACAAATTTCATAAACAGAACCAGGACTTAGGGATGGGGTTTGGGCCAGGGATGCGGGGGGACAGCTACCACTGCACTCTTTCCTTCTCCCTACACTGATCCATAGAAAAAAAGTCAACAGAACGTATGTCTCTTTCTAAAAGAAAGCCAATGATTTCAACTTGCCCAATGTCACCAACATTTAATCATCAAGAAGGGCACAAAAAATAGGGGACTTTATGATATTTCTTAGGAACTGCCCTTTCAAAAAAAAAAAAAAAATCACTTAGATATTCTCCAAGAAGTGAGTCACATGTGATGACGCCATTCCCCTCAGTGTTAATTACTGCACTGCAAAGAAGCTGAGTACTCAGATCAGGAAAGGTGGTGATGAGACATATGCCCAATAAAACCACCACCGCCCAATCACACATCTAATACAAACTTTACAATCTCCTGTTGGGAGCACGGAAATCAGGTTCCAGGAGAACACAGACTTGTCACCTGAGATTATAAGGATTTTATGACATAAAAATACTGAACACTCTTCCGTCCTCACCCCTCCATGTCCAAAAAGGGGAAGGGGTGTGAAGTAGGTTGTTAAACAGGTATTATTTTGCATCAAATTTCACACTTCTTTACAGTTTACATTCTGTTAACTCCTTTATGGAGAGGAAAACTAATAAATCAGCAAGTTTAATCTTTCAGTGTGAAGGTTTCTCTTTTATCTTCTTGAGGCTGTAAGTGAAACCAAACTGGTGAGCACAAGTCCAGAGACCCCAGTGAGTAGTCTGCAAAAGCATTTTTTAATGCAATTGAGTAGGCTGAAGGGGATCATGACACTTCTTTCAAAAAATGCAGATTTCCTTCCCTGCCCTAGGTATGGTTACCTTTTCATCATCGATAACTTAGGATAAAGCAAGATAGGCAAAGACATAACACCAATTTCTATACCATAGCACATCACTTGTAAGAATGAGTTTGGTAAAGTCCGTAATCAGGCATTAACTTGAACAGAAGAAATCGGCCACATACTTTCCTTAACAGAAGTAACTTATATTCTAGAAATTGTATTTAATAGTTACTGTAGAGTCTTTATACCTCACTAAGTCTTAGAACTTTTAACTACTTTTTTCATCTGCTAATTGTACTTTCATTACAAGATTTTAATGATACCATCATATTTCCACATAATATCATAGGGACCAGTATCTTCTAGACTAAGCAACAGGAAGAATGAGAAATTTCCTATTTACCAATTTTTTTTTAGCAATAACCAGTTACCAATATGCAAGTAACAGCACCAAATGAGGGAAACTAGTTTTTCTTAGTAATTTGCTTAACCTAAAACTCAAAACTCAGAACATTTTAGTAATGTTACTATTTAAGAAAATTAACTGGGTATTTCATACCTCTGAAAGGAATTTGTTCTGGCCCTGCTTTGCCTTAAATCGTTTGATCTTTTGCTGAATTCTCTTATCTTTTTCCAGATCTTCTACAGATGCCCATTGACAATGAAGATAAGAGCTAAAAGAATAAAATAATATACTTGAAACACATAGAAAATAATCTTGTTATTCCCCCAAAATCAACTAAATAATTAATGAAATAAGCGGTTTACCTACTAATAGAGGCTGCTGATCAACATTCAATACAATTATTCATGTTTGAGAATAAGAAAAAAATCAATAATTGTGCCTGAAATTTGTCTTTCGTCCTGAGCCTCCAGCTCTCTTATTTATCTCCCATTAAAAAAAGAAAAGGACCTACTAACAAAAGCTGTTTTCATAAGAGAACGGATTACACTTCAATACAAAACAATTAGCACTACAGGGTGGCCTTAATTATGAATTTACATTTTGAGCCTTTTATCATTAATTGAGAAATAAAAGGTTTTTATCAAGTTAAGAGAATTCTGATTTAAAACAGCAAAGGTAAACATAACTTAGTCCTTCCAGAGCAATCCAAAGGACGAGAACCTTCACCTATTCTCTGAACACCCATGCCCCACCAGCCCGTGGGCAATTTCTGCCCTCTCAGCCTCACTCTTCCAGGAGCTGTGAAATGCCGTCTCTTGGAACGCTGTGATTTTGTCGCTCTCTACTGCCTACCTGGTCCTCACACAGGGCAAGGCCCTCCTCCTCAGACTCACCACGGCCTGCTCCAAGCACAGGTGTTCTCTCTAACCCTATCTCGAACACTCTCACCCTCCCTCTTACTTCTCCGAGACTCACAGGTATATAGTTAATATTTTACGGTAGCTTTGACATTCTTTGGTTTGCTATTTCAATATTCTTTTGTACCATCATTTTCTCCCTGCCCCAGAGAGCCTGGACTATCTCTTCTCTCTCTTTCTGGTGAGGACATTAAAAAGAAATGAGGTGCCTGAATATGCACCTATTTCAAAATCAAGGTACTACTACTCTTAGAAATTACGCAGCATTCCAAAATCTGTCAGAAATGATTAATGACATGGGAAAGGCTTACGATATGAAGTATCATATCATTTATATTTATGTAAAGTCTAATACGCAAAAGGTAGGACTGATTTAGTCCTTGTACAATTGACTGAGGGAGATAAGGACGTTAAATACGTATGCCTTGATAGGCTAGGAGTCAATATAAACCCTGTACACACACGCACACAGAGAAAAGAGACTAGATGAAAATGCATCAATATGTTGATAATGATATTTTCTGGGTGGTAAGATTGCAAGTATTTTCTTTTCTACTTTCAAGTATTTTCCTAATTTCCAGTAAATAATACGCAATACTGTTTCTGCATATTATCAAGAAACAAGTATTTTAAAAATAACCGAGTCTAATCTCCTTCTTGGATAGAAAAAGGCACGGGTGCAAGTCAACACTGTCTGTCTACTGAGGTACATATGCCTTTCCAGCACCATCAGTGTGGCTGGAACGTGGGCACAGGCCTTTAGTGTCACTCTTCCTCTTGCAAACTGGGCTGAAATATTTGGATAGTGACTCTGTTTTACTAAATGGAGAAAAGCCACGGCCTCCTCCACTAAGATCAGAAACAAGGCAAGGATGCCCACTGCTTCTACTATTATTCAATATTGTATTTGAGGCATTAGCCAATGTTATTAGACAAGAGAAAACAACAAGGGGAAAAATAATTGGAAAGTAAGAAATAAAACTATCTCTATTTGCAAACGGTATGATTATATTACTGGAAAACCCTAGAGAATCAATTTGAAAACTAATTCAAATAATGAAATGAAATAATTTAGCAGTGTACCAGGATATAAAATTAACACACAGAAATCAATAGCTTCCATTTACACAAACAACAGTAGAGAAAACCTTTTACGTTATCAACAAAGATTAAATGCTTAGTCATAATCTTAACAAAAAAGGTGTGAAATTTATATAAGGAAATATTTAAAATCCTTCTAAGACACAAAAATAGAGCTGAACCAACTAGAAAGACATGCTTATTTTTAGATGGCATGACACAATGTCATAAACCATAAATCCATAAATGCATAAACAAGCATTTTTTTAAAAGATTTTATTTATTTGTCACAGAGCACAAGCAGGGAAAGAGCAGGCAGAGGGAGAAGCAGGCTCCCCACTGAGCAGAGAGCCCAACGTGGGACTTGATCCCAGGATCCTGGGGATCATGACATGAGCCGAAGGCAGATGTTTAACAACTGAGCCACCCAGGCGTCCCATAAACAAGCATTTTTATGGTGCTAGACAAGTTAATACTGACTTACATATAAAAATAAATATGCAAGAACATCCAAGAAAATACTAAAAAGGAAGAGTTTTGGGGGAAACTACATATACCAGATATTAAAATACAATTTAAGCCTTTATGAGTAAAACAGTGTGCTACTGGCTCAGGAACAGACAGGCAGACCAAAGGATTAAAATATGGTACAGGGCTCCTGGGTGGAGCACCTGATTCTTGATTTTGGCCCAGGTCAGGATCTCAGGATTATGAGATCAAGCCCAGTGCAGTGCCTGCTTGAGATTCTCTCTCTCCCTCTGCCCTGCCCCTGCTCGCTCTTTTAAAAAAAGAAAAAAAAAAAAAAGGTACAAATATGTTTCCAAATAAATATGTAAATTTAGTACATGATAAGGGTTACATCTCAAATCACCAGGATAAAGATGGACTTTTCAGTAATGGTGTTAGAACAACAATATTTGGGAAAATATAAAATTGGAACAAGTATTATTATACTTTATACCATACCCAAAATAAACACCAAGTGGATGATTAAGCCCCTATATACAGAAAATGAGACCATGCAGGTACCAGAGGAAAACATGGCAAATTCCTCTTTAAGCTGGTGGTAGGGAAAAGCTTTCTAGCTATGGCTCAAGAGCAATATCCAACAAGAGAAAAGATTAATAAATCTAACTACAAAAATAATTAATTTACAGTGCAATAAAAACAAAAAGTCAAAGGACCACTGAAACTGGGAAAGCACAGTTGCAACACAGAACACAGAAAAAGGACGAAAGCACAACAGAAAAGTGGGCAGAAGACATGAACATGCAACTGATAAAAGAAAATACAAAAATGGTCATTAAACTTACAAAAAGATATTCTCATTCATAAATTTAAAAAAAAAATCAAAAGCAAAATACAATTTCTCACAAAAAGTGAAACCATTACACTACGTTGGAAAGGTTGTAGGCAGAGAGGTGGTCTCTTTCATCGTCAGTAGGAATGCAGAGGGCCATCCTCTTATGAAAGGGAATGTGGCAATACCTAACAGAATTACATATATTTTCTCCTCTGAATACAGCAACCCCACTCCTAGGAATTCATCCTCAAACTGTGCCTCCAACAATCTGATAATATACACGCATGAGAATATATGTTATAGCACTGTCTGTAGCTATAAAACATTGGAAGCCTTTTACACGCCCACACACACAGGAGACTGGCTGGATGAGCGATGATACAGCCATGCCGCGGAGTACTACACAGCAGTAACAAAGAATAAAGAAGACCTTATGGATCGATATTGAGTAACTTCCAAAATATAGTATTATTAAAAAGCCAAGTGCAAATATCTAGTGATCATTGCTATTTTTGTATGTAAGAAAAAAGGGGAAAATAATATATGTATAAAATATTTTTATGTATAGATATTTACACACACACACACACACATACATATATAGATTACCTGCATGTTCATGCCCAAAAGTACAGAAAGGCTAAATCTGGGATTAATGAGAAGGTAAGTAGGGATTGAAGGATTGAGGGGAAGAGAAAAGGATGTGTCTTTGAGTACCCTTATGTAGAAGTTCTGACTTTTGAACCATGTGAGTATTTTTTGAACTTGAAATAAAGAAAATAAGTAAGATCAACAAGAATGGTGGGTAGTTGAGGCACCTGGGTGGCTCAGTCAGGTTAAGAGTCTGATTTCGGCTCAGGTCATGATCTCAGGGTCCTAGAACTGACCCCTGTGTCTGGCTCCCTGCTCAGCAGGGAGTCTGCCTCTCCCTTTCCAAACTCTGGCCTTCCCCCTGCTCGTGCTCTCTCTCTCTCTCATTCTCAAATAAACATATAAAATCTTGAAAAAAAAGAAAAGAAAAAGAATGATGGGGTGCTAAAATGGAATACAGATACAGATAGAAACTAAAGACCAAACTGAGTATCAAATAAATAACACAGCCACCCTGAAAGGGGCACAAGGGGAGGGGAAGAATTAACCCAAGGAAACTGTGAACCAAGCATTTAGCTTCCAAAAACCCTTTGGCTAAGCACAAAAAATTCTAAACACTGAATGAACTTTATAGATGGTAGGCTACTTTTTCACAAAAAATATGATCTAGTAAATTAGAAAACACTTCCTGTATATTCTAGAACTGACAAATAAACAAATACATTAGAGATAATAAGAGCCAGGTGTCTCATGGTTGAAGAAGGGAGTCATTACTATTGGAAGGTGAAAGGACTCAATGAACCCTGTCATGCTGCTGAAATAAAACCAAAACTGGATGCCTGGGTGGCCCAGCTGTTAAGTGTCTGCCTTTGGCTCAGGTCATGATCCCAGGGTCCTGGGATTGAGCCCCGCATCGGGCTCCCTGCTTGACAGGAGGCCTGTTTCTCCCTCTGCCACCCCCCCATGCTTGTATCCCCTCTCTCGCTGTGTCTCTGTCAAATTTATCTTAAAAAAAATACATAAAACCAAAACTATTGCTATAAAGGCATTGATTTTCATCACTGTTAGGTAAGTAGACACGTAGGTACACAGAAGTTATGTGTGTATGTGTAACAAACATATGTGTGTACATGTAACCTGTATTGCATACACGTGCACGCACACGCATGGACATGTGCAGGGGGCCCACCTAGCCCTCTCCACAGCGAGGTCCCAGGAGCACTGACTCCCCTGCAGTAATGAGCACACCTAGGACTCAGATTATGGTTTCTAAATGCCATTCTCCAGTATAAACAACCAAGGCTTTTGGAGAAATTACCTATTCCAGGACTTAAAGAAGTAAATTAGAACATGAGTATGGAATATCCTCTGGTGCCAGAGAGTAAGGAAGTGCTCAAAGAAGGATGGGGACAAGGCAAAGGGAAATAGGATCTGGCCTGAAGGGGTTCTCACTGGTCAAAGCTGGAATAATGTGAGCAAAAAGCATATCATAAATAATGATATGATAATAATGATGGCCCACTGAATAAAATAAGACTCCGCAAGTCTACAGAGCTACAAAGAAACAAATTTAGGTCAAATTCTCCCTTACAGCAGGAACCCAACTAATACATTTAGAATGGGTGATAGAATTAGTAAATCACCACTTAGCAACCATTAGCACATTTAAGAGTCTCAAAAATATCTTTCCAGAAGATACTTTTTTAATTACAAAAAGGAAAACAGGAATTCTTTATCCCATTTTGCAATTTTTCTGTAAATCTGAAATTATGTCAAAAATAAAAGGTCAACGGAAACTGTTAATTTTATGGAAATTTTAATTTCCCTTAGAACTCAATACTATCAGACAGAAAAGCTCTTTTTCAGAACTACATGTGCATCATCTCCCATGACCAACAAAGGATGGCAGGTCTCCTCTGGCCTGGCAGCGGTACCTAGTCACGAACCAGTCAAGCCCCTTAAGCTCCGCTTCTACAGGCTGTCCTAGATGGATGCCTACTGGTGGTGCCATTTTGTGGGAATCAATACTTAAACTTCTCTGCTCTGTGTTTGATTTGATAAATCTACCAGAGAACTCACCCTGGCTAACTTAGTTCTCTCCTCACTGATCCTGACACCTCCCTCAAATGACCCTGCAGAAAATCACGTCATATGTATCATCTCCTCATGCGCACACTCATCTTGCTCTAAGTACAAAATGATGACAACACCCGTCTAATACAGACCAAGCATTTTTTTATTGCTGTATTCTGTATGTCACTGTATGTCCTTGCACTCCCCCAATGACACTGGCAAGAGACTTCTGCATCTTTTCACTTGGGAAGGAGTCCTGCTCAGAAGCGCACAACTCTATTAGTTTAGTAACACAGTGCCGGTTGCCACAAGGGAGGGTGACAGAAACCATGGGCCCGATGCTTTCACATTCTAAGAGTAGGGTAAATTTTCTTAGGCTGTTTTGACAGCAACTCCCAGAAGCCTCTCTTTAAATTCTAGAATCTATTAATACGGTACTTGAGGTTCCTTGCCTTGAACATTTTTAATTTAATTTTTACATCATCCATGAAGATTTTTGTCCTTGTTCTGTGATGGTTGCTTAGACTAGAAAAAGGCCGCAAACTTCTTCAGCCAGATGACTACTGATCCCCACAACCACACTGCCTTTTCAAAATGAGTCTGGTCTTCAGTCTACGGTAAGCAACAACAACTCACTGTGTTCTTAATTCAGCTTCCTAAAGGCTATGCATTCGAATTTACTAAACAAAAAGAGACTAACAAAATCACAGCTGACTGAGTTTCAAAATGTGAATGATGTCATGATTTTCTAGAGCCCTCCCTGACAGTAGACATCTCAAGTGCCTGGCAGAGGAGGAAGAGTCACTCTGAGGACACGCAAATATTACTTAACTCACTTTTCTCTTATTGTAGGTGGTTTTATCCCTTCTGAAAAGAATTTCTTGATTATACATGAAAGCTAGTCAACTTTTATACCAATCACACATTTTCCAGAAAAATTAAATTCATGAAATTTCAAAGACAAAAGAGTTAGTAAGCAATGGCCTCCAAAGCACTAAATAAACCATACCAAAATTTCCCAATTCCCACTTCCTGCTTCATTTTTCCAATTACTTTTTAAATCCTTATTTAGAATTTAATTGGGGATCCTGATTAAAAGGAAAAAAAAATCACAGTTTACTTACAAGTTTTTGTATTTCACATAGAATTCCTCAACTTCTACCTCCTCTCCAGAGTCCTTCTGCAACAAAAGAAAATTTTCAGGCACATGCTTAAAACCAACTATCAAAATAATCCAAAAGTAATGATTTAGTCCCAAAGGAACACAAAACAGGCAGGACCAAGGCAGCATGGGCCGTTCTTGTGAGGATGAGCACGGTGCGAGCTGAAGGCCGCCAGGGAGATGAGGACTCATGCACTTAGGCCCATGCTGCTACTCGATGGGCTACAGCTCCTACGACATGAATCATTTTAACTCCTCCCTAACCACATGCAGCTTCATTCACAACAACCTGACCCCAAACCTGGCTCTCTGCCAAACCCACAGTGTTAAGTAGACGCCAAGTGTACCATTTTCTCAGGCAGCAGCCAATTAGCAACTGCTCTCCTGAATGCCATATGTATTATTTTTGGCTGCCTCGTGGCAACTTTACATTGTGGGTTTTGTAATGTTTTAAAATATTTAAAAGACATTTATTCCTCCATATAGTTAATAACTCTAAACAAGAAACCATATAAAACTAAACCTTGTTCTTCTGCTGTAATATCAGTGCATCACAATTCACAGTTTTAGTTTTACTCAATGGTACAATTAAAATCTCTCAGACAAGATGTCTCACACACATAGCAGCCAAATAAAATTAACACTCCAACTACTACATTTAGGTAAGGTTAAAATCGTGATACTCATCAGCCGAATCAAGAGTTCGGTGGTAAGATTATCTATACCATTTCCCTTGATCCCACCTACTGCTGTGTATGCAGGAGATACCGCTCAAATGATATTTTAAGTATCTCTTTCAATATTTTTTTCCCTTCTGGTTTTAGGCTGTTAAACAAGTCATAATATGTAATTTTCTCCTGGAACGTTGGATCAGATAAATCAGGGATGAAAATGTAAACACCACTTACAGAGGTTTAGGGCTTGCTTTTACACTCTTACAAGTGCACCCAAACCTGCCTGGAGGGTCACACTTGGCGAAGCTGCCTCAGAGATGCTGCGGAGAAAATTAAGGCAAGCAGGAACATGGCAGAGGACAAACAAAGGAGCAAAGACTTCTAGACTGGATGACAAGCAGGCACAGGCTCTGCTCCAAGAGGCTACAGTTTCCCTCGATCCCTAATCTGCAAGCTGCTATCAAAGATTGTGAACTTCAACTTTTCTTTAAAACCCTCACTTTTATCAGTTAAACCTAAACTTTACACTGTTTCTTCCACCTGCGTAGGGATCAGCAATTGGAAGACAGGATATTCAAGTGTGTGGTCAAAGCCCATTCATATCTGGTTCGAACCTAACACCTACCAATGATCATAACCATAAACAGCTTTTTAACCAACATATAGAGAAGACTATCGATACCCCAAATGTTCGGTTGTCCAAAATAGGAAAAGAAATGTTTGCCAGATACCCTCAAGAACCAGGAACATAAATCTGGAATCAATTTAGAAATAAGTTCTAGTCAATTCAAGTGACAATCCATCCAGCCCCCACTTTACTTTTTTCAAGCCCCAATGTTACCTATTCTACTCACATGTTTCAGCAGTCATTTGAAATGTATTATCTCTGCACACAACTGGCTATTCTAGTAGAAAGGCCAAGACAAGTCAGAAGACAACCAGGCTAAAGGGAAAGCCAGGATGAGCCTAGATCTTTTAACACCTGTCATAGCATTATCATGAAATTCAGTCCTAGAATGGAATTCTACCGTTTTTACTCTTTTGATGCTGATTATATTTCTTTCAATTCAGAAAGCGTGTTTCAAAATTATGTTATCTTTGAAGTAATAAAACAACAAAATAAACAACAAAATAAAACCACAAGGTTTATGGTTTCCTGATTTTCTTCTTCCCAATCCTTCCTCCTATACTGTCTTTCCCATCGCATTCTAAATAGTCTCACCGGCCCATTAATTTCCAAGTGGGCACCAAGGTACACAGGATCAACTCTGGAACCAGAGGGATAGTTTTCATTCTGTCCGAGTCCTGTTGCCAGAAAGCTCTGACTCACAGCCATCAGCTATCTGTCCCGGACTTTCATCAATACCCATTTTCTTGTCACGATCAGCTATTCCTAGGAGCCTGCCACGGGAATGCCTAATAAGAGTGTCTAGAACTGTCTGAGGGACAGCAATTAGGTTCCAAGGCGTTCTGTAGTAGCCCCGGGAGCTGGGGTAAAATTCTACCAGGGCCTATTTCTTCTGGATGTCCCAAATTATAAGCCTGTTCTTTGATTAAGTGACCGCCCATACTGGATCACCTTCTTGCCCCTAGAGCTGTAAGTAGAGCTGTTTTGTACCTTTTGTTTCCCATAAATACGCTCTTGCTGACCTCTTCTGCTTTATTAATAGCAAAACAATTAATAAAAGTATGTGAATTCATAAGCCCTCAGGAACACCACTTTAATTATTCACTAAATGGCAGTTTGACCAGCCTCTGGTGATAGTTGGAAACAGCCCCAACAACTAACCCCACATCCAACTTTCAGACACCGTCCTGTAATGGGCATAACCAATGAATAACTGACTCATAGCACTACTTCTGGACACGCATGCATGCACGTGCACATAAAGAACCGACAGATTTATTTTCTGGACAACTACTATTAAATTTGAGAGCTCTCTAAAGTAATTTCATGTGTTCAGTGGAATATTTAACAAAAATGTGTATATCTCATTAGACTCCAAAGCTAGTCTATGAAAATCCTTATTATTCATATGAAATTTGAAGTTACAAATATATTAAGCTATACTTGTTCCCATCATTCACAGGAACCAGAAACCCTGACCAGATAATAAATCGACACCTTTGGCCACCTGGATTCTACAACAGCAATCCAGTAAGTGGTAATCCTGCAGCCTAAAATAATGAATGACCTTTCCTAAGCATTCAAAGCTAAACTATAGTGCCAAAAGGGAAAATGCTGTTACATAATTTACAACAGAAAGAGAAAGCACCTTGATATATCAATAAAGCAAAGGTACAAATCATTTCCTCCTCCTGACCCAACTGATTCTACTCTACCAGAGATAGCAAATCATAGTTCACTTACAGAGAAAAGAGGACATAATAAATGCGATGAAGCGTTTTGCCTGCTTTACATACTATTTGTTGTTGTTATTAGTGGGTTCAGCTGAAGAGGCTTAAAACAAATACCCTGGAATTTAAAATTAGCTCTTAAGAAAACATATGGGATAACTTAAAGAAACAAAGAATTCCACGAAATAGAATCAGAATTCACTTTTAAAACTATTTTTGGCCTTCCGATACAAAAAGGATTCAAATCATTATTCCCCAAGGACAGATGGCTCCAAGCAGAAAGGGCTACATGACGGGCTAAATGTGGAAAACGAAAGAATTAAAACGTTGTACAGTCCGAAAGTCCATTCTTAAATATACCATAAAATTCAAATACAAGAATCAGCGACATCCCTTCCGCTGGATCTCACACACATGAACGTGAGTTTAGAATGACACACATGCCTGAGCCGTCCCTAGTCAGCACAAGGCGCTGAATCATGGAGGCCCTGCCAGATGAGCTCTGCGTCTACATGACTCCCTCACAATGGGAAATGATTCTCAGGCTACAACGATGAGGTCAACTGACGTGGAAAACCATCATCTGAGTCCCCACTATGTGTCAGCACCATGGAGGGTACGCTCAGAGAGCTCCCAGCGAGTTTCTGTAGCGCTGCCAGGGGGAGATAAAGGCCCCTTCTCACAGCTACTTCTTCAATTATTCATGGTAAGAGGATGCAGACCAGCAGGCATAGCTAGAAGCCACAGGAAAATCTCAAATTTCCTTTTGTTTCTATTTGCCACACTTTCCTCCGATGTTAATAAAGCTGATACCTAAAGTAACTATTTCAAGAACACTACCTGTTGAAAAAGTTGGTACCTGCTCATGTTTATAACGTTTGTATGGTTTTTATCACACTTTATGAAATACTAGTCACGTACAAGCATGACGCGTCAGTGGGCTCTATATCTCGTCCGTACTTTAAACCACACCTCAAGGCTCCCCTCCCCTTCCGGGGCAATTTCTCCATTCATCTTCGCCATCCGAAAATTCCCCCCTACTCAACAAATACTCTACCCTCCTATAAAAATCAAGTGATTCTTCACCTCCTATGAGAAAACCACCCCGGTTGTCTGTCAATGGTAATAATACCGATTTCCTAACCAAGGATACCTACCTCTCCAGGGTCATGAGAAAAGAAAATGAGTTTTAAAGTGGGCAAAGCAGAAAGAAAAAGCAATGTCCTACATAACCCGCACTCTAGGTAGCTCTGAGTAGTAGAGCTAATTACAACGTCCACCCCCAAACCTGCCCAGTGCGCCTGCTGAGGCACCAGCAGCTAGGTGAGAAGCCCTACCTCCCGTCCGAACCGCAGGCTGTTTACTCCAGCGAGTCACTTCAATTCTGTGAAGGGGACTGTTCTTTGAAGCATGTCAAGGATTTAAACTTTACCACATATCTACAATTCGCAAATTACCGGTTCCAGAGTCATTAGCAGGACAAAAACACAACCTTTCTAATGAGCTAAACAGCGCTCATTTCTGCTTGAACAGGTGGGAAATTTGGTTGAAATTTCATCACTTAATTTATCAGAGAGGAAGTCATCACGTTCAAAGAGTCAACAGAAAGCCACTCCGTTATACCCCTGCTATCCCCTACACTCAATTTGAAAATATCTTGATATGTCATTCTTGATTATTTTCATGTGAACTAGAGTTGCATATTCTGATAAAAATCCACACTCTGATAACACAATAGAAAAGCAAACCGTACTGCAACAAAAGTAAAGAGAAATGCCCTGCTGGTCTAATACCATTTTCAAGGGTCTCCAGACAGTAGCATTTGAAAAGCAAAGGTTCCGTATTTGATAAGCCTGGGGTCTCACGGATTCCTCCATGCCTCCTCTCCCTCAATGGGAAGTTACACTTTGTATACATCTCACATTTTGGTTGGGCTGCTGCCTTCGGCTCGGGTCATGATCTCAGGGTCCTGGGATCGAGTCCCGCATTGGACTCTCTGCTCAGCGGGGAGCCTGCTTCCCTTCCTCTCTCTCTTCCTGCCTCTCTGCCTACTTGTGATCTCTCTCTGTCAAATAAATAAATAAAATCTTAAAAAAAAAAAAAAAAAAAAGAAAGAAAGGCTGATTTTCCACCAACCTGGAAAGCAAATATGAATAAAGAATTGCATTTGACAATGATTCAAGCTGAAAGACAGATGCCCTATATGTAAAGGACATCATTTTCTCAGGACACCAGAAACTGTATGCCGAAATATAGAGATGCATCTCGATGACTATGTAAAATAAAATAAAAACAAAATAAAGCATTTCCTCCAACTGGGCAAGAGAGAGATGGTTGGGATGAAAGGGGGAATCTCGATCAGGAGAAGAAAATGCAGTGTTACTGGACTGCTTTGTCACTGAGGATATATGTTCCTCAGTGACAAAGTTATCAGACTCGTGAGAGGTACTTAGAGTTCATCTTTGCAAGACCAACATAAATTTTGACTAATTTTGAAGAAATCATATTGAAGAAAGTCATATTATCTTTAAAAACTACACTGAAGGGGCACTTGGCTGGCTCAGTCAGTAAGAGCATGCAACTCTTGATCTTGGGGTTGTGAGTTCAAGCCTGATGCTGGGTGTAGAGATTACTTTAAAAAAAAAAAAAAAAGGAATCTTTAAAAAAAAAATTATACTGGAAGTGGTTCTGCATCTCACCTTTGCAATGACAAATAAAAGATATTAGTGAGTATTTTAACTGGATATGAAGAATGTTATGAAAAGTATGAGAAAACACCTGCTCACTAAAATGATAAACCTGCATCTTGTGGGGGGGGCAGGGGCAGGCAGGGAACTTTCCTAAGGGAGATGAGAGGTAAATTCATGTCTATGATTTTTATGAATATTTTTGAAAAAGGCAGACTATGCCTCTAAAAGCCCTATACAGTTCTTTGGTGACGTCTGAGTCTCTTGTCTACTCTAAAGGGTGTAATAAAGCACTTACTGAAATTTCCATTTCATCTGGGGCTAAATATCCCCAAAGTTTTATATTTGGCTATAAATCAAACAGGATTAGAAAAATCACCAAAAGTGTTGTTGTACAATAATGGTTGTTGTACATCAGTGCACTTTTTAAAGGAAATTATAAAGCAAAAAACAATTTAAGAGCCAGACATACACCATAGGTTTGGATCACTCCAAATGGTGCTTACCTGTTTTTTTACTGAACGACTGCTCATGATTTTTTCTACCACTGGACCTTCTGCATCAACAGATTCCTAAACAAAACAAAACAAAATTTAAAAAAAAGTAGAATAAATCAGTCCAAATGGAAATCTTTCATTCCATGCTATAAAAATAAGAAATCATTCCCTTTGCATATCTATCCCCTTTGAATTCTTGCCCTTTAAACCACTGGGTTCAAAGTCGCCAGTGGGAAATATGACTGAAAAGAACAAGACTCTCACTCTCCACAAAGGCAAAAGGAAGATCTGTGTTTATTACTTCATGATTATGTGGTTTAGTTACGTGGACTGGTGTGGGTCCCTAAAGCCAGAGAACATTCAGAAACTCCAGCCGCCAAGAGAAAATAATCTCTGCAGGACAGCAGTCAAAAGTATAACTTCTCCTCATCTATACCCATGGGGTAAATGTACTCATCATTTTGTTATTGTAGGCAGCTTTCATCTATGTTGGTCACATAAAACATTATATAATAACTTAACATAGCACAGATTACCAAATAAAGTAAAGAACTGCATTTAATATACTTTGCAACGGGTTACCAGTTTGTTAACTAAAGTACAGTAATGGTAACAAAAGGGCATTTAAAAAAAAAAAAAAAAGATCTTTACAACAATCAATGCTACTTACTACCCATATTTGATACAAACTATTTTATCCATCATTTACATTGCACAGAAAATAAAGTATGCCCTGCTGGGTACTACAAGGCAGTAATTTCATAAAGGGGTTCTGACGGTGCCTAACAGCAGGAGACAAGCTTGAGTGGTTTATTAAAGTCCCCGAAGCTGCAGCCCTGAATTCTTCAGAGGTAAATTCACCCTCCTTGCATCCTAGCTCTGACTCTTCCTCAGCACAGACCATTAATTCTCCAAAACTGTGTCAAATTACATATCATAGGCTTATACAGAAATAAGTTTCAGCAAGCAGGGCTTTCTAAAAGGTACTGCTGCACAAGCTCGGCCCCACAGCACGTCAGCCAATAGTAGCTGAATGTTCTCCGGCTCAGAATCCCAGGCTTCCAGCTAGGAGCTCTCTGGTCCACCTTCTCCAAGGCACGTGAGAACCACACGGGAGGGCCGCTGACCTGCTGCTCCGACTGCGAGGTGTTGGAGGGGGAGTCTCTCCCAGCAGCGTCCGCATCATCTGCCTCCTCATCGGAAATCTTGAACTCCAAATCTTCCGTGTATCGCTTTCTCTTCACCTGCCTGCTGGAACGTCTCTTCTAAAACAAAAACAAAAACAAACAAACCCAACAGAGCAGGTTTAAAAAGCCATCACTGATGCTCTTTATAACTTTTCAGTTGGTACGATATACATGTACATTTTTTTTAATTAATCTTGAAGAAAAGCTGATGAATTTAAGCCTGTACGTCGCCTAAGAAACCAGAGTGGCAATGAACATGACGGAGATGGGGGAAGTCTGGAGTCAGCCACGGGGGACTGGGCGAGGCTGGGCTGCTTCCAGCTACCAGACCTTCAGCCGGGGACTATAAGCAACCACATAACTGATTCTTTACTTGGGTGGCACATCGCTCAGAAGTGAAAACAGTACAGAAGCTGGATGACAGCTACATAGGAATTCCTTTTACTATTCTCTCTACTTCTGTATGTTTTAAAATTTTTCCTCTAATGAAAGGTCTGCAAAAATGAAGGCATTAGAAGATAACCTGCAAATTATAAAGTTCCACATAAATACTGAAATAGTACTTCAGAGGGCCATTTAAATAAAAGGTCTTCATTTTAATTTTGGCAATAGTCTGAAAATTTTTGAAGAGATGAAGTACTGAATGGCAGAAGTGATAATGAATGACTACGAAAAGTAATTTTACTTTTTTTGGTTAATTTTTTTTTTACCACACTGATGAAAATGTGAAATCCTGGTAATAGGTATTACTATTACCTATTACTAATAGGTATTAGTAAGATTATTGGCAAAATAGGTCCCCTCCCACCCCACGGTCAAGAGAACACACTCCACCTCTGCAGGACAGTGTGGTCATGGCTATCAAAATTTAAAACGTGCCCACCCTTTGACCTAGCAATGATGCTTCTAGTCAGGTACATAACATATCTTCAGAATGGCTGCAAGATACCGCAATTGTTCTTTAGACCCAAACTCTTAGATCTTCAGAACAGCTGCAGGATAAATTGTAAAATAAAAAGAAAAGCAAGTCACGTAATAAGAAGTAGCTTATAATTCTATTTAAGATCTCTTTGTGTGGCTCATCAATACATAAACTCAAGACAAGGACACTGAATGTTTTGTGTACTTCTCTATGACTCAGTGCACATGTCCTTAAAAAAAAAAATGAACGTGTATGTTTACGTTTTCAATCACACAAAAAAAATCTGAAAAGACAGATAACAAATTATTAGCAGCTATTAATTCTAGGGAGTGAAGTGAATGGAGCAAGAGGAGTTTTACACTTTTTGTTCAAAATAATCCTGTATTGCTAGACCTTTCTGATGAAGAATTAGTTTTGTGAGTTAATGAAAAATGGGGAGAAATAACTTTTCATTAATATGTGTATTTGATAAAAGCTAACATAACTATAAAATGACATGTGTAAGTTTTAAATCACTGTTAAGTGTAAGATTATAGCTTGTAGATGAGTTTAGGAAGCACACCGAATGAATAAAAATACTGAGAAAAGTAACACTAGTGAACCTTTTACTAAGAACTACAAAATAAAACTTTAAAAAAATTTTTTTTTAAGATTTATTTATTTATTTATTTGACAGACAGGATCACAAGTAGGTAGAGAGGCAGGCAGAGAGAGAGAAGGAAGCAGGATCCCTGTTGAGCAGAGAGCTGGATGCGGAGCTCGATCCCAGGACCTTGGAATCATGACCTGAGCCGAAGGCAGAGGCTTTAACCCACCGAGCCACCCAGGAGCCCCCAAAATAAAACTTGTTAAAGAGACTCGTGAATTGTAAAGTTGGTCAGTTAGGCAGAAAGGCAAGTCACCCCACCATGCAGAACAGAGGAGAAACAAGCAAGGACATTCGTGGCTCAAGTCAGGACCAAGGAAGCCTAGCACCTTGCCTCAAAGGGTAAGACAGTTTTTTTTGTTTTTGTTTTGTTTTGTTTTTTAATGTTTCTGCTCTCTCTGCTCTCAAGAGGGACTGTGAGGCAGCTCACAGTGCCAACTCGATATAATATGACCATCAAATGAGTTGTTGGAGACTATGAGCTCTTAGTCCTAACACAGTTGTGACTGCAGAAGGGCAGGGGTTCTGCCATCTGTGACCCTTCCCCACACCACCAAGGCAGTTTGAACTTGTGGGCCCTTAAAATGAGCGCTGAGTGTCTGAATTAGCCCAGGTTCTCACTATGTGACCTTGGACATGTCTTGTGGACCTCAGTTTCCTGGTCTGCAGAATGGGGTTAATGATAGTTAACTATGTCATAAGTATACTTGAAGATCACATAAAGCAATTAGATTACATAACAGAATTCACTGATAGCATTTAGAACAGTGCACGGTACATATGAATGCCAAATGAAATCAGTAGGTTTAAAGTCATCATTAACTAGCTCCACCTTTCCAAAAAAATAAAAAATCAGTAAGCACTGAGGCTACAAGGTCAGACTATGCTGCACACAGCTTCCCTTCTCTCTTCACAGAGCTGATCTCTCTTCCCAACTCCTGCTCCTCTTCCCAATTAACCACTCTTTACTTCTCAACTGTCCATTTCTTTCAGATATAAAAGGCTGTTAAGAGGAATAATATTTCAATTTTGTAAAATTCAGCATAATATCTGTATTTCATCTAATATATCAATTTAACTAAATTGAAATGGACTGATCTATATTTTCCTCTTGTCGTCCTTAACCTAAGGAGGAATGTGCTACCAGTGATGCACCTGTGATGTTTTATCAGGCTGCCCTGCTTGGGGTCATGTCACAGTACTCGTTCTAGCTTAAGTAACTGAACAGCCTACAGGGAGCCTAAGACAAATCCCCTTTACACTGAATATCACTACTGAAGAAATGTTACAGTACAATAAAACAGGAAGCTTTTTGTTTTCTTGAGCAGAAATTTATGATTGGTGGACATAACTGTTTTTACTTGTGGAAGTTTGTCCTCACATTAACTTGGTATTACAAATCTATGCAGTGGTGATGAGGTCAGTTAGTAGTGGATACAAAGTCACTTCACAGGAGCAAAAAATCCCCAAAATACAATTAGAACTCAATTTTTTTCTGAAAATTTAACATATTATTATGGCTTTCTGCCTTCTAAATAATAACTGATCTTTCACTTACTTGCGGTATCGGAATTCCTTTTACAATTTCCCAACATAAAATTTATTACATAATATGCTTCTATTATGGTCTGTTAAACTATTATGATTTGAAAGATTTTCATGAATTAAGACAAAGTATAAACATTCCATTTTAACCATAACTCAAGGGGCTCCTGGGTGGCTGAGTCAGTTAAGTGCCTGCCTTCAGCTCAGGTCATGATCTCAGGGTCCTGGGATTAAGCCCCATGTTGGGCTCCCTGCTCAATGGGAAGCCTTCTTCTCTCTCTCCCTCCCCCCAAAGCCCTCCTCATTCTCTCAAATAAATAAAATCTGAAAAAATAAATAAAATAAAATACAATTAAATTAAATTAACCATAACTCAAAACTTCTGAACTGACACTAAAATAATAGGTCAACTTGTTAAACTTGGATTGCTTTAGAAAAGTTGCATATAATTAACATGGCTATACCAAAGAGAAGACTTACACGTGTTTTCAATATCTCTCCGCTATAGTACTTTGAGATACAATTTTGAGTTTACATTATATGGCATTTACTAGTTTAAACCAATCACAGAAACCAAGAACTGTTAGCCCTTTATGCATAGGATACAGGAAGAAACAACAAACAGCAGACAGCATCACTTCCTGTGTCAGGACACAGAGGAAGACCTGCCTTCAAACCCTGTGTGGTTGTTTATATGAGCTACTGAACCTGCAACAGTTATGCACTAGCCAATTAGAAAGGATGCACTGATGTTCCTTTGAACAGACTGGCCTTTTTCTAGAACTGAAATGCAGAAGGAAAAAATGAGTATTTCATAAAGTCTATGTCTCTACAAATACAAACACTTTTAAGAAACAGCAGCGTTATTTGTGAGGAAACAATGGAATTTTCTTGACCTGTGTGAATAAATCTGTTTAATGGTGTCCAAATACTACTGCCATAAAGGCCCTAGTTGAAGCAAACATGATGCAGGAAAAAACACCCTTACGTATAAAAATAAAATTTAAAACCATCCAAATACTTTAGTTTAAAAGTCCCTAAGCAATTAAAAAAAAAAAAAAAAAGACATCCACTTACCTTTCCTATCTCTTCAGTGATGTGTAAAAGGAAATTAGAAAATTTACCCAAACGGCCAGAGGCATCACAAGTTAGTTAAAGAATCAAACCAAACAACATTCATTCACACGTACTCTCTTTCCTCTCCTTTTTGGGCCCTCTTAGCTTAAGCCATTCCGTGACATTTTAGACGTCAGGGAGTTCTACTAAAAAACAAACAAACGGGGTGCCCTGGCTGGCTCAGCCAGTAGAGCACGTGACTCGTGATCTCAGGATTGTGGGTTTGAGCCTCACATTGGGTGCAAAGATTATTCAAAAACAAAATCTCTTAAACAAACAAACAAAACAAAACCCTAACTTTCTGAAATTCTTTAGGAGAGAGCTGTAAATGGCATATTTTTTTCTTTTCTAACTTTTAAGCGGCTTGGTAGATAGTACAGATAGCAAGTACTCTGAGTGGACCAAACACTCAGAAAAAGGCAAGCAGGCTGTTAGGGGCAGACTTCTGATTCGAGCAGGGCTCCTCGGTAACTGCTCCTTGATAACTTAGATGTCATTCACTGAAGTGACATTCTTAGCCATCCCAGTGGAACATACTGGCATGCTTCCAGAGAACGTAACAAGGAAATAATTTTTAACAGTCACGTGGAAGGGCCTCTTACCTTATAGTCCAATCAGTAAAGGCAGTGTGCTTTACAGGTAAGAATCTAAATCCCTAATGTTTATTTCAGTTTTTCAACTGCTTCCTACAAAATTCTCCAAGAGTCAGGAGAATCTAATACTGAAAAGTTCTGCACCACTGCGATCCAGAAAGTCACAAACTTGTTCACAGAAACTTATTACATGACTATAAAGCTCAACTCTGGCTCTCGAATGTCACAAACCTTAAGACAAGCTACAGATTACACGTTGGTTTTTTTAATTCTGCAAAATAAAAGAATTGACAAGCAACCGAACGTCAGAGAAAATGACAAATGTGAAAGCAGCTTTACACGAACCAATATATCAACAACGTGTTAACACTAATATATACATCAACATCGAAAGGTACATTTACAGAAGTAAATGAAGATCCTCCATTTTCTTTATCACGGGGTCAAAGATGACAAAACCAAGAAGTTGGGGGTCTAATTTCGTGCTGGCCCCCAGCTCTCACCATTATGGCTCTAGTGTTCCAGACAACAATAAAGCCACCTTTAAAGCAGCTCTATAACAAAGACAGGGGAGGTCTAGTGTACTTGATACACAGCTAAAGTTACCCATGCTAAATAACCAAGGCTTGGGATCAGAATGATGGTATTACCTGAACACCTGGGTCCTCATCTTCTTCAGGAGGAGGAGATGGTGGGGGCGTTTTGTCTAAGTCTGAATTTTCAGAACCTTCTGTTTTTCCCTTGTTGACCTTTTTCTTCAAAGCACTTGCTTCTGAATCAGGTTTCTTATTACTAGAATTCAAAGTGGATCACTTAGTGTTCACTTTTTAATGAGGTTTTCCACATGTCCCCATGCCTTATATTTCCCGCATTAATATCCCGAAAGTATCAATGACAACTGATAAATCGATGCACGTTGGCCACTTATAGTTAAACGGCACTCTCAATTAAGTTTTTACAGCAAAACCCCACACTGATGACCTTTGGCAAATATCTGACCTAATTAAAAAGAAATTTCATGTAAAAACTCCTAATACCACCTGGAGTACATTTGTTCTAGACAATGCAAAATCCCTGCCGATACACCAAGCCATAAGGGAAAATCAGATCAAGAAGTAGTTTTGCTATTAAGTTTTTAAGGTACGGAATGATTTTTTTTTTTTAATGTCTCAGGAAACTAGACTATAATGATCATTTCTTTGTGTCTCTTGCAAAGAGTTTTAAATACTCCTATTTAAGTCCTTTTCATAACCAACACTACTAGGTGTCCTCTATTATGTCATCCAGCTATATTATTATCCAACGACAGCCTTTTAAAATATAACAAAATATATGGCAATTTCCTGTTCTACATAATTTTACTTAATGCTGTCTTCTTCATTTAAAATAATCTTTGTTTTGGTGCTAGGCATTTTTGACGCAGTCACAATAGCCTCTCCTTCAAAAGCTAGGTCTCTGAAATACAAAAATATAGCAAGGCGACCCCAATAATTAAAGTGCATGTTCCATACTATGTTTCTGTCAAACGTTAATAGGATTTGAATGTTACATAAGTCAAAAGACATGAATGAACTCTAAGAAAAAAAAATTTTTTTTATTTAAGTTTACCATTACCTTTAGAACCTTCATTTGACATTCTTTTAGAACGTACATTTAATGGTATCTTCCATTCCAATTTCCAAACAAGCCCCAAGGATTTCTAACATTATCATGTTATCCAACATTTAAATTCATCTAACCTCGGTAATGATTATATTTATTATTTCTGGAAAACCTAAAATTCTAAGAAACTTGAAAAAAAAGATGTATTTCAAAAGCCTTTAAAAAGTTTATTTATTGAAGTTTGTAAATTCCAGAAAAGTATGCTGACAGAATGCATTAAACAGCATTTTTTTCAGCCTCAGCTACTACAAAGGACACCAAGACATCTCTATCGCTTTTATTTCAATAAAACATATCACGTAAAATATTTCAGTAGTATGTTAGTATAATAAAGTATCCATCACGCACCTAAAATTTCTATCATGAGTAAATAAAATATTTGGTAATCCTAAACTAGTTCTTTCTAAATACTCAGAGCTTGTTTTTATTTTGTGAACATTGTAGCATGGTAAATAGCCACATAGGGAAGTAACTTACAAGAATTCAAGATTACAGCAAAGGGCAGTTAGATTTAAAGAGTTTTTTTAATTAAAAAAAATTTTTTTAAAAGGCAATGTCCGAAAAACTTGAAGTCCCCAAAAGATTCATGGAAAGAATAATATTTTTTAAATTAAGAAAAAATCCATACAACAGTTCCTCATCCAACTGTCCTAGTGTTTACGCTACACATGGACAGAAGTCTCCCCTACTATGAGGCTCCATTTCCAGCATTTATTTCCGCTCTAACTGCCACAAATTATACAATACTACAGCTGAACGCTGGGCCCCTTTCCTTTCATCTGCACGCCAAGAGCAATCAGATTACCCTGGTAACCAGCGGTCACATGACCAGCACCTGCTCTTTTGGCTGGATGCCACTGACTAAAGCCATCTGCTTCCCTCAATCAGCTTTCAAACATTCTCAACACCTGCGCTGCAGTGTTTTGTGGTTTCTTTTATCAAATCAGTGCAAAACTGCTTCCAAAACTTTACATATTTCTCAAATTTGTTTAAATCAGAGGTAGGCTGTCACAGAGTTGAACCATTGCCAGGTAAAGTAAGTCGGCAGCCGGTGATTTTCACGGTGACCTCTCCGCACCAGAACGAAGTACACAATTTAATTTCGTGGGGTTACTGCACCCTGTGTGAACTATCCTATAGGAGTAAAAAGGCTTACTGTCTTAGAGCCACCAGAGCCCAGGTTTGATGAAATATCAACTTGCCGAAGGAGAGAAGTGCTAATGATTTTCCATCTGCCCTTCCCATGAATGAACTATGTGGAACCTCCAAGGCTGTTAAAAGTCAGACAAGACCTCTCCAAATGCTTCGGAAGAAAAAGCCTGTAGCCAAGGGAAGCACTCACCCCAGATCTGATTACTGAAAGATTTCTAAACTCATTAGACCTTGCGCTATTAATGTGGCTCAGAGACAGCTAAGCATTTCTACGCTGACATCTTCTCATGACATCAATATACAAAAATCAAAAACATGTCAAGTCAAAAAAGGCTACAAAATCCTCATTGTCCAACCCAACGACATTACAATCGAGGATAAGATAAAGTTACTTTGATTTTTAAACTGCCTTTGCTACTGTGCAACAAGCTCAATTGGATTTTCAACTAAATGTTATATTAAAACTGCTCTGTCCCCAGAAAAAGCCCAAGTCAGAATTTTTAACAAATGAGGTATAATGCAGAATGGTGGGTTAGAACACTGATGAGGGTCAGACACACCTTAGTTCAAATTCTGACTCTGTCATGTAGAACCTTGTCTGTCTGGGACCTGGTACAAGCCACTCCATTTCCCCGTGCCTCCGTTTCTTCTTCTGTAAAAGGAGGTTAGTAATTCTGTCTTCCTCCAAGATTCGTTAGGAGGTCTAAGTGAGATAGTGGATGAAGGCCTTGGCAATGTCTGACACAAATGGCCAGGACGCACACACATCCGGAAGATATACAGCTGGGAACGTGTTCTGGAACGTCTGCAAACAAATCCTCTGACATGGCTCAGACCCGCCTGGGCCAAATCAACTGAAGACGGAGAGACAGAACCCCACCTCGCTACAGATCATTTCCTCTAAGCAACACAAGAAGGAAGGTCCTTTGTCCACAGTGCCCAACACAAGCTGGAAGAACAAACCAGCAGACAATCCCAAAGGCCACTCCTCTCCAAGCCCAGAACCACTATTCTAGCCCAGGCAGGTGTCATCTCCCACCTTGCCCATCACAACTGCCCACACCCCCTCCCCCCACTGCCTCGTCAACCTGGGGACCCACAGGCAGCATGACCCACTCTCAGACAGCTGGGGAAAGGGCACACAGTTCACCTCCACCGTCATGATGTAAACTGCTCTGGTGCAAAGCTTGTCTTTTCTAATGTCAGAGCCAAAACACAGCCATACAAACATTCCTCTCCCAAATTATAATTTGGAAAGCTGGAAGGCACAAACAGGGCAGTCCTCCCATTGAGGGTAAGAGAATGTTACTGATCAGAAACATCCCTTAAGCTGACACTCCAATATTGAGAACTAGGCCATCAAGTGGCTTGGCGCAGACACACAGAACCTCCAGCAGCTGCTGTGCTGGCTGCTCACGGGTGTAGGCGATACTGGCCTCCACAAGGTGACCTGCCAGCGAGGATCACAAGGAAGACCGGGGGCGTGCGGGGACCACTTTCTCACTCCAGCCCTAACCGGCCTCCGCCCCAGAGAAATCCTGTCTGCTCCCATTCTGCTCTCCCAAACCCACTCTGCTTCCACATTTCCTAATTCAGGAATGTGGCGCTGCCACCAAAACCAACACCAACCCACCCTCCACGCATCACCACGGTGACCAGCTGCAGTATAAACCTGACCGCACCATCCTGCTTGAAGTCCTATCCCATGTTTAACAGGCCTGCCAGTCTGCACGGGCTTGTCAGGCCTTCTGCAGCATCTGCAAATGGCAACAGTAGATTTCTACTCTTTTCACACCCCAAACCCTCCACTCACCCTTTATGCTGCAGACACCCAGAACTGCTCCCTAAGGGACCCAACCTATCTCTTCCACCTCCATTCCCCTCCCCACTCCATTTACAGCCATCACACACTCAGGGAAGCCTCTTCTAGTCAGCGCAGACCGGATCACCAACTACATGTCATGTGGACCCCACACAAGGAAGGGGTATTTAAAATATACAAAATGTGGCAGTCGCACTCCCACAGTGATCCAAAACCAAAGCTGTATGTGGACCTGAGTGTGTGTGTGAGTGTAGGTCTTTCCCCATCAAGCCCTTAAGCTCAGAAAGAGGAAGAAGTCTGTCTTATTTATCTTTGTTTTCCTGGTACCTGGTCAGTAGGCTCCTTATCAATTTTAGCAGATCGATTTCACTAAAGAGCACAAGTCACAGCCACGACAGCACACACATATACAGCCCTTATGATGTGCCAGTGCTTTTCTCATTAACTCATTTAAGAAAACCCCACAGAGATTCTATCTTTATGATGAAAGACCTATGAGGTTCAGTAAACTAGGATTGACATGCTACCGAAATAGAGCGAGACTTAGCAAGTTTTCAAAACCAGTACATTTGCTACACATCCCCTCCCTCCTCACCAAGTCCTTCTATTTCCTCAGCCTTATCTCCGTCATTGCTGGTGTGACCGAGATACGGAGCCACCCACTCCCGAGGCCAGGCGAGCCCCTACACCCTTGGAAGCAGCACATTTCTCTGGGGACGGTGCTAATAGTCTGAAGGGCCACTGTCCCTCCACCGGCCCTAATTCCATTGTGCACTTTATCATGAGGGCCAGGTCACACGGGTGGCCAGCTGGACGTGCTGAGGGTCCACAGCTTAGTGACATTTAGGTCACCACCATTAGACCAGGCTCTAAAAAGTGCTATAATGGCCCCCAGTGTGGTCAAAACACAAGCCACTTTGATGAGAACTCTGAGAACCCAAACTTTATCTTCAAAGAACACATGTTATATGGAGGGACGAACTAAGGACACTCCATACCCTTTACGGAAGAGTTTGTAGTCAGCTTCCAACTGTAAGGGTCTACACTGAAGGACTGCATGGCGGAACCTAAAACGGTGTGTCATGACCTCATTCCACCTAAGACACAGCACAGGGATAACGAATTCTTTTTGGTGAGAACAAGTATACGCTTTTTAAACAAGCCAAGGGCCAGAACTTACTAGAAATCAGCTAGCTGCCCTGGTGTCTTGCAAAACAGAATACAGTTAAACACTGACCAGCATCGGCCTAGGGACCTAAGTCCTCCACAAAAAGCCAGTTTGAAGAGGAACCACAGGTGATGAGCATACGGTTCGTGAAGGTCTGGACAATGGACGTGAGTCCTCCATCAGTCAGACACTTCAGATGGGAGAAGTCCGTGAAGAGTCGCCTCACCCTAGGGAAAATCAACCTTGGGGCTTAGGTCGTGAGGATTAATCAGATCTGTTTTCAGGGACTCAAGCAAAAATGTCATATTATAATCTTTTAAAAGAAGAGTAAAAGCTAGGGGCGCCTGGGTGGCTCAGTGGGTTAAGCCTCTGCCTTCAGCTCAGGTCATGATCTCAGGATCCTGGGATCGAGCCCCGCATTGGGCTGTCTGCTCAGCGGGGAGCCTGCTTCCCTTCCTCTCTCTCTGCCTGCCTGTCTACTTGTAATCTCTGTCTGTCAAATAAATAAATAAAATCTTTAAAAAAAAAAAAAAGAAGAGTAAAAGCTATTGAAAAATATCCTTATATTTTATATGCTCAAAAGGTTTTTTAATGAAGACTCAAAACTAATGGATGAGAGGCTAGAAGCGAGAGAGATGTTCCTGGCACAGGACATTTGCGGTGTGCTCCAGCTCTAAAAGATCGAGGCTGCCGTAAGAAAAACTGCAGTAAAGCTGTGAGGGTCAAGGACCCAGTCATGGTGGAGAGAAAAGCATCGAGCCTCTCAACTTGAGTGTAGGATTCTCCTCTAAGTTTCTGAACCATGAGAAAGAAACTTAAAAGAAGAAGTGAAAGAAAAAAGAGACAAGATAAAGCACTAAGAGCTCAAAAGTGTCAATTAAGGCAACATAAAATGTGATACATCAAGTAAAATTAAACCCACACAACAAAATAAAAATGTTAGAGAAAGTCCTTGGGCCAAAATTTATGCAGTGGCTGAACTAGAATGTAATGAAATGCCGGTGACAGAATAAACTAATGACGAAGAGACAAACTGCGCAGCAGACAGTAGACACAAAGGCCAACTCCTTCCCACAAAGGCGATCAGAGCCGCCGAGGTGAAGGGGAAGGCCCGGGAGCACTTGGGAGATGCTCCACAGGGCGACCTTGGGCAGACAGCATCTGGGAGCATCTGGGCAGGATGGTGGGATGGTGGGATGGGAGCACCAGCCTTGACCTGCGCCCTTGCCCTCGGGGCCCGGCCAGCCAACTTATGGATGCTGAGCTGCCTGCCTGGGGTCACGTGCGTCACTCCAAAGGGGTGCCCAGCACCCCCCAGCTCCTAAACTCCACCTAGAAATTCTTCACCCAGCTCTTCTGGTTGAGAAAGAGAAAGAAGAGTTGAGAAAAAGAGAGAGAAGGGGAGGGGATTCTATTTTATTTCTGAACAACAAACAGGATTTCAGTGACAAATTAATAGGTTTTTTTTTTTTAAGTTCTTTGAAAGTCACTGGATGAAAACGCCTCTAAGACACTGAATTTAATCTAAATTGTTACCTTAAATAGCTCTTCTAGCATCGAGTACTCCTTAAGTATATTAACCATGCTGAATTTTTAGGAAAGAACAAAGAAAGTTAGAAAAGATACAAAAACCTAATTTGCTTTCATTTAAAATGAAAGTATATTTCAACTCAACGTGCCTCGCCTTTACATTTTACAATCAAACCTTCCAAGCATGAAGAAGCTGAGGGCCAGACAGGCAACATGTTCAGCCGGAGAAGTGGCATTGCTAAGACGGGAGCCACACCTGTCTTGTTCCTGGGCCCAGGTCTGAGTCCTGGACCTGGCCTAAAGCCATCCAACCTCCTCACACTAACCTCCTCACACACTCTAAGAGTCCAGTGCATGCCTGGCCTTTTGGGGGTACCCTTCAGACCTCGACCTGTCCTGGTGAATGTCTTCTGTTACCTGGGGCCATCTCTGGGGCCCCTGGTTCATCAGAACCCAGTTCTGAGGACAGCTACAGGGTTGCTGCCCCTTATTTAAAGGAGGAGGAAAGATGGGAGGGAAAGAAAGTACAATAGAAAGCTAGAAAGCCTTCTGAACAGCCAAATTCATTTTTAATATATTAAATATATGGGGGGGGAAGACTCCTCATGTAGTCAAGAATTGTCATTGAAAACCTCAGGGTCACTGAGTTTTATGGACTGAATTAAGGTCTGCCAGTGACAAGGAAAAGAACTCTAATTAGCTAACACGTTATCGCATCCCAGAAGCCAACATGAACACCAGTCGCTCTGGCTACATGGCACCGCCTGGCACTGTAATGGAACATAAAGAATTGAGTAAATCAGACATTACAAAATGGATGCAAACAGTACACCCTTATCCTAGAGCATATCCCCCAAGTGCCAACTGACAGTGTCCAATTCTCAGATGCCAGTCTTATTTTTAGGCACTGTGCTCCCGCGACCCCAGAGGGCAGACGCTGGGCTAACTGTGGCAGTTAGAACCCCATCCCCTGGATTCATAAGGATCTTCTCCGATCGGCCAGCATGGCCAACACAACAAATGAGTTGGGCAGCTTGTCCACATTTTAAACAGGTGCCACAGGTAGGCAGAGAACTAGGCAGAGTAAACAGTAAACCCCACAAGGAGAAAATACTCCCACCCATCCTAACAGGAGAAGCCAAAGGACCAAGACGTTATACTGTTCATACAGACTTCGGGGCTACATACACAATTAGCATTCTTTTTTTTTTTTTTAAGATTTTATTTATTTATTTGCCAGAGAGAGAGAGAGAGAGAGAGAGAGAGTGAAAACAGGAAGGCAGAGTGGCAGGAGAGGCAGAGGGAGAAGTAGGCTCCCTGCCGAGCAAGGAGCCCGATGTGGGACTCGATCCCAGGATGCTGGGATCATGACCTGAGCCGAAGGCAGCCGCCTAACCCACTGAGCCACCCAGGCGTCCCCACAATTAGCATTCGAATGGAAGTTCAAGTTCTCTCTCCAACATCAAAATTAAGAAGAATGGTGTCTTTTTTAATTCATACTATTTCCCCAGTTAAGATTCTTTTTTTTTTTTTTTTTTAATTTATTTGAGCGAGAGTTGGGTGTGGGCAGAGGAAGAGGGAGGAGCAGACTCCCCGTTGAGCAGAGAGACGGAATCCAGCAAAGGGCTAGATCCCAGGACTCCAAGACCATGACCTGAGCAAAAGGCAAATGCTTAACCAACTGAGCCCTCCAGGACCGGCACCCCTGCCACCTGTCTCCCAGTTAACATTTTAAAGCTAGGCCACACAGACTTGTCTGAGAAGCTGGAGGGAGGGCTGGTGCTTCAGATGGCTGATGATGCGCTCACGGTGGCTTTGCACGGCATCCAGACTTGAAGGGGCCCTTACCCAGGTGGGCAGAAGACAACTAGCAGAAAGATCTTTCTATATTATGTGACAAATTTTGCATTTGTACAGATTTTTGTACCTTTCAAAAGCATTTTTATATATGGACTTTTTTTTTTTTTTAGAAAGAGAGGGAAATAGGCTCTCTGCTGAGCTGAGAGCCCCAATGCTGGGCTTGACCCCAGGACCCTGAGATCATGACCTGAGTGGAAGGCAGAGGCCCAACCTACTGAGCCTCCCAGTCGTCCATTATATGGACATTTTTAATAATCATTTAAAAAAAAAAAACAATCAGCCTAGGACTCCTCCTGCTCTTTATCCTCCAATTCTAACATCATCCCCACATTGTAGAATAGCATGTGTCCCACCCTAAAATGCCACTTAACAAAGTCTTTGAAGGAACACGTCTCTAGAAATATCCCCCTTTAGCATTCCACTGCCACCACCGGCCTCCTCCCCAATTCAACTTCCGTCGGATAGGCACAATGAGAGTTGGAAGCAGGGTCGAAGCCACACTCTCCCACATCAACCAGAGAGGCAGCAGGCCACCACTCTCAAGTTCATCCCAGCTCCCTGGACAGGCAGAAACAAACGTCAGCCAGGCCCAGTGCGGTCCCTCCCTGCATCAAGCACAGGGAAGGAGTCAGCAGAACCTGCTTTTTAAGGGTCAGTGGTGCTGGGCATTCTCTTGCCCCGAGGACTAGCAACCAAACCACGTGTTGCTAAAGCTAGCACGGTCTGTACTAAAAAGTGCCTGATTACTACTCCCCCCCTGCTCACTCAGCCAACTGAGGACAAATCGAACGGAGGAAGGGTGATAAGGTGGCCTGTCACTGGGAAGAGAAAGACTTTGAGATGGTCATCCTGAAGCAAAAAAGGATTTGGGATTAACAGCCAATGGTGGGGCGCCTGGGTGGGTCAGTCGGTTAGGCATCTGACTCTTGATCTTGGCTCAGGTCATGATTTCACGGTTGTGGGATTGAGCCCTGAGACTCAATCTCACCCCCACCCTCAGTGGGGAGTCTGCTTGAGATCCTCTCTCTCTCAACCCCTCCCCCTGCTCACATGCTCTCTCTCAAATAAATCAATCAATCCTTAAAAAAAGAGAGAGAGAGAGAGAGAGAGAGAGAAAGAAAGACTCAATAGCCCCCTTTCAAAGAGAACAGACCTCTGAGACCACCAGGGAAGGCGGCCACCTACCTGGTATCCCTGACTTGGAGCTTGGATTTAATGAACCAGAGACTGGCAGGGCAGACCAGGGGCAGAGAAGCACAACGCCCACGGGCACATTTTCCCCCTTGTTCCTCTCCAGTACTGAAAGGGCTCGAAAGTCCATTTTGTGACCACACGTTAAAAAAATCTATACCCTCTTCTGCAGGCACACTGTCCAAAATACCTAATTCAGTATTTCCAATTATCCAATGCCACGAGTCAAAACTAAATCATAGGATATAAAAGAAAGAACAAGGAAACAGAAGAAAAGCTGCGGGTTTAATTTACTTTATTACCTACGTACCTGAGGGAGAGGTATCTGACTCTCCAGGCTTTCTGTACTGATTAAGCAAAACTAGTTTAATGGTTTGCTTTTGTGTCTAATCTCTGCTGAGAAATTTTATGTGTGTAAGAGCACACTATATAAACTATGTACTAGGTTACCAAAATACACCACCATGGGGCTTGTTGGCTGAATAAAAATATTCCCCCGGTAAAACACTGCTACTTTCTTAGATCCTCAGAAGAAAGTTGCCACATTAATATTAATGATAATGATAGTGTGGTTTGCCAAAAATATACTCTACATGTTTTTAGTACTTTGTGTTTTTGAAAAGTAAGAGTGGTACATTTGCCGTCCACTTAAAATATTGCGTCTCTCCTCTCTGAGAAACGGCATTTTAGTTTCCTGCTAACTTGGATGCTGGGGCTGGGAAACGGCAAGGAAGCTGCACCAGAAGCGAGTCTCCACGGCTCCCTTGAACCAGCGCTTCACCAGTCAAGTCACAACCTCGGGCCAAGTTCCCTTCTTTATGCCCATTCAAAGAGTCTTTATAGAGCTAAATGGACCACTAAATCCTTCAAGAGTCATTCAAAGGAAGCGCTTCCTCCAAATCCTATCTCACTGCACAAGGCCTATGCTTACACAACAGAAAACACACTGAAGAGAAGAATGCAAAATTCTTGAATTTTGCATTGAATTCTTCCATATGCAAAATGGCATCCCCTCCAGCCCACAAATGTCTTAGCTCTTACTTTCAATATTTACTGCCAATATTTGAAGGCTATAAGGACACCTGGGGAGCGCACCAGGAAAAAAAAATGGGTAGAAAAATATATATTTAACATAAAAGGGAAAGAGAAAAGAAAGATACATTTCTAACAGAAAAGTGGAATGTGGCCCATTATTCTCATTATTAAGATTTTAAATGTCTTTTCCTGAAGTGCTGAATACCTTTTACTGTTTCTCTATCATTCTATGTCCCAGCTTCTAGGTGGATTCTGTGAGTTTTTCTGCACAGGCAAGGCAATATCATTGTATATGGGTTGCCAAAAGGGCCAGTTTGCTGGGAATGGCCACAAATGCAAGCCCCAGCCACCTTCCGGAATGCAGGAGAACGGCAGGGGATGAGACAGACATCCCAAAGGCATACAGAGTCAGCCCCCGAGGACAGCCACCCTTTCTAAATGTGCTTTAGCATCGAGAGTGTGTGACTGAGGCAGAACAAGCTCTCTCCCTGCCACAGACATACCACAGAGCCAGGCAGACCAGCAGTGGTTACTTCTGTCACTGCCCGCTCAGAGAGCGTATTTGTTTGTGGAATGCTCAATGATCCGGCATCCAGGGCCAAACGGGAAAGATGCGAGCAGTTCTGCACTAAATTTTTCATTTCACTTCTGTTTATTCCCTTCTATTTCAGCCCTCTGTAGGAAAATTATTTTCTGTATAAACAAATTCATCAAGTTAACTTATTCAAGGATGGAAATAACTGGTATCACATAACATTTTGCAAAACAAAATTGCCACTGCTGTATTCCAGTGCTTAAAAGCAAACTGCTATGGCAATTCAACCCCAGTGCTAACATAACCCAAACCCCCTATTACCTTCATCACTGCATATTCAATTTACATAATTATTCTGCTATGCTATTCAGAATTTACATGTAGTTGTATAGCATTCTACTTATCTGTGCTTCAGGGACACGATTTCCTTCCTAGATTCAGCAGAACACAAGACCACAACTTGACATACTCAATTCATCTGGCCAGTAGAAACTGTGGCTCAACACAATAATGGGTTGGTTTGTTAATTTACTGAAAATCTCTATTCGATTACCATTTTCTTGGACAGCCACCCCCATCTGACCATCAATGACAGGAAAGCCTCCCGGGAATGTCCTCATCACACTCTGTCGTGACTCAGCAGATGGCCCAACAAGTAAATGGTCAAGTCACCAAGGCCAACGGAGGTCCTCCAAACACTGCTGGCACCCCTCAACAGGGCCCATGTCTCTGGGCCCCGTTACATCAGCCCCCATTCTGCATGAACATCCCCACACTCAGTGGAAATGTTCCATTCGATTATCTGCACACCACTTGGGGATTAACAACTGTCACCTCTAGGAGGCATCCACTGAGACTGTGACCCTAAGGCAATGGGGGGGTACCCAACACTCTTCCTGGGAGAAAATAATCACATGCCCTCTCTCCTATCAAAAACATATGACTCTAATGCAAAGCCATTACTCGGATTCAGCAATGCCAAAAATTTACTCTGCACAGACAATTCAAACTTAAGGATGAGCAGCTGAGAGCACACACTGGAATTTTCTCTCATGGGTAAACACGGGGCCTCTCTCTGCACCGAGGCAGCACAGGTGATCAGAATTGACTGGATCTGATGCCCCAAGTTCCTAACACTTGTTTACAGCTGTTGGGAAATTTTTAGTAAGTTTCACTCTTCAATACAGCATTTTGATATCTGCCCTAATATATCCCAAAAGAGGTAAGGGTAAGCTAAAAGTATGTTTTTAAAGACAGGACTAGGTCAAGGTAGACTCAGAACCTGAAGGTAACATACTTGGAAATTTATGACAAGATCCAAGACACAGTGGGTTTCTTTTTTTCCTTTTTTTTAATCGACGTTTATCATTAGGTGCTAGATTAAAAAAATTAAAGATACAAACTAAAGACAGATAGACCTGAGGCTAAAGCTAGTCTTGGTGACATATTTTCCGAGTTCTAGGAAGCTTCTTTAGAACATAGGCTCTTACGTTTCAAGCTTTAAAATAATAATAATACATTCTTTTAAAATTTTGCTGCAATTTCTCCTTGGGAAATTTTCTACTTCGGAAAAATAACCATATGGGTCCTCCTACCAAAAGCACAATACTTAGCTTTTAGGCAATTATATTTCTAAAGAACCCTTGGTAAGTCAGACTGAAAGTCTACCCATGTTCTCCCGGCTCAACCCTAACCCTTAACAGAGCAGCTACAGAGAATAAGTACTTAATGAAGTGTTTAAGGAAATGAAATATTTAAATAAATGAAAGCAAAATTTATAATGAGTTGTAAGTTTAGAAGAGTGTTCACATGGGGGAAAAAATGGTTTTTAATTAAGAAACTGCTTACTGAGGCATCAAAGAAGGTTCCTAAGTTAAGTTACCTGTAAGACTGAGTTACTGAATAGAATTCTGTTATTTTGGCACCATAAAAAGTACTGATGACAAAAACTTTTAAGTGACTGTGATACAGACTTTCAAAACACTACAGAATAACTTATTTGGGGGTTGTATAGATATTCTGAGCACAAGTCTGAAAATCCAACTTTGCTCTTTCCCTTTGCAGGGACATCTCCATAGTCACAGAAATCATCTCCACTCTGTATTTGCACGTTCACCCACAGGAAAGCCTACAAGTCAAAGATCTGCAGGCCAGCGAGCTCAAAAAGTTCTCATCAAGCACGTCTGTCGCAGACCTGAGCATGCATGTGTACACGCACGCGCGTGTGTGTGTGTGTGTGTGTATGTGTACACATGCGCATGGGGGTCAGAGGGGTAGTGTATTTTCTAATGAAGTTTGCAAACAGGTTCAGATTAACCAAGTCTGACCATACTTCCATCTGGAAACTATATTTTCTAACATAAGCCATATTCCGAAAAATAGATTCAGATGTTTGGAATTGGTTCAGAACGGTTGTAAGAAATGTTCAGTACAAATGAAAAAAATTAGTCTTCAATGTCTTCTCCTCTCAGCTTTTCTTACTGAGTAAATATGCCTTCTGGGGGGTCAGAGTCGGTAGGGGAAGTACAGAGGGAAGTATGGAGTGGAGGAGGGTATTTCCTAGAAGCTAAAGTGTGTGCTATTCTTGCATGCATATCTAATGGATAACTGCTATTTGATTTCTCCCACGTTGCCCACTAGCATTTCAACCCTGCCCCTGGAAGGCTTACTCCGCCAAGTGGAGAGAATTAATTCTCCTGTTTCAACTTCTGGGAAACAGGGCTGAAATGCTGAGTGAAATATAGTGACCTATCTTGCTCCTGTAATCCTTCTTTCCCTGTTTTGCATTGTCCTTGAAAATGAGGTTGCTGGTCTAGGCTTACAAATAAGTAAGCTGGTAATCTGGTTCTATCTGGTCAATGGCAAACTTTCACAAAAATACAGGCAAATGATTTTAAAATTACAAAGAATTTTTACCCAGTGAAGTCTACAATGTACCATCCAAATAAACAGCTTGTGGTAATTGAGTCCTAAATCTCAGAACGTATAAAACTCTTTCACTTTTTAGGTGGGGTTATCAGAGAAAGGAACCCGGTAGCAAACAGCTAAGTGCTGCCCCTCCCCCGTCCCCAGACCCCACCCCCTTCCAAGAGCTGACGCTGACCCGTGCATTTCTACACTGCGTTTGGGGGTGGTTGTTTCTGCCCACAGCCTACCTTGACTTTTTGCTGGATTTGGGTTTTGGCGTGGCAGTTTTTGCTTTCTTTTCCTTTGGCTCTTTGGGAATCTTAGGGGCTTTCGGGGTCTTGGGTTCCTTGGGCTCTTTTTTCTCCTTGGGTTCTTTCGGTTCCTTCGGATCTTTTTTTACCTTCGGCCTTTTCTTTTTCTTTTTCTCTTCTTGGGACCCATCGAGTGAGTTCCTATTTAGTTCTTGGCTATCAACCCCACCAGGGAAGTCATCTTTACCAAAACTTTTACTGGGCTCCTCGGCAACAATGTGGTTGTTTTTCTTCTTCTTCTTCTTCTGCTGTGGCTGCTGCTCTACGGACGGCAGGTAATCATCACTCTTCACTAGCTGAGCGTTCGGTCCACTAACCTGAGTCATATCCGGCACTGGTTTCTCTAGAAAGGGCTCCGACGGAGAATGCTAAGAGACACAAATGGGAATTGAAATTAGTTTATCATTCTTCATACTTAAGAAAGGAACTGAAAGTTAGTAGCTGATGCTTCTGAAACTTTACACTCCAAGTAGCAAATATTTTACCAACTATACAGTTGTAAAATCTATCCTTTTCTCTCACCCAAAAGACAAGAAAGCACTTACATAAACAGTTAAAAAAGAAAAAGGGTAACTTAGCAATACAGTAAAAATTCCGGTTCAGGAAGAAAAGTCTCTCATTCACCTGAAGACACTGTCCATTTTCTTAGCAGCCCCTATGTGTGTGGGACTTGGCGAATGACAGAACAGCAGCAGAAGCTAAACCCAACGAATGAATTTAAATGGAATTCTTTTCCTCTTGTGGGAATGAGAACTCAAATTAAAGATACATAATTAAGCCTCTTTTAACAAGTGTACTGAGCACCGCATGATTCAGGTACTGTGAAAGTTTGAAATCCAAGTATCACACACAAATCTTATATGGTACAGGCCATTTCTGATTTAAATGACATGAAAATGACACATTAAAAGCACATAGCCAAACTTCGTGACTCGTGATTCGTTAAATTTCTTGTACTAACATGAAATGCAGAGAGTGTATCTTAAGTTACTAAAGCTTCATATTTTCACATTTTCCTGAGGAACAGAAAATCCAAATAGTCGAGCTGGTAAGCCTTGCAGATTTTTGACATTCACAAGGAGTGCATCTTGAGATGGGCTTAACACAGTAGAGACTATTAACAATTAGGATGGGATGTTAACTGGTCAGCCAAGAGCAGAGTCCATTCCAAACCAGGACAGGGGTAGAGTATTATCTGCACTGCAAATTACGACATCTAATGAACTTTTGTAGTTCAGCGAAATACTTTAAAATGTTATATCTTCAAATGTCACTCGGGGTTGGGTTTGTTTTTGATTTTTTCATCTGCTTCTCCAGACACTGAATAGGAAGTATAACAGAAACAGTAACAATAATGGCTGCTAGTGGTTACTGAACAGTCTTACTATGGGCCACACACGTGCTAAGCACCTGACACCCCAGACACCGTTCAACCACCACGCCAGCCCCAATCAGGAATTGGATATGGGCTCTGACATTCAGGGATGCAGTCCCATTCCCAAGGAGTTACATGCCCACCCTCCTGACCATACCACTTCCAAAAGGGGGGGGGGGGTGTAGAAGAGCCCAGATCCAGGTCTGCAGAGGACTCGTGAGTAACCCAAAAGCTATGCTCCCCATCAGCAAGGTACTATAAATCAGATTCCAGTCCGAATAACTGAGCATCTGTTCCAGGCCATGCACTGAGCTGGGCACTTTCAGAAATTAGTTCACCTGACTCTCACCAACAAAAATGTGTTGATCTGCCCTCATCTTTCGGAAAGGAAGGAAAGTCTGAGGAGGTTATGTGATCACCCAAGGTCACACAGCAGGAGACAGAGCTGTGATCTGAATCTAGGTTTTCTAAACCAGTAAACCAATGTTCGGGCTCTGTGCTTATGAAAATTTTTTTTTTTTTTCCCTCTCCTGAAATCTTACATATGGGCATCCTTCTAGGAAATGCTCCATGAGTTTCATTTGATTTCCCAAGTGTCCAGTGACCCCCATCCCCAAATTTTAAGACATTACTGCCTGAAAAGAAAGTGGGCATACTATCCCCACTAAACCTTACCATGGTCACTAAAGAAACCCACATTCAATTCTCCCATCTGCACTGGTGCAAGAGACTGAGCCCAGAATTACAAGGTAAGAGACACAAACTCTAGTCTGGGTCCTGCCGTTAGCTCTATTATCAATGAAAAAATCATTTCACTCATCCACGGTTCATTTTCTTCATCTGCAAAATGAAGGGGTTGGGTCAGATGATTTCCAAAGTCTCTTTCAAAATTCAACGGTATTAGAAAATCTTAAAATACATATTGCCTTTTCCCAGTCACAGCTAAAAGAGGATGAACCTGCAGAAGATTAAAGCTATACAGAAAGAGAAAGAAGCAAGAGCAAAAGTCTGAGGAAAAGCACACGTTGGGAGGGAGTCCCCGTGAGCAGGTTCCCACACAGGAATAGCACAGCAAGCCAAACACTAAAAGAAGTTACCCTCTGTCCTGCCTTTCTCCCTCACACACACGCTCAACAAACATCAACCAAGGTGCCGTCCACATTCCCATTACCTGAGAATTCACAGCGTCTGATTTAACTGTGTGATTAAAATTCAGTTGAAGTCTAGTTAATTGTTACCTATTATTTCCAAGGTAAGTAAAAAGGAAAAAGCCTTTTTTTTTTCTAAGAGACTTAGAGGTCAAACTTATTTGGGACAAACTATTTTTCAGGAAATGGAAGAAAAAGTATTTCCTGGACAGGGATGGAAAGAGAAAAGTCCACCAGTAAACAAAGCTTCAAGCATAGAATGGTGAATTAATCCCACGTATGCATACCTTGCTTTAATCTGCATGGCATTAACCCCAGCAACAAAGTGCCAGCTTCTAATGAGAAATACCTGGTACACATTCATGAACTCGAAAAAGCACAGAGCATCAAATACAAAAAGACTGAAAATTTATCTACACATTTTAGCATACAAATGATTTTAGATGCTCCTTCCAGTAATAAATGAAGCCATAAATTAGTATCCCTTAAAATTTTTAATCTTCCATAAGAAGGAAAAAACATAAAGAGTAAATACAAAAAAGTATTAATCCTGTTTGATATGCAGCAGAATTATGTTTTGGTACTATATGAAATAGGGTGAAAAAGGTGCTCAGAAATATTATAGTGTTTACCAGACCCACATCTCCTTAAATCTTTTAGAGAAAAGCTGTTTTTGTAAACATTTAACAAAGAACAGATGGCCTGCCTTAATCATGTGGGGGAAAAAACCTGGAGCTCACAGTAATACCCTGACAAAGTCTCCCAGGCCCAGCCGTGCCCCCCCTCCCCACGCATGGTACAGTCTTCTCTAATGCTATTTAATTTTACAGCGGACATTTTCCCATCAATTCCCACTGCCTGACAGGTAATCAATGCCATTAACATCTGATATTACCATATAGGGCATTGCCAAAACCCCTCATTTATTAGAGCAACGTGGAGAATGTTAGATACCAAAGGTATTTTTAAATACACACACGATAGGACTTTGCAGTTGCACATTTTCTATCACAATTCCATGTGCCTATTGGAATATTACGGGATTTGTAAGGATGGTGCCATGGACTTCTGGAACTAAAACAGCATGACTAATATTTAAACGGTAAACAAAAATGATTCAAGGTGTGTATGTGTATCTTGTCAAAAAAATTACCATAACCTAAAGATAATCACTTTTATCCTTAACTCCACTGTTCAAAATGTATACACCAGGCAAACACAGAAGCAAGTCACCTTATGTAAAACCGCAGAACAGACAAGATGCAAAGGTAACCAAAGGAGGGCAGAGATGAAGAAGTGAAGGCAACCCTTCTCTAACCTTTAAGCAAACGAGACCCAAAGTATTCAGGAGCATTCGCAAGAAAAGGAGAAAGTGCCTAAGAGGAAACTTTTCATTTACCTCAGGTATGCTTTCCATCCAACATTCATCAGCTTGGCCTGGCTTAAAAGCTAGCTTATTTACTCATGTTTTGCCTTAATTATATCCGTAAAGCCTCAAACTGTTAGCAAAGTCAAGTAGCAGGCACGAGCCACGTGAGAGTAACACTGCACAGTGTTTCCAATAGGTACAAGCTCTGCAAACTAACAACATTCAGTAATGCAGGACAGCGAAGGCAAAACATTGTACTTACTGAGTGATACAAACAAATCTAAAATCGAAATGCTACTCTGTAGGAACGACACTGCACTTCTGGGAGCACGTCCCTTCCCTGCACATTGAGCCAAAGGGAGGTATCTGTGCTCTCAGAGAACCTGAGGTTCTGGGGGAGAAGCCACGGGCCACCCAAGGCTAAAGGAACAACAGATACAAGCTTAAAACACGCTAAACTATGATTTCAATGATTTGTAAAAATACAAAGTGTTCACTTAAGATTGCAAAGTACTATTTGCTTCCTTTTTAGTTTTTGGTTTTGTTTTTTGGTGGCTTTGGAAACACATCTTTTATTGATGCGCTTCACTTTTATTTTTCCAGTATCACTCCCTAGGTTCTTGATCCCTTGACACTCTTTTAAAAAGAAATTCCAGGGCTGCCTGGGTGGCTCAGTGTGTTAAGCCTCTGCCTTCAGCTCGGGTCATGATCTCAGGGTCCTGGAATCGAGTCCCACATCAGGCTCTCTGCTAGGCAAGAAGCCTGCTTCCTCCTCTCTCTCTCTCTCTCTCTCTCTCTCTCTCTACTTGTGATCTCTCTCTGTCAAATAAATAAAATCTTAAACTGCTTCCTCCTCTCTCTCTCTCTCTCTCTCTCTACTTGTGATCTCTCTCTGTCAAATAAATAAAATCTTTAAAAAAAAAAAAAAAGGAATTCCAGTACTAAAACTGAAGCTCAATCTTCAGCCAAAAGAGCATACAGGGTGCAATAGTGCATTTAGCAAAGGCTCTGTGAGTCCTGTTGAAACACCCTTTTCTTGTCAGTGACACTGAGAAAAAGAAGATGCACTCAGTATCTGGTGCCCAACTCATTTGTTCATTCAACAAATATTTAGGGATATAACAGTAAACAAGCCAGCCATAGTACCAGCGGGGGGAAGCAGAGCACCTGACCTGGGCTGACACTAAGGGGGCCTCCTGAAAGCGGTCAGCCTGGTGCTGGCCAGAGGTCACTTCTTCCATGGGCCTGAACGACAACTCATGCCCGAGATCAGGTGACTGAAAGCATAAATAATGTATGACAAGCAAGCTTGTGAAGCCCTGTTTATGGAGGAGCAGACGGGAGTTTCAAGAGTCAAGTGATACACTTCTCAACTATGACTATTGGATATAAAACAAGTATGAGGCACCTGGGTGGTTCATCAGTTAAGTATCTGCCTTTGGTTCAGGTCAGGATCCCAGGTCCTGGGATCCAGCCCCACATCAGGCTCCCTGCTCAGTGGGGAGCCTGCTTCTCCCTCTCTGCTGCGCTCGCTCTCTCCCACTCTCAGTCTCTCCCAAGTAAATCAGTAAAATCTTTTAAAAATTTAAAAAAAATAAAAAGTATAAAAATATTCTTCAGAGGACAATTAAAGGTTGGGCTATTTTCTGCTTGGCTAAATTTGGTATTAGAGTCAGGGCCTTGAGGTCAAGCCTTTAAATGCCAGTTAGTTTTATTCAGCTCATTCTTTATTTCCAGGAACAATTATTTATTGAATGAGTACCTTTATGAACAAAAACACCCAAATGCATAATTATCAAGCTTGTTAGTCATATGAACTGGAAAGGCAAGATGTGTGAAACAACATTTTTAAAGTTTTGGATATTAAAAAGTGTTACATGAAAAGATGACTCAGGTCACATAAGTTTAGAGAATCCTTGGCTAACCAAATAAGTAGTTTTCTTTACTGCAAAAGTCCCAGCCCTTACAACACTGAGTGGTGGATTAATGTGCAGGGTGTTCCTAAAGGTACTTAACCACTCCATCCCTTTTCTCTAACAATACCTCGAATAAAAATGTTCTTCAAGATACACTTCGGATTAGACCAATACAGCTAAAGTGGGGCAAATTCATCTGCTTCTCTGGGGTGGGGAGAGTATGTGTGTGCACGTGTCTATGTATCTCAAAGAGCGGTTATCAAATATTTTACAACATAGCATGTGACTCTATAAACAAAGCTAATTTTATGTAAAATGTGCTCAAACGCTGCACTGAATTGGCAGTTTCCTTTATGCTCAATTTAAGTCACTGGTAGGAATAAAAATAGGAATATTGGTATAATCATATAAAGATGACTTGTATAATTTTTGTTGGATAGAGTCAAAATAATTACCAAATTAAATATAATGAATGTTGAGTCATCTTTATGAGTGCTTCAGAACCATTAAATTTTAGAACTGAAAATTTTAATTACTGCTGAAATATCTCATTTAAAAATCATCTGAAGGCATTTCCAAAACTTCAGTTTTCTGCTTGTGTTTTTAATCCATCCTTAGAATAGATGTGTCACACAAACAAAATCTTAAATAGCTGCAAATTAACATGAACCACTTTAATGGCATCTAAATTATAAACATTTTGAATATAAGTGGAGTCCAAAATAATGAAAATAATGAGCCAAGCAATCATGTTACATTTAATATTAAATAGTTCACACTGGATACTGAATACTGCCCATCCTCTATGTAGGAGTAAAATTATACCATAGGAACGGTCGGACTGCATCTCTCATTTGTAAGGCGCTCTCCTGTAATGTTTCTATAGTCACTTTAGCTAGAGTAACACAGCAGTGAAACTCCACCAATGCTAAATCCTTTCCAAGTTGTCTGTGAGACCCTGAGCACAGCAGACTCCCTCCCATTGGAGAAAGGGGCATCTGTGCACCATACCTCCCTCTGGGCCACCCCATCGCTGCCCTTCTGGCCATCTCCCTTTCCCTATCTCCATTCTGTGCAGGTGGTCACACTCTGCTGGGAATGACCCGCAGAGGCGGAAGGTGGCCTCAGGGAGACACGGGTTCCAGTGCAGGCTGGAACCCTGCTGGGTACCTGCAATGCTGCCTCCAGCTGGCCCCACTCAGGGTGACAGGGATGAGCATCAGGGAATAGCCCTGGAGTTAGGAGAGAGACAACAGCATGACTGATAGGAAGTCCTGAAGCCATCCCCAGACACAATACCAAATGAGGTTTTTAAACCATGTACTGTACAGTTACATGTGCATTTCACAACCTTCTCCTTCAGTGCCTGTAATAACCACATGAGTTTGCCAAGGTGGGTGACATTCTTGCTCTTTTATAAATGAGGAAACTGAGGCTTTAGTGACACAGCTAGAAAGGGGCCAACCCTGGATGGTAATCCCGATGTGGTGGCTACCAGCCAGTGGGACGTGCTCATACTCGCCCAGAGGATGAGGAGGGCTTCTCCAAGCCCAGAAAGCTACTTGTTGTCTTCCTCCAAAACCATAAAAGGCCTTAGTTTTAAGAGCCTAACACTAATCTATGGGTTAAAATGGCTTTTAATTTACTATAAATTTGGGACTTCTGCCTTCAAAGGATTAGAGGAGAGCTCTAGTTTAACTCCGAACTAAAGCTGTGGAAAATCACTAACTTTCCTGCCCAAAGATAAAAATGTGGCTAAGAACTGCCATTTAGACTGCTGCTCACAAACATTATCCTGTTTGAGTATCAGAATCACTCTGTCTGACAGAAGCTGAATTCAAGTCCATCAATCTGCTTTGTCACCAGGAATGAATGGGGTTTTCAAGGAACAGGAAGAAAATTAGCCCACTTTCTGCCCTACTCTGAAAATTTTCCCAAAGCCACTTAAAAAGAATAGCTTATATGATTTTTAAAAATTTAATCTACTGTATTTCAAGGAATCTAACACAGTTCTTTTCCCCAGTTTGGTAACGCATCACTCTACTTCTTAGGAAAAGCACCAGGTGAAGTAATAGGCTTGGATCTAAGGACCATGTACTTGAAATAACGTGTTTATACAAATGCATGTGTGCCCCCCCCCCACACACACACCCTAGGGCATAGAGTTGAACTGATGTAAACTGAACATACTTTTGATGTACCTCCACTGCTTCATAAATGCTTGGAAAAATTAGCCTAATTGTTTATACAAGACTTGAATTATGTTTTTACATGTGTTAGCCTTCCAAAAAGTATATACAGGTAATCAGACTGCATTCCTGGTCAGAAGACTCTCCTATCCCTGAAGTTCTTCTGATAAAAGAGAAATGGAGAGGGGCCAACAGAACCTAATGCTAGTCTGGCCAGGGGAGAAACAGAAACCACCTCAAATTTAACACACTCCGAAGCCTAACACAGTAATGGTGAAGTGCTTCCCAGGTCTCCGGGGCCACAAGCACGAGGGTGGCCCCCCACAGGAAGCAGGCCTGCCTCCCCAAAAAAACTACACCCAATTCCCACAGCAGAAATGCCCAAGAAAAGGCAGGGTATCATGGTGCAGCTGACTTACAACAAGCAAACTAAAATATAAACCCATTCAAAGAGTCTAAGACACAGTCATACCCTCAGCCTCCTGTTCTGAATTTCTCACAGTTCCTCACTGTGTAAAACATCAAATATTATCATCAAGTAAAACATCAAGTATTATCTTTTACCAGACATTACTCTCTAGAAGTAAAAGTAGGAAAGATAACGAATTTGCTCAGGGGCCTGAATGAGTTCATTTTATTGTGTCTTCCTTCCCTCTTTTTTCTTTCTTTTCTTCACCTCTTTGCACAGTGTTTTCCTTAGCAGGCTCAACTCAGTAAATATCAAAGAATGAGAAGCTACAGAACAAATTCCCAGGTCACAGGTGTTTGTCTTACTTATTTCAAGTTAGCTCTCAGGTGCCTACAGTTCTCAAAGAGGTGTCTGGGGGCTGGAATTTGGCAGCAGACCTCCAGACCCAAAGCGACCCAGCTTACCGGGGATCGAACTCAGTAAAACACAAAACAGCGCTTCTAGAGTGGGCAACTGTTCTGCAGAAATATATCCTATTCAAAGACACTTAAGGATGACGACCAAACTTGCATACTAAAATAGTTAAGTTCACTTCAGTAACTTTTTACTGTACACTAACAGTGCACTTTGCTGTCACTGGTATACCCAACAACAAATTTGATTCTTGAACTGCAAAGGTGAAACGTATGCAGTTTGGCTCTGGAAAAGCATCTGATACCAAGTTTGCATTTAAGTTTCCACCACTCTATAAATGTTAGTATTCTATTTAACTTATTATGCTATTCCTGTGAATTTAAAAAGTCAAACTCAGTAGACTGAAAGGAAGGCGTGTCTCTAGCACTGGCCAATCCCAAGGGTTCATGTAAAAGTGGGAATAGAACAATCTTTGAGGGGAAAAAAATCAATTTATAAGGAGCTCAGCAATAAAGCTAATTTATACACTCCAGGCAGGCAAGTTCTCCAGAACTCAGAGACTGAGTCTAGCAAATTCAGTTGGCAATAAATGGCTTAATGATAAACTACGTTGGTCCTATAAAAATTTCTTCACTTTTTATAGGAGACAGAATCCTAAGATGGCTGTAGGATTTCCACCTCCTGGCTGGAGAGAAGACTTGTGTCTTCCAGGCAACAGAATACAGCAGAAGTCACGGGGCTTTGCAGTTGTGATTAAGGTCCCAAATCAGTTGGTTTGAAGTTACTCAAAGGGTAGATTTTTCCTGGATAAGCCTTGCTTAACTAGGGGAGATTTGTAAAGAGGATGTGGGCTCTCCATGAAGGTCAGAGACTCTCTGTTGCTGGCACCGAGGGAGCAAGTGACCAGAGTGAGGGGGCCACAGTGGGGGAACCCAGCATGCTAAGAAACAGCAGGCAGCCTCTAGGAGAGGGCAGCCCCAAGTGACAGGCAGCAAGAGCTGAAGCCCCTCAACGTACAGCCACGGCAAACAAATTCTGCCAGCAGTCAGAATGGTCTGGGAGATGGATTCTTCCCCAGTCGAGTCTCCAGATGAGAACACAGTCCTTGCACCTGACTGTAGCCTTGCTGAAACCCCGAGCAGAGGACCAGTGAAGCTGTGCTCAAACCCTGACTCACAGAAACTAGGAGATAAGAAAGGGGTGTTGTCTTATCCATGAAATTTGCAGTAATTTGTTACACAGCAATAAACAACAAATGACCCCTGTTCTCATGCTAGACATTGATCCTTCCACATAACGACAGACAGCACCCCAGTATTTCTGTATACCTTTCTGAAGCTGCCACTGCGGCTAAGGCTGAGAACTTCGGTGCCAAGCACTGTTCTGGGCTCACAAGCACCTTGGGAAACTACCCCATCCTATGCACGGGAAAACTAAGGCACACAAAGAGATCAATACATTTGCCAAAGGTCACAAAAAGCTGGTTAGAAGAGGAGTCAGGGTTAAACCCAGGCAACCTCTCTGCAGAGCCTGCATCTCAGCCATCACACCTGCTGCCTAATCCCTGACGCTCCCACACTCTAGGACGCAGGAGGAGGAGATGGCAGGAGAGCTGGGGGTAAGGTAACGATGGGGTGGGATGGGGTGGGATGGGGTGGGGTGGGGTGGGGTGGAATGCTGTGAAGGGAAGGAGTGTTGGGGGCATTGGGACCTGCTCAGATGACTCAGAGAATGTGGCTGCTTCAGGAAGGCTGGAGCCCAACACTGTTTCACAGTTAACTGCCACGGAGATCATCACAAGGATTTTTCTAAGAAAACCACTCCATTTTCAAGTAAAAAAATGTAAGAAACTGCACTATAAACAATATTAAAGGTTCCAGATATTTTAAAAGAAACTTTATTGCACATTAGAAACAGTCTGTTTAACACTTAAAGGGGATGGTGTCCCGATGACTCCTTCCAGCTGGAATTACACATGAAACAGAAGATACCAAGGCAATTAAGTATTTTATAAACACTGCTGAGGGGTCAAAAAGAGGGAGGTTCATTCACTGACTAATAACGCAGTAATAAACAAACAGCAATGTTATGCAACTGAGAAAATTATTATAATTGAATCTACACAGCTGGGCAAGAACAGAAGCCTGGTTATGTATATTAAGCTCACAAATGCTTTGTGTGGGTAGGTTTTAGTTTCAGAACTGTTTCAGATTTGAGTCCCTTTTATAAAGTCAGATTGTTTTTTTTTTCTTATCTGAATACAATTCCATAATTACGGCTGTAGAACAGAAAATAACTTAATGAACTGCCCCACCAATTTTTGCTCTTCTGTTTATACTACAGAGAAATAAGTGTGTACATAGTAATTGGGAACTTAAACTTTCTTGAGATATACTCATTTTAAATGAACACATTGTACCTTGTTTGTGCATAGCAATATGAATAATGAATGACTATGACTCCCTAGCATACTGGAGGGAAAAGCCCAGAACAAAAGTAGCTTTTCCCATTTTAACATTTGGCTCCTGCTGTGTTCTTGGAGTTTCCTTCACACCTTGATATCTTCCCCTTTGCAGAAGATGGGCAGAGAAATACTGCCAATTACCATAGTTAAGTTTACACAGATGTGTCACAAGAGAGTGACTTCTATATTTCCCTTGAATTGTTAAAGTCACAGCATTTAAATTAGAGAAACATTACTACTCTCTTGGGTTCAAGACAAAGCTTGGTAAAAGTCCACCATCCTTCCATCAATTAAATGTAGTTAAAATGCAAGCCAAAACAAAGCAAGTTTCTTTTGGGAAAATATTCTAGCTAGGTATTATCCTTATTACTACATGGCATTTTTTTTTTAATTAAATGACTAAATCTGAACAAATCACTGATCTATGTCAAGTTCCCATCTGCATAAAAATCTAACTAACTTCAAACACAAATGGATGATTAGCTAACCATCAGGGCAGAGGTACAAATGTATCTTCAACAGGCACACATTTTACATCAATGATATCTATTTTTATGAGATAAAAGTACTAAAGCTTTAATGGTGGCAATTAAAACAGCCAAGAGTTTGAGTAGCTCGATGGCTGAGTCACAGACCTTTTACCTATAATGGGATCCATTATATCCCTGAACTCCGTTTGAGGGAGTAAAAGAGGAACAAATTTTTAAATATGGTTATAAAACAGCAGTACCCTCTGAACTAAGCTGTTTTAGTTTAAACTGCCGTTTGATTTACCCTGTGTCTTACTGTCAACATCCGCTCAGCAGCCTTCTTTATAGTTCTTAGATACTTGTGTCTATTTGAAAATATTTGAACAATTTGAAAATGCTACAATGAGGCTACTATGTAACAGTTTGTATTTAGGCAACTTGTTTCTATTTTAACTTTTTATATTTAAAAAATTCATGTTTTGAAAATGTGTAACTTGAGATGACTTTGACAAAATCCTCATTTGTGCCTAAAATGTCAGTATTTATATTTTAATATAAATATAAATTGCACTTTCAAAGTACAATTCAGGGGGAACAAATAATTAACTATTCACAATAAGATGGTGCGTTTCAGCAATACAGAACATCCACCAACAAAGGAGTGGGGATTTTTCATGATATTTTATAACATTACTATTCGAAAGTATTAGGGTAATAAGATCTGTGGTTACAAAACGTAATAATCATATGTCTGCTAACACTTCTCTAATTCAAGAACCTAAAGATGTTCTCTTTAAGCTTCTCTTATAGCAAACTCAGAAATGTAAATAGAAATGATCTTGGGAACAGCCTCTCAAGTTTTTGTATCCGTTACCACCATCATCTCCAGGGACAGCTGGCAAACAGGAAACAACACGCAGAACGGATTTACCTCCAACCAGGAAAGACCAAACTATCAGGGATGGCGGGGCAGCCGGAGTGGCCGCGGCCCAGATGGCTAAGGTCCTCAGGGTTATGCGGGTCCGCAGGCCCCACTGAGTACGCCAGCATTAGACGAAAAGCGCCAGACGCGTACTTGGGCAGATTCCTTTCTGTGCTAGCAGCTCTTTTTAGACAGGTTGTCAGAAGGAAGAACAGCAGGATGGACCCGAGGACTCAGTATTAGGGTTGGTGTTTGACCATTTACTCTGTGGGGCTTTAACAATCAAGTGGGAAGACAATCATCTCAAGATCTGTGAGACGGACAAGCCGGACGCACTGATCTATAAAATCCCGCCTAACTCAGCAGCTCGGGTCTGCTGTTACAGCCTGACTTTAGACCTGCTCAAACCACAGCTACCGCAACTTGTCTTTTAAAAAGAAATGAGTGTTTGTAAAGATGGAGCTGGAAAATGAAGATGGTTTCAGAAGGAAATACTAAGAGAGTTTCTCAGATAAACACAAAAAAATGAGCAAAACCAATGTGAAAGCCTGCATTAGCCAGCACAAAATTAAATAAGATATACCCAAATTACTGTAACAAAATGTTGAAGTGTACAATTTCCTTTCCCGTAAAAAAGGGAAACTCTCAGAACAGTATTCCAATACTACAGAATCTCATTTCACAGACATGTAACATCTGCTAGGTTTTCCCGCAGTAAGCTTAGCCTCTGCTCAATCTAACTGCGCTAAAGTAATGTGTCTTGAACATCTCTGTCTGCACAGAATAATAATGTTTGGAATACAAAATGCATTCGTGTCTGCACACCTCTGAAGCTGAAGATCCACACCAAATAAACCACAGAAATGTGACAGGGAAGGGGAAGCACAGGTAAGGCAGAAAGAACAAAAACCCCAAGTCATTCAGCATGAGCCCCGAGAAAATGACACTGTCTCACCCGGAAACAGTGTGCTGACACTTTTGGGCGGGGGGGCAGAGTTGAACTGAGGGAAGGAAGGAAAGAACTGCCAGGGACCCGAACCCCCCACAGCCCAGGTGAGGACGCAGGCTGCAGCAGCACTGACAGGCACTACCAGAGCCCTGTGAGCCTCGCGAGACACCAGTTCAAGCAAACTCCAGGCTGGCTTCCAGCCACCCCCGGACAGGGAACACTCTTCAGTAATTCCAGAGAAGTCTGCCCGGCCCCTTCCAGAAGTCTGCCACAAAGAACCATGTAGCTCTAGCCTCCAAATTTATCTACCAATCCACTTCTGGATCTGCCTGTCACCTTTACACTCTTCTCTCCACCTACGGCATCCTTCCACGGCCCATTCCGTTTTTCAAATATTTATCGACCCTTACTTGACCCCACATCTTCCTCCGGCTCTTGCCATCTTTTCTGCTCCCCTTCGAGCAGAATCCTCAGGACAGTGACCACATTAGTTGTCTTCCTCCTCCTTCCATTCACTCTTGTCTTTGCTCTATCTAGCCACTCTAATATTCTCATCAAGGTGATCTCCAATGCCTCCTCTCCCTCTCAGTGCTCCTCACCTCACAGCAGGACCTGACACAACTTCCCACTCCGAGCTTCTTCACGCGATCTCCACCTCCAGGACAGTCCTCTCCCTCCTGCCTTGCAGGCTCTTTCTTGGCCAGTTTCTCGTCAACTTCTCCACATGAGACTTCTGAGATGCTCCAAGCTTCCATGTTTGGATCTCCGCTCCATGCAGGCTTCCTCCTTCTTCAGGTTCCACTGCTTTACAGAGCACCTAAAGACTGATGAAACCCATAGTTCTTTCTGAGACCAGACCACGCTCTTGAACTCCATACTTCTCTAACCAACTATCTACTTGGTATATTCACTTCAATGTCCTAACAAGCGTCTCAAACTTAATGCATTCTGAAACAAATCCTTAATTCTGTCCACCAAACTCCAATGCCACACATTATTACTCTACCAGCAGAAGAAGCCAAAAACATGAAGTCATCCCTGACTCTTCACTTAGACTCCTTCGATCCAATCTGTTAAGTCCTGTTGGCTGCCCCTTCCACTCTCCCAATACTCTCCTTGTCCAGGGACTGCAAGACCTTGTCTGTACTCACCCTGGTTTCTAACTTTGTCCTCCGCCCCAGTCTATTTGCTGCACAGTCTGAGGGATCCTTTAGAAATGTAAATCAGACTATGTCACATCTCTCTTCAAAGCCTCCAAAATTTGCTCATTTCATTCACAGTAAAATCTAGAGTTGCCATGGCCTACGAGACCTTAAACGATGTGAATGATATGGACTCCTGACACTTCCCTGATCTCATCTCCTATAATCCTCCTTTGTGCTCTTCCACTCCCACCTGCATAGATTCCTTATTTACAGACAAACAACAAAGGACAAAGGCCCTTCTACCTCAGGGCCTTTGCACAAGCTGCCTCTGCCCTCAGAGCTCTTTACCCAAAACCTCCATGGCTATCTCCCTTGGCTTCCTTCAGGATGGTTTAGGCAGTAACAGACTAACACAAATATAAGACAGTGCTAATACTTGGCAATTTTAGGGAAAGGACAAACAGGAGCTCATTGCATTATTCCTTCAACTTTTCTATAGCTTTAAAATTTTTCAAAAAAATCAAAGTTGGAGAAGAGAAACCTCTGTGCTACCGCACCAGTATTCTACCTTACACCTCGTCACTGACCCTTCCTCCCTCATTTGCAGCAAATCCAGACACTTGATTCTACCTGAGACTTGATTTTCCTTCAGCACCTTCAAATCAGCAGCCCAAATCCAACACACTTTATTCCACCAGCTTGCTTTCCTATCTTGGTTACTGTCACTATGACTCCCACTCACCCAACCTTGTCTGTCCCTCTCCCTCACTGGACCCTACCCACACTTCTCCTTCCCAGTCCTCCTGCCGCTGGGCTCGTCTTCTTCCATGTGCTCTCTGGATGGGGGTAGAGAGGTCGTTCGAAAACACAGACTACCTGTGCTGCTTTGCTCATACAATTTGTCAACGATCCCCACCAACGGCATTTAAAAGAGACTCCCCGTGTGGCTGGCCAGGGTCCTTGCCGGCCCCATCTTTCCCAACCCTTCTGCTTCTCTGCACCTAACACATTAGCCGGCACAGGCTAACAAATGCAGTCACATAACACACTTTGCTCTCTCCCAACTTAGTGCCTGTGGACATGTCACCCCCCTGCCTGGAATGCCCATACCTACTCAATCTTCGAAATACAACTAAACATAATCTCCTCCTGAGGCCTGATCAAACACTCTTCCAAGGCGAAGTACTACTTACCACGTTGCTTGACTACTTACTGTGAGATCCTTCTAGCCCTCTGCACTATAGCCCCAAAGGAAAGCAAGTTATGCTCCTGTTTCTATGTATACACAGTGTGTGCATGTGTGCGCGTACATGTGCGTGTGTCCCTAACACCTAAAGCGGAGACTGACACATACCACAGGCTGAGCAACCATGGAGTAAATGTCAGAGTCTCCCTGAGCCTCACTCGGATGTTACACAGCCATCCTCCCCCGCCCTCTGCCTTAACCACACGCGTGTGCCCTCCACCATCGCACCTCTGAGCTGCTGCACCTCCATGGTACCCAGAAGAATGCCTTTGGCCACTGTGGACCTAAAGAGTGCGGGCACACATAATGTACACTGGACTGACTGGTCCAAGGCAAGGCTGAAACGTCTGTGATCCTTCAGCAGGGCCTGGGTTCTGTCTGCACAAACTTCTCCAGCACTCTTTTTCCCTTATTCAACCATCCCTTTTCTTCCTGGCCCTGAAATAATTAAGTACCTAATCCCATACAAGTCTGCATTTCTCTCTCTTCATTGCAGTTACATTCCTGTGTAACTGGCGCTTTTTTAAAGGGAGAATAGCTTGTTTTTATACCTCTACGACCTCACAGTGACTGGCACGTCGTTAATGCACAACGTTCACTGACGAATGAATGAACGAATGGACGGATGGATGGGTGAGATCATCACCTCACCTCTGACTATCCTAAGGAAGACTCAACAGACGACAAGCACTGCCTCTCTACTGTGAACTCAATGCGATCACTTATCTCATTCCCACAGAGACAGTGCCCAACAGAAGCACTCCCTGGAAAGAGACCTAGAAAATTCTCAGAGTTTGACCTCTAAAAATGAAAATGGTACCTTTTCTAGGAATTGCTGAACTACTATATTTTGTATCAAAAATAGCTTAGAATTTAAGAGTGTGTACATTTTAAAATATACTTTAAAATTCTAATGGCTTACAAACTGCAAAATACTTCAGTCATTTTAGATGGAAGGTTGAAACATGTTTGCAAATTTTGACACATATATGCTTCTCCTGCTGGCTCTGACCACAACCCATCTACTGGTGGGGGTGTGGGGCTGATTCCCTTGAAGTCCTCGAAGGGAGTCCTTGAGCCAGGGAGACAGGGGAGAACCAGAGAGAACACCTGAATGGGCGGTGGGCAGAGGGGGAAATGGCTGGCCCAGGGAGCGGGTGCTGGGTGTGCCGCAGAGCTCCCGTTCCACCTGCCAGGCCCCAAGATCACACAGCCCCAGATGAAGCTCCTGAGCCACGGAGTCCAAGGTCCTACTCTAAACCTCCGTCCCAAAACCTAACTCACCATCCTAACCTCCTGCCCCTCGATTCCTAAAAACAAACAAAAAAATCTCATGTTCTTTTTCCTGAATTCTTCAGCCCAGCGGTTTAGCCACCGCTCACAGAGTACCCAAGAGGGCATCATGGTAGTCCTACTCCCCCTCCTCAACCTCTCCATGCACACTGCTGCTGTCTCAGTTCCAGACCCATTACCTCTCAACCCAGTCCTCCTGATGCTGAGGCCAGCCGCCGCCCCCCGTGGCAGACAGCAGCTACCAAGCACTTGGGATGTGGCAGGTCTGCCCCGAGAGGGGTAAAACGACACCAGGGCTGAAAGAGTTCAAACAGCAGCAACAGCAAAAGGAAACGACCTCTATCTCATTCAGATTTGTGTATTAAATAGTATTTGTTGAAAGAATATACAAATATTACATGCTGAAAAAATATTTTGGAAATATTATAAAATCATTTTCACTGTTTTTTTTTTTTAATGTGACTAGACAATTTTACATGACACATGTGGCTCACATCCTGTCCCCCTGGACAGCACTGCCTGGGGCACTGCTCAGCTTCTTTGCTGGCCCCACGCGTGCAGCCTCACCTTCCCCATGTACCCTCCCCAGAGCCCTCGGAGCAGCTGCCCGCTGACCTTCAGGCCCAGCTGGCTTCCACCCATCAGACACAACACAGCCCAGGAGGTGTCTCCTCCACAGGGGGTTCCTGAATGTCATTCTCCCCATAGCTCCCAGACCTCTTCTCTCCCACACCTGCCACAGCGTACCATACTGGACAAACACCCTCAGAATGCATGTGCCATGCACTGAGGGTACAAAAGAAGATGCCAGAAAGAAACCCTGATCTCACTCAGCTCGGAATACACAGGAGGGGACAGAGTATTTCAGTAAAAATATTACAGTAGCAGTGATAATATTACAATGTGACATGGACAGCAGTCGGACTTTACAGACACTCTATGTAGCCAGCTACAACTGTGAGCACACTACATGTATTACCTCACTTCATCTTCCTGACAACAGGATTAAACAGGTTCTAGTAGAAGTCTCATTTTAGAGATAAGAAACTGAGGCCCAGAGAAGCTATGCAGTTCACCCAAGATCACACAGCTCATAAGGGAGAGAACCAGGACTCCAAGGCCACACTGTCCAACACTGTGCTGTACTGCCTTCCCAAGATGAAGGATCACAACATGGGGAGGACATGACCCACTGTGGGGGCACAGAGGAACAGTAGAGAGCCCACGCTGGGGAGGTAAGAACAGGCTTTGCAGAAGAAGCCATTTCTAAACTGCAGGTGACTATTCTGGGCCAAAAGCCCGGAGGTGAGAAGGTCTGAAAGAACTGATTATCAGTTCACTGTGCCTGGGGAGAAGAAAGCAAGGGCTGTATCTAGAAGAAGACAGGGCTTTGGTTGTTTTTTAAGAAGGAACTTTTTGAGGGGCACCTGGGTGCCTCAGTCAGTTAAGCGTCTGGCTTCGGCTCAGATCTTGATCCTAAGGTCTTGAGATTGAACCCGTCAGGCTTTACTTGCCCCCAATCCCCACTCATGTTCTCTCAAATAAATAAAATCTTAAAAAAAAAAAAAAAAAAAAGAGGAGGAGGAGAAGGAGGAGGAACTTTCTGAGATAACCTGCACAGAGAGTCCATGAAGATACAAGACTGGTGAAGACCGGGAGGTCTGGTGAAGAACTGACTAAAAAGGGGAGACAGGCCCCCTCCCATGGTATCTGGAAGGTCAAAGAAGGGAGTTCTCATTCCTTATCCAGATGAGTCTAGGCAGAACCTCACATTTCTTACCGAAGGGAAACCGGGATACCCCAGTACTCAAGAGGAATTACCAGGCAGATGCTCTCTATCAGCCCTGGCCAAGGGCTTCTAAAGATTTTACTAACTCCACACAACTGAGACATGCATCTAAACTTAAAAAAAAAAAAAAAAAGTCTGATTACAAGGTTGTGAAGTAAAAATATTATGAAACCACCAACATAAGCACTTCCCCAAGACCACATGGCAAGTAAACCAACAGGGATTCAAAGCAACCAAAAAAGCACATATTTCCTTGGGGGGGTGGGGCGCAGCTGGGGATGGGGGGGAGGGGCCGGGGGTGTTAAACAACCAAACAGCTAAGCAAACAGGATATACTTAAGTGGATTGCAAAATTTACATCCATTTTAAAGATGAAAGAAATGCTTTTAAAAGAATTTAAAAGAAATGCTTAGCTTGCCAATTCAAGCAATACCATAAACGGCCCTCCCCAAACTGCCCCCCCCACCCTGCCACATTCATTCTCCTTCACTTTTAGTGAAAGAATACAACAGGAAAGTGGGACAAGCAATGCACAAAAACTGGTATGATCCCTTATCCAAGAGCGTCATGGGAATCTGATTTCTCATCTTGACTGAAAGCTTTCTACTAATGTGTGGTACCTTGGAAGTGCAGCAATGCTGTTTTTTAAGCAGAAAACCTCCCATAAATATTTTCATAAGCTTTAAGATGGCTATTTTTCACATTTAAAGATGGTCCACTGGGGCGCCTGCGTGGCTCAGTCGGTTAAGTATCTTGATATTCTCTCTGCTTGATATTCTCTATCTCTAAAATAAATAAATAAATCTTTAAAAAAAAAATGATGTCCACTAGAAGAAAGAATAGAAACTGAAAGTCAATCTAATCCTAGTCTTGCCACCAATGAACTGTAACCATTTTATCGTTAGCTTTTATACGCTATTCATTCAATATTCACATTCACTGTGCCGAGCATTGCCCTAAAAAATGCACATACATTCTCTTCCAAGGTTACAAGTCTGAGAAGTTTAGAAGGGATTTTCTTATTCATCTTTGTGTCTCAGGAGCCAATACCACCTAGTACATGGTAGATGCTAAGTGCTATTATAACGACCTCTCAGTGAACTACCACTCAGAGGCAGACTTCTATTAAAATTCAACAACAAAAGAAGAATTAATTCAGTATGCTGTATGGAAGCATATGAGAATATGAAAAAGGTGGGCCTCTAAAACTGAGACAGGTACAGGGCATCTGGTTGGCTCAGCTGGAAGAGCACACAACTCTTTATCTCAGGGCTATAGGTTCAAGCCCCGCACTGGGTATAGAGTCTTCTTAAAAATAAAATCTTTAAAATAAAGACTGAGACAGGTAAGATTCTGTCCTCATCTTATTCAGCCTCACCTGACATAACTGATGACTCCCTCACTTCCTGCAACCCTTTCCCCACTTGGTTCCAGGACATGCACCCCGGTGCTATTCCACCTTCCTGACTACTCTTCTCGTCATACTGTCCTGGATCTCCTGGTGTAGAGTATGAAATAAGGTACTGCACAAGGGTCCTCTCCTCACATTTCTCTCTTACCCATCCACTCTAGATAACATGGTCCAGGCTTATGGCAGAAAATGCCATCTATATAATGACAACTCTAATTCCTCCCCTAAATTCTAAATTCCCTTACACAACTGCCCATCTGAAACCTCTACTTGAGTCTCATTAGTAAGCAGCTCCAAATTAACATGTCTGAGTGAAATGTGAGTTTTCTGCCCTAACCTGCTTCTCTCAGTATTCCTGATCTCCTAACTACTCAAGCTGAAAACCTGATGTCTCTCATTCTCTCAAACCCCGTTTCCAAACCATCAGTAAATCCTATCAGTACTACATGAAATCTGTTCTCACTTCCTACTACCACAACCCTAATTTAAGCCACCATTGTATCTTGCCTGATCAACTGTCCCCTTGCGCTACCACACTGGCCCTATCCAGTCCTCATAAAGAGCAGTGAGCCTGCTAAAATACACAATACATTGTATCACACTGTGCTCAGAACTCAATAACTTTCCAACTCACTCACAAGAAAATTCTAACTCCATATAATATGGCTTACAATACCCTACTTGATCCAACCCCCAGTTACTCCTGTAACCGAAACTCCTACCACTCTTTCACTCACTATACTCCAAACACACTGGCCTCTTTGCTGCCCTTCAAACATACCAAGCACACTCCTGCTTCAGGGCATTTGCACAGGCCATACTCACTTCCCTCAGATGTTTGTATAACTTGCTTACTCCCTCTACATTATTCAGGTTTTCTGCTCAGTGTTACCTCCCAAGGAGGCATTCCTCAACCAACTTATCTACAATATCACTCTCTATAGTTCACGATCCCTTCATTCAGTTCTATTTTTCTTCATAATTAATAGCATTTAATATTACACACACACACACACACACACACACACACACATTTTGAAGTTAGCTGGCTGGTTGCCTCTCTCAGTAGAATGTTAGCTTCATGATCACTGCTATGCTCATAGCTATGCCTAGAACAACCCCCAGTACAGAACAAGCAGTAATAAATATTTGTTGAGCGTTGTTCAATTGATAAAAACATATAGATGAGAGAAACATCTACCAAAGAAAACATCTCCTAAAAGAACAGTGAAAAGGCACCTATATGAGTTTTGGAAACCCTAAGAGCCAAATGCATTCAAGAAAAATAAAGTAAATAAAAAGTTGCACAATAATAAATTTTATCAAACCTAATAAAAAGAAAGAAGGTTAAAAAAAAAAAAAAGAAGGTATTAACAGGAAAGGTATAGTCTGCTAAGAACCCAAAGGACATTCATTTAGCCATTTAGCTAACAAGGACCAAAGGATACAAGGGATCAAGGAAAATTCAACCAAAGGGGAGCTCCGTTATGTGGCAGAGGTACAGAAGAGGCTGGATGAAAGTCCTAAATAAAGTAAAACTCAAGGAAATCAACCTTTGTTCCCCCTGCACTATGAATCTGGACTTCAATGTACGCTGACAGCAAAAAGAGGCAACAGTGGAAACTGTGCATACTGTAAATAATGTAAAGCTCTGCGTGGCCTCCACAGTCTTCACACACCCAAGTACCATCTTGTTAAACTGGGTCAACTGCAAAGATTCTAATCAACTCTGAATGTCTACATGTTCTAGATTTCCAAAGCTAAATTTCCAAAGTAAAGCCCTAACCCAAACAAAACGGTCTCTCTTCGTGCCATTACCGTACCTAAAGAGTACTCCCTCTTTACCAGCATTTACTATATGGTGATACAGACACACGCTTAACCCCTCAGTCCCAGCTACAGGCGAGCTCAGAGACAAGGACAAGGTACTGTTCATCTTCATGTTTTCAGCACTTATTGCATATGCATCTGTCACTGAACGTGTGGTGAAGGAAAGAAGCGAAGAAACAACGACCCCAGCAAGAACCACCACCTTCCAAGCCCCACCAGGGCAACCACGCTCCTTTCTCAACTACATAGTGTCCTGCAAAAGCCAACTTGTTCAGTTACCGAACTCATCCCAGTGAATGTACTAGCAGACCAGGCGACTCAACAATCTACAGAAAAGTTACTTGGGATTTTTGACAGGTGGCAAAACCTGCTCTCGAGTGTTTTGGGGCCACAACTATCCCCACTGTATTTAAAAGCAGGCCTCCTCAGCCTTGGACACACATCCGAGTCCCTACTGAACTGCTTCGGAGTAGGGACCGTGAGGCCCACACCAGGAGCTTGGGCGTCTCTGATTAGATAACATTCGATGACACTGGTGTGCAGAAGAAACTAAGAGCACCACATCATACTGACATTCCTGTGGTCTTTGAACCAGGATGAGTGCGAGCCTGGAGAGCTCTGAGGTATTTCTGAGGGCCAAGGAGAATTTTGAGGGGTCACTTTCCAGTTTCCTAAGGAACACACACATTCTAAGAAAAACAACCGGCCTTCTCCTGCTTCTCCTTTTCCGTCTTCCGTTTTACAATCACTTCTTTTTACCAAAATGCCTTTCATTTATTCCAAACCTTATTATAGTACATCGCCCTGAGTTATAAAACCCTCTGGGGCACCAATCAAATGGCGATTTGAGAATGCTTTCCTCTGAAAGAGGTGTGAAGAAAGGACACAAATGCCCATTCAGTGAAATGATGGTGACACAAGAATTTTAATGCATGTATCCTAACTGAAAAACAAAAACGAAAAATTTTTTTTAATTTTTCAAAATTCTCTTAGGGGACAAAAGATTTTAAGTACTACTGCTCTATCAAATATGACTAAAACTGCACTGTCCAATATGTAGTCAGTAGGCAAATGTAGCTGTTTACATTTAAATTGGTTCAGATTAAATAAAATTTAAAATGTGATTGCTTTGTCACACTAGCCACATTTTCAGTCTTCATGACCACAAGTGCTAACACATCTTGTCATAATGGGCAGTATAGAGGACATTTGCATCATACCAGAAAACTCCGCTGGACAGAGCTACTCTGGAATTCTGACTAATTGTTTAATAAAGCACTGAACTCCTTTCTAGGGGAAATACTGGATCTACCTACAATCATTGTTATGACCCCCCAAGTACCATGAGAAGGTGAGAGATTTCCACCCAGGTACCAATGCATGTGAGGAATTCAACTTTTAAAACGAAACGTTCGCCCTACAACCCTCTTATCTGGTTTCCAAAGAAGAGGGTCTACTCTCCACCGATAAGACAGAAAACTAAAGCCTCTTTTTTAAAATTATTATTGAGTTGAGTTTCACATAAAAGACATAAAATAAGCCACTTTAAAGTAAACAATTCAGTGGCATTTAATATAGTCACAACAATTTAGATTCTTGATGACCTGAAGAATCTGTCAAATCATCTTCTGTCAAGGTTCTATTCATGACCTAATTAAAAGAACAAAAATCTAGGGGAGATTGCCTAAGATATGCAACCCATCCATGTTTGGCAGTGTAAGTCCACTTGAGTTACCAAGCAGGATCTCTGAGATGTGCTGCCTAGGTCAGATCAATGTAACCCTCGCAAGACAGCTGTCACCATGTAGCCCTCATTGTCACTCTCAGACAGGATTATTAAGGGGCATGATAGAAACTAGCATGAAGGGAAACAACTATTTCTATATTTGTTATAGAACAACCCCTAGCTAAGAAACTTATCTGTAATGTCAGCTAATATCTCCTACACATAGAAAACATACCACACAAAATTCCTTTTAGGATGTGAAGTGAGGAAAAAAACATCCTTCTGAGAAGAAAAAAATATTTCTTTCTTTTTGATAAGAATTACACATCTTGCCATGTTTCCCTTTGTACACTAATCAGGAAGCTCAGAATATAACGTGGTGCTAAGTCCAGGCAAAAATAAGGGTATTTCCTTGTCTTTATATTTCCAGGACCCAATTTCTTGTCTCTATTTCACAGACACACTCTCTCTCTCTCTCTCTCTCTCTCTCTCTCACCCTCACACCAACTCTCTCAATCTCCGGCCACCCTCCAGTCCTTTTTGGAAAACTATCAACTAAGGAGTATAATGCAAATTTCTATTATTTCATTTAACCTCTGCCACTTGGGGACAAGATCAACCTTAGTACACGACTAATTTACCCTAAAGTAACATCTTATAACAACTAATGTTTCTCTACTTGTCTTCAATGCTAAATAAACACTAGCACATTCTGCTCAAAAGACAGCCACACAGGGGTACCTGGCCAGCTGAGTCAGTAGAGCATGCAACTCTTGAACTCGAGGTTGTGAATTCGAGCCCCACACAGGTGCCGAGATTACTTTAAAAAAAAAAAAAAAAAAAAAGATATACACCCACCTCGAAATATGAGAAGTGTATCATAAGGGACCAATAAGCAAGATATAGCTGTCAGCCATAAGCACTGGAGAAAACACTTTGAAGTTTTTCTTCCAGGAACAGGGAGACTGAATCTAGTATCACATTGTGAGAAATCTTTTTCAAGGGAAGAAAAAAAAAAAAAAATTTCATCAACTGTGATAGCTTCTAACTTACAAAACCAAATAATAAATGTTTCATACAAACCATTTATGGCTAAGACTTCTTTGGCAAAAAAATTAAATAATAACTTTCTGAAATATTACTTATATTTTTTAAACTAAGATACTCTATTCACACTACTTAAAATAGTATGCCATGTTTAGCAACAACTGGCTGATAGACAGCAAGGATTTATTCCAAAAATAACAATGGGCATTGCGTCCGCGTTACCACGTATGAATCACTACATTCTATCACCATCTAACAGGGCCAAAAGATACAGGGTGCCCATGCTTTAAGGCCACCTGGTAAGAGGTGAGAGATTAAAAGAGTAGGGACACAGGTGACAAAAAAAAAACTGTTCTGGTTCTAGTTGTGCCCTACACCTTATTTCCTGGTAATCTAAAGAATTTGTTATGGCTGAGATGTCAGATATGTATGTCACTAGCTACATACGGCTAACTTTACATTAACTAAAATTAAAAAGAACTAAACGCTCAGTCCTTCACTCTCATGAGCCTCACTTCAGGTGCCCAACAGCCACTGCTGGTGAGTAACTACCATATAGGACAGAGCAAATACAGAACATTCTGGTCATCACAGGAACGTTCACAACAGTACAAGCTCACATAGTTTCTACAAACACATTATTAGTGTGATATCAAAGAACAAGTGGCAAACTTTTTCTGAAAAATAACTTGGAAAGTACTAGATACTTTCTGACAAACTTCTGTACACAGTTAAGTATATTGAAGAGGTGTTAAATCTTGAATTAGATGAAAGTATACACCAGGGCTGGACGGCAACCACTCTACAGTGTTTCCTTAATACGAAGGGAGCATTTCAAATATTCATAGAGTATACGTAGATTATAGTTCAATAAATATATACAAACATTATACATGATATTTTGTAAACACACATCTGATGGATATTTGATAACCAACAGGTTTTCCATCTACTTTTTTTAATGCTGTTCTTCTTCAATATTTTTTCTTTTAAAGATTTATTTATTTGACACAGAGAGAGCAAGCACAAGTAGGCAGAGTAGCAGGCAGAGGGAGAAGCAGGCTCTCTGCTGAGCAGGGAGCCCAATGCGGGGCTCGAGCCCAGGACACTGATATCATGACCTAAGCCAAAGGCAGGTGCTTAACCCACTGAGCCACCCAGAAATTCCTCAATATTTTTATAAAAAGAAAAAACCATAGTGTATGAAGTTGGAAGATGAAAAGCAAAAAGGTCCTTTCCCTTGCATTCAAATGGAAGAAAGATATGTGATCTTTCCTAAATCACATGGCTCTCCTATCCAGCTCTAAAATTCTATAGCTCTAAACAGTAAACTTCTGGGTGGCTCAGGAGGCCAACTCTTGGTTAAGTAGCCAACTCTTGGCTTTGGCTCAGGTCAAGCTGTCAGGGTCCTGGGATGGAGCCCACAGGGGACTCACACTCAGCAGGAGTCTGCTTGTGGATTCTCTCTCCCTCTCCCCCTACCCCCATACACTCTCTCGCCAAATAATTTTTTTTTAAAGTGGCAACAGTATTGAGTTGTACAACAAACGTTCCCCAAATTGCAAACCCCACATACTAAAAAAATGTGAACCACCTTCTTTGACCACTTTTTAAAAAATGTTGCTATTCAATCAACAAACTGCAATGATTCTTTTTTTTCCTCTTTTTTCCCTTTTGTGACTGTCTCACTTTGAAACAATGAAGTTACATTTTAAAGAAAAAAAAAAACCAGATTAGGATAAAGAAACATTAAAAATATCGTAAGTGGTATGGCCCTCACAAACCAGCGGAGTTCCAAACCGCCACTGGCACTGTTCCACAGGAACAGGAAGATGTCATCACAGATATAGGGGAATACAGCATGGAAATACAGGAAGATGCTGGTAAAAACAATGGGGTACAATGAATCACCATATTGTGGTTAACAGTTGTAAGTTTACATTTGATAAAGTCAAGACTTACTATATAAAGGAGTGTGTAATTCTTGGATGCTAGAGGAAATACTAGTTAACCTTCCTAAGATTTAACAGGATGTCAACTTAACCTCCGACACTTCAAATTCCCAAATCTAAGAGATGATTTCACCTTGGTTAAAAGTGGGAAGAAATTAAACACTGAGAAAGCTGGTATTTTATATATAGTACCCCATTTCCTAGAGAGTAAATGAAAAAGAAATGTAATATGACAGCGATTTCCAACCAACCCCCAAAATATTATGAATTCCTGTTTGCTTTATAGGATTCCAATAAACTCATTTTTAAGCCATTAATCTAATAATGTTCTGTTTCACAAAATAAGGGCAAGCTTTTCTACTTTGAGGTGAGAAGTTGAAAGTGGGGGAGAAATTCCAAGAGCACATGTCAACACACCACATTAGCAATAGTTATAATAAAATACTTAACTTTCATCAGAGACTTACCACACACCACACACTGTACTAAAAACTTGACAGCCACTATCTCATTTAGCCCCCACAATGATCTGAAGCAACTGGTACTTGTTATCCTAAGGAAACAAGTTTAGGAACACCAAGTACCCAATTTTCTGATGAGGCAAAAACGGGAAGAGTAAGCTTTGGGAGCCATTCCCACGCGGGTAAAGCCAGCGGTCTGCACAGGTCTGCACTCCTGATTGCCAGCACCTCGACCGGCAGTGGAAACCGCAGCTCCCTGGCCGACTGACCAGCATGCGACCCACTGGACAGAGCTGCAGAGGCACCCAGTCTTCCAGACATGACACGGGAGACGCGAAATGCAGCAAGTAAACAGAACACCTCTTCCCATTAACTCACTCTCAAAGCCAAATTCATATTTAATCTGAAATCTTCCTCTAGCATCCAACACAGCATGGCATTAAAAGATTTCTCACTCAAGGGGCACCTGGGTGGTGCAGTCAGTTGAGCTTCTGACTCTTGGCTTCGGCTAGGGAGGTGATCTTGGAGTCATGGGATCAGGTTCTGCACCAGGCTCCACACTTGGCTAGGAGTCTGCTTGGGATTCTCTCTCCCTCTCCCTTTGCCCTTCCCCTCACGCACCACCACCCTCCCACTGACATACACTCTCTCCCCCACTCTCTCTTTCAAATAAATAATCCTTTTTTTAAAAAAGGGATTCTTACTTAAGTCTTCAGTGAGGGAAACTTTAAAACTGATCCTATAATCTGGCATATTTTTGCTCTATGCTTGCCCGGTTTTAGTTTTTTGTTCTCTTTTGCCTCTTCCTTTCACCAAGAATATTTATTTATATATCTTGGTTTTTAACTTTCTTGCAAACACAAAAGGTGTGAGCTTTAAGCTCAGCTCAAAGGACAGACCTTCTCCTAAATCAGGCTCTGGAGTATTTCTTTCCTTCAGTTGTCTTCTACCACTGTTGCCAGGTTAGGAGGGACACCCGATTGAATGATAAGTGAGATATAAGACCCGGACCACCAACGCTGCTTTCACATCAGACCCCAGCATGGTGGGTGTGTATGTGTGTGTGTCAACAGTCCCCGTTGTTTAAGAGAATGCAGCTGAAGTGAAAGGGGAAAGCATCCAGAGGAATAGCTGATAAAAATGAAATACTACTTAACTCCTTCTAAATCATCAAACTTTTTCCCTAAAGAACCCTCACTTGTCTCCTTTAATCCACGGTATGCCTCCATGCATTTCAACAGCTCTCTTTGTGAAAATGTCTTTGCGATATTTGAGCAGCCAGAAATGGAGTTAGCTTAGTAATGGACCGATTTAAAGCAACGTCAGCACATCCTACTTGGTGACTGCCCCAGTTCCACTTCTGCCTGTGGTTACTGACAGATTATCTATAGATTTACAGCTACGAATACAGAGAATGGAGAGTAACACTGAAATGTCAAGACTACAGTAAATTCTCCATTAGTCCCCACTGTCCGTTTCTGTCAACCTCCATAGTGGTATTAAACTTTAGCCATCTCTTTACACTGACATTTAGAGCTGGTTGTAACATCAACAGTGAAAACAAACATATCATAACTGACTAATCCTACAGTTTTATATGATTGCTTTTTTAACTTAGAGAATGTTTAAACTATAAGAGCCCAGAAAGATGCGTGATCTAAAAACTGAACTTGACTTTCAAATATTCCTATATTCAATAAGAACTTCAAGTCCACGCATGCCTCCTTCATTAAAAAGTTCAGAAATAATAACTTCCAAAAAATTTTTTCGGGGAAACGATGAGAAACTATTCACTAGCTGAGAAATCCACACTGCCGTGCTCCCAGCCCTCCCTCCACCCCCCGTCCCAATAAGCAAGAAGCAGGGACTCCACAGCCCACCAAATGGCTCATACCCCAGAGGTACAAACCTGCTTCAGCCTGCCCATGAAGAGACAGGAAGGGCACAAGCTAGTTAGAATGCCATTCATGAAACTCTCAGCAAGGCTTCCAACAACACAACATACTCGATACCCTCCCCACTCTCTGCCCCTGCCCAAAACAAACACCACCACTCTCAAGGTTAATACCTCTTACTTCAAATTAAAACAAAAAATTTTTCTGCCTTCACTGTTAGCGAAAATCTAAGAATTCTCCTGAAATTGGTGGTAAGACTTACCTAGAATTAAATTAAACATAGAAGACAGCAGAAAACAGGCTGAACGTACTATAAAGCAGAAAGATACATGCTCTTCAAACAGGGGAATCAAAATGGCATGTTCCGGGCGCCTGGGTGGCTCAGTGGGTTAGGCCTCTGCCTTCGGCTCAGGCCATGATCTCAGGGTCCTGGGATCGAGCCCCTCATCGGGCTCGCTGCTCAGGAGGGAGCCTGCTTCCCCCTCTCTCTCTCTCTGCCTGCCTCTCTGCCTACGTGTGATCTCTCTGTCAAAAAAATAAATAAAATCTTTAAAAAAAAAAAAATAGCATGTTCCCTTTAAATAACTGGCCGGGTGATGATTTTAATGCAATCATTAAAATAAGACATAGGGAGGGGCCCCTGTGTGGCTCAGTTAAGGGTTGGACTCGGTTTCCGCTCAGGTCATAATGTCAAGGTTGTGACACTGAGATGGAGCCCCACAGCGGGCTCTAAACTTCTCAAGGAGCCTGCCTGCCCCACTCCCTCTGCCGCGTGCCCCACCCCCGCTTGTGCATGCATGTGCCTTCTCTCCTTCCTTCATAAATAAATAAATAAATAAATAAATTCACTCTTTTAAATAAGACCTGGCCATCTCTCTCACCATCCAATCAAATCAGGAAAAAAGCAAGCAGGATAATGAGTGTCTCTGTATCTCTGTTCACTTTTGACTTTTTTAAATGGTGCCAACCTCTCTGCACTTTTCCAGCTTCCTTCAACTTCTCCACTAGCACCACTCTTAGTGTATGCCCCAGTCCCTAGAAGGCTCTCCTGTGTTTTTCACACTAAGGCAAAAATAATAATAATAATAAAATAAATATATTGTGTGTGTGTGTGTGTGTGTGTCTGTGTGTGTACATGAAACCTCACCCACGTGATGCAGCCTCACCTACTTAAGTTTTGCAAGGCAAAAGCACAAGTTTGCTGAGGGCTTCCTTCACTGATAAAGGAACTCTATTCAGTAACAAAGGAAGAGCAAGGGCCCTCTCTCTGGGGTTTCTTAGAGACTACCAATAGATTGACAGCTCTAACTACAGCAAACGGAGAATAATATTAAGATGTGAAGATTAAGGTAAATTCCCCAAGTTAGGTCTAGCAATGCTTTTCTCCTAATTGTCCTCCTGACTCACTTCCCAATTTTCCTTCCCCAGCTAACTATTGCTCTGCAGGGCCAGAAATGGCCTTTCTGAGTGATTGCTAAGAGGAAAAAGAAAAAAGCATCAGAGAAGAAAAAGGTGAACGGAAAGGGAGGCATGTGTAAGAGTAAAGATGATGGCTTACTCCCTTATCCTTGGAGAACCAATTTCATAAATAAGCATTAGTGACGGTGAGGCAAAGGGAGATCCTGAGGGGGGCCGGGGCGGGGAGAGGAGAATAACTACTACAAGTATCCAAAAACCACTTGAAACTAGAATCTTGGAAATGGTTATAATCCACTTTCAGAGAAACTCACAAGAAAGCACAATGAGGGTGCTAACACCTACGTTGAAGTTTACTGTCATAATTAAACAGTTTAAAATGCATTTGTATGTGCACAGACTTATCTATATCTGACTTGTTTTCAAAAAGAACTCAAAGCAACTGCAGCTGAAAGAGTCCAGCTCTATCTACACTCCTCCGTCCGGCAGCCACCAGCCGCACTGGGCTCTGGGTCTAACTCTGATGGAGAGACAAGCACAGGTGGGCTACAACGAGAAATGTGTGGAAAATACATGCTAGACTAGATTTCAAGTACTTGTTTAAATATCTAATTAGTAATTTTTTACTGACTATGTGTTGGAATACCTTAACCTTAGATATACTGGGTTAATTAAACATATTACTAAAATTAATTTTACTAGTTCTTTTTTTTTTTTCAATGTAACTATCAGAGAATTTAAAACAACACATGTCCTTTACATCTGCAACTCCTACCACATTGCCATGGGACAGCACTGGTCTAGAACCCAGGCGGTACCTGAAGAAATGACAGCATTTGTTACCTAAAAGACAGAACTCCCTATCATTTCAGTGAAGGCCTTTATCTCCTCCCTGCCTTTTCCCACATTGCCAACCTCTGTCCTTCATAGAGTGCTTAGCACATAACCCTCAATAAATATTTCTTTAATGGAATTGAATGAAAACAACAAGATATAAGATTGAAATGCAGTACCTAAACATGGCTTCTTAAAGGTTAAAAAAATTCGTAGGCTGCTTAGGACACTTAGCCAATGGTTACTATCCGGGCTTCAAAAGTAATTTAAAACACTAACTCCTTGTTACCTACAATATTTTTGACACTCACAGAAAACAATACCCTTTTACAAAATAAAAGCCACTAGGAGACAAGGCTACCGTTTAGTATGCAGCTCACTTCCTGCTTTCAGACAGTGGGGTGAAAGGACAGATAGGGCAGATTTTTTTCCTTTGCTTTAACTCTACACTTGGTATTTTCCATTTTAACCCACTGAATCTCTGACCTCTGGGATAAACCAGCTCTGCTGAGCGAAGACGCAGGGAGGTTCTCATTAAGCTGCAGCATACACAAATTGCAACAGAAGAAATACCTAACACCCTTCACCGAAAAACAACAGGCCGCTGAGAGCACCAGATCCACCAGTAAAGCCAAGGGCAGTCAAGGACAGATGGCTTACTGTAACCAAGGTATCGTGAAGAAATAACCAGCAAGCCACCAGCACATGGGGAAAGCAACAACTCCCCGGACTTCCCTTACCTCTGCGGAGCATGGTGGGGTAGGCTTTTCCACCGAGGTCTTAACTATGGCTGCCTGTTCTCTGAACATGGTTACACTTAGAACAGCCCCTGAATGCCACTTAGGTCAAAGCTGGGTTTTCCTTAGATATATTTTTGCGCTCCCCATCTCCACTAGATATCTATGGGGGTACGAAAGTATGTCAAGAGTAATATTCACAGAGATGCATCTACTCTCTATTAAAAAGGCCCCTTTCTCTACTTCTGATCACCATTTGCATAAATGAGGCTTGAGATGCACAGCCACATTTTCCATAAAATTTACTTAGTAGTTGCCAATTACTCCGCTCATGTCTGGAATTCTGTATTTACTAGGTGTACTGAGAGAATTTCAGAAGAATAGTCACTCTACTTGAAATTCACCAGGAAAGGATTTTCCCAGAAAGGCTGTTTTTTAAAAGATACTTAAAAGATGTCACGGAAAGAGAGAGAACTGGAAAAGTTACAACCACTGATTTGTCTAGTTGGTGTTAATTTTTTTTTAATCTCCTGGGGAAAAATTAGAACACAGAAATTATTACCCATCTCCTCAACCTTAAAGGTTCTTTAAAAAAAATTTTCTGCTTCTGTTTCCTTGACCAGGACAGTATTTCAGGCCCAAATTAATGAAAAGGGCACAAATGTATTCAAAATGTAAGTATTCTAAGGACACAACATTGCAGATTCTAAATTCTACCAGGAGTTGCCCCTCCCTGAGCAAAATCTGTGAAATGGAGATACCTGTGTCTTGTGCAGTAGAACTTATTCAGAAACTGAGGGATTTGCCTGTAACTTGAAGGACAATGCACTTAACCAGTCTTTTTTAGATACGCTCTTCAAAAGGACAAAACAATGCTCTGTACTGTCCTTCTAGATGGTTCTCACCCACAGCCACCGTGCACGGAGGCACATTCCATTCTCTGCTCTCCTCCCACCCCCATGGTGCCACGTCCCTGCCAAAAAGCTCCCAGTGCACCCCACAGGCAGAGAACCTGCCCACAAGGCGACTACACAGCTTCCTCTCCCACACCCCAGCCCCTACTTCTCAATGACACTGCGGCATTGGGGCGCCATCTCTGCACTATTTCCTAAGCCTTAAACTCTTCTCCCTCCTCCCCCTTTCACCCAGCCTCCTCTCAACCCAGACTGATCCCTCACATCTCACTGAAGCCATCACTTCCCCCAGCTCACCATCCCAGACCCCCCACCTCAACCCCACTAAGAGTGGAGTGGGAGCTATTTCCAAAGCACACAGTGCTTATTCCTGCCGAGTGCCTTCCATGGCAGATGCTTGCCTACACCATCTACCCCGCCGCTCCCAGCAACCCCCACCCCACCCCAAATAAGGTGTTTGTCTCTCCTAAAGGGCAATATTATTGGGAACCTCAATATCTGGTAACTATTCCCTAAAATCACGGAAATGAAGGCAAACAACTCTGACAATAGTTAACACTGCAATAAGTGTTTAAGTGATTTTTTTAAACGTTGCAACAAGCAATTCTGAGCATTGGTCCAATGATAATTTTTGTGTCCCAACCATGTCTCTGACACCATGTTAAATATTAAAAGATATTATTGCTAATCTCGCTACATCTCTAACTAGGGAGGTAAATCTACCCTCATTTTACTTCTTTAAGATTCTGTTTGTTGATTTATTTACAGAGAGAGAGCGAGCGAGCGAGCGAGCAGGGGGAGGAGGAGAGGGAGAGAATCTCAAGTCAACTCCAGCTGCACGTGGAGTCCGACACAGGGCTTGAGCCCAGGACCCTGAGATGATGACCTGAACCAAAATAAAGAGTTGGGCACTCAACCGACTAAGCCACCTAGGCACCCAAGTCTACCCTCATTTTAGGGAAAAAAAACAAACAAAACAAACAAACAAACCAAGGCGCTAAGGTTAAGTCACCTGCCCAAGCTCACAGGGCCAGTGGTTAGTGGTGTTTTCACTCAAAAGCTGCAGACTCCAAAGCCTGTACGCTTCTCTTCACGCTGGTGGTTCTGAGAATGTGACTGGGGCTCTGGGGTCTGTGCGACGGAATCTGCCTGCCCCTCTCATTCTCTCTAAACGAGCATAAGCAGACTCTTCTGAAGGCCCATAACTCGCATGCAGACTCTATGCAGCAGCAGATGTCAGAATCCAACATCTGAGAAAATGTAGAACAATGCCTTTCTTTTTTTGTTTTGTTTTGCAAAACAGTTATTTTTCATTTAAAAATATTACTGATGTTAACACATAATGGCTTATTATTTTTAAAGTTTGGGACACCTGGGTGGCTCACTCGGCTGGGTGACTGCCTTCCACTCAAGGGCATGATCCTAGAGTCCTGGGATCAAGTCCCACATCAGGCTCCCACATCAGGCTCCCTGCTGGGGTAGGGGGGATCTGCTTCTCCCTCTGACCCTCCACCCTCTTGTGCTCTTTCTCTCTCTAATAAACAAAATCATTAAAAATAACAAAATAAATATTTATTTTATTTATATAAAGTTTCTCTAATAAACAAAATCATTAAAAATAACGAAATAAATAAAGTTTATTTATCTACTTATTTTTAAGTAATCTCTACATCCCACGTGGGACTTGAAATCACAACCCCAAAATCAAGAGTCATACGCTCTTCCTATTAAGCTGCCCTGGTTTATAATTTTTAAATTATCAACAAGTAAATATTTCAAACTGTCCTCAGTTTAAATCTAAGACAATAAATATCAACACATATAATCCACTAAATGAAAGATCTCTGGAGTCCTCAATAATTTTTAAGCATGTAAATGGGTCTGCAATGAAAAGGTTCAGGAACTGATATCCTTCCTTACTATCTACTGAAAAGAAATATAAGCTAGGTTTCTTTCTTCCCTTGTAAACTATACCAAATAATCAGGATAGTCTGGAGCTGGCACCAAAAACTATTGTCCACACTCCACAACGAACATTACAGTCCAATGAACTCAGGCCTTTCTAACATTTTCCTTTGTTGACTCTTCAACATAAAGTTAAATTCATCTTTAAAGATACTTCTGTGTGTCATATAATTAGAAAATACCTGTTCAGAGCCCATGAGACATTTAAAAGGCATAAGTTACATTTTTAAAAAAGCGAAAAATTCAAGCTAAAAAAGCCAACCATCCTATCTGAATGTGGTAATTCAGCAAATCACATCAATGATTTCAACCTCATCTGGCCATTTCCCCGCTACACAGCATGGTTTTGAACCACCATTCTATCATATATGAAATGCAAAGTAATTTCAGTAATTCTAAAGCAAAACATAATTAGATAGATATATTTGCTAGAGTTGAATGTGAGTCATTCACAGGGAGAGAGAGGTTTTTAGGATTATGCGACAGCATTTCGAATTACCACATCATTATCCTCATCGCACCTGTCAACATGGGCTAAAGGAGGGGAAATATTTGCACAAATCAAATTTAATGTTTCATAACTAAGGCTATATTTAATCATATTTAACCTGTTCCTTAAAAATAAAAGGAATTTTACTTTGTATTTACATGTGAAATGACATAATTATAAAGTAAGGTCCGTACTGTAGGAGAGCAGAACGAAAGCCTGGAGGAGAATTAACATGAGTGCACCCCATCAGCTGGCAGTATGCTAAGCACTTGGTTTATATTAATTTCAACACCTTTTGCGACAGGTACTATCTCTCCTATTTTGCTGATGAAGAATCTGAGGTTCAGAGAGGTTAACTGGCCTGAGATCACCAAGCTAATAAGTAGCAGAGCTGAAATTTGCACACTTTTCTGACTATAAAGTTTATGCTTTTCACAAGATTTTATACCTCCCTAGAATTATTTTCAGAACTGAGTGCTTCGAAATCTGAAGAGAATGAAATGAGAAGGCAAATACCACAGACAAAACATTTTTAAGGGCAACTGAACTTAAAAACACCTCAAATGTACTTGTTTACAAACATCCCTAAAACAGTTCTGAGTTTGTCCACAGTGGCATACCCAAGAACATGGCACTGGAGATAAAGGGAGCTACATCTCGTGTCCCCCAGAGTCTAGAACATATGAAACCCTCCAGTGCTGAGTGACTCGAACGCCACGTGGACTCGCATCCATCCTCTGAAATGGCTGTGGGGATGTTTTGTGCTCTTAAAACCAGAGAAAGCTGGAGGAGATCAACAATTCCCACCCAGAGGTCATATTACAACCACAGGGGTATCTTCTTCAAACTGTGCTCGTCCTCCAGCGGAGCGAGAAGATGCCGGAACAGAAGTCAGAACCACTGCTCCGGAAACATCCCTTATCCAATAAGACGCTTTCTGAGAAACAAGAAAAGAAAAATTCCTGGAAACGAAGTCACATTCATTTCTGCCCTAGAAAGCACCCAGGCTGGCTGGCCTCAGGGATGGCACTTTCAGTGAGTTCTGAAGAGGGGTATCTTGCCTTGAGATTGATATAAGGGAAAACAAATTAGCAGGGTTCGATCTTCTCCACTAACTCCTCTGCACACATGTCCCCCCTGAGGCTCTCTGCTCCCAGCTTCTTGCCAGATTGGCTTTCTCACCTCCCCCTTCACTTGGTGCAGGAGCCACAGGGCTCACAAGCCCTTTCCCATGGGCTGCAGGTTGGGCGTCTGCTCCCAGAAGAGACAGGGAGCAACTCTCTCCCAGGCAGCTGCCACTGACCTCGGGGGTCCTGCTGAGAATATCCCAGTGTGCCAGATCTCTAGGAGCAGTTTCCCCCAAGACCCCTACGTATTCTCATGTCCCGGGTCCCTAGGAGACCTTCCTGATCTCCACTCTCCCGCTCCCACCAGGGCTGAGGCGTCGGAGTCTCTGTTCTAAACGCCTCTCCACCAGGGCTAACCCACACAGATTTGTTTCCTGACCAAACCTTTCTACTTTCAGATTGCTTTAATCCCTTCCTTTTCCACTCACCAATCCCCAGTGCAAACTGTCCTTGCAGCCCTGCACCACAGGCTCACAGATCAACTTCTGGTCCCCCAGGTTTCTGTGGACTGTCTAATCAATACCCCGAGCTCCCCAACTGAAACCTGAATTCCTTAGAACAGAACACAAGACCTCCACCACCTGGCGTGCCCTGTGGCAAGCTCCAGGTCCCATGCCCCCAGTTATCACGTCGTCCCCAAACCAGAAATGCAGTCCTCAGCTCACTTTTCCTGGCTAAGTCCTGGCCAAATGCCAAGCACCCACGTTCCCGGGTATTTCCTGTCTCTGGACACTTGTCACATAACCACGTGTAGTCCTTTGGTGGGCTTCTCCTTCCACACCGATTCTAAGTTCATTAAGAACAGCTGTAAGGTCACCTCCTATGCCATCCAAACTTAAGTGGAAATCATGGTATAAGACCAATACCTGTTTCTGAAGAGTGTGCAGAATGATCTGTACCTATACAGATATCAATATAATTTCCCTAGACCGAGGGCACAAACACCAACATTTATAAGTGACAGACATCTTTGTGACTACAAGGGCTTGAAACGTAAATGTCTGCTTGTAAACTTGGTAGGACAACAAAAATCCCAGCTTACAAAAAGGAAGACTCCTGTTGTGGTGCCGGGTACCCAAATCTCTTAAGAGACCAAACATTTTCTGCAGATTAATGTCAACTATGATTTTCTACACTTTGCAATTTAAGTTCACACTAGCATCCAATAGCTGGTAAAATGAATATTACAGAAGAACACATTTTGAAGCTTCCCAAGGGGAAAAAAAACCCATAATGTTCTAAAAGAGGTGGGAGGGACTGCCACAAACACAGAAAACTTTGCTGGAAACCAAGCTCCGGTGTGTTTTGAAACCAGAGAGGCAAAGAGAAAGAACAGGAGTCCCTCGTCCCTGTCCCCTCAGGCAGCGGCAACTCCCGCAAGCAGAGCCCCAGGATTAGTTATCTAGGACGTGTCCCCAACACCCCCCCACAATGCCTGGGACAGAAAGACTCGAGATGCTCTGAGTCGGTAAACAAACGCATAGGCCAGCGAGTGAGAGACTCCCGGAGAAAAGTGAGATTCTCGCGCAGTTTACAAGATAAAAATGAAGGCACTTGTACCGAGAAAGCTTTCTGTGAAACTCGAAGGAAAGGATCTATTAGGGAAGGTTACCGTGTTGCCCTTTCTACTGAGAGACAGGCAGGAACCGAGTTCCCTTACCTGAGGCACAGGCACTTTCTGCGGGGTGTTCTGGGGTGATGGGTGGAGCTGTGCCCAAGGCTGGTGATGTGGGTGTGGGGGTGAAGACTGGTGGTGCAAGCCCGGGTGGGGCTGCATCGGAGGGCAGGTTGGCAACTGCTGGAAAGACGGCTGCTGCCCAGGATGCTGTTGGCCAGGTAGCAGCCGTTCCTGGATCGCTTGGGGATCTGCAAGGCCAACACCGGGACAACCGTTCGGTCTCATGTGCCCGGCCAACTCCCTCGGTGCTGAGGACATGCCCATAAATGGACGAGACGGCTGCAGGTTCCTGGGGCCCATATTCCTCTGTCCGATTCCCATGGCACTGGGGGGCTGGTGTGGCGGCTGAGGGTGGGGCATATTTGGATAACTGCCAACTTCCATCGGTATCCCGGCACTTCCGGGCCTGACCTGCGGAGGAGGGGTACCTGCCGGATTACTCATCGCTTTCATGGGTGACATGGGAGGTGGAGAGGCGTAAGTTCCCTGAGGCTGTGAAGGATGCATAGTTTGCGTGTTCATTTGGTTAAGTGAGCCGCTGGGGTGGATGGGCTGCTGGTGCATTAGTCCTTGACCACTGTTTGATGGGAATCCTACAGCATTGGGGTATCTTGGTACGGACTGATTCATTGGAGTATTATTTGTAAGGCCTAAATTTTGATTCATCCCTGTATTGTTAACTAATCCCTGATTTAGGTTACTGTAAGGATATCGAGAATACTGCCCTGAGTTGTTTATAGTAGGTGAGGGGACTGTCTGGCTCCGAGAACTAAAGGTAAGGGTCTGTGGCCTCACGGCCCCTTGCTGAGGAGGATTAGGGGAGAATCTGGGACTGTGGGCAACGGATTCTCCGTGGAGAGCAGTGGGGGGGTGATGGTGGAACTGCTGCACTGAATGACGCAAGGAAGGTGCCATGCTGGGGCTCTGCGGGGGCACGTGGGACAGGTGGCCGGGGCCCGACGTGGCAATGAAAGGACCACCCTGACTGAGGCCCTCCTGGCCTTGGGGAAACTGGCTCATCCTCTGCTGTGGCTGACCGTGCTGCTGCATGGAAAAATCCCCACGGGCCATGTAGCTGCCCATCTGCTGCAGGTGCTGAGGGTGGCCCTGCGCGGGGGGCCCCGACGGGGCGGGTTGGGGCGGCTGTGGCTGGGGCTGCTGCTGGTAGGGCGCCCGTATCTGGTCCGGCACCTGCACGGCCCGGGGGCCCCACATGGAGCCGCTGTCCACGAAAGACTGCCCGTGCCTCTCATTCTGCAGGCCAGGGTAGACTCCCATCTGACCGCCACCACTGCCGCCATGGGGGACCTGAGGGACGGGAGGGGCGTGATACTGCGAGTGAGGAGACGCAAGCCCGTTCCCAGGGGCGCTGCTCATCATCCTGTTTGGCTGATCCATCAGATGCATCTTTTGTTGTTCGTACTGATTATAGTGATCGAAATGGGTCAACTTTGTCTGATTCTGATTCGTGGAGGGATGATGAAGGGATGGCTGCAAGGAGGCAAAGCCTTGGTCTATCGGCATTTGCTGACCCATGGGGTTCACGGGATTTTCAGGGTAACCACATTCGCCAAGGCCTTCGAGTCCTTCACTGAAAATATTCCCATCCTCGCCAAAAAGACTCATCATTCCCGGATCCGCCATCTTCTTCCAACACACGGCTCCTCCACACTACAGCTCAGGAGCTTGTCTGGGCTTCACCTCACCGAGGTGTCTGTCCTCAAAGCCTATAATCCTTAACTAATCTTCTTCATGTCATTCCGTATTTCTTTAATTCTCTTGGACCCTGCAGTGTCAGGCAAAGTCTGGATATAGGTCCTAGAAGAGAGTGGGAAGTGGGGGGGGGGGGGCGGGGGGAAGAAAGAAAACAAAGAATTAGGAACAAATGATAAAAACTGCCAGTATTTTACACATTTGAATTTGGTTTCCATCAACAATACTAATCTAGCCCCCTTGCTGAGCTGTATTTTATAAATCTAGTTCACTTTAAGAGAAACTCATTAGCTTCTACCAGAAGCATTATTATGATCGGTTACTTAGAAAGCAAGCAAAACACTAACCTTAACCTTAAATTAATCCATTCACTCCACTTCCTAGCACTCCATTCTTGGATGGAACAGAACAAAAGAACACAACATGAAGCAGCGGCAGCTGCCACAGCAGGCAAGCAGATGTATGAATACAGCCAAGCAGCCCATCTGCTGAACTAAAGCCCTGGAAATGCTCTGGTTACCAACAGCCCGCCCTTAACCTTATTCCCCTGAGCAGTGTAATCAGATGAGCAGCCGCGGCACCGAGGGCTGTGAAAAGCTCAACTTAGTTAAATTGACTAGAGGATTATACAAATACCAAAATCAGTCATTTCGTACAAATTAGATATTTTCGGCCCACATACATCTACGTGAGAGCAACAGAGGTGTCAAACGAGAACGTGTCCACGATGACGTTCCGACAAGGGAGCGTCCGTGATGATGGTGGAAAGCAAGCCCGCAAACAGTGTAATAACCTCATAAATCCATTACGTTAACGGCAGGGATATACGAGATGCAGAAAGAGATCAAAATAAAAGTTTTCGTTCTGCAAGAAGACCAATTTCACTCATGACTCTGGGCCCAGCGCGTCCCCACTCTGCACTGGCGACTGAGAGGTCCGATCACAGGTCACGATTCCCCAGCAGGTACCAGACCCTGGGGATGGACCCAGAGCCCATGTGACCGCTCAGAGAGACCCCAGCTGCATGGAGTTACTAGACGATGACTGTTCTCATCAGAAGAAACTGAAAACTCCCCCTTCCCCCGCCAAACCGGTCAAAACTGAAAATCACTTTAACGTAACAAAGTTCGAAATATCCATGCAGGCTTCCCTCTTGCCTTTTCCTCTTCAGAGACAAGGCAGGATGAGAAAAGCACGACCGTCAGCATCCTGTGTTTATGGCACCAGGTATATACGCTACCTACTGCTCTACATTTTATTTAAACGGTTCCTAAGAGATTTTGCGCGTCTGATTAAAATAACCAGTTAAAGAATGCTTCACCAATCAAAAGAGGAAAGTGTTTTTGTCGAACGCTAATTAAATCAACAACCTAATAAAGAACTAATTCACATAGGAAAAATGTCTGAAATCTTAAACATCTTTGGAATTTAACTCATTTTTTCCTCTTTCATAAGTCTACAAAGCATTGTGATACTGCCCAACTTGAAAAAAGCAGTATCTTGCTGAAGAATTTCAAAAGTGATGTTAGAAACAGGCTCAGTCATAAATTCTACTGACATACTTCGATACCAGCATGGGAATGAACAACGGGCAACCAACACTGCTGAGAACTTACCAGTAAGAGAGAGAGGAAGAAAACCCAGTTCTGCCTGTCCTACTCTAACATATTCCTAACAAGGGGAGAATTTTGCTTACAGAAATCGTAAACAACATTCCTGTTCACTGTCAGAACTACAGACAGAACACCTGAGAAGGTCTCCAGGTCTGCAGTGTTCAGGTGACAGCTGTCAGCTAAAGTCACAGGTCTCCTCACTCCGCCGCTAACTGCCATGAATTTTCTGATCGACTTTCTCCAAAACAGAGGTCAGAAGGGTGAAAATAAGGTGAGCATGAAAACCATTTTATTTACCGACATGCTGCTTTACTACATGACCACTTTTGAATCCAAAATAAAGAGAAGCAGAAATCTTCAGTGCCAAATGCAACAAATATCTATAAACTGAATTTCCCTCTGAACAGCCTGAGCAGTCGGTCTTCATTTACTGAAGACCCATTCTAGCTTTCAAGGAACTAAATCTTACAATGCACTTGGTAACAGCTTAAACTAGCCGTGCAGACTAACCACCTACCAAAGTAACCTTTCAAATTGGCTTAAGGAAGATACGGTCTACTTATATGGATGGATGGCCTAGTTTCATAGGATAGCGGCTTCCCCTTTTAGGGTCCCCCACGCATCACAGGAGGCAATGCTACTGCCTGCATGGGGCTCCCCACCAGCTCTGGGGGGCAGGCACGGAGGGGGAGGGGACGGCCTGGTCCACTGAGCCCAGAGGCACAGCCAGCCTGGAGCAGCAGCTGCAGGCGTTGACGTTGACGCTACTTTGTATTAACTTAAGGCTGAGCAGAAAGGAGAAAGAGAACCTGCCTACAGGCTCTGGAAGGGACAAAACAGAACACTCACTGAGAGTAATCCTACCTGACGCATAGGCTTCCAGTTAGCCAATCTTTCCGACTAAGACTCACTCCATTTCCCAGCAGCAGAAAAAATGACAGCACTACCTGGTATCCAGCAAACGCACCACCCACCACAACTGAGCCCACCATCAGGTGAGCTCTGGGCACAGGCGTTCAAAAACTGCAGCTTGAGCCTGTCATTAGTGACCGCTCCTGCGTGCCGGGACGGCCACCACCGCCCTTCTGCCCCTTTTCTGACCTCAAGACTTGGCTCGCGACTATGCTAGGAATCCATCTGGTAGCTGGATTTCATATTTCTGATCTGAGCTAATCTAATTAATTTATTTTGGTCTTTTTTAATTTGATCAAGTCCATTTGAATACCCACTTTCCTAAGTCACAGCTGCAACATATAATTTTGTTCCTATCAAAGATATTCATTTAGAACTCCTTTTTGGAGGCTGGCCGCTTCTCTACATTCAGTATCTACATTTTCTATGTCTAGATAGATCAGCTATTCAATGAGCCATCAAACCAGAGCCATGTCATTTTAAATTTTGTAGTAGCCACATTTTAAAAGTAACCAAAAAAGAGTGAAATTATGTTTAATAATAAATTTTATTTAACCCAATATATGCAAAATATTACCACTTCAACACGTAACCAACATTCAAAAATGGATGAGACGGTTTACATTTTTTGATACAGAGTCTGAACCCAAAGTATGTATTTTACACTTGCAGCATATCTCTATTTCTACTGGCCACATTTCAAGAGAAAAATGTGCACTTGGGGACAGTGGCTACCATGCTGAACAGCACAGTTACAGATTATTGAAAAGAAGACTAGAAATTCAAGTTGTCAGTGGTCTCCAATAATTCTCATAATTATCACTCAGATAATAAATATTCAAGTTGTCTTTATGTTTCATTTAGCTTTAAATAAAAATCAAGCTAAATCCCAAATCACATTTACTTATTCAAAATACACGTACTGAGTACCTACAACGATCTAGCCACTGGTCTAGGTACCAGAGATATATCAGCAAATAAAAACAAACAAAATTCCCTTTATCCTCATGGAACTCATCTGTAAATGATGACACTTAGAAAAGAAAGATTCGGAGGTGATGAAAATTTAGGATAACATTTTACAAAATATTTCGCGGGAATTTATAATGACAAGTATTTTAACTATGTGTGATATTAGATAGTAAACAGTATGGAAACATACAGAGAAGACATAATAACGTAAGTTTCCACGGAGTGCCCTCTTGGGCACGGGGTATTTTCTGAGACAAGAATGACAGCGCAGAAGGTGCATGCACGTCTGGGGGTGAAGAGGGGCCCAACGAGACAGCTCAAGCAAGAGAATCGCCTGCCTGCAGTAGAGATCTCACTGTGAAACCCGTTATGAAAATCTGAGAATTAGCAAGTACTTGGGGGGACCTTCTAATCCAAACCCCTATTCCTCTCACAGATTAAAAACCCTTTTATAGACTAAGAGAAGTAAACGTCTTCTAAAAAATATTTTCATGACAAACAATTCCCAAAGACGAAAGAGAGATGTACGGAAGAAATGGCAGCTTACTAGTAAGAGCAAATTACTAAAGGCCTAAATTGGGGTCTGTTTTGTTCAGATAAGTCACTAAACAGCTGAAACCAACAAACAGAAGAGAGTTTCCTTTCAGACAAATGTTTTTAATTATACTATCTATAACTTTAAGGAAGCAAGCACCTATTAGCACCATATTGAGGCTCCTGGTTGATTCTTGGGGGGGAATAAGCAGGATGAAAACTGGCAGAACCAAAAAAACAAGAAAGCCGCATGCAGAGGACCAGGGATGAAAGCAAGGGGCATACAACAAGCCAGGATGAAAGAAATAAGTTGTGCAAAAATATATATTAATATCTTGAAGTGAATTTCTGACCACCTCAAACTTACATAAAAGAGGAATGCTTAACTCCGCTGCTCTTCCCAGAGTAATACGGCAGTTCTGCAGCCAAGCTTCAATGTGGTATCACAGTGCCTGGGAAGCCGTATTTTCCACAGTCCAGCCACTTCTTATCCAATTGTGTAAGTAGAGTGCCACTCTGGGGCCAACTTTTTTCATAAATAGCCAACATATACAGGCAAGTGTGGGATCAAAGGATAACTGCCTTTTAGATGATGAAGACTATTTTGTGTTCTGTAGCTTGATCTGTAATTGTTCTCTTTAAGTCTCTTCCCCCCACCTCCAAAGAGCCTGAGGCGTGTAACATGACTGTGACAGTGATTCTTGGGATTGGGTAAAGCATGTATCAGCATTTCTGTGGCAGTGTCTAGCAGCTGGAAAAACACATGTAACCACCCGCAGTACAACCTGGGAAGACGCCTCTCCATCATCAAGGTTACAAATCGTATCAAAAGCAGGGAGAATCCATGAGCCGATGGGTGAACACACGCACGATAAAGGACTCAGCACAGCTGAATATTCACATTCATGGATCTGCTAGATCATGAGGCCTGTGGACAGTCATGCCCACTAATGGCCCCCAAGAGCCACTTGGGAAAGAGAAAGTCTACCCAGGCCAATGCTCGCCATGGGAGAAGGTATCCAACAGAAATGCCTCCAAGTCAGAAACATCAGTTGATCCCAAGTTCATTCTAGATTTGCCTCATGGACCAATTGGTGCCCCTTTTGAACCCCCCACCCCCCCACCCAGGGAAAGACCACATTTTCTTCATTAGTATGTTCAGGCAGTGCCAATATGCTATGGATGGACTGTCCCACACAACAGCCATGAGCCACATGTTGCTATTTAAATTAATTAAAACTAAATAAAATTTAACACTCAGGAGCTCAGTCACACAAGTTACATTTCCAGTGCTCGCTATGCATATATGCATGGTGCATACACAGAACATTTCTGTCATCGCAGAAACACCTATGGACAGCACTACTACATATTTCTTGTTAGAGGTAAGCTTTTTAGACAAACACCATATTAGATAGTAGAAATTTTCTTTGATGAAAAATATTTTCTCCTGTTCAGAGTTCAAAGCATTCCTTCAAAGGTCCGTATCTACCCCTTGTGATGAAATTTATAGTGCCTATTCCATTTAACATTTTATGTTAATTAACTATTTTTCAACCTATAAAATTTCTTTGTGTAATATCGCCCAACATATATTTCTATTTCTTAATGAATTAATTTTTGTTATGTTAAGAATGAGTCTCAACTATACAAAATACAACCCTTAAGAATAATTAATTTCAAAATCCTTTTCACTTATAATTGCCATATTACCATTGCCCTTTAATAAAGTATTTGCAAGCTTAAGTTTTATAACCAAGAATCTATGTAACTATAGAGTAAGGCCACTATTTTCCTTACGGGCTTTGTATATTACTTTCATTCACAATTTTATTGGAAGAAAAAAATATAGAAAAACAAAAAAGGACTTGAAGTCCTTCAGAAGATCTATGCTGGTCCAAGCATCCTATGAAAAATTTTTTTAAAATAATTTTTAAAAAGGTAAAATTGCATTTACAGTTGGCTTCCATTTATAAAACTAGATAATCCCCCAATTTTCTGGTATCAATTGAAGAGATCCATTTTGTACAGGAAAAACTATGCTCAGAACTGACATTGTATGAAGTGATGGTGGGCTTCACACCGGCATTCATTCATTCATTTCATTCATTCAAAAAATATTTAATGAGTGCCTACTTTGCTTAATGCATTTACCAGACCTCAGGGACACAGTGCTGAACAGGACAGGCATGGCCCCTGCCCTGTGCAGCTTGCTATTCTAATAAATGCCCCTTGGATGGCCTGCGTATCCCAGCCACCAACCAACCTGCTAATCCGCCTGCCTAATATCCCCCAAGTGCACTTCTCTCAGTTCACACGGCCTCTGACGAAGTCAGGCCTTCGTGTGCTAGTCAAGGACAGAACATGAAAGGCTGGCTGTTTCTCCCAAGTCCAGTCTCAACAAGTTCACACAGCTGACTGAATGACCTTCCAAAACACAAAACACATCATCTTTCTCCCCTGATTAAAATCCCTGAAGGAGTTTCCACGCTTCGCATCAAGTCCAAATGCTCCGGCATAGGGGAAGGCACTTCATAATCGGATCCCTGTCAACCTCCATTCTAACCCCCAAGCTCCCCAAGCACAAATACCTGCGCTGGGTCTGTCGAACCACGGGAAGTTTACCAACAAGCAAACATTCACTTCCTCACACCTTCCTTGCCTCCCCACCAGCCTCCTTACCCCTCCATCCTCACCCATCACTATGCAGTCTGGCATCTTTTTCCTCTCAGCTCCTTTGTTACCACCTTTGTGGGGAAACTTCCTGACTCTCAGCCCTTCTCCGCCTCAGGCTGATTTTGAAGCCCTCCCTAATATTTGCGCTGTACTGGGGAAAGGGCTACAAAACCACTCAGTGCAGTTGCTCTCCTCTATTTCCTTTGCCATTTTTGAAGGGGGTCCCGGAATTGCGGGCACCTCTTAGGAGCTGCTGAGAGATGCAGAATCCTGGGGTCCTAACCCAGACCTCCAGACCCAGAATCTGCATTTTATTAACAAGCGCTCCTGTTGATGCCTGTGCAGATGAAAATTTGGGAAGTCCTGCTCAGACTCTGGTCCTCCAGCAGCTGTGGCTCTCACTGCTCCTCAATCAACCAACAACGAATAACTCATCCCCAAGAATTACAAAGCAAGTAATACAAAGATGTACCATCTTACTGTTTGGGAAAGGTAGTCCTGGCATCCCTGACCAACAAAGAAACAATACTAATGCTGACCTCATCCAGAGAATTATGAGGACGCATTAGTGACAAATTTTAATTTGCAACAGTTTACAAGGACTGGGCATCTAAAAGTGGCTTAATTTTAAAGATACATCCATCTGCTTGCCAATCATTTTACATGACCCGCCCCCCAAAACTGCAGTTAACATTGATAGCTAACGCCGTGTTACCTAACACACTATTTCGCAGGTTTCTTGCAGAAATCTTTCAGTTATTTCTACATAACTTTGAGAGTCTGCACATTCTGAGCTGCTTTTCAGATAAAGATGGTTCTTTTTTCTATATAATGTTTCTATATAATACATGGGTGTCCTGCTGATCACAAACCATGGGGCCAATGATTTCCTCCAAGGCAACCAATGAAACAGCACTCAGCTAACAGTTCATACCAAGTACATGGCCACAACACTAATTTTTTTTCTAAACTGGTCAAAAGGTACATACTGTCCTATAAATAAGTTGTGCCACTACACCACAAGAATCCTGGAAATCAATGTCCCTTAGAGAACAAGCTTTATGCCCGGCAATTCCACACTGAATTATCACTCTGAAATTAGCTCCTTCAAAGACTAAGCCCACTGAGAAGGCAGCCAGCAGACAGCTAACCTGCTTGTCCCACCATAAGACATAAGAACACGTCCATAGTGACCTTCCTTCCATACACAACTTCGCATGGCCCAGCAAAAGACCAGTACATTCTAAAAGCACTGAAAGTATTCAACATAATAAGGCAAAAAAAAAAGAGAACAAACACCTATAAACATATCTGTACACTCCATATCCATATATGTAAACAAGATATGTATCTCTGTAAAATATGTGAATCTACCCCATCTTCTTAATGCTATCTTAATTAATTGTGTTACAGACAAGGAGGAAACCAAACAGAGAAAGGTCCACAAATAGATAAATGGAAATTTTTTTAGTGTAATTTATCTGGGACAGGGAAAAACTAAACTTCAGAAATGTATTTTAATCCACCTGGCAAGGACATTTATTGGACAGACTAATGGGAGAGTAATACAAATTTTATAAAATTTGGTGATTGCTGGGTACATCTTGCTTAATACTGTAAAATATCCTGGCATACTTTAAACAAACAAAACACGGGTGATCTATAAAGGCAAATGATGTCACATGTTTCTTAGCCTATTTAAAAATCGCCATTTGAAAATATATTTCCCTATTCGCTCTATCTAGACCTATTTCAAGCAACTGACTATGCACACACACACACACACACACACACACACCCCATCTGTGTGAGAAGAGAATAGAAGGAGGGAAGGAAGGAGCTGCCTAGGGCCACTCTCTGTCCAGGGGTGCCCTGCTGATCACAAACCCTTATAAAGCTGGTCCTGAACCACTGAGAGATGCCACAGGGGGACACAGGCTACAGTGCTGAGGGGCTTTAATTTAAAAAAAAAAAAAAAAAAAAAAAAAGGCAAACAGCCAATTGCTCTTGTAAGAACTGTGTTTTCTGTATACTTACTACAGCTGTCACTGATTAACTGATCTGGCAACTTCCTACATTCTTTTTCATTTTCAAGGGTTCTAAAAAGTTGAAAAGAGGATCTTGTCTCATCTTCCAGGGGGAGTTTAAAACTCCCAATTCTGTACCCAACTCTGCCTGGTTTGAAATGCAGAGAGAGAAAGGTTGTAGTAAACAGCGTTCTCTGATACATACTACTAACATTCTTTTCCTTAGCAGAGGGGGAAAAGAACCTTTGGCAATATCACAGCTGAAAATAATTTATCATCTCTGCTAGAGGCGAGCACATGTGATGAGAAGCCTTATCCATCATGAATAAACCTCAGCACAGACACAGGCAAAGTGTCACAGGACGCGGGTAGAGGTCACACGGGAACCTGGAAGGTTTTTTTAAAAAAGGAATTTCATGCAAAAGAGGAATACACAGGACTTTGAAAATCCAAATCTCTATCAGGGAAGCAAGTGATATAAAAGTGACAGGGAACTGTAAAGGAAAGCTGAGGAGGTCCTTGGAAAAGCGTTACAAAAAGTTATTTTGGGAAAACTGCGCATGCTCTCAAAAAGGTAAGTCTAAAGGGGGAAAAGGAAGAAAACAAATGTCACTTATTCAGTAACTACATTAAATCTCTATTTCAATATAAATTATACTGACAAAGGAAATGGAACTAAGACTGGAATACGTAATAAATAGCTTCACATCCATTATATCGTGATCATTCTGACTTATAACAAGGTTGGAAACATTTTTTTTCTGTGCCTATGCCACTTATAAATGTAAGTTGGCTCTATAATGCCACCATCATCACAACTATTTGATAACCAAAACCATTATCAAAAACTATTCCAGGGATGCCTGGGTGGCTCAGTCATTAAGCGTCTGCCTCTGGCTCAGGTTGTGATTCCAGGGTCCTAGGATCAAGTCCCACATCGGGCTCCTTGCCCAGCAGGGAGTCTGCTTCCCCCTCTGCCTGCTGCTCTCCCTGCCTGTGCTCTCTCTCTCTGACAAATAAATAAAAAATTTTTTTAAATTAAAAAAAAAACTGGGGCGCCTGGGTGGCTCAGTGGGTTAAAGCCTCTGCCTTCGGCTCAGGTCATGATCCCAAGGTCCTGGGATCAAGCCCCACATCGGGCTCTCTGCTCAGCAGGGAGCCTGCTTCCCTTCCTCTCTCTCTGCCTGCCTCTCTGCCTACTTGGGATCTCTGTCAAATAAATAAATAAAATCTTTGTAAAAATTTTTTAAAAACTATTCTAAAATATAACAACTTATAATCAAAACTATCAATTTCATGCAGCTAAATAAGCCCGATATATCTTTTTTAAAAGATTTTGTTTATTTATTTGAGAGAGAGAGAAAGCAAGAGACAGAGCATGAGCAGAGGTGGAGGAGCAGATGGAGAGGGAGAAGCAGACTCCACACTGAGCAGGGAGTCCCTGATGCAGTGGGGCTGAGTCCTAGGACCCTGAAATCATGATCTGAGCCAAAGGCAGACACTTAACCAACTAAGACACCCAGGTACCCAAGTCTGATACACCTTTTAGCCAAGTTAAATGTCTTCATATTTGCATGTGATAAAAGACAATAGTTTTCTCCATAAACTCTGTAATTTAACTTTACATTTTCCTGTGTCCACAGCAAAGGCTCAGCACTAAACAAGCCCTTTTCCTTGTTAACCCAGAGGTTTTCTGAGCTTCCTTCCCCAGCTAGCTGAGCACTATACGCAAAATGAAATATCTTTTATACTATTCTAAGCAAATTAATTCATAACCCAAATCTGTCCCCCCATCAAATTACAATACATTCTGCAACAAATTCCTTTATTATTTTACTGCAGCACCATACTATTCTACGTTGCTGAAAGCTGACTGTAATGGCCACTTCTGCCTCAAATATTTCCCCTAAAACTCATTCAATGAAACATATCTCAGGTTAAGTAATTTTTACATGAGTGTACAAGATGCCTGATACTAGGCTATTGTTCTAACTGGTAGGTAAACTTTATATTTCAGTTTGAAAAGGGATCCCACTGATGTAGTTGAGAATTTCTACTTTGTGTTCGTTTTGATCAGAGATCAATATTAAGTTCACCTCGAGTGAGCAGGTAAAAGACACTGTACATGTTTAAAAAAGAAAAAAAAGGCACAGTGAGAAGAGGAGCTACTAGCAGGTGAGACATTTATTTCACATAATGAGGATGATCAAGATAATTTAAGGTCACCAATAAGATCTTATCATTGAAATCTGTACTTGGTTTAATCCAAAATTACAAAAAGAACAGGCACCTATCTACCCACCTGTAAAATACAGAGCTTCCTAAGGCCTCAGACTGCTGCACCCACTGGTCGGTACAGCTTTTCCAAGTTTAACTAGTATACATCATTTGCCAATAAAATTATGGTGCAGGTAAGGAAATGAAAACAGTTAAATTTCATCAGCAATACACACGTCATATTACACCTACCCACATTGTTCATGTTCTTGCCCCATATTCATTATATCTCTAAACACACCAAAGTCCCATGCCAGTTGTCAGAAATAATTTGAAAATATTCTCAGTTTCTCCTCTAAAACAATTCTGCAGAACACAAAGGTTTTAGTCTAACCACGCTACCGAGAGTACAGTGCCTTTAAAAACCAGTGGCTATGACAAACACATCTCCAATCTCTTTAAAACAGCCTTACAGATTCTGTATATAAATCAGAGCATCGCATCACATAGGAGTACTGCCCTGCACTACGTCTTCCAGACTGCCGTGAACACCTAGAAAGGGCACAAAGTGCTCCAGAAGACCACAGACCTCACACTCTACTTCAAAAGTGAACGCACAAGCCCTCCGTGCCTGGGTTGGACAGCTGTCAAGATCAACGTTCCTTAGCACTAAAACTAAAACAGGGAGATTAAAACTTGTTTCTCACCGTGGTAAAGAGAAGAGCTTCAAAATGCCATTTCATATTTCAAATTGCTGAGATAACCAGTATTCAAATAATTGTTATCAGTTGCATACAAACTTGGTAGTCAGCAGCTTCTAACCTATCAGAATCAACTTTCTTGTAGAATGAATTTAAATTTTGTTACTTTTAATTTTTTGATTTTGCAAATATCTTGTATTTGAATAAATGATTTCCTGTTGAAACGTTAACTCGCAAATATAAAAATATTTCAATACCTCTTTCATCATGAACCATTTTAAGTTCCATCAGTATTTACTAACCACCCATAACAAGTATCATTGAAAACTAAAAAGTTATCTGGCATCCACAAACACTAGCATGTCTGAAATAAATTTTGATTATTAATTTCACCTGGCTCCTTGGTTTACAGCTTATATTTAAGCATTTCAGATGTAAACCCAATATAAAACAACTATGTGAATGAACATGATAAAAATAATAACTGGTTCCTGATGAATCAAAATTATATTTTATAAAATTATTTTTCTGCATTATACTATTCTTGTTTTTATATAAATATACTTTGAGTTCTTGAGCTTGTTTTTTTGTGACTTTTTCCTGACCCCTCCAATACTATCAGTTAGTATTTTGTTCTTGGTCACAGTGCTTTGGTGGAGGAGATAAGAACAGAATACGGAGAAGCACAAGAACCCTCCCATTAGCCCCATATAGCTATTTCAGTTAAGTGAGATTACATGAAGGTTAAAATCCTCTTCAGTCACACTAGCCACGTGGACGTGCTCAAAGGCACACGTGGCTAGTGGCTATCGACTGGATGCAGCAAACACAGAGCCTTGTTGACTTTCTACCATGGTGGAAAATACAGGTGGTTCTGGCCTAGAGGGCTCTGTCCAAGCAGAGATGTAGAGGGCAAGCAGGAGAACAGCAGGCAGAGGGGAGCAGGAGGGTGGAAGAAATCCACTCCTGAGGCTTAGGGAAGCAGGGCAGGTTCAGATGTCCGCAAATACCTCGATATGCCTTAAGTGGAGGCTCAATCTTGAAGGGCCTTACGATTCATTCTGAATTCAAGGAGAAGTCAAGCCACTCTCCCGTTTATAACCCATACAGTTTAGAAAGATGTACATTTTGGAAAGAATCCCCCTTACCAGTGTGTGGATCACAGACTGGGAGAGGTGGGAATGGTACAGAGGAGGCGCAAGAAGCCCAGTTTGAAGGCTCTTGCACGAATTCAGGTAAAAGATGATGGTGCAGGGGCAAAAAGGAGTGGGACACACTGAAGGACAGAACTCCACAACCATCTGACTCAGTTTCTGATTGGACATTGGAGGATGAAGAGTCTAGGATGACAGGACTCTGGCTTGGGTAACCGAGCAGATGGTTATACCACTGACCGAAACATGGGGAACAGAAGAAGACCAGAATTTACACGGGGATGCACACAGAGAAATGATGCACACAGAGGAATGCACACAGAGCCACCAAGGAAGCCACACAATTTAAAAGAGAAGAGCTCAAGAAAGAAAGCTGAGCTAGAGATATGGCTGTCAGGGCCACTGACAAACAGAAGGGAGGCTGGGAGCAGATCAGATCACCCAGAAAGTGTGCTCAGTGATAAGAGGAAAGAACAAGGGGAGAATCCTGAAGAATACCAATACTTAGGAGGCAGGCAGAAGCGTCCCTCTGCACAACAAAAGCAAACATGGAAAAAAAAGGAAGGAAAGAGTAAAGCTTTAAGAAGGAGGTGATCAACAGGTTCAAAAGCTACAGAGCAAGAACAGGGTCCACCAGACTCCACAGGCAGGTATCAGGAACTCTGCTAAGAACAGCTTCTAGGAAGCAGAGCCAGAAGCTCAAGGGCTGGAGTTAAGGTGGTGATGGGAGGACAGAAAAGCAGAGATGGCTGCCAGCCTCCCACACAGAAGGCGAAGAGACGACGGGCAGCAGTGGAGTGCACTGATCAAGGACTCGCATCTGCAGACTCAACATGAGAGAAAGGGGGTTTGTGCCCAAACACAACTCACACAACCCCGGAGAAAATTCCTTAGTCTCCCTGTGCCTCAAGGTAAAATGGGGATAACAACAGCATTTACTCCACAAGGGTTATTAGAATTCAGTGCCTTAATACTGCTAAAGTGCTGGGTGCCTGCCACAGGGTAAGCACGGTATAAGCATTTTTTAGATAAGACAGAGAACACTGACAGGAGACAGACATAAAAAGTGAGAGGTCCAAGGAGAAGCATAGGAAAAGGGAAACAGTTAAGGGCATGAGTGTCAGAGGAGGGGGCAGGAGTGGAAGAAGACCCAAGCACAGGGCATGGTATCTGCCTCTTTCAACAGGACAAGCAGAAGAATGGGTACAGACAGAACTAACAAAAAGTAAATATGGCTTCATTCCCATGGCTTTGGCTGGCTTGTTGAATTCCAAAGGAGGCAGTGGTCTTGAGGTATAAGTTTCTAAAGAAAGAAAATGAAGACAAAAATAAGTGGAAAGATACAATGTGCTCATGGGTTGAAGAATTAATGTTATAAAATGTCCAGACACAGAAGCACCTGGGTGGCTCAGCAGATAAAGGGTCTGCCTTCAGCTCAGGTCATGGTCTCAGGGTCCTGGGATCGAGCCCGCATCAGGCTCTCTGCTCAGCAGGGAGCCTGCTTCTCTCCCCTCCCCCCGCCGCTCTCTATGTATGTTCACACACACTCTCTCTCTCTCAAATAAATAATAAGATAAAATCTTTAAAGAGTAAAACATCCACACTACCCAAAGCAATCTCTAGATTCAATACACTCCCTATGAAAATTTAGTGGCATTTTTCACAGAAATAGAACAAACAAGCCTAAAACTTGTATGGAACCACACATCAAAATTTGTATGGAACCCACACATCAAAAGAGAAAGTGGCATGGTCACAGGACACTATGAACCCACTGAGGTCTGAAACCAACGGTGAAATGACATCTGGTTCTAGAAATGGTAATTCCATCTATCTCTAATTCATGAGGACTAAATTAGTGTATACACAAAGCACTTAAGACAGTCCCTGGCACACAGTTAGTAGGCAATGCAGATGATCAGACAACTTTCTCCTTCAATGTGAGAAATTTAAATATGCAAAATGTGTCAACCAGGCTGTGTGGCCTTGATCCAGTTAGTTAGCCTCTCTGGTTCTTGGTTCTTCATCTGGAGAGAGGGGAGTGGAAAGGTGGTGGAACAAAATGGCAAATACCTTGTTGGTCTAACTCACTAAGTAATTCACAATTAGAAATAGGCGAAGCACAGATGTCCTCTTCTGAAATTCACACTTCCAGTGATAGAAAAGTAATCAAAATTTCAGAAGCACAGATAATAAAAAGTGACTATTCAGATAAATCAAACTTTGACACATATATTATGTAAATAATTCAGTAATTCTAAAGTACAGTTACCACTCTACAGAATTCATTCTGAATTCATGGAGAAGTAAATCACTCTAAAGTTTTTAAGCTATGTTATTTAGAAAGATACACATTTTGGAAGGAATACCCCATTACTGAAATGTGGAAACCACTAGTCACTCAAGTAAATGCTCCCCCCAAAGGCAAATTAGCACCTGGTTTACATGGTAAGATTAGGAAACCACCATTTCTCAGAACACGTTCCCTTACAAGGCTATAAAGGGACATCCCAGGGCATCCCAGGGCATCCCTCTGCCTCAAGCCACCTAGAGAACGGGAGGTGAGGCCATGGACACCTGCAGGTACCTCTCCACAAAAAAGGCCTCAGAGTCCTACCAGGTCCTTTCCTAAATGTCTGAAGTGTTGGTCCAAAGACCAAGCAGTCACCTAAAGCAAATTTCTCAGAAGAATGAAACCTTATCCTCTCTTTATTTCTAAACAAGGCCAGCAGCACACAATCTCTCCCTAATCACCAATAATATATACTCTTGGTCACCGAACTGTAATCCTTCCATTAAATTAACATTTTAAGGGTTCAGAATATAACTACAAGGCATCCTATAAAACCCTGAAGAAATGGATGCTAAGTGTATTCTTCCCATTTCCCATTTATTTGCTGCACAAACTTGAGAAATGATCTCTTCAATTTCCTTTTCCAAAAGCAAAACAGGTTAATGTCAGCCGTCATCTTTCAGGGATACTGTAAGGACAACTTCATCAAATTCCTACCATAAATATACTTACTCTAAAAAATATATTAAAAATTTTTATTATCCATTATGATTAGTCTTAAAGGTCTGGCTTAGAACACTTCTTTATTCAGATTCCCTAACTATACAGATGGAAGAACTCTCCAATTGAAAACACACACACACACAATTTCAGCTTCCACAACTTTAAAAACTTCTAGAGAAGATCACAGAACAGTTCTTTAAAACAACTCCTTCCTGAACGAGCCACCATCTGTAGGTTTCCCCGTATCTGAAATCTAGAACAGTACATCTTTTCAGTTTGCAGGGCTTCAGCCACAAGCCCAACAGGTCCCCTCTCTAGAGCCCCCAGGAAGTGGGAAAACGGGGGTTGTGGCCAGCAGGGTGCTGTGCCCACTGCCCCTGGGCTGTGGGCTCCTGGAATACCACTTCTGTGTCTTCATTTTATCCCCAGTACTTATCACCATGGCTAGAATAAAGCAGGAACATGCACACGCTTGCAGAAGAAATAAAAAGTTAAAGAGTTTTTTCCCAATAAATAAAGCCACAAAAATCTGAGTTTCTACTTGTTGGTATGGAAAGGGAAACTGGAAGACACCTCAATGCTGTATTTGCAAACCCCATCACTGTTTCAGAAATTGTCCCAAAGCTTACCTCCCCTCTCGATTTTACATATCTAATAGCCCTGGGCAGACCGTGTTTCAACACAGGTTTTGATTTCACGTCAGCATTTTCTCACCTTTATCTTTGACCACTGTCAAAAATTTAACTTATAAACGTTAAGCTCATTTATAACATCACCACCTCTCATCAAAATTAATGTTGCACAATTTTGACATCTCTTCAACACTTTAGAAAAGCTTAAAATAATCATAAGGAAACATGAGAACGAATATCATGCCCAGGGAGGGGGGAAGAAGAGAGCAGCATCTAGAAATTTGGGGAAAACCAGTTGTAAAGCCAGCCAGATCTGGCTCAAACACTTTCTTTCTCTCTACCTCAAGCAAATTAAAGCAGCTCTCTGGACTTCAGCTTCCTCATCTATGAAAATAAGTACTCCATCACCTCCTTCAAAGGGCTACTTAGAACTGATCTGTCACAAGAAGCCATTAACAGAATGACTTGCACACCACAGATGGTAAATATTAGTTGTTCTCCCCACATTTTTCACCAACCTTAACCTAGTCAGCTAGATTTCCCTACTCCCAGCTTCATCGCCAAATATACTGGGTATCTCCACAGGAGCTGACAAAAATGGTATTTTACCAAGTTCTTAACTCTTCTACCCTATTAAGAATCAAAAATGCCTTTTAAAAATCACAACCACAGAAGGCTATCACCTTGCTACGGCAGAGAGGGGGCGGGCAGAAAGAGTCCAGAAGGCTGTAGAGTGAGTCCCTGTGTGGACACCTTCACAGACAATGAAGGACACCCTGCTTTCAGGCATCTAGAATCTGGGAATCACAGGACAGGAGCGCTGTAAGACTCAGGACCTAACCCAACCACTTGACCTGACAGAGAAACAGTGAGAAGGTAAATGCTTTATTCAAGGTCATTCGGCTAGTCAGAGAGTATGAAGACTCCAAGACTAATGCTGGTTCTCACTGTAATAAATACGGTAAACTGCTGCGAATATAATCCCTTATTCCTAGGCAACAGCGTCCTTCCAGACTAGACAACTGTATATATCACTGGAAAAATGTTAACAGACATTTGAGGCAATACAGTTTTAAAACAGTACATCCAAACACCATCTACGGAGTAAGCTAAAGTCAGAACTTGAAGCGATTCCAAATAAGGTGACATTCTAAAAACGTTGTGTTCTAACCCTTGGCGTTATCACTGAATGTGGTGTTGTGTCTCCAAGGTCACTATGTTGAAGGAAACAACATTCATTTGCATAATTTCTGGCATATTAAGTCAACTATGTCATGAGAATTTTTTTATTTTACCAGCAGAGGAGCTGCTTCCCCAAAATATCTCCAAATGCTAAGGCCTTATACAAAGATATTTGCCTTCTATGCATCATTTCTATACACCTGCATCTTTCTAGATGGTGGTTAATGCCATAAGCCATTCGATTCAGGGTAGATGGAGAAACAGTTTGTTGACTGAGCTGCAAGTTTTTTTTCAAACAACACCATTTTTTTTTAATTTAAATTCAACTAGCCGGGGCACCTGGGTGGCTCAGTGGGTTAAAGCCTCTGCCTTCGGCTCAGGTCATGATCTCAGGGTCCTGGGATCGAGCCCCGCATCGGGCTCTCTGCTCAGCAGGGAGCCTGCTTCCCTCTCTCTCTGCCTGCCTCTCTGCCTACTTGTGATCTCCGTCAAATAAATAAATAAAATCTTTAAAAAAATAAAATAAAATAAATTCAATTAGCCAACATATCATTAGTTTCAGATGTAGAGTTCGGTAATTCATCAGTTATGTATACCACTCAGGGCTCATCGTATCACATACCTTCCTTAATGCCCATGACCCAACAAGACCATTTTTATTAGTTAAAAAAAAAAACTTACATACCACTGATATTCAGACTCCTGTGTGGCAGGCATTTTCTCAAAAATGAACAAAATAAGTCTGTCACTTAAGTGAAAACAATTGACAGTTTGTTGCCAATGATAAAATTTGAGCTTTCAAGCAAAAATCAGAATTTTGGAAAAATCTGTATCCACCATCATGAACTTGACAGCTTCCCAATACTTAATTTTTGATTAGGCAGATAGTAAGAGGAATAAGATTTTTTAAAATACTATATAAAAAAATGTGTCAACATCTGAAAGATTTATTTAACTCACTGAACCCATATTTTCCAAATCATCAATGCACGATGTTACAAAACTAGACATACGGATAAAAGATTCATTCAAAGTGCAGGATATGCCAATGCATTTTAATGAAACCAAATACGAAAATTTCACTGATACGACTTCAGAGTCTTAACCTGTAAGAAACTATTCCTTATAGTCTTAGTATAGTATAAAATTATCTAAAAAGGCTATTCAAATATTCCTCCCTTTTCAATTACAAATCTGCCTGCCAGATTTTCATGTTCTTCAACCAAAACAACATATTATAACAGATGGAATGCAGAAGCAGCTATCAATATCTAACAGTCTTCTACTGAGTCAGGCACTAAAGAGATTTATAAAAACATAAAGTAATACCCTTCATCCTCACTAAACTTTTGCTTTGGAAATAAAAATTAAGTTGTTTGTATTAAGATGTAATGTATTGTTGGTCAAAAGCATTGCTGAGGCATGCAACCTACAAACACTGAAAACTTAGATACCATGAAAACATTTCAACATGGCAAAACAACAATTCAAACAAAAAAGACCTGTCACATATGATACCCTGGACATGAACAGCATGGGCACAAGTCTTACCCACAGAGAACCAGAAACTCAGTAATTTCCACTGCCACAATCACCAAAAAGGCCACAGACATCCTTGACAAAGGAGAGCCAGAATAAGGAGCCACAGACTCTACGACAAAGGCTACTTGGCTAAAATGTCTGGCTTTCAAGAAGTGTGGGGTGGGGAAAGCAGAGAAGAAAAAGTTCCAGAACCAGCAAATCAAATGACCAGGTTATATCCATCCAGCAGAGGAAAGAGAAGGGAATACCTTACTTTTGCTCTGGAGCTTACTGTGAAAAACACTTCAGCATTCACCCATTTGTTCTTCTTTTTACAAGAATGAGATATCCACACATCTACTCTCTCTGCTTTGTAAGAAGATGATAGAAGAACCCAAAAGCTTTTTTTTTATATGTATCTTAGCTTCAATAACCCTATGAGATAAGCAGTACAAATATTATCCCGATTTACAGATGGTGAAACTGAGTCTTGAGAGTTAGGTGGAAGGACTGATATCCCTATCCCGAGTGCTCTGGGCTCGTGTTTGAAATTTCTACCACACAGTACCAGGACACTGGTTCTGCCAGTGCGGTCCTGCATCAGCAGCATCGATGCCTCGGGGAACCTGTTAGACATGCGACTTCTCAGGCCAACCCAGACCTACTAAATTTGAAATTCCTGGGGTGAGCCCCAGCAATCTGTGTTTTACAAAGCCTTCCAGGTCATTCTGATGTATGAATGAGGGCCTAGAAACAATGACACCCCAGAACAATTGCCAGGACAATTGTGTAAATAATATGAACAACTTGATACCCATACAATACGAAACATCAAAAACTGAATGGTGTGAACGACAGAAATGTACTTCTCACCGCTCTGAAGGCTCGAAGTCCAAGATCAAGGAACCAGCAGGACAGGCTTCATTCTGAGCCTTCTTCTCCTGGCTTGTATGTGACCACCATCTCATCTGTGCTCACACAACCTCTTTGTGCACAGAGAGAAAAATCCTTCTCTTCCTCTTCTTACAAGGCATCGATCCTATGGGATTCAGGCCCCAACCATTCCACCTCATTTAATGGTAACTATTTCCGTAAGGGCCCTATTTCCAAATACAGTTACGCTGAGATTGGGGCTTCAACATATGAATCTAGGGGGACAAGATTCAGTCCCTAACTGACTTCAGAAGGAAAATGTTCAGGACCCATGCAAAGGCTGCTGCTGCTCGGCCAGGACCTCACCTGCAGTACCCGAGACATGGACGGGCAGAGGCAAAGATGTTTACTTGGGAAAGCAGCAACTGTCATGGGAATCCCAGCACTGACCCAAAGCAAAGGATCCAAAGCAGCTGAGAAGAACTCCCGGGGATTTCCACAGGAACACAGGAAGGAGGGAAAGTCACTTCCCACACTGGTGCCTAATGCTAACTGATAGCGGTAAACCTTCACTGAGCATTTGCTCAGTGCCAGGCCCTGTGGTAAGGCTTCCGATGTACTGGTTCATTTAATCTGCGTTACCCCCATTATGGAAATGGAAACGGAGGATTTAAAGGTTAAGTAGCCTGCCAAGGAGCCACTGCTGGGAAGAAGCAGCAAAATAATCCCCAAGACAATCTTAACCTCTACACTCTACTCAAAGGGAGAAGAGGGGGCAGGCTCCTCTCTGATCTTCCATCACGGAGAGCGGGCCCAGGCACTAGAGGCCATCCAGCACAATGGTGTAGAAAACAGCTGTTAAGGAAACACAAAAGACCAAAACACACATGAAACGACACTTGACGTCACTGATGATGAAAGCACGCCTATCAAACTGGCAAAAGGACAATGTCCTGAGTGGGCAAGTGCAGGAAAAAATAAGCAGCTCCCACACCACCAAAAAGATTATGAAATGATGTGGCCCTTCAGGGCAATCCAGGAAAATGCACCATGCAGAAAATTAACCCAGCCTGTGACCCCATGACAATCATTTCTAGGAATATATCCTGAAGGAGCATGGAGACACACGTGAAGGACTAAGCTGTGCGGCTGCACTGTTTTCAACTGTGAAGCCCTAAAAATGACTTAAATGTCCACTACAGGTAGACAGGTAAGTGAAGTTCCATGGTACACAATTCCACTGTTTGAGCCACCTGAAAAGGTATAGTGGGATGCCTGAGTGGCTCAATCAGTTAAGCTTCTGCCCTCTGTTCAGGTCATGATCCTGGGGTCCTGGGATCCAGTCCCACATCAGGCTCCTTGCTCAGCAGGGAGCCCGCTTCCTCTTCTTCCTCTGCCTGCTGCTCCCTCTACTTGTGATCTCTCTCTCTGTGACAAATAAATTTTAAAAATCTTAAAAAAAAAAAAAAAAAGGACAGCTCTATGTATTGATATGAAGAGATCAGCCATGGTATTCTGAAAAAAGGGAATTACATGTGTATAATACATTTGCAGTGTGAAAACCTCTCTCCCGGGGCTCCTGGGTGGCTCAGTAGGTTAAAGCATCTGCCTTCAGCTCGGATCATGATCCCAGGGTCCTGGGATCGAACCCCCGCATCGGGCTCTCTGCTCATCGGGGAGCCTGCTTCCTCCTCTCTCTCTACCTGCCTCTCTGCCTACTTGTGATCTCTGTATGTCAAATAAATAAATAAAATCTTTAAAAAAAAAAAAAAAAAGAAAGGAAACCTCTCTCCCACTAAAAGGCCAAGAGGAAAGCATGGGGGTTTTCACTTCCTACTTCAGACACACTACGTGGTGTGAAACATTTTGGAATAAGCATCCTTACAATCAGCAGATGTTAAAGAAAAATTTTATTACAATTTTTCCCCCCAGGTCCCATGGATCCAGCTTCCATCCAAGTTCTGCTAGCTGGTAACCTCAGCTGGGTTACTAATTCTCACAAAGCCCCAATTTTCTCACACAAACTACTTCGGGGCAAAAACGCCTGTTGTCTGCTCTTAGCATATTTCCTCGGCTTTCCCTCACAGTGCTCACCAAGGCAGGCCACACAACCCTGCAGACTGTGACAAGGGCGTGCAGGGTGGAGAGCTCCTTGAGGGTAAGATCTGTGTGCCCTGTGCACCTCTGTTGTCTCAGGGTCCCCCAGAATGCCTCGTACAAAATACTGGTTGAGCAGTAATTCATGAACAAGATACTCTACAGCTAGCATATTTAGCCAATACTAATAATGTAAGAATGTGTCAGTCTGAGGCGGATACTTTGCTTTCAAGAGAATTTTGGGAAAAAAACATTTATAAATCCTTGAAACCCCACACACACTCCAAATATTTTAAAGGTATAAGACTGATCTAAAACAAAACAAAACAAACAAACAAAAAACCTGATCTACCATGGCATCTGAGTGGCTCAGTCATTTTGAGCATCTAAATTCAGCTCAGGTCATGATCTCGGGGTCCTGGGATGGAGCCCCAAGGCAGGCTCTGCACTCAGCAGGGAATCTGCTTCTCCGGCTGCCCATACCCCTGCCCCTACCCACACTCGTGTGTGCCCTCTCCCTCTCAAATAAATAAATAAAATCTTTATAAATAAATAAATAAATAATCATATAAATAACACTGATCTGCCTGTCTAAATGTCTTCACTGCAGAGTTTCAAAATGAAAGATGTCCACATTTTCCACATTCCTGCTTTGAAGGTTTAAAAAATACTTCAGTCTACTCATCTGAAATTATAATTTAGACTTATCTGAAATCAAAAAGAAAGTCTGTCATCTCCCAAGCTCCCCACCCCATGGGTGACAACTTCTTTCCCACCTCCCAACAGTGAGAGGCATTTACTGGAGTGCAGAGCGCATGCCGCTGTACATGGACACACACTCGGACTTAACTCTGCCAACTACAGCGCGCTCCCCTGCACCTCCTCACCCCTGCATTGCTGAGCTTTAATACAGAACCACTGGAGCACCAGGGGGACCGAGAGAAAAGTATTGGTGAAGAAGCTGGGCCTTCCTGGGCTACCTCAAAGGGCCCATCTATATCTAGACCACAGGAACCCCCTCTCTCTAGATGAACAAAATGCAGAGTAAAACAATAAATGTCACATAATCTTGAGTTCTCAGAAAAACCCTATACAAAGGTACAGCCAAGTCTAGTAACTATCCAAGGCGTTTACATCATAACCAAAAGTAATTAAATAAAAACACTACGGTGATATATTTTCCTTCATTTTCAAGCATGTACATCACCATACTTTTAACTTAACAATAAACTGAGGTTATGAATGGAATTCTAATAATTTGCTTTTCAAGACAGAAGGCAGCACCTTCACCAAATGACCGAACAAAGCAACACCAGTAAACAGGACAAAGAGACGTCACGTGCCCTGGTGTGGCACCCTGAGGAAAGACACACTATCGCCCATGCATTACTCTGGCCAAAAAAGGCTTAACCTAATTCTAAAGAGGAGGGAAAAAATCCAATTTGCTAATTAGGTTGCTATTTTGGCCACCTCAAAGAGAAGTCTAATTTCTTTTTTTTTTTTTTAAGATTTTATTTATTTATTTAACAGACAGAGATCACAAGTAGGCAGAGAGAGAATGGGAAACAGGCTCCCCACTGAGCAGAGAGCCAGATGCGGGGCTCGATCCCAGGACTCTGCAATCATGACCTGAGCCAAAGGCAGAGGCTTAACCCAGTGAGCCACCCAGGCGCCCCGAGATGTCTAACTTCTGAAAGCCACTACAGTATAACAATATTTGCTATCTTTCATCAAGTTTTGTCTGCTATACTCATGCCAAAAACTATTTTACAAAGAAGCATTTTCCCTCAAATGAATAACTTCCGTATACTTGCGTGTACCACGCATGTCCTGACCACCTGCCATAGGTCAGACACTGTTCTAGGCTCTGGGGAGGCATCAGTAAACATCACAGACAACAATCCTCCCCTTCATGGAGCTGAATTGCATTCTAGTGACGACAGACTCAAACGGAGCAAGTCAAATACAGGTAAATAAGTAAAAGGCAAAACAAGAAAAACCACAGCCTGGAAGGAAGGGAGAGGGGTACTCTGGAGGAAGGGGTGTGACTTTAAAGTGGGCAGGACAGGGAAGCCTCCCAGGGAAAAGGACTCTGAGGATGTGAAGGAGCTGAGGAGGAGAAGGAAGCCACACGGCCAGAGGACTGCTCCCAGGCGGGGAGCCGGGTGCAGAGACCACCAGGTAGGCCTGCACCTGCAGATCCTGTGGATCCCATGGGCCCATGAACCTGCTGGAGTGTCCCCAGGGGGAAGCCACTGCACAGGGTGCAGCAAGGAGGAAGGTGAGGCCCGGGAGCACTTTCAGAGGAGGGGCCGATCTGACTCGGGCTCAGCCACCGGCTCTGCTGGAAACAGTCTGCCAGAGCCAGGAGCAGACAGCGGACCCATGAGGGAGCCGCGTGCCAGCAGTTAGAAACAGCTGCTGCAGCAGGGGGTAGAAGTGGAGACGCGCAGACTTCCAAGGGAGAGCCGACAGGAGCTGAGGACGAATCGGAGGCAGTATGTCAAAGAAAGAGGGGAGTCAAAGAGAATTCCAAGGCTACCACGAAGCCCTCGGTGTCATAAAGGTTCGGAAGGCAGAGCTGGCAGAACGGATCTCATGTCACCATGCCCTTTCCCCATGCACCGCAGTCCAGTGAAGGAGGCTGTGCAGGGTTAATGTTCCCACCTTTTATAAACACAGGAATGAGGCCTGAACAGGTGTTCTGTCCATATATAGGAGTACTGGAAACAAAACAGAACCCTAGATTTCCTTCCCAAGTTTAGGGTTTTTTCCATTATATCATATAACTGGTTTTTGCTTCCCTTTTTTTTTTTAAGGAAGAATGTTACCATATACAGAATATTCAGAAAATGGAGAAGCCTTGTTCTGGGACATTTCAATGTTCACCTGTACCCACGAACACACTAACATGAACGCTTCCGCAGCCAGAGGTCAGAAGGTGCCCTGGACCAAACCGTCAGGCATCTGTAGGGCTGTCTGTAGGCTGACAAGCTCCCTGATGTAGTTGGGCCCCAGCTGGTTCTATAAGGAATATATACAACCAGAAGAACAGCAGTGGCTCACCCGTCTGCTGTTTTAATCAAAATTTAATCGAAAATGCACCCCAAAGTTTAGCCCCCTGTGGTTAGCTATCTACCTGGATCTCTTTAAGGAGGCAAATCCATGTCAGTGTTACAGCTGCTTAACATCACCTATAAAACCCTCATGTCTCTCTCCAGTCACATTTCTCATGGATCATAGGAGCCCTGAATTTAGCTACCCTATAAACTCACAAAACAATGTTTCTGACCGACTATTCCTCTGACTCTTCTGTCACTGCCGGGATTCCTCCTCCTTGCCCACTGAGCCATGAGCACCCTCAGTGGCCCCCAACCACCCTTACCAGCTAAGTTCCTTCCATTCATTCATTCATTCATTCATTCATTCCCTGAGCATGTCTCCGATAAGAGCCAAGCCCGTTTGAAGCACTCAGATGTCCAGCAGACATGGAACACGAACTACAAGTGGGATAAAGGCTATGAAAGCAGAACGGGTGGCTGGGGCCGAGGGACAGGGGCCCTAACCAGGCCTATAGCCGGGCAGGAACCAGCCAGAGGAGGGCAGATGGGTGGGAGTGGCTGGTATGCACGGGACAGAGGGGGACAGGATAGTTAAGGAGGGCAGTGCTGCCAACCAGAACGGCAAGGGAGCAAGTCCGGAAGGCCCAACGGGCAAGAGCACCTTAGAAACCACGTCAAAACTCCTGGCCTGCACGAAGGCAATGAGAAGTCGATTCAGGGTATTAAGTGGAGAACTGAAAAGATCAGCCTCTTCGGGGGGGCAGGTCATTTTAATTACAATGTGATGCTTTTTCCCTGATTTCCCTGTAGCATGTCTGTTGGTTTAGCCCACACAACAGCAGCTCTACAAGAGCTCCTCATCAGCTCCAGCCCCTCCTTCAAAGCTTCTGGCCTCCAGAAACGCACGACACCAACACCCTGTAAAGAATGATGCCTTTGCAAATAAAACAATGTTTTGATCCTGTCGTTCTCATCTCAGAGTTGTGACTGCTCCTGAAATCACACTAAGCCTACTGATCCTAACCGTACAGTAACTGCCCATCACCCACTACACTCTAATAAAGAAAACATGCTTATAAGCCACTCCTCAAAATACAGCACTGCTTCTAAATTAAAACAAAAATTTCCTTCGAATGTTCACACAAGGGGCACCTGGGTGGCTCAGTCGGTTAAACATCTGCCTTCAGCCTGGGTCATGATCCTGGGGTCCTGGGACCGTTTTCCACATCAGGCTCTCTGCTCAGCAGGGAGCCTACTTCTCCCTCTACCTCTGCCTGCTGTTCTACCTACTTGTGCTCTCTCTCTCTCTCTGGCAAATAAATAAATAAAATCTTTTTTTAAAAAAGTTCACACAAGCTTCTATAGCAACTTAATTTGGAAGGAATTCTTTCCTTTCAGTGATACATATTGAAATTTAAAAAAAAATTTTTTTAAAGATTTTCTTTACTTATTTTACAGAGAGATACAGAGACTAAGAAAGCGGGCAGAGGGGGGGGTGGATCTCAAGGAGATTCCCCACTGAGCATGGAGTCTGACTTGGGGATCAATCTCAGGAACCTGAGATCAAGACCTGAGCTGAAATCAAGAGCTGGACTCTTAACCAACTGAGCCACCCAGGCACCCCCATACCAAAATATTTTATTTTTTTAATTTTTTTTAAAGATTTTATTTATTTATTTGACAGAGATCATAAGTAGGCAGAGAGGCAGGTAGGTGGTGGGGGAAGCAGGCTCCCTGCGGAGCAGAGAGCCCTATGCGGGGCTCGATCTGAGAACGCTGGGACCGTGACCCAAGCCGAAGGCAGAGGCTTTAACCCACTGAGCCACCCAGGTACCCCCAGAATATTTTAAAATGAAATAATATGCTGCCTAAGATTTTCTTCTAAATTATACAGAATGTGGCAGGAGCTGGCGAAGGCGGGAATGGAGTGCATCGGGCTGGGACGGCTGCTTCCACTATTCTGTCTCCTTCTGTGTGGTGGAAAGGTTCTACTGCTTGGGCCTCTGAAGCACCTCAAAGTATTCAGACTCAACAGAAAGTCCTCTTCTTCTGTTCTGTTACTTTTTCCTATGAAAGATGATGTTGCTTAGAATGACACCAAATGTAACCCTCAAAAATCAAGCTATAGCAATCTGTCAACAAGCATTTCAAAAGAGAAAACTGCAATTTTAGAGCAAAGAGCTCAATGAAGCATTTAGACTTTTTTTTAAAAACAGTCATGCCTAAACATCTTCCTTCCACCAAAACTATTTTAGGCCCACAGTTCTTAGCAGTATGGATTTATAAAGCTGCAAATAATTTGTGTGAATAGATACATTTCCAAGTCACCTTCTTACATCAACTTTTATGTCTTTTACTTCATTTGAAACTCCCAAATCTGTATATGAAAAATGGTCACTAAGCGTGAACTGGCTTATAGAATCCTTGACTTGTGTGGCTGGAAAGGACATTCAAGGCTCCCTGGTCAACCAGCTGTTTGATGTTTTGTCTTCAGATTAACATGCCATGTAACCTGGTAAGTGTTAGTGGGTGACTGGATGCTGCACACCACAGACACAACCCACAACAGAGTATGTGAAGTATCTGGAAAACCTGCCTGGTCCACAATGGTGGATCAATTACTCGGGACTTCCTAGTATCTCTAAATAATTATCACTCTAGGAAATAAAATAACCCTAATATCTCTACGTCGTGTTAGAGTTTCTATGGTAGGCAATTACAGGCTACAAAAAAATGTTGTGCTCAACACCTTCCGAACAGCATACTTTACCATCCTGTGTTCAGTGTGTTGGAGCGTCCCCACAATTAGTGTGAGGAATAACACCATTTACTCCTCACTCAACATTTAAAGTCAAAGTCATCAAGTAACGGAAGATTTCATTACCACCCTGTACTGACAGAGACCAATATTAATTATTATTTGAATTAACCTCAGAGCCATGGTTTTCATCAGTACTCAGAAAAGACAGGGACAATTTCTAATTACATGCCACCCTCATTATAAGTCATGAGGCCACAAAGCTCTGTCTGATGAGGCTGCCACCCTTTGCCTTGAAACTGCTTTGGACTTCCATTCCTGAACATTCTCATCTCATTCACACAGAAACGGAACTCGGCACTCAGAGATGCTTTCCCCAGGAGCTACCACATTTTTCCTTTAAAATTGTGATGGAGGACTGTACTTACGTCTATTAGCAAAGGTCCTTACTGCAAGGTAAACATTGTTAACACTTAACTCAAACATGAGTTTTGTTTCTCTTCCACCACCAATGCTAATCTCATTCTCCAAAGACAATCAACTCAACCATCTCTTTCGTGTCATTTCCTGCCCATTTGTTCACATGGACATGTGTCCACACCCATCAGGTATTTCAGGCGGGAATTTAGGAGGTGAACCTGATGACTGTCCCTCAACATCTCATCTGGAGGCATTCCTCAGTGAAGTTTTGATGCTGCCCCCTGCCAATCATATTGCCCTGTGAGGTACACATTTCATTCTGTGTACCTCACAGAATATGTGTATAGTATGTGTATCTGTGGTACACATAATCACATTTAAAATATCTCAAGATAAAAGATTTACGTGTGGAACTACAGGATTCTTTAAATGTCAAGAGGAATGGAGAACAGATAAAAACAGATCTATATTGTCTCAACAAAAGAATACACTGAGTTTCTGAATTTTGATTAGAACTGATTCTAAACTTGACAAAATCACTGGTACTGCCACTGTGAAAAACAGTAGGAGGTTCCTCAAAAAATTAAAAAAAGAAATGCCATGATCCAGAATTCCACTATTTACCCAAAGAAAATGAAAACACTAATTCAAAAAGGTATACACCCCTATGATTACTGCAGCATTATTTACGACAGCTGAGAGACAGATGTGACCCAAGTGTCCATCAAAGGACAAATGGTTAAAGATGGGGAATGTGTATATGTACATATGTACACACACATACACACACACAGGCACTGGAACATCACTTCACCATAAAAAATGATGAGATCTTAGGGTGCCTGGCTGGCTCAGTTGGTTAAGCATCCGACTCTTGATTCTGGCTCAGGTCATGATCTCACGGTGGTGAGATCAAGCCCCACATCAATTCAGCGCTCAATGGGAAGTCTGCTTAGGATTCTCTCTCGTGCTCCTTCTGTCCCTTCCCCCTCCACACTCAAATTTAGAAAAAAAAAAAAAAAATGATGAGCTCTTGCCATCTGTAACAACAGGAATGGACCTAGACATGCATGACAATGACAACACACATTTTACTTATGCTAAGTAAAATAAATCAGAGAAAAATACTGTGATTTCACTTATATGTGATATCTAAAAAATAAAACAAAAAACACAAACAGACTCATAAATACAGAGATAAACTGACGGTTGCCAGAGGGGAGGGTGGGTGATTGGGGATGGGCAAAATGGGTGAAGTGGAGCGGGAAATAACAGGCTTCCAATTATAGAATGAGTAAGTCACAGAGCACCTGGGTGGCTCAGTGGGTTAAATCTCTCTACCTCTGACTGAGGTTATGATCTCAGGGTCTTGGGACTGAGCCTTGCATGGGGTTCCCTGCTCAGTGGGAAGCCTGCTTCTCTCTCTGCCTCTGCCCCTCCCCGCTCCTGTTCTCACACATGCACTCTCTTTCTCTCTCTCAAATAAATAAATAAAATTCTTTAAAAGGGGGAGGGGTGTCTGGGTGGCTCAGTTCATTAAGCATCTGCCTTCAGCTCGGATCATGATCTCACAGTCTCGGGATCAAGCCCTGATCGGGCTCTCTGCTTGCCTGGGAGCCTGCTTCTCCCTCTCCCTCTGCCCGCTGCTCCCTCTGCCTGTGCACACACACTCTCTCTCTCTCTGTCAAATAAATAAAATCTTTCAAAAAATAAAAAATGAAATGGAGAATGAGTAAGTCACAGGGATGAAAGTCACAGCACCGGGAACATAGTCAGTGGTGCTGGAATAGTGTTCCACGGTGACAGAGGGCAGCTACACTTGTGGGGAGCCCAGCACAGTTATAAACTTGTCTAATCACTGTGCTGTACACCTGAAACTAACAAAACATTACATGTCAACTATACCTCAATTTTAAAAAAATAAAACTAAGATCAGGAAAAAAAGAAATTCGGCAAAATCAACTGTATGTTAGAACAATAACATACCAACTTTAGTACGGTTGGCACAGTGAAGAAGGAGAAGACGTCATTTTCCACAAGACAGAGAGAAAGGGCTAACCTGATGCATTCTGAGTACAAGTGACCCACTTCCTGGCTAGCCACATGGCAGTCACGGCATCCATCCTCTACGCGATCAGTGCTTCAAGGACGAACGCTGTGTTACTGAAAAGAGCACTGCTGTGAGGACCATCATCAGTAAGACAAAAGACAGATTTTAAAAATTAAAAGTCTACACAATAGTTATCATGAGTTAAGAACAGGTAATTCGAGGGCGTCTGGGTGGCTCAGTTGGTTGAGCGACTGCCTTCGGCTCAGGTCATGATCCCGGACATCCATGATCGAGTCCCACATCGGGCTCCCAGCTCCTTGAAGAGTCTGCTTCTCCCTCTGACCTTCTCCTCTCTCATGCTCTCTCTCACTCATTCCCTCTCAAATAAATAAAATCTAAAAAAAAAAAAAAAAAGTACAGGTATTTCGAGATCTAAGATTTCTTTCAAGGATCCTACCCTCCCACTCCCCATTTTATCAACATAAGAGAAGCTTTCATCCAAACAAGATGTAAAGAAGAAACTGGCATTTGGAGAATTCTTTCCTAAAAACTAGGAGCGAACTTTTGTAATCACCTGAAAAACAACTACCGTAAACTAAGGAGATTAAAACCTGAGATTTAAAACCATCTCTAAAACTATTCCTACCAAGTTAAATTTCTGAATCTCCAGTCTCACTACTAATAACAAATTACAAATACTTGATTGAATTTATACAAATTATTACTGTAAGACATCTTTAAACTCCTCTGTAAGAAATCACTTATCTTTAAATATCGATTTCTATTATCATCTCTAATAAGAGATAAAAATTGAAACTAAAGTTTCCCTTCACCCTTACAGTCCATTTAAAAACCTAAACGTGTATAGGATGTGAGTGATACTGCGCTAGGTCCTAGGAATAAAAAGTCAACAAATACAATGTGATTTAGCACTATAATAATTTAGTTACAAGGTAACAGCTTTCACTTAAGAGTTTTTATTTAATCTTCAATTAAACCAAAACCCATAAACCTACTCCTTTAGGCTGTTAGCTGGCTTCTATGGGGATACAAAAATAACAATAAGCTTCAGTGATTTTTATACTATATTTACCTTCCCTACTTCCTCTATCTAACCTTACTAAATTCTAGCCAAGCATTCACAGGATTCCCTCCTTTAAGGGACTCTGACTTTTTTTTTTTCAAGTTAATCCAAATATTGCAAGCTTTACATAAGCACCTTGGTTACTTATTAGAGAATGTAGGGGCGCCTGCGTGGCTCAGTTCTTAAGCATCTGCCTTTGGCTCAGGTCATGATCCCAGGGTCCTGGGATTGAGCCCTGCATCGGGCTCCCTGCTCAGCAGGAAGCCTGCTTCTCCCTCTCCCATTCCCCCTGCTTATGTTCCCTCTCTCATTGTGTCTCTGTCAAATAAATAAATAAAATCTTAAAAAAAAAAAAAGAATGTACAACTACCTATTTTAGAAATCAGAACTTAACCATTAACAAGAATAATCAGGAAAATACTAGTAAAAACAAAACAACAAAAATATATATATATGTAAAGTAGCCCTAGATGCCTTCAAAGAACTCCGAACACAAGAGAAAACAGTACTGTAGAGTGATACAGTTTTAGAAATTCGGCAAAAGCAGCATGCTACAGGCAGAGATGGAGCACCGATGACAGAGTACCGAATCCTCCTACGGAGGTAAAGGGCTGAGAACACTTCCCACGGACGCTCAAGTGATGCAAGGTGTGGCCATGTTTACCTCTGCACCTCACTTGTGTTTACTTGTTTATTGACCGAATCATCTACAAGGAGACATGTGCCCCAAATAACTAGAAAGAGAAGACAATGTGAGATAGGGAAGTTACATTCAGCTGAAAATAATTACAAATGTCTTTACAGAACTGGCAGGCAAGCAGGATTCTGACAGGCAAAAATGGATCTGAGTGGACAAAAAGGCATTCGAAATAGGGCCAGCAAGAGTAAAGGCACTGAAGAGGGGAACTACTGTGTGTGTAGGGGCCACGAGTAATCCAGTTAAGCCTGATGGTGGGACACATTTTAAGCGGCAGTACTATGGCTAGAAAGTCAGGCTGGCATTACGAATGGAAGGCCTGACAGGGACAGGGACAGGCAGGCAACTTGGTTTTCAAGGGGGAAACACAATGAAGGGTGTACAGAGTGTGACATGGGGAGATGTGGGCTGTGGGGCGGCTTCTGTAACCGGCACAGGTAGAGGATTCACAGGAGAAGTCACTGCCAGAGTCCAGCAGAGGCGGCCAAGAGACCTGAAATGTGGGCAGGATCTGAGAGACCACACTGAGGAGACGGAATCTACAAACCTGGACAACACTCTGGATACGGAAAGAGAGAGAGTCAAAGCAGAAGAAAGTGAAATGGAGACAGTACTTGTGGGTGACCGGAAAGCACGATGTGGTTTTGAAGGTGTGATACCCAAAAGCACAGGTCGGTGTCCTCCATCTTTCCAAGACTCCGTTTGACTACAAAATAAAACCAGCCTCATTCAAAAAGCCCTCCTTAGGCTAATCACACCTCCTCTATTTCACCAGATAAAATTCCTCCCAGTTCCTAATACAAAGCTTTATTGCTTTTCCCACGACTTTCCTCCCCCCCTTTCCATCACCCTTTCTTTAAACGCTGCACAAGGGGCACCTGGGTGGCTCAGTCGATTAAGCATCTGCCTTCAGCTCAGGTCATGATCCCAGGTCCTAGGATCGAGACCTGCACTGGGCTCTGTGCTCACCGGGGAGCCTGCTTCTCCCTCTCCCTCTGCTGCTCCCCCTGCTTAAGTGTGTGAGCTCTCGCTCTCTCTCTCTCTCTGTGTCAAATAAATAAATACATTTTAAAATTTAAAAAAAAAAACTCTGCACAAAAGCCAATTCCTCCAGAGAGTCTCTGCAACGCTTTCACTGGCCAAATATTACCAACATTTAAGGTCTGAACCCTTAGCGTCTGACTCAATTGTGAGTTTGCATGTACCCAGCCGGCTTTGCCATAGCAGACTGGCGATATGTGCTGGGTGAGCTACCAAAAGCTAGCTACCCAATTCTGAAAATCAATTCCTCATAATTAAAATCCCTTAAAGTAAACTCTTAGAGAATGGTAACTTGTAAACTTTTTTCATTAATCCAATCCATTAATCAGTAATTGAGACATCTGTTACATTGTAAGATTGTATCTACGTTATACCATTTCATGGGGAACAAGTGCAGGACATAAGAGTAAGACAGTAAATTATAATCTTTAAATTTAACTGCGCTAGAGCAGCGTCATTTAGGAGGAAAGCAGTCAAATTCCTTCCCATAGAGGGAGCTGCCCATCAGGGAAGACTATGGAATGCACAGACACAATATTTTAGTTGAAATCACTATTAATAAATCTAGTTTTGTCAATATTTGCATTGTTTCAGCTTCTGTAGATGCAGAAATAAGCAGATTCCAAGATACTAGCATCAAAAAGTGTTTTATTAATAATCCAATTTTATACCACAGGTTGAGTTCCTATGTAAAATCCTGATATTAACATGCATGTTTAAAGATCTCTGTAGATTAGCAAGCAGTGTTAAAAGTACTTCCTCCTTCTTACTGAAAATTAACACACAATGACATTTTTACATGGCAAAATATTTTAACCAATAGATTTAAACTTAAGTCACCAAATCATAGCTAAATTACATTATTTTTGCCCTCATAATTTGAAGTCCAATGTGTTACTCTCTGATTTATCTTTTAATGTCTTACAACTCTAATTCTCATTTTTCATTATGCCTATCCAACAACTGGTGCAAGATCCTCTATTAAGGAGAAGTTCCATAACGTGCAATTATGTAACAAGGGGTCTAGTGTCATCCTTTGTTTTTTCATCACCTACAATGTCCAGATGTTGCTTTGTTTTTAGATTTTATTTATTTGAGAGACAGATAAAGATAGAGATAGCGAGGGAGCACAAGCGGGGAGGAGAGGGAGAGGCAGACCCTCTGCTGAGTAGGGAGCCCGCTGCAAGACTCATGGATGCCAGGACCCCGGGATCCTGACCTGAGCCCAAGGCAGATGCTTAACCAACTGCACCCCATCCAGACACTGTTTTAACATGTGTTCTATTTAGCATGTTTTTCTCTTTAATTATAGTGAAATTCTATCCAAGCACAAAAATATTCCTTGGTATCATAAAATTTACTATTTCACTAAGGGTTTAAAAATATTAAATACTATAAAAACAGACCATGCTAAATTATTCCTAACTGCTTCCTGAATGTTGCCAACTTAAGCAATTCATAATGGCTCAACCACCTAATACAAATTCAAATTTTCACCATTTTCTTTTTTTTAAGATTTTATTTATTTTAGAGAGAGAGAGGGAGACAGTGCACATGCAGGTGGGGGAGGAGCAGAGGGAGAGAATCCCACTGAGCGTGGAGCCTGCCCCCGCAAACCCATGAGATCACAACCTGAGCTGAAATCATGAGTTGGACACTTAACCAGTTGAGCCACCTGGGAACCTCAAATTTTCACCATTTTAAATAATTTTGCACAACCATGATTAGAAAACAAAACATTATTCAGAAAACTTGCTACCTCAGCCAACAGCAATTGGATTAAATGTACATAATCACTAGTGCATAAAAGGGGCTGTGTGTGTGTATTAGATATGTTGTGATATGCAGGAACTGCAAAGCCAGGGTCCACTAAAGAAAAATGTAACTCACCCTGTCAGGATGGCCCTGGTGAAAAGGCATTTGACTCTGTTTTGGAACCATGAGGACCAGAATCAAGTATGTGGCTTTGGGTAAATCCTAAGTTTCTTTTTCTATAAAATGCCATATAGGTTATAGCACCAGTGTGTGTTAAAGTAAGCAATAAAACCCAGTACAGGTGTAATCTATTACATAATGTTGACCAAAACATATGGGTGGAAGCAAAGAACCATTACTCCATGTAGCTTTCCTCCCTGTTTTCTCTTCAGCATGTGTCACCATTATTCCTGTACTTTGTATCTAAATCTCCAAGAGTAGATAGTGTGCATTTCTCTAAAGTCCACTATTAGCAACTATTAGCAACAGTCCTGCCATTTTTACCCTCTGAGATTTACTCACGGATACTTTATCATAAAGAAAATTACTAATATTCAGAATGTAGTTAGGAATAATGGAGCATGGCACATGTTTCCCACATTTAGTATTTTTGAAAACTGGATAAAACAGTGAGTTCTTTCATGTGTAATTTCATACTGAACCCCAAGTAACAAGTCTAAATCTTCAATGAGTCCAACTTTTCAACAAAACCCAACAATTAAGTATCTACCAACCTAGTGCAATGAAAGAAACAAACATATTTACACATACAACCCATTTTGTCCTCAGTGAATGTATACTCTGTTTAAAGGGGCAAGGCATAAATAAGTAACCTCACTTCCACTCTGCAACAGGGAAAATAAGTGCCCTCCGAAGTTTAAACACGCTCCCTAACACCAGCACCCATCCAGTGCTCCTGCCTTCCTGTTACCACAGAGCAGCCATGGTCCCTCTACCTTTGGGTTCTATCCCTTCTCTCTCTCGCTCTCCTACTCCACCAGCTATCCTCTGCTCTCCCACAAAGTCCAACATATCCATCTCTCTGGTGTATCCTTCCCACTTGCTTCTATATACTTTAGTTTCTGCCACTTGGTTAAAAAAAAGACAAAAGACGAAAAATAAATCTCACCTGATGTGGAGAAGACAGAAAAAGCTGGTGAGCAGGCATGCTGGTGATGGCCAGGGGCTGCCACAGTCAGCTGTGTGACTGCACAGTCCTTTTGCTACATCAGAGGCTGGGGGAAGCAAGAGGGCATGAAAATCCAGGCAATACTCTACTAGCCAAGCCATCTGCCTTAGAGAAAGGGCCTCTCTCATGAGATTGTGTAGGTGCCCTCTGAGTGAGGGCCAGCCCCATGAACAGAGTCAGTCACCCAGCAAGCCACTTAAGCAAATCAGAAACCCAGAAATCACCCAGGACACCCTCTTTCTCCTCCACCTCCCCTCATCCAATCTATTTCCAAATCACATTGATTTTACCTGCTAAATCAGCCTCAGTCCCATTGTCTCTGTCCATATTCCCCCACGAACACCACACTAGATCACTGTTACCTCTCCCGAGACTAGGTAGCAGTCCTCCCCCGCAGTCTCCAGCCCCTGTCTGTGTGCCGAGCACAACCACAGTACCTGTTCCCCACCGTTCCTGTGGTACAGACAAGGTCTCCCCAGTTCAGCCGCTGAGCCTACAGGCAGGAAGACCAGAGCTCAGGCTTACCCTCCTCAGGTAAGTCAGTCCTTCACGGCTAAGTTAAATGCCTGTCACCCATGCCATAGCTCCTCTTGAAAAACAAACAAACAAACAAACAAAATAAGTGTTAATAGCTGCACTTTTACACATCTGTGTGATTACCTGATTAACATCCATCTATCCCACTAGCCTTGGGCACCTGGCAGAGTTTGGCCCACATCTATATACAACACTCAACGTGGTACCCATCCCACAAACATTCATAATTACTTTTTTGGATCAGCAAATAAACATGAAACAACTAGTTCTATAGCTAATACCACAGGAAGGGTGAGATAAAACTCACGATCAAGAGCATGTGCACTAAGGAAACTCAAGGGAGAAATTTTTCTACAATTGGGTTTAATAAGTCAAGACAAAGGGCGGGGGGCAGGGGGAACATCCAGTTAACAAGGCCCTAGGACTAGGCACAGTTCAGAGAAGGGCATAAGAGGCGGCCATGCTACAGAGGCAAGGGAAAGCTAGGACAAAAGGGACAATGGGAGCAGAGGGTCTTGAAAGAGTAAGTACACATTTGACACTGTAGATCCAGGAGCTGAGACATGCTTAAACCCAGATTAATTTAGCAGAATGAAGTCTGATCCAGAAAGGAGCCGTAAGTGTTTCAGGAACCAGGCAGAGCAACAGAATGGACTCAGCAACTGGCTGAGTGCAGGGAAGGCGGGTGGTTTGGGAGACTGAAGTGTGAAGAAGCCGTCCAAGATGGCACCAGGACAGCAGCGCTGCTGGTGGAACAGCCCTTCCAGGAAGGGTGGAACAACACAGTATTCAGTTCACACTGAAAGACAGGGATGTAATATTAATGTCATGATGGGAGCTGAAGCAGTGGTTCCAGTCATGGAGCATTAGGAATCTATCTTCTTCCCTGGCGGGGGTGGAGGACGACATGTTAGAGTAGAGACAGTAATTTCTTCTGATAGAGCTGAAACTAAATAGGATTTTAAGAATTTACCTAAAACAGCTTCTAAGGCTTAAGTACTATAATGGGAAAATGAAAGTACAAATAGCCTTCTTTTCTTGTTTTGTTTTCTTCTGTTTTCCTATCTTGACCAACGAGAGGAAGAGAAACAATGAGATTCTAACACATTCTCCCCAAGTCCCTCCATTTCAGCACCATCACTGGTCAACTGGCCAAAGGTATTTCATGCAAGAATCAAGATTATGGGGGCACCTGGGTGGCTCAGTCGTTAAGTGTCTGCCTTTGACTCAGGTCATGATCCCAGGGTCCTGGGATTGATCCCCACATCAGGCTCCCTGCTCTGCGGGAAGCCTGCTTCTCCCTCTTCCACTCCCTCTGTTTGTGTTCCCCCTCTTGCTGTCTCTCTGTCTCTGTCAAATAAATAAATAAAATCTTAAAAAAAAAAAGGAATTAAGACTATGCACATTCACTGTGGAAGCCGGTTGCAGTGATGGCCCCAGTCTGTTCACACCTCCCTAGAGTAGTCCCTCCCTCACTGCCTGGACAAGTGAGCAAACAACTGAGACTCACTGGGAGACTCTAGATCTCAGACTATAGGCTAATTCCTTGTCACTTTCACATTCCTGTCACCAGCAACTGAAATGCTTGGATAGGAAAGGGATTAGTAGAGGAGATCCTGTTTTTAAGTTTACAACTAAAACTATAGTCTCCACCTTCTCAGGAGCTTGTTGCTAGGAGGTCTTAACATAAAAAGCTTTACTTAGCGGACTAAATAGATTCCAGTTGTTCTCTGAAGTTGGAATAGATGGTTTCGTTGAGGAGGAAACCAAAGTAAGAGCTGCAAGAGGCGAGGTGTGATATGGACACAGTAACTATTCACCGACATAGAAATCAGGAGGGACACCTAGTCTAAAACAAGTGCAATATTTATAAGAAGAAAACCCTGTATTTTCCCAATTATACACCACATGTGGGAAATCACCACTAAAGCAAGGGGGGAGTAACTAACATTTAGTAAGTGCTCACTACAAACCAAGTTCTGTGCTAGGTGCTTTACACACCACACACACCCATGCACCCCCATAGTCCTCACAAATACCCCTCAAGTATTATCTGCCCCTCTTCTCTATTTTGTAGATGAGGAAAATGACATCAAAGCAATTAAGTAATTCTCCAAAATACAAAACTAGTGAGTAGTGGAGCTGGTTTTTCTTCATCTTGTCCCGCCTCAGAAACCGGCACCGCAGGAGAGAAAGCAGAGATCCTCACTCCCCACCAACCGTGCACAGCTATACCAGAGGCTTAAGGATTTGCACAAGAGGCAGAAAACAACCCTACACAGCAAAGTAAACATCCTTTACAGAGAAATCAAACAAGCCACAGTGGTGATGGGCGCCTCCTCCCATAAAGAGTGGGGGACAACTGGCTTTTTCAACATCCCCAGGAAGGTTAAAAATACCTCCCAAGTTCATTTGGAGATGTCGCTAAATCAAATACCTTTCAAACGAGCGGAGTTTCCTTCTCATGTGAACCCAGTTTTCCAAATAAAACTCATTCTTTAAAGATTTTATTTATCTGGTAAAAAGTTTCTCCAAGACAGAACCCATATTAAGAAATAACTCCTGTTATACCATGTAGACAGCTACACAAAAGAAGGAACGACGCTATGACCCGACAACCCACAACGGGACAACTGCACGTGTGGCACAGCCACAGGATCATCTTGGGGTGATGACCCCCCTCCGCTGTAAGTAGGAAGTCCTTCTCTTCCCAAACAAATGCCCAAGTGTGAGCATGCACAAAACAGGAGGGAAAACAACCCACTGCACCGTGAGGGCTTTGCTTACTTGGAACCATCAGAGGCAGAGTCCTCAGACAGGCACAGACCACACGGCTCTCTACAGGTGAACGGACCCATGTGACTGAGAAGACTGGCTCTCCGGGCTGGGATCTCTTCCACCATGACGGCCCTTCATGACGGCCCTTCACTGAGGCCTGGGTGGGCACTCAGGTCTGCATGCCCCCGAAGACACTGGACAGCAGCGGTTCTCCCACACACAGTCACTAAGCCAGAGCGGCTGCTCATAAAGACGTGTTTGCCGTGACTCTCATTTCAGTTGACCTCATCTGCTGACCTGGTCCAAATGCCCCCATCACAGGAGAGATCACGCAGCACCTCCGGTTTACGTCTGTGTACACATGTGTGCTCCCTTTCCACCGGATTATGTTCTAGCTCAAATACACCTCACTCACAAACCTCACTCAGCACAAGATTCAGATGAACATATTGTTCTGATCTGTGAAACCAGCCCACCATTTCTGGAAAGCATCACCTTCGGAGGCAATGACAGACCTGCCAGAGCTGCGACTCCATCGCCCATCATCATCATGCCCGTGGTTGCGCTTAGCAGTGCGCGCCAGGCACTGGTCTCGCTTCAGAAACCGAGACTGGAGGATTTCAGTAGCTTTCCCAAGGTCACGTGGTACAGTGTGCCGTCTAAATTAGAACCAGGTTCCCACTCCAGTACCCATGCTCCTAACTGTTAGGTTATACTGCCTCCGATGGCTAGCAACAGCAGCTAGAGACTTTGCAAACTCCCTCACATGCACAGACCTTTGGGTTGGTTTCAATGGCCACCCAGCCAGCACCTCAGCTGGCTGTATTTTTAAGTTTCTACAACTACTTAGTCACTGGCTGTGCCACCGGCTCATCGTCTTAGCCCAAACACAGTCAACTGCTAATCCTGTGGTTTTGATTCCTTTGGGTTTAGTGCTGTCTTCATCTAGTTTGGGTTAAGACAGATACATGGAACGTTGGCTTTCATCAGGTCAATATCCCGTCTCAGCACAGCAACTAATAAAAAGACCTGTTAGATAACGTGTACCTACATCAGAACACCACTGGCTGTTACACTTACTCTAAGGTAGTAATAAGCTTTTAGAGACATCCTAGACCTAATCCGTGAAGGTGAAAAGCTGCCAGCATGGCTGGAAAGAGCCTAAAGCAAGCAATCACCAAGTATCAATTCAGTATTTAGTTTTATCCCTGATGATCTTTTGAAATTTGTTTAGAATCTAAAATATTTCCATAGAAACAATCTCTAGCTATGAAACAACAAACAAGAAGGGGAGGAGAAACACACACACACATGAACACACACACACTTGACCTAACCCAGGAGGCAGCTGAGAGGGTGGCCTGTGACAGGTGACGCTAGAAGTCAGTGGAGCACGAGGCTGAAGAGGAGATGAAAGTTAATTCAACTGTAGGCTCCTTAAAGTCTTGCCCCATTTCTTAACTCTAGTATTCTATGCCCTCCCCACGCCAGCAGAGAAGGCTCTCAGGAAGGAAACAGCGGAGCTGGGACATGTTCCATAGGAATGAGGGGAGACAAAGGGCTGGCTACGCAGAAAAAGCCATCTGAAGCTTTAAATTAAAAAAAAAAAAAAAAGATAAAAAGATAACATATAATAAAACAGCCCCCATCACATAGCACTGGCTCACTCTACATTACTAGAAACAATGGCTAAAATATCAGTATTTGGCAATTTTGAAATCATCTCAGTTCTTCTTGATGGTCACGTAATTTTTTGGTGACATTAAAGTACTTGGTTATATCACTGAAGATATAGGAAACTACGGGATAAAACAGGAGAAGCCCATCACACTACACAAAGCACCGTTCTGCTCACACCTGGCTACAGCCTAAATCCACACTGCCATCTTAAAACCACTCCTTCTTTAACCATGTAACACAGGGAGAAATCCAGAAAACCCTGACCAAGATATTAGTCACAAAATGTTCTAAAGGTAATGCTACAATCATACTTCCAACCTTTCCTTTTAAAGATACTAAAACTAACTGTTTTCCAGTTGGGTTCATGCTCATCGTGATGCCAAGAACACCGTTAGCTACCGTCTTTATTTGAAACCTTGTCATGCAAATAGATACCAGGGCGCTGAAATCTTTACTCCCCTCACTTTCATCCTCTCTTTACAAAGAAACAGCAAGCCATAACAATATCAGTAACTGCTCGTTTTAATGAATGCCTAGTATGTGCCAGGCACTAAATAGGAAGGTACTATTATGAACCCCATTTTACAAGTGAGGAAACTGAAACAAAGTCCTAAAGGCAGTTAAGTGCTGGAACTGAGTTTTAAACCCAGGTCATCTGACTCCAGAGCTCTTGTCTTTAACCTTTATGCCATGCTACCTTTCCAATCTCCAACTGTACATTTAGGGAAGCTTTACAGAAAGAGAGAGAGAGAGAGAGAAAGAGAGGGAGGGAAAGGAAAGGAAGGAGGAAGGAAGGAATTTTATTTGTCAGAGAGAGAGCAAGCACAAGCACAGGGATCAGCAGTCAGAGAGAGAAGCAGGATCCCACCAAGCAAGAAGCCCAATGGGGGACTCAGTCCCAGAACCCTGAGATCATGACTTGAGCTGAAGGCAGATGCTTAACCGACTCAGCCACCCAGGCATCCCCATTGAGGAATTTTTATCTGCATCATTTTATCTGCAGTTTTTCTTTCTTAGGGCTGGTGGAAGAGGAAGCTCTGATGTCCCTATAACAGGTCCACATTGGGGTTTGGAGAAGTCCACCTGATCTGAATTCTTCACATACTGCCCTCCCACTATCTGAATCAAAATCCTCTTAAATTATCCGAAAATACAAAAATATTAAAAGGCGTCCTTCCTTTTGTTTTATCACCAAGTAGTTAGATTTTAAACTTCTTCATAAACAGGAACCATTTATTTTACTACTTTTGCATATGTAAAATGTGGGCACTAGCCTGGTAAGAAGCTCAGAATCTATACTCAAACAGCTGATTGTTTGTCAAGTCAGGTTTTTCGTGGTTAACAGTACATTTCTTGTTTTCCAGTGAGTTTTAATCAATGTTGGCTTCGGTCTTATGGAATAGTCTCAGTGACACTGTGTCATGGTGCCCAATGTGTTGACAGCAGTCTGGAAGATTAACACTACAGAAAGTTGCCCACTGTCTGCTTCCATTAGGACCAGTAGCCAAGCAGGGTCACGCTGAAATACCTGATTCATCAGTCCATCTCGGCCGCTCACAACATACGAAGCAAGGCGGGTTAGAGATGGCACCAGGTGTGATCAAAGTGACACGGTACTGTGAAATCTTTCTGCTCAAGATTAGAGGCTTAGGGTCCAATTTCAGATGCATTCAGTTGATTCTCCTTTTTACTCAGTAAACAAAACTGAAAATTACACGTAACTGCAAACTGAAGGGTTCTTGCTTTTTTTACTCACTGTATTTCATCAATTCCAAGACATACGTTTGTTTTTTTCACATTTCAACACATCAGAAATAGGTCTGTCTTACGACTGATACCATCTTAATTTGATGAAATGTAATAATAAAATGTAATTGCTTATATTCCAGATTCTACGGTTTTCAAGTTTTATATTGCCATCAACTTGTTACTCATAATTAACTTAGGGGACAATGTTAACAACTTGTCTCCATTCTTTTCTTACCCTACTCTGTTTGCCACAGAAGATACAATAAAGAATGTGTGCGATAAATGCAAGGTAACATAACTTCAAGGAGACAAAAGCTTTGAAGTTATTTTATTCTAAGTGCAAAGCTGTTACCCTCCTGTGAAGGAAACAGAGACTGTTTCTCTAGGCTGCATGCAGCCCAAATGTGTTTCTTCTACGAGAAAGACACAATTCCAAGGTGAAAGAGTTCCAGATGCTGAAGTCTTCCTACTAGCTTACATCAACTTGCTCCAAGACACAATAAGCCTTTTAACTCAAGCTTGAAAACCTCAAGGGCTTTCTCCTTCACCTCCCAAATATCAAAATCATGCTCACATATTTAAACAATTAGGTGAGACGTACAGAAGCTAGCACTAAATATGTCTGAAATTTGACTGCTAAATATGCAGTTAATATTAACCAAATTCAGATCTCATCTATAGAAATATTTTTAAAGATGACTTGTTTTCAAGGGGAGGAAAAAGATTCTTGTTTTGACTTCAGAAAACTTAAAAGTGGGGGGGGTCTTTAAAATTCAACTCACTACAGAACAAAATTTCTTTGGGATACAAAAAATAAGCCAATTATTGCTAAGTGACCTAGAAAAAAGAAAAACCCTGAGAGAGAAAAGTTGGGACTATTTGTTTAAAAAATATAACCAGCTAAGTGTTTTTTTTTTTTTTTTAAGATTTTTTATTTATTTATTTGACAGAGAGTGAGGTCACAAGTAGGCAGAGAGGCAGAGAGGGAGGAGGAAGCAGGCTCCCTGCTGAGCAGAGAGCCTGATGTGGGGCTCGATCCCAGGACCCTGGGATCATGACCTGAGCTGAAGGCAGAGGTTTTAACCCACTGAGCCACCCAGGTGCCCCATAACCAACTAAGTTTTGTTTTGTTTTCAGAAGATTTTCCCAGCCCTACCACAAAAGAGTGAAAAATTGTCAGTCCATCCTTCCTTATAAGGTACCAGACAGCTTCTTGGTGGTGGTTATTGTTTTCCCTGATTGTAAAAATATCTTTCGGTTCAAAATTTTAAAAATAAAATGATTAGAGGCGCCTGGGTGGCTCAGTGGGTTAAGGCCTCTGCCTTTGGCTCAGGTCATAATCCCAGGGTCCTGGGATAGAGCAGGCTCTCTGCTCAGCAGGGAGCCTGCTTGCCTTCCTCTCTCTCTGCCTGCCTCTCTGCCTACTTGTGATCTCTATCAAATAAATAAATAAATACAAAAAGATTAAAATAAAAATCACCTGCAATCCAAAAAACTAACATTTACTGAGTGCTAACGATACAACAAGCACTGTGTGAAGTATTTTAAATGCACTATTACATTAATCTAAGTAAGCCCAGGAGGTAAGTACTATTATCATCTCCTAGTTACAGCTCAAGAAACTGAGTCTTAGTTAAGTTTAAAAAAAAAAAACAAAAACTTGCCTGTGGTCACAAAGAGCTAAGAAGTCACTTGTCCAAAAGTCAAACAGCCAATAGGCTGTTGGAGATTCAAACCAGATCTAGTTAACTCAGGAATCGGAGCTTTTAACTAAGTAAAACTGCCAATCCCTGAAATCACTCATGTTTTTAAACTGATATATTTCCCCCTAGTCTCCTCCTATGCTTATAAATTAATCTGTATAAAATTGGGACCACGGTTAATATTATTTTATACCCTACTCTTACAAGCTTTTTATTTTTTAAAAACATGATTTGTGATGTTCGCCTAATATTCTAACATATGATAGAACACAAATTAAACCATTTGCAATTTTTCACTCAGAAAAAAATACTGTAACTCTTTATTCATAATAGCTGATTGCATTTCAGATTCTTCCTTAGGATACTTGGTTAATACTTCAATGGCTATTTATAAATGTCTTGAGACATATAATCCCCAGTTTCATTCCAAAATATTTGTATTTACTGAACTTCAGACAGCACTGAGTGTGCAAGCTTCACCGATATTCTGGCAGCATCAAGAATATGTTTTAAATTTTTACTTATTTGACAAGGAGGAAAAAAGGATTTCGTTTTTGTTTGTTTTTTTTTTAAGATTTTATTTACTTATTTGACAGAGAGAGAGATCACAAGTAGGCAGAGAGGCAGGCAGAGAGGGGGGGGGAAGCAGGCTCCCTGCTGAGCAGAGAGCCCCACGTGGGGCTCGATCCCAGGACCCTGAGACCATGACCTGAGACGAAGGCAGAGACCTTAACCCACTGAGCCACCCAGGTGCCCCAAGGATCTCGTTTTAATCTGCACATTTTTACTACTCCACAATTTGGAAATGTTTATGTTTATTGGCAACTGAATTTTCTTCTATGCGTTATCTACTGATACCCTTTACGGCTTTCCATTGGGCTGTAACTGAATAGAGTCAAGCTACATATGAAAACAGTTCCAAAGTCATCTTCATAAGATCCTTTTATTAAAAAAAAAAAACAAAAACAGTTTAGTATTTTGCTGTTTCTTGACCTGCAAGTTGCACAATTCGCTGGTTAAGTAGCTTTCCTTTGGAACCTTTCTAATGTGATCACTTTTTCTTTTTATACATCTTACCCTCCTCCAGTGTTTTCTACTTCTTAATCTCAGTTCACAATATCCAACCTAAGTTCTCATGGACGCACTCTCAGCTCCACACCAGGCCTCCTGGAGTGATGGGTTCCCACCCCACCCTCCCCTTGCTCACCCTGCCCCAAGCTCTCCTCTTCAGCTTCCCGGTACTCAGGGCTCCACCACTGCCGGCTGGCCAACTCCAGCCGCTCTGACTTTTTGCCTCTAGTCCCTCTTCAACTGCAATCCATCACATGTTGCCAAACTAACCTTTCAACTCCATCCCATCACGTAATGGAAGTCAGGATCTAATACTCTGAACTGCCAGTTTCGCCACAGCCCACACCCTCCTTGTCTATCCCAGCCCTGCTCCTTTCTTCCCGGCCTACTCTGATCCTCCCTGAGCTGGCAGGCCTCGCTCAGCCATGGGGGACTGACTCAGGGACGGAGAGGGGGAGGGGACAGGTGCATGGCAGCGGCTGTGTCCTCCCAGGGAGGGCACTGGGAAGAAAGTCCCCTGCGCTGGCCCATGTAAGCCACTCTGGGCTACCTGTCTGCTCCCTGCCAGGATCCTGGGCTGACAGTGTCTCTGTGCTTTTGTTCAAATGATTTCTCAGCTACTTCAACCTCCCAAAAGACAGTGCAAGTCAGACCTCCTGATTTCTTCCTCCATTACCAAGTCCTGCACTTGCTGCTTCCTGTTGCTACCAGACTGACAGCATCACACCTTTTTAGCACTCAATTACATACACTGCGCCGTCCTGCTCCACAATGTCGCATGTGGATAACCTGCACTTCCTAGCTCTGGAGAACAATTTCAGTACCTCCCATGGAACTTATAATTTTACACGGGCACACCTTCACAAACATCAAAGTCATAGGCACCAAAAATATTATCAAGATTTACATACTCATAATTCTATTACCTTTGAAAGGAGTTAATGAAATAACAGCTTTCAGTAGGCACATCCAGATTCCCCAAAACCAAAAAGACTGTATTACAAACCTCCCACAGAAATTGTCATTTTTCTCTTTAGAGATGTAAATCTGAAAACATTATTAAATTTTGCCCCGCCGTTACGGGTCATGTCTCTGCATTCATTAAAGTCCTTCCTAGAACTGACGTGGGTATGGCCCTTTATGTAAAAGCTCACTCTACCATGAATTAGGACGGGTCCAGTTTTCTCTAACCCCATTCCTAAAAGCCTGATGTGCTCGTGGCGAGCTCCGAAGTCAGGTATCCGCCTAGATTCCAGTGTCACCAAATGGTTCCTCATGCTAACATCACCCACGCCAGTACTTAACTTAGGTCACGCCCAATGCAGCCAGCAATTCCCTCCCAAAGGATTTCAGGAGCTAGTTTTAACAGTTTTCCCTCCAACACAATCCTAGAAAACAGACATTACTGGGCTAACCTACAAACACACTGAATTAACCCATGACGCAGCTTCCGTACTGGGTCAAAACAATGCCACGGTGCGAAACCACGTTCAGATCAAACACCAGGGCTGCAATGATGGGGTTTGAGGAGGCCAGCGTAACTCTCCCCCTGCTTTCCCATCCAGGTTCTGAACTACCTGGGAGCCAGCCAAGCACAAGGTGCTACCTGCCACCGAGAAGGCCAGCAAGGCCTCAGGCACAGGGTAACCTCACACTAACATCGGGCCCCAACAGCAACCACGCGGAGGCCGCCGTCACGGAGGCCACCCCACGAGGAGCAGAGCTGGAGCAGAGCCCACGCTTCACAGCCTGCTGCACCCCACAGCCGGCTCCTTCTAAACTCCCAGCCTGGGTAGGGGGATGCCTGCGGTGGCAGTCCGGGCACAGACTGAAGATGCAGAAGGCCAGGAAAGGGGATTGGGGGGCGGGGGGATCCACCAGACACTGGTTCCTGCCCTGCTCTCCTCCAGTGCAACTAACAATGACAGCGATGGCCCAGCAGGCCCGGGACTGCGCTCTAATAGCCGAGCGGGCGTCAGGGAGAGTGCAACATAGTGGAAGGAGCCTGGATGCCAGGACACCAGGATGGGGCACCCTCCGAGGAGAAGGAGCCTGCAACATGCCGCCGGCGGCCGGGACCAGGACCGGGAGCCAGGAGTCAGGAACCACCGCCAGCAGTGCAGGCATGAGGACAGCCGGAACTCAAGAGAAAGAACTGGGATTGGAGCTTCGGGCTTTTGTTACGCTTGGGCAGGGAGGAGGAGGTGTTAGGAAGCCAGGATTTACACAGTCTGGGGACACTGCGGAGAGAAGGGCGGGAGAGATACTGGAAACAGGAATACAGATTGAGGAGCCCATCACACAGAAACCAGAGCGAGGCTGTGGGCTCAACCAGGCCCGGGAGCAGACTGAGATGGAACCGCCAGTGCCGGCGTCCGCAGGGAGCAGGAAGGAGAGGAAGGAGGACGGGCGGGAACATGGGACGCAGGGCCCAGGAGCCTGATGGAGCCTGCGTGCCAGGGTCCAGGGAGACGAGTACTGTGAGCGCTAAGCCAGAGAGGAAGGGGCCGGCTGAGCAAAAGCCTCCGTGTGGATGCGTTCTTCCACCCTCTCAACACGGGCTTCGAGTCTCCTCCAGAGAACTCTGCTAACAAGTCCTCAAAGACAGCACTAACCCACTCGCCAAATTATGTTTCAAGAGAACTCTCATTTTAAAGTTATTACATGTCCTTGGAAGTGATACTCGCTTGAAATGGGCTGCCCAAAAATAGCACGGCTGCACGTCAGCCCGTGCCCTGTTCACACCCGCGCCATGTAAACCAGAAGTACACACTAAACAAGTTTTAATTATTCCATGGCAGGAAGGAAAATCAAATGTAACAAATAAATACAAGCAAGCTGTTCTCCACTCCTTTCTGACACCACCTTTAAAGCGGACTATGCTTTTAAACTCTGGATCCATCCGTCCATCTTCGCCTTTTCTGTCAACTGACACCCAAACAGCAGCCACACCTTGCTCATCTGCACGTAAGAGAGTAACAGTACTCGCAACGTCGCAAAAAATACTGTGAGTACGTATGAGTGGGGTTTCCTTTTTTCCCGAATTGTTTTCTACTTCCCGGGTATGCCCACTGTGTAACTACCACATTTGCCTGGATGTGTGGCTTTGTAGAGTACACTCAAACACCAAGATAAAAAGTCAGATTTTAGATTGCCCACGAGATTCCAGTTCACTAGGATGGAGCTGGAGGGATGTGCATTTCTAGCAAGTGCACCAGAGGCCTGTGTCAATTCTAACGCATGACAGATACCTCTTTTATTAGTTATCCTGATCTTACCAAGTGCACTTTTCAAGTAACTATATAAAATCCGAAAAATCACCTACATGGACTCATTTCATGAATCGCTTGAAGAAAAGAGATGAAAAAGGTACCTCAGCCCAGCTCAAACTCCACTCTTCCTAAAGACCGATGACTGCGTTATTTCTGCAAAGCAACCTCGTACACCTTCTGAATCCTGGTGAGGTGGAAGGGGGAAGACAGAAAGGAGAAGAAGATAAAAACATTGTGAAAAAAGCTGCCTTTCTGCCCCAAGAATAATGGATGATCGTTTCCCAAACAACTGTTTCAAAACAGTGAGAAAAGGGCAAGGTGGAGTTGCTCTCAAGAAGGACAACGTTGGGAGTTAAGAAATACCTAAGTAAATTTCACAGGGATATGAATTAATGCTGTCGTGCCTTAATCATCTGAATCACTGACCCATTTTCTCACCCCTAGCCTGGCAGGTGAAACAAGAGGCAAATCTCTTACTGGAGCCAACAGCTGGCCCAAGCAGTCATTTTTAGAGAAGGGAAAGGTAAGAAATGGTCATTTTTTAGATCTGCTAAGGAAAGACATTATTGTTGCTATTGCAGCAGTGACCCATAAAGGAAAATCCCAACAACATGGCCATCTCCCAAGGTTCTGAAAAGCCTGAGCTGTAGACTATGACAGGGGGTCCCAACATCAGCCATTCTGCTCGCAAAAGCCTGGTTCCCGTGCAGCTCCCTGGATAGCACATGCCCTTTGCTCCCACACAGAGACAGTCCAACAGCACTATAACACACACTTGCCAGCCCACAACCCGGTTACAGCAGTGTCCACGCCGGTGGGCTCAGCCGCATGGGGAAAGCACCCGACTGTGCTACTGCACTGTGTCCTTACAACTAGATCTGACAGCACATAAGACAGATGCTTCCTTCTCCTGCGGCACTCAAGCAGCTACACACCATGGCTCTCAGCAGCCCATACTGGCCACAAAGTTCTTTATGACACCAGCCCAGATGTTTATTTTTGGTTTTTAATGAGGGGGGAAACGGAAAACTTAAAATGCTAATTCTGGTGATAAACCCAGCTCTGAAACTTAACACAATCCAGACAAACTTTTTAATTTTAATCGCACCAAAAAATGGCAAAACTTAAGTTTCAACTAGAAGCTCACTGTACTCAAACTAGGCAACAGTTTCTTCAGTTGTGAAAGGGGAAAGAAAAATCTATAAACACGAAGAAAAGGTAGAAACATATCACCATAGAATATTTCTCTGAGGCAAAGTAGTATTAGCATTTAGGATTTTTTTTTCTTTTCTTTTTTTTAATCTTCTGGAAAAGGAACCCACATCTACCCCAAAGCATACAAGTCTACGGATTAATGCATTTGAATTTTATACCAATTGAAACCGTGCAATGTATGGTTGGAGAAGATGGCCTGCCATCTTATGTGTTAGCAGAGCAGTCTACAAGGAGGATGCATATTCCCCCAAATAATGCATCTATGAGGAACAAGTGAGCCTACGCAGCATCCTGGGTTCCTGCCTGGGCAACTCAAGGCCTGTGTAAGGAGGAAAAGATACTAAGTGAATCCCATCCAGGATAAACACTGGGAAGGAACATTCGGGAACACCTTTCTGTTGCAAGCTGAATACTCTGATGCTGGCTAGGTCTTGGACTGGTAAACAAAAACAGGGTTGGGACACCAGGAAGTCTTGCAACCAACATGTGTCTTCTGGGTTGAAAGCATTCGTAACAAGATAAAACATCTGAGGAAAAGAACCTTCACTGATTATAAGCCATTAAGAGACCCCTTTCTGCCTCTCAATTTCTTTCCAGGAGGCAGCCCTCCAACGCACAGGAATGTAAGATCTTGGTTAAGTTCATCCTACCCTTCCAAGGCCTACATCCTGTTTGTTTGATGGGCCCATCCAAAGCAACTTCTGCAGAGAGGTTAATGCCACAGGCTACTAAATGAATGAGCTACTAAATGAATGAGCCCAACTCCACCTTTAACAGCTGTGATTTGGGGCAAATTTATTAAATTTATGAAGTTTATTAAACAATCTCTAAAACTCCATTCCCTCACCTACCTCAGCATTTTTGGTTGTTTTAAGATTTTATTTTTTTAGTTGACATGAAGAGAGTGCGCACAAGCAGGAGAGGGGCAGAGGGAGCAGACTCCCTGTGAAGCAGGGCACGTGGGGGCCCTATCCCAGGGCCCCAGGACCCTGACCCAAACTGAAAGCAGATGCTTAACCGACTGAGCCACACAGATGCCCCTCTACGTCAGCATTTTGATTAATCCTACTTCAGGATTCCGTGAAAACAGTTCATATAAGTAAGAAATTTCGCAAAATGTGAACTCACAAGAAGTCCACGCCAAGGGCTAGCTACTAAGATCAAGCCCTTAGAGTCAGTCACTGTTGCTTAAGAAACTTTGATTTGGGGACAACTTCCCAAGTTTGCAATAAAGATGCAAGAACAGTACAAGGAACTCCCTGCGTCCACACCGATCTAGTGTTTACATTTTGCCCGACCATTTTATTGTGCCCGTAAAGTTGCTTTTAAGTGAAAAGAAAATGGAATTTTAAAAAATGATAGTTGTCTATACTCCACCTCTTCCATTGTCATGCCAGTCTGGATAGCAGTGGAATTCCAAGAGAACTATCCCAGAGCCTTACCCTTCCAGAGGAAGGGAACCATCTCATTCACTTGTAGCTACTCCAAATCCTGGCCCCAAATCTACCTTCATTTTAGATCCCACCTTGTTTCTTCCTTAAGCAATAAAGAGAATTTGGAGAGGACAGGGCCGAAACAAATGTTCAGCGACTTGAAGACCAAAACTCCACAGTATTCTTACACTCTGTAACCCTCCAGTCTGAACTGGGAAGTTCTAATACTCCAGAACTGATCGAACATGCCCACATCACTGATGGCCTAAGATTACATCCTCTAGCGTTTGGGAAGAAGTGCAGGTTTGGGGAAAAGAAGGAATGACTGGTTTGCCAGTGAGGCGGCCACCATTCAGGCTGCAGACGGGTATCTTACAGCTCAAAAGGAAGAACTAGTTCCTCAAATTTGTCATTTTCAGTAGTTGGGATATCTCGCAACCGCCTCTCAGTAACAACAAGAACTTAGCTAAACAATGTCTAGTTATACACCAGGACAAGGGACAAATAATTTTATGTCTGTTCCTGGGGAAAACTGAAAATGGTATAGCCGATCACTACTGCAGGCCACTTAATCTTTCCAGTCATAATTTAGGGTTATGAGGACTTTTTAAATTAAAAATAAAATCAAGGGGCGCCTGGGTGGCTCAGTGGGTTAAAGCCTCTGCCTTCAGCTCAGGTCATGATCCCAGGGTCCTGGGATCGAACCCCACATCCAGCTCTCTGCTCAGCAGGGAGCCTGTTTCTCCTTCTCTCTCTGCTTGCCTCTCTGCCTACTTGTAATCTCTGTCAAATAAATAAATAAAATCTTTAAAAAAAAAATAAAATCAAGATACATGGTTTGATAAGCTCAATGATTAAGAGTAAGCAAATAATAATAACTATTCAAAATAATAATAACTATTCAATACATATGCCATTTGCTATACCAAGTGCTTTAGCTAAAGTATCTCATTAATCTTCCACCACAACCCTGGATACTTGGTAGGAGTAATTTTTTTTTTTATGATTTTATTTATTTATTTGACAGATCACAAGTAGGCAGAGAGGCAGGCAGAGAGAGGGAGAAGCAGGCTCCATGCCGAGCACAGAGCCTGATGCAGAGCTCAATCCCAGGACCCTGAGATCATGACCTGAGCTGAAGGCAGAGGCTTAACCCACTGAGCCACCCAGGTGCCCCAGTTGGTAGGAGTATTATTTCCACTTTTACGGTTCACTCTGATCTGATGTCAGAACTCAAGTTCTCAGCCACCACAGAATAAAACCACCATAAGAACAATTGTTCTCACCTCCATGGAAAAGGAGGGACAGAAAGAGTGAAAGACATGGGACCTAGTCACTGTAGACATCAAGACATATGGCCCCACAAATACAGTAAGGCCAAACGGAGTGTGGACAGAAATAACCTGCACTGAGTGGACACAGTAACAGGGTATGACAAAGGATGACAGGGTGCTACCAGTATTTTTAACAGACCTTTGTCTATTAAGACAGAAATGATGGTCTCAGAGCTTACTGAGGACAAAATGGAGCAAGACAGTTACACAGGCAGATTCTGGACACTGGCCAATCTGGATTCAAATTCCTCCTCATCACTTGCTAGAATTGTAAGGTCCTGGGCAATTTAACCTCTCAACTGAGGTCTCCTCATCTATAAATGCAGAAAGTAATTCTACTTATCTCCTAGGTTTTGATAGGTAAATGACACAATCCATTAAAACTTAGCATAATGCCTACTTGACTGGAAATGCTCCATAACTAACTGCTGGTTAGTAGCTAAAGTTATTACTGTTATTTGTAATGCTGTTTTGTTATTTCTACACCTTTTTAGCTGACTGCCCCAACACACACCTAATAGAAAAATAAAGCTCCTTAATTTAATCAAGATTTTTAAATTCTCAAGATGAGTCTGCATGATTTTTCTGACAAGATCAATACACCTGCAATTGGCCAAAGCAAAATTCCAAGCACAAACAAGGTCAAGTATATAAGAATATGAAATACTGCAATAGAGAGGTTTCAAAAAAGTTCACCTTGAGGATGTAGGCTTCACTGTTTCAATATATTAGTCCCATCCATAAATGAATTTCTAGACCCATACACCTTAAAATACATCACTAAGCAAGGCATATTTTTGATTGTACACCTGTGCTCAAACTGATTTTATTATTCACTTAGTGCAATGGCAGGAACTACCGTGGAAACTAAAGCATGCTTATAATTCTACAGGGGACCTTCTCACCATTCGCCTCTTAGTATCACATCAAAGATGATAGTTTTTATGTGTGTTTAAATCATAGCACACTTGCTAATTATCAACAGATTCTGTTATGGGTATCTTACAGAAGAATAAAAAGAGAAAAAAGTGGACCCTTTAAAAAAACTGAAGGAGTCCCCCAACTTGCCACAGGACTAGGGGGAAAAAACTGATTACTAAGGTATCCCGTATCCTTTATTAGACCTACTGCAACTACAGTGTAAAAATCTCTATTTTAAGTGGTAGATCCCAGGGAGAGAGACACAGGTGTCTAATTCCCTGCCTTTCCCTCCACAAAGTCTCACTGTGGCAATCCAGGTCCCAACTGTCCCCATGCTGACAGTGGCTCTTTGCCTGACCTGCCCCGCCCCAACGCCATATATGAGATACACAGTGGAAAACTCAAACCTGCTAGCTCACTGGCGTTGCAGAGTGGAGGTGGGCGGGGGCAGGACAAATAAACATCCTCTATATTCTTCCACTAAAACCCACATCACAGGAACCTGCATGCAGCTTTCCATTTAGTGTCTACACCTCTGAGAGGGCAATGATTTCTTAAATTATGAGAAGATACTGTTGATGAGAGCAAGCAAACAAACAAAAAAAAATGCATCTTATAACATTTTTGAAAAACTGAAAACTACCATGCTGAAGAAACAGTGCAATAAGGAAGCTGGCATGGAGTAGGTGACAACAGTTTATCAGGAGGTAGAGCAAGCGAGCCCAGCTGGTGTACTCTTCCACCACAAGAAACATACTATTCCTGAGTTTTAAACTTATTCAAATAATTGTTCAGAACGAGAGGTAAAACTGTCACATGAAGCATTTCCTTACAATCAGCCTATGTCCCTAGAGCCACACAATCCTGCCTATCCCAAAGGAGCCCGAAGAATTTGAGGAGACTTGCCCATGTCACAGTGGCCACCAGAAAAGCCTATGAAGAACAATGTCAATGAAAGTACCTTTGAAACAGACCCCTTCCAAAAGGCAAGGAGTCCCAAGAAGGATATCTTCATGCACACCAAGATCAAAGTCTGATTTTTAACAAAAATAAGTGGGTAATATCATTTCCTACATAAACTAACAAACACAAAAATCTGAACACTTCCCTCAAAAACTGTTTTGAGACAAACATTCAGGATTTTCATAATTTATCTCATTAGAAGCTTTTCTAGATTTATCAGTTAGAATCTCTCATTTGCTACTAACCATGCTATATAATCCACTTTTTATAATAATTGAACAAAGTGGCTTTTAAGATAATTTACACAGCAAAGTTATACATCATCCACTAAAAGACAGGTAAGAATCCTAATGTAGGATGGTATTTTCTCCACAACTACATAAGTACTGTATCATTTCCACCACACCCATGTACGACTGCAAGCAGCTCCTAAAGCACAACTAACTCCCCTCATTGAGCACAGTGCGACCCACGGGCTATCTGCTGGGAATCTGAGCACCTTGGTCAGCAGGTAACTAGCAAGAGAAAGCCACCACCACAACGTGGAGATGCAGAAGAACAAAATGTGGCCAAGTCTGCTTACCATAGGCTTGTTATCAATCTGTGATGAGCAAATTCATTCCAAGTGCTACATCTCAGCCAAGTAACAAACAAAGTGCCATGTTTTAGGCAAATAACAATGGTTTCTTCTCTTCTCTCCCCGCTGCATCTCACGGACCTTTACCAGCACTCCTTGGCCGACTCGCCACGCACCATTTTTTGAGGAAGCTCGCAGATCATTTCAGGAAAGTTTTGGAATGCCACTAGCAATGGAAAGAAAGCTGAGCAAGGGCATCATGGTCCGTTACCTGCTACCTCAGTCATAGGCTGTAAGAGCAGACCAGCACCGTCCTCAGATCTGGTCCTCATGGAGTGCCCCCTGCCGCAGTGAACAGCATCACCAGCCAGCCGGCTGGCCAAACAGTGTGTGTATGTATGTATACATGTATATGTATGTTTTCCCTGACACCTTCTGCTCCCTGAGAGCAAATCTCTCCTCCAAGTCCTAGCCATCAAACCTCCTAAGTACTTTTCACTCAAGTCCATTTTTCTCCATCCTCATGGCCACCAAATTCGTCCAAACCATTATTATTTCCCCATCAAATGGAGCACAGCAACGGAAGGCCGGATGCTGCCCCTAACCTATTCTCCCTCTGCTGCCTTACCCACTAATCCAATCTTCTTCAGAAAATAAATCCGTCCCTGTCAACCACTGCTTAACATTCATCAGTAGCTCTGTAACTTTTTTTCAAATCCCAAATTCAGTATTCCATGGGCCCTACCCAAGCTGGCCTCCACCTGTCTCTTGAGTCGCATGTAGTGGCTCTCGGTAGAGTAGTGGCTCTCGGTAGACCTCAAACACAGTACCTCCCTCTAGGTTAGCTAACGCTACCCTCCTTTTCTAGCATCATTTAGATGGCAGTGCTACAACCACTTCCTAAGGGCTGAAAACCCACACAGCTAGATGGGCCCCCATCTAGCTCTCACTCCTCCCAGTACCCACTGCACAGCACCTAGGACAGTGCAGTTGCTCTATTCATGTTTTGTCTGGGTCTACCACGTCTTCTTATGGCACCACTGTATTCCCAATACAGCACCCTCCACCTGAAAGGTAACCAATAAGTAAGTACCTGAATGGATGAACAAGAAAACAGACAAACCAGGAAAACTGATCGTGGTCCAGTCACTTGCCACTAGAGCCAAGGCTGACCCCACTTTAGGGGCTAAAAGGACCACTAAAGAAAGTGTCACCTCACATAACTGAATAAACCCAAGGACCAATCAGCCTTTTACTACCAAGTTATGCTTCTGTATTACTATTCTACATTATTTTTTAACAGAACCCTCTAAAAATACTTAGCTGGGAAAACAATCATGTTTTCAGTCACCTAACATTAGTTAAAAGGTACAGAAATCTAGTTATGATAATGAATACAAGCTTCTTAAATGAAAACAGTAATCAAATCTTGGAATAATTATCTCTGCATTTTTCTAGATGGATAATCGTAGTTTTAAAAAACAAAAAACAAAAAACCTCCAAACCATTACACAGTAGAGACAAATAAATTTTTACAGGCTTCAGAACACCTTTAAGAGGGGTGCTAAATTTTGAAGCCAAAGGTGATTTTGATCAAAACCTAAGAGGTAGAGCTAGATTCTTCCAGACCCAGCTCAGTCGTCCAAAAACAAACAAACAAACAAACAAACCTAGTACCTCCCCTACACCAGCACCAAGCTGGGCACCAAGAAGACAACCATGACCAAGACAGCCCTGCACCACTGGGTGACCAGCCAGAGGCAACTCATTTAATTAATCTCTCTGGGCTTTAGTTTCTTAATCTGTAAAATGAGAAAGTTAGGCTAGCTCTCCAAGGTCCTCAACTCTCTAAATATCCAAAGATTCACTAATGATCACAAGATAAATTCCTATTTGACGGTATCGTGATGATTTCCTACTTCTATTCATTATTTTTATCAGAGAGGTGTGGTTTCATTTAAGAATTTTAATATATTGATAAAAGTAAAATATACAAGAGCAGCAGTAGCATTTTTAATTACCTTCCCAGCTCCTAACTCCCACCATAATCAGCTATGGACTTCTGCCTGCCATAATTGCAAACCAACCTGAAATACAATAAGACATCTTTTTATTTCTTGTAGAAAAATTAAGTGATCACTTACTCCCAATTTCTTTTATACTTTAACATCATCCATCATCTTTGAATATCAAAGGGCTTTTTTTAAGAAACAATGCAAAATAATAAAGTTTCCTAGGAAAAAAAGGAAAATTTTATCACCCAAATAAAGCGTTAATGGCTTTAGAACCCTGATAAGATATTATACTAAATTCAAAATTTCTAGTGACATAAAAAAGTATAGCTTTTTTTAAAAGATACATAAACACGTCCATTAAGAATGGACAAGACAACGAAAGAGTCACACAGGGCCAATGTGTTCCTGACATCATCTCGACATCATCCAAAATGTTCCTTCGCCATCTTTTTTTTTTTTTTAGTGAATTTAGCTATGTGACCTATATCTATTTCAGTGCATGTTTGTTTATATCTAGAAACCATCTGAATACTGAAAGTAAATCAGTTTATTACAAAGCTGAAGCTTTAAGGGCCATTTTTTTTGTAGTCACACACTTTACTCAGCCCTGACTAAGCATTTTTATTCTTGCAATGCCTTATTTATAGTTGTTTATAGGATGGCCATGGTGTCTGCTATCAAATCCGAAAAGCCATATATGGATTATAAAGGATGAAAGATAACTACCTCCAAAGTTAACCTTAAAAGCTAAATGTGAATATCTGGTTACCTGAAGAACTCTCTCTCCCACTAGACAGTAAACTCTCTGAGGGAAAGTCCTGCCTCTTTTTTGTCAGTTTTACACCAAAAGGCTTACTGAGGATCACTGAAACAAGAGTAAATAAATGGACGGTGACTTTATCACAAGCAAACTTTCTTAAGCACAGTGAATAAAATGTTGCAAGCCTAGGTCTGAAATAACTACTCTAACTTGGCACTTAGATTGCTCTTACGGGTCACACAACTCATACACTGAAGCACTCAATTGTATTCTACCACAGATGAAGAACGCTTTTTCTTTTGACCTAATTGCTTAAAAACCATACTATAAATATTACATTATTGTCTGTATTTGTATGAAAAAAAAAAGTTGTAACGTTTCTTTGATACATTATTATAAAGGTAATCCTCCCAATATTCATTTTAATTCAATAAAAGAAAGACTCTCACAGAGTCTGGAAACTAGTTTGGGAACTAGTCCTCTAAAGTCCCACTGGTTAAAAACTAAACCAAGTACAGATGAATCTATGGAAGTTCTATTTTAAAACTAAGTTAGTAGATGCATTTTAAACTTGACTTCTGTATTTTAAACTTGGGGAAAAGGAGTTATCTTTTCCTCAAAGAAGAAAATAATGTTTGTTTTTAAACCATCACCATCATGTGTGATACACAACCTGTATCATTTTTCTGTCCTGACTTCCATGTCAAGACATAGAAAAGGGAGTAATTTTTTTAACTAACTTAAAAATACAACTATTGATTAAACCAAATAACTAGAGTTTGGAATTCCCATTCCAGTCTATATTATTATTACTCATTTCTTACCTAAAAATTCATTTGAATCTTGAAAAACCTAGAATTCCTCAGGCTTCAATTTACTGGCTTGCACAGAGGAAGAAAAAAAAATAGAACATATCAAGAGAATATAAATTATAAAAGACACAGTGCTGGAAAATAATTCTTAAGTGTCATGGTTAGGAAATTCACCTGTTACAAGCCTCACAAAAATCTATTATTCCCTTTATCAGGTCATCCAAGAGGGGAGAATGCCATATTTTCACTAGTGGCAAAATAAGAAAATTTGGTTCCTAAAATTTACTGCAAGTCCCTATACATTTTCAAATTCTGTTTACTTTGTAACTTTTTTCTACAGTACAGATTTTTCCAGGGAAAATAAAGTTTTCGTGAGCAAATCTGGAAGACATAAAATGTCTCCTACTTATTATCACCTTGAAAGGCAAACCGAGTACTGCTCCGTGCCCCTAGCATCTAGCTTTCAGCCTCTTTATTATCATTGTCAATGAATGGGCCCCAGTCAAATGAAAGCTGCCATTTTAGGGTAAAGACTGGAGGGCTTCTGTTGTGCAACAGCAAGACAAAAACACTCCGCGACAGATGTACTCTGGGGGCTGGGAGATGGATTCAACTTCATAAAATCACTGCTCAAGTTATTTCTGAAATAAGAATTACCTAGTACTCACACATTACTACAATCTAAATAGAATTATAACTGGGATAAATCAGGTTCCCATGCTGTTAAGGTCGCAGTCACTAAGATTTGTTTGTCATCGTTAGAATGGATCTGTGAGGAAATAAAGAGAACTATTTTTTTTTTCCTATTGGATTATTACGTATAGTGAGTACTCCCCCCTCCCGTTATTGGGAGAGAATTGGGGGGAAAATACACTCAACCTCTTCGAAAGGTAATGCCCACTGCAAAGACGGCTTAAATTAATATTTTTAGAAAATAAAAATCAGGGCCTTCACATAAGTCCTTTTAAAATACATTATTAAACATACTCCAGCAATCGAGCCCAGAGCATGGACATATTTCAAGATAAGTTATTTAAATCGATTGCTAGATAACATACAATGGGAAACTAAAAAGTATACTTAGCGAGTAGAGAGCTGGATAGTGTATCTAATTCTAGCAATTCAAAAGGAAACTCTCCATGTGGGTTGCTACTTTTCTTTTGTCCATTGTCTGTTCAGAAGAGGGGGGAAAAAACTAGTTTAAAATCGAGGCGTGAACAGTCTCTAAAAGTGACCTCCGGGAAAACCGTCCGACCCATAGCAGGAGCACTCCCCGCGCCGCCCGCTCTACGGGGGCGCTCACAAAGCGGCCGGCCGGGAGTTTGGGGTGCGCTCCCACGGCGCGGGGCTCCTCGAGGCAGAGCCATCCGGAGAAAGGCGGCTCGGTAATGATGGCTGCTCGGGGCCGGCGGCTCCTTCCCCGGAGCCTCTCGACCCCCCCCACCCCCCGCCCGGGATCCGCCGTCCTCACCACCCCCCCCGGCCGCGCTCGCCCCGCGCGGACGCAGCCGCACCGCAGCCCACCGGGTGCCCGAGCCCCCGCACCCCCGGTGAGCCCAGTCCCCGGTGCGAACCAAACAAACAACGCGTCCCCCGCCGCCCTCCTTCCTCTCCCCGCTGACCGCTTGGCCTCCAGCCACCTCGGCCGTTCACGCTCCGAACCGCGGATCTCTGCGGGGGCAGAGCGCACCCGAGCCACCTCGGGGGCCACCTGGTGACCCCCCCCCCGCCCGGCGCTGACCCCCGGCGGGGTCGGGGGTGGGGAAGCCGAATTGCCTCGGGAGGTTAAAGTCGCTATTATGCAGTCGCCGCCGCCGGCCCGGCCAGCTCGGCAAGGTGGGGTCCCTTCCTCGCCGCGCCTCCCCGCGCTCGCCCCGGCCCCGCTCCCTTTCTTCTCCTCCTCGCGCATTTGGGAGCTGCCGGGGAGCCCCGAGAACCCCCGGCTCCGGGCTCGCAACTCCGCGCCCGCGGCCGGCACGGGTTGGGGTCCGGACGCCCCCAGCGCCGCGTGTTCGCGCCGCCCCCGCCCCACGCGGCGCCCCGCGCACTTTCCCCGCCGCCGACCCACCTCTCCCGGTGGTCGTCCCCGCGCGGGCCGGCGCCTCCGCGCCAGGAGGGACGCACTTTGTTCGCGCCGGTGCGGCCGCCGCTCCCGGCGAGCGCGGCGTGGTCGGTCCGGAGCGGGGGGCGGGGGCGGGAGGCGGGGGTCGCCGCCGTCCCCGAGCCGCCGCCGCCGCCGCTCAGCCGCCCCGCGCCCGCGCGCCCATCGCCCACTCGCACTTGAGTTGGAGCCCAACTTTTCCTCCTTCCTTTTTCTTTCGAATGGAGCCGGCAACTCGTGCTCGGCGCCGGCGGGAGGAAACGCGCTCGCGCTCCCCCGCGCGCAGACACGCTCCCTCCTGTCCCCCGTCCCCCCCCCACGCCGGCAGCACAACAAAAAGCCATTTACATGCGAGGAAGTGACCCTCGGCCGGACCGCGCGCCCCCGCCGCCGGCCCCGCGGACGCAGGCAAAAGTTGGGGCGCCGGGCGGCGCTCGGGGCGCGGGTTCGGGGCCCGCGGGCGGCGACGCCGGCGACACGGCACGGGCGGCGCTGCGCTCCTGCGCCGGCCCCGGCCCCCGCCCGCCCTCGCCCCTCGCCCCGCACACGCCCAACTCCTCGCTCCCAACTCCTCGCGCGGCCCCGGCCCCGGCCCGAAGCGATTTCCTGCCGCCGCCCCTCCCGGAGGCGCCCGGCGAACTCTCGCACTCACCGGGTCGGTCGGTAGGGCTCCTCCGCTGTCCTGTGCCGAGGGGAAAACAAAACGCAAAACGGGCTCCGGAGTTGGCTCGGCGGCCGCGGCCAGGGGTCTAATCCACGGGCGCGGAGTTGGCCGGGGGCGAACGGGGCTCTGGCGAGTTTCAGGGTCTCCGGGTCCCCGGGCCGCCTCCTCAGCGGCGCTCCTTTGTGTAATTTCACTCGATTCAAGTTTAATCCGATAGTTCCCGAGCACGAGCGCGTCCGCACTACCACGGCTCAACCCCCGCGCCGCCGCCGCCGCCGCCGCCGCCGCCGCCACCGCTGCCGCCGCCGCCGCCGCCGCCGCCGCCGCGGCCCCAGCACGCCAGCGCCTGCGCGCGCCCGGCACGCCGCGCGCGCCCGAGGCCGCGGGGCCGCGCGCGCCCGCCGGCAGCTCCCTCCGCGTCGCGCCCGCGCGCCGCCACCTGACGTCAGGCGCGCCTGGCATAATTTATGCAAGAATTCGGCCGGGGTGGCGGAGGCCGAGGGAGAGGCCGAGAGAAAAGGGGCGGCGCGGGGCGGCGGGGCGGCGGGCTGCGGAGGGCGGGCCGGGCGCCACTTCCCTTTCCCGGGAGGGCGCCGGCGCTGCGGGCGGCTCTCCCCGCCGGCCGGTGCGCGGCCGCCGCGCAGCCCCTCTGGCAAGGGCTCTTCTGAGCGTTTGGCCGCCGCGCGGCAGCGCCCCGGGCGCGGGCTGGAGAGGGTGCCACGTTTCCCCGCGCGGCACCTTCCCGGAGTCAGGGTGCGCCGCCCCGGGGCAGGAAGCGGCGGTTGGGAGCCGGCAGCGGTCCTCCTGGCCACAGCGAGGGGTTTCCAACGGTACGCGGACGGCAGCGGCTCGAGGGGTTTGGATGTCTCTTGTGTAATTATCCTTCAACTTGAAATTATTTTCCCACATGAAATTATTCAGAATGGACACGTACCATGTCAACTAGATTTATCCTGCCTCTCGACACTGCTTTTCCTACCTCCTCGTTGACAGGACAGCCGGATCCACTACTAAATCAAAAAAGTTTAACTAGATGGCGTTGATTTTGTTGAATTTGTTACCATGCCAAAAAAGGGAGAGAAAGGGCAATCGTTATGAAACAAAGAAATAGGTTGTGTGCCCATTATTAAACGTGTCAGGACTAGAATGTTTTCATCATTCTTTGGCAAAAATTGGCACTTTTATATGATCTCCTAACCTTTAATGTCCACACCTCTTCTCTTTCTCCTCCCGGTACAAAAGGAAGAGTAAACCTGAAGAAAATTTTCCTTTATTAATTTTCCTTTCGGGAGATAAATCTACAAACATTTACGAAGCACTTTCTGTATGCAAGTTACTGAGCAATTATTACTCTTTTAAACGGTCAACAATTGTACACTTTAAGGTGATGTTATTAGGTTGAAGATGACATTTATTGTTGTCTCAAGGAAGGAACTTTTATCAACCAAAGATAGTCCTGAAATAGATATAGAGTAAAGCAACTTGCTATTATTAGACTCCAAAATAAACTGAGAAAATTGCAAAACTATGCAAAACACACATTCTCATTCACCACCTGTAGTGCTAAGACTAATCACAATATTTCTACTTGCACAAAAGATTAATCAAAACCAGTTTGCTGCATAACAACTAGAACTACTCAATAATTTTGATTATAGGGATTTAACCACTCAAACATTTATTTTTCTGTTATCAGTAATAATTTTCTAAAGATTTGTTCCATTTATTAAGACGCATTGGTTTTGGCTTTCTTTCGTCATTTGAGTGGTGTTTTAAAAGAGATAAATGTTTCATTCAAGGGATTTACAGATAAAGAGCAGAAATAAGATTGACACTACAGAAAATTCTGACATGAAAATATTGGAGAACACTAAAATCAACTTCTCCCTGTTTTAGAGCCCCATATCATAAACCAAGAATCATAATTCTGAAGTTAGGTTTACGTTTCCATTACATTTCCCTTATATCTCTCAATGAAAGCATCTGGGGGATGCTTTGGTGTATGTGTTTGAGAGAAAGGTTAAAGACAGGATACAATGTCTACAAAGAAATCACTAGTGCCTTGCTATATCAGAGGACATAAAAGTGACATAAAAGGAACTATTTCTTATCTTTTGCAGTATACCCCAGCTCACTGTCAGATGTAAATATGTTTCAAGGCTAATTCTGAGCAAAAACCAAACAAAACGAAAATGATATCTGCATATAATGAAAGTGTATTAGTTCATCTTTAATCAGCAAATAGTACTAAATGACTATGAAGCAGTCCCCTTGTGCCCTTGTAATTTAACTAGAAAGGTAGGACATTTTTCTTGAAACACAAGAAATGGCAAGGTAGTACAGCCAAAGCTCAAAGTGGAAAAAACAGCTGTATGGCCCTTTCCTGATTTATTCTCTCTCCTTACCCCAGCCCCCGTCCTGACAGCCATGATGGAGAAGACTCTAAGCTTTCAGAAGTTGCATGACTGCAGAGTTTCAAGGGCCTTGAAAAACAGGGAGCTTCTGGGGCAAACTCTAGGCAGCCCTGGCCTACTGAAGTCGTTAACCCCTACCACCACCACAACCCCCATCCCCACTCCCCTTTAGCTTCCACTGTCTTCTCTCCATTTGCTGCACTGTTGAAGTTCTTCTTATGAGAATCATTTGAATTCACAAGCGTTCCCTTTAAATGCGCAAATACCTTAAGGAGCGGTAAGGAACTTGTGGTCATTCACAGACAATTGTAAATTAGGTCAATGGGTCATTTTCCTCCCAACACCTAGCTGAAACTAACAAATTTAGAGATTCATTTATTCATTCAACACAGTGCCTATGCGATTCCAGGCATTGTTCTAGGCACTAAAGATGCAGTAGGGAACAAAACAACTCCAAATTCCTGCCTTCCTGAAGTTTACAGTCTAACGGATTGTTGGTTTTCATGCAGTGGTTAGAAAATATGGTAGTTTTGGAGTCTGAGCCCTTGGGGGACAGAGCAGGCCTCTGTTGCTCACAGCCAGAAGGCTTTGGAAAGTTGCTAAGGACTGGAAGATGGAAAAAGTATGAATTGGGTGTGGGTAAAAGCAGTTGAGAAAAATACCTAAGACAACCTGCTACAAAAAGGTTTTCTCACCCAGAAGAAATGGATGAAAAGACTTCCAAGAACCAAAACTGTTACTAAGTGACCAATAGTTCAGCGGCATCACTGTTTAGAGGAATGAATAGTTGTCTCTGTTTGAGAACATAGCTATAATGTATCAATATATAATACTTCATGGAGGCAGGGGGAGAGGGGGGGAATAATGTGCCTATCTGAAGTAACTGAGGGATGCCTGGCTGGCTCAATGGATAGAGCATGCTACTCTTCTTTTTTTCCTGAAAAGAAAAAAAAATTTTTTTTTAAGAGAGGGAGAGAGGTGGAGGAGGGATAAAGGGAGATAGAATAATCTTTTTTTTTTTTTAAGAGATACATGTGATGGTTTTTTGCTTTGTTTTGTTTTTTGTTGTTTTTTTTTTTTTTTTTTAATTTATTTGACAGAGAGAGAGATCACAAGTAGACAGAGAGGCAGGCAGAGAGAGCCAGGGGAAACAGGCTCCCTGCTGAGCAGAGAGCCTGATGTGGGGCTTGATCCCAGAACCTTGAGATCATGACCTGAGCCGAAGGCAAAGGCTTAACCCACTGAGCCACCCAGGCACCCCTAATTTTTTCTTTAAAGATTTTGATTAATTATTTGAGAGAGAGAAAGAGAGTGACAGAGAGCACAGGTAGGGAGGAGAGGGAGAAGCAGGCTCCCCACCAAGCAAGGAGCTGGACATGGGGCTCCATCTTGGACCTCAAGATCAGGACAGGACCCTGAACCAAAGGCAGATGCTCAACCAACTGAGCCACTCAGGTGCCCTGAAAGATTTTGGGTTGTTTTGTTTTGTTTGGTTTGGTGTTTTTTGTTTTTTGTCTTTTTTTTTAAGTAATCTCTACACCCAAGGTGGGGCTCCAACTCAAATCCCAGAGATCAAGACTTGTATGCTGTACAGACTAAGTCATCTGGACCCCCTGAGCATACCGCTCTTGATCTCGGGGTCATGAGTTCCAGCCCCACATTGGATGTAGAGACCACTTACAAACAAACAACTGAAAATTACTCCAAATTTAGCAACACCTCCTATTTAAAACTGGAGCCCTATCTGTTTTTCCAAATGTTATGAACTTAAAAAAAAATTACAGATATTACACTAGATCCAGTGTTGAGGATGTACTTCGATGTATTTTTGCAACTCATCTTTTGAAAATGTGTTTGCAACCAATTTGCAAGTCATAGGAAACAACTCTCTTTAGGACAACTTCTCTTTTTCTCCACGAAAAATGTCTTATTCTACTCATCAGTTACCAAATTCACATCCAAATGATTTTGGCAAGCTCCAAACAATATATTTTGCCTTTGAATGATGAAGATTTACTACCATTGAAAATAGAAAGAAAGATAAAGGTACAGATATTTAAACAGTCAAAAATGCTGAAGGAAGCTCCAAAAAGAAAACTCTAAAAAGCATTGCTTGCATTACTGGAAAAACAGCATTGATGTTCCTCTGTAATTTTTTCATAAGGGAAAGAATCCAGTTGGATATGTAAGCTCACCCCCCATGTTCTACTCATAATGGAATCACTTGCTATGAGCATTTGCTAGCTACTGCCAAGATTATTAAGGTCAAGATATTAGGTGAAAAGAAAGCTACTAGGGGTACAGGTAGCCACTGTTGTCTCCCGAACATAGCATGTTTAACTAAGGTTTAACAAACATTGTTTTGAATGCCTACTTTCTTCCAACAAATATTTGTTGAGTACCTAGCATGTGCCAATCTATTAGCCTTGGAGAACATGGCTAGCTCCCTGTCCTCAAGGAGCTCATGGTTTACAGCAACATAAAGAAAGAAGTGATTTTTGCTGCCTGAGACAGCAGAGCAGGTTTCCTAGAAGAAGGGAGACTCAACCTGGGTCTCAAGTAAGCACAGGAATTAATATGAACAAGGAGGGTGGGAGGCATTCCCGACAGACAACAAAGTGGTCCAGTGGTTTTAAAGCCTCTTGAGCACTTGTTACTGCAAGTGATTCCATACTGAGTGGAAGGAACATGGAGGGTGAGCCAATCTTTTTCAGTCTTCTCTGATCCTCCCAGAATTGGCTGGCTGTCCTTCGTTTGTTCTCTCAAAAGTGCTTATCTGGTTGGTGGGAATGCAAGCTGGTGCAACCACTCTGGAAAACAGCATGGAGTTTCCTCAAAAAGTTGAAAATAGAGCTACCCTATGACCCAGCAATTGCACTACTGGGTATTTACCCTAAAGATACAAATGTAGTGATCCAAAGGAACATGTGCACCCGCATGTTTATAGCAGCAATGTCCACAATAGCCAAACTATGGAAAGAACCTAGATGTCCATCAACAGATGAATGGATAAAGAAGAAGTGATTTTATATATATACATATATACACATATATATACATATATATACACATACACACAGTGGAATACTATGCAGCCATCAAAAGAAATGAAATCTAGCCATTTGCAATGACGTGGATGGAACTAGAGGGTATTATGCTTAGCGAAATAAGTCAATCAGAGAAAGACAACTATCATATGATCTCCCTGATATGAGGAAAGGGAGATGCAATGTGGGGGGTTTGGGGTTAGGAAAAGGATAAATGAAACAAGATGGGTTCGGGAGGGAGACAAACCATAAGAGACTCTTAATCTCACAAAACAAACTGAGGGTTGTGGGGGGGGGGTGTTAGGGAGAGGGCGGTGGGGTTATGGACATTGAGGAGGGTATGTGCGATGGTGAGTGCTGTGAAGTGTGTAAACCTGGTGGTTCACAGACCTGTACCCCTATGGCTAATAATACATTATATGTTAATTAAAAATTAAAAAATTAATAAAGATATATTTTTTCTTCTTCTAAAGAAGATTTTTTTTTCTTCAAAAAAGAAAAAAAGTGCCTATCTGCATCAACACTGGTTTACAATGGATTATAACCAATTGCTATCCTATTCTGTCATTAGGTTATCGGCCAGTTGGGAACAAGGACCTCGCCTTGTCTTTTAGCATCCCTCGTTGGCCTAGAACCTTCCGTATAGAGGGTCCTCAGTAAATGCTCACATACTTATATACATGGGGTGGGGGGGCGAGGTAGTAGATTAGACTGGAGAAGTAGATAGTTCCAAGGAGAGCTCTAGATGTCACCCCCAAAGGTTTTGGCATCACTGATGAATCCAGCAAGAGAGTAACAAGTCAGACCCATATTTCTGTGATAAGGTGCAGAATGTAGGAGATTAGACCCGAAGCAGGGAGAAAAGTCAGGTGGCCCCCATAAGACAAGAACACGGAAGATATAGAAACAATTACCAACTACTTCTTTGAACTCTTCAGACTCAAGAAGTTACTAGATGCTTGTCACCGGGGCTGTCATCCCATAGGGAAGACAAAGCAGAACTGAAGAACCGCTCCGCCCTGTGGTGGAGGAAGGCAGTGTTCTTTCTGGAAGGAGCACTGATGGGGAGGGTGAAGACTGTGGTTCCAGCCTGGCCCAATCTGGAGAAAGCCACTTCGTCTCTTGTTCCCTCAGGTACCAGCTGAGGTGACTTGTCGTCACTGAACTTACCCTCAATAATATGGGGCCAAACCCAAGTCTCTCATTGTCTCCATTTCTAGACTAACAAATGAAAATCCTTTGTGCTAACTTAGCCAATTATAATCAGATTCTTTTAAAAGACATTAAAGTGGCAAAATATAGTGTTCTATTCAACAGTCGAGCACTTGCTTGGGTGCTGGAAAAGCAGAAATAAAGCAAACCCCGGCCTTGAGGAGTTCTCCGAATGTACCAGACATGACACACATTGAAACATGTCGTTACAATTCAAATGCATTCAAATGATCACTGGGCAGGGTGATCGCGCAGAAGAAGGGACAACTAATTTTGCTTCTGCACAGAGAGGCAGGGGAGGCTTTACAGAGGATGTGACATTTAAACTGGGTCTTCAAGGACTCTGCAGATGGCTGGGCTGGGGAGGTACACCAGGCAGGAAAACTGTCCAGGACATCTACTGGGCAGATGGCTGGTGTCAGCACTGCAAGTAATTTGGCACAAGGACAGCATAAACAGGGATAGGACAGGAAATGAGGTTGGAAATATAGGTAGAGCCAGGTCGGGGAGGGTTTTGTAACCACTTCAGAAATCTTTATTCCATATGTGGCAAGGGAGCCATTAAAGAATTGTCACTGGGAAAATGATCAGGACAGACATGGACGAATTGGCCGGATGAGCCAATCCTCAGAGCAAGGAGACAATGAAGAGAGATCGCTGATGGTCAAAGTACGACTTGACAAAGCCCTTTCAAGGCGGCATTAGAGGTGATGGAGATACAGGAATAAATGCAAGAGATATTTAGGTGACAGATATGATAAGATTTGGTGAATGACTGATTATCAGTAAGTGAGTGAAACGTAAGGGTGAAAATTCACTTCTAAGTGTCCTCCTTGAGGGGTGCCTGGGTGGCTCAGTGGCTTAAGCCTCTCTGCCTTCAGCTCAGGTCATGATCTCAGGGTCCTGAGATCGAGCCCCATGTCGGGCTCTCTGCTCAGCGGGGAACCTGCTTCCCTCTCTTTCTCTGCCTGCCTCTCTGCCTACTCGTGATCTCTGTCTGTCAAATAAATAAATAAAATCTTAAAATAAAAAAGTGTCCTCCTTGAGTGACTGGTAACCAGTTGTACCATTAACCAAGACAAAAGAAGGGGCAGGAGCAGTTTGTAGAATACAGTGCTTTGGTGTGGGAACTCAAGGTGATCTGTGGAATATTCAAGTGGGGTTGCCCATTAAGTCAGATATGAGAATGTAGAAGACTGATCTGGTCTAGAAATGTAGCTGTAAGAATCATGAAGTATGAATGGTACTTAAATCTATTAGCTGGTGGGTCTTAGTGGTTCAGTTGTTTAAGCGGGCCTTTGGCTCAGGTCATGATGACCGGGTCCCGGGATCGAGCCCCGCATCAGGCTCTCTGCTCAGTGGGAAGCCTGCTTCTCCATCTCCCACTCCCCCTGCTTGTATTCCCTCTCTCGCTATCTCTCTTTCTCTGTCAAACAAATAAAATCTTTTTAAAAAAATCCATTAGCATGGATGGCGTTGTTTGGAAAGACATGCAACATGAGACCAAAGCAGGCTAACAGGAATCTTTAAAACACTGTGTTTTCTCAGTTATTTATTACTATGTATCAAACCACCCTGAAAGTTTGTGGTTTAAAATAAAAATTTATTATTCATCGGTGGATTGACTGGGGGTTGTGCTCAATTGGAAAACCTTACTGTCTCTCTCTCCCTCCTCTCCCCTTTCTCTCCACTTGGTCTTTATCTTCATCATCCAGATGACATAGCCATCTCTGAGGAGTGTTCTAAGAAGGCAAGCCCCCAAAACACAAGCACCTATCAAGCCTCTGCTGGCACTGCATTTACTGATGTTCCACCAGCCAAAGTGAGTCGCAAGGTCAAGCCCAGAGTCAACGTGACTCGAGAAGGAAAGTGGGAAATTGCATGGCCACCCTGAGGAGTAATTCACTGGGGAGCATGACTTATCCACGTGAAACACATGTTAGGAGATGGGCAGAAAAAAATAATAAAGGGAGACGTCAAAAAAGGAGCCACTGAGGACAACTCACAAATCTGAAGGGGAAAATAAGACCTCAAGAGAGAGGGGCGCCTGGGTGGCTCAGTGGGTTAAGCCTCTGCCTTTGGCTCGGGTCGTGATCCCAGGGTCCTGGGATCGAGCCCCGCATTGGGCTCTCTGCTCAGTGGGGAGCCTGCTTCCCTTCCTCTCTCTCTGCCTGCCTCTCTGCCTACTTGTGATCTCTCTCTGTCAAATAAATAAATAAAATCTTAAAAAAAACAAAAAGACCTCAAGAGAGGAGAGTTTCAAGAAGGAAAGGAGCAACATGTCAAATGTCACAGAGAGAGCATGAAGGAAAGGAATGAAAAGCGTTCACTGGATTTGGTCTTTGCTAACTTTTTCAGCTGTGAGTGTTGAGGGCGAAAGCTACATTGCAGAGGGCTGAGAAAGTTAATGGGAGCTGAGGAAGTGTAGGCGGTTGGCGTAGACTTCAGACTGTAGAAGTGTAGTCGTGAAATGAAAAGAGATGGGATAGTAGCTGGAGGAGACCTCACATCAAAGAGAGGATAGCAGCCTTTAAGAAACAAACAAAACGGAACAAAAACAACCATCAGGATGACAAGCATTCCCCGAAGAGTAGGAGACAGGAGCAGGAGGGGAGTGGGCAACCATGTCAGGAAATGAGACTCATGGGGAACAGAAGGTCATCAAGCTGTGGGTGGAGGACAGGGAAGACACCTGTCTTTCTAGAACCCAAGAAAGGTGGGTGAAAATGGCAGTAAGTTTATAGGTTGGGGCAGGGAGAGATGACAAAGTTAAGCAAATTTATTTATAGTCGCTTCTGCTTTTCTTATTACTTCAATGGCTAATCATTTACTGAGATCAAAACATTCATGGATGGTCATGAGATCTGAGAAAAGAGTTCAAGTTTTGGAACAGTCCCTACAGGGAAGAAAGAAGGTACAAAAAGAAAGTAAAAAGACTCTTTGAGTCCTGAGCTGAGATTGTAGCAGCACTAAATTGTTACGCAACTTTCTTAAGTAACTTTCACCCCTGGAGAAAAGGAATACAAATGGTGAATTCTCAGGTTCACTCCGGAGCGGGGCAGTTAGTCTCTTCCACAGAGATCCAGAAGGATCACTGGCTGCATAGCCAAGGTAGGGTCCCCTGGAGCCATGCCAGATCAGCTAGCATTGTTGCCTGGAGCCATGAAGGAGCCACAATCATGGGTCCTTTGTTTAAATGTAGGACATGAGTTGTATATGAAATAATGTGATGGAGATTTCTGGCCATCTCAAATCCCTTTTTGGGGAATAGATATGTTCGTAACAACAAGTAAATAACTAAATATGTCTCCTCTTCCTCCTGTTTCATTAAGACTCTGGGTGGCTGGTTGGCCCATTAGGTTGGATTCCAACATTAACCAGACCAAACAAAGGCTTGAGTGTTGTTTTTGTTCTGGTGACCTCAGGAGTGTCAACGTCAGACAATGGGATATAACATTATGGCTGCAAGTGCTTGGATGGTTCTAGGCTAAACTATGTCAAACTCAAAGATGTACTTTGAGATGTAAAATGAGAACAGGTCATAATTTAAGGTCGCCTAATTCTGTATCTCATGGGTCAGATCTCATGATACTCTTAGATTCAACTCTGGTTTAAATATTTGCCAATAATTATTGCTATTACATGATGCTCCAGGATTTTCCAGGATTTTCCTCATTGGTCACAGTAGATAGAATGTAAGATCTGGGTTTTGCAAATCGTGTACACAATAACCCTCTTTTAGAGATGAAGAATCAGAGGCTTGAGAGATTGCCCTGCTGTGAAAGGCAAAAGTGGGACCAAACCCACGCCTCCTAAACCCTTGCTCGGTGTTTTCTCCCAAACAGAAATCTAATACCTACCAAAGGACTACTTGCCTTTCCCATGAGCCACTTCAGGCTGAACTCCTTTACACCCAGTTTTTTGCCATTTCCTCTGCTTTATTTAAAGAGGGAAAAGTCACATTTGAAAGGTCTGTACCCTGTCACAACATCTTGCCTTAGGCTGCATCTCCAGATAGGACGTACTCGAGAATTGGACAAACAATCCCTTCTCCAGGGTGGAATCACTACTCTCAGCCTAACTGCTCCACATTCAAATATGGCGGTCACAGGGACACACATCTCCAGTCCACCACTCGGATAGGGGAGCAGTCGGCTCAGTACCAGCTCCTAGGACAGTGTCTGGCTCGGAGGAGGCCAGCGACTAATGCTCGTGCAAAGAGAGTTACATTTAAGGAGCTGGGATGACTGGGTACAGAAAGGCAAAACTAATTTTTAAAAGATTCTGTGTGCTTGAATCTGAAAGGAGGAAACATTCCTAATTTTATCTTCATTTGTATTTTAACACAGTAAAGTTCCTCTGAAATAATTACTTTTTAATATGTTTCTAATGTGTTTATAATATGATTGAGCTGCTAGGCTGGGGCTTTTCATTTAGATAGCTAGCAAGAATTTGTATTAACCCAGCTCCTAAGCTCCTTCCTGGAGTTCCTCTGTGGTGTAAGCCATTGTAACTTCAGTTCACAGGGTAGAGCTTCATGGGATCAACAAGACAGAAGCCAACTGGCCACAGAGGCACCCACCATCCCATTCTTGTTCCCGTCCTCCGTTCTCCTGGTTCCATTGTGGGACCTTCACAAGCCACAGCCCTTGAGTCACTCCAAAGTCACCTGTGTCTAAAGTCGATTAAGTACAATTTCACATGTTTCACCAACAACCTGTTTGTTTATTACCCCTCTCAGGAAAAGAAAATGTATCATTACCAGACCTGAATCATCAAGAATAAAATAGTACATGTGGGCTCAGAGATGGCACAGATTGAGGCCATGGCACAGGAACAACTGAATTTTGGGGGGTCTGGGTGGCTCAGTGCCTGCCTTCCACTCAGGTCATGATCTCAGGGTTGTGAGATCCAGCCCATTGTTGGGCTCCGAACTGGGTGTGGAGCCTGCTTAAGATTCTCTCTCTCCCTCTGCCCCTCCCCCCCAAAAATAAATAAATGAATAAGAAGAAACTAGTTTTAAATGTCCAAGCCAGTGGCATTAAGTTCATTCACAATGTTGTGCAATTATTACTTTAATCCATCTGTAGGCCTTTTATTGTCATCCCAAATGGGAATTCTGTACCCATTAAATATTAACTCCCCATTCTGCCCTCCCGACAGCCCCTAGCCCTTCCTACTCTCCTGTCAATTTACCAAATCTAGGTATCCCATGTAAAGGGAATCATATAATACTCATCCTTGTGTGTGTGGCTTATTTTACTTAGCACATGTTTTCAAAGTTCATCCATGTCATAGCATGTGTCCAAATTTCCTTCCTTTTTAAGACTAAATAATATTCCATTATATTATGTGCCACATTTTCTTAACCCTTCATCTGTTAATGGAAACAGGACTATTTCCACCTTGTAGCTTCTGTGAATAGCACCACTATCAAGATGGGCATAGCCTCATCTTTTTAAAAATTTTTAAAAAGATTTTATTTAGTTATTTGACAGAGAGAGAGAGAGATCACAAGTAGGCAGAGAGGCAGGCAGAGAAAGAGGGGAAGCAAGCTCCCTGCTGAGCAGAGAGCCCAATGCGGGGCTCGATCCCAGGACCCTGAGATCATGACCTGGGCCAAAGGCAAAGGCTTAACCCCGTGAGCCACCCATGCGCCCCAAGCCTCATCTTTTTTAAGACCAGGACCCACTGAGCCAAGGTCCTGCCACTCTGTAACTCCTTCTCAGACCGGTTCACGCCAGCTCCCCCGTCCCTCTGCCTACTCCACGGTGAAGGCCTCACCTCCTGTGAGCAAAACTGAGGCTGGCTTCCTCGTGTACTGCTACGCTCTCTCCTGGGAGTGGTTTTCTTGCACTTGGCCTTGCAGATTCCCTGCTCCCTGTCTCTGGATGTGGGCTCGGCTCGACTTGTTCCTTGCCTTCCCTGGAAGCCATTGCCACAACATCAGGCATACCCAGCCCTTCTCTTCATGAGCTAAAGCTTAGTATGCCTCAAGGTCAGACCTTTCCAAAACATGCTGTAGATAATAGCAAAAGTATACCACAACATGGAAAGTTTTAGTGAAAGGCAGATGTGGTTGATTGGATAATGCAGTAAGACTTTTTCAAGTTACATATTTTTTATAAAATAGGATTGCTTGCTACTTGACTATTTACTGATAAAAATTGACAATCATTTATTAAGCTGTTCCCTTTTTAAAACGTTTCATTTATTTATTTGAGAGAAAGAGTGAGGGGAAAAGAGAGAGAAGGAGCAGGGAGAGGGGCAGAAGAAGAAGCAAAAGCTGGCTCCCCACTCATCAGGAAGCCCAACATGGGGCTCAATCCTGCGACTCCAGAATCATGATCTAAGCCAAAGGCAGACGCTTAACCAACTGACCCACCCAGGCAGCCCTATTAAGCATTTCCTATGGGATTTTTGGAGAAATAGACTAAATGTAGACATATTCCCTCCACTGCCCTCAGAGAGAGTACGTTTAGTCTGAGATATGGATCATGATGGTCTAACTAATCAAATAAATTATGGTTTATCTTTACAATAGAAGCTACATAGGCATTAGAATAAGGTATACATTTTTGGGCTGTTGTGCTATAATCTCCAAGCTCTACTGTTATAAGGGGGATAAAAAGGTCTAGATGCAGAAGAATGCATATGGTATGTTCATAGTCGGGGGGGAAAGGACCAACAAATTTATAAATGCACAGACACACACACACACACACACACACACACACAGAAGTGTATGCATATGTATTTTATGTATGCACATAAAATATGTGCATTTGTGTGTGCGTTTGTAAATGCACAGATGTTTCTATAACGACGAACAAAGAACTAACGCTCGTGGTTGCCTCTCAGGCAGTTGTGGACGACGGAATACCTTTTACCCAGGCAACCTTTCTTGTACAGCTTAAATTTTTGACTGTGTGCACACATCACTTCCAATTAAAAGAAAATGTTTCTAAAACTAACAACAGAAGACAGAGTATGGGAAGTGGTAAACGAATCATGTATAAACAACATGAAAGGCAATCAAAGGAAGGGAGGCTGGTTCTGGGGGGGGGCGGGGGGCGTCAGGAAGTTTCTTAGAAGTGGAGTGGTCCTTCAAGGGAGAAGGGCAGACAGGCAGGCTTTGGGCAGGGGGAGGAGTGTTGGGAGATAGGGTGGGACAGCCGTCCAAAGAGAAGGCACACAATAAGCAAACTTAGAGTCTAGGAAGTAAATCAGTTGACCTTTGTCTGGGTGGAGGAATGCAGCAATATTTTATTTACTTAATGTATATACTGGCTCATTCCAACATGCATTTGAAGACACTTACAAGGTGAAAAACAGGGGCGCCTGGGTGGTTCAGTGAGTTAAGCCTCTGCCTTCTGCTCATGTCATGATCTCAGGGTCCTGGGATCGAGCCCCGCATCAGGCTCTCTGCTCATCGGGGAGCCTGCTTCCCCTCTCTTTCTCTGCCTGCCTCTCTGCCTACTTGTGATCTCTCTCTCTGTCAAATAAATAAAATCTTTAAAATAAAAAGCAACACAAAATTGTTAAAGTAAAAATAGAAACTTAAATCAGGACCTAGGGGGAAATATCAAACTTTTGAAGTAACCAGTTATTAAGCTTTGCACTTGGGGCTGTGCCTCGTGATGGCCAGAGTAAAGAAAGAAAACCATAAACACATGGCTTTTGCTATGTAAGGAAGGATGCAGGGCCGCTTTCTGAGTACTAGTTCTTTCAGTCGAATTTTATAAGAAAGTGGGGTGCCTGGGTGGCTTCGTCAGTTTAGCATCTACCTTCGGCTCAGGTCTTAAACTCAGGGTCCTGGGATCCAGCCCTGCATCGAGCTCAGCACTCCACAAGGAGTCTGTTTCTCCTCTGTCTTTCTCTGCTCGAACACACCCACACTCTCTCTCTGTCTCAAACAAATAAGTAAAATCTTTTTAAAAAAACTGTAAGAAAGTGTCGCATGAGAATTCACACAGGAGACAGTGAGTCGTGACCCAGGGCAGGATCCGTGTAAGCCAGCATCATGATCAGGAGTGTTTTGGTTGAAGGTCACCCAGGATGCAGATGTTCAGTGGTCTGTCTCAAGAAAGTTCTAGAAGGGGTGCCTGGGTGGCTCAGTGGGTTAAAGCCTCTGCCTTTGGCTCAGGTCATGATCTCAGGGTCCTGGGATCAAGCCCCGCATCTGGCTCTCTGCTCAGCAGGGAGCCTGCTTCCTCCTCTCTCCCTGCCTGCCTCTCTGACTACTTGTAATCTCTATCAAATGAATAAATAAAATCTTAAAAAAAAAAAAAAAGAAACTTCTTTAAGGACTGGGTGAATATCATGTCTCCTAGAGAATTTTGCTTGAATATCCTTCTCTCAGCTAGGAGTTCTTTGTGTTGGGTGAGGGGGAAGGAGGGTGGGTTGTGTGTTTGACTTACAATCAGAGCCAGAGAACAGGTAACAGGACAGAGCCTAAGTGGCTGGCATTCTGTATTACTTGTCAATGGTCAGTCACATGTTTTAAGACCAGACAATAGGTAGAAGTGTGAACATCTTATTAGGAAAGCTGAGAAAGCTAGCAAGTGGTGTTTTGCCAGAGTGACAGGCAATTTCTCCTTCCCCAGCATGGGACCACAGGTGTCACTTGAGAAAAATCCAGAATTATCCTCAGAGAGAAGTTTTGCCTTATTACAGTCCTTGGATCATTGTCCACTTGACTCTCTGATGTTCAGCACTGAAAGAGGATGTCGGATAGGACATTGGTCTACACGTTTTCAAGTCACTTCGTTTTCATGGCTCTAGAAAAACATCTAATACTGGGGCACCTGGGTGGCTCAGTCAGTTAAGTGGCTGCCTTCAGCTCAGGTCATGATCCTGGGGTCCTGGGATGGCACCCCACATGGGGCTCCTTACTCAGTGTGGAGTCTGTTTCCCCCTGCCTGCCGCTCTACCTGCTTGTGTTTGCTCTCTTCCTCTCTCTCTCAATCTGTGTCAAATAAATAAATACAATCTTTAAAAAAAAAAAAGACAAGACAAGACAAGACAAGAAAAGAAAAAAGAAAAACATCTAATGCTAAGCAAGATAAACTGATGGGGATGGGGAGGGAGGTTGCGAATATAGGTTGGGACCAAACCTATATAGAGTATAGAGTACTCTCAATAGTTCACTTTACTTCAAAGGTAATGGGTAGCCATCAAAGGTTTGCAAGTTAGGAAGTACATGGGAAGGAGCATGTGATATGTGGGTGGTTAAGCCAGGGGCAGTTTCGAGTGGAATTGAGGAAAAAGAGACCAGAAGGGAGAAGGTATTGAAATATTTCTGAAGCCTTGTAGTAGGGCAATAGGTATGAGAATCGAAGGGAAAAATCTGTTCACATTCTGTAGAGAGGGAACTGGCAGGTCTTCACGACGGAAGAACATGAGAGCGGAGGGAATGTGGAGGCTGGCTCTGAGACCGGGAGCCCACGTGATTTAAGAGGACCATAGAAACTGCAGAAACAGACGTGGTGTCAAGAGGGATCGTTTGTGTGGGGGAAGATACATTTGTTTTTAGACATGCTGATGTTGAGGTGATGGCAGATCATCCCAGGGAAATGATCCAGCAGTTAGCTGATGATAAAAGAATGAAGCTATCCAAATGAGTGAGATTCCTGATGGAATTGCATCATTTCACCTATGAAATCTTCTTGCCAAAAAATCAACTTGAATCAGATCACACCTCTACAGTTTACTGGAAACTCGGGTGGGTGGAGGGATGATATGTGTTAAACAACACGGTGGGGATGTGATCAGCAAACTGCAGAATGTGGGACATGGCACAGGACAAATGAGCCAGTGTTTGCTACAAATACATTGCAAGGGGAAAGAAAGAGAGAGGGAAAGAGAATCTAAAGATTAAAAGAGATTAAAAAAAAAACCAACACATCAACCAAGTGCAATTTGTGGAGTTTATTTGGATCCTGCTCTGAACAAACTGACTCTTCAAAAAATTTATGAGACAACTGAGGAAATTTGATCTGATTAAATATTTGGATGTTTTTAAACATATTAATATTTTTGTAGTTAAGACTTAAAAAAAGAGTCCTTAAAATCTAAAAATATATAGTGGAATATTTGCAAATGAACTGATCAAATTTCTGAGATTTGCTTCAAAAGAATCCAGTGGGAGGAGGACATAGGGAATGGTGGGGTACAGAGGAAATGGGAGTACCCATAAATGGATGATTGTTGGGTGTGGCTGGTAATACCTGGGGGGGAGGGGAGCATCATCACATAAGTCTCCCCACCTTTGCATACATTTAAAATGTTCCATAATAGGGGTGCCTGGGTGACTCAATGAGTTAAGTATCTGACTCTTGATTTGGCTCAGGTCATGATCTCAGGGTCACAAGATTGAGCCCCTTGTCAGGCTCTGTGCTGGGTGCGGAGCCTGCTTAAGATTCTCTCTTTCTTTCTTCCCCTCCCCACCCCCACGCATGTGATCTCTTGGTCTCTCTCTCTCTCAAATAAATTAATTAATTAACTAATTAAAGACAGGGCAATAACAATGGTGCCAGGTTACAATCAAGGAATCTGATGCCTTCATCTGATTAGGTGGTTTGGAGGTCATGGATGATGTCAACGTCTTAGTTTCATGAAGATGAGGCCAGTACAACCAGATGACTGGGACTTGAGCTGGAGCACTGGGGAAGCAAGGCGGGGAGGGGTGATAGAGTCTGTGTATCTCCCCATTTGGCCACGAAAGAAAGGAAAGGGATAGAGTAGCAAAAAGGGAGCCCTTTCTCAAAGTGAGGGAGCTCTGGCGAGTCCATGGGAAGAGAGGAAGCAGCCCATGGAGGGCAAGTAGCCCAGCCCAGAGGCAGGACCAGTGTCCTCAGCTCAGGAAGAGAGATGGAGGGCTGACCTTTGGGTGAGGTTATTCAGGGAAGCTGATTCACAGTGAGTGAGGTGTAGAGAATAAAAACGGGATGAAGCCTCAAGAGGAATCGGGGTTTCCAAGAGTACTGGAAGAACTGTGAGGGAGGGAAAGAAAAGGTCAGGCAAGGGAGAAGCACAGAGAAGCATGGAAAGGAGAATGAAAGAGAGACTAGCTGAGGACGGGGCTTGGCGTCTGGGTGAGGGGCCGAGAATGACAAGGACGACCAGGCTGGGGCTGAGCGAGGGCAGGTTTATGGAGCGCAGACTGGGGTCCCAAGCACTATCGGAGGGTCAAGCAGGAGGCGTGTACAACCTGTCCTGTTGCTCTGTTAGACTCCTCAACTGGAACAATGGGAGAAGGTGGGGGGCCATGGGAGAAAGGCGGTCACTGGCACCCAGACTAAAGTGGCATCCCTGGCAGCCAGTGGTGGAACAGAGACCTCCAGCTTCCCCAGGGAGGAACTGCAGGGGCTTGAGGAAGGAAGGGCTAGAACACTCCCCAGAGAGCCAAGTGGAAAACACAGCACAAAACCAATCCAGCCAGGGAGACTTAGGGTCATATTAGGAAGGTTAAAATGTGCCATCCTTTCTCTATTATTTCTGAGCCCTCCACTGTACACACACCCTTTACTTCCAACCCTTCCCCGCCCCCATCACCTCACCTCCAAGCCTCATCCTAAAGAATTGAATCAGTAGCGCTTGTTTCTTACATTGCCTGCTAATAGGAAAGACCCTGGAAATTTAATGACCTGCTTGTTGTAAAAACTCCTGAGTCTAAATGTCATGACCTTTCAACAAAGGAGATTAAGATTTGGGAAGAATACATTTTTTTTTTTTAAGATTTTATTTATTTGACAGAGAGAGGGAGCTCACAAGCAGGCAGAGAGGCAGGCAGAGAAGAGAGGGGGAAGCAGGCTCCCCAATGAGCAGAGAGCCCGATGCGGGGCTCGATCCCAGGACCCTGAGATCATGACCTGAGCCGAAGGCAGAGGCTTAACCCACTGAGCCATCCAGGCGCCCCGGGGAAGAATACATTTCAAATCTAGATTCATCTGGATGCTGATTTTGACATATCTACATTTATTTTCAAACTCAGGGGTGGCCCACCCTTCTTTTGGCCCCCAGTACTCATTGGTCTTCTTCTTCTATACCAATAGAATTTTTAGCTGGGCATGTGACTGCTCAAAACAAAGACAGAGTATCTCAGCCTCCCTTGCAGCTAACAGTGGTTAAGTCAGCCCAACAGTGTGTAAACAAACATGTTGGATGTGAGCTTCAGAAGAATTTTCTGGAAAGACAGTTGGTGCACACCCTTCACCCTTTCTTTAGTCCTCCCTCTACCCTGCTGTCCAGAATATGAGTCTAACCTCTATCTCGGACTGCACACATAGGAGCAAAGCCTCTGGATGGCAAAGTCAAAGAAAATTGATGCCTGAAGATTTGAAGTGAAACACACATCAGCCCAACACCGTATCTCCTTGAACTTGTACAGAACTGGGATAAAATTTGTGTTGTTTATGCTAATGTGATTTGAGGATTCTCTGTTATAGGCAGCCAAGCCTAATTCTAACTGATATAAAAAGTATTAAAATTAACTAGTTCTTGGTTAAAAAAAAAAACTAATGTCAAAGGTAATGATTTGCTATTTATAAGAATATATTAAAATCACAGAAGTAACATTGTAAGCCAGATGAGCATCTATTAGATCAAACCTATAACCGTGTGTTCTTTTTTACCCCATGTGTTCTTAAAAGTATATTACGTTACCAATTTTCAACCAGTTTTCTTGTTTTGGGTCCTGTGTCGGACTCTGGGGAGGCCATAATGAATAAGCCACTGTCCCTGCCCAATGAACCCCACATCTGGGGAAATTGAAATCTGACTACAATAATGGGGTCAAGCAGCAGGTGCTAGGGGCACATGTACCCTCTTCCTGCAGACTGAAGTAGGGCCCAGTGAATGCTATTTCAGAGATGAGGTCCTAGGAGAGACCTGAAGAACAAACAGGATCCGGTGGAAGAAGAGGAAAGAATCAGCGTGCCAGGCAGTGGGATATGCTGGTGCAGAAACTTGGAACAAGAAGGAGTGTGGCATTTTGGAGGGCTGCAGGAAGGGCAATGCCAAATGAGGTCCATTCGTGCAGAGTGACGTGGGGACATGACAAAGCAGTGCTCTATCGCCCGGCATTAGGAGAGGCCGAAAGTGACCTAGAACGAGGCTTCGGAGTGTGCAGTTTTAGAGTATAAGAGGAAGTCATTAAGGGCGTTGGAGAAAAGCACTGATACACTTCACTCTGGGCTCAGTTGGGGTTGCAGCCAGTAATCCAGTGTGTCGGGGTGCCAGAGTATAATCCCCAAAGTACAGAGCAGTGCTGGGGGAGAGGCTAAGGGGATGGGGTCTCCATGAGGTTGAAGAGCAAGTGTAATTAAAGCAAAGCCATGGGGGAAGGATGAAGGCTGTGGGTATAGGCTACACGTGGGTGCACTTCCAAAGTGCGGTGGTTCCAGGCAATGTCCCTGGTGTACATGGGAGAACAAGGCTCGGGGTTGGGTTGGCAACTCTGGCATGGAGGCAGAGCACTTTAAGAAGAGAGTTTCCCTTAAACTGCACAGAATAAATTAAAATGAACAGGAAAAAAAAGAAGAAGAAGAAGAAGAAGAAGAAGAAGAAGAAGAGAGTTTGCTTGGGGCGCCTGGGTGTCTTAGTTGTTAAGCATCTGCCTACGGCTCAGGTCATGATCCCAGGGTCCTAAGATGGAGCCCTATATTGGGCTCCCTGCTCAGCGGGAAGCCTGCTTCTCCCTCTTCCACTCCCCCTGCTTGTGTTCCCTCTCGCTGTGTCTCTCTCTGTCAAATAAATAAATAAAATCTTTAAAAAAATAAAAAAGTGAGAGAGAGAGAGAGAGAGAGAGCTTGAGAAGAACCAGGGGAGTCCAGGAGTGTGTCTGAGGGAGAAAGAATGAGGAGCGGATCCTGCAGAGGACTATGGAGAGATTGAGGATGGGTCAAAACTCTAACTGCCCCACAGAAAATTCAGGGGCAAGGTATGAGGCAGATGGCACAAAACAGGTCTTCAAGCAGCAATCCCACTCTGGGCTTCCAAGTCTCTTTGGAAAGAGATAAATAAACAAATAAAATGTATTTGTTTATTTATTTAGTGGTGGTGGTGGTGGTGGTGGTGGTGGTGCCCCTGGGTGGCTTAGTTAAGCATCTGCCTTTGGCTCAGGGCATGATTCCAGGCCCTAAGATCGAGCCCTGCTTGGGGCTCCCTGTTCAGTGGGGAGTCTGCTTCTCCCTCTCTCTCTCCCTTTGCCCCTCCCTCTGCTTGTGCACACGCTCTCTCTCTCTCAAATAAATCAAACCTTAAAAATGAAATTAAATAAATTTTTTTGTGGTAAAATATACGTAGTATGAAATGTGCCATGTTAACCATTTAAAGGTACAGTTCAGTGACTTTATATTCCCATTGCTGCGTGACTGTCATCACTATCCCTCCCCAGAGATTTTTCATCTTCCCAAACCAAAAATCTGTACCCATTCAACAATAGCTCCCCATTTACCTCCCCACTTCGGTGCCTGGAACCTCTGTTCTACTTCCTGTTCTAAATTTGCCTTCTCTAAGTACCTCATAGGAGGGGAATCATACAATGTCTCCTTTTGTGTCTGGCTTATTTCACTTCCCATCATGCCTTCAAGGCTCATCCATGCTGCAGCCTGTGTCAGGCTTTCCTTCCTTTTTAAGGCTGAGCAATATTTCATTGTAGGTACATACCACATTTTATTCATGCATTTGTCCAAGGTGTTTTACCTTTGGAGTAAAAACAGTCGGGAGAAGTTAGCAGGGAAAGGGAGAAACCCAGAGCAGGAGAGGAATGTAATCCACTCTCCTTTTACATAGAAATGTGGAAACTGTAGTCTGTGGAAGGTCTGAACGGCTCAAAGTCATAAAGAATTCAAGTCTTCTGACCTTCAGACTGCTTTTTCTTCTGGTCCCGTGTTTACCCCCAAGCTAGTCTGAATTCAGCCGAATTCCCTGACCCGAGGAGGACTATGGGTGGGGCAGATGAACAGATCCTGGAAGTCTGACCTGGGGCTGGAAATCCCACAGCACGATGCCACACCAGCACAGAAAGGGAGCTGGAGAAACTGTTCCCAGGCAAAACTGGAAGCTCTTTTGGGTCCCACCTCACTGGGTCATTGATCTTTTCTTCCTTTCTACCTTCGCTGTTCACGCTCTCTTTAGCCATCTCGTTCCCTTTCTTCATCTCAGCAGGATAGAAACGGTATCTGCTGACCAGGTGAAAGATTATTTAGCAGTTAGCTTAAAGCACTATCTGTGCCCTCCCAGGAGATTTACATTTTAAGGGGAAGCTTCAGGAAATTGAAAATTTTAGGAGCCCAGAGAATGGGACTGTAACAGTAGAACGGCGGAGGGGGTGAGAGTGCCGTATTCAGGTAGGAGTGGGGTGAGAAGGTTGCAGAGGAAAGTGGGTAGGGAAGTGTCCGCCCAGCTACCCCTCCCTGGAAAAAAAGGAGGCTCACTCACAGATGCACTAGGGCTTTGTTTTTTTTTCTTTCTCAGAACGTGATTTTAGCTTCCTTGCGTGGGGGGGGGCGGGGAATGCATCTTGTGTTTATTTGGCATCCATACAGCATCCATTGTCGCTTTCTGAGCATAGTAAGTTCTCGGTCAAACCTGGGAGGACGATTAACCACTGGCCAAATATTTCAGACTTGCATGAAGGAGCCAGGGATACTAGAAGGGCTTTTGTTGCTACTTTATCCCTCAGATTTTTCATGGGTCAATAATATGTAAAATATTGTCATTGAAGAACATCTTCCTCTTTTAACCTTTGAATAGAATATGCTTCCTTAAGTATTTGCTTTATTTTTCTTTATCCATTTTTATTAGTGTCACACACACATACACACATCATCTTGCTCTTGTATAATATGTAGAGCATAACAAAATCCAGACTGTACCAGAATCCTTTTAAACTTGCTCGAATGATTATTTTTTATATAGAGTGCTCCAGTTGCCTCTGACATCAGGGTTACCCATGAATAAATGCAAGTACACAATTCTTACTTAGAGAATCAGAGTTTATGAGAAAGCAATTTTATTTCCTTCTTAGATTTTTTTCGGACTTTCTGTATGTATGTATGATTTCCGTGAAAACCAAATGTCTCCAGGTCCAAAGCAGAATGTATGAAACAGTAAGGTTACTACTATTTGGCCAGTGTTTTAAGATTTGTAATATACATTATCCTCATTTAATTCTCACATCAGCAGTGTGAGCTCGTCAAGATGGTAAATAGTTGCTAATTTATAATGTGGAAACTAACTCTTATACGTAACTTGGAGAAGGCATAAAACTAGCTGATTTGGACCTGGGTCTTCATTCCAAATCCCAACCTTTTCTCACTATATTATGAGCTAGTCATCACTATCTGCATATCTCTACTAGACTGGCAGTTTAGTCTAGATGCCCAATTAACTTGAACTCTCTGCCAGAACCAACAAACGTAGCAAATGGCAATCTTCTATCTCATCTCAAATGTGTGTTTCTTTCAAGTGGTTGCCTAATCAGGTTTGCCATGGTCAAAAAAGGCTGAAATGTATTTCATTGTAGATACACTCTTAAAGTGGGCTATTAAAAAAAAAATGTTTCACTATAAACTCTTTTAAATATCATTTATCAACCCACAAAATTGGGAAATAAGATTTTTAAAAAGGTTTAAAACCGAAAAATGCAGCTAGCTAAAATGTCAGTAAAGTGTACTTATAGGACTTTTACCAAATCAGTGCCTAAAATGTTTTCTAAACTCGAAATTATCCAAGCCTACATACACAAAGAGAAGCTCTTTGGGATTTATTTTTCCCTTATCATTTGTTTACAAGAATCACTTGGTTTGTCCTGTAAACAGATATGATACATACTAGGAGAATACTTACCTACAGAAATGGTAAATAATTATGCCCATTTTTTTCTGCTTCAAACAGTTTAAATACATTTCTTGCTTTTACCTCTATATAATACCTTTATATGATACCTTTATATCATTTATTTTTTGCTTATTTTACTAAAGAAACTTTCTCTTCTTTTAAAAAATTTTATTTCTTACTAAATTATACTCCCTTCCACCAAAGTGTAACAAAGTCAACAGGCTACTTGTACAGTAATGAGTAAACCAACAAGGATCTCCTTCAGAGTAAGGCTGAAGGGAAACAATTTGTAGTAAAGATTTATTCCCTTATCCTTCCCTCCAAATATTACAACTCTCAACAAAGAATTCTTGTTTAACCTTATTGAAAGTGTGTAGCAGGGTGGTGTTTAGAAATACTACAGATCTAAATGTACATATGTAGCATTTCTAGCTCAGAGTGAGCACAAGGAAAATGAGAATTTCAATTTGTTACCATGACAACTCCTAAACAAAAGAAAAATATTAAGAGTACAGGATTTTTTTTTTATGTCAGTATCAGGACAATTCCTTAATATAGTGATAATTGCTCTTCTAAAAACTAGTACTAATAATCAAGGATCAGAACTCTCACCATAATACTCTTTTCTTCCACTGTCATTACTGGTACATTAGTTTCAGCTCAATTTTAAAGTTACAGAGTTCTGGTTTAAAATGAGTATTTCTGCCCATTAGCCTTAAACAGGGAGTCACTGTTCCAGAATTTCACTTCACAAACCACACACACTATTGCTGCTAAAAGAGATTTAGAGTTAATTGTGACAAAAACATCCGGATGGTTTAAGTAAAATTTATTATATCATTTTTTTAAAGTTATGCTTAATAGAGAAACTTACTAAGAGAGGGGCATTCAAAACTGAAAAACACAGCAATATAAATTAATTTATACCTAAGGCTACCCTGATTTTTGTTTTCCTGAGCCGATCACTGTGTATTCTTAAAGGGTTACTGGGCTCCGACCAGTACTGCCCAGGACCATCCTGGGAATTGGGAACAATGGTGAGCAGGAGGCAGGAAGAGCTGCGGTGGGATGTAACACTCCTGCGGCACAACAGGCAACCGCAGCGTAGGTTGATGGGTGCACGGTGGACGTAGGGATGCAAACTGGTCCTTCACTTTGAGCTAGGTGAGGGAAGGGAAGGAAGCCACGTCTTCAGAAAGCAGGAGACAGGCAAGTGTTGCAGAAGCTAGGTGGATTCTCCTGCCTCGGAGAATTGAAAGCAATTCAGGTAGGCTGGAACTCCGGGAACGGTGGGAGGAGTGGCCGGTGGCAAAGATCCCGCAGGAGACGCGGACGGAAACGGGATTAGGAGGGCCTTACAAAGCGAATTTAAGGAGATAGGACTTATCCTGAGTGCAACGGAGATTTTCTAAAAGGTTTTAAACGTGAACACGACCGGATTTACTTTGCAATAAAGTATACCTCTCCGGTGGCAGTGTCGAGATGGGGGAGGGGCAAAGCCCGAGGCCGAAAGACTAGTGAGCACAAAACCAAGATAGCCCAGGTGGAGGACGCTGGTGGCCTGTAGAGGAAGTCAGAGCGTGGCAGGAGCGACAACCAGACGACCAGAAGGACGGAAGTAAAACGGATCCCGGGGCTTAATGGCTGCGGCACGGGGTTGGGGGCTGATGACCGAACTGTGGTGAAGCAGTTGCTGAGATGGGAGACTCGGGCAGTTCGGAAGAAAGGTGCGGAGCTCCGCTTAGGACACACAGATTGTCAGATTTCTCTGACACCCAAGTTAGATAAGCCCAGCTCTCAGCAGGGCGGTCTGGAAGCAGGACGACCCTCTGCGGGTGGACCAGACACCACCCAGAGTACACACAGAGGAGGAGACGGCCCAGGATGGCTCCCCAGGGAACACCATCCATGCAACTGGACAAGGCTTCTAAACTACGCTTCTTCAAATACACGCCGAATCACAAAACACGCTGCGAGATCAGTAGGGGAGTTCATTGCTCTCATTTCTTCAGGTGAGAAAAATGAGACTTTAGGGTAGGGTTTGTTCATGATCACCTGACAGAGTCTCGACTTTCCGTCACCCAGCCAACAGAGCCCCTACTCTACCCTAAAAATTAACTCAGTGGATCCGATTGCTGAAACATATTATTTCTCAAAATTTCGGTAGAGTGGATCACAGAAATAGGGCTTTTTACTTTTTAAATGCCTTTTGTTCCTTTTCTCCCAATCCTCGTGAAATACTGTGATCAACTTTCCGTTTTAATAAATATCACCAGACATCAAAAATACGTAAAAAAAAAAAATTCGGATAGAGGACAATTTTAGAACCTATCTCCAACCAGTAAGTTCACAACTTCTTCAAGTTCTCTGAGCTGCATAAATAAACCTTGACAGATTCTGGCTTTACGCTTATTAACTCGGCACGTCCATCCCCCGTCCTCCTATCTCGAGGACTTGCCTAATCGCTCACCCCTCCCCGTCCCTCTCCCTCTCTCCCCCGCCCTCCCTCCGGCCGCACCACCTGCTCCCGGCGCCTCCCCCTCTCCTCCCGGCGCCTCCCCCTCTCCTCCCGTTTGCCCGCCCGCGCGGGTTCTCACGCGCGGCCCGCGGCCCACCCTGCCGCTCCCGCCCCTTTCACCTCCTCGGTGCCTCAGGACCCGAGCAGGACCGCTGCGAGCCTAGCTTCCCAGCCCCTCCGGCACTCCTGCTTTTCCCCGCCCGCCCTCGGGCGCCGCGCCCCCCACGAAGTTCTCCCTCCCGCACCGCCCCCCGCGAGGACTTGAGAGGCGGTCCCTGGCCGGCCGGCGCTGATTGGCTGTCTCCTCGGCGCCCCGCCCTTGTGCACGCGCAGGAGGTGGGGCGGGCCCCGAAGCGGGCGCGCGCGGCGCGGTCCCGCGGGCGGAGCGTCCGTGACCCGCGTGCTGGCCTCCGCGTCGGGGCCCCGGCGTCCGCGAGGTGGGGGCGGGCGGCGGCGGCGGCGGCGGCGTACCCGGGCTGGGGACTCACGTGGCCCCGAAGCTCCCCCCACCTTGCCCCGGCCGCGATCCCTAGCCTCGGCCAGTCGGGCGTCCCGCAGGGACTGAGAGCTGCCCGAGGGGCCGTCGTCGTCGCCAGCCCGGTAGCCCGGATGTCGCTGCCCCCCGCGGCGGGGCCGCAGACGCTCCTCTCGGCCCCGGGAGGAGGCTCGTCTTAAAGGGACCGCGCCGTGTTCGTCCGGAATGGGCGGCGCATCCTGCCCTCTGTGCGCGACCCGTGTCCCGAGGGGACGCCGCGGCGCCCGCACTACGGGCCCCCTCCTCCGGACGGGGCGCAGTTGGAGCTCAGCGCGCCCTGCCCGGGGATGGCCGCAGATGGCCGCCCAGAGGCCGGGTTTTCTCCGGCCCGAGCCGTGGCCGGTGGCGCCGCGCGGGACCGGGAGGCGCCGGGCTGTGATTGGCCGAGGCCGCCGTGAATGCAGGACATTGTCTGGTCGCGGCCGTCTCCGTCCCTGCCCGCCGCCCTTCCACAGACCAAGATGGGTGCGGAGCGAGGGCTCTGGTTGCCAAGGTGCCCCCGGCCAGGGAGCGCCTTCAATGTGGGAACACCACGGTGGGGAAAACATAACTTTTACGAGATCGTGGGTTCTGGAAATGGCAAAAGGTGCTGTTTCAAAATACAAAATCATTCTCAACAAGGAAATAAAATCATGGTATTTGATAGAAAGGTTTCCTTTAAGATTAAAAATACTAAGGTAATTGAAAAGGGCCGCCATAAAAACGGATTAGTTTTGTCTTCAAGAGTTCTCTAAGACCTATGATAATTCATCTGAATATCCTTCATAAAATTTTAAGCTGTATATTCATGCATACAGTCATACGTGTATGAAATAACCTTGTTCAGTACATCCTCTCTGGGTCTTAGTTTCCATATTGTAAAAAAGACTGGACTGGTAGCTTTCCAAGTTTGTTTCTGTTGTTAAAATAACTCTGATTCTGACTCTAGACTTAAAATCATGATACGTCCTATGTGTTGGATCACATCTCAAGGTCTTGAAATAAATGAGATATCTTAAAGAGCCCTCGAGATGTCAGTTCTCAGATCATCTTTGAATATATGTGGGAGTTATTTAAGTGGAGTTGTAATCTTTCCCTGTGTAATTTTGGAGTAAAGGGAAGTGAGAGCAGTAGAGAAATATATGGAGATCAAGAGCAGGGTTTTCTTTCATCCTAAAGAAGTTTTCTAGGTAATGGAGTATTATAATAAAGAATAGTCATCTTTCCTATTTTGTTCCCAGTATCAAAGGGGTAGAAAGATGGCAAAAGAAAGAAGACACATATGAAATAAGAGATACACAAGTAAAATGTTTGGAGAGTTTTGAATAAAACTAAGTTGTATTTCTTTTGAAAAAGCTGGTTAGGAAAAATTATTGTAGAGTTAAAAGCAGACTTGTGTTAATACAGATTATCTGTGTGTTTATTATGTATGTATGTGTGTGTGTGTATATATATATATATATATATATATATACATATATATATATATATTTAAATCTATTTAACTTTTTAAAGGATTTTATTTTAATTCCAGTATAGTTAACATACAGTGTTGCATTAGTTTCAGGTGAACAAAATAGTGATTCGACAACTTCAGGCATCACCAATATAGATTATATTATATTATAGCTTCAGTTTAATGCCGTCTTCAGAATTAAAAAAAAAAAAGGCAATGATTTCATTTAATTGAAAAATCAACAAGAATTAGAGACTTGGAAATGACAAATGAAGGACGGAAAACATCCAGAAAACAAGATAAATTTAATGGACATGATTCATTGTAAGAGACATGACCTCATTCCTTATTAGTGGGATTTCCACTAAACCAGATTTGATGTTAAATAAATTTATTTTACAGACTTTCCTCAAAATTATACTAATTTAATATGTTTTATTGTTGTTGTCGTTTTGTGGAATGGAAAAAGGGAAAAGAAAAGAGATACAATGAAAAATTTAAAACATTGTCGCAGTTTCCTTAAATAACAGTTGTTCCAATCTCCTTTACCTCACCCATCATAATATAGGAATAAAAAAGCAGAAATCATCAGCATAAAGATTCTAGTTGTCCCTAGAAGTGAAGCATGAATAGGTGTGTGGATGTCTGTGAATGATGCAAATTTAGTTTTGATCACTTAAACTTATAGAATTTAAATTGTTGATTTCTAGAATTAAGCTGATTTTACTTAAAAGTTATTGAAGAAATGATTAAAAGTTAGGGATTAAGCTGGGTGAAATAAGCTGTTTATAATAAACACAAGGAGCAGGTTATATGATATAGTCTATAAAGCATGAAATGACTAGCCGAGTAAGTGAGATTTTTCCAGCAAGTCTTTTCCTTAGGACTTTTGGTTTGGTATTCCATATATAACTATAGAATAATCTGTATACAATCATAATGTTTACCCAATACTTAGTATATACCAAACTCTGTTTTAAGTATCTTCTTCTTCTCCTTCTCCCCCTCCTTCATCTACCCCTCCTTCTATCCCCCCCCCCTCCTTCTTCTTCTTCTTTCAGATTTCATTTATTTGACAGAGTGCACAAGAAGGGGAACAGGAGAGGGAGAAGCAGATTCTCTGCCGAGCAGGGAGCCCAATGCGGGCCTCCATCCCAGAACCCTGGGATCACGACCTGAGCCGAAGGCAGACGCTCAATTCACTGAGCCACCTAGGTGCCCCTAAGTATCTTCTTAAATACTCAAAAAATCCCAGAGAGCAGGTACATTGTTATCCCCATTTTATTTACTTACTTATTTATTTAATAGGATATGTTTCATTTTTTTTAAAGATTTTATTTGTTTGAGAAAGAGCACAAGTGGAGGGTAAGGGGCAGAGGGAAGGGGAGAAGCAGACTCTCCTTCTGGGCAGGGCTGCATCCCAGTGCCCTGGGATCATGACCTGAGCCGATGGCAGACACTTAACCATCTGAGCCACCCAGGTGCCCCTATTATCCCCATTTTATTTTATTTTTATTTTTTTCCCCATTTTTTTCTTCACTTATTTCTCAAAAAAATATTATCTTAGTCTTTTTAATCTTACATTTTTAATTGACTAAATCTTTAAAGAACTCAGTGAATTTGTCTTTTAAGTTCCAGATATACTGACATGACTATTTTGCTAGGACTACATTTTAAATATCCGCTTGTACTTTGTATATCTAAGAGTTATATCTTAATTTTCACCATCACATATGAATGAAGGCCTTATATCTTATTTTCTTTATCTAGCATTATGTCATACTCTTAAATTTGAGATAGTCTGTCTTGAGGGTAGTAATGGAAAAGATAAAAGAATGTTGTCTATGTCTTGATTGTTTAGAAAGTATTTCCATAGTCAGTGATGGTTCAATAGGTAAACTAAGGCCTATAAACCTGAACTCCTTTATGGGTAATACTGTTCAGCAAGAACATAGTACATGATTGGCCAAATGTGGATTTGTTTAAATAAACTCAATTTAAAAGGTCTGAAGCTCTCCTCTTTTCTTTGTTATTATTTAGGCAGTATGTTATATTAATGATAGAAGTGTATTTTCAACTGCTTTTAAAGAAATTAGGTAGCGACTAATGAATTTACTGTCCTACTCAAAACCGTCTACGCCTAAGGTAAGAACCTTTGCCAGTAGGTTTAAGTTGAGAATCTTTGTCAAGGGAGAGATGTTGCTCTGAATCATGAATGGTATTACGAAGAACTGAGATCTCCTTGTTTTTTTCTTCTTGAAGATGTTGAAGCTTCCTTCTGTAGATGCTCTGTGGCAAAACAGTAGAGTCTGGGTATGAGTTTGACTTAGTTTGAAGTCTTGCTGGGTTGGCATCAAACTCTAACTGTAATTTGATAATTTCACTTTGTTTCTCCTTTTCTTGAGTTCTTAACTTTGCATTTAACTCTGAAATTTCTACCTCCTTTTTCTCTATCAGGTCTTTATGCTTTTCTTCATTTGACTCAATTTTTTCCCGCATATCCTGACGAAGTTTCCTTATTTCTATCTTATGTCCCTCCTCTTTGATTTTCATTTCACTCATAAGTTTGGCAATAGTATTCTTATATTCCTGTTCATGAGATTTTAAATTTTCTTTCATAAGATCAACATTTCTTTTTAGTTGTTCATTTTCACTTTTCAAATCATGTTGAGATTTAATGGTCTGTTGTAGTCCTTTTATCATATTATGAAGAGCAGCACATTCTTCTTTAATCGAGATCTCCTTTGTTTGCATTACTTTTAGAACAAATAGTTTTTTCCAACTGTATATCCAGTATATTATTCTTTCCACTGTTTTCTATCATCTTCTCTGCTCACAGGTCCCTGCAGTTTCCCACACCTCCTCCTCCTCCCGGTGCAGGTCTGCCCCACAGGGCTGTCTCCTCCCTGTATTCTCCCCATTTTAAAGATGCAGAAAAGTTGAGTAGCTTGCCTGAAGTCAGACAGCTGGGGGGACAGAGCTGGGAATCAGGCCTAGAATCCTGACTCTGCTCAAAGCCATGTGGCTAAGTGTTCTCAATCCCTCACTGAGCTGACTTAGTTATTTCTATGGATGTGATCATTAATGCACTTTTGATCAGATTGTTTCAACAGTTACACATTTAAATATTTTGCGCTTTCATCCATTTATATTTCAGGTGAGCCTGTGGCTACCGAAGTGTCATCTGTGCTTAGTTTGCTAGAGAAAGACAAGCAGGCCTGTCACCTTTGAAGAGAAACACCCCTGAAATTTGCATCTCTGTTCTCTTTTAAGCAGACATGGACATGGGCAGCAGCACATGGGAAAGTCCACTCCCCTTTCTTTCTTTTCGTTCTTTTTCTTCTTTCAGGCCTGTGGCTTCAGGGGACCCCGAGCACAGAAGACCAGCTGGCCGTTTGGGGTGCCTCGAGCTGGTGTCCTTCCCAGCACAGGTGCTGATGTCCTTAGCCAGTATCAGCCGAAGGCTGCCAAGTCACTCAGCTCTCAGAAGACAGAGAAGGGAGGAGGCAACAAGAATGCATGACAGGAATTTGGGGATTCAGTAGCATAAAGCTGAGAGAAAAGGGGTGGCACCTTCCAGACGGTTTCCCCCCTTTCTTCCTCAGTCTGTACATTCGGCAGAGAAGTGGCACGTGCTTCATGACAAGAGTAAAGGCCGCTGCCCCTCGCATTGACCTTGGCCTCCTTAGGCTTCGTTCTACAGTGTAGCTCTGCCACCGAGTGGGGAAAGGGCTCAGTCAGGCTCAAACCATTCCCTGTCAGTACTTGTTCACCGGGCCTGCATCCGGAGGGTTAAGAAATTAGAAATAAAATTATTCTGAACAGGATCACTTGCGACTCATTAATCCATGTGATTTCTGATGCTCATTATCACTGAGAATTGAGTTGCCTAAGTCTGTTTAACTTTTGTGATTAAGGATCAGCATTAGGATTTGAGGTTCCGGGGACAGAGGGGATGAAAGGATTGTGCTCAGCTGTCTTCCACCCCCACCGCTCCGCACCCAGTGCTCTTTGTCCTTGGCCAAAAGTGCTTCTCTATCTCCTGTAAAACCCTGACAGCGGGCAGACAGCCCAACATGGAGCACAGGCCAGCACTGGGCGACCCGATCCACAAGTCCTCCTGCCATCAGTGGGTAACAGGCACAGCCACAATCAGTATCTTGATCCTAAGGTGCCTAGAGGGGCAGGTCTAACTGAAGACTGACCTCATTAGCCAGGGGCTGTCTTTATATTTTATTATAGTTCTACAGTGTTCTATAACTAAGTTCTTGCCATATGATATTTTTCAAATCCAAATATTTAAACATCTTATCAATGTGTAAAACTATTTTAAACCTAATAGCAAACACCTACTCGTGTACGTTTGTACTAGTACTTCTCACTCAACAGGTGGCCGCCCTCTCTTCCTGGGATCCCACACACAACCAGATTCTGGTGCGCCATCTTCTTTCTTTAACCCCTCAGCCTGGGGTGGGCATGGCTTCCAAAGGTCGCCACCCCGGATGCCTCACCTTGCTGATTCCTTTCGCTGAACCCATACTTCTTACTAGTCTTTTCCAAAAGTCCGAGCGAATGTGCCTTTCCTTCCCTCCTTGGATAGGACATGGATTGCCTCGGACATCCATCATGATCTGGCCCCTTACCGACACCTCCAGTTTCCTTTGTGGCCTTTCCCCGCCTTCACACCGCAAACTACTCCTGTCTCCCACACACTCTGACCCTCGAGGATGCTGTTCTTTCTGTGGGGAAAACTCTGTGAAGACTTCCTTGGGCTCCTTCCACATGGGCCGCATCTCTTACAACCTTGACCACATTGTATTGGAATTCCTGCTTGGCCCCTTCCCGAAATGGAGGTTCCTGGAGGTCAGAGCTCATGTCGTTCATCTGACCTCTTGATGCTTTGCACTGTACTGTACACATGCAAGAACATGATGAAGGAAGAACTAAAGACAAATCGAAAATGTTTCATTTCCTCTATGGATTCTTTTTCCAGATCAGCTGTCTGGCTTTTTCCAAATTTAATCAATTCAAAATTCAAGTTACATTTATTTCAATCTTGTCAATATTGACGTAGATAAAATGATACCCTTTAATTAACATTTACACAATAGCGAGCTTTTACTATGCTGGATACACCAGATATGCTCTCAAAACGTGAGTAAATTAATATTTCTAATTCAAGTGTTTACAATTTAAGGTAATCTGATTTCTTTATTAGTGGTGAAGCTTTTTCTTTTCTTTCTTTCTTTTTTTTTTAAGATTTTATTTATTTATTTGACAGAGAGAGAGACAGCGAGAGAGGGAACACAAGCAGGGGGAGTGGGAGAGGGAGAAGCAGGCTTCCTGCTGAGCAGGGAGCCAGATGTGGGGCTCGATCCCAAGACCTTGGGATCATGACCTGAGCCAAAGGCAGCCGCTTAAATGACTGAGCCACCCAGGCGCCCCAAGCTTTTTCTTCTGCATAAAAGTAACTTTCTAGGTTATTTATTTGGGAAATGCTGCTTTCTTTGTATTAGATTTGCCTTTAGAAAAGGAATTCTGTGTTGTACTCTACTACATAAGTAGATTTAACTGAGAAGTATCATTTTTGCTATTTTTTTGCCTGTGAATGAAAAAATAACAAGAACAATTTAACAGTTCTGTTCTTTTCAAGACAACACCACCGTCTGTGTGTTTTCGGCAGTGAGAGCAGGGGGCGGACCAGCTTCTCCCCTGTCCCTTCCCCGCGCTTCTCTAGCTCTAGCAGAGACATTTTCTGTAATTGGTTTTCCACATTTGCCAAGAGTCTGTTTCCTCTTAACATTCAACATGTTTAACAGAAGTCTTGTAATAGTTCCAAAAATAATAAAGCGGGTCCCAAGCATAAAAATGATCCATACACAACACATTGTTTTTTTGTCATGGCTTTGGTTTGTTAAGTTCTTTTTAATAATTTTTTAGTGTCAAATCATGTGGTAGAAATGAAAAGGTTTTCTTCACAGTAATAAAACCCACTATAGATCTAGAATTAACGACTTGTGCATAAGGCAAGAGTTACCTGCCCAGGCCACCCCAGGACAGTGTGGCCTCTCAGTGTCCAGCTCTTCATGCTGTGTTGGAAGTGGGACATTCTGGTTAAATTTAACGTTGTATCCTCAGAAAGAACAAAAGCGTGTTCGAGGTACATGCTTCCGATATATTGGGAAGGCTATTTTTAATCTGATGAAATTTATTTCTCACGTTGTGAAATGTTAATATAAAAAAGCAACACGAGCTTATATTTTATCCACCCCTGCAATTACTTCTAGGAGGTGGTTAAAGTGTCCCAAAGTAACTTTCTCTGTTTCAATAATTAGATATAGGACAGTTGAAAAAATGTAGATTTCCTTTAAAATTGTTACTTAATTTACTGGTGTTGTAGTCAATATGATGATTACCACCACTATCATTATGAATGACATACCTTTAAGCGTTGAGGGCATCTGGACTTTGGAAGAGGTTTAAAATCCCAGAGAGAAATCAGAGGCACTGGCAAGCAGGTAGTAGGGGAGTTGACAACACAATCCTTATGATTCTGTGCAAGGCATTTTAACCTTTTCTTCATTCGTGAGTCAGAATCCGAAAAAAAAAAAAAAACAGCAGTGGTACCTGAATGTTTATAACAGCAATGTCCACAATAGCCAAACTATGGAGAGAGCCCAGATGTCCACTGACAGATGGATGAAGAAGATGTGATATATATACACAATGGAATACTACTCAGCCATCAAAAAACAAGATCTTGCCATTTATAATGGCGTGGATGGAACTAGAGGGTATTATTCAAAGCAAAATAAATCAGAGAAAGACAATTATCTTCTGATCTCACTCACTCATGTTTTTGTTAAAAAAAAAAAAAGGAGGAGCATAGGAGAAGAGAGGAAAAAAGAAAACAAGACAAAATCAGAGAAGGAGACAAACCATGAGACTCTTAACCATTGGCTATTATATAAGATTGATGAATCACTGACCTCTACCTCCAAAACCAGTAATATATGTTAGTTAATTGAATTTAAATTAAAAAAATTTAAAAAACCCAAAAGATAAGCCCAGCGCAGTAAAAATAACCCTGGCGAGGGGATGTTGCCCCCTGTGTCACTGTTAGACTGAGCATCCCAAAGCCGGTGGGATCTATCCTCTGGCTCATACTCATGTTTGGGAACACGTTCTGTCCTTTCCCCAAGTCCACTTCCTTCTTCTGAAGGAGACTGCTCTTTCCCACAGGACCTGGACAGACCTCGAGCAAAAGGTCTTGCTGTTCCACGTCCGTCTGGGGTCCAGCAGCATCCATAGGACCAACGACTGCTTTGGAACTGAAGAAGCCCAGGTTGAACCTGATCTTTGGAATCTGAATCAGCATCTTAACAAGGTCTTCAGGGGACCCAGGGCAACCCCCATGTGAGAAGCCTGGCTTAGAGCACCCCCAAATGAAGATAAACAGAGACTGCCACCCCCGGGGGAGTGGGAACCCCCTTATATATATTTTATCCCCTGGTGTATTTTATACCATTGCATATTTTAGCCTATGTTTCTAGGGAAGGGAAAGACTCGGGGAGGTGGGGGGATAAACAAAGAGTACTTACCTCGCCGAGCCTGATCAAATACATGTAGTCCAAATTCAATGACCACCTTCATGGTAAACAAAAGGAAACACTGCAATGGGTACAGGTGTCATTCCACGGAGAAGGGTTACATTTCGAATCTGTGTTGGTTTCCTAGGGTTACTGTGACAAAGTGCCACAGGCTGGCTGACTTCAGTGACAGAGCATCGCCTGGGTCTGGAGGCTGGAAATCTGACCCTCATGCTCCCTCTGAGTCTCTGGGGACAGTCCTTCCTCTCCTAGCTCTGCGGCTCCTGGCCGCCCTTGGCCTGCAGCCGCCCCACTCAGCCCTGTGCCTGCTTCGGTACATGGCGCTCCACTGCCTTGCTGCTTACTGGGGCTCTCTTCCCCCTCTGTGGAAACCGGTGATCATGGATTAAGCCCCAGCTCCAGTATCACCGGCAATGATGTGCTTTCCAAGTAATGCCATATTCCACCAGACCTGGGGATCCTGTGATGAGGAAGACGTGGCCTTTGGAGGAAGTCCAAGTCTGGGGGGGGGGCAGGGACAGCAGAGCAGCAGGAGGGGCTCCTAGGGTATCTTTCCAGCCAGACTCCAGGCCACCCCCAACTCCCACATTGATTCCGTGGCCCTGGAACTTTGAAGTGTAACAAATCCCAAGCGATTCTGAGGTAGACAGCCTCTCTTGCAACCTACCTCCAGAGGCATCAGGATCTAACAGAGATCCCCGTGCTGCCCAACTTGCCCAGAGTGGACCCCAAGTGTGTTTACAGACAGACGATGGTATGTGTGTGAGCACATGAGTGTGTGTGTGTGTGCACGCGTGTGTAAGAATGAATCTGAGCAGGAGACCCTAGTTGTGGAGAAAGAAATCGGGAACTGGTTGTTAGAGTATACTGATAGGTGACAAGAGCCCTTCACAGTGTCATGACAGTTTTATTGTTGTGAAGACTACACACTAACCTCGACCATTTCAAAACCGAGGTGGTTCATTCATTCATCAAATACTCAGTGCCAAGTTGTGCTCAGTACTTTGGTATTTGGGGTGGTTTGCTCTTAATTTTTAAAAAATTAAATAAGTTTAGGAAATTAATATAAGATTGCAATTAATACATTTTTATTCTGCCAATTATGGATGTGCAAAAATTGCCATCAGTGATTTTATTTTTAATTTGTAGTATTTATTTCTGAATAGGTAAAACCAAAAAGTACAGAGGATGACAGTGCAAAGTGAATGTCTCTCCCACAGAGGCGACTGCTGTTACTTGAGAAAAACCATTTTTAACACCAAAGAAGTAAGAAGGACATAATCTTCGGGAAAAAGAGAGCTTTTCCCAAAAGGGAACAGTTAAGAAAAAAAAAAATCTGTGTCTGTTTTTCCTTTTTTTTTTTTTTAAATTCATCTCTTATTTTTTCCAAGTATTTCCACATTCCTTTCATGAATGAGGCATTGTTCCAGATATGAGGAGTACATCAGAGAACAAAACAATGAAAACACCATTCCCTGCTTTCTTGGACTTACATTCCTGTGGGAACTGAACTAAATCTGGAATTGGGACATAGAAGTCCAAGCCATTTGAACAAGGAGAAGCCAACAGAAGCTAAAGGAAGAGGATGTCCCAGCCAACCAAGAGGACCCCGGTGTCCTCCAGGCACAAGGGGTACAAAGGTGGGCATGCCATTAGAAACTGCCACCAGCCACACCAGGACTGTTCAGAGTCTACGTCAGCCAGACCAGGTGAAGGACTTCATGTCTGGTGAGAAGCAGAGCCTGACAATAGAATTTGGTCCAGATTTGACTACAAGTGCGAGAGATGACTGGTGAGATGGAAGCAATCTTAAGGAGCAGAGAGGAGAGTGATTTTAATTCTTTGATAGGGTTTCTGTTCATGCAAAGAAACTAGCTCAATCTGTTTGCCATTTGCATGCTTCCTTCCTCATGCTTCCAGTATCTGGGCGTGTCCCTCAACCGAGGTAGCGGCTGAGCTGTGATAAATTACTGGGTCTCTGTCGATGGCTCTCCAACCAGGACATGGGGTGGGAAGCATTGACCTCAATCTTTACACTTTTTTGAAATTAATAGACATTTTTTAAAAAGCAGTTTTAGAAAAAAAAAGTCATTAGGTGTATTTTTAAAAAAGATTTTATGTATTTATTCATAAGAGACTGAAAGAGGCAGAGGTAGAGGGAGAAACGGACTCCCCACTGAGAGGGAGCCTGATGCGGGGCTCGATCCCAGGACCCTGAGATCATGACCCAAGCTGAAGGCAGAGGCTTAAGCCACTGAGCCACCCAGGGGTCCCTAGTTCTAGGTTTATAGAAAAGCTTTTGTATATGTCCTCATCCATCCCAATTTCTCCTGTTATTACCATCTTGTGTTAATGTGATGATTTCTTACAGTCGATGAATGCGTATTGATACGTAATTATTAAGTAAAGTCAATAGTTTACATTAGGCTTCCCTCTTTGTGGTGTACCTTCTGTGAGGTGTTTTTTTTTCAAGATTTTATTTATTTTTATTTTTTAAAAAAGATTGGATTTTATTTATTTGACAGAGAGAGACAACGAGAGAGGGAACACAAGCAGGGGGGAGTGGGAGAGGGAGAGGCAGGCTCCCCACGGAGAAGCAGGGAGCCCGATGTGGGAATCTATCCCTGGACCCTGAGATTTTATTTTTAAATAATCTCTACAGCCAACGTGGGGCTCACTCACAACCGAGATCAAGAATGTGGGTTTTGACAAATGTAGAAGGACGCGTATCCACCATGGTAGTGTCCTATGGCATAATTTCACTGCCCTAAACCCCCTGTGCTTTGCCTATTCATCCCTCCCTCCTGCTGAACCCGGGTAACCACGGATCTTTTTACCAGCTCCATAGCTTTTGCCTTTTTCAGGATGTCACATAGCTGGAACCATACAGTATGTGGCCTTTTCCGATTGTTCTCTTTCACTTAGTGATATACATTTAATGTATATGCTATGTGTATATGTGGATATAAAGTCTTTTTGTGCTTAAAAGCTCAATTTGTTTCTCGGACTATATATTATTCCATCATCTGGACGGACCACATTTGTGTTTCCATTCATCTATTAAAGGACATTTTGGTTGCTTCTAAGTTTCGGCAATCATGAACAAAGCTGTTATAACCTTTTCTGTGCAGGTTTTTGTGTGAACATAAATTTTCAACTTATATGGGTAAATGCTATGGAGCACATGATAAGCAAATGTTTAACATTTATACGTTTCCTTCAAGAAACTCTTCCCTTTATGTCAAAATTGAATCCAGAAAAAAAATGCGGCACAACATTTTGTCATAAAATACTACATTACATGTAATTTTTTTCTTGATATGAGCTCCTCTGTTTAGGAAACTGCATTTCACATCGCAACACAAAGTTAAAAAATGTTTTTAGCACAACTTTTGGGCATTTGGCTTTAAAAATAGACTTTATTTTTTAGAACACTTTTACATTCACAAAAAATATGAGATTCCCATATATTCCTCCCCACATTTGCTTTTTAATGCTGTCATTTTAAAAAAAATTTTTCTTAAAGATTTTATTTGTTAGAGAGAAACACAGCGAGAGAGAGAACACAAGCAGAGGGAATGGGAAAGGGAGAATCCGGCTCCCTGCCAAGCAGGGAGCCTGATGTGGGGCTCGATCCCAGGACCCTGGGATCATAACCTGAGCCAAAGGCAGACACTTAAGGACTGAGCCACCCAGGCACCTCTAATGCTGTCGTTTAAAAAAAGATTTTATTTATTTACTTGTCAGAGAGAGAGAAGGGGAGAGAGAGAGCACAAGCAGGGGGAGCAGCAGAGGGAGAAACAGGCTCCCCAATGAGTAAGGAGCCCGATGTGGGACTCGATCCCAGGGCCCTAGGATCATGACCTGAAGGCAGACGCTTAACCGACTGAGCCATCCAGGCATCCCTTTTAACACTGTCATTTATCAAAATATAGCTACACATAGATTGAATAAGGAAAATGTTGATTAAAAAAACCCCTACAACTTCTAAAATTCAAGAACAATAGCAGCTCACAGAAACAAGAGCACTCGAAGCGCCCCTGGGTGACATAAGCAGCATTTCTCCTGCTCCCACTCCCTGCCTCGGCCATCACTCAGTCTGTGTGTAAGCTTGACAGCATTTGTTCATACTTTGCAAACATATCTACACGGAAGTAGGGTTTTCTTTTGTCATTATTTTCACAGAAATGGGAATCCTATAATAATTATTGTCCTGCTAGCATGATTTGTTTTCTTTTTATTATGAACTTTCAGTTTAGTGCATAAAAACTTTATTTATTTATTTTTTTAAAAGATTTTATTTATTCATTTGACAGAGTTCACAAGTAGGTGGGGGGGCGGGGGCTGGGAAGCAGGCTCCCTGCTGAGCAGAGAGCCTGATGCGGGTCTCGATCCCAGGACCCTGAGACCATGACCTGAGCCGAAGGCAGAGGCTTTAACCCAATGAGCCACCCAGGCGCCCCCAAAAACTATTTTTAAAAAAGATTTTAATTTTAAGCTATCTCCACACCCAGCGTGGGCTCAAACTCCCAACCCTGAGATCAAGAGTCACATGCTCTACCAACTGAACCAGCCAGGTGTCCCTAAACCTTATTTTTTTAAAGGCTGGATTGTATTCCTTAGTCGATCCCTTCTCCTAGTGTGGAAATTTAAACAGTTTTGCATTAGAAGTTATGTTTATATAAACATTCTATATATTCATATATCATCTTTATGCATTTGTGCTAAAACTTCTGTAAGTTAGAGTTAGAAGAATAATATTGTTATCATCTGGTCATTTTTTACACACACACACACACACACACACACACTCACTCATATATACAATTTCCCCTATTTAAATTCCATCAGCATTTCGTGAACAAGTAAATCCTTAATCCTGGATGTTATTAAGCCTTTTTTTTTTTTTTTTTTTGCCAATTTGAAAGACAAAAAATGGGTATCTCTTTGTTTCAACTTACGTTTTCTGATCTTGAATATATTTTCATAAGTTTGGAAGCTATTTGTACTTCTTCTGTGAAATGTCTGTCAAGACTATTTGCCTATATTTTCTCTTAATGTAATTTTCTTTTGCATAAGTCATACATTAATGTAATATTCGGATTTAAAAATTCAAACAGTGTAGAAGTGTAAAGAATTAAAGAAAAAAAAATTCTCCATCCAGAAATTAGTTATCATAGTCAAAAGTTGAGATGTATGAGATGTATTTCTCTAGCTAATTTCCTCTGTGTGTGGGATACATACATATACAATGTACATATGTGGGTATATATGTGTACGTGATCACAATACATATATTATTCTCCATCACATTTTTAACTCAACAATATATTTTGTATATATTTATATATTATATAAATGGTTTTACTTAATAATATGCCATATACATCTATATAGAATCTTGATTTTTTTAACCATTATTTCGTATTCCATAATTTTTCTTCTTTTTTTCATTCCTATTTAATGAACAAATATATCCTGTTTACTGTGCATGAGGTATCCTTCCAGTACTTGATAAAAATTAGACCATTTCATCATCACAACTATTCCGTGGAGTAGGTATTACTGGGATCCCCATTTTTATCAAGGAAAGTAAGTTACTAAAAGGTTAAGTACTTGCTCGATCGAGATCACACTGCTGGTCATTTGCAGAATAGATTAAAATTTGACTTGAGGGGCACCTGGGTGGCTCAGTGGGTTAAGCCTCTGCCTTCAGTTCAGGTCATAATCTCAGGGTGCTAGGATCGAGCCCCACAACGGGATCTCAGCTCAGCAGAGAGCCTGCTTCCTCCGCCTCCCGCCTCTCTGCCTACTTGTGATCTCTGTCAAATAAATAAATAAAATCTTTAAAAATTTTTTTGACTTGAAAATTCCCATATTAATAGGCTTAAGTTGTTTCCAACTTTTTGCTCTTTTGTGTAGTGCTGCAAGAAACACACCTGGTGACACAATAAAAATGTCAGGAACAAGTCCAAACATGCTTATAAAATTTTTGCCATCTGAAATTAAAGCATTTAGATGTAATAGGGGAAAGATGAATTGCTCAATAAATGACACGAACCAAAGATTTGGGGGTGCCCCATCAAGTTGCAAAAAATTTTTTTTAAATAAAAATTTCCATTGCTGGTAATACAGTACAGAAAACAGGACACTCTTGAGGTCTAGGTGGAATATAAATTGATATATTTCTATGTATCAATTTATATAAATAAAATATTTTATTTTTTTAATTTATATAAATAAGTAGCTATTTATATAAATAAAATATTTTATTTTTAAGTAGTGGCAACACCTAACTTGGAGCTCAAACTCACAACCCTGAGATCAAGTGTCCCATGCTCTGTGGACTGAGCCAACCAGGTGCCCCTAAACTGATACATTTCTGGAGAGAAATTACATATATAGAATCTTTAAGAATATCTATACTTTGGGATGCCTGGGTGGCTCAGGTGGTTAAGCATCTGCCTTCAGCTTAGGTCATGATCCCAGGGACCTGGGATCGAGTCCCAGATCGGGCTCCCTGCTCAGAGGGAAGCCTGTTTCTCCCTCTGCCTGCCACTCCCCCTGCTTGTGTTCACTCTCTCTCTTCTCTCTCTGACAAATAAACAAATAAAAATTTTAAAAAAATATATCTATACTTTATGAACCAGTACCTCTCCTAAGAATGTACTTTAAAGAAATAACTGTTTATGTGTCCAAAGATTTAGCTATAAGAACGTTAACAGAATCATGATTATTGTGTCTAAATTATTTATAAACCTAGTCAGCAGAAGAAGAGGATAGATAAATTATAGCACACCTGCACAATGAAGTACTATACAGTCATCAAAAATATGTATAAAATCAATGAGGTAACATGTATTGAGTACTCACCGTGTGCCAAGTCGATTTCGAAGAACTTTCCAGGTAATAGAGCATTTCACCTCCCCACCCCACCCCCATGAGGTAGGGCGATTACCGCTTCCATTTTACAGATGAAGAACCTGAATGAGGGCGTTCGAAGCCTTGCTAGTAAGTGGTAGAGCCTGTATCGGAACTAGAGGGTGGGGCTCCTGAGCTCACATTCCTAATCATTACAACTGAGGAGCTTAGTTAGTAACAATGGAAAATTTATATGACAGAATAGGTGAAGAGTGGTATGCGCTATATGATTCTATTTTCATAAAAGAACATACGTATGTATACTCACAGAAAGAAACTGGAGAGAAACACAGCAAGATGTTAAGTTGTTTTCTCTGGAGGCTGGGGTTCTAGGTCATTTGAACAAAGGCTGTTGGTGCTCTGGTCTCCAGCCGCAAGTCCTCATTTGCAGTCCTTTATCTCGGGCCATAAGTGTCCTAGTCTCGCTGCTTAAGGGCATGTCTGGCATTGCGCAGGGCAGGAGAGAGTGCCAGGGAGCTGATGTCCCCAGAGCAACTCCCACCAATGACGGAAGTCACCCTTTGCTGGGGTGGGTTCTTGTCAGTTTCCCAGAGGGTCCTCAATGGGAATGAGTCCTGAGGTACTCATAGCAGTCCATAGAAGTAATGCATCCAATAGTGCACCTTAGTTAGATTTTTTTTCCTTTTCTTTTCCTTTTTTTTTTTTTTTAAAGATTTTATTTATTGATTTGAGAGAGAGGGAAAGAGAGCATGAGCGGAGTGAGAGGCAGAGGGAAAGGGAGAGGGAAAGAGACAAGCAGATTCCCTGTTGAGCGTGGGGCCCAACACTGGTGGGGGGGCTCCTTTGGAGATCATGACCTGAGCTCAAGTCAGATGCTTAGCCAGGCTCCCCTGCTGGCTGTCTCTCCTCCTCTCCCTATCTCATTTCTGCACACCTTCACTGTGCTCCTGGGAGCACTACCTCTCCAAATTCCTTGCACCTCAATCTTGTCTCAGAATTGGCTTGGGGGGAATCCAAACGTGGAGACTAATTTTAATTTTCTGCTTTTTGTTTGTTTTCTTAATGTTTTCTGCAGCAAACTCTGTGTTTTAACAAGTTATAAAAGAAGACAGTGCTGCTGTTTTAAAGAAACTTCCTGGACTTCTAGTTCAGCAAGGTGGTTTGAGCATATGACTTTATTTCCCTCCCAAGACCTCAATAAATGCCATTACAGGAATATAATATACAAATACACAAAGACAAGGAGGAGAGGAGATGCCAACACCATGGGGACTTGGGAGAGGGAAATGTCCGGAACAGCGAGCCACGGTCACCATGGAAGGTGGCTCCATGTCCCTTCTCAGCACTGCACAGCCAAGGGTCCAAACTCCATGGCTCCTCACACAGGAGCTGGAGGTTGATCGTGGATATGGGCACCAAGGAGGGGTTGAAGTCAGGGCTGAGAACTCTGGAGAGTTGCTTATGAATTGGGGACAGGTGGGACAACAGATGGTTCCTTTTACTATAAGTCTTCTAGTACTATTCAACTTTTTGGTAGTGATGTACATATATAATTTTAGTAATTTAAAAAAAATTTATTCACCTACTTGTCAGAGATAGAGATAGAGAGAGAGCACAAGTAGGGGGAGAGGCAGGCAGAGGGAAAAGCAAACTCCCCACTGAGCAAGGAGCCCATTATGGGGCTCAATCCCAGGACCCTGGGATCATACCTGAGCCAAAGGCAGATGCTTAACCAATTGAGCCACACAGGCATCCCTAAAATAAATCTGAAATGAAAGAAAGAAAGAAAGAAAGAAAGAAAGAAAGAAAGAAAGAAAGAAAGAAAGAAAGAAGAGGGAAAGAAGGAAGGAAGGAAGGAAGGAAGGAAGGAAGGAAGGAAAATAAAAGAAAGTGAAAGGAAGGAAGGGAGGGAGGAAGGAAGGGAGGGAGGATGGAAGGAAGGAGGGAAACAATATTGAGGCTGAGAAAGGAGTGGGAAGCAAGAATTGGAAAGCACAGCACCACTGCATGTCTTGTGCTGGGGAGTTTTGTTACGCAGATGGGTCATGCTGCCCGACAGGATGACACGAGGCCCTCGGAGCAGCCGACCCCAACGGAGACATACACACACCAGCTCCATGGAGTCATGCAGGCTGGACTCCATGACTCCAAGACCCACTGGAGACTCCAAGACCCACTGGAACCCAGTGGGTCTTGATTATGTAGTGAGGTATTTGGAATCAGGAAGAGAATTCCACACACTGAGCTTTTCTCTAGATTTAGTAGACACAGACAAACATAAGAAACATTGAGGGAGCATTCTTTACAGTCTCTTTATAGCAGGCTTGTTCATGTCCCGTGTGGTGTTCCCCAAATCCCAGCTTAATCATCAGCACATACTGGGCTGATTAAAGAGCTAAGTGCTTCTCTTTCTTACTCTCTAAATCCATACTCCACAACCACCTTTGTTATGCTCTGACTTAAATTCTCCTACCTCCCAAACTCATAGGTTGAAATCCTAAATCCCAGTATGGCAAAATGTGACCTTATCTGGAGATAGAATCCTTACAGCAGTAATCCAGTTAATTTGAGGTCATAGGGGTGGGCCCTGATCCAACATGACTGGTGTCCTTATAAGAAGGGACAATGCGGATACAAAGACACACACAAAGGGAAGATGATGGGAAGAGGCACAGGGACAGAGGGGCTTCTCCAAGCCAAGGAGAAGGGCTGGGAGCAGATCCTCCCTGCAGCCCTCAGAAGGCACCAACCCTGCCCTCCTCATCTTCAATTCAGACTTCTAGCCACCACCACACAGTTGTTGTTGGGTGTTTGTTTTGATAGTAGTCTCTACACCCAACATGGGGTATAAACTCACAACCTCTGAGATCAAGGGTTGCACGCTCCACTGACTGAGCCAGCCAGGTGCCCCTAAAGCACACAGTCTTTAATACTTTGTTATGACAGCCCTAGCCAACTATTAATAGATTATATAATAATCCTTGCTTGTCATCCCTAACATGCCCATTTTCTGCATAAATACTTTTGCCCATTGTGCTGTGGCTGGTCAATGGAATACGCTCACTGTCTTTTACGATTGTTAAGTTTCCAATGACTCATGGAACACTGCATCAAAAACTAATGAGGTACTGTATAGTGACAACATAACATTGAAAAAAAAGGTCATGAGTTTTGGACAACATAACATTTAAAAAAGGTTTTAGACAACATAACATTAAAAAAAAGGTCGTGAGTTTTGGACAGGTCCTAGGAATAGGTGACTCTGGGACCACAGCCCCTGACCGAGCGATCTATGATGACAGCCCTGGATAAGTACTTTTATTATACTAGTTGGAAAGAGGATGTGGGGTCTGGCTAACTTGTACACCAGCAGCTCCCAAGTCATGCACAGGCATATGTTAAAAGACTAGTGGAGGGTTGACTTTGTGGCCACTTACCAAGTTCCTGTAAATGTGAATTCCATGAAGCTGCAGCTCTGGGGACTGGAATGTGGCTATTTTAATGCAAAATTGTCATGTATAAGACTGCAGTGGGCCTGCTCTCTGGTGGCCAGCTCAGCCTCTAGCTAGGTGCCCGCCTTCTGTCCTCAGTCCCCATCCGAAGATCACAGTTGTATACCTCTGACACCTGCTGGGATTTGGAGCTGAATTCTGGGCGAAAGGAATGATAAATATTCTATCTCCAATGTCCTATCAAGAAAGTCTAATGTGTACAAATCTTTCATGTTCCGAATTGCATCTTGATGTGTAGATTAAGTTAATGTGAGGCAGGGAGATGTAATACCCCCTGGAGACGAATGGTTCTCTAGGGGTGAACTCCCCACGGGCTGGGTGGTGAAGCAGCTCTTACCTTCCCATCAGCCGCCAGATGCAATGCGACCTTTTACTGAAGGCACGCAGACAACCCATCCAAATATGTCCCCATTCACAGGATATAAGGGATGTGTCAATTTCCTAGGGGGGCTGTAACAAAGGGCCACAGAGGGCATGGCTGAAAATGGAAACGCACTCTTTTACAGTTCAGAAGGCTAGACTAAGCTCCAGGTCAGGATGTCAGCAGGGCTGCCCTCCCTCTGATGCTGGAGGGGAGCCCTTCCTTGCCTCATCCTGGCTTCTGCTGGCTTGCTGGTCATCTCCGGCATTCCTTGGTTTGAGGCTGCAGAACTCCAGCCTCTGCCCTCACCGTCAGGTGGTCTTCTCCCTGGGTCTGTGTCCTCACATGGCTATCTTCTTCTCAGGACCCCAGTTACACTGACTTCATTCTAATTAACATAGGTAGTAATCCTATTTCCAAATAAAGACAAATTCTAACGTACTGGGGGTTAGGACTTCAGTATATTCTTTTGGGGGTGGGAGGGTGCAATTCAACCCATTACTAAGGGATAAGATAAACTTCACACATTTCTGTTTTGAGGATAGCTCATATGGCAGCATTTTCATTTAATGAGACAAAATCTTATTTATCAGAACGTGCGTAAAACACATAAGCATAGTTTAAAAATCGTAAGACAAATATCTATGTAACCCCCAACTTGGGTCAAGAAACAGAATCTTGGGGTGCTTGAGTGGCTCCGTTGGTTGAGTGTCTGCCTTTGGCCAGGTTGGAATTCCAGGGTCCTGGGATTGAGTCCCACATCAGGCTCCTTGCTCAGCAGGGAAACTGCTTCTCCCTCTGTTGCTCCCCTTGCTTGTGCTCTCTCTCTCTCTCTCTCTGGCAAATGCATAAATAAAATCTTTAAAAAAAAAAAAAAAAAAAGAAAGAAACAGAATCTTGCTAGTACCAGAGAAGCCCCCTGCACACCCTTCCTTCATCAGAACCCTCCTCCAGGGTCCACCCAGCATCCCACACTGAATTTAGTTGTCATGTCTCCTTGAATCTGTGACGGTTTTTCATTCTTTATCTTCCATGACCTTGATATTTTTGAAGAGTACTAGTCATTTTTTTTTTTTTTTTAAAGATCTTACTGGAGAAAGAACAGGTGTGGGGAGAGGAGCAGAGGGAGAGGGACAAGCAGAGCAGAGCCCAACATGGGGCTCAATCCCATGACCTGGAGCCTACATCAAGAGTCAGAAGCTCAACTGACTGAGCCACCCAGGCACCTCACTAGTCACTTATTTTAAGGATGTTCCTCAGTTTGGGTTTTTCTGAGGTTTCCTAATGATTTTGTTAAGGTTATACATTTTTTAGCAAGAATCCCACAGAACCCTGCCCTTCTCAGCGCATCCCATCAATGGTACATGATGTCCTCACATCTTGATCATTTGATGAAGGTGGTGTCAAGTTGGCTAACCATCAAGTTAGTATTTTTCCTTCTGTAACAATATCTTGTGGAGATACACTGAGCCTACGTACATATCTTATTTCTTGTCATTCTTTTGCCCATTGCATTCAACATTCATCAATGATGCCTATCTTTAACAGTTACTGTGGTTTTGAGGATTTTGTTTGCATCATGCTTTCTAGCTCTACTGATTGGTATTCTACTGTAAGGAAAAGCTGCCTCTTTCCCTCATTTATTTATGCAATTATTCATTTGTACCATGGATGTTTGGTCCCATGGTTTACGATCTTATTACTAACACGAGTTACTTTTTTCAAAGCATTCCCGATTTGGCCATCAGAAGCATTAAGTTGGCGCCTGAGTCCCTAGTAATGCCCCCCTTTCCATTCCCATCATTTTATGAGCACTCCCTTACTTTTCTGGCATCAAGATATTCCGGACTTATTTTATGATTTTCCTGCCCCAGCCCTGGAATCAACCATTTCTCCAGGGTGCCCTAATTCCCTTAATAGAAGGTATTTAGAAACCACTATCTGCGTACTAGGTGTGCTCACAGCTGCTGGGGTGTCTTCACTTCCGGGCCCTTCTCAGAGTAGACAAAACTAGGAAAGGTGTATTTTCTCACTCATCTACCTGTATTTCTCTGTGCATCCATACACAAAAAAACCGTTGAGTTCCTAACACCTCCACTTTCAATCCACCACCACAGGGTCCATTCTAGTCTTTCTCAACTTTTATTTGTGACTTTATTCAATATGGACCTTTCATTATCCACAATATATTTATTTGCTCAATCTAAATATGCTAAAGGTGTTTTTAGAATTGCTAATCCATACATCTCTACTACCTACAACATAGTTGTGTATAGTTTGCTGTATCTTTAGCCTTAGTCATATCCTGTTCCTCAAAGTTGCTGCTTGTATGCTAGTTTTCTTTCCTGTCCCCTTCAGTGTGGTAATGTCGCTCATTTGTAATATAGGCAGGGTCATTCATTCCAAGTTCCCTGAACATCATGGTTGGTTTTAATTATTTTTGGAGTGCTGAAAACACTACTATGGTTCTGAGTCAGACTAAAGAAAAATGTATACTGAAAGAGAGGTCACTTAACCCAAATACCTCATTCCCAATCCTCCTTACTTTCTATACCAATCCTACTCACCCTCTGTAGGTAACCAGTCTTTTTAGTTTATTCTTGCTTGTTTCTTTTGCACAAATGAGCAAATACATGCATACTTTCTGATATTACCTTCTTGATTCCATTATGGTAACCTGTAGACACCTTTGCACTTCACTTTTCTCCCTTCATATATCCTGGAAATGACATCAGTTCATAGAGCTCTTCTTCATGCTTTGTACAGCTGTGTAGGGCTCCCTGGGGTGGATGTCCCATGGTTTATTCAATCATTCTATGCACATTTAGGTCATCTCCAATTATTTTGCAATTACAACCAATGTTGCAGTGAGCAACTTCATGCCTATGTGCTTTTGCATTGTTGCAAGGTTATCATCAGGGTATTTTGCTAGAAGTGAGATCGCTGGATCAACAGCACTCTCTCTCTGGCAAATGAATAAATAAAAATCTTAAAAAGAAAACAAAACAAAACAAAAACAATCTTAGGTATGACCAAGTTCCTCTCCAGCTACACATTACATTTGCACTTCCACTGGCAACATCTGAGAGTGTTTGACCAACAGAATGTGCTGTCATACTTTAAAATTCTTCCAATCTCACAGGTGAGAAATGTTTTCTGTTTTATTTCTGTATGTTTGAATTTTTATATTTTAGGTATACTTAAGAATCTTAAGGGTGAACTGGTTTTTGTTTTTGTTTTTTCCCCCATCAGGACTTTGGTCCTTCATCCTTCAGTTTTAAGAGTTGGCCTCATGATATTAGAAAGCTTTTGAATACTGAAAACATACTGGCCCTTTAAAGCTTCCCATCATGACTTCAACCAAGTAAGTACTATTATCTAGTAAACACCAATGTAATTATCAAATGCTCTACCATGGGGCTAGGTTCCATTTTCATTTGAACACCAAAACACACGTAAACTCTTTTTTCTAAGATATGCAGGTCGGTATTTCAGTCTCTTTGTAGTCAATTCTTTATTATGAAACAAGATTTTCTTTTCATTATTTTTTTAGCTTATATAGTCAAACCCTATCCTGTCAATCTTAGTACTGAGCTTTGAAAGGGTTCGACTACCTATGAGAGAATATTTAATGTGTGCCAAAGCCAGACGTAAGTCACTGCTTGAGTGATTAAACACATTTTGGTATCATTTACATTTCTACCTTCTTGACTATGAGGACAAATAGGGGCTATTTTCCTGTTAACAGCCTATTTTAAAATTAAAAACAAACTGTGTATGAAGTTTTGGTTCAGCTCCCATGTTGTTTGAATCACATACCAAATTATGTACTATTCTTTCAAAAATTTGCTCCCGATTCAGTTGTCTTCAATTCAGAACACAAAGAGTAACACTGTCTTTATGAAGATTACAACTTTGGAATGTTACACGTTAAGAAATTAGAAGTTGTATCTAGTTTTTTAGTGACTGATTTTTTGGCTCTTAAGTGTGTCCACAGATGCTGCAGAAACTGATCAAAGTTCAATTAAAGACTCAATTATAGTATTAAAGATTCAATTACAGGTGCCAATATTATAGTATTTATGATAGGAATATAGGAATAAAATGGGCAAAGGGTAGAAGCCAACACTGTTTTCTTTGTCAACCAATGTAAAGGGTTCATCACACATATTCTTTAATAGTAGATGAGCTTTGTGGAGGAAGTGGTAATGAATTATAGAGAAGTCTACTACTCACCCTGCTGCCCAAGTCGGAAGCAGATTAAGGGTCCTGTGGTAAGGGCTGTAGGAGGGCTCCGTCTTTTCTTAGGGTATTAAAATACATGTGCTCGTCTGCTACTGTTTGTGTTTACCATTTGTTTCTCCTCCTATACTTGATTTAGAGAAGAATTAAGGGAGATGGATGGAAAAGAAACACACTGAACTTTGGGTAAAGTTAACAGCGGCTTCAAAATAACAATTTCCAAAAAAGCACCCTCTTCCCAGTACACAGCAGAACAAGTCTTGGTTGTCTCAACATTTTTTTACTCATCATTACTGACAGTGAATTTTATATGACCACTTTAAGGAGAGACAAGCTTATAATAACAATCCTCAAGAAACTTGGTTTCCTCTCACCTTTCCCTCTGGCCACAGGGGGTTCATTAAAGCAAACCTAAGATGACATTAAGTGTTTTCCCACAAGAGTAATGGCGGGGCTCTGACGAGAGTATTGCTGAATCTTCAAGGAAGACCCGCAGAAGGTTGAAGTCAGTGAGTGAACTGAAAGTAGTTTCATACTTAGAACTTCTTTATAAACCCTTCTTCTAGTTTGAATGCACTTTTATGTTGGCTGAAAGGTAGGAAATACTTGCTTACATCATCCATCACAAAAAGGATTTCAATATTGTTAAGTCCGATCACATTTAAGCAAAATTTTTTAAAAAAGGTGTTAAAACATGCTGACCCTTTAAAAAATATGCTCAAATAAATACATGTGGATGTACTAAAAAAAAAATTTTTTTTAAATGATGTGGTCATAATAAAAAAAGGAACACTTTTATACATAGGATTTTATTTTGCACTGCTGTAACAATTTCATTATAGACCAAGGGAGGAAAAAAAAAAAAAAGGATAAAACCACCACACTGAGTAAATTACTAAAGCTTTTCTACTTTTGACAGGATTTTCCGTCTGGTAGATTTATTGTCATATCCCCTTCAAAACAGACAAGATGCTTACCATATTTTAAAGATTACAGGTTGCCACTGAAAGAAAAATTTTACACAGTCACTGTACATCAAGGTTGAAAAACTGTCCTGCATGAAAAATATACTTAGAAATCATGTGAATAAAAGCAAAAGAAAACATTATTGTGTTTAAGGAAAGATTAAAGTCCTCATAATGTGCCATCTAAATGTGGACATTCATTCTTCTTGGAGTCGCTTAGGTGTAGGGAGTTCTTGCTTCTGCCCATTTCACTCATTATACTGTGTTTGTACCCAACAGTATTCATTAAGGCAAACAAATCCTTTTCTGAAGAGGTCTTAAAGAAACTGTGGACATACAGCAAACTTTTGGCATTAAAACAGGTTAACACATACATAGCCTTTAGTAATGTACATTAAGCATATTTTCTTGGACTAGTGACAAGAAAAGATGAACATGCTTGTTAACAATGTCAAAAAGTTTAAAATTCAGTGTCCAAGCAATTCCTAACAATGCTTCTGTAGCTTTAAGCTCTAAACAGTATAGAATTTATGCAAATGCATTAAAGAATTCAAGCTTGGCAAAGTACACCCAAGCAGGTTAAACTGTATATACAGAAAGTAAATGATAAATACAGAATTAAAAGAGTCCTTCTGGTTTTCCTTACAGCCTTGAAAATTGACAAACTTTTTGAGGACAGTTCTAGAATATTAAACATTAGGTCACCACAGGTGTGAAACCTAACCACACAAACTGATTTAAAATACTCAAGATGACTTTGTAGTGTTTAATACAGTTCAGTTCGTAGGTAAGGGCACAAGACAACATTTAACAAAAATAATCACATCAATTGACCTAGAAATCAAATGCAAATAGATATGAATACAATCTCCAAAATCTGTCGTTTTTAAGTGAACATTAACCATTTATTCAAAGTTATACAAGAATTTGAAGGATTAAAGTCTCCTGTGACATAAAGCCATTTCAAATAGCTTCATGTCTCAGCTGAGCAGGAGGAGAGAGTGAAAGAGGAAGTGAGGAGCCGCATTTGGGCAGCGAGACAGTAAAAACGGACTCAACAGCAGCCTCCCCCGGCCTGCTGTCCTCCCTGATTGCCTGCGTGTGTGGCGTTAGTAGCAGCGTGCTGAGGGCCAATTTTAATGCCGTTTGCCTGAAAGAGAAAGGTAAAGGGATAAAAATGTCAACGGGCCCCAACCAGATAGTAGAGTTTAACTAAATTTAAAGAACTCTATTGAATTCTTAATGACATAATTTCTCCACAAATGACTGGGGGAAAAAAAGACATTAAGCGGATTTTTGACGCCATTACAACAGTATCTCTGAGGGGGATGTTCCTTCCTTTTGAAACTAATACTGTGGAAATCCTTCTGAAAAGAATCCTTTATCCTCCCAGGTACTTGTGAGTAGACAGAACCCGAAGTGCCGCTTGGCGGGGTGTTCCCAGAATGGAGACGCTGTTTAAAACGATTACTGCAAGTCATCTTTAAAGGGTAAAAATACGCACAGCCCTGTACTGCTCTAAGATGACGTCCAAGCTTTTCTCTAGACGGCGTTTCTGCCCCATGTTGAATCAGCTGCGCGGGCTAAGGGCATATGAGTGTTCTGTGTCATCAATAATTTCTATGATCCCCAAAGACATGGCAGCTCGCCAAGAACCCACACACAGAGTAGTTCTTTCATTCATCAAACTCACACTTCTGTCTCAGCCCTCACTCCCTCAAGTGGATTTTTACCTACAAACACAACACTTGGAGAAAGTAATACAGTAGCTTCAGAAATTAAGCTCTGAAGGAAACTTTCCGTCACAGTAAATCTCAGCTTTATAGTGCTTGGCAGTTGCTCTGCCCCGGTAGTAGCCTGGGGGTTTCTGGCACTCGCTCAGTATTGACAGCAGCTGATGTGGTTTCTTCTCGCTCTTTTGACTCCTCTTTAATAAAAAGCATGCCCTATGGCTCATTGGTTTTGCCCCCTCTGGGCTGGTAGCAACTTCTTGAGGAATCAAGGAGTCAGACTTGGCACTGGGCCAAATAAATCGCACGGCCTGTTGGCTCCTGACAGCACATTACACTCGAAGAGGCCCCGCGCACAGCAAAGCAGTCAGCTACTATATGAAACCAGACAGAAACAGTGAGTGTTCCCTTTTAAACGGAGGCCCAATTACTGTTCCACTTATCTGGCATTAGTCTCTGACTGCTGTCTTTAAAGTAACTCCAAATCTGCCGCACGGAAGCCTAGAAGATAGGATTTAGGAAATATAGTACCTCCAAATTAAAAGAAACAAGAAAATCAAGTACTTTTTGGAAACCTCAGGTAGACTGCTGTTTTAGCAAGGAATATTGAGACCTATAGGGAAGAGCCTCATGTATGTACAGGCCAGGAGCCACACATGCAATAAAGGATTCCTAACACTGTGCTTTCCTAATTGCAACTGTGGGAGGAATAAGGGTTTTTCTCTTGGGAGCACCAAGTCTCAATATGGAATGGCAAAAATATTTATGTCAAAGTAAATAATCTACCATATATCCACATAAACGTTCTGAAATAAATAAGTGCAAGTGGGGAGTTAGGTCAGAAGGATAACTTTGGTAAACACTGAATTATATGCTTCAAAACTTTACATTTCATCCTAATCATATTCATCAAATAATTTTACAAAGAAGACAAAACCAAAAACAATGCCAACTGCCAATTACATATATTAGTCTCCTGAAAACATGCTATGCTATACTGGGAATCATTTCCAAATTGGGTATTTCCCTCTTTCAAGCTAGACAACAGAGAGAGCCTCGTGCATTAGTAACATAGTACGTGAATTTACACACTAGAAAATTATTCCCCAAAGCAGAGGACACCATATGGACGCATGTATGAAAGTGGATTTTCTTCTCTTTTTGGAGGGTTTATCTTTTTTTTGCAGTGTGTGCAATAAATGGTCACTTATTTTAATCCATTTTCACAAAGTGATGCCCTACTAGAACATAAACATTTATCTACTATAGAACACAGAACAAATCTTTAGTTAGAGGATTATAAACTAACAATGTGTTAACGGATATCACAGACCCATTTTTAAGAATTTCAAAAAATCTAAACTCCTAAATCCATGTTGTAATTAAAATTCACCTCTAAATTAATATTAGCCAATAATATTTATTTATACATATATATATGTATATATACCTCGTTATTAATGTCAAAGACTCCTTCTTGGATTTTCTCATAAATTTCTTTTGCTGTATTAATAAATGCCTGAAATATAGAGTAGAGAAATTGATTCAAATTATTTAAAATCACAACAGTAAAAGAACATTATGTAAAAACTCTGTAGAATTTCATTATGTTCCATGTAAGAAAATCAACCAATGTAATACAGCATGTTAATTAATAAAGGACAAAAACCATATGATCACTTCAACAGAGGCAGAAGAAGCATTTAACAAAATCCAACAACCTTTCATGATAAACAAGTTGGGTTAGGAGGGGACTTCCCTCAACAGCATCTATGAAAAACTTACAGCTATCATCATACCAAGTGGTGAAGACCGAAAGCTTTCTTAAAGATCAAGAACAAGGCAAGGATATATACGAATGTTCATTATCAGCAGCAATAGCCAAAAAGTGGAAACAACACAAATGTTAATCTACTGATGAGTAAAAAGCAAAAGGTGGTATAACCTTACAATGCAACATTACTCAGCCATAAAAAAAAAAAAAAAAAATGAAGTACTCATTCATACTACAATGTGGATGAATCTTGAAAACATTATGCTAAAAGAAACCAGATGTAAAAAAACCACACATAGCATGATTCTATTTATTGAAATGTCCAGAAGAGGTCAATCCATAGAAGAAAGAGATTATTGGTTGCCAAGGATTAGGGAAACGGGGAGTGACTGATAATGAGGTATGGGGTTTCTTTTGGGGTGATAAAAATGTTCCCGAGTCAGGTATTGGTGATGGTTGCACAACACTGTGAATATACTAAAACCTACTGACGTGTATTCTTTAAAATAAGGGTAAATTTTATGGCATTTGAACTATATCCCAAAAGAAAAATTCTTCACTGGAGGGGGCAGGCAGGGATACCACACATAAGAAAAAAGATGTCAGTTCGATACATTGCATGAACTTCCATGCTGAAACAAGGTTACTCTTAGAGACCACTGTTCCATATACGATCCTTTTCACCAGGGCAATGTATTACTTAATATACAGTTGAAGAAGAAAAGAATCAAAGGATGCTTAAGATAAAGAGATAAAAAGCAGCTCAATTTTTATGCTGGGCTGAATGAAGTTTCACCCTATTCCCATGTAGCATACTACTAAATTGACCAAAAAAAAAAAAAAATCAGTGTTAAAACACCAACCAAATTAAACCTCTAAACACCAAATGAATCCACAAGGATTCTCTATGTAAAACAGTAAGCTATTAGGGGGCACCTGGCTCAGTCAGGAGAGCACGTGACTCTTGATCTTGGGTTTGTGAGGTCTAGCCCCACGGTGACGGTAAAGATTACTAAAAACACAAATAAATACAAATAAATATTGAGATGTTTTATACGAATAGTGCCAGTGTTACCGAAGGTGTTCATAAATTCACGCTCTAAACTATCCCATCTGAGAGAGCACAGATAACAGCATTCATTTTCCAAGTCGGGTCCCCTTCAGCAAGCGTTCTCTGAAAATTCATAAAACAAGGCGATTCTCCGCTAGCATGGCCACAGATTTAAGTCCAAGTTTAAAAAGTAAACAGGTTCATGGAAAGGAACCAATCCTACTTTTCGTCTTTTCCACACTGGAAACATTTCACGGCTGAACTTGCCACCGGAGCTTTTGTTTCCTAATTAACAGGACTGATATGTTTTCACCTTTAAAGGCCTTACAGCTCCCCAGAGTAATCAATCTACCGCAGCTCAATTACTGCACCAAGAACACACCAGTCGGCAGCGGAGACGCGAGTGACTACAGGAGGGGCGCGGAGATATGAATATGCATAAACTCTAAGTGGCTGATCGAATCATCAGAGAGGGTCATGAGAATTTGCAGCAAAATAATGAGAAGAATTAATCACTGCAGATTCACAAGCCTCTCAGGAAGCGAGAGCGCTTTTCGTGTGCGCTGGAGTTACAGTGAAGGAGAAACTGGCTTCCAGCCAACTCTGAATTGATTCACATTCCTCAAAATTGAAGTTACCCTTATAAATAAGGGAAAACTTAACTTTATTTCCAATAATATGTCAATTACGGTTGATGGTCTCAGAAACCGGGCTAACTAAATATTGAAGCCAACAGATTCATAAATTCACAGGGCTCGAAATCCTTAAAGGGGCCCCTGCATGTATACATCTCCCTAGAACATCAGACAGAACTACAAGATCCCATAAAGGAGTTACAACTTCATATAAACAAGCATTTTTTTTTTAATTTTATTTATTTGACAGTGAGAAAGAGAGCATAAGCAGGGGGAGCGGCAGGCAGGCAGGCAGAGAGGGAAAAGCAGGCTCCCCACTGAGCAGGGAGCTGATGTGGAGCTCAGTCTAGGGACTCCAGGATCATGACCTGAGCTGAAGGCAGACGCTTAATGACTGAGCCACCCAGGCACCCCTAAACAAGAGTTTATATTATAAAAGACACTAAATGTGCCAATTTATGTACAAAAATGGACATTTTTACCAATCTGTTGATGAATCATTTTAAAAACTGGCTGAAGAAAGCTATGCGATATTAAGATTTTTAAGTCACTACTAATTTTGTAGTACTGAATAGTACTTAATATTTAAGTACCTTTAAGAACAGTTGTACTCAATGGACTTAAGATGTATTTTATATCTGGGGTGCCTGGGTGGCTCAGTCGTTAAGCATCTGCCTTCGGCTCAGGTCATGATCCCAGGGTCCTGGGATCGAGGCCCGTATCAGGCTCCCTGCTCCTCGGGAAGCCTGCTTCTCCCTCTCCTACTCCCCCTGCTTGTGTTCCCTCTCTGGCTGTCTCTCTCTCTCTGTCATATAAATAAATTTAAAAATCTTACAAAAAAAAAAAAAGATGTATTTTATATCAGAATGACATGCAATTAATTTCATTACAAATTGAAATATATACAAATAGTTATATTTCCTTTCATAATTCTCATCATCTCAATGAAATAGTCTTTTTTTTTTTTTAATTTATTTGTCAGAGAGAGAGAGAGAGAGAGCACACAGGCAGGCAGAGAGGCAGGCAGAGGCAGAGGGAGAAGCAGGCTCCCCACCGAGCAAGAAGCCTGACATGGGGCCCGATCCCAGGACCCCGAGATCATGACCCGAGCTGAAGGCAGAGGCCCAACCTACTGAGCCACCCAGGTGCCCCATGAGATAGTCTTTGGACAATGCTACATTTACTTGCCTTCCAACTCATGATTATATACTGAAAATACTGAAATAACATATCTTCCACTCCACTGGGCATATTAAAAAGATAATAGCATATAAATAGGTTGTTTTGTTTACATGATGGCAAAATTATATTTAAAATGTATTATTAAATGATTTATTATCAATCTTAATGAGGCCTTAGTTTAAAGGCCGATGTGACAAATGCAGACATTAGTTCACATGTTTTAAAAGCCCGTGGCTATCGACTGAAACTGCTGAATCCCCAAATACAATGAACATTAAACAAATACTGTTAAGGCTTATTAGAGATGAAATGAAACTTCCAAGAGAAGAGTCTTGGGTGTTAGAAACGGTATCTGTCCCTCAGAGCTGCAAGCATTTCAAGAACTCAGAAGGATAAGAGACACCTCTTACAATAACTGGCTAGAATTTTAATTGCTCATTTCACTCAAGTCACTAAAAAGCAATCCCTACATATATTTTTCAAGGTTGTAATATAACGATGTGAAACACCTCTAGAACACAGACAACAATGAAGAAATGAGCAACAATTTAACTAGATACTACAAAGCCTTTACACGAAAGCTCTCCTGCTTTCATAGGACAGTCTTAACTTGAAATTCCTTCCAGTTCTAAATGTAATTTTAACCAGTTTCACTTCTTCTATTTCCCAGGCCATAGAAACAATTTTTGAGGAGGGGGTAGGATAAAGAAAAGGGGAAGCACACCTGGGTGGCTCTTATGGTTAAAGCATCTGCCTTCAGCTCAGGTCATGATCCCAGAGTCCTGAGACTGAGTCCTGCATCTGGCTCTCTCTCTGCTAAGCAGGGGAGCCTGCTTCTCCCTCTGCCTGCCATTCCCCCACTGGTGCTCTTTCTCTCTGACAAATAAATAAATAAAATCTTAGCAGAAAAAAAAAAGAAAAAAGAAAAGGGAAGCATGCATGAGGGCGTGTCTGTGAGTGGTAGGCGGGGATGAACCCAAGCAGTATCAGGGGCAGAGGCAATGGGGGAGCCTGCATACAGCGGCAGGTGTAGGGACAGCAAACTTGGGGACATCTCACAGCTCATGGCAGAGTACAAGTGCTAATGACGATGGTCCACGTCATTAAGGAGAGAGGCTGCAACCTGGTAAATTAATCTATCTGGAACATTTATTTATTATCAGAAAAATGAAGCAAGTTGATGGCACACCTACAGAAAATGTTTAGCATTAGTTAAATACTGTCAAAGCACAACCTAAAGATCACTCTTTTTGCCACATAAGTCAGAACTGTAAGCAAGAACACTGTACACTTCTATATTCCACAAATACAATCAAATCTGAATATTAATAGGTTATAGAATAGGAAAAAACATTTGCTAAGAAACCGATGTCGGAAGATTTCATTATTCACACTGAGGAACAAACAGTATCTAGGCAGATCCACAATTATGAAGTAGAAATAGATTCCCGTGTAGCCAACTTAATTTGCGAGCCTCTTGCTTTCCCATGCAGGACTGCACTCCAGGATCAGAGAGGCCTGACTCTCTCTTCATTTTACCATTAGCTCTCCCCTTTACCCGACTTTGATTAACTGTCACGGTCAGTTCTTTACCTTCATTAGCCATTAATTACCTTCTACCTCAGACACTAATCTTTCAGCCCCTGGCACTAATAATACCTAAATTTAAGTCCATTTTCAGTGACTTCCCTAGCAAAAATTAAAATAAACATAACCACAAAATGCATCATAATTCCAAGAAATATTCAACACACTAGCTGACGCATATCCTGCCACGTGTCATTCACCCAGCAGCCATCTGTTAAATTGTTACCTTAGACTCAGTACCTCCCTAGGTCCTATGGAAGATACAGGGAAGAGGAGGATAGAGTTCCTGTCGTTGCTGAACTTAAACAATTCAGTTGGGAGGATCTAAGAACAAGGGCTTAAATCTCTGTTGAAGATGCAGGAAAAAGACACTTTCTGCACTGACAGAGGGAGAATGTGTGCAGGGCAGGACTGAGGCAGGTCTAGATGTAGGACAAGGACATCATATGCTTAAAGGGCCTTCCTTCACAGCCAATGAGAGAGAACAGAGGCAGAGGTGAACACAGAACAATGTTTCATTTTTATTATGGTTTAACAGTTTTTAAAGCAAAATACTGAAGACTGTCTACAATAAAGGATTTAAGTTATTTCTTTATGTCACATGCTGCCACCTGGTGGCAAGAGAAAAACTATACCATCTGATAGGTAAGAATTCAAAACAAATCAAAGTATCTTAGTTTCACTGAAACATCTTGAACAGGGGTATGCCCTGCTGGCTCAGTTGGTAGAGCATGTGGCTCCTGATCAGAAGGTTGTGAGTTCAAGCCCCATGCTGGGTGCAGAGACTGCATAAAAGTAAGTCTTTAAATAAATAAATGTCTTAGATGACAGCAAAGTATGCTGTGCAATCAGTTGATTCTTCAGTTTTTTTTCTTAGAACTGGGGAATGTGAGGTAACTAAAATGTTTAATTTTCTTCTCAATCCCTAATCAATGCTATGAACATTACAGGTGTCCATGTGATGATGCTAATAATAACCAATATTTACTAAGTACTCACTAATGGGTGGGTCACTATGCTAAGTAATTTGCACAGGTTTTCATTATTTCTGAAAGAAATTCAAAATGCATGTAAAAATAAGGAAATTAACTTTAATTTACTTTCATCTGCTTCCAAGAAGATCTGTGGGATGACATTCTCCCTATATTAGCAGAATGGCCAAGAGTAGAGCTCTAGAACCAGACTATCTAGGTTCTAACTCTAGCACCACCTCTTACTAGATGTGTTGCTTTGGACACACCGCTTACCGTCTCTGTAGCATGAGGATACTGATGATATTAATGCCTACTTCACAGAATCGTTGGGAGGATGAATGTGTAGAGCACTGAGAATGGTGCTTGGCAAGTAGTAAGCACTCATGGCTTGTTAGCCTTCAGCATCATAAATGTGTGAGCGCGATGATGTGTGGGGAGCAACAGAGAAGAAGGTACACATGTTAAATGCGAATGTGTCCTGAAACACAGCAGAGTAAAGGAGAGAAATGGTGATCAGGATTAAGGGGCATCTGGGTGGCTCAGCTGGTTAAGTGTCTGCCTTCAGCTCAGGTCATGATCCCTGAGTCCCGGGATAGAGCCTCACACTGGGCTCCCTGCTCAGTGGGAAGTCTATTTCTCCCTCATCCTGCTTGTGCTGTCTCTCACCTCCCTCTCAAATAAATAAAATCTTAAAAAAAAAAAAAAGTAAAAAAATGGTTATCTCTATTATTCAGTGAATTAAAGCATCTTGATTTTAAAAAAAATGAACATTAAAAAAATAAATTAACAACATACAACGTGTACAGTGAGCCCTGAAAATAAAATACAGTAAGATAAGGCTTAAATGTTATGCAAAGACAGGGAAGTCATGTGAAAGGAACATCAGACTAGAACTCAAGATTAGGCAGTTTAAACACAAACTCCTTCAAATTCTGTGGCTTTAAAATGTTCTGAGTCTATCTGATTTAGTTTCAGTAAGAAACTAAAGATACACACAACATCCAATACAATAAATAGCTTTCAAATTGTATTTCATGGACATCTTGTAGGGGATGAGGGAGAAGTAGGGAGAACCCAGTGAAAGGAGAATGAAACTCCTCTTTCCCCCTCATCTTCATGGCATTCCACTCTGCTTTTCTTTCATACGGCTTCCTGTGTTTCATTAGAAGAAAGAGGTCCACTGCTAAATCTGATCTATAGTAACTCTCACTTTATAGATAGGACTGAGCTGCAGAAGGAGAAATGATCTGTCCAAGACCACACACAGCTGCAGAAGAAGCAAGAGCAGCAGGACTGACACTCTGCCACATTTACCTTCCCTTTATCAGGATCACTTATCTTTAACACAACTCAAAGGAATTTTCTTTTATGTTTTCATTTTATTTTATGATGAATTTATAAGGATGCAAGGTTGGCAACACGGAGACCAGTAGAGAGTCTAAAACAATAATCCAGATAAGAAATGAAGGCCCGACAAATTAACTGTGGCAACAAGAATGGAAAGCAAGATCAAACTTAATATCTACTTTGGAGAAATTAACAGGACTTGGTAAATAACAGGGAAAGAATGGTGAGGTATTTAAGGGTGACTCCACTTTTGGCTAAAATGCCTGACATGGAAGGGTATGCTATGAATTGAGATAAATAAAATAGGAGGGGCACCTGGGTGGCTCAGTCAGTTAAGCGTCCAACTCTTTGCTTTCGGCTCAGGCCATCATCTCAGGGTTGTGAGATCAAGCCCTGTGTTGGGCTCCATGGTCAGTGGGCAGTATAACTCTCTCTCTTCCTCTCCCCCTCCCTCTGCTAGTACTTGCTCTCTAAAACAAACCAATAAATCCTTAAGAAAAATAAAAAGGAAAAAAATCAGGTTTCAAGGAGAGAATGAAGAGTTTATTTTAGACACACGGAATTCTATGCTTATGTCAGATACAGGTGGAAAGTCTTGGCAGCTGGTGATCTAGATAACTGTGTGCTTACATGACTACGCACTATAAGTGCATGAGTATGTGGGTGTGTGATATGCACATATCAGCAGGACTTTCTCCAAGAATGTTTAGCTCCCTTAGTTCAGTAGAGAAAACGAATGCAAATTTCAAAGTTAGTTTGGCTTGGATGATCCAAGTTCTGCTGGGTGATGGCCAAGTAAGGGGTGGAGAAACTGATGATGGTCAGCAAAATCTTCCTATTAGGGTCTAAGTATTTATTAAACACTCCTCCAAGGATGCTGGAAACCTGATAAAGACAGGTCAAATTTCCAGTGAAAAAGTCGTGTGGTACCCTTGACACTGAGAACAGGGTTAAGGGACAAGAACACTTCAGTTTATACCACATTCCAGCTTTACAGAAATATCTGTTCCACCACTTATAATACAGCCCAAGGCAAGTAAGATGTTATCTCAACACAAATTAAATTTGGAGGTACTGGGACAGGACACAAACATTAGCAAGGGGCTTTGAAATTGGGTGTTTTTGGTTACGCAAGTCATGTGTTTTCCCTAGACATAAAAATTCACCTATCCTGTCAGATGGCTTGGCAAGTTACTGCAATCTGTCTTAGGGCTAGCTAGTTGACTATGCTTTCAGCTATTATCTTGGCTGTATCTATCATTTATTTATTTATGCTTAGATTTTGAGACAGAGAGAGCATGAGAGAGAGGTGCACGCATGAGCACACAAGGGAGACAGGTGGAAGGAGAAACAGACTCCCCACCAAGCAGGGAGCCCGATGCGGGACGTGATCCCAGGACCCTAGAATCATGAGCTGAGCTGAAGGCAGACGATTAACTGAGTCAACCAGGCGCCCTTGGTTCTATCTTTCAGTACTTTAGCAGCTAAGCCAGGAACTGTCAGACTTGATTTTTCAATAGTTAAAGATATTTTATTTAAAGATTTTTTTAAAGTTTATTTATTCAAGTCATCTCTACAGCCAACATGGGGCTCAAACACATGACTCCAAGATGAAGACTCAGTCACATGCTCTTCCAATTGAGCCAGCCAGGTGCCCCTCAAGATTTTAAGCAATCTCTACACCCAGCGTGGAGCTCAAATTCACAACCCCGAGTTCAAGAGTTGAGTGCTCCACTGACTGACCCAGCCAGGCACCCCAAGAATTTAAGACATTTTAAAAGATATTTTAAATTACTAGACTTTTGCCTCAACATTGTTTGATGTTTATATATTTTTCTGGTTTCCCGTAAGTAAAATTGATGCACACAGAGAAAAATAACCCATCAAATGGCTGAGAGAGTGAGAATATCTGATAAGGAGACAACTGTTAAACAAATGGCAAGTTTAATCGCGGTTCACACCACAATCATCTTTAGTCCCTAGAGAGAATATAATACTATGAGTTTTGGTAATATACAACTCTGAGAAAACGAAATTTTCTCAGGAAGAAAGACAGGGAAGGACACAGACACATACACACACCTCCTTTATATATATATTTATATATAAATATATATTAAATATGTAAATATATATTAAACATATTTATATATAAATTAAATAAATATATATAAATAAAACTATACACACACAGTTACATATATAATTATAATACATCACTTCTGAGGCATTTTGAAATCTTCATGAAGTTAGCATGAGGCTTTTGGGAAGGGGTATTTTTCCTAGCCTGCTGTAATCTCTCTGACATCTATTCCTGGGTCTAAAAAAAAAAATCTTTTCAAACTACCAAGACCCCAGGTAGCTAGTGAAAGAAGTTCCTATCAAAGGAGAAGGCAATTTGTTCTGGGATTTTAAAAATCTCATGGGTTTGCTCTAAAGCAAAGAAGGTTTAAGACAGAATTCCATCTACATATTAACAAGTGGGACCAAAGCATAAAAGATTAAGACTGAAGGAAAAAGGACAAGATTGAAGTAATTAAATAAATTCTTCACCATCCAAACATTTATTATCTACTATACAGGGGAGAAACTGTGGTAGGTGCTGGGAATGCAGAGATGAAAAGATAGTCTGCATTTTCAAGGAATGCTGCCCTTATGTTGAACCAACATGAAAAACAACCATCATGATAGAGTGCTAAGATAAATTCATGCTCAGGAAGATACAGGAATGAACACAGAGAAAAGAACACATAATTGCTGACTATGTGTGCATGTGCCTGGTGGCTGGTGGCGGAGGGGGCAGGGAAGGTGTGTTGTGTGTCACAGCATTCCAAGAGGAGGTATGAGACTTTGTTATATCCTTGAAGGATCAGGTAGGATGGAAGGACATCTCAAGGGTAGAGAACACTTTCTGTGGAAGCAGGCTGAGAGAGTACCACCCAGCTGGTGAGCTCTTAGTAGAATACAGAGAGCACACTGTATGGAGCTGGCCAATAAAGGGACTTGTCTTCCAAGCTAATGAGTTTGATTCTGAAGCTGTGGGGAGCCCACTACACATCGGTTTAGTAAAACTGGGGAGTGACATTCAATTTTCATTTTTCTGAACATCTCAGAGGCAACAATGTAGAGGATTGAAAAATTAAGACAGGGAATCCAATAGCAATGAGAGAAGAGAGCAACTTGGGAAGATATTTCACAGGTAGAAACAAGACACAAGTAGAAAGCAATATATATTCACTGAATAAATGACTATATGTAGGGTCAGGGAAAAAGAAACACTTTAAGACATAGGCTACTGAAGATTCAAAAACCCAAAGGAACTGGTTCAGGCAAGAACAGAGAAGTATTTGTTAGAACAGGCAATTAGGAGGTGCAGGGTAACCTTGTCCATGGCAGAGGAAGTTGACCTGTGAACTGAGGTGTGAAAAAGAATGAGGAAATGGAGATGGAGTTTACAAGAAGATAGAAGAGAACATATCCAGAACTGGGAATGACAGGTTTTTGTTTTTAAAATGATTGAAACTTGATTATTTAATTATATGCTGAGAGCCAAGAATCACTAGAGAAGGAGAGGATGAAATCGTTTGAAGGAATGTTTCTAAGGAACAGAAAAAGAGAGTAGCCCTCCAGTTTCTTCTGTTAGCTAGCAGAGCTGAAGGAACTCCGCAGTCTCTGCCCTCCTCAGAGCCCGGCCCTAGGAGCAGCAGCATCTACAACACTAGACAGCAAGTTCCAAGTGCAGGCTTTCAGGCCACACCCCTGACCTACGAAATCAGAATCTGCATTTTTAACAGGATTCCTAGATGATCTGAGCACACATTAATGTTTGAGAAGCACAGCTCTAAATACAACTGATTTGGGGGTGGGGAATTGTTCATATTATTTATTTTTAAAGTAAGCTCTCCATCCAATGTGGGGCTGGAACTCATGACCCCAAGATCAAGAGTCATATTCTCCATTCAAAGAGCCAGCCAGGTCCATTCATTTTTCAGATATTACATATCCCCTACCCCAATTCCATTTTTGGGGGGAGAAGGGTTAAATCACACTGGGAAATCTCTGGGTTAAATAAAAAGTGAACAAGCTTCTTAACAGGGGTTCCTCAGAAACTAATAAACTACTGGGAATTCTGGTTTTCTACAAGGGGGATACATACTAGCTCCTCCTAAACACGTTTGATCATGGAACCTTATGTAGAGGTGATAATTTTATTCTATTACTTTATTTTAAAGATTTATTTATTTATTTGACAGGGAGAGAGAGATCACAAGTAGGCAGAGAGGCAGGCAGAGAGAGAGGGGGAAGCAGGCTCCCTGCCGAGCAGAGAGCCTGATTTGGGGCTCGATCCCAGGACCCTGGGATCATGACCCGAGCTGAAGGCAGAGGCTCAACCCACTGAGCCACCCAGGCAACCCCTCTATTATTTAAATTTTTTTTAAAGATTTTATTTGAGAGAGAGAGCACAAGCAGGGGGAGCGACAGAGGGAGAAGGAGAAGCAGACTCTCTGCTGAGCAGGGAGCCTAACGAAGCACCCGATCCCAGGACCCTGGGATCATGACCCAAGCTGAAGGCAGAGGCTCAACCCACTGAGCCACCCAGGCACCTCTAGAGGTGATCATTTTAATTAATGCTCCTTAAAGAGGATCGAATAGTCTTTACTACTGCTATTCTCTACTGTGTGGCGCAGCAGAAAGGGGATAATCTATGTGAAAGAAGTCTGACAACATGCCATACAAATATACAACTGCATTGTTTCAGGTACTTGGCATGTTTTAATCACCTGAAAATTCTTCTGAAGTACATTTTCCACTTATGAGACACTCTTCTAAATGCTGACACCACACGTGTGGAACCAACATCACTGGATTCCAGTGACAGAAGGAGTTTCCTGTAATCTTCATACCAACTCCTCAGTTTTGTCACAGGGTAGACGACAGAGGCCAGATTTTCCTGGGACACTGCAGAGTAGGACACTCAACAAAGCTGTGGTTCTGGAATGAACTGCCAGCCGGTAGCAGCTGAGGAGGTGTTTTCCTGAGGAGTCAGACAGTTACCAGGTACACATGGTATCTTGGGTGTCCTCAATGACCTTCAAGGTCTCGGCTGAAAACAGAAGCCAAAACTAATATTCAAAAATATTTACTGCTGGTCACATAGCTGATTCTTATTCTCTTATTAGCAAAATCTTTAGTAAAATGGAAGTCAAGGGGATTTTTTTTTTTGGTCAGAAATAGAGATTAAACTCATTTTCTTAAAAAATAAAATCCTACAATGGATTTCCTAAAAATCCATTTCCTAAAATTTCCTAAAATATATCATTTTCGGGGCGCCTGGGTGGCTCAGTGGGTTAAGCCGCTGCCTTCGGCTCAGGTCATGATCTCAGGGTCCTGGGATCGAGTCCCACATCGGGCTCCCTGCTCAGCAGGGAGTCTGCTTCCCTCTCTCTCTCTGCCTGCTTCTCTGTCTACTTGTGATCTCTGTCAAATAAATAAATAAAATCTTTAAAAAAATATATCATTTTCCTCATTTCACTATAAATGCTCTGTATACTCAGCATAAATATTACTTGAATAAATGACAGGCAACTGAATGGGTTTTCCCCTCCATATGCTAGAAACTCAAATGTATAAGTATAGTATCCAAATATCGTATTTAAAAAAAAATCAGTACTAGAAATTGAAAATTCAGAGTTGGGCTCTGGTCTCCTATTACTGTGGAAAATACCATATAGACAAGATTATTTTGGTTGAATTTGGCTTTCTGATTTCATTGACATTTAGGAGATGAACTCTGGGGTGTATTTCTACTATCACAGATATGGGTGTATTTCCTCAGTGAATAACAAAAAGAATAAATGATAATAGCACATCTAGAACTATTCCAAGTTGTGTTAAGAGTGACTAAAATCCACTTCACGGGAAGAATGAATTCCCTTATTATAATCTGTAACTCAGAAGTTATAACTTATACTTTAGAAACCAATATACTTAAACATAATATTTGTATACTATAGCAGTTTGCTAATAGGTTTTACATAGAAAAGCATTCTATGTTTGTGTATAGCTAATGTTTATATGTGTGTGGTATTAATCTTATATGACTTTATAAACAGTAGATCTTAGTCTGAGGAATTCTTACCTTTGTAAGTCATTTCTAGTTTAGGCAGACTAAGGTATTTTATTTTTATGCTCTCTAAAAAATAATCAGAAAAATAATCTTTTTTGAGCAGGGGAGGGGCAGAGGGAAAGGGAGAGAGAACCCCAAGCAGGCTCACGCCCGGAATGGAGCCTGATGTGACACTCCATCTCACGACCCTGAGATCATGTCCAGAGCCGAAATCAAGTCAGATGCTTAACTGACTGAGTCAGCGGGCACCCCCCCCCCAAATATTGGAAAGTACAGTCTTGGTGTCATTTTAGATTTAAGATCCCAGTTGAAGAACAGCAACATAAATTTGGGCAAGAGCAAAACAACTGGAATAGGAGAGGGCAGAGTTAAGGAAAATAAAAAGTTCAAGGTATGGAAGTAGAGCAGTGCTGAATGATGGTGTTAGTAGTGGCTGACGTGGAAGGAGGTCAGGAGGGATTAGGGATAGAATGAACCTGGATCCAGGTATCAAATCACCAGGAAGATGCTGATAACAGCTGAGGATACTCACTGCAGAACTCACAGGTCAGAGACAGCCCACCAAACAGAAGCAGGAGTGGTGTCACTTCCTAAGAGCACTCTGTCCTCACTTTCTACCCGATTGTCATTGAACTAAAACACTTTTTAAAAAAGATTTTATTTACTTAATTTAGAGTGAGTGAGCATGTTCACGGGGGGACGGGGAGTTGAGGGAAAGGGAGAGAGAGAATCTCAAGCAGAGCCTGCACTGAGCTTGAAGCCTGATGGCTTGATCTCACCACCCTGAGATCATGACCTGAGTTGAAATCAAGAGTCAGATGCTCAAATCAACTGAGCCATGCAGGCAGCTCTGAAATAAAGCATTTTTAAAAAACAATTGTATTTATTTGAGAGAGAAAGAGAGAGAGAGAGAACACGAGCGAGTGAGAAAAAGCATGTGTTGGGGAGAGGGATGGGCAGAAGAACAAGCAGAATCCCCAAGCCGGCAGCCCACTTTGGGGCTTGATTCCAGGGTCCTGGGATCATGACCTGAGCTGAAGGCAGATGCTCAACCGACGGAGGCACCCAGGCGCCCCTAAATAAAGCATTTTTAAGATCATCATACAGCATCCCATGTACTTCTAAATGAATAAAGCAGACGTGTGGATGACAGAGCTGTTGGTGCTTCACTTCACTGATTTTAACTGTATCCTATTACTCTGGCTCAGTGTTTTTCAGCCTTAATACTACTGATATTTATACCACGTAATTCTTTGTTATGGGCCATCCTATGCATTTTTCTCTAACACCAGTTTGGCTGTTCTTCCCCTCAAAAGATCTCTCATGGATGAAATCATTCAAGAGAATAGTAAATCAACAGATCCACAGATTAATAGTAAACTTACTTTCAGCAACAACTCAACTAAGGTCGGAAAAATGCTGTCATCTTATGCTGCAAATTAACCAATCTCTTCCAGGGAAGTACAAGAGTTAAAAATGTCATGGTCTCTACTTGCATGATAGTAATTAGATCTTGACTAAAATATAAAAATAGATTACAGCATAACAGCAAAAGGCAACAGGTCTGGTTATACACAGAAAGGAATCATCATACTACCATGTTTAACCTTAATAAACGATGTAGTTTTAAATTTTTTAAAAAAAACTTTTCTTCTTAATTTTTCTAAAAGATTTTATTTATTTATTTGACAGAGAGACAGACGCACACAGTTGAGACAGGGAACATAAATAAGCAGGGGGAGTGGGAGAGGGAGAAGCAGGCTCCTCGCTGAAAAGGGAGCCTGATGTGGGGCTCAATGTCAGCATCCTGGGATCATGACCTGAGCCGAATGCGAACGCTTAACCGACCTGGCCACCCAGATACCCCTAAGTTTAAATTTCTAAAAGAACTTTTAGTCAAATGGTCCATGATTAGGACACTGGCTCTCTATAAATCTTTCTATCTTTTAACATACAGTAGTCCCCCTTATCGGCGGTTCTGCTTTCCATGGTTACTATTATCCTCAGTCAACCATGTTCCAGAAACAGATGATCCTCCTTTTGATGTACAATCAGGTCAAGAGCAGCCTAACGCTACATCACAATGTCTATGTCACGCCTCTCATGTCATCTTATAACACAATGTACCAGCTCGCATCATCACCAAGGTGAGTATAGTATAGGACGACGTTTTCAGAAACCATATTCACAAAACTTTTATTGTGGTATATTGTTATAATTGCTCTATCAGTTAAGTTATTGTTATTAATCTCTTACTGTGCCTAATTTATGAATTAAACTTTCACTGGTATATATGTGTAGAAACACATATATGTTAAATGTGTTATATATATAGTGTTTTATATATAGTTCCATATAGGGTTTGGTGCCACCTGCAGTTTCAGACATCCACCGTGGGTCCTGGAACATATCCCCCCATTGATAAGGAGAAACTTCTGTAATTCTCTTTTATTTTATATTTAAAAAAATGGCCTTTAAGAGACTTGTCTTTCAATGCAGGGGTTTCCCAAGTTCCTCTCTATGTATTACAGTCCAAGACTGGCTAGGAATTGAGTAACTCTTAATAGATTACAAAAAGGGGATAATGGGGGTGGCTCAGTCTGTTGAGTGTCCAAGTTTTCATTTCAGCTCAGGTCATGATCTCAGGGTCATGAGATCAACCCCTATGCTGGGCTCTGTGCTCCATGTGGAGTTCGCCTGAGATTCCCTCTCCTCCCCTTTCTGCTCCTCCTACTAGCGTACGCGTGTGCACAAATACGCACATGCACTCTCTCAAATAAATTTTAAAAAAGTAAGAGGGGAGATAATGACCTTCTGTGAGCTGCCCAAAAATCAACTACCACTCTCACTGGGTGAGTAGGATGTGTCATTAGGATAGCTATCTTACTCTTTTAACTCCTAACATGATCCACTCTTCCAGAAATGGGTCCTCCAAGGTTAAGCGGTAAGCTGACAATAATTTCCTATCTGAGCTCAGAACCTAAGGTTCTACCCACTGTCCTGAACTGCCTCTCCCACAGAGGATGGCAATGATAAGACACAGTACTTAGAACAAATTTCCCTGAAATTCATTCTTGTGTGCTCCAATGCCAAGTCTAAGCCACTAAGAACCTCTAGACCCTGTAAAACTAGCATATTTATCTCCCGTGTTTCATCATGATTCCTCTTTGGATTTAATTCTAGCAGGCTAATTCTTTCTGAAATCCTGGAGATCGTATATTGCAATTTTATGAGCTGTATAATTTCCCACTGAGGTATTGGCTCTCCTGCCACAGGCACTGGTGCTGAGTACCTATCCCAAGACAGATGCCTGATGAATGCTTAGCTCTCCTCCTTCCCTCTCCTCAAAGCAGAAACAACACCTGTTAGTCTTTTCTGACCTCAAAGAAAGAAACAAGTACTTGTTTTTCAACATCAATTGAATGAAATAAAAAGGATGCCACTCATACTTGATTATCAGATATTATAAAGGAATTACTGCTAAGTTTGCTACGTATAATAATGGTATCATGGTTATGTGTTTTTTAAATTATTGTCACTGAAATATTTATCAGTAAAATATTTCTGGAATTTCCTTAAAAAAAAACAGAGGACATAATAAAAAAAAAAAATCAAAATGTCAAAATGGTGATAACTTCTGAAGCCAGATAATGGGTATATGGGTTTCCTTTTTTAAGTGGTGACAACTGTTTAAAATGATTTAAAATAGGGCCATCAACTTCACTGTGAGCTGAGCAAAATGCTTTAATACAAGTGATGTAGAAAAATAAACTAATGGGTAAATGTATACTGTCACTGAAATACTCATTACTTAATGATGTACTTAATTGGTTTTAAAGTCTGACATGCACAAAGGGTCATGAATGAACTTTGTTTTAAAAATACTTGGTTATTTATTAAAGTGCAAGACATCTTAATGTTTAGCCCAATTTTGGAGTTCTTCCCTCAATTACTTCGAGCCATGTAAAACTCATTATTATCTTCTGACCAGGTCTTCCTTATTCTATATAGCTCAGGGGTCTCTTTCATGAATACTAGTATAATTTCTTCTTACTTCTGAACAATCTTACTAAGAAAGTCTATGTACGCATAATAAAAATCTGAACAGTATGCATAATAAAAATCTGAACAGTAACTTTATTGTTAGGCATAAGCTAAAATACATAATATACAGCATAGAAGAACTTGTTGTAAAAAAAAAAAAATTGCTCTGTGCAAAAATGTGAGAGAGTTCCCAAAGAGTCATACTTAAAAGATTTTTTTTTTTTTAAAGATTTTATTTAGGGACCCCTAGGTGGCTCAGTTAGTTAAGAGGCTGCCTTCGGCTCAGGTCATGATCCTAGCATCCTGGGATGAGTCCCATATCGGGCTCCTTGCTCAGCAGGGAGCCTGCTTCTCCCTTTGCCTCTGCCTGCCACTCTGTCTGCCTGTGCTCACTCTATCTGACAAATAAATAAATAAAATCTTAAAAAATATATATAAAGATTTTATTTATTTGACAGAGTGAGAGACAGAGCGAGAGCAGGAACACAGCAGGGGGAGTAGGAGAGGGAAAGCATGCTTCCCACCAGGCAGGGAGCCCAATGCAGGGCTCCATCTCAGGACCCTGGGATCATGACCTGAGCTCAAGGCAGATGCTTAACCATCTGAACCACCCAGGTGCCCCCTTAAAAGAAATTAATAACTTAATAATTTGAAAAAGAAATTGTGTTCTTTATAAATTCAAAAAATATCACTTAAGCTTTTGTAACTACACTCCTCCATATTCTCACATTTGTATTTTCTTGTAATACAATCGTGAGGCTTCTTAATCTTTATTTTTTTTATTTTTTATTTTTTTAAAGATTTAATTTATTTATTTGACAGACGGAGATCACAAGCAGGCAGAGAGGCAGGCAAAGAGTGAGAGAGGAGGAAGCAGGCTCCCCGTGGAGCAGAGAGCCTGATGCGGGGCTCGATCCCAGGACCCTGGGATCATGACCTGAGCCAAAGGCAGAGGTTTTAACCCACTGAGCCACCCAGGTGTCCCTTAATATTTAAAAAAAAAAAAAAAAAAAAAAAATTGTCACTGTGATCTTTAAGAACAGGTTAACTTTAATTAAAGTTGTTTGTATGTGGTTATTATTGTGTTTTGATAAAACTTTCTGAAGTAATCATAGATTTACATGCATGTTTAAGAGATAATACAAAGAGATCTTGTGTAACCTTTACCTGGTTTCCTCTAATGGTAGAATCTTGGAAACGTAGAGGACACTGTTAGGACACTGATATAATCAAAATGTTGATAAGTGATAGAGAAGATTTCCATTATTATAAGAATCCTTCGTGTTGGTCTTTTTTGTAAACATATCCTCTTTCCTTCCACCCTGACACCCCCTGGCCGTGACTAATCTGTTCTCCATTTCTCTAATTTTGTCATTTAAAGGAAGTAATATAAATAGAACAATACGGTATGCAATCTTTTGGGATTAACTTAATTCATTAAGCATAGATTTCTAGAGACTGATCTAGGTTGTGCATGTATCAATAGTTCATCCTTTTTTTAAGATTTTATTTATCTGACAGAGCAAGCACAAGCAGGGGGAGTGGGAGAGGCAGAAGCAGGCCACCAGCTGAGCAGAGTGTCCAATGCGGGACTTGATCCCAGTACCCTGGGATCATGACCTGAGCCAATGGCAAATGCTTAACCATCTGAGCCACCCAGGGTCCCCTAGTTCATCCCTTTTTACTGCTGAGTAGTATTCTGTAATGTGGATGTACTATTCGTCTAATCATTCATCTGTTGAAGGACATCCAGGCTGTTTTCAGTGTTTGGCCATATTGTGAATAAAGATGCAATGAACATCTGTGTACTGGTTTCTGGAAATCTTCATTTTTTTGGGATAAATGCTCAGAGGAGCAACTGCTAGACAGCATGGTAGTTGAATATCTAGTTTCTTTTCTTCTCTTTCTTTTCCCTCCCTCACTTCCTTCCTTTCCTCCTCCACATTTTATTTATTTTTTACTATGTAAACTCTACCCCCAATGTGGGGCTTGAACTCATGGGCCTGAGGTCAAGAGTTGCATGCTCTACTGACTGAGCCAGTCAGGCATCCCTGAAATGTACAGTTTTTAAAGAAACTGTCACACTTTCTAGAGTGGCCCTTTCATTTTACATTCCCACCAGCAATGTGTGAGTGATCTAGTTTCTCCATATCCTTGTCAGCATTTGGTGTTGTCACTTTAAATTCTGGTCACTCTGATGGATGTATAGTGATAATTCATGGAAGTCTTAAGTTGTATTTCCCTAACAGCTGGTTGATGTTGAGTATCTTTTCAAGTGCTTATTTGCTTATATATCCTTTTTGATGAAATCTCTGGTCATGTCTTTTGCCCATTTCCTAAATGGATTGATTTCTTCTTTAAACTATTGAGTTTTGAGAGTTTTTTATTCTAGATACTAGTCCTTTGTTGGTACTTGGCTTACAAGTATTTCTAGTCCTTTGTTGGTACTTGGCTTACAAGTATTTTCTCCCAGTCTGCAGTCTTTCATTTTCATCTTTTTACCAGGATCATTCACAGAGCACAAGTTTTAAAAGGCAAACAATTTTTCCTTTTATGAATCATGATCCATAAGCATAAATGCTTTTATTGACAAGCATGTTTATCATGATAGCCTGAAGATTTTCTCCCTTTCCCCCGCTAAAATATAAATAGCTAAATGTTTTACTTTTAACTCCAGGATCTGTTTTGGGTTAGTTTTTGTATAAGGTGTGTGACTCGGGTTCATTTACTTGTCTAGGAACATCCAATTGCTAGAGCATTTACTGAAATGGCTATCTTCCTCTGTGAGCTATTTCTGTACCTCTGTTAAATCATTAGGGCTTATCTGTATGGGTCTATTTATTGTTTCTCTATTCTGTCCCACTGCTGTATGTATCTATTCCTTTACCAGTATCACGCAGTCTACGTGAAAGCTTGAAATCAAAGAACGATTCCCCTACTATATTCTTTTTCAAAATGGCTTTAGTTTTCTAGGTCTTTTGTCCCTCTATCTATATTTTAAAATAATATTGTCAAATATCTATCAAAAAAATCTTACTGGAACTTTGATAGGTATTGGATTAAACCTCTGGATCAATCTGTGAAGTGACATCTTTACTAGGTTGAGTACTCCAAACAATGAACATAGTATATTTCCTCATTTATTTGTATTTTTCTTTCTTTCATCAGCATTTTACAGTTTTTAGCATATATGTCCTGTTCTGTACATGTTATTTTTAGATTTAAACCTAGGTATTTTTCTTTTTGTGTGATTATAGATGGTACTGTATTTTAAATTTTGGTGTTCATTGCTATATATAGAAATACAATAGTTTTCTTTTAAAAAGTAAGCTTTATGCCCAACATGGGGTTCGAACTCACAACCCTGAGTTCAAGAGTCACATGCTCTACCTACGGAGCACCATAAATATAAGAGATTTTTTATACATTTGTCTTATATCCTCTAATTTTCTTGAACTCACTCATTAACTAGTTTGTTTATGTGTATGTGTGTGGGTGTGTGTAAATTCCTTGGGTTTTCCTAGAGACAGTCATGTCAGCCATGTCAGCCACAAATAAAAAGTTTTATTTCTTCCTTTCTGAGCTGTCTGCCTTTATTTCCCTTTCCTGCTTTATTGCACTAATTAGAACTTCCACCAATATCTTCAATAATAGTGACAGCAGACATCCTTGCCTTGTTCCTGATCTAAGGGCTAAAAGATTTAGCCTTTCATCATATGTATAATGTTAGCTGTGGTTTTGCAGATGCTTTTTAACGAGCTGAGGAAGTATTCTTCAATTCCTTTTTTTTTTTAAGTTTTAAAACATATGGGTATTGAATTTTGTCAAATCCTTTTTCTGCACTGATCAATCTTGACAGAGGTCTGTCAGTCTTAATGACCTTGAAAAGTTGTTTTTTATTCATTTTCTCTATCATAATTTACCTGTTTTCAATTTCACTGATTTCTGCTCTTACCTTTATTATTTCCTTTCTTCTATTTGCTTTGGGTTCCTGCGGTGGAAGCTAAGATTCTTAACTTGAGACAAGACAACTTTTATTCTATTGTATGCCTTTAATGCTACACACTTCCCTATCTGTACTGAAGTACCCGTTACCTATAATTTCTGATATGTTATAGTTTCATTTTCATTCAGTTCAATGTATTTTTAAGTTTCCTTTAAGATGTCCACCAGACACAGATTATTTAGAAGTGTGCTGTTTAGTTTCCAAGTCTTTGGAGATTTTTTTTCCAGTTATCGCTTACTGATAACCAGATTAACAGAACTCAAAGGAGACATAGACAAATCCATTATCATAATTGGAGGCTATTACTGATTTCTAGTTTAATTCCATTGTTTAGTTTATTTCCAGTTTTCTACTGGTTTTTGCTTCACATATCTTGCATCTCTATTTTTTGATATATATGCATTTAGGATTGCCCGGTCTTCCCAGCAGACTCTTACATAATGTCCCACTCTGTCTCTGGCAATTTTCTTTGCTTGTAGGTCTATTTTATTTTATATAAATAAAGTCACTCTTGCTTTCTTCTGATTAATGTTTATATGATGTATCTTTTCCAATAATTTTATTTTCAGCTTGCCTGTATCATTATATTTGAAGTGAATTTCTTAAATACCCATATAGTTGGGTCATGTTCTTTAATCCTCTCTGCCATTTTTTAAATTCATATATTTAGATCATGTACATTTCATGTCATTTTTGCAATGTGTGGGCTTAAGTCTGCCATTTTGTTTTCTGTGGCTGATTTTGGTTTTATTTTTCCTACCTTTCTGCAGGTTAATTTGAACCTTTTAAAAAATTCCATACTGATTTACCTATTGTTTATTAGTCTATCTCTTTGTATATTCTTTGGTAGTTATTCCAGGTATAGCATATATATATATATATATATATATCACAGTAGACTGTGATAAGTTATATATATACATATATATATACATATATAACTTATCACAGTCTACTAGTGTTGTCATTTTACCAAATCAGGTGAATAGTACCCTTACCTCCCCTGATGGCCCCTTCTTCACCACGGTTTATGGTATTTCCTATATATACACCAAGAACACAGTAGACATTATTGTTCTGCTTCATTTGTCAAACATAATTTGTAAGACTTATAAGTTTTAAGAGAAGTCTATCGTAATTATCCATACTTTTTGTTACCAGTGTTCCTTCAAAGATTCTTTTATCATTTATTTGTTAGATAACTTCCATTAGCCACTGTTTTGTAGATCTGCTATTAACAAGTTCTTAGCTTTCTTTCACCCTGATAATGTTTTTATTTTTCTTCATTCCTGGAAGTATTTTCGCTAGTTCTAGCATCCTGAAAATTATTCTCTTTCAGTTCCTGAAACTGTGTATTTCTTTGACCTCTACTGTTTCTGACGAGAAATCTGCTGTCATATGAATTAGTAAATTGCTTCTTGCTGTTGTAATTTTTCTTTGTCTTTCAGAGATTTGACCGTTGACAGAAATTTGGCACGGTATGGATTTGTCTGGATTTATCCTGTCTGGAGTTAGCTCAGCCTCTTAAATCTAGGTTTATGTCTTCTGCCACATTTGGCAAATTTTCGGTCATTATTTGAGTACTTTCAGAGCCATCTTCCTTCTGTTTTCCTTCTAGGAATCTAGTAACACAATATTAGAGTTTGTGTTAAGGTTTCACAGGTCCCTGAGGCACTGCTCATTTTTTTTCCAGTCTGTTTTCTCTCTCTAGTATAGAATGAGTAATTTCTATTTTTCTATCATCCAGTTCACTATTTCTCTACTCTGTCCCTTCATTCTGCTATTGACCCCATCCACTGAGCCTTTTTTATGTTAATTATATTTTTCATTCTAAAATTTCTATTTGGTTCTTCTTACTTATACTACCTTTGCTGAGACTTTTTTTCACTTGTTTTAAGCATGCTAATTGTTTGCTGAGGCATTTTTATGATGGTTGCTTAAAAAATTTTTATCAGTTCTAACACCTCTGTCATCTTGCTATTAGTATCTATTGATTTTTTTTTTCCCCATTCAGTTTGAGATCTTCCTGGTTCTGGGTATGAAGAGTGATTTTCTAATGATATCTGGACATTTGGGGCACTGTGTTATGAGATTCTGGATCTAATTTAAACCTACACTTTTGCTGGCTTCCTCTGACACCAATCCCACAGAAAAATGAGTATGGGAAACCTCATTAAAGTAAGCTAATGGTAGAAGCAGAACCATAATTCTTCTGCCATGTTTGGGTATAATAGAATGGTTTGCTTTCCTGGTCCTTTGGCTATAAAGTAGGCTTCTTTTTTCCCCCTGCACCTGCTGGCCTTTCTGGATTGCCAGTTTCTCTAGAACCCAATCTGAAGAAAATCAAGGGAAATCACTGATATGTCACTTTTCTCAGATCCCAAGGCTTCTAAGCTGGTCAGCCTTCTTCACTCTAACTCTCAGTCTTCTCATAATTGTTTTACATATAATATTCGAAGTTCTAGATGTTCTTGGTAGATAGGAGAGCAATCTTCTAGATGCTGAAGCCCTTTGGTTGTTGCGTTCATGCTTAATTAGTTCCTAAGTCCTGTAGATATTCAGATTTGATTTTGCTCTTTGTGGATCACAAAATGGTACTCTACCCTCCTCAAAATACCTGATCATGAAATATTTTTAGCTTTCAGGTAAAATCTGATGGATGATGATATTAAGTAGTGCTTGTCTATAAATCTTTTAAAAATGGAATTAGAAAAGATTATTTCTTAATATCCTTGGTTTCTGAGAAGCAAGTTAATTTATGTAACTAAGTAAAGTTCTCTCATGAGTGTAGGAAATTCCTGCCCAGATCAAATTTAAACAATTGTTTTTATTATTAACACAGAATTTCTGTAGTAAGTGCTGCTAAAACATTAATGGAATTTACTTTAGTGTTCAGCCAAATGACAACAGTAATTTGATGCTTATAAATATATACCTACTGTTACTAGTTAAGAATAAAGAAAATGAACACAAAGGCATCAGAAACAGAACTAGAAATCTAGGATTACTTTCTAGTATTTGATGCTTTATCATCTAACTTTATAGTATTTTCTTTTCTTTTTAAATTTCATTTATTTAAGTAATCTCTACACCCTTGGCCTCAAACTCACAACCCAGAGATCAAGAGTTGTATGCTCTTCTGACTGAGCTGGCCAGGAGCCCCATAGGATAAGGTTTTTTTAACCAAAATATATTCAATTTTGGCCTTAGAGTTTCTTAAAATCAATAAGAAAATCAATAATAATCCATAGGATATGTTTCAGAGGTCCTGAAACCCTCACGATACATTGGCTATTATTGTTTCCAAATACAACACCGCTAATAAAGGAGTGCCTCTCTGAAACGGGCAGCTTTACCTGTCTATTTTAAACTGAACAAAGGGGCAGAACAAATTTCTCTCTGGGTTCACTGTGCAAAGTGCAATATTACTCTTGTATGTAATTAAATGGTAATTACTGGCAACAAGAAGTAAAGCATTAATTGGTAGCTGTAGGAAATGCATTAGAGAACAGTCACAGAGCACCTCATCAAGTATAGATAGGTATAATGTCATACTTTAGAAAGAATTTTTCAGTGAAAATACCAATGCTGTTGAATTACTATAGTCAATTTCTGGGTTCAGAAGTTAATTAGAAGAGCCGCAAGTACATTCTTAATAAATATTTACTCACTGTTTATTATGTTAAAGACAGAGTGTTAAGCTGCTGCCTAGCATCTTATTCTCTGCTATCCTTAGAAAAATGACATTTTAAAATCATTTATTTTCTCAAATCCCTTTTCGTAACTGCTGCTGAGAGTCTTACCCAGAGGAGGAAAGTACATCATTACTCTAGGCAAACTACTTACTTTTTTAGCCTCTTTCCTGACTTTTATAAAATAGAGTGTAGCAATACTTTCACCTTAGGGAGGTGATTCTTATCCTTAGGGAAAATTAACTATCTACTCATCTACGTATAGTATATAAATACCACATCCAAATACAGAAAGCATAAAAAGAACACGATGTGTTCAGAAAGCTTCTAGAGTTCAGGCTGATCAGTGGAAATAATTGAGATACTTTAAACTTTATGCTTTGTATAATGTTACAGAGAAATAATGTAATACCTTCCCTATTGAAGCAAAAGTAGATACAAATAGCTATAAATGTATCTCGATATATTTCCAGATTTCATTAGTGCTCCTTTTTTCTCTCAGGATAAATATATGCAAAGATGTGTTAAAGCATTCCAGCTTCAAGAGAAGGCTCAGAATATGATTTAAGAGTTTAAGATAAATGTACAAGGTAAGGCATTTCAAACAGAAGAAATTTTCCTACTCTACGATATTCAAAGACTAAAAAGCTTATGGGAGATATACCAATAAAGTAATATTAAAGTATACAATACATTTCAATTAAGTGAAAAGATGAACATTTAAAAGGGTCTCTTATTTACCTCTTCTACATTGGAAGCAGTTTTAGCAGAAGTTTCCATGAAGATAAGTCCATGTTCTCGTGCAAAAGCTTCACCTTCTTCTTTTTTTACTTCTCTTCTAGATTCTAAATCACTAAATATAGGAAATAAAAGGCCATGTTATTAACCAGCACAGTATAAATAGAGCTATCTGTGAAAAGTGTAACAAAAGATTCAAAGTTGTGCTGACTATTCTTTTGATTAATTTTTAACACATAATAATACAACTGACTGATTCCGGATATTATGAAGGTCATATGTCTAGAATGTGCTTAGTTTCAAGGAATAAATGATCCAACAGGAGAAGATCCAGAGTTAGAGTCCTAGAACACTGTAAGTAAGAGAAACTTAAATGGAACATCTATCAACACCCAGCTCTAGAGTATAGTGGGTTCCCAAAGAAGGGAAATCTCTTACTCAAAATAACAATTCAAGAGAGAACACTAGTCTCAACTTTCAGCCAGACTGAGTTTCTATAAATGTGATTTAAAAACAAATCACTTAATTTCCAGAAGCTCTAGGAAATTGCTTAATAAAATCCAAAGTACTAAAGACATATTAATTAGATTATTAATCTTACTTGGTTTAACTCCCAGTAAAACTGTTAATAGAAAAAGGGAGAGAGAAACAAAAGTCTAAGCTAGAAGTTTTGGGGGGAAAGAACAGTATTCATTTTTATTGTACAGGAACTGTATCAGGAAGGTGGGGGGAAGCAGTGGTCTCTTTAAAGTGTGTTTTATTGGGGCGCCTGGGTGGCTCAGTGGGTTAAAGCCTCTGCCTTCAGCTCAGGTCATGATCCCAGGGTTTTAGGATCGAGCCCTGGATCAGGTTCTCTGCTCAGCAGGGAGCCTGCTTCCTCCTCTCTCTCTATCTGCCTCTTTACTTGTGATCTGTCAAATAAATAAATAAAATCTTTAAAAAAAAAGTGTGTTTTATTGTAAAAACTTATAGTTTTTATTACTATAAAATATTTAAAGCACACAGAAAAGGATGGAGAACAGAATACCCATGTACTTCCATCTAGCCCTGATTACTCGGACACATTTATATCAGATTTCTTCACTGCTGAGAAAATCAAGTTATAATTGATTCACCTCTTCTGTACCTGTCTGCTCCTGATCTCATTCTTTCCTTTCACCTTAAAGGTAACCATTTCTCTGTATTTAGTGTTTCCACTCTCATGCATGTTTTTTTTATATGTATACTCATGTTTATAGCCATACAAGAAAGGGTTTTTGCACATTAAGAAAAATTCAGATGTAGCTATCATTCTCCAACTTGTTAGTTTTGGTCAACATGATTTTTTTGGGGTTACTGACATACTCTACGTAGATCTAGTTTCTTAATGTTTTATTGCCGTATTATGTAGTCTAGTGAATGAATGCAACACAATTTATTTTTAATTTTCATTTGAGAAAGTTATTTATAATTTTTCATTAATATAAACAGTGTTACAATAAAAAGTTATACATTTTTTGGTGTACATGTGCCAAAACTTTTCCAAGGTAGTAAAATGTTAGAAAGTACTGTATTTTCCAAGTACAGTATCTGGTATACATGTGCCATGACTCAGTGAATTAGTATGGAAAAGAAGAGAAAATATCAGACTGTATCGCCCACTGTTTTACGGAATTTTGTTTTTTATGTAGGTATACATATAATTTGTGCACTAAGAGATGATAGAAAATGTATTTAAGACAAATGAGAAAGCTCAAAAGCCACTGCACTTGAATATATACTTGGTACAAAGGTGCCTTCCAAAACAGCTGCATAATTTACACTCTTAGTGGCAATGTTTGAAAGTTCCCATTGTATCACCTCCTCACCAACACGTGGTAAGATCACACTTGTTAATATATGTCACTCTGATGACTGTGAAAGGTACTGCACATTAATGTTACTTTTTCTTTAGTTCGGTTATTAGCTTCACAAATATCCATTATCATCATTATTAAATAAGAAATACAGAAAAATCTAAGAAAATGAAATAGTTCCTTCATTCAACAAATATCTATAAATATCTTATAAATATTTATAAGCCAGGAATTTTGGTAAGCCCTTGGGATGTATTAATGAAGAAGTCACACAAAAAAGTGTACATTCCAGTAGAGGACAGACAATAATACTGAGTAAAGAATATAGTATGTTAGAAAGTGCTAAATGTGGAAAAGCAGAGTAAGCAGAATCAGGAGTACCAGGGAGAGGAGGGAGGTTACTCTATAAATAGTGTAGTCATTCTAAAATTGACTTAATCATTCTTCTTGGTCCTGTTTTTCTACCCAAAAGTGACCTTTTTCACATATATGCATAACCATGCTGTATCTGTAACTCCATGTCCTAATTTTCTTAACTTAATATTAGAATTTATATCATTATATCTTTTTCACAAACACAATTTTTAGTGATTAATTAATATCCCATCACAGTTCATTTAGCCATTTCCTTGGATGATAAGTAACACAGTATAAACCTAGTACTGTGAACTGTTTTACATGGATTATCTCATTCAATGTACCTGACAGATGAGGAAATGGAGGAACAAAGAGGGTAGGTTAAAACAACCAAGTTCACAGTCTAGGAAGAGCTGATGGAGGAGGTGGAATCACCACCCAGATGACTGTGTCATACAGGGATTACTTTTTCTGATAAAAATTGAAGAAGTTTTTGTCAAATATGGAAAAATACAAAGAAAAAAAAAGACCCATAATTTCAATTTCCACAGGTAATTAACATCTTGAATACAATTCCATACTGCTCCTTTGTCTCTTTCTTCCTACTGGAAGATGCTCATACCCACTACTGTATTTTGTGTTTTTTATCATTTTCCCATTTGGAATCTTTTACAGTATTATTTTTGCTGAGTGTAAACAATGGTGGTATTTTATGCAAATTTATATCACACAAATTAGGGATAAAGCAAAACAAAAATGTTAAAGTCTCATCCATCTAATATTAAGTTACATCACTGTTTCAATGTTACAAAATTCACCAGGAATTGGATGCCTTTAAAAAAGCTGGCTGACTAGGGGCACCTGGGTGGCTCAGTGGGTTAAAGCCGCTGCTTTCGGCTCAGGTCATGATCCCAGGGTCCTGGGATCGAGCCCCGCATCCGGCTCTCCGCTCAGCGGGGAGCCTGCTTCCACCTCTCTCTCTCTCTCTCTCTCTTGCTCTGCCTACTTGTGATCTCTGCCTGTCAAATACATAAATACAATCTTTTAAAAAGCTGGCTAACCAGATAAGCTGTCAATTATGTTTACAAAGTTGTCACTTAGCTCATTATCAGTAACAGTTGTTGGTTTTTTTTTTCTTTAAAGATTTTATTTATTTGACAGAGATCACAAGTAGGCAGAGAGGCAGGCAAAGAGAGAGGAAGGGAAGCAGGCTCCCTGCTGAGCAGAGAGCCCGATGCGATGCAGCGCTTGATCCTAGGGCCCTGGGATCATGACCTGAGCTGAAGGCAGAGGCTTTAACCCACTGAGCCACCCAGGCACCCCTCAGTAACTGTTGTTTAAGTAATTGAAACTTCTGAGTGATTTTGTAACTTTCAGTTGTTACATTTTAAAAATAATTTATAATTCATAAGAAGTCATCTAAGCATTTAGTGATGCAAGTGCTCAAAAAACACTCCTAACAATGTGAAATGTTAGAAAGTTTGATACAAAATATTACAAAGGGAACCACAAGAATGTGACATGCTGTTTAGATGCCCATGCTATGAAATTTTAGTGGTTTAAGATGAGAACAAAAACGAGGGCAAACTAAGTTTACAAATATTATAGCACAGGCAGAGTAATACACCCAACTATAATCCGAGGGCCTCTTATGTGCCAAGCCCTTTCCTACATCTGGGGACAGACTACTCGGCAAAATAGACAAAAATCCCAAACCCCCACAGGCCGTAAGGAGCTTATATTCTAGTAGGAATAAAAAATGGGGGGAAAACCCTAGCAACAGTGATGTGGTAACAGGCTTCTGGAATTCATCCCCGTTATCTGACAGTCATTCTTAAGGGAAAATTAGCTTTCAATTGCGCAAAATTTTCAAGAAAACACCTCTTCCCTTAAGTACCCTTTATCCTATTTTAAGCGTATGCCATATCTTACTTAAACAATACCTTATTTGGGGATAAAATTACTCTGTTTTCCACACCATTATTTCTGATTACATTTGCATTTGCAAATGTTATCTTAGCAAAGAGGGTTAAAGACATGTACTTTTGAGGGATTGTTCAAAAAAAAAAAAAAAGTGGTAATTTAGGATGCATGATCTTTTTTAAAATCACACCCTTCCTTACTTTGGTTGTTTCCTCAGTCTTCCAGGCATAAAAATCATAAAACATTTAAACTGTTTTCATTAGTTAATTACCCTTCTTTCCTAAATCATTCTCTTAATTCACACCCTTTTTGTTTAGGGTTTGTAGTATAACCCTTGACTATTAAGAATTTTTCATCTTTGTGGACCCTGCTTTCTATTTCTTGTATAACCAATTTAAAATGCCATAGTTAAGAAAAATCTGTGTCATCTGTCACTCTGACTAGGTCACTGCCCTCCTCAAATCCTTTCACTGGCTCCCTACTGCTTAATGCATCTAATTCAAAAATTGCCTATTCCCCGTTTCCATGTCTACCCCAATTCACCTCATCTAATAATAATCACCTCATTTATCTCTGTTCATTCCCATTCACTCTCCGCATGTTATACATTCTTTGTTCCCTTCTCTTAAGTTTTTCCTTAAAATGTCTTTCCATAGCTACTATACTCTTAATTACAAGGGTCACCAACCTACAATCATTAGAAACACCTCTTGTATATAATATGATTTTCCCTTTTACATTTAGACTGTAAGTTCCTCATGGGCAGGAACAAAATTTTAAGCCATCAGTAAGTTGCCATATACCATGTCTGAGACTCAAAGAAAACACTGCTAAGATTAAAAGTATGAAAATTCTCTTTATTCTCCAAATATTCTCCTCTAATTATTTCACACATCACTACTGAATGGTAGTTGAATACTTCTATATCACAAAGACTAAAGTTTCCCTACAATAGCTTTAATCTTGAAAGGTTGAAATAATTTACATGAGGAAAGAATAACCATGAAAAGCCTTGAGCAAAGGCCAAGATGATAGATATTTCCAGTTACAAAGTAATCAATAATTGGCCTTTTCCAATTGAAATATCATGTAAGTAAATATTTTCTCTTAAACAGCAAACCTTGATTTCTATTAAAATAACTTTCTAAAATTAAATCTATACAGTGAAATGCTATTTGCTATCTTACTATTTTTCCAGCTTTACTGTAGTATAATTGACATAAAAGAAACTGCACATTTAATATAAAATGATGAGTTTGACATGTTTACCTGTGAAGCCATTTGCCTCCCATAGGTTTCCTCACACCCCACACTATAATCCATCCTTTCTTCCTACTTTACCCCAGGCAACTAACGATCTGCTTTCTGAATTTTCCAGGATTTTATATAAATGGAATCACAAGATAGGTCTTCATTTTTGTCTGGGTTTTTTCACTCCATAATTATTTTGAGATTTATCCACTTTGTTGCACATACCAATAGCTCATTCTTTATTGCTGAGTGGTATTCCACTGCATGACTATATCACAACTTACCCATTTGCTTATTATTTGAAATATGGGTTGTTTCCCACTTTGGAGCTATTACAAATAAAGCTGGTAGAGTGTGTGTGTAATTCTTTGTGTGGCCCTATGGATATATCTAGGAACGGAACACGCAGGCAGTATGTTAGATGTATGTTTACATCTTGCAATGTGGTTGTTATCATTTTACATTCCCAAAAGCAGTATAAGGGTTTCAGTTCTACATCCTTGCCAACACTCAGTATGTTAATCTTTTTAATTTTAGCTATTTTAAGGAGTACATAATGGTATGTACATCATAGGGATTTTATTTATTTATTTATTTTGAAGATTTTTATTTATTTATTTGGGAGGGAGAGAGAGAGAGAGAGAAAACATGAGCAGGGGAGGGGCAGGAGAGGGAGAAGCAGACACCCTGCTGAGCAGGGAGCCCGATGAGGTGCTCCATCCAGGGACTCCAGGATCATGACCTGAGCCAAAGGCTCAGGTGCGTAACCACATGAGCCACCCAGAAGCCCCATCATTGAGGTTTTAATCTGCATTTCCTTCATGATTAGTGGTGTTAAGTATTTTTTGTGTGTTTACTTGCCAACAATACATATCTTCTTTAGTAAAGTGCTGGTTCAGTTCTTTTGCACATTAAAAAAAACTGGGTTATCTTTTTATTAATGAATTGTAACAATTCTTCATATATTCTAGAAACAAACATTTTGTTGGATATAGGTTTTATGTTGTAATATTTTCTCCTAGTCTGCAGCTTCCCTTTCATTTTTGAAACTTTTTTTTTTAAAGCAAAAGTTTTTAATTTTGTTGAATTTGAACCTTAAACAACATGGATTTTAACTGCAAGGGTCCATTTACATATGAATTTTTTTCAATAAATACAGTATTGTACAGGGGAGTGCCTATATGGCTCAGTTGGTTAAGTGTCTGACTCTTCGATTTCGGCTCAAGTCATGATCTCCAGGTTGTGAGACTGAGCCCTGCATAAGGCTCCATACTGGGTGTAGAGCCTGCTTAAGACTCACTCTCTCACTTTGCTTTGCCCCCATTACCGTATAGTACTGCAAATGTATTTTTCTCCCTTATGATGTTCTTAATAACATTTTCTTTTCCCTAGCTTACTTCATGGTAAGAGTACAATATATAAGACATATAAATACAAAATATGTGTTAATCAACTATTTGTTCTCAGTTAGGCTTCTAGTCAACAGTAGCCTATTAGCAGTTAAATTTTTGGTAATCAAATGCAAATTTTGGACTGTGTGTTATTCAAGAATCAAATATATAGTTGGTTTGTTCCCTTTTATGCCTTTTTTCTGTCCCATTTAAAAAATGTTTGACAAATCAACAAAACTAAAAGGCAACCAATGGAATGAGAGGAGATATCTGACAAAATGGCATATCAGATAAAGGGCTAGTATCTACAATCTATGAAGAACTTAACCACTTAATACTCAGAAAATACATAATCCATTTACAAAATGGGGAAAGACATGAACAGACATTTCTGAAAGGAAGACATACAAAAATGGCTAACAGACATGCAATAATGCTCAACATCACTCATCATCAGGGAAATACAAATTAAAATCACAACGAGGGGGTGCCTAGTGGCTCAGTCAGTTAAGTGTCTGCCTTTGGCTCAGGTCATGGTCTCAGGGTTCTCGGATCAAGCCCTGAGTCCAGCTCCCTGCTCAGCAGGGGGTCTGCTTCTCCCTCTCCTTCTGCCCTTCCCCATGTCCTCTCTACCTCAAATAAATAAAGAAAATCTAAAAAAAAAAAAAGAAAAACAAAACCCCACAATGAAATACTACTTCACACTGGTCAGAATGGCTAAAATTAACAACTCAGGAAATAATGGACATTGGTGAGGATGCAGAGGAGGAGGAACCCTCTCACACTGTTGGTGGGAATGCAAAGTGGTGCAGTCACTCTGGAAAATAGTACGGAGGTTCCTCAAAAAGTTAAAAACAGAACTACCCTATGACTCAGCAATTATACTACTAGATATTTATCCAAAGGATACAAACAGTGATTCAAAGGGGCACATGCACCCAAATGTTTATAGCAGCAAGGTCCACAATAAGCCAAAATATGGAAAGAGCCCAGATGTCCATTGATGGATGAATGGATAAAGAAGATATATATATATATATATAAAATTATATATAATTTATAATATAAAACTATACAAATCATAGAAAAATAAAAATTATATAAAAATTCTATAAAAATTCTATAAATATATAAAAATATATATTAAAATATTTCTCAGCCATCAAAAAGAATGAAATCTTGCCATTTGCAACAACGTGGATGGAATTAGAGGGCATTATGCTAAGTGAAATAAGTCAAAGACAAATACCATCTGATTTTACTCATGTGGATTTTAAGAAAACGAAACAGATGAACATACAGGAAGGAAAGAAAAAATAAAGTTAAGATAAAAACAGAGAGGGAGGCAAGACATAAGGGACTCTTAAATACAAGGAACTGAGGGTTGTTGGGACAGGAGGTGGGAAGGGGGATGGGGTAAATGGGTGATGGGCATTAAGGAGAACACTTGTAATGAGCACTGCATGTTATATGCAATCACTAAATTCTACCACTTTAACTAATACTACACTGTATGTTAACTAACTTGAATTTAAATAAAATCTGAAAGGAAGGAAAAAAAAGAAAAATGTTTGACAAAACCACAGTCACTAAAATTGTTTTCTTCTAGAATTTTTACACATTTTTATCTCTTACTTTTAGGTCTATGATACACTTCAAGTTAACTTTTGTATATGGTGTGAGGTAAGGGTTAAGGTTCATTTTTTGATACATGGCTACTCAATTGTTCTAGCACCATTTGATGAAATATTATCCTTTCCCAACTGAACTGCCCTGGCACCTTTGTCAAAAAATTAACTTGACGTGTGTGTGTGTATGAATATACTTCTGGGCATCTTACTCTGTTCTACTGATTTACATCTATCTATGCCAAAACCAGACAAAACTGATTACAATACCTTATAATAAATCTTGAAATCAGTATAGTGAAACCAGTAAATCTGCCAACTTTGGCTATCCTATGACCTTTGCATTTTAATACAGATTTTTAAAATAGCTTGTTAATTTTTACCTTCTTAAAGCCTAAAGAATTTTGACTGGGATCGCAATCAATCTTTAGGTCAATCTGGGAAGACCTGCCATCTTAAAAATATTTAGTTTTCCAATCAGTGAATATAGTATATCCCTCCACTTATTTAGGGTTTTGTTTTTTTCACTAAAGGACTCTACAATTAAGAAAGTAGTCATCTCACATAGGAAGTTTAGGAAGACCATGGTAACTACAGCTTAGAGTTGGGGGATCAACTAGCTGTGAAAAAAATACTTTCTTAAAAATTATTTAGGAATTATTTATTTATTTTTAAATATTTTATTTATGTATTTGAGGAAGAGAGAGAGAGCACAAGTAAGCAACCATGAGCTAGGGGGAGGAGGAGAAGGGGAGAGAGAAGTGGGTTCTCCACCGAGCAGGTTCTCCACCGAGCCGGGAACCCAATGCAGCACTTGATCCTAGGACCCTGGGATCATGACCTGAACTGAAGGTAGAAGCTTAACCGAATGAACCACCAGTGCCCCAGGTATTATTTTTTATTGCGATATAACTGACACATAACACTCAAGTTTAAGGTGTACAATGGGTTGATTTGAAACATTTATATAACACAATATGACTACTACCACAGGCCTTGGCTAGCACCTCCATCATCACATCATGTAATTATCATTTCACTCTGTAGTAGGAAACACCTTTGTACATACTGTTTTTCTTTTTCATACAGGGATTAGAAGTTTCTTATGGGCAACAACCAATTTTAAGTCATCAGCAAGAACCTACTAACCATCTTTCAGACAAAAAGAAGACACTGGTAAGATATAAGTATGAACATTTAAAAGTATGAACATTTTATTTGTTACCACTGTAATTTTCAAATAGAATTGTGACTTTCTTACTTCAAACTTTAGAGAAACTATGGCCAAAAAACTGTTTTCCCATGTGCTATTATTTTAAATGAGAGCACAAGGGCATTCATTGCAAATAATGCTCCCTAGAGTTATAAAATGAAATAAGATTAGGATGACACTAATACAAAACCTTAGAAATAAGCTTAAAAGTACTAATGTGATATCTACTGAACAATACTAAAAGTGTTTCAGAACTTTAAGTGTAAATAAACCCAAGAGATGTACTGCATAAACTCGTAATGCACATTAAGTCATAAAAAAGAGAAAAAATATTCCTTTGAGTTCTGCACACCTATTTCTACTGTGAAGTATTTAAAATAATTTGGATAATATTTAACACTGACCTATCCCCCAAATAAATGAGTGGGTTTTCTTTCAACTACTAATCAGATGAACTTCCTTCAAATTATTCTTTCAAGTTTACCTTCCAACACAAACTATTTCTTATAATAATAATGATGACGATGACGATAATGACTTCCAACAAAGCTTATTAACTGTATTTTAAAAACCAAAAGAAACATCCTGGGATTTTCAAAATTTTATAATTTAAGAAACCAATAACGTACATTTGGACAAACATGTAAGAAAATCAGTTACTGCATAAACAGCTATCCACAGTTTTCATCATTAATGCAAAAAAGATTTAAATTAGTCTTTTTACCTTTTATTTCCAATAAGCATAATGACCATGTTGGAATTGGAATGCTGGCGGGCATCCTCTAACCAGGTTGTCAAGTGGTTGAATGTATCTCTCCTAAATACAGAAGAAAATCTGATTACTATTTTCAAAGTGTTTCCCCTAGTAGTGTACAATGAACTGTATACATTCCATTAAAGGTAACTATTTTTAGCCATATCCACTTATGTAATGAGAAACAGATCTCAAATACAGTATGTGGAAATTAAATGTAACTTCACTTTGGAAAATTCCAATGTATAAACTATATTATCAAATTGATTAACTTGGGAGTGCTTATTTATATAAGAAAATAATTTCATTGTAGATCTCTGTAGTAAATTTAAATTTAATTAAAGACACAAGTTTTAAAGTCAAACAGCCAGGGAATAAAGGCAAAACCATACTTTTATAACTGGCAATCATGTTTATTTAGATAAAGTCTCTGCACTGACCAAATGAACAGATACATTTCCAAGTTCTCACCTTGTAATATCATACACTAGCAAAGCCCCTGCGGCACCTCTGTAGTATGACCTTGTGATGGAACGAAAGGACTCTTGCCCCGCCTGTCAGGAAAGAAAAGGTTGGGAGCTTTCTTTAATAAACTGTCATCTATATTTTCTTTTTATTCATATACAGAATATGGGCAGGTAGGGAATGAGCGTGTAAAAGAAAAGTTAACTTCACCAGTCTTAGGAAAAAGTCACAAAATACCACTATTGCTCAAAGTCAACCAGACACACATGCGCCACCCCCCCCCCCCAAACAACAAGACCTCTAAACCTTTTTTGGCAATCCCTGACAACCCAATTTACTGAATGGCTTCACAATACATGAATCATTATTAGAACACAGAATGGACTCCTAGCAACTAAGCTCTGAAGACAAATTTGAAAGGAAGCAAATAACCCAGAGCCTCACATTTGAATTCAATAACCCACTCCCTGGGGCAGCTGTTGACACTAGAATAAATAAAGTCCATTGTAAATAAATGATGAATGACATCTTTACGCCCACCATCTGCTGGTGTAAAGGTTGTTGGAAGGCCAAGGATGCAGATTTTATCAGTTATATCATAAACTGCAGTGAGCTTTCAACAGTCATCAGATGGAATTCTTTGAGCAATCATTTTATTATGAAAAACAGAAAATGGCTCTGAATTTAATTTATATAATTTTTTCTGCACACTTAATCAATTTCCTCTGTATGTGATATATAATGCTTGTCAAACAGCAACAGGATGTAGAAGTCATCTTTATATCCACTTGTGAAAAGAGACTTCAGAGATTATGCAAAATTAGTTAATTTCTCTCTTTTACTAGTGGCACTAATGTTCTAGTTTTTAAGAAGGCTGGTGAAGGATAAACATATTGCCTCTGAGTTTAAAATTGAGACGGTTCTTACCAAAAATACTTCTGCATTTTTACTCACTTTTCTACTTTTGAGAAAAAATAAGTATGGGGGGGCATCTGGGTGGCTCAGTAGGTTAAGCGTCTGCCTTCTGCTCAGGTCATGATCTCAGGGTCATGGGATCGAGTCCCACATCGGGTTCCCTGTTCAGTGCGGGGGAGGGGTCCTGCTTCTGCCCCTGCCCCTACTCCTTGTTTTTCTCTTACTCTCTCAGATAAATAAAATCTTTTTTTTTTCTTTTAAAGATTTTATTTATTTATTTGACAGAGAGGGAGACAGTGAGAGAGGGAATACAAGCAGAGGGAGTTGAAGAGGGAGGACTCCCACTGAGCAGGGAGCCCGATGCAGGACTCGATCCCAGGTCTCTGGGATCACAACCTGAGCTGAAGGCAGATGCTTAACAACTGAGCCACCTGGGCACCCCAATAAGTAAAATTTTTTTTTAAAGTATGTAAATTAAGTAAACACAAAGCCAGTTTTCACAATTTTTGCATTCAAAATCTACTAACCTGGAAAATATTCATGTTTGTATGCTGAGCTTTGATCTTCCAGTTAACTACTAAGCCCTTCCAATCCTCAGAATTCACAAAGACAACTCAAGTTCCACCTTGTTCTAACACTCCACTCTAATTTCTTGTTCTTCCTGGCCCTCACAATATACTCCCTCCCTCCCATATCCCCCATCCCCAGCACCTAGCACTGGGTCTGGCACACAGCAGGCATGCAGAGAAAGCCTTTCCAGTGAAAAGAATGAATCCTAATGTCCTAATCAAGTGCACAAAATGGGTCATTACTCTATCCCACCTAAATAAGTGAATATCAATAAATTCTAACATGCTAAGAGTCAATAAAAATAACTTTTCTTATGTGGAAACTAAAGATTAGGCCCTCTCTTGGTACCCTGCAAGCAATTCTGCCACTTCAAATAGTGTCTAATGCTAAACTGAATACTGAGAAAGCCATCACATAAAAGAACTATACAAATAACCAACTCATTTCATAGTGTGAGGTTAAAACATTAGATGATACTAGTTAGAAGCATGAAATTTCATTAAAATTATTTTACCATAATTTACTGAGATGCATCTTTCCAAAAAAGTTTTTTAATAAATCCAAGTTCAAAACATAAGCATTACGCATTATGAGAATTTCTTTTTTAACTGCTTAGCACAGGAAAACTTAGGACTACATTTTTTTTCAATTTTTAAATTTTTTAATAAACATATAATATATTTTTAGCCCCAGGGGTACAGGCCTGTGAATCGCCAGGTTTACACACTTCACAGCACTTACCATAGCACACCCCCTCCAAAGTAGGACTACATTTTTAAGAGATTTATTTCACTGTGAATTATATATACCAATGAAGGAGTCTTGGTAATAATACAAAAAAGGTAATTTTTTCTTTAGTTTGTAATCAGGTTTACTGCTCTAAATATTGAGAAAAGGCAAAAGTCCTTTAAAACAATCTTGCAGGGGCATTCTATGGGAGGAGTTAAAATGAATACACTGTCAAGAGGAAGACGACTGTAAGATTTAAAACTATAGTGTTTATAGCTCAGATAAAAAACAGTGAAAGGAAAAACAGATTTTTATTATTAATTAATTAATTTTAAATATTTTATTTTTCAGAGAGAGACATTATTAACGAGTGAGCACAAGCAGAGGGAGCAGCAAACAGAGGGAGAAGTGGGCTCCCTGCTGAGCAAGGAGACAGATGTGGGACTCAATTCCAGGACCCTGGAATCATGACCTGAGCTGAAGGCAGATGCTTAACCGACTGAGCTACCCAGGCATCCCGGGAGAACAGATTTTTAAAAAGGAGAATAGCACATGCCTACACACCATTCTCATTCCTCCTGTATTGTTTTACCAGGAACATGTTATAATATGGAAATGCTGTATATATTGGATCACTTTATACTGAATCCATTCAATCTGGTTTTGCCTACCATTACAAATTAAAAACTCAAGCTAAAAAAAAATCCAAACATTCCAAGTGAGGTCTATGAACATAACCATGCATCTTAAAATCTATGATTACTTTATAATAAGCAAAGATCAATATTCAGAATAGTTTCTGAATTCTTGAGACCTGCCTGGTAAGAAAGATACCCCACACATTGGCCTAGTCTCTCTGTTAATGGTATTGATAGTCTGGAAACAAATCCTGCCCAGTTCAGTTTTGAATTATGGCTTCTTTAACTATACACAAACTGTTAAACAGCCACTGAAGTATACACAGTAGGTACTCACATTATGTTATCATGACTGATCCCAAAGGGCCAATAAAGTTAGAAAATTAAGATCTGTGAGAATCAGTATTATGGTAATACCTCTACTTTCACTGCTAATGATTTATCTAACAATTCCAGCTATAAATAACCCAGCCAAGAACCAAAAGAGAAAAGGATTTCTACGTAGCCAAATAAGTTGTCCAGCACCCAAGAATGAAATCTCAGGTACTTTACTCAAGATTCAACTTGAAAAAAATCCCTGTGATTGTTCTTCCTGGTCCTCACAATATAAAGATTCAGAAAAAAGATATTGAAATCTACACATATGAACAAGACTTTGGTTTGGAGGACAAGAACATTACTAAAAAATCAGATTGATTTTTAGGCTGCCTGTGTCCACCACAGCAAGCACAGAGAAAAAGTCAACCTGGACTACTGAAGTCTAGGCTTTCTAAGGGAGTCTCCTACAGAAACCAAAGTAGATCCTTCTGAGAAGAGAAACAGGATTGAAAATATCTAGAAAGAACAGTGATATAAAATTTTTTAAAAAATTAAGCATATTTACCATGAAAAAGAGGATTTCAGATTCTTTTAACACTGCCATGTAAGAGATGGCTTATATTTACTTTCCGTCTTGTACACAGGTGGGAAGTAATTATTAGTGTAGAATGGAATGTTTGAGAGTTTCCTGTCCCTGTAGTTGTTTAAGAGAGGGATGATGAACAGCTGCCACAGGAGACAAAGCTTGTCCACTCCTTGGTTTGTGGGGATGGGAACGGAGATGAGTGGCAGAGGTAGAACCGTGGCCTGATGGTTGGTTCTAGGCCCTTTCCCTGGTCCCACTGAATTCTGGTCATCCATCCTTACCACCCCACTGATATATAAAAACACCCATTCTTTGGGGTAAGAAGTTGGGTATAAATGGACACATTTTATAAAAGGACCAAAAAATGCTGGTGATTGGCTGAAAAGGTACTTTCAGCATGTAGGAAGCACATGAGTGTTTTTTTAATGCAGCTCCAATGTCATAATTGAGGCGGAAAATGCTGGTAAATCTAAAATATTTTGAGGGAAGTTGGGCAGAAACATGGGACTTAGAACATCCATACTATAAATATAGGGGGAGAGAGTAAAATTTATTTGGATATACTGGGAAGGTAACTGAAAATTTGACAAAAACAAACAAATAAACAAAACAAAACAAAAAGAGGAGTAAGAATTTAAAAAATGGTGGGTAAAGGCTGGATGAGAGTCTAAGAGTGAGAATGGACTTCTTACACCCTCCTTCCATTAGCCAAGGAGTAAGAACTGAGTACAATCTGTTTTCTTCTTTGACTCACACAGAGACTAAGAATATCACCCATCTGACTTATGACAAAAGAAAGAAAGTTATAGAGGGCAAAGGATACAGTTACCTCTGCTTGCAACAAAGCCTCTGGGGGAGATCTCTGGCAACTATTTTCAAAGCAAAGATGCTGGATGGTGGATATGGAAATTTTGCAAGGAAAATTCCTTATTTTTATTTTTTGTGAACAGAAATGGATATGCAATGGATGACAAATATCCTAAGATACTGGGACTTAGTCACTGGGGGAAAAATCATTTCTTAAGGCTGATAAAACAAATACTAATGTTTGGCAAATTTTTGCCTAAGGGATACTAGGATGGTTTTGTAAATGTCCTGGGCCAGGAACAGACATGATCCGTGCTACTAAAAATGTAGTTTCCTATCCAAAAGTATAGACATTTGATGAAACGGGAAACAAAGTTCCATTCAGATATAAAACTAAGTGTGGAATGAACCTTTATGTGTGTGATAATGTCTATTAAAGACTTTTGGAAGTTAGGTGAAAGTAAGAAGAAAACCAACGACCATAAGAGGCAAACCTCTAAGTCAGAGACTCAAGAAGCAACTTTCACCAAAAGTAGTAAGTTAACAGAGTTGTTTGAACATTCTTTCCTTTTCCATTCTTTCATCTGAAAGAGGCTATTGTGTTCCTAGCACCCTTCATGTGGAAGCCACGGAATTCTTTTTTGGGAGTCATGATGTCTTCAAAGGTACCAGTCTCTCTGTTTTAGATACAGAGAAGCTGTTCCTCTGCCTCTACAGAGGAAGTATGAACAAGGGTTTTGTTTGTTTGTTTCTATTTCCCTTTCATACAAGTCCAAAATAAGTAATTACTACAGATCTCTTCTGAAAGATCACTGCAGTACAAAATAGTCAACTCATAAGCTAAGGGGAAAAAAAAGGCAGGACTAATTAACCCACAAACTAAACAACTGGGAAATGAATGACTCGTTCAAGTTTCAAAAATTGGAGGGCAGGGGGGAAACCAGGTGGTGGGCATTAGGGAGGGCATGTACTGCATGGAGCACTGGGTGTGGTGCAAAAACAATGAATACTGTTACTCTGAAAAGAAATTAAAAAAAAAAAAATGGAGGGCAGGGGATTATTTAAAGAAAATACCTTAAGGACAGAAGAACGACTAAATACAGTAGAATAAACTACAATGAAATGGTTTGTGCCTCTAATTTCACATAATTTTCATTACAGTATCAACCTTCCCTTTGGAACTATGTACTTTAGTAATGCTATCTCCTGAACAAATCCAATGATCCTACAAGCTGCTTAGAATGAGACGCTTTACTCATTCATTCAAGAAAATTCACCAAACATTTTATCAGTCAATCATCTATTAATCTAAAGCACAAAGCTGAGTAGGATACATATGGTACTTTCCCTCATGATTATTCGGAGAAGGGTAAACAACTGCGTAACTACGTAACAACAGGATAAGAGCTCTTAACAGAAATATGCATAAAATACTATGGGGGCAATCGGCTATCTCATGGGTGTCAGAAAGGCTCCACGACAGGTGACATCTGAGTTGGTCTTCAATGCAAAAAGGGGGTAAAGTACTTCAAGCAAAGCAAGTATTCATGCACAGTATAAGGTATGAAAAACGTGTTTATTAGAGAATAGCAAGTAGGCTGGTTCACAGCACACTGTGCTGCATGAGTTCCCTGGCTAAGAAAGCAACCTAGCTTATGCATAACAATCAGTTCTGAAAAAGGAATAAACTCTTAATACAAAAGTAGAAAATACTTTTTTTTGGCTGGAGAGCTTTAATTTTTAAATCTCTAGGAAGGAAGGGACTTTGCATATTTCATTTTTCTCTTTTCCATGCAGTTCTGAAATCATATTGCCTAAGAGAATATAAATCAAAAAAGGTAATGAGACACTACACGCTTGGGGTGGGTGTGGGAGGGGCCTAAGAAACAGTAAAAGCGCAAGTCTCCACTTCAAAAACAGAGCTAAGAAACCACAAGAACCTAAGACACTGTATAACTCTGGAACAGTACAAAATAGAGATTCAGGGTTTTCCATTTTGGGGACAATTATGGGACACGTATCAGGAAACTAAGTCTCATGACAGCCTGAAGCAACTTGCTTGGTTTTCCTGAGAATCCAGTCTGTGAGACTGTATTCTCGAAGGCTGCTTCCCTCAGTAACTATTATAGGTGACAGGTAAGAAACCAAGACTGAATGACAAGAGGAAAAAAAACAAAACAAAACATGGGTATATAATAATAAAATTCCCCATATTTTATATTTCATTTACTAGTTTAGAGAACATGCTCTTTGTCATAACAGGTGACCTTGTTTGATCTTTCTCAACTGGGGATCTGTGAAGAATTAAGTCTTACTGACCTATGGCAGTGGTTCAAAGTGTGATTCCCCAGGACCCCCAGGGGTCCCGGTCTCCTTAAGGGTAGATGAGGTCCTCTGTTTCCCAACTACCTAGTTATGTGGAATTGTATTTTCTTCATACACTCCAACTAAATAACACACGTAAGACTCAATGCAGAATTTCTGGACACCTGGGTAGCTCAGTCGTTAAGCATCTGCCTTCGGCTCAGGTCATGATCCCAGGGTCCTAGGATCAGCTCACATCGGCCTGCTTGCTAAGCAGGGAGCCTGCTTCTCCCTCTCCCACTCCCCCAGCTTGTGTTCCCTCTCTTGCTGTGTCTCTCTCTGTCAAATAAATAAATAAAATCTTTAAAAAAAAAAAAAAGAAAGAATCAATGCAGAAGCAGATATGAGAATCCAAGCTGTTTACTATCAAGCAGACAATGAAGAGATTTTTTCAAAATGTAACAAAACGACATTCTTCTCACTAGAAAAATAAAGTTTTGTTTTGGAAACACAGTCAATTTTTTGTTTTGGAAAAACATAGTCAATTCCCATAAAAACTGCTTTGCTTATCCCAACATATAATGAGTTTATTATGCTTATTTTTTTAAAGATTTTATTTGAGAGAGAGAGAGAGAGAGCGGGCGAACATGTGCGCACACGAGAAGGGGGGAGGGGGAGGCAGACTCTCTGCTGAGCAGGGAGCTCGACAAGGGACTGGATCCCAGGACCCTGGGGTCATGCATGATCTGAGCCAAAGGCAGATGCTTCACTAATGAGCCACCCAGGCTCCCCTATTACACTCATCTTTAAACATCTGCACTGGGCAAAGGAGCCTACTTGAGATTCACTCTCCCTCTTCCCCTGCCCCCCTCCCCCTCTCTAAAATAAGTTTCTCAGTTTTGTTCTAACATGGTAAATACTGATACCTATAAGGCACAAAAGCAAAGGCTCTTTGGGTCCTCATTAATTTTTAAAAGGATAAAGAAAGGGATTCTGAGACCAAAAAGTTTGAGAACCACTACCTTACGGCAACCATTATATATAGTAAGGTAACTTCTCTTTTATGCATTTAAGTTGGGAGGTTAAAGAAAATAGTCACTCAAATCCTGTTCTGTGGTCAGATGACAAACTGTTACTAAAAGCTCTATGGCATGACACAGAACAGGCACTCAACAAATATTAAGTAAGGGAAGCAAGGTGGTTTCAAGTGGTTGGGACTAAATCAAACTTCTTATTTTTTCTTTAAAAAAATTTATTTGACAAGAAAGAGAGCAAGAGAGTGTGGCAGAGAGAGAGGGAGAAGCAGGATCCCGGCCAAGCAGAGAGCCTGATGTGGGGCTCAATCTGAGGACCCTGGGATCATGACCTGAGCCAAAGGCAGACGCTTAACCAACTGAGCCACCCAGGAGTCCCTCCAACTTTTATATCAAACTTTTAAAATTAACAAACTGTCAGATCAAGTGACTCTACGGTGTTTACATTTACATTTTATCTCATACATGTCCTTTGCTGTGGCACTTTATTTTTTTTTTAAGATTTTTATCTATTTATTTGACAGAGAGAGATCACAAATAGGCAGAGAGGCAGGCAGAGAGAGAGGGGGAAGCAGGCTCCTTGCTGAGCAGAGAGCCCAATGCAGGTTTCCATCCCAGGACCCTGAGATCATGACCTGAGCCAAAAGCAGAGGCTTAACCCACTGAGCCACCCAGGTGCTTCATGCAATGGTGTTTTATTTTCTTAAAAGCACAGTTTCCAGAGCATTTCTGTTTAGACCCCATAGCCCAAGCATTTGCTCAGATATGTTCACTAACACCCAACATCTGCAGTACACCTGCTGAAAACACTGCATAAGAAAACCTAATCTTTTACCACATTTCATCTCACAGTTGCAGGGTTGTTGGTACCAATGAACCATAACAGGCATAAAAAGGACATATAACAATACATATACTATACTTTCAAAAAACAACTTTATTTAGGGCATACAAGGTATTTACTATACTTACCGTATCCCATATCTGAAGTTTTATCTGTTTCCCGTCAATAGTTATCATTCGAGCACCAAACTCTACACCTGAACAGACAAAAAATGATTTGTTACACAAACGAGAGGGACTGTATTTCACATTTAAGGATTTTTTAAAAAGGATGTCTATTTCTAGGACATACTAAGCCAGGTGATACACAGATGAACTTTATCAAATACCACTCCTACCCTCAGAAAACATATAATCTAAGGCAAACATGCTAAAAGGCGTAAGCTAAAGACACAATTAAAATGCTAAGAAATTCAAGTCTAGTTTAATTAGAAAACAAACTGTGGTCTTCCTGTTTCAGAGGATCAATAATATAAAAACTAGAAATGAGATTCAAGAACCATCATTATTAGTTAACAAATACTAAAATTTCTTAAGAACTATTAATGTGGTATAAAAATTACTAAAAGGGATAAATGCATTTCAGCATCACAGTTTTGGTTCCTAGTGTGGGTTATCAACTAGAAAAGAAAACTCTAAATCTACCCGCTAGAGAGAACCACTGTTTAAACATACTTCCAGACATTGCTCCATAGGTAGCATATTCTGTGTATAGACACAGAAGTGAACAATTTATATAAAAGGGAGCACAGAAATGCTGTTCTCTAATTTGCTTTTCAGTCAATAACATAAATATTATTCCATATCACAAATCTCATTACAAATCAATAAATCTATAAAACTGTGTCATTATTTTTGATAGCTGCATAATAAGCCAACTTTACTGAGTTGGTATTATACTGCTACAAGTTCAGGTCATTCCCAAATTTTCACTAAGTAGTTAAAACCGAAATTAATTTTCTGCATACATTTTTCAGCCAATGATTATGATTTTAGGCAAATTATAGGAAAAAGAATTGCAGGTCAAAGGGAGTACAGACTTTACACTTGTAAGTTAACTACGTTGGCTCTTTTCCTTCATTTGTCATCCTTTTTGAAAGCACTCAGGCAATCATCAAAACAGGAGGAGGAGGAAAAAAGGGGGATAATTTCAAAACAGCACACAGCTGTGAAGGAGATGCTGAAAGAAGTCTATCACTTATATTACACCAAGTCATTACTGCTTGGAGTGTGCTCTATCAGTATTTAGATCAGAGTCAGGGTGAAGGGAAGACACACATGGTCCTCAGAAACCAGATGTCATCCTGGCAGAAAAACAGCTTCTAGTTGCCCAGAGAAGGGCACACCGCCCAGTGTCAGAATTCCATTTCAGCATTTCCTGTAATTCCCCCAACCACGATCAGGAGGATGGGACAGACAGGTAATTTGTTCTTTCAGGATATGTAACTTGAAGGTTTCAGTCTGCATTTTAATACTGATTCCATCTGAGGGACACAGTCAATACTAAAAAACTAATGGTCTGTTTCTCAGACTCAGAAATAAAGAAGAGGTAGAGAGGCCCCAGGAGTCATGATGTACTAGAATGAAAAATGCAAAATTCCAAAATTATGCCATATAAAATCATTTTTTATCTACCAATCTATAGATTCATTACAAATGCATATAAATATATACATACATATATTCACATGTATTCTGTGCCACAGGGTGGGAGACATCCAAAACAACCATCCACCAGCTTACCATTAATGACATGAAAATGAAAGGAGCTGAGGGGAGGAAACCAGTGGCTAAATACCACACAAATGTTCTTTGAGGTGTTAATATTTAAAAGGAATGTACTAATGTACAAAATTCTACACAGCTAGATATTTAACTAACTGGGAGCCTTTTCATGACTCTATTGTTTCTAGCCATAAACTAGAGATAGAAATCCTGTTTTCCCTGTCATTGTCAGAGGTGAGCTTTTAACCATAATCTAAAAATGCTGCACTGTTCACTGGGATTAAAGATTTCTTCAACCCAATATATAATGTCAAATTTGACAATCAACAATAACAACAACAAAACCCAAAAAACTAGAAATAGACCCTTGGATGGATACCAAGGTTGGACAGGCAAGGCAAGCAAGGGCAAGCAGATGCTCCTTCTCGGGAACTGACATCTTGAGCAGAGAGACGCAGATATGACAAGTGACCAGCAAGCATTCTGTCCCAGCAGATCAAAGGCTCCCGACAGCTCTGCTGCTGCAAAACAGCAGCTACGGCCCCTGCTTCCTGCCCCCTCTGATGCTTCATTCCTGCCCAAGTCCAAGGCTTCTCTCTTCTGCAGGTTCTATATAAAACCCCAGGTATTCTAATATAGATCCCCTTTTGTTTAACTTACTAGCCACAAATGCATTTTCGGTACATTTATCTCTTTATTCAAAGTAATAAAGTTTGTTTGAAATGAAATAGAAACAGAATCTGATTTCAGCTTCAGAACCATAATTCTTTCTCATTTACCTACTTGTAACTGGGCTCAACATGAGTTTTACCTTTCTAGTCGATGCAGCAAAAGAAAGTACTGAAACCTGAAAGTCCTATAAGACTCGGTAACACAAAAAACTGAAAACCTATTTCTCTTCATTATTAAAATTTTTAAATCTTTTTCCTTAAGTATGTACATATGCTTGAAAATCCCATTTTCCCTATCTTTTTTCCAAGGGATAAACCATCATCCCCTATGCCCTTGAGGCTGTCTTCCCAGATACATTTTCAATTAACAGCCAGTTTGGCTGCCAGAGAAATTGTCTGTGGAGCCAAATGCAAGAAGGCCTCATTTACCTGATATTGTTAGGGAGAGATTCTGATTTTTTCAGATAGGTTATTCACTTGAAACCTTCCAGAACAAAATACTCTGAATGTAAATACATATACTTTTTACTCTCTCTAGATCATTATCATCCTTACATAGTAAGAACTTGAAACTTTGCAGAGTAACAATTTATTGAGCATTCAGTGATCGATACCTACTAACTGTGCAACCTTTGGCAAATTGTTAAATTGCTTCTGTGTCATAGTTTTCTTACCTGTAAAATGCTATTAATGATACCCATCTCCTAAGATTTTTTTCAAGATTAAAGGGTTATACACAAAATACAAGTGTTTGACATACTGTAAGTATTCAGTATGTATGAGCTATTATTATTATTATTCTATACTATACACCAAAATTTCTAAACCACCATTCACATATAAACTACTGATGATAGCCTGTCGAGAAAGGGCCACCTATTAGGGCCAGGTGATCACGGGGTGCCAAAGCAGAGAGCAGAGGTAGACCAGCAGAACACAGGGACATGTTCTGGGACATAGATGTTACGGATGTTCAAAACAGAGACTTGTGGGAAGAAGGCTCTATTCCCCTAATTCTATAAACAAGGGTAAAACTAGATATTAAAGAGTAATTTCCCTAATTTTCTACAAAAAGTGAACAGCATATGCCATACTCAAAGGTAAACCACTAGAGGAATTCAAATTACAGAGAAAATGATTATAACGTCCTCAACCTGTAAATTATTCTAGAGATTTAGGTCACAAATTACAAAAACAAAACTAAAAGGTACAAATTGTAGCCAAAGAAAAAATTATGACTTACAGATAAGACCAGTCTATCCAGAGCATGCAAACTAAGTAAACAAAAATAATGGTGAAAAAAAAAAAACCTTATCCACAACAGTAACAAAATCTATAATATGCCAAAATAAACTTAAAGAATGCACAAGGTCTGTATGAAGAAATTCGTCAAACTTTACTGAAGGGCACTTAAAAGGTTGGAAAAAATGCAAACACATGTGTATATAAATAGGTGATTTTAATATACTAAAAACATAAATTGTCTCCAAGTTAACCAATAAATTTAATAAAATTCTTCTCAAACTTTAAAAGCTTCACTAAAAATTCTGCATTTGGCAAACTGAGACTACATCTCATTTGGAAGAATGAATTCACAAGAATGATTAAGAAAACTTAGAACAGGAAAAAATGCCAATCACATATTAAGTAGGCTACAATTACTATAAATACCCATGTGATATTTTCTCATGAAATAGAGGAGGAATAAAACCCCAAACAAAACCCCCCCAAACATAAACAGAATAGATCTGAGAGGCCCTGAACGGGCTTGCTTACATATGGAGACTTAGCACATGGGCAAGGTTCCTGTTCAAACAGGAAAGAAAGACGGCTTATTCAATTAATGGTGTGGGGACACATGCCACACACAGATTAAAGAAAATCATATACATGGCCATATACCAGACAGGGTACGAATTTATAGTATTTGAAGAATAATTAAGAAAATATTATGTAAATTTTGTATTGGGGAGTCTTCCTTAGTGAGGCCTGAAAGTCATAAGAAAAACATCAAAAGATCTGACTGATAAAACAAAAATCAAACTAATATTATAAGAGGCAAAGATAAAAACAGGTTAATTCAAAGAGAAAAGATATAAAAGCAGTTCTAAAACATACAGAAAAATGCTCAGCCTCACGGAAAATTCAGGAACTGGAAAGTAAAAAAAAAACCACTTTTCTCTATTTCACAAAGAGTAAAAACTCAGAAGCAGCAGTGAAGGGCAAGGATGAGCAGAACCAGGTACTCTGTTCAGTACTCCCACAGAGGGAGTGCAAATCAGAACAGCTCTGTGTGTTTATGGATACATTTTAAAACTCTAGAAGGCGACATACACAACAGTGGATGATGAAGGCCAAAGACAAGTCCTAAGGGGAATTTAACTTTCTCTGGATTTTTAACAATGTTTTCATAATAACCACACCCTGTCAAGAAAATACATTTACATTTTATTATTCAGATAACACAGACTTTGTGAGATCTAAATTAGATGTTCACAGGTCCTCTAAGCTACCTTCCTAGTTCTTGGCAATGTTATTTTAGGTAACTCGAATTATCTCTGAAAACTGAATCCCAAATAAAAGAGGTGTGTTTTCAACTGATTTGTGGAAAGTCAGGTACAAGAAATAATGCTTTGATTCTACCACCTCTTCCCCCAATGACTCCTCACAGTCATTTCTTATAGGATGACTAGTTTAAAGACTTGGGGGAGATAGGCAGGAAGGTGGCATCAACATATAAACGGTCTGGCCCCTAGATCAGTGTTTTTAATCTTTTAGGTAGCCAAATAAATACAATGGTAATTAGTGGGTTGTAATTAGCATTATTTCTACACAATGTAATTAAGCAGCATTAGACAAATGCATGTATCAAGCACTGTAATGTTAAATGTTACTTTCTGAAGCTTTCTCCCCAGATAGTATATACTAAATTTAGAAAACATTTATAGTCTTTATATGTACCAGGCCCTGGAGACACAGCAATGAACAAAACAGATCTGCTATCATGAACTTTACTTTTATAGTAGTGGCAGACAATATTAATTTATAATCACTTGTATAAAAAGTTAAGGAGAAAAATCTAGGCAAGAGGATGGGTATGAGGGTGTCTGTGTGTGCATACAGGTACACTTGTGAAGATCTAGGAGGAAAAAAATCAGGAGCAATTTGGATCACATTAAGTTTGAGATGCCTATCAGGCATCTAAGAGAAAGGAGATGTTGAAGAAGCAGCTGGAGATGTGCACATGGGGAGGAGAGAGATTAGCTGGAGTAAATTCAAAAAAGAATGAGGGGAAGAGAAAAACCAGAGACAGAAAATACAAACAATTCTTTCTGAGGACTTTTGCTAAAAGGAAACAAAAAGATTGAAAGCTGAAAAAGATAACAGTCATGAAAAATGACAATCAAAAAGGGATAAATGAATGACACCCGGGAGAACAAAGAACTGCTGAAGCCGTGTTCTTGCACAGGCCTTGGCTAGCGACTCCTGGTTCATCCAGGTAGCAAGGAAAAGGAGGAGTTTATGAGTTCATGGTAGGTGGTGGTGAGGGTTGGTGAGTCTATGTGGTGATGGAGACCTGTAAAAATGGCTCTTCTGCTTGCCTCTATTTTCTGAAATAGACGGAGGTTATTATCTGAGAGTGAAGATAGGGAAGGTGGTGGATGCTTAAAGAGCAAGACGGTATAACACAGTTGTACAGGACAGTGGAAAATGAGTGGACTGGAAATAAGGCATAATTGTCAAGCAGTTAGAACTTAGTGTCTAAGAAATTACTATAAGATTAGTTAGCATGGCTCTGTGTTTTTCTCCAAGCAGGATAGAATAAGTAGCCAGATTTAACCTATGGGTTAGCCATAAGCATGTGATTGAGCAAAGGAGTGAGTGGGAGATTGAGGGTACATGTGGGAGTGATTATAATGACATAATTACAATGGCTAGAATTAAAGCTGGGTAAGGAAGGAAGCAGGACTACCAGAGGGGTCAGAGTAGAAAGACAGCAGGATCAATGGATTATAGGACCGATGGGGCAAATAAATCATTAGGGAGAGCAACTAGAGGGTGTAAGTTAGAAGGAAAGACCAGTCAAAAGGCCAGATGCATGAAACTGAGATTCTGGAGTGCTTCCAGGCATTGGTAATGACCAGGTCCTGGGTGTGACTATGGGAGTGAGTAGCTGAGGGAGAGGGGGAAGTAAGATCCCAGGAGGAGAGGAAGTAAAGCAACTGAGAGGCCAGGATGTGAGCGGGAGGGTGAGCTCACATATATGCACACATAAGTCAACAATACAAAACAAATTCCTAGATGGGTAATCAGTATCCAAAAGCCACTGCTCCAATGCTTCTCCAAATTTTCAGATGAATCACTTGGAGATCCTGTTCAAATACAGAATCTGACTCAGTAGACTCTTGAACAAGCTCACAGAGAATACTGATGCTGCTGGTCAGTGTAATAGTGCGTGAACACACCTGAGTAGCAAGGCTCTAGTCCTGAGCTTCAGTGTAACTGGATCCAGGAAGCTCTCTGTAAACTGCTTCACTGCTTCTTTGATTCCTACATTAACAATTCTCACTGAGACAGTAGTCAAAGGGTGAGGAGTATTTCATCGACTCATCCTTGTCTTTTACTTCCTCTGTTTGACTTTTTAATACTTCTTAGTCATGACCTGACCTTAGCTTTTTCACCCTCTTCTACTCCTCAGGCAAAGGAAAAGTATGCAGCAGAATCGAGATAATGTCTTACACCTATTTTGGCAAACTTTCCAATGTTCCTTTAAAATAAATACATGTTCATAACCTGAAAAATAAATTGCTGTGATGGTGTCATAAGGTGTAGCAGCCAAGGTCCAACCAGAAAAACACAAACCATATTAAAGTTTTAAAATCAAGGGAATTTAATGTAGGGAGTTAGTTACAGGAAAGAAAGAGCTAAGAAGCTCAAAGAAGGGATGGTGAAGAAGCCGAGAGATTAGCACCTACAGGGAAGTGCTACCATCCTGAGGCTGGGGGAACAGAGAAACTGGGGTTGGCAGACCTTATGAGCCACATCATCAGTGGGCCTGTCACCACCAGAGGCTGGGGCTAGAGTCTTGGAGGACACACAGTTAACCCAGGCGGACAGAGGAAAGAAGATGCTTGGCTTCCCTTTGCTTTTAGCCTCCGACTTCCCACAACCACACACCAGTAAACCCAGAGAGGAGCCAGCTGGTACACCTGCGGGAGTTACAGTTGCAAACAACTCCCTTTGGTCCATCTCCTTCTCTCTCTCCACAGGCACAGGCCTTGCCAATTTCTGACAGCAGGCTTAGGGCCATCCTCTCCATCAACACAACCCTCAGAAATGTATATGAAAGCTTCACGGAAGGGGACATACTTTTGGTTAGTCCCCTATACTAAAAGCAACTGTATGGCTAGTTGCATCAGGACTGAGTCAGGCTTAAGAGAGAGCTACCCAGGTTTAGACCATCTGGGCAAAGAGCAGATCCTACACAAAACTGGGCTCACTGAAGGTAAACTATGAAATGAAATAAGGGCCAGCATGAAACAATAGTACCTGTGTTACCCTTTGTTACTGTATATCCATACAACTACCAAAATTAAAATGGAATCTGAATATTCTCATGGATAGCAGCCACTTGGAAAAAGATTTCCATACATCCACAAAGTACATGTGGCTTGGCTGAAAACTATTAAGTCATCTAAATAATTTGATTAACAAACTCTGTGTTTGATTTGGTATTCTAAAAATACACAGGACACAAGAATCAACTTGCTTTTAAGGATAATTTAAAGAGATCTGTAGAAAATAACCAGTCACCAGCTGAGAAGATACACCCAACTATCAGTTATAAAATTAAAGTAGATTTCAGTCTAACAGTTACTGGTAACTGTCTCATTTATTCTTTGCAACTTAGGACACTAAAAATGACTGCTGGCAGTTTTTCTCAATTAATAATTATAGGTAAACCTACAGCACTCACCATGTTGCCATGCACTGTTCTAATGCTTCACATTAACTCGTTGATTGCTCACAATAACTTTGTGAGATTGGTACCACTATTATTCTCATTTTACAGATAAAAGAAACTGACGCATGGAATGGTAACGTGCTTTTATCCAGCTAGTCAGTGGCACAGTCTTGATTTGAACTCTGGTAAGCTGGTCCAGTCTCTGATCATACCCGTGTTCTACACTGTCTTGCAATCATTTGTTTTATTATTAAATACAATCACAATCTTAAATATTTATATCTTCCTGTTGTCTTCTGACAACTTTTACAAAGTTGGATAATATTTTTACCATACTTATACATTTTCAAAAAGTGATGGGATGAAACTGTGCAGCAACAGATCTAGTTTCACAGATTCTTTTTGATTCATCATTAATAGAATGGACCCCTTTAGCACATTTTATTTCTACTGCCCAAAACTTCTGAATGTTTCTCATCTCTTGCATAAAACTTACCGATAGTCAGGTCATGCACTGGCTGAAACCTCTTGTCTGTAAACTGTAGCAATAAGCATGATTTACCAACACCTGAAAGTTAAAAAAAAAAATTATGAGACAAAACTCCCCAAAATTAAGAAACACTTTACAAAAGCACACAGAAAAGATGCAGCTGGGGTTTTTGGTGCTCTATAAACAATCTACCACAAATTCTCAGAGCTCTGATTTCATGGGAAATTATGGGATTGATGATTTAAGTGGAAGGTGTTAACCAATCCAAAACAGCTTTTCATCCTTTGTTAGTCATTTGACATTTTAATCTGAAAGACAAAACTAGCAGGTACTCTTAGGAGACAACCAAGCAGGTCCCCTTAGTAGCCCCTACTACCATAGGACTCTAGCAATTAAGGTTAAGTTCATGCACTTTGTTTTTTGTGTAGTAGTGAAAATATTAAAAACAAAGTTATCTCTTTTTGTAATTCACCTTACTTTTCCTACAAACAAACTGGCAGTTAAATGTGTGTGATCTACTTTGCTCTATCTTCTGGCTAATTCATTTTAGGATCAACTCTAATCTTTTTTTTTTTTTTTCCTTAAGGTTTATTTATTTATTTGAGAGAGAGAGCTTGAGCAGACGGAGGGGAAAGGGAAGGGGCAGAGGGAGAAGCACGCTTCCCACTGCGCAGGGAGCCTGATCCCAGGACCCCGGAATCATGACCAGAGCCAAAGGCAGATGCTTAACCCACTGAGCCACCCAGGCGTCCCCAGGATCAACTCTAATCTGAACTGCATCCCTTCACTCTACCACCAAATTTCACTTCATTAGGTCATGAATAACTTCCACAGTCCTAATTAAAGATAGATTTTCTGTACTCACCCTACTCACCATGTGAGAACTGGTTACTGAACTCCATATCATCTTCCTACTCATTCTCAGGCCCTTATCTTCACACTAGACCAAGTCTGCTTACTCAAGAGCATCCTGCACTTCGTCTACTCTTGCACTCAAAAGGCTTTACTGAATGCTAATGGTGCTCCGCACTTGGGACTTGAGGATAGATAAAATCATGTGGAATGCTTCCTTCCTTATAGTCGGGTATAGGTAGAAAAATTAAACATTACCAGTGACAATCCATATGAACTATAATTTGAAGTAATTATAATAACTGCCATTTGAAAGAAGAGAGTACTATGAGGACGAGTGACAAGATTAATTTAGACTGAAGGGCTGGAGAAGGTCTTTCTGAAGTGACACTTAAACTAAGCTGTTCAAGGTCTTCTACTAGATTATAACCTCCATGAGAGAAGATGATGACTCTCTTGCTGTCTTATGGCAGAGATACGGCAATTAATGATTTCGCTGAATGACTGGCCCTAATGTCAAATGTTACAAAGACTGTCCAAATGCCCAGTAAACAAATCAAAGAAATATGTGTGTATATGGTTATGCTTTGGGAAATACTTTATTTGTTCAAAGTTTTCTAAATGTTTTAACTAAAAATAAACTGGAATTTCAAAACATTTGACCTTAGTTTTCTTCTCTTTTCTTTTATCCATGATTTCTTTTTTTACATTACAAAAGGTGTAAAGCCAAACTCATTTTATCAGATTTCTAGCTCCTCTGAATAGCCTTTCAGATGTAGGCTAGAAAGGAAAATTATTATTTTTTAAGTGTGAAAGTAAAATTAGCAAACATCTAAGATATGAACCTTTAGGTATTTTTATAAGATTAAAAAAATGTTTTTAAAATACAGTCTACCCCTCAATGTGGGGTTTGAACTCATGACCCCAAGATCAAGAGCCACAGGCTCTACTGAGAGTCAGCCCCAAGGGTTTGTTGTTGTTGTTTTTTCCAGAGTTGGGGCAGGGGGAGAGGGGAGGGCCGAAGGAGACGGAGAGACAGTCTTCAGCAGGCTCCCCAACCCTGAGATCATGACCTGAGCTGAAATCAAGAGGCAGACACTTAACTGACTGAGCCACCCAGGCAGTACATCCCCACCCCCCTTTCTATTTTCAAGAGCAGTTTCAGGTTCACAGTAAAACTGAGCATGAGCAGAAAGTACAAGTTCCCATAGACGCCCTGCCCCACGGGAACACAGCCTCTTCCACCATCACTATCTACACCAGAGCAATAAGACTCGCTATAATTCATGAACCTACACATAATTATCACTCTCAAAGTCCATAGTTTACATAAGGGCTCACTCTTGGTGTTGTCTATTCTATGGGTTTTGACACATGTATAATATATTTACTACTATGGTATCTTATAGAATAGTTCCACTGATCTAAAAATCCCCAATGCTCTGCTTATTAGTCCCTCTCTCACCCTCAGTCCCTGGCAAATGCTAATCTTTTTACTGTCTCCATAGTTTTGCCTTTTCCAGAACGTCATTTAGCTGGAATCAACAGTATGTAGCCTTTTCAGATTGGGTTCTTTCACTCAGTAACATGCATTTAAGATTTCTCTGTGTCTTTTCTTCATTTTTATTTTTAACATAAAAAATTTCCCCATATGATATAGAAAAAATTATGGTTAATTAGAAATCACAGATTTTTATTACTGAGAAACCTCAAGAATCATCTAACAGACTGGCAATCATGTAAGTGATATAAGAGCCTAAAAAACTTCCTTACCTCACAACAGAATATGTATTGCTTTAGTGATATTAATACCATTTAGTCTGATAAATTAATACCATTTATTCTGCTAGTTGAGTATAGAAAAGGCGTGCTGTTTGGTTCTTCATTTTAAAGACTCCATATTCTTCCTTCAGGTAATCAAAGTATCTTTCAAGTTAGAGGTTCTGGGTAATTTGCATCCTTTGCAGACATCTTTAATTTAATACTTGTCCTTTTTAAAGTATAAACTTTGCAAAAATCTCCAAGGTTTTTTTCACAATTTTCCCAAGAACCTCTCTTAATTCTTAATATTCAGATAGTTCTTTAAAAGCATGCTCCATATCTTTCCTCTTCTTCATCTATTTATTAGTGTAAATATCAGATCCCCATTCATCAATGGCATTATATGGAATTCAAGCAGTACTCCAACATTTTTACATAGTTGATGAAACCCTCTATATTATGTGGGACTCGGAATGGATTCATCCTTCATTTTCATAGAGAATGATAGTCACCTGAGGGGAGACACTTAGAAAAGATAATTGAATGAAGAATACTTAAAGTGGCCAATGAATATTTTCATGTTTTTGTAACTGTATTATACAGTCAAGAACCTTGAAATATTTAAAATTTATGATTCCCAACATATAAACTTATATAAAGCTTCTCTCATGACAGATGTTGTTCTAAGCGATTTACATGTCAGCTCATTTAATGCTTAAGAACAGCATAACACAGCGGTTATAATTTCTGACTCCAAAGCCACACCATACTCCTTGAGTTACAACCCCAGCCTTGCTAATCACTATCAACAGAACCTCAAATTAGTTATCTTCTCAGGGCCTCATCTTCCTAATCTGTAAAAAGTAGGCTAATAACACCTACCTCAGATGTTATTGGGATTATTAAATGAGTTCACAAATTAAGTGCTTAAAACAGTATCTGGCACATAATAAAATTCAGTAAAGAATTCAACAAATGTTTGTTACTACTATTAATACTACTATCACTTATTACTATGTCTATATATAATTCAGGCTCCCTAAAGGCAGGAAGCACATTTTATTCATTTTTAGTTTAACCACATGTACTTCTAATGCATGCCAAAATTCAAACTTTCTAGAAATATTTGAGCATGTACTGTGTTCTAAGGCTAAACAACTGGAATATCAGTAAACAATAAGATAAAGGCCTCTGTCCTTCTGGAGTGAGAAGAGACTATGAAAAAACCTTTTTTTTTTTTGTTTTTTTAAATGTCTGTGAGCATATCTATCTGTATGTGTATATACTGGGGAGGTGGGGAATGTGGATGGATGGAGGGATGAAGAGGACGTGGCAGTGCAGAGTGTTATATGTTATGGCAGAGAAAAAGCTGAGCTAATACATGAGCCCTGGAATACTGGAGGGAAGGAAAGAGAGTGGTGCTTAAATGAGGTGGTCTCTCACTCGGAAGGTGAGATTTAAGTCAAGACTTGAGGAGCTGAGGAAACAGACAAGTGGCTTACTGAGAGAAGAGCACTTTGGGCTAAGGAAATGGCTAGAGGAAAAGCTGTAAATGGGATGTGTTGGAGAAACTGTCGTGAAGCCAAATATGGCTACAGCTCAGAAACCAAGGAACGGCCCTGCCCCTAAAAGGTGAGGTGGCAGGCATCACAGGGTCTGATCACGCAGACTCCATGGGAATTTTAAAATTTACTTGTGATAAAATGGGCAATTCACTGCAGGGTTTTGATCAGAAGAGTCATATAATTTCACCTAAATTCTAAAACAATCATTGTGGCTGCAACACTGAGAACGACCTGTTAAGTATAAGCAGATGAGAGAAGCAGGGACTGGTTAAGGAGGTTTTCTCAATGAGGCAAGAAATGGTGTCTTGGACAAGGGCAGGAGCAATGGAGGGGTTTGAAGCGACTGAATTCTATATACATTCTGAAGCACAGCCAAGAGAATTTGTTGATAGTGTGGATGTGGGTTTTGAGAGAAGGAGAACTGCATTAAGAATGGCTCCAATATTTTTGCCAGATCAAATGAAAGAATCAATGAAGACGGGGGAAAATTATAAGTGGAGTAGGAAGGACTATCAATTCCAGTTTAGTTATTTTGAGATGTTTATTAGACATCCCAGTGGTAAGGCTGGGTAGGCAACAGAATATATGAGTTTAGACTTCAGGAAAGATACTGGGGTTGGAGATGTAACTTAGAACTGTCAGCATAAGATAGTACTTAGAGCCACAGAAAGAGAGGAACCAGCAAAAAAGACAGGTTTGTTTTAAAAAACACATTTGTTTTATGATATAGCAGAATTAAACAGAAAAAAAACAAAAGTGGCCTCTCCCAATCCTTCTATCACTGGTTTTCATTCTATATCTGGAACCTGCAAGGCCTTCAAGCATCCTCTCTTCCCTCTTTCCATGCAGACAGACTCCCACCACAGATGCCTTCCTTCCCTGACCATTCTGTGTAAAGTAGCTCCCACTTTCTACCCACTAGAAGTTTTTGATCTTTACCAAAAAAATCACCAAATCTGTATCAGGTCTCAACCCCAGAGGTTCTGACTGAATTGTCAGCATTATGTAGTGGTTAAAAGCACTACCTGGGTGGGCTTGGATGAACCACTGACCTCCATGGGTTTTCTGCTATGTAGAAGCTTTTGTGGGTTTTGTTTTGTTTTTTAAAGGTTTTATTTATTATTTATTTGACAGACAGAGATCACAAGTAAGCAGAGAGGCAGGCAGAGAGTGAAGGAGGGAAGCAGGCTTGCTGCCAAGCAGAGAGCCTGATGCAGGGGCCGATCCCAGAATCCTGGGATCATGACCTGAGCTGAAGGCAGAGGCCTTAACCCACTGAGCCACCCAGGCACCCCTGCTATGTAGAAGCTTTTGAGTTTGATGCAGTCCCATTCATTTATTTTTGCTTTCACTGCTTTGCTTTTGGTGTCAGATTAAAAAATCATCACCAAGACCAATGTCCAGGAACTTATTGCCCATGTTTCCTTCTATAAGTTTTATGGTTTCGGGTCTTACAATGAGGTCTTTAATACATTCTGAGTTAATTTTTATGTATGATGTAAGTCAGTGGTCCAGTTTCATGCTTTTGTATGTGGCTGTCTAGTTTTCCTAACATTTATTAAAGAGACTGCCCTTTCCCCACTGAATATGCTTGGCTCCTTTGCTATAAGTGAATTTACCATGTATGCATGGTTTATCTGGGCTCTCTATTCTGTTCTATCGATCCTTGTCTCTGTTTTTATGCCAATACTATACTGTTTAGATTACTATGGCTTTGTAATATAATTTGAAATAGGGAAGCATGGTGAAACCTCCAGCTTTTTTCTTTCTCAAGACTGTTTTGGCTATTAATTCTTCAATACAAATTAATATACTTAATAATACCACCGCTAGAGTTCCTACGATGATGTCACCTTAACTTTTTCTTTTACTTTAGGTCCACATTGCCATCCACTCAGTAGGACTGTACTGTGGTGAGAAGTGAGTACCTAAGTACCATGTGAGTGCCAAACAATTACAAGTAATATTCATTAAACTGAATTCCTACAGCCCACCCCAGAGCTTCTAATTCAGGAACTCTTTGCTTGGACACAAAAATTAAATTAATAAGACCTCCAGTGATTTTTAGGCAGTGTGTCCTTCTCCATAAGAAACAATGGCCTAGTGCCAAGTATTCTACGGAGGTTCATTTGCTTACACCTAAACTGACTTCCACCAATTTCAACGTCATTTTTAAAAACTGGTAATGGCTCTATTTTAAAAAATCATTAACACACATGAATTTAAAATTAAAAAAGCAAAGGTATGAAAAGTACCAGAGCCAATTCCTAACCACTGAAGATAAGTTTTGTCCAACTACCATTCTGAAATCATGGCTGCATATTTTCATCTACCACACTTGGCTCTCAAAAACAAAATGTAACAAAAGTTCCATGAATGAATGGCCTATCTCATGACTAAAAGTAACCCGCTGAAGAACTGTGTATTTTATTTTTATGATTTTGTTTATTCGAGGCCTCTCTTCTGAGGAGTCTGGCAAAGGTTTATCGATTTTGCTGATCTTTTCAAAGAACTAGCTTGTTTTACCGATCTGCCTACTATTTTTTGTTTTTGTTGTTGGTTTTTTTTTTTTTTTTAAGAACTGTATGTTTTAAAGTCATACCAAAAAAATGACAGACCTCCAGCACAGATCATTCAGAGATGTGGTGAGCTGGCTGAAATATCAGTAGCTTATTTATTCAACATAGAAAATCTTACTCTTCTTTGCACTAACATTCCAAATTGAAAGACACATAAAGAAAAAACAATAAAGTCTGCTCTTTTTAAACAGGAAATTAATAAACTCAGCATGGTATATTAGAACACAAGCTTTACAGTTGAAACAGCAGTGTTCAAGTCCATCTGTATCATTTCATAACCTGTGAACTTGGACAAATTAGATATAGAAATTATGCTCCATTTCTCCATGTGTAAAATGGGAAAAAGAAAATATAGTATTACTACTTCAAAGTTCTATCATAAGGCTCAAATGTAAAATTTTCAAGACTTACAAATTCAAAAGTTTTAATAAAAATGTTGAGGATTCTTCAAGATAAATACAGCTAAGGAGCAAATCTCCCACCGAACCCATCCAATCTTGAGTTCAAAATTTTAAACACATTATCTTCTAAAATTAACTGAAGAAAATATTCACAAATCTATGATATTCTTTCAAATAAAATGATTTCAGAGTTGTTCTTATCCTATTGGCTCTCCATACATTGTCCTCCCTAAGACAGCAATCCTCTCAACTAATTCAATTAGATACTGATCTGGTTCCTTATTGTAGTAGGCAGAAGAGTGGCCCCTGAAGAGGTATGTCCAAGTACTAACCCCTAGAATCAGGGATCTTACATAGGAAAAGGATCTTTGCAGATATAATTAAGATATATATTCTGAGATAAATTCAGTCTGGATTTTGTCTGGGGCCTAAATCCCATGACAAATGTACTCATAAGAGAAAGGCAGGGGGAGACAAAAACAGATACAGGTGACAGGCTATGCAAAGACAGAGGCAGAGACTGAGTTAGGCCGTCACCAAAAGCTACAAGAGGCAAGGAAGGATTTTCCCTGGAGGCTTCAGAGGGACAGCAGCCCTGCAGATACCCAGATTCTGGACTTCTGGCCTCCAGAGCTACAAGAGAAGAGATTTCTGTTGTTTTAAGCCCTAAAACAAGTTTGTGATAATCTGTTACAGCAGCCCTAGGAAACCAATACACGTATCAAGAGCCATCTTTCATTCCTCCTCCTGGGACTTTTCTGTTGTTAGTCTTCCAGGCTTGTTGACATCATCTGTAATAATTCCTACTATAATCTGTAAGTGTCTCAAACACCAGAAATATTAAGAGCAGTAAGGGAAGAGAAAACAGGGGATAAAGAACATTTATTTGAGAAATCTGTCAGTGAAGGCTAGGAGGAAAGGTTAAGAGACAGTCACTCAAAAAAATATTTATGGAGGGGCACCTGGGTGGCTTCAGTGGGTTAAGCATCTGCCTTCGGCTCAGGTGATGATCTCAGGGTCCTGGGATCGAGCCCCGCATCGGGTTCTCTGCTCAGCGGGGAGCCTGCTTCCCCCTCTCTCTCTGCCTGCCTTTCTGCCTACTTGTGATCTCTGTCAAATGAACAGGTGAAATCTTAAAAAAAAAATTAAAAAAATATTTATGGAGTACTTCCTATAGTCCAGACACTAGTATAAATAAATTAGTAATAAAAACAAAGAAATTAAAGAAAGTTTCCAAGAGGTACCTTTCAAAATGCAAGATATCTTTTCCCTGAAAATGGAAGGTATGGAAACAATTATGCTGACAAGGCTGAAAGAGTTGCTAAAGAATCAATAAAGTGAGAGACACCTGGATGGCTCAGTTGGCTGAGTGTCAGACTCTTGATTTCAGCTCACATCATGATCTTAGGGTGGCGGGATCAAGCCCGGCATGGGGAATCTGTGCTCAGCAGGGAGTCTGCATCTCTCCTTCCCCTCTGCCCCTCCCTCCACTAGCATGCACACACATGCTCGCCTGTGCTCATGGCTCACGCTCACGTGCGCTTTCTCTCTCTCAGATAAATAAATAAATAAAGCTTTAAAGAAAGAAAAGAATTGATAAAGTGAAAGGAAATAGGAAGTTGTTGGGATACAGCCATACTTCCCTTGAAGCAAATCATCTACTCCCATTTCTGTATCTTTGGTTTTACAATATTGAAGTACCCTAAATACTTTAAACACTTCTGGGATTATACCAAAAATGAAAATGACTAAAGCAGATAATGCCAGTATTTCTTACACATCTGGCTGTTTGCACACATTTATCTAGCATACTTTAAATGTTCTTTCCCCAATACTCGGTGACTTTGTTCCACTTAGCTAATAGCTACTTATCTTTGCAACTTAACTCAAGTGCCATAACCACTAGGAAGCTTCCGTAATACATACCTACCTTCACAAAGTGAGTTAGGTATTCTTCTGATTTTAAAACATGAAGACTTTCTTGCTGTGTGTATAAAATAAACAATATAACTGACGGGTTTCAGGGGAAAAAACAATATCCTCTGCCGTAAAGGCTGGGGAGGAGAACACTGATGACCTATGACCACCTCACTTGACCTGGGTATGGCTGAGCTCAAGACCAGAAGATGAAGTGAGGCTTCACTGAGGAGCACAATTCATTTTAAAAACCAGGCTTAGGAAGAGCTCCAACCCTACTATTTATGCAGCCACTATTTGCTGAGGACCTATGATGGACACATAATAGTGAGTGAAGAAGCCTTATCTTCATAGCCAATCTTTACCCTGCACTCTATGAAAACTCTTTGCTTTTACCTCTCCCCAAGTTTTGAGTTTTTTCCCTTGTTTTTCACCTACTGTCCTTTCTCTGTCCCAGGATCCCATAGAAGACTCATACAACATCTGGTGATATTGTCTCCTTAAGCTCCTCTATGCTATGATAGTTTCTCAAGATTCTCCCTGTTTTGAAGACCATAACAGCTTTGAGGAGTATGGTGAAGGCATTGCAGAGTGTACCCTCAAATTGGGATCTGTCACACTTTTCCCCCATGACTGACTGGAGTTACTGATGTTTGCGAGGAAGACCACAGAGATATATTATCTCTACCTCTACAAAGGTACTCACTATCATTACAAGAGTACATACCATCCACATGACTGATTACTGTTGACATTAACCTTGGTCACTTGCCTGAGGTAGTTTGAGAGGTTTCTCCACTGCAAAGTAACCATCTCCTTCTCTTTCCACACTACACTCTTCCAAAGGACACCACTATGCATAGCCCACTGCTTTGCGGAGTGGACCTTACCAAAATTTTAACCACTGACCTGTTTCTTTTTTCTATGTTGTCATCTTTCACCACCATGTCCTGTTGCCCATAGCCGATCTTCTGCCCTTTCACAGTGCTTTAACATTATTATGTGTACTTACTACTTTATATTTAAAAATAAATGAAAAATATCCTGTATCTGAAGTAGTCTTCTGAAATGGAAAAATTACCTTCATCTTTAATTTTTTCACTCCCTACAATGTCCTTCTCTAATCCCTGTTAATTCCAATTCTCACCAGTAACCACTTCTTCATTTTCACTACCACTGCCCTACATAAGACCTTTATTACCTCCCACCTGGACCGCTGTAATAACCACCTCACTATATATGCTCCAGCTTCTGAATCTGTCCTACATATGGCTGCACCACGGATGGATGAGAAAAGACAGAAAGAAAGGATTGCATGTAACGTCCAGAATGTCTCCGCCATTATAATCTGAATATATACACATGTATATTTAGTTCCTAATGTAATCATAACTCCAGTCTGGTACTCTTTTCTTTTAAAAAAGTCTACCTTTTCTACTGCCTACAGGTTAAAGTTCAAATTCAACCACACTGTATCACAACCTAAGTCCAATATGTTTAATGAATTTATCTTTCCAGTCTTATATCTAGTAATTGTCTAATAGGAAACTATACTATAAATTGGATGGTTTATACTGAGGAACTACAAGGTGTGGCACTTGAAAGATACATGATAAATGACAATTTTTCCCCTCCTATTTTTACATTTTGTTTATTTACCGTTTCTACTTGTCTAAACTCTACCCATTTTTCAAGGACCAGCTCAAATGCCATGTTTTTTTTTTTTTTTCTCTTTTCTTTCAATGCTCAATTTTTTTTCTTTCCAATGTCATCTTACCCTACCTAAGGTTTCCATGGAGGAGGACAGGCATTCTGCATTCTGCAACTTCTCATGAAATTCCAAGCTTTCTCCAGTACCTCCATCAGAGCCTTTATCACATTCAATCAGCACTGCTAGAGTATACACCCCTTAAAGGCAGAGGCATATTTACTTCACTTTTTAAATCCTTCACAGTAGTAGTCCCGTGCTTTACATTTAAAAACTTAAATTGTGAAGCCTTCTGCATTTCAAAGTACACCACTAATTTAAGAGATAATAAATCTTCTGGACTAGATTAGGATCCTGTGTGTGACACTGGAAGGAAGGGCTGTTTCGGGTCTCCAGACCTTGTTTGCTTCTTTGTATAATGGTAATCATACCACCCACTTTATTCATAAGGCTATTTTGAGGAATACAGGAGCTAGCGCGCAGATCACATGACTGTGCTTCTTTTTCCTTCCCCAGCGCTGAAAGGCAGGCTGACACTTTATCCCATGCTAAGGCCACAGTACTCTATACATACTTTATTAACCACTTACCACGTTATACTTTTATTATCAGTTTACACATCCACCTTCCTCCTTCAGGGGCAGTAATGTTCACCTTTTTGTATTTTGAAAACCACCTTGCACTGTGGCCCAGTTTAGAAGACAGATAGATGCTCAGTGAATACCAGATTAATATACCGCATGCTCACTGAAAAGGTCACAAAGTGAGACTAGTCATTTCTATGATGCGACAAACTCTAATCTACGTTTAAAAAATCAATTTCTCAAAAAATAATAAGTCAATATTTTTTACTCAAACAGGGAATTTTTCAGATGTTTAGAGAATGAAAACCTGACTGTGCTGAATCAGAATTCCATCTCTATCATCAGCCCCTAACTTAAGTGTAATTTTCCTCTGAAAAGTTCAGCTTTTCAGTGTGTACATGAGTTATCAATCAAGCGCCTCCTAGCTCCAAACCTTCATTGCCCTGCTGGAGACACTAGAACATTTCTCCCATGCCAGCTGGCGTGACAGCAAGTGTCATCAGCAGAAGGCAGCACTCCGCACCTCTCCGCAGCCAACTTCCCCCAGCACTCCTTCAGGCTGCTTCCCATGAAGGTCCCAACACAGCTCCTCCCCATGGAAGGCTTCCCACAGCACACAGACGGCAGCTTTCCAATCCATCACAGCCCCTCAGTGGGCCTCAGCCGTGCCCCTCCAAGAAGGTCTGGATGCCAGATTGGCTCCTTCCTTCCATGCTCTGCCTGTGTCTTCTATCTGCTGTTATTGTACTCTTTAGAGTTCTCCTTACCTCTGAGCCAATTCCCTGTTACTCTAATCCCATGATACAGTTAATGATTCTTTACATTAGACTTTCCCTGTGCAAATTCCCGTGTGGTTTCAGTCTCCTAGCTCAACTCTGACTAGTATGGTTAACAGATCCTTCATTAAGACAAACCAAATTTAAGTTGGTAAAGTGGAGGGCTTCTGAATATGAGCCAAGTTTAGATTTTCTCAGAGAAAGCCTACTAGGTGTTTTTTGGTTTGTTTTTGCTTTTTAATGCAGTATTTTCAAAAACTACAAAGCCAGATACAATTTGAATTTTAAAAAATTGTAAAATAAAATGAACCATTTGCTACTTTCCATAGGGAATAAATGATCAAATACTAAATCTAACAGGAAGTAAGACAGCACCATGTGCTAAAAATAACGTACCTTTCCTTTCTTCTTCCCAACTCATGGGGCTTCCCCCCTCTACCTGTTTTAATGTTGGTAAATGGCTGGAGTGTTTGAGAAGCATCAGAATGAAGAACACTGAAGTACAACTACCTCTCAGAATTTTAAGAGTACCACAATTTGCTAGAACCATAGAGGTCCTCTGTGCTGTGTTTTTTAACCAGTAGACTGTAACCAGTTACGTCATGAAATCAATTTAGTGGATCACAACCAGCATAAAAAAACTTAGAAAACGGCAAATATGAGACTGTATATACTATACAAGCGTAAGTACTATTTGGAAACTTCTATTTTAAAGAGATATATGCACTTACACACATATCTGAACCCTGAGCAATCAAATACCGCTTACCATGACTGACAAAAACAAACTTGGAAATTACTCTCTAGTGTCTAATCCAACCACACATTCACTGAAAGAACTCATCTACAATACTTTTGCTAACATTCGTGGCAAAATAAGTCAGCTGAAGAATCCAGAATACTTACATTCTCTTTTAATTAACATTTAAAAGGACAGAGATCAAGGGAAAAATCTGACTGAATCATCTTTTGGGAATTTAATGTACATACCTACACAAATAAATAAATACAACTTAGGTATCATGAGTCAACCAGCAGGTGATAATTCTATTCCAGAAACCTCTCTGTAAAAAGATTCTCCCATTAGGTGAAACTAGGATAAACCCTACACCCTGGTTTGCCAGGGAAGGCTCAGTAACTCGTGTTTCCCTAATAAATAATGGATCAGCTAGTATGATAAATTACATGGTTTCCCTAAAGCACAGATTCTCAAAATATGGTTCTCACACCAGAAGCTTACGCATTACCTGGAAACTTATTAGAATGCAAATGATCAGCCCCATCTTACTGAATCAGAAACCAGGGTGAAGCCCTGATATCTGTGTTACCAAGCTTCCAGGTGTTGCTGACGGGTGCTGAAGTTCAATAACCGGTGCCCTTACATATAGCTAACAAAAATGCTGCTTTCAGTGGCCAATCCTCTTCAGTTTACTTTTTCAGTTATAACTAATGTGAAGCCCCTGCACAGTTGGTATAACATAAATAACTGAAAATACTGAAGATTGGTTCCCCACATTAAAGTCCAAAACATAGTTATCCTGGTTTCCACTTAGCACCTTTGGCAATTACCTGGCTTGGAACAGCTGGGCTACATGCCACCTGCCAAATACCCAAAGGACTCACTTCAATACCAATAGTCTTCCTTTCTTTCTTGTTGCATCGAAGGACTCCTGTAATCAAGTTATGCTAATATACTTTTGTCTTATTTAAAATATCTCCATGGCTTTTGACAGTCTGCAGGTCTGACTATGCTCCTTCCTTGCATGCAATCTTATCCAACCATGATACTAAGCCTGTGAGGTTAGTAAAGCAGGAATGATAAATAAATAGTATTTATTTATTTGAGAGAGAGAGAGAGAGAAAATGTGAGGGGAGGGGCCGAGGGGAACAGGGGAAGAGCTGTGCTAATCACAGAGACCAATATGAGGCTCAATTTCACAACCCTTAGATGACACCCTAAGCCAAAATCAAGAGTCTGGTGCCCAACTGACTGAGCCACCCAGGTGCCCCGTAAATCCCATTTTTCCACTCTACCACCCAACCTCCTTAATTTATTCTTTTCGACAGACTGCAACCAATATCTATCCTAACTAAAAATAATGTTATCTCACTTTCCAGGTATTACTAGTAGTAATACTAAGAGAAAGAAGGGAATACTCTGTAACTAAATGACTGACAGGGCAGAAATGTAAAAAGGGAAAAAGGTTTAAAAAAATAAACATAATTTCCTTGACACTAACTTTATCCCAACAAGTTTCAGTTAATAGATCAGGTATATTACACTTCAATCTGACCATTTTCCTAATCCTTTCATAAGCAAAGGTTCCAAATAAGAACTGCAGCATCTCAAAATCATATTTCAATGAAGGAGCTTGTAGAGGATACTTTTCCATGATGTTCTGGAAGGAAGAAGGTGCTTTGTGATGTGAATGTACATGATACTTATAAAATAAATTTACTGTACATGATCTCTAAGTAGTATGCCATGATATAAATGATATCAAAGTTAAAGACTAGAAGCAAAAAGAACTATTTCATGCAGTTGCTAAATGAAACCGGCAAGAGTCCAAGAAAGCACATGATAATAGCAACTAAACAGAACTGCTAAATTCCTAAACACAGACTAGGCATCAGTCAACACTGACAATGTTGAGATTAGCCTGTTGAATTAAGTACACAAAATATATACCACACTCAAAATCAGATATTCTTTCTAAGTCCACTATTTTTAATAAAAGGTGATTTGGCAATATCTATCAAAATACAAATATAAATCCTAGTCGGCCACAGATTTTACTTCTTACACAAGCCTGCAAGAATTGTGTTATATTGTGTATAACAATATTCATCAACAGGTCTAGATGAACATTTGTTATTTCTGGCAACCTAGCATCAGAGCACTTTTCTTTGAACTCCCCGGGAGCTGTATAAACATGTAATCTAGACTCAGCCAATCAGATGCTCTTGTCCAGAATCTGGAATCTTGAAAGAATGCTCCAATATCAGGGACCATAGAGAATCCATGGTGGCTACAGTGGAGATGAGAGACCACTGATATGTCCCCAGTATCTTCTTCAGCAGGATATACTGACAGCAGGAATCTGACTGTGCCTTGCCTTCCCTGGTTTTGCCATTTTCACCCCGGATTATATTGCTTTCCTATCAATCCATGAACATTCAATCTTTCTAATGAACTGCTTAAATTAACCACAGTAGGTTTCTGCTGTTTGCTACCTACCACAGAGCAGGAATAACAGAATCAGGAACTGAATAAATTATGGTTGAGCTATGCAGGTGTTTAGAAAGAATGATAGATTTATATATGTGATATGTTAGACACCTAAGATGTACCCTCAGGAGAAAAAAAAAATAAAGGTGTAGGACAGTACTAAATGTATAATCCTACTGGTAAAACTGGGACACACCCATACACACAAGCTTACAGATGGATAGAAAATTTCTGGAAGGATACAGAAAACCATGGTTCACCATACTTAAAGTGATTGAATATTTTCATCTTTTATCATGAGCATTTATTACTTAGACCATTAAAAAATACACAGAGAACTTTTTCAAAGGATCTATTTTTGCATCAAACACTACATAAGCAATATTTTAATGGGCCTTGTCTAACAACCTCCATATTGAAGTGGCCTTTAAATAATTAGCAAAACTTCTTGTGTGACCAAAAATAGTTATATTAAATGTCAGTCTGTGGAGAAAATTATGAGAGCCTATGAGTAAAATAATGTGCTATGAGAAGATTTTGATTTCCTTTTTTTAAAACTCCTAAAAGCCGCTCAAGAATACTAATCAGTAGTACTTTTAAACAAGATTTACTCATAGCTAAGGCCAAAAATTCACATATCCATGCTCAAATCCAACATGGTTTTTCCATTTCTAAGGTAAATTCTCCAAGAAAGGAAACCTGAAGCCGGAAAGAATGGGTGGGGGCGGGGGGGAGGCCAAAAAAGAAAACAAGATTAAAAGGTGGAAAGGGATCACTAATTCCTGCCAGAAATCTGAGTGGAGGGTAGAAATTTATACCACTGAGAGATGGGGAACAAGGCTTCTGTGAAGCTATCCAGAGGATAAGCAAACCAACTCAGTGCCACAGAGTGCTCTTCACAGTACAGTCCCCAGATCTCCTTTAGTCTTAAGTGGTCACAGAATGCTGACAAAAACCCTATCCTGCTACACTCTGTACAACCTGACTGCGAGGAGCTCAGTTCAATTCTCTGTTCTCCACATAACAAAAAGTAGGGGCAAAAGTAAAAACTGATTCTAGAGGGTTGTTAGGTGAGGGAATTATTCAAACAAATGAGACCATGTCTGATGGTATCATACCTGATGTATAATTTGTAAAATGGAGCCAATAGGTACCGAAGATTACTGTTGAGAACATGTATGAAAGCCAAAGCACAGCACTCAGCACACACTGGTGCTCAATAAATGTTTGCTGAAAATCTGAGTATGTTATAAGCCATTCACTGCAATTAGAATGAATCCTCTCCATGTTCCTTCAGTACTTTGTGCCTAGGTGCATTACATTATCTTGTAATTACTGTGGCAAATATGTCTTCCCAGTAGGATAAGATAGTTCTATTCATTTTTCTAACTCTAGCACAAGGACTGCCCACATAATATCTTAAATGTCCTTAAAAACAAAAACGAGGTTGGGGAGGCCTGGGTGGCACAGGTGGTTCACTGTCTGACTCTTGGCTTTTGGCTTGATCTCAGAGTCATGGGATTGAGCCTTGAGTGGGGGCTCTGTGCTCAGCATGGGGTGTGCTTGGGATTCTCTTTCCCCCTCCTTCTGTGCTCTCGCTCTCCTTCTCAAATAAATAAATCTTTAATAAAAAATAAATAAAAACAGGGGTGCCTGGGTGGCTCAGTGGGTTAAAGCCTCTGCCTTTGGCTCAAGTCATGATCCCAGGGTCCTGGGATCGCCCCGGCATCTGGCTCTCTGCTCAGCAGGGAGCCTGCTTCCCTTCCTCTCTCTCTGCCTGCCTCTCTGCCTACTTGTGATCTCCGTCAAATAAATAAATTAATTAATTAAAAAAATAAATAAAAACAAATGAGAGGCACCTGGATGGCTCGGCTGAGTGTCCAACTCTTGATCTCAGCTCAGGTAGTGATTTTAGGATTATGGGATTGAGCCCCGAACCATGCCCCACACTGGGCACAGAGCCTACTTGGGATTTTCTCTCTCCCTCTCCTCCTCATCCCCTAACACATGTGTGTGCAACCACACTCTCTCTAAAAAACCTAAAAAACAAAACAAAAAAAAATGAAAATGAATCCAATCCTCTAATTTTCACATAAATTCCATCCTCCAAGCCCTAATATGTGTCAATCAAACCTCTATCTGAACAACTCCAGTAACAAACCAACTCACCACTTAACAAGCTCTTTCCATCTTTTTAAAAAAATTTTTTTTGTTTTTATTTTTAAGTAATCTCTATACCCAGTGTGGGCCTTGAACTCACAACTCCGAGACCAAGAGTTGCATGCTCTTCCAGCTGAGCCAGCCAGGTGCTCCCCACCTCTTTCCATTTCATAGGGACTCCAAATCTATCTCCTTTACTCACGGTCCTGGTTCTGTCCATGAAAAGCCACAAAGGGTAGGCTTAAGTCTCTTTTATTTAAATACCGAAGTATTAAAAGTCATTATTACATGCTCCTTTAGATCTTCTCTTTTTTTTTAGATTAAAATGTTTCCATTATTTGCGTGTGTGGGGGGGCAGTTACAAACAAAAATGTTTCCTGAGCCTGGGTGACTCAGTTGGTTAAGTATCTGCCTTTGGCTCAGGTCATGATCCCAGGGTCCTGGGACAGTCTCGAATGGGGCTCCCTGTTCAGTGGAGAGTCCACTTCTCCCTCTCCCTCTGTCCCTCCCTCTTGCTCCTGTGCACCTTCTCCTCCCCAACCCTTGCTCTCTCAAATAAATAAAAATCTTAAAAAAAATGTTTCCGTTAGTTGTTCCTACAATATCATGGTTGATATAGCTTTCATACTATCTTGACTGGTCTTCTGAGTAAACTCCAATGTGTAGGTATCCCTCTAAAACAAATTTCCATAATTGAGTTGTAGAGTAGAATTATCATCTGCCTTGTCTGTACATTATACTTTTACTAATCCAGCATCACATTTATTCCTTTGTTGGCTTTATCAATCCTGTGACTCATACTGAACCAAGTCATGTAAAAGTTTAAGTGTTTAGACGTGTGCTATTTACCAGTTGACCTCCATCTTGTATTTGTATGGTTGTTTTAATTTTTTTTTTTTTTTAAGATTTTATATATTTATTTCAGGAGAGAGAGAGCATCCCAAGCAGAATTCACACTTAGCCCAATGCAGGCCCCGATCCCATGACCATGAGATCATGACCTGGGCCAAAAATCAAGAGTCACATGCTCAACTGACTGAGACACTCAGGTGCCCCTGTATGGTTGTTTTTACAGTAAATATAAGGCTTTAATTTCATTAATTTCCATTTTGCTAACTTTAGTCAATTGTTCTGCCTGTCAAGGTCATTTTGGATTCTAATCCACACATTAGCTCTTTCCACCAAACTGGATTTTATCCAAGTTGTTACAAACATAAAATGTAAAAAAACCAGGACTGAATGCAGCAGCATGCTCCTTCCAGCTTGCCTACAAGGGCAGCCCTTCATGGATCCAGTTATTCAGCCACTTAAAAATCCACCTAGTAGCAGTGAAACCAGTAGAATTTCTTCACCTTATACCAAAGGTTATATTACTGAAAAAGTGTAACACATACTTTTACTTTAAAAACACGAGAATCAATCCACCAAGTATACGATTACTGCTTTAATTTATAATTAATAACTCATTTCCATATTTATTAATTTTGATATCCAGTTAAGTAAAGCTTTGAGCATAAGTAATTTTGGAAACGTGTACTTTTACTTTGACCTTTGAAATGGTTAAGACTAAACTGAACTAATAATACTTTGTCCAAGGAGATAAAAAGATAACCTTTGATCAATCGATTCATTACACTGAAGACTTCTGTAAACCTAAAAAAAACTGCCTCTTTCCAAAGGAGTTCAAAAATCAAGAGAACTCATCTAAGGTATCTCAAGGTACCAAGAGTGGGTATGGAAGAAATCGAGGAAACAACTATTGATCTTAACATCCCTTTCCTGAAGACTACTGAAAAAGAGCACCTCCTACTTGGTATCATTCTTAATCTCAGGAGGCCTGTGAGGATATCTGAGATAGGAAATGACTTTCCTTTAGGGAGTCCAAAGAAAATTTCAGGATCAAAGAATCGCCATTTTGCATATTAACACGTGATCTTATTTCCTTCAACTCAAGTAATTACAGTTTGAAGTCAGCACAATGAATCGCTTTTTCTATAGACAAGACCTCCCCAACTAACTTAATTTTAGGATGCTCAACCAATTAGAAAAATTATCTCTAAGATATTACTATTAATAAAGCACTTTGCAGCTTAAAAGGCACCTGCACACTTTTTTTTTTTTACTTCAAATAACAAAAATCCTGTAGGGTAGATACAAGCCAGGCATTCCTGCTCTCTTTTTCTAGATGAGAAAACTGAAGCTGAAGACGTCTGAACTTCACCAAGGTAACAAGCAGAGGAGCCCGTGAACTAATCAAGATATTGTAATTACAAATACTAGGTTCTTGGAAAATTTTCAAAAGTGCTGTCTAGGCTAAAATGACCAGAGAGGACTTAGAATAACATATTACAGTCTACCTTTGAACAAAATGGGTTTGAACTGCATAAGTCCATATGTGGATTTTTTTCAATAAAGAGAATACTGTAAATGTATTTTCTCTTTCCTATGGTTTTCTTAATAACATTTTATTTTTAGCTTACTTTATCTCAAGAATACAGTATATAGGGACAGCTGGGTGGCTCAGTTGGTTAAGCTGCTGCCTTGAGCCCAGGTCATGATCCCAGAGTCCTGGGATCAAGTCCCGCATCGGGCTCCTTGCTCCGCGGGGAGCCGGCTTCTCTCTCTACCTCTCCCTGCCACTCTGCCTGCTTGTGTGCGCGCGCGCTCTCTCTCTCTCTCTCTCTGACAAATAAATAAATAAATAAAATCTTTAAAAAATAAAAAAAGAATACAGTATATCATACATACAACATAAAAAATATTTGTGAATTGGCTGTTTATATTATTGGTAAGGCTTCTGATCAACAGTACAAATAAGTAGTTACATTTTTGAGGAGTGGATTATGTGGATTTGACTGTGTGGGGGTTGGTGCCCCTAGTCTCCACACTATTCAAGGATCAACTCTTGAGGATCACAGTAGATGCACAGTAGATGCATAGTGATCACTCCTAGATGCACAGTAATTATTGCTAAGGGGGACAAATGCTAAAGGAATCATTCATTGGCATTAACAACACTGGGGGCCGCAGAACAAGCGTGAATACACCACTTACACTGACATATCAACTGTAAATAAATGAAGGGAAACAAATTACTGACACTTGAATTTCAAAGACAGCTATAAAGTTTGGGGGGGAAAAACAAAACAAAAAAACAAAACCCCACAGCACTGGTGAACAAGCCTACAGGGTGCACCTGGCAGGTACTTTATTCATTTCACAAACAGGAAACTCAGAAATTTTAGTTAATTGTTCATTTGCACAAATAGGAATTAGTGACAGGTATCCTCTTTCCATTAGACTCTTTCTACATTGTCCTAAAAAGAATATATAGGTGACATTACATATATAGGAATATAATAGGTGACATTATACATGCTTGGGAAATCTGACCACCATATTGCTTCCTATGTAGGACATAGTTAGGATATAACAGGACACAGTGCCCGCCTTATCCAAAAGATCATGGCAAATGGACATGCTTATGATCTATGTCTTGATCCCTGCCCATGTGACTAAACAAGTGTGGGACCTGATAGTATAAATTAACTCAAATTCATCAAAGATTGGGGTGCCTGGGTGGCTCAGGAGGTTAAGTGTCCAACTCCTGATCTTGGCTCAGCTCTTGATCTTAGGGTCCTGAGTTCAAGCCCTGCGATGGGCTCCACTTAAAAAAACATACATACATATATACATATATCAATGATTAAATTTTCCTAGTAAAAGCTTCTCAGACTGAATCTTTTAATAATCCAGCAATGGGCTTTATAAAAAACACAAGCTTTAAAAAAAAAAGATGACAGTAGGGCTGAAAGAACAAGAGTGAGATTTAACTGATTACTCTAAAGAATGTTTTTGATTCACAGATTCACAGATAAAGCAAAAGATATGCACACCTCGCACCCACAATTCCACTTCAAGGTGTGGCTCCAGAACTCAGCATATATGTTCAAGCAGGCGCACACCAAAAAATCCACATAGTATACTATTTTTCTTTTTTTTTTCCTAAATTTTAGTTGACAGAGAGAGAATACAAGTGGGGTGAACCCAAGAGGGAGAAGCAGGCTCCCCGATGAGCAGGAAGCAGATGCAGGGCTCCACCCCAGGACCCTGGGATCATGACCTGAGCCAAAGATAGCTGCTGAGCCACCCAGGTGCCCCATACTGTCTTTTATAAGATGACACACAACTCAGCCTAAAATTTCCTTAGGGGAAAGAGTGGGAAAATTGTGGTATAGTCAAACAATAGGACATAATTAAATTAAACCAACAAAATGTAGTTAAAATTAAACTAACCTAGCAATTAATACCAATAAAATAGAACAAAAAATATTAATACCAATAAATTTCCCAAAATAATATTGAACAAAAAAGTTTGAGAGCTTGTACAGTAAAATTTCATTAATATAAAGTTGAAAAAATACATAAACGATTATACACTATCTACAAATACACACAAACATATGTAGTAATCATTTGGAAACTTTCATAGAAATAATAAACACCAAATTCAGGAGAGTGGTTACCTCTAACGACAAAGAACAGTGAATAGTATACAAAGGGCTTCAACTGTATCTGTAATATTTATTTCCTAAACAAAGCACAACAAAATAAACCCTTCTTTCTTTTCCAAAGAAAAGAGAATGATGAAAAAGTCTATACTAGGCAAATATAAACCAAAAAATAAGATTCAAAATTAATATCAAACACTTCAGTACCCAAAACTGCACTACCAAAAAAACCAATACGTAAAACACAAACAACTCCACAGTATGTAAAAAGTGGAGAGTAACTTAATGACAAAGAGTAACTCTTCAGTAAGCTGTGAAGACCTGAGCCCCATAAATACCTTACAAATCAGCCCTCAAATTTACTGGAGGGAAAAAAAACCACTCTGACAAAACTAAAAACAAAACAAAACCATGTCATAATAGATACTAACATCTTACCCCAAAACTCAAGGGACTATCAAGAATATACAGATAGTAAGTCTCATCTCATGAACATGTATGGAAACCTGAACCAACCCTGAACCAACAGTACACGTTTCAAGCATACACAGAATATGTACACTCGCTGACCAAGTAACTGGCTACAAAATTACCTTAAAAAACTAAATAATCAACATAGTCTACATACTCTTACCTATGTGAATAAAGTCAGAAATCAATAATAAAAACATTGTTCAAAAGGAAAAAAAGAAAACATGTTTAAAACAAAAAACACAAGGGGTGCCTGGCAGGCCCAGTTGGTAGAGCATATAACTTCTGATCTCAGGGTTGTGAGTTTGAGCCCCACACTGGGTATAAAGATTATTTAAAATAAAATCTTAAAAACAAAGAAACACATGAAGCACCTGGGTGGCTCTGTCAGTTAAGCGTCTGCCTTCAGCTCAGGTCATGATCCCAGGCCCCTGGAATAGAGCGCCACAGGATCCGCCACAGGATACGGCTTCCTGCTCATCGGGGAGTTGGCTTCTCCTTCATCCTCTCCCCCTCTCCCCTGCTTGTGCTCTCCTGCGTGCAAATGCACGCATGCATCCACACGCTCTCTCTCTAAAATAAATAAAATCTTTGTAAACAAAAACAAAAAAAAACCCAAAAAACACATATCCCTAATTATCTCAAGGGTTGAAAGAGAAGCCATGAGAGGAAAACATTTCAGAGTAATCAGCTCCCTAACACTTGTTTACAATTTTTCTTAGTTTCCTATGGGCACTCTTTAAATCATTATCAAAGCTTCTTTTCCGGAGCTAGTAGATTAGTAGGAGTAGGTTTCTGTTCTTTTATTATCAAACAGGTCCTTCTAGAACAAAACCCTACGGACAATCTTTCTGAATCATGAGTGGACTTGAATGATCATATAGACTAGATTAAGCAAAGGTGCTAAATATATATAAATACACCTAGAATAGAATGAATCTTGAACAACTTTGGATCCTGTTAAAACAACATTGAGAAGATAAGGAGCCTTCCATAAAAGTTTCTGCTACATGCAAACAAATACAGGAAAAATATAGTAAGTGCAAGAAAACACAATACAGTTAGAAACAATTAGATCAAGGATGGTAGATGTCTCAAAGTAGCAGCTGGCCACCAACTAGCAAGCTAACCAGGGATGGTGGGGGGAAGATCAACATGTTAGGATTCACAGGGGACAAAAGACTATTTTTGCTATGAACAGCATTACTGAAACCTACACAGCACTGGTCAAGTTTGTGTTACTCTTTCAATGGACATCAGGAAATTATGGTAACATTTCAAGAAGTAGCACATAAAGTTAAGATGAAACAGTAACCATTTCTCATTCAAGTCACTATTACTTATCTTATCTCATTTATTCATTCCATTTTATAGATGAGGATACCCAGGCAGAAGAAAGATGCTGCCTAAGCTCATACAGCTGGTAAGGAGCAGAGAAAGGACTTTATTCTTTTTTTTTTTTTTTTAAGATTTTATTTATTTATTTGACAGAGAGAGATCACAAGTAGACAGAGAGGCAGGCAGAGAGAGAGAGAGAGAGAGAGAGAGGGAAGCAGGCTCCCTGCTGAGCAGAGAGCCCGATGCGGGACTCGATCCCAGGACCCTGAGATCATGACCTGAGCCGAAGGCAGCGGCTTAACCCACTGAGCCACCCAGGCGCCCCTTTATTCTTATTTTATAGAGGACTTCACTGTTATTTTATCCTTTATCCCCATTTTGTAAAAGTGAATGTGGTATCTTTTAGTAAAGGGGACTGAGGGATTATGTGCTCCCACAACTCAACAAACCAAGCAGTTGTTGGTAAACCAACAAAAGAGGTCTGAATGGAATTTGTGGGAATCCAGAAATACCTATGATACGGAGAGTATGGACTTTGGAGTCAGAAAGACCTGGGTTCAAATTCCAAACTCCAATTTAGTCAGTTACTAGCTCTGGGATGTGACAGCTTCTCTTTCCTCACCTGTAAAATGGAGCCTTCATCATGGATATTACTGTTCAGATTCGATGACCTGTACCAGTAGAAAAGGCCCTATAAATATATAAATATACTAGCTGTATATTTACATTCTTCACTACACCACACTGTAGTCTTTTAAAGAGGAAATCAGAGGAAAAAATGCCTTTCAAGACCCATGATCAGGAATAATTAAGTATACGCATACATGCTTTTAAAAAAAATAATGCATACTATAATTAAAGTAAATAAGCAGGGTTCTCTCTTTGCATAGCTTAATACAATGCCCACTTCAAAAACGTGCACACAAAAAATCAAGTATTAATGCTGCTTCTGACTTCAACTTATTGTTTCTCCTTTACCCTCAGTGGTAGGCAGAAGGATGCCACTCAAGAAATTATACCCTATTCCCTAGAACCTGTGACTATGTTACTCTACACGGCAAAAGGCACTTTGCAGATGTGATTAAAATTACAGACTTTGAGATGAGATTATCCTAGATTATCCAGATAAGTCCAATTTAATCAAACAGGTCTTTATACACAGATAACATTTCCCAACTTTGGTCAGAGAGATGGGATGACCCAGGAAGAGGACTTGGCTGGCTGGCTGCTGCTGTACTTGAAAATGGAGGAAGGAGACCAGAAGCCAAGGAACTGGGTATATGGTGGGCTCTAGAAGCTGAGAGCAGCCCTCAGATGACAGCAAGAAAATGAAGAGCTTAGCCACACAGTTGCAAGAAAGTATATTCTACCAACAACCTGAAAAAGCAACCTGAATCCCTCAAAAAGGGAACCTGGTCCCGCTGAAACCTGGATGTTAGCCCACTAAGAAACATGGCAGACTTCCGACATATGCTGTTATGTACTATCAACTCATACAGAACTTTCTTTCACACTGTAAGATATTAAATTTGTGTTCTCTTAGCTGCTTTAGAGTACAGTGGTTTGTTATGACAGCAACACAAAACTAATGTACCTTCTTTCTCCCATCTGAATTAATAAAACGATCACAAGATTTTATATAAATGTCCTTAAATCCTCTTTGAAACAAAAAGAACCAAACTGGCCAATGCATGTAGCCCACCCAGTGGAGGCTACCTAGCACACATTCCCATGTTCTGAAGCACAAACTCTGCACCAGGCTCTCTCCTGCTCCAAGAGCTTCACTGTGGCATGCATCCATCAATACTCATGTCCTTCCTTTCTCCCTCAGATTTGACCAGACACACACTAACTGTCGGCTACACCTGAAAATAGGTACATTCTGAAGAGCAAACTAGGAGAAATTTAGAGAGCTACATCATAGCTGTGAAGAGTAAAAACTTACAAGAGAAGAGAAAAGTAATTCCCCAAATGACGCTGTTTCTTTATCTATAAAATGGTAACCTCACATATCTTTTGAAGCAATAAAAAATGAAAACCTTTTGATATTGTATACAAACTATAAGAAGTGTGAAGAATAGTTCCTAAGAATCTACTACACAGATGGTACCAAAAACTCATGTGATGAAGAGTTCCACATAAATTCAACCTGGATATACTTTATGGATTAACTTAAAATTTCAGAAAGCAGAAAATCTGACAATAGGAAAAAAAAAAAAAAAAAGATAAATTCTAGAAAAATATACACAAAAGGCCCATGACAGACCTGCAGAGGAATGCCACAGTACTACCACTAAATAAGAGTGCTTTTAAGGGCCCTGGATGGCTCAGTCGGTTAAGCATCTGCCTTAGGTCATGATCCCAGGGTCCTAGGACAGAGCAGGACATCGGGTTCCCTGCTCAGTGGGAAGCCTGCCTCTCCCTCTCCCTCTGCCTCTCCTCCTGCTTGTGCTCTCTCTAATAAATAAAATCTTCAAAAATAAATAAATAAATAAGTAAATAATAGTGTTTTTAAAAAATATAGATGTCCGGGACTCACTGCAGGTCTTCTTAAACAGCATCTTCAGGATAACACCCAAGTTGCTCGCATTGAAAAGTTCAGTAGGAATTAAAAGGGAGGTGACTACAAGTGAATGATAGCAAAGGGAATCTAGTATCTTTTTGCCAGGTGTCTTTTATTTTCAAGTGAAGAAGAGCAGCTAGAATGTATTCTAAAACTTGCAAAGAAATGAGGTTGATGAACCAAATGGGAAATTTTCACATAGAAAGCAAAGTTAGAAAAGAGGACAAGGTAGGTCAGTATTCAGCTGTATCTTTTATAGCAAAGGACACAGCCTTGCAGTTCAGGATAAACAAAGAATAACAAAATGGAGCAAGCACAGCTGGGCCAAAATGAGAGGGAAAAACAGCTAAGCTGGCAAAATTAGAACCTGCTCAAAAAACCAGCAAAATTACTGGCTACTGCAAAAGGCAGTGAGCTGTCGAGATAGAGTGGGGAAGAAGGATCAGAGAGAAGAGAAAATTCATTTCATGGTGGAGCAGGAACAGAATGAGAACAAAAGGGACAAGAGCACTGAGAAGAAGAGAGGGGCATTATTTGAGATAAGGAGGAGGCAGGATCACCAGGAGATGAAAGGAAAAAGGACGAGAACAACAGCACCATGACCTCTAGGATTCAACGGAAGTCCCAGTAGCATTATAAATGTTAGGGGAAGCAAGCAGCAAACAAACTGGTTAGGAGAGAAAGAAAAAAGGAAAGGGATACTCAAAAATCTTGAAAGCAACAATTTAAGTAGACCAGAATAACTGTCTAAGGGCACCTGGGTGACACAGCTGGTTAAGCGTCTTTTGACTCTTGATTTTGGCTCAGGTCATGATCTCAGGGTCCTGGGGCTGAGCGTAAGATATTCATTTTCTCTCTCTCTCTCTCTCTCTCTCTCTCCCTCCCTCTCTAATAAACAAATAAATAAATACAATCTTTAAAAATAGAAAAAGAATAAACTGTCTAAATTCTAGATGATGTTAAAAGGTATGTTTCAGACATGTTTTAGCTCTCTCACTGAATAAAACTAACACATATAAAAACAGACAAAATAAAACAATACAAAGATGAAAAAGTTCCACAACTATGAAGAAAAGCAATGGAAGGATTAATACAGAATTCATGCTGGTGGAAGCCTGGGAAAGGAAGACGTAGGTGATGAGGATCCGTGTTCCTTTAGCATGGGTGTATAATAATTCATTACTGTTCTTTAAAACTATTGAACTGCACATACACAATATATACATACATATGCTTTTTATATGCATGTTATATTTCATCATAAAATAAGTGGCATTCTTCTACCTTCAAATTTCTTAGTTTGTTTTTCCCGTTTGTTTTCTGAAGATAATCTAACAAACTTGTTCACATAATGAAATAAAATGGTGTTTCTGGCCTCAGGTTTTGCGACAAGGAGCTCCACCTCAGACCTAGCGAATCAAAATCTCTGGGGTTTGGACCACTGAATCTTTATTTTAAAAAAAGAAAAACCACTCTAGGTGACTCATGAGAATCTAAAGAAACTCAAGTTTGAGTCTCCCACAGGATAGGTCTTCCTTCTGTCACAGCTCTAAAGCTCTACAAAATCTAATGCCACCATTCCCCAAGGCCTCTAGGATTTTGCCTCTATGCCACATGTTTTTGACCTTTCAACTTCAAGTCTCCCCTACCTTCACACACATACACACTCCAGCCCCTCATATTCCTGCCAACCTGATCTTGCAGTCAGCTCTTCACTTCTCACTCTTTCCCTCTTTCACAGTCTTCAATAAAATGGCTCACACTATGGCTCTATTTTTAATTTTCTAAAATCACCAGTAAGAAGTATATGTGAGACTGATCAAGCAGCAAACATGTACTTCCAACTACCTACCAGACATTTCCCCCATGCCCACCTGGCAAATCCCTATGCATCCTTCTAATTTCAGCTCAACTATCACCTTCCAAATAAAGTCTTGCAGCACGTCTTCCAAGGGCCCAGCTACTTAGCTACTATTTTTTATTATTTTATTATTTTTTATTTTCTTATATAGGACTTGTCCTCAAAAGATTTTAAGGAAAAAAAAAAAAAGCATGTGCGAGTGGGGAGAAGGGCGAACAAACAGTGAAGGAAGAGTGGAGGGGATGAGAACGATGCAATAAGGAGTAGTAGGGTTTATTAACAATCTTAAAAGAATGGATAAGCAAGAGTTGGTCAGGTGAAAAAGTTTTGACCTAACCTTTCTTTTCATCTTTTTTGGGTGGGCGGCAAGGCAAGAGGGTCACTTAAGATAGAATACAACTGGGTTTGAGCATCTGTTTGCCTACCTGAGTGGCAAAAAGGGCAAGGACGGTTAGTGATCAGGTTAAAATGGTAGGCAGTTGCTAGAATTTTAGGAGCAACAATTATAGGCTTATTATAATTTTTCTCTTTCCCTATTTGATAATTATCTGGTTATGCTATTAGGCCAGGCTAGTTAAAAACCAATTTCCATCTATATCTAGATTTAAATGACACATTTACCTAAATGATTTTTCAGGAACAAGACACTACCAATGAAAAATATTAAAGCTACATTTTAACTGCACTTGGATCCAGAGTTAAGAAAACAAGCATTTCAACGGTATCATCATGATCATGGAAAAAGTTTTAAAAAATCTCTTCTATGAAGTGGAAACTCCAAAACAAGGTGTGCATGGTACTTTCACATTTGTCTCCATTTTATCTCATTATTGAGAGAAAAGTAAAAATTAAAAATGAAAACTTATTATAAAATAGGGAAAGTGAGAAACGGGAAAAGTAGCAATTTCCTTCATTCTAAGATATATGTTTTTTATACTATGAATTTTGAAGACATCAGGATGGATATCACACTACTGATTTAATATCTTTTTGTGAGGAGGGCCACATTAAGTGTAACTTACAACTGTGCATATATTTTGAATTAAGGAGACATGTAAATGATTTTGGCCAAAGTTAGTTAAAAAAGTGGCAGAATCCAGGGCGCCTGGGTGGCTCAGTCGTTAAGCGTCTGCCATCAGCTCAGGTCATAATCCCAGCGTCCTGGGATCGAGGCCCACACTGGGCTCCCTGCTCGGCAAGAAGCCTGCTTCTTCCTCTCCCACTCCTCCTGCTTGTGTTCCCTCTCTCTCTGTGTCTCTCTCTGTCAAATAAATAAATAAAATCTTAAAAAAAAAAAAAAGTGGCAGAAGCAGGCTAAAAACCTCCTACAGTCAAGTTATTAATGTATATTAACATGAACATAGTGGCTTGTTTGGCTATTCTTTCATTAACTTAACTAAATGTTCAAGACCTTCTACTAGGCTCTTCCTGAAATACAAAGCTATACTAAACAGCTTTTCTGCTCTCCAGAGGCACATAATCAAATACAGATGCCTACACAAGTACCTATAAAACAGTCTGGCATTAATAACAGAAAAATAAAGGATGCACCCAGATAAAGGAGTAGTAGTCACTGCCAGCCAGGATACCAGAAAAAGCCTGACACATCAAAAGAGCTTAATATACATTGACTCTGAGAGCATTATGGAAGACCTGGGTTAGACTTTGAAGGGTTGGTAGACTTTCCACTGAGAAGGCACTTGAGGCAGAGGGAACAGTAGGAACCAGGAAAAAGCACAGAAATCAGCCACCAGGCCTCACTGCCAGAAGGCAGGGAGTAGTGGGAAAGAAGGTTACCAAAGAAAACAGAGGCTAAAATACTGGAGTTCCTGGAAGGTCAAACCAAAGAATGTGAGCAGAGGAACAGTCTCCTAACAGCCAGGTTTCAGGAAGACTAATCTGACAGCAAAACTAGGTTGGCTAGAGTGGGGAGAGTGTTCCCTTTAAACTGCCTGGGAGGTGTTTTTGAATGAGGGCAAGTTCCAAAGGCACCAGCGCCAGCTTTCTACTATTTGTAGCTCCACTACTCTACCCACAGTAGATGCTCAATTAGTAAGCTGAAAGAAGGCAACCTGCAAAGGATAATTTGCACCTTCACCACTTCTGTATGTCTATATTCACTCCTCTTTTTACTTCTCAAACACATTCATATCATAATTAACATAAATTTCCTCTCCAGCTCAGGTTTACAGCCTAAATAAAAATTTTCCAATAGGCTTTCAATCCAATTCTTTCTCCTTCAAAACATGCTGCAGCTTTTTGTAAAAAGTATACAAATTTGCTACTAAACATTTGCAAAGCATTCCTCTACCCAAGACACTACACAGAAAACCATTCAGACTCTGTACAGACACACATCAAAACAAACCTTCAGACAGGTTTGGGACAGCAAGTTTTTTAGGCTGCAATCAACATGCTTCTTGTGTTACTTACTGAATTTGCTACATCACTAGTGCAACCACAAGCTGCTGCTTATGTTTCCAAAGTTGTGAAAAGGGCCCAAAGTTGTGCAAGAGTCCTCACTGAAATCAGACTCTGGTATATAAATAGTTGTAACACCTGAACGAGCCTTAGTTCTATTATTAGATTCAAAATAATGACAAAATCACAGGTATTAAGTATATTTTACAAGTTTGTTTACTTATCGGCGAAATCACTCAGATGTTACTTCAAGCGAGAACGGCTGAATTTCTTTCTGCTTCAAACTACATGAGGTCACATGAAAATGGGCAGTTGCGACCCTGACTCTGATATATCAAAGAAATCACAGTGCCTCCAACACGCACAGGCACACATACGCAAGCACACACCCAGAGCACTGAACGGCCTCCCATTACTACCAAATAACCCCAGTTTACACGTGGCAAAATCGACAGACCTTTCACGCCTTAATGACCTCGAAAGGGACTCCCCAGCCGCCGAGCGACGGGACAGGACTTATTCTGACTCGGGATTTGAGGGTGTTAAAAAACCATCTTTTTTTAAAGGTTCCCTTCTCTCCTCCTCGGCTGGCCGTCCCACACCAGGAGCACCTTGCCCAGCTTCTGACAGATGCGTGTAGGATGGAAAAGGTGGGAGTGACTGATCAGAAAACGCAAAACCCTTCTCCCATCACCTTCTGCTCTCCTCTGCCTGCCTTTTTCTTTCTCGAGGGCTGCGAAGAGGCCCAAGGTGAGGGGCCCGGCGAGGGGGTGCAATCATCTAGGTCAGACCCTGACGGCCCGCGGCTGGGCCGCCCCTCCTGTCACACAGTTCCTAGATCTTAAGTCGCAAACGGGCTGCCGCGGCCCCCAGCTGCAGGGCTGCCCCGGGCGGGGGCCGGGGACAGGGCCTGGCCAGGCCGCGGCCGCTCGCAGTGCCCACGTCACCAGCTCCAGCACTGCGGAAATGGAGCGGCGAGGCCGGGAGGGAGGCGCCGGGCGGCGTTGGCGCCCGCGCCCCTGCTAGACGCCGTTTGCCGCTCAGCCCCGGCCGGGAGGCCGCCGACGCCCGCCTGGCCGCACCCCGGGCCCTCACCTGTGTCGCCGATGATGATGTACTTGAAGAGATAGGCGTACGCCATGGCCGCGGCCGCTCGGTGCCAGGGCACACGGCTCCTCCTCCTGCTACTGCTCCTCCTCCTCCTCCGCGCCCCTCACCCCGGCGCCGCTCGGCCTCGAAACGCCAGGCCCCGCCCGCCGCAGCCGTCGCCGTCAGCCGCCGGGAGTGAGGGGCCGAGAGGAAGCCGGACAAACTGACACCCGCAGAGCCGATGGAGACGGCTCCCGGCCGAGTTCAGTCGAACAATAACAGCCGCCGCGGCGCCTCCGCCCCGCCTCCGCGCCGACCCGGAAGTGCTGCGGCCGCCGGCGCCTCCGGAGGAAAGGGGAGGAGCTCCGCACGCCGGCCGGAGCCCCGCCCAGCCAGAGCCCCGCCCCGCCCCGCCGGAGCTCCGCCCAGCGCCGAGCCGGCCGCGCCCCGGCCGCACCCCGTCCACCCTGAGCCGGCCGAGGCCCGGCGCCGGTTGTTCCAGCACGTTTGAGCGGGCGACGCCGGCGGCCGGGAGACGCTGGGGGAGGGGAGTGAAGTGGAAGGTTCGGTTCCGTCGCCGCGACGCGCCCGCCGCGTCTTTCCGCCTTGCAGTGGGGGCGCGGGACACGTGTGTGGGAAGGCGGACGTCGCGTTGGGTGCAGGGCCCCGCCCTGGGCTTATGAAAAGGTGTTTGAAAATGCGGGAGCCGCTCGGTGGTGGGTTGAAGGGCGGTGGTATTTCTGTGTTTGGGGACCGGGTTTTGAGAGGGAAAATGGATTTACTTGTAAATTGCAAACCGTAAATCAGACAATGTGAAGTAAATTATGGTATGCCCTATGGTGGAATATTACACGGCTCTTTAAAAAAAGCCTGACAAGCAAAAACAAGGCACAGAAATCGATGCAGACATACATATTTATATCACATGTATTACTTATATATAGATATATAACAATTATGTTGTTATGCTCAATATACTACTGCAATTAATTATATTATGCTAAATATATTCATGTATTTGTAAATCGTATTTTATTGTTATATAGGTAATATGTATATTTTACAGTTTTATTTTCAAAAAATGACAGGGGTGCACCGAAATACCCTTATGTGTGTAGTCAGCCTGAAAGGAAACACGACTGGAACCAAGGGGAGAGTGGATGGGAATGGAGGAAAGATCTACTTCTCCCAGAATTTTTCATGTGCAGTTTGAACTTTTTTTTTTTTTTTGCAATGTTCATGAATTACCTATTGAAAAAATATGTTTAAAGGAAAAGCGAAGTAACTCTTTTTTTCATTCTACTAACATTTATTAAGTACCTACTATGTTTCTGCATTGCTAGGCATTGCAGCCGAAGGCAGAACCTGTTCTAAAGGAGCACAGTTTTGGAAGAGGAGGTAGTAGAGTTTGTTAAAGTTTTAGGATAGGTTATCTGGAGAAAAATGATGTTTGAACCAGGAATATGAATGATGAGTAAGAGTTTGTCGAAAGGACAAAAGTTTGGGAATGGGAAATGAAGTTCAGGCAAGGGAGCAGAGTGTGCAAAGTTCGTGGCTCTGCTGATGGAATTTAAAGTTGCTTGAGGAAGCTCATTTACTAACCCATATCCTCTAGTGTTGGCAATGGAAGAACAGTCTTTGCTGGGGAAGAGTCACTGGGATTTAGTGACCCTGGTTCCTCTGGCCCAATATTCTTTCCCTTTTGATGTCTCTCATTATGTAATTATACTGACACCTTGATGCCAAGCTGGCTACTGTTGGTTAGTACATAGTTTGAATGGCCTTGCCAAGTATGAACTCACTGGTTGTTTCTGGAGTATTTTGTATGTGTGTGTTGGGGGGGTGGGATTTTACTAAGGTTTCAGGGATAGCACACAGGGATTTGACGCGAGAAGTTACCTGGAATTGCATTCACTCATCTTTACTTTGGGCGAGGGGAGGTCCTTGCCCATGGCCTCCAGGTTCCAGAGGCCATTTTGTCACTCCCATCCAAGTGCCTTCACTCAGGTCTTTCGTGAGTGATGGACATCTACAGCGTCCCCTCAGTCGTTTTCTACTCTCAGAGGTATGGCCTTTGCTCATAGTCTCAGCAGGAGAGCTCTCTCAGGGTGACACACACAAGCTGAGCACCCTTTTGAGTCAGGAGTGTTCCCAGACTGTTAGAGTCGCTGGAGACGTCACTAGTGCCAGGTCCTGCAGGGTGTTGTAGCCATGTCTGTATGCATATAGTACTTAGCCAGGTGGATACAGGGGAAACTGAAGAGAAAGAAAATCAGAATTGGGCATGTAAAAAAAAAAATAATAGAAATGGATGTTGTGGCACTACCATTAACTGATCAGATGACTGTGCCAGATCATTTGGCCTCTCAGAGCTTCAGTATACTCCTCTGTAACCTGAAAGGAGTTAAGTGTTACCTTAAAGGGCTATTCCCAAGTCTGAAGTGTGATTCTATGTGTCTCCAACCTCCAGATCTGAAGCTACCTGTAAAGTATCAGTAATCTTCTCACAACGATACCGGGTCCCAGGAGTCAAATGTATGTTGTTCTTGCACAGAACTGTGTGGCATCCCTCCATTCCTGAGATGCAGAGGTGTTGTAATGATCGCTTGCTACCTACCAGTGTAATCTAATGAAAAGAGCAAAGACTCCATGTTACGTCATTTGAGCCTCATTTTCCTTGTCTGGAAAGTGTAGATAATAACTGCCTCTGTGACAAAGTCAATTTAGGATCAATTAAGATATTGTATGCGAAGATATTTTATAACTTACGGAAAACATATACTTAATATATAACTCTTAGTACTGAATAATTATTTAAAATTACTTTGAGTTCATATTTTATTTTTAAAAGATTTTATTTACTTATTTGAGAGAGAGAGCACAAGCAGGGGAGGAGCAAAGGGAAAAGCAGACTCCCTGCTGAGAGGGAGCCTGACATGGGGCTCCATCCGAGAACCCCGGGATGATGACCTGAGCCAAAGGTGGATGCTTAACCCACTGAGCCACCCAGGCGCCCCAAGAGTTCATGTTTTAAAATCAGCTCCATTCCTGGGTTTATTTTATGTCTCTACCTTTACTTTCTTCCTACATTTAATTCATATTTGCTATTTTTTTCTATGCCTATATGCTATCTCAAACCCTCTTTGAAACAATTCAGTGCATAAATAAAAATCATACAAACTTCATTTGAAGCATTTGATTTAGCCCCCCAAATCCAAGAACATTTTTTCAAGAAAAACTCTTCAGGCAAAGTGACAGAAATAAACCTCTTTTCCCCTAAATGGTAGTATACTTCCTGGGATTTTCCATTCAGTTTGATTTTCAGCTATTTCATTCCCTTGGGGATGAATTCTGATAACCTCATCTCTCAGTCTTACATCATATTTGGTCTGAAGGTCAAAACTGTGAAGTTTAAAGATTGTTAGAATACATTCTCTAAGGTCTCCACATTGAAGTTCCCCACGACATTTTAAAATACAGCATTAAACTGGAGTTTTGCATTTACTGTTCCCAATCAGACGTTTCATGTGTTTACATTTTCTCTGGTTTTGACTACTCTCAAGACTGTGGAAAGAGGGAAGCAGTGAGGTGGATGGGATGGGAGAGGGAAATAGTGTAATCCACAGGATTTTTAGTTTCCGTGGTTCCTTAGCTAGTCCTTAAATGCGCTCTGGGGGCTCTGGGATCCTCCAGAAATAGTATGGAAAATGTTGTGTGTGTTTGCATATATGTAATTTTATGGGAGAGATTCTTGCACAGGGCTGTGACCCAGAAATCATTAAGAACCACTGTGAAATGTTTTCTTTCAGCCATTTGTAAATGCCACAAAGAAACTAATTTTCCAGCAAATACTTAATCAGCTCAGTACCAGTGTTAGAGAAAGAAAAAACTGGGTTCAAATCTTGACTCTAGTACTTACCAGTTGATAAATTGATGGATAAATTACTAAACGCTCTAAACCTTAGTTGTCTCAGGAGATGACACAGTGTCCGGCAAAATGTTAATCTCATAGTAGACATTACATAAACATAAGAATTATTTCCTCCTTCCTTTCATCCTTTCCCTGTTCTCCACCTCCAACTTGCCACTAAGAATGAGCCCAAGAGAGACCGTGTCTTTTTTTTTTTTTTTAAAGATTTTATTTATTTAACAGACAGAGATCACAAGTAGGCAGAGAGGTAAGCAGAGAGAGAGGGGGAAGCAGGCTCCCCGCCGGGCAGAAAGCCCAATGCAAGGCTCGGGGCTTGATCCCAGAGCCCTGGGATCATGACCTGAGCCGAAGGCGGAGGCTTAACCCATGGAGCCACCCAGGTGTCTTAAAGTAGCGTCTCTTTATGCTCAGTCATGGGTAGCTTTGGTCTGATGAAGTCTGCAGAAGAGGTTATGTGTCATTTTAAAGGACAGAATTTTGTTCTGGAAAATGAGAGTAGATTTTTACAGAGGGAGAGCCATTTAAGTTGGGCCTTAAAGAGCATCATCTTTCATAGTTACTGCTTTAACCGATTTCTTTCAGGCGTTCCAACAGCCCTCCCGTTTGTTCTTTTGCTCACCTTATCCACCTCATCGGCCATTTATATTCTGGCTGGGTAACACACTTAATATTCCATTTTATTTTCTGTTTGTGGCCCATTTTTGACCACTTGTCAAAGCCAGAAATGACTGTTTTCTCTCTTCCACTTCGTTCTGCTTATCCTTCCAAAGCTTACTTAAAGAGTATAAATTTAATGATTATAAATTCATAACCTTAGTCAATGTGCATGTAGGTGTCTGAAGAAACTTTCCTTTATATGTAGGCTATTCTTTTTACCAATGGACTGATGATCTGTAATAAGAGACCTACATAAGTACACAGATGAAACAGTGAATATTGGAACAATAAGCTCATGTTATAAAATAGTAGATTAAAAATTATAATTACATAAAATACCTTGAATTAATAATTAATTTTAAACACCTTTAAAATGACTTAAAACCCAGGATAGTGGTCTTAATTAACTACTTTTCCTTTTTATTTTTTTTAAGATTTTATTTATTTATTTGAGAGAGAGAGAGAGAGCAAGCAAGAGAGATCCCAAGCAGGGGGAGGGGCAAAAGGAGAGAGAAGCAGACTCCCAGCTGAGCAGGGCTCTATCCCAAGACCACAGGATTATGACCTGAGCCAAAGGCAGATGCTTAACCAACTGAGCCACCCAGGAGCTCTAATTAACTACTCTTCAAAGTCCTTTACATTTGCCTAGTGTTTTCAGCAGGGAAAGTGGTCTAGCGAAAGGCCTAGTGTTGAATTCCAGGAGGCCCGCATTACAGTCTTCCCTGCCACTATCTAGCTGATTTCAAGAAAATCCTTTTGCAACTTTTTGTCACATCTGTTCTATAGAGATAATAATTCTGGTTGCTTACATAATAAAATTCCTGGGAGGTGGACGTGAGAGCACTCTGAAAAGCATGTCATTACCAGGAGCGAGCCTGGATGCCAAATTGCAGGTGAATGGTTTTTTGCAAATGTGTCTAAGTAAATAAAAGACTAACTCCTGCAGCATAGTAGAACACCAGCAGTATTTTGTTATTTGCAGCATTAGTCTTTTTTGTCAGCAGAAACTGGAACGTGCAATTGCTTCTGACCCTACTATCCATTTATCTCTAATGTGTTATAGGCCTTGTGTTAACTGGTAGGCGTTCCTTGTTTTGGCCAAGTTGGAGATGGAAAGAGAATGGCGATGCAAGAGACGTATATCTCACAATGGCTGAAGACAAAACCACTTTCTGTCCCATGAGTGCCTCAATTTCTTTTAATCTCGATCCCTGAAGGTCTTCAAATTTTGATAAAGAGAAATCCATTTTCTCTTCATTTTTGAGGAAATGATAAGCAGGCTGTGTCCCAGTGGGAGATGTAGACACAGAAAACCTTCTGTCACGGATGTCTTTTGAATGAGAAGGGATCTTAGAAAATAAGTGGTACAGGGCATTGTGAGATCACATTTCACCCCTTGGTTATCCCCCCTCCCTCCAATGCACTCTTTATCTCCGCTTTGAATAATCTCACTATCAGAATTTTTAACAAACGGAGTGAAAGAGGGGAAAATGACCACCACAGAATCGTTATTTCACTGTAATCTGGAGAACACGTAAGTATATTTTCCATACTTTCTAATTTTTCAAAATAAAAGTGATTCAAAGAATAGATATGTTCTTTAAAATTGAGATGAGGGGGTGCCTGGGTGGCTCAGTCATTAAGTGTCTGCCTTTTGGTCAAGTCATGATCCCAGAGTTCAGAGATTGAGTCCCACATTGGGCTCCCTGCTGAGTGGGGGGTCGTCTTCTCCCTCTGACCCTCCCTGCCTCATGCGCGCTCTCTCGAATACATAAATAAAATCTTCTAAAAAAAGTAAAAATTTGCATTTCAGAGCAGTTGTTTTGAGGACACAATATGATGACAAAGTAGTTCCCAAATAGGATTTTTTTAAAGTTGCTCTTTGCTTCCTATCCCAAATCCTTAATGATTCATGTGTTTCAACAGCATAAATTATTTTCAACTTCTCATTAACTTCTTTGAATAATTTTATGGGAGCTCAATATTTTTTACCTACAAAACCTCTTGTATTCAAATATTACAGCAGTTGATTATGCATTTTAAGTTTCAAGTTTAAAAAAATCTAGATTAAGTGGGGGTAGGGAAAGCCTTTAGTTTAGCAAGTTTCAGATACAGACAAGTAGAAATTTGACCATCATCTTATTTCCTGAAAGTAGTCTTTCCTGATACTATAGGTTAGTAATCTTCATTAGAAGAACTGCAAGCTTCCATCAATTTTGAAATCATATTTTGAAGTTTTCATTACTAAACTTAATGGAGAGCATTTTTTTACTCCTTGTAAATTGGTATTTACATTTTCTTGAAACCACATTTGACACAAATTACACAAAAGGGTCTTCTAGCAAGAGCAAATTATTTGGCATTGTTATACTCTCTTTAACTTTTTCCTTTGAAAAATTGATTATAATCAGAACTCTCTTTGTAACTAGAGGGGTCCTCTCCATGAATCAAGTGACTACAATTCTGGAAGGTTATCATTTCACTTCACCCTGAAGGACATTAAATCCCAACATAAAGTACAAGATTGTCTCATCAGAACCCGGAGATAAGCCATTCTGCTTATCTATAGACCAGGCTGATAACTAATTACTAATTGAAACTCCCAAACTGAATTACTTACCTTTTCTTTCTTGGAAACAAGCAGAGAGGAGGAGGTCAATATACATAATATGTCTCATTATGAGTGACCCAGGATACAAGAAATAGGAAGTGGACTCCATAGATAGGCATTCCTCAATTAACATTTAGTCACTTAAAAATTGTGAAGTCACTGAAGTAGGCAACTATTTAATGATTAATTTAATACGGCTACATGAAAAAGAATTATTTGAGACCTGCCATTCTTATGCCAGGTACTAAGAAAGAGAAAGAGATTTACCATGAAGCTGATAAAACTGAAATTCAGGGTCCCTTACTTGTGTGAAAACCTTCCAAGGCAAATATGTCCCCAGGATAAATTTTTTTATGGGGGGGAGGAGTAAAGTTAGCAAAAGTAAGACATTTAAACCTTATTCTGTAAATGAGGTTGTCAGCTCTCCACTCAGTTCCTATTTATCACATTTGCCTTTGTGTTGGGGGGCACTAGAGTATCTACAATTATTATTATTTTTTGGCTCCGATTAAGGGAGAGTTGAAATGGGACACATTTGGCCTCATGGGATATACTTATTCAATTACTTGTGTGTATAGCTGAATTATTTTAAGATACCCATCGTAGAAACGGATTCCAGGAACATTGCTATCCCTACTGGGCTGATTCATACCACATCAAATGGTGTGGAGGTCAAACCTCAATATAAACAAGTTCTACTGGGTTCGTTTTCTATTACTGAGTAATAAGCAAACAAACAGATAAATCTTAATGGCAAAAAAATATACCTGTTAATTATGTTATACTTGTGCAGGGCAGAAGTCTGAGCATGGTGTGGATGTGTTCTCTACTCAAGGTCTCATAAGGCTAAAATCAAGATGTCAGCTTAGTTGCATTCTCATCTGGTGTCCCTTTCCCAGATTACATAAGGGCAGAATTAAGTTTCTTACTGTTGTAGGATTGACATCCCTATTTCCTTGCTGGCTCTTATCCAAGCACTGCTCTTAATACCTAGAGGCTGCCTACATCCCTTGCCACAAGGCTGACTCCATCGTCCAAGCCAATAATAGAGAATCTGATTTTCTTTCTTTCTTTTTTTTTTTTGTTTCTTTTTAAAGATTATTTATTTATTTGATAGAGAGAAAGAGCACAAGCATGGGGGAGGAGCAGAGGGAGAGGGAGAAGCAGACCCCCCGCTGAACAGGGAGCCCTGTGTGGTCTGTGCTCATTATGGGCTCAATCCCAGGACTCAGATCATGACCTGAGCTGAAAGCAGACACTTAGCCAACTGAGCTACCCAAGCATCCCTGCTTTTCATTTTTAGTTTCTCCTGTTTTGAATTTATTTTTGTCAGGAAGGGCCAGTTCCTTTTAAGGACTCAAATGATTGGGTCTGGCCCACCCAGGATAATTGTCCTATCTTGAAGGCAACTGACTTGGGACATTAATGAAGAGGGGCGCCTGGGTGGCTCAGTGGGTTAAAGCCTCTGCTTTCGGCTCAGGTCATGATACCAGGGTCCTGGGATGGAGCCCTGCATTGGGCTCTCTGCTCAGCAGGGAGACTGCTTCCCTTCCTCTCTTTCTGCCTGCCTCTCTGCCTGCTTGTAATCTCTGTCTGTCAAATAAATAAATAAAATCTTTTTTTTTTTTTTTAAAAAGATTTTATTTATTTATTTGATAGAGAGAGATCACAAGTAGGCAAAGAGGCAGGGAGAGAGAGTGATAGGGAAGCAAGCTCCCTGCTGAGCAGAGAGCCCGACGTGGGACTCGATCCCAGGACCCTGGAATCATGACCTGAGCCGAAGGCAGCGGCTTAACCCGCTGAGCCACCCAGGCACCCAATAAATAAAATCTTTAAAAAATATATTCAAATGAAGAACTGGGAGAAGGTTTGTGTATAGAATGGAGTGGAGGCCTTGGGGGCTATCTTATTTCTGCCTACCACACTTACTATGCCTAGTACTGGACATATGTGGGATAGTGGAAGGTATACATCTTATAAAGCTTTTTAAAAAAATTAATTGATTAAATTAATTAAAGTAAGCTCCACACCCAATGTAGAGCCCAAGGCAGGGCTTGAATTCACATCCCTGAGATCAAGAGTCCAGACATCCCACATTTTCAACTCAGAATATAGCTCTTCAAAGACCTGAAAGAAAAATTCCAGCATAAATAAAATGAAAATTTATTCAAAAATTTGACACAGCTCTGATATACAATTTTAACTGCAATGTTTTGATTACAACTAATACAAAATTACAGACTCCTAATTTATTTATTAGAAACCTACAGGTTTTTATTTATTAAAAACAAAGCATTCATAAAAAATTAACAGATTGTACAATAAAAGTAATAAAGATGAATGATAGAATTAATTAAAAGTATCCTGTCATGGAGAATTAAATTGTAAGAGTCTTACAGAACACACCAGTTGTTTATTACAAAGAAGAAGTAAGTTTTGAAAAGAGGTAATAAGTAGTCTCAGTACCTGTCTTGGATTCAGAGGAGAGGGGCCCTGCCCTGATCCCGCTACCTGAGAGCACCTTGCACATTACAAATCCTGAAGCACAGGGACCCTTGGATGGCTCAGTTGGTTAAAGTCTGCCTGCAGCTCAGGCCAGGATCCCAGGGTCCTGGGATGGAGCCCTGCTCAGCAGGGTGTCTGCTTCTCCCTCTGCCCCTCCCCCACCCTTCTCTCTCTCTCTTTCTCTCTCTCTCTCAGATAAAGAAATAAAATCTTTTAAAAAAAACCCAACAAACAAAACCCCAAATACTGAAGCACAGAGATCATCAAAAAGAATGTTCTTTTTGACCTCATAGGAAAGTTTGCTAACCAGCAGAGGACCAGACACTATGAGAAGAAGATGTGTAAGAAGCCTGTTCCCAAGGCCAGAGTAGAGTGACTGAGAGCAGAAGAGAGGGTTTGGATTAGGAGGAAGGCTGCAACCCAGGCTATGGAAAGGGGGGCTGCTTCCAGTTGGTCATCCCAAGTTACAAGGGGGGTTTCCAGGCAGATCAGTGTCCCTAGAACTTGCTCTTTTTCCCCTCTCTTCTGCTCAGGTGGTGTAGCTTTGAAAGGTGAACTTCTGAAGGGAATGGACTTTTGTGAGGAAAGAGAAAAGACAGATGCCCGTCCTAGCTCCCTGAGGAATTTGACCAGGTGGCTCTTCTCTGGCGTCCAGGTAGGCCCAGGCACCACCAAAGAGGCCAAGTCTAGCTAGCCCCAGCTTGCCGACACAGTGTATATGGAAGGACAGGGCAGGAGAAAAATTAAGCACAGTTCCTAGGTATCTTGCCCGATGAACAGGGTAATACAATGAATTGAGGTAGAAGACCTGGTGTGTGGGAAAGAGGGGACAGAATCAGACTTCTGTTTTGGGCATATAGAATTGAAATACCAACAGGCATCCAAGTGGACTTGTCTGACAAGCAACTGGACATCTGAGCCTGGAGCTTGTGAGGCATGGTCTGAGCCAGAGAGAAATACCAAAGAGCTGGTACTGTCGTTGGGGACAAATATTTGTTCAAGTGCTCGACAGACATTTGGAATTCCTCTATTGCAGATTATGTATTTGTATCATCTACTTATTTATCTACCAAGTCTCTGGTAATTATTGTTAAAAATTCCCTATCAGAACTAGAGGGTATCATGCTTAGCGAAATAAGTCAATTGGAGAAAGACAACTATCATATGATCTCCCTGATATGAGGAAGTGGAGATGCAACATGGGGGGTTAAGCGGGTAGGAGAAGAATAAATGAAACAAGATGGGATTGGGAGGGAGACAAACCATAAGTGACTCTTAATCTCACAAAACAAACTGAGGGTTGCTAGGGGGAGGGGAATTGGGGGAGGGGGGTGGGGTTATGGACATTGGGGAGGGTATGTGCTATGGTGAGTGCTGTGAAGTGTGTAAACCTGGGGATTCATAGACCTGTACCCCTGGGGATAAAAATACATTATATGTTTATTAAAAAAAAAGTTAAAAAAAATTCCCTATCAGCTTAATACCATTGAAAATGTGTGACAAACCATGCCAAGTCACCAAATCTTCACAACAAATCTGATACAGTTTTTTAAAAATTGTTATTTTAAAGAGAAAGAGGTGGAGGCTTAAAGAGATTAAGTAATTTCTCATGTCATGGCAGCTTGTAAGTGGCAGGGCCGAAAGCTGGATATATGGGTCTAAGGAGAGTTCTGACCTCCACACACAAATTTAGAAGTCATCAGCACGTAACACCTAAGAGAAACAGATTTGTCCTCCACAAGGAGGTGATGGACGCTTTCTGCTAATGAAGAAGGGATATATTGGGTCTCCCAAGAGAACTCACAGGATGGTATATGTGGTAAATCAGGATTAGAAGCCTGATTTCTCTGCATATCAAGAGTGAATCCATCTTTCAGGAATGGACTCCCATTAACCTAGTTTATGGGTCTGGTTTTTAAATGCAGAAAGTCAAATTGCAATGAGAAATCACTGTCCCAGAAACACAACTATGTAAAATCCACGCAATTAGTTTTTGCTTATCCTGGACAATGAGTAAAGTGTATGGAAATATTTTATAACTTTAAGCTAGGAGGATATGAGATATCCATCTCACTTTTGGGATCAGCTTTCCACGGAAGAACATCTGGCTTATCAATTCATTCACTCTCTCATTTCATCTTCTGATTGTGTCTCCCTTGGACCTGCATGACGTATCTGTTTGGCCTTTGATGGCATTTATGACCTTGGCCCAATGGCCTTAACCAAGTATCAAACACTCTGATGAGTGAAAACTCCTCTGAGTAGTATTTCAATAAAGAAGGCCAATTTTTATCTCTAATATCTTCCTTTTTGAGCCTTAGAGGCTGACCACCTTCCTTCTGATATAGTCACTTCAGACACTTTAACAGAGTCAATCAAATTATAATCAGGCCATGGCCCTGGGATCCAATCTGGATTTTTAGGTCACTCCCATAACTTTATTTTGCAGTATATTAAGCCCTCAGCCTCATTAATTACCAACCATGTGATGTAGCCAAGTCTTCGATTCCATCTACACTTCCGTTTCTTAAAATCCATTGACTATGATGGCAGTCCCAGATGGTTTTGAGCCTAAAAAAAAATGGGACAGTGGCTTTGTACATGAGCTTCAAAATTGAATAGAGAAACAGAAATGTTTTTAAATTAGGCAGGAAACATACAGTGTTTTCTTTCCTCTTCTTCTCTTTCCCCTTCTTTATCTTCTTCTTCTTTTTCTTCTTCCTTTTCTTCTTCCTCTTCTCCTCCTCCTCCTTCTTCTTCCCTCTTCCTCCTACTCCTTCTGCTCCTCCTTCCTCCTCCTTCTCCCTCTTCTTCTTCTCCCTCTTCTTCTCCTTCCTCCTCCTCCTCCTTCTTCTCTTTCTTTTTCCTCCTCCTCCTTCTCCTCCTTCTTCGTTTTTGTAATTGCCCCCTTTTAGCAGTTTGGTAAATCTCATGGATGCCGTTTCAAAATAATGATTTTAAAGGTACAAAATAGGGGCCCCTGGGTGGCTCAGTACATTGAGCATCTGACTCTTGATTTCAGCTCAGGTCATGATTCTCAGGATTGTGAGACTGAACTCTGTTTGGGGTTTCACATTCAGTGGGAAGTCTGCTTCTCTCTCTCTCTCTCTCCCTCTCTCTGCCTATCCCCCACTCACTCGCTCTCTCTCTCTCTCTAAAATAAAGAAATAAATCTTAAAAAAAATAAAGGTACAAAATAAAATAAAGTGGATTATAAAAAATTAAATGATATTGAAATTATTACCCAAATATTCCCCAAACTTGTGTTAGAGAATCTATGAGTTTCCTTATGTATACATTAATTGAAAAGATCTAACATCTTTTTATGGTCTAATAATGCCCATAGTGTGTCAGCAGGGATGAGTATAAATAATATAACAAGACATTTGTGCCAATTATATTGTATAATGAAAACATCTGTATTTCTATTGGTGAAAAGCTGCAAGGGCTACCAAGACCACCATGGTTTGTTAACAACAATCATAATGGAAGAAAGGTACATTTCAACTAGAGTTAATACAAATAAAGATGCAGTTTCTCCATATCCACATGGCTCATGGACCCCACATTAGGAAACTATGTATCAGAGGATGGTAGGACAGACACCAAAAGAAGACAGAATTTTTGAAGGAGAAACTGATTAATACCCTTTGTGGAAAGGTTAGAAATTATAAAGATGGAAATGTTTATTGGGTTTATCATTTAGGAGATCATCAGCAAATAGTGCAGTTTCATTAGAGCAGTTGGGGGCATAAATCAGATAACAGTAGTTTAAGGGTGAGTGGGGGACGGGAGTGCAAATATGAGGCAGCGTGTAAAAAGACTAATGCTAGTCTGAGGGTGTAAAAAGACTAATGCTAGTCTGAGGGAAGGCTGGGTTACTAGGAAAGAGGTCTGGGCACAGAGAGTGTGCTTTGCGCAAAAAGCCGTAGAAAGGGAGAAGCTGGACAGTCAAGAGAAGGAAATCACATGATGAGGACATACATGTGAGGAGGCAGGAGGCATGGAGACCCAGAGGGCAAGCAGAGGAATCCACCCTGGACCGAAACTGGAACACTCCTTCTATGGAGGACGGAGCGACGGGGAAGCCAGAGCAGAAAGAAAGCTGGAGTAGTGACCAGAAAGGAAAGTTTCCAAACTGAAATCTACACCTTTGTCCTGACCTTTGCTGCCGTTAGCCTGCAGGTACATGTTCTCTACTTTAGGTAGAAGAGTAGGAACTCAAAGCCTCAAAAGGATTTATCAGGCAGGAGGTTGACCTCTGTAAACAACAGAAAGCCCAGCATTTGGGATTTATTATTTAACTTCCTTAGCTTCAGGAATCAAGGTGACTTATTGGTTCGCTCAACTGAGAAAGTCGGGAGATGAGTGAGCGGTCAGTTGTAGCCCCGCTGACTTTCTAAGAGCTTTCAGCTCCACTCGCCTCCAGGATTTGGCTTCATCTGCAGGCTGGCGGCCCGGTGGCTGAGGAAGGCTGGGGTGCACTACCGTACCTGGAAGGTTCCCGGGCAAACAAGCTGTTTCCTCCGGGTGGGCTCTTTTCTGAGGACTCGCTAGCAAACCTCCCCCTGCATCCCACTGGCCCAAATTGCATTTCCATTCCTGGACATTTCCCTCTGGGGGGAAATTCTGTCCCATGCTTGGTTTACTAACTGCAGGGTAAATAAGTTCCTGAACCGTCACCAGCAGAAGGCACTGCACTTGCCATGACACAGACATTCTCAAGTAAGAACACTGACATGCAGGTAGGTGCGTGTTGGTTATTTTGAGTTGTTAGAATGATTTCTAGTGGAAGCCGAGATGAAAAACATGCTAAGATGTATGGCAAAGTCCTGCGGAGTAAAGAACTGATTAGCCTGAAATACCACTTGTGGCCAGGGTTAAGAAATACTGCTGTAGGGACGCCTGGGTGGCTCAGTTGGTTAAGCAGCTGCCTTCGGCTCAGGTCATGATCCCAGCGTCCTGGGATCAAGTCCCACATCGGGCTCCTTGCTCTGCAGGGAGCCTGCTTCTCCCTCTGCCTCTGCCTGCCATTCTGTCTGCCTGTGCTCGCTCTCTCTCTCTCTCATAAATAAATAAAATCTTAAAAAAAAAAAAAGAAATACTGCTGTAGACGAAGGGGTCCACCCTTGAATTTCACTGGCTTCACACGTAGGTGCAGTACGATAAAACATGTATTTGGTCTTGTCCCTGCTTCCTGACCTAGAGCTCCTAAGACCCTTGGAAGTTCCTGAGCTGTAGGAGTGTCTTTTTTTTTTTTTTTTTTTAAATAAGGAGCCCTTTTATCATACCCGATAATGCTAACTGATGTGAAAGGTTGGGATCCAGGAGCTAACAGTCAAGAAAGAATTCTTGAGACATCTTTGGTGCAAAAAAGGTGGTTTTGTTAAAGCACAGAGCAGGACCCATGGGCAGAAAGAGATGCACTGGGGTTGTCAGGAGTGCCTGAGTATATATTTTCAAGTTGGGAGGGGGTTATGGATAGCATAAGTCTCTAAGGAATTTGGAAGCAAGGTTTCTAGGACCTTGAGGGGTCCTTTACTACTGTCTAGTAAAAACTTAGGAATAAAAAACAAAACAAAACAAACAAAAAAACTTAGGAGACCCTTCAGATGTTTATCAGCGGACCATGTGTTTGGAGGAGGATTGCTAACATGTATCTTGCAGGGGGTGGGGGAGGATAGAGATTAAGGAAGTTTCCAAAGGCATTTAAAAAAATTTTTTTAAAGATTTTATTTATTTATTTGACAGAGATCACAAGTAGGCAGAGAAACAGAGAGAGTGAGGAGGAAGCAGGCTCCCCGCTGAGCAGAGAGCCCGATGTGGGGCTTGATCCCAGGATCCTGGGATCATGACCTGAGCCAAAGGCAGAGGCTTTAATCCACTGAGCCACCCAGGTGCCCCTCAAAGGGATTTTTATATGTTAAAGAAGACTTACAGGATCCTGGAGTTTGGGCTAATGTCAAGCTAAGGTTGCCTTTTGCTTCTAGCGTTAACCTGGAGGCAGTAGAGTTCCTGGAGGAAGGTCACCCTGGATCTTGCAATTGGCATCTAAAGTGGGGCAGTCTGGTGGGTCTGAGTCCTCAAACTGTAAGATCTGATGGTATCTCTGAGTAGATAGTGACCGAATCAAGTGAAATTTTTAGGACATCCCGTTGATGTCTGCTGGGCATTGCAGAACAGCTTGGTGGGGCTGGAAAACACCCCAAAAGGAAATAGCTATCTGAACAAGAATCTGGAAGGAGGGGATAAGCAGGTGCAATGTGGTCAACCAAGAACAACTACTCTAAGTATCACAGATCTCAGAAGCAGAGGGCCTGGGGTTCAAATCCTGACTCTACCTCTTTGTGGCTGTAAGATCTTGGGCAAGTTAATGAGTCTTTAAAAGCCTTATTTTGGGGGTGCCTGGGTGGCTCAGTAGGTTAAAGCCTCTGCCTTCGGCTCGGGTCATGGTCCTGGGGTCCTGGAATCGAGCCCCGCATCGGGCTCTCCGCTCGGCAGGAGCCTGCTTCCCTTCCTCTCTCTCTGCCTGCCTCTCTGCCTACTTGTGATCTCTATCTGTCAAATAAATAAATAAAATCTTTTTAAAAAATAAAAGCCTTATTTTCTTGAATAAGAAAAAAAAATAGAATAATAGCTACCGCATAGATTACTGAGTGGATTAATGTGAGAATGGATGCAAAGAGTCTCAAATGTCCTGGGCCACAGAAGGGATTCAACGCATGTTTCCTTTCTTCCTGGACTTTCGTGCATTAGTTTATAGTATACCCACTTGATAGTATCCGAAGGGATCAGCACTTTGCTGTTTCCAACAAATGTTTTTTGAGGCGCTAATATCTGCTAATGAAAGCATGAGCTGTCATTGAAACCATTAGATCAGGAACATTACAGATGGTCCCTGTACGATGAACTCATGTCACAGATGGTTCATAATAGCAAATCTGTATTAATAAGCTAGAATAGACCTATCAGTTTTAGCTTTGGGCTTTCATTTCCCTCTTAAATATACTATTGCTATATATAATAAATAAAATATGTATGCATACATATGTTTGCCTTTCTATATGTTCCATAATTAGGTAAAGATGCGTAATGCCCCTCATTCTAGCCCATCTTCTTGCCTTTCAAACACAGGACTTGGTACATTCTGTTCTCTCTGGTGGATAATACTTCTCTTTCAGAGTCCATGTAAAGCATCAATTTTTCTGGAAGGCCTCCCAATTTTGCAGACTAGATAGGACCTTTTGTTTTTGTTTTCAGAAACTTTGTTTTTGTTGTCGACTGTTGGGTTACCGACCACCCCGAAATTCAATGGTGTAATTACTAACAGTATTCTTTCCCATGATTCTTGGGTTCAGGTGGGTCTTCTGATTCACGTGGTCTTGACTGAGGTGACGAGACAGCTGAATGGTCAGGAGATAGGCACATCATGTTGGCCACTGACTGAGAGTTCCGCTGGGGATGTTGGCCAGGACCTTGGGGGATGCCCCAGGTGGAGAAAGTGACTAGTTAGAGAGCTTCTTACAGAATGGCAACTGGCTTCTAAGAAAGTGCATTCCAAGGGATCTAGTCCCATTGTGCAGACGCATCAAGCCACTGCTGGCTCTGTGTTTGTAATGTCCCAGTAGTCTGGGACGCCTGCACAGTCAATGGGTTAAGCGTCTGCCTTCAGCTCAGGTCATGATCCCAGGGTCCTGGGATTGGGTCCTGCATTGGGCTCCCTGCTCAGTGGGGAGCCTGCTTCTCCCTCTGCCTCTGCTTCCCCTGCTTTGTGCGCTGTCTCTCTCTCTCTCTCTCTCTGACAAATAAATAAATAAAATCTGTAATTTCCCAACAGTCAAAGTCAGTCACGAGGCCAAATCATGTCAGTATGGAAGGGGATACTGCACACAGGAAAAATACCAGGAGGCATGATTCCTCGGGGACTACCCCATCCAGTGAACCTCTCCTTCATAGCACTCATCATTGTTTATGATGATATATTTGTATGTGTTCTTGTTTTCTCTCTCTCAACAAACTCCAAGACCAGGAAAACAGGGATTTATTTTATTTTATTTTATTTTATTTTTGCTAACCATCATGAAACAGACCATTAAAAGTACTTTAATTTTTATCTCTTAATTTAATTTTATGTGCTATTTTTGCACTTGAAAGGTTTTGAAAAAGCTCAGGTGACTGAGAAGTTAACCATAGGGTCACCATGCAGGACTTGCCAAGGAGACTGGTCCAAAAGCGACCTGACCATTGCTAGTTGATCACCCACCTCCATACCATTCTGGAGAGAGACAGGTGTCCTTGTGCTCCTTCCTCATCATGGCTGAGGGGACAGGAGTGCTCCTCTCTCACCTCTAGTCCAGTGGGAGGGATTTTAAAAGCTATCTGGAGAACTTAATATGAGATCCTTGGATTCTGATGCACCGTCCCTGCTAACATCTCATTGTTGGCAGGCACCAGCCTTGTTCCTGGGCATCGGATTCTACTGGGGGATTATCTCAGGAACCTCTTGCTGGGTTTTCCCTCTGAAGGGAAGAATGGCTCCAAGGGAAATCCCTACATGTCCCTGACAGACATCCAGTGACTCCTCTGCTAAACAACATGAGCTCCCTTTACTGAGTTCCTTCCATGTACCACAGACATCACATAGGTGATTTCTAATCTGTATGACAACCCTGCAGGGTGGGTAGGTTTCATCCACATTTCCAGATGGGGAACACTGAGGTTGAATCACCTTTCCAAAATCACACAGCTAATATGTAGGAGAGCTGTCTTTGAACCCAGGTGGGTCTGTTGCCAAAATTCATACGTTTTCAGGGATGCCTGGGTGGCTCAGTTGGTTAAGCGTCTGCCTTCAGCTCAGGTAATGACCCCAGGGTCCTAGAATCTAGCCACTCATTGGGGTCCCTGCTCAGTCAGGAGTCTGCTTCTCCCTCTCCCTCTGCCCCTCCCCCTGCTTGTGTGCTCTATCTATCAAATAAATAACATATTTAAAGAAAAGTCCTTGTGTTTTCACCAGAGCCCCACTGCCACAGGTCAGGCAGATGTGGAGAAGATATGTATTTGGGGGAAGACACAGAGACCTTGTTTGGAGTACAAGATATTTACTAGGGATCAATGCTCATGAAAGGAAGGGGGGAAGCGGTATTAGGCAAATAGAGAGGTTGTGCTGGATTGCGGGCTTCCAGGGTCCCCCACAGGAGCCCTGGAACAAACCTCCATGACGGGTCCCCTTTAGGCAGAAGGCAGGGCCTTGCATTCTGCCTCACACAGGCACGGGAAGCAGCCGGCCCTGGTGTGATGGATAATTTTGTGTTAACTTGACTGGGACATGGCGTGCCCAGGTGTTTGTCTAAACATTATTTCTGGGTGTATCTGTGGGAGTGTTTCCAAATGAGATTAGTATTTGAATTGGTAGAGGGAGTGAAGCAGACTGCCCTCCTCGGTGTGAGTGGGCATCATCCCTCAGAACAAAAAAGAGGGATATATAGCTCTTCTATTGGTTGTTTTTCTCTGAAGAATAACATACCCAGGAAGGGCATGTTCCCCGGGCACGGTGGCTCTGGGCAGCTGGTGTCCTTGATGGCCAGCCCCAAAATGGCTGCCAACTAGAGGCTGTCTGATGTCTCTACAACCCAAAGCTGGGCAGCCCATCCTTCTTGAGGGGCTCTTGTCAGTATACCCTCCCACGTCTACCACACACACCTCTGAGCTGTTCATTTTAAGTTTTCCTTCAGTGTATTTATTCAAAAAATATACTCTATTATTATTTGTTTTAATAATATTATTATCTTGAGATACATTTGATAGCTTACCAGATTTGAGTATGTGACTCCTGTGTTTAAAATCTGACACCAGGTTAAAAATGGGAAATTTTATGGTGGGTACATTTTATCACAATAAAAAAAGTCTATGACTGCTATGTGTTACCTGTGTGAGAGTCTAAATCCCTTATCATGGTCTACTAAACCTGTCAGAATCAGGCCTTAAACTACAGTTACAAGCTTCTGCTATTGGTCACTCCTCTCCACTCTCAGCCTCCCATCTCTGACTCCCTCGCTTCCGGACAATGCTTCAACAACACTGAACTTCTCACTGATTCCAGAATATTCCATCTTCTATAACTACTCAGTATTTTTGCACTTCCCAGATTATCCACATCATGCTTCCCTGACTTCTCTATCTGATGGAATCCTCCTGAGCCTTCAAGATAAAATGTAAATACTCTGACTCTCCTGGCAATTTTTTCTTGTGTCCCTGTGTTTTCCCATTCTGTAGCTTCTAAAATATTCTTGATTCATATATACACGCATGTGTATGATTTGGTTATACATACAGGTCTCATCACTACATTGTGTTAGGACAGCTTGGGCTGCAGGTAACTAAAAGCTAGGTCTTGCCTCTCTATCGGCTCCATCCCTTTAGCCCGTAATTCTGTTTAATGTGGGTGGACATTGCCAAATCCAGTGGCTATGTTTCAGTTCCTAATTTGCTTGACTTCAGCTCTAGTGATCTCTGGATGTGTGTCATATCATAACCAATGTGGGTCTTGTCTCAGGTACCAGATGTAGGGCTTCACAAATCCTTGGAATTTCCTGTGTGACAGGAGTGTCTTTGTTCTGCTAAAGAAATGAGTCCTGGTGGGTGCCCTAGAGAGCTTCTGGATGGGGAGGCTTGTCACCAGAAAGGCAACCAAAGGATTAGAGGGTTAGGAGCTTCAGTCACCTCTAGGGAGGGGGGCTGGAGATTGAGTTCAGGCACGTGGCCAATGATTTAATCAACCATACCTATGTAATGAAACCCCCCAAAAACCTCTGCACACAGAGGTTTGGAGGGGTTTACTGGTTGGCAGACATATTGATGTACCAGGAGGGTGATGGACCTTCATCCCATGGGGCCAGGGCATACAAGCTATGCATTTGGGGCCCTCCCAGACCTTGTCCTATGTATCTCCATGTTAATAAAACTGTAATAATGAATAGAGCACTTTCCTGAGTGCTGTGAGTCACTCTTGTGGACTAGTGGACCTGAGGGGGTCATGAGAACCTGTGAATTTGTATACAGTTAGTCAGAAGTGATCGTGGCCTGGGGACCTCTTAAGATTTGCAACTGGCATCTAAAGTGAGGGCTGTCTTGTCGGGACTTTGTCCTCAACCTGTGGGATCTGTGCTATCTCTGGATGGATGGTATTGGAGTTGAATTGCAGTACACCCAGATGGAGTTGAAATGAAACACTGTATAATGAACCATCATACTACCCCGTTATTTAAAATAATTTGAAAATTGAGGCACCTGGGGGTCTCAGTCAGTTAAGCATCTGCCTTTGGGTCGGGTCATGATCCCAGGGTCCTGGAATCAAGCCCCACATCGGGATCCTTGCTCAGCCAGGAGTCTGCTTCTCCCTCTCCCTCATGTGCTCTCTCTCTTTCTCTCTCCCAAATCAACAAATACATCTTTAAAAACAAAATAAAAATCATAATCTTGAGTTTTGCAACTTGACTGAACTCAGCTGATCAGTTCTCACCCAAGATCTCCCATGCAGGTGCAGTGAGAAGGCAGCTGTGGCTTGGGCAGATGGGGCCTGGACGGGGGTGGCTGCAGCAGCCAAGTCTGGCTGGGCATTTTTCTCTTTAGCTAGCTTGGGCTTTCTCACAGTGTGGTGATCTCAGGAAAGTCAGACTTCTTGCATCTTGGTTCTGTTACAGGATTTCTTTTCTTTGGGTGCCTCTGGTTCTTGGTCACACCACTTCAAAGAATAAAGAGGTAGACCAGATGAAGAGTGATGGGCAGCAAAGCCAAGTTTATTGAGCGATAATACAAAGTTCCCAAGGAGTGAGGGGACCCAAGAGGGTTGCCACCAGAGTTTCTATGTCTAGGGGTTTTTATGGGCTTGTTGGTGGGTTGTTTTTATATGATTAACCCTCCAGGTGCCCATCATCCAATCAGGTTTTTGTCATCTATCTACCACATGGGAAAGGGTGGGTGGGGCTCCTTCCATGGTGTAAAATTATTTTAAGGGTGGTTTCCTCTTTGGGCCAGGCCCCATTTCCCTGCCTACCTTTCTTCCAACTATCCTTCATGGGTTTAGAAAGATATGACATGCCCTCTGGTTTTTCTTAGATCTCTGACTAGTTTTCTCTGACCTTTTCCAATGCAATCTTCTTTCCCCTTCTATCACTTGAGCATCCTGTTCCCCTTCCTTTCTCTACTCATTTACCATTGATGATCATATCTACTCTTATGACTTCAATCACCACCTTCAGACTGGTGATCCCCCAAATCTATAAATACTCTGATTCATATTGTAAGAAACCTTTACAACACCTGTGGTCTGAACAGGCTTTGTGACCTTAGTAGGGCTCCTACCCACCCGTGGGCAGAACCATAGGTTTTATCCTAAAGCTAGTTGGGCCTTCCTTGTTTTGTTTTCCTGAGAGAGTCTCCTGCTTCTAGCCAACTGTAACACATTTATGGCAACTTCTACATTTCCAGAATGACCCAGGTATTCGAACCCCCAAATGTCCAAAAGATAGGGGAAGGCTGACTAGATGTATGAACAAGAATGATTTCCATGAGTCTTTAAAATATCTACTGTAGAATATGAATTCAGTGACTTCCAGGTCACTCATTCAACTATAATAAGTATAGATATGATTGGCATATTTTTATTAACTGCATTTTGTCATAATTTCACTTTTACAGTTAAGAAATGAACCACCTAATTGACCAATTCATGATCTATAGCACCCACTCCTATAAAAACAATGTCCAGCTGGATCCTCTCTTGCAGAGCATGTGGACATGACTCCATCATAAAAATAAGCTTGTAATTGTCCCTGAAAAACATACTTGAAAATAGATAAAGATCTAAGAGATCTGTTTGTTTAAAAAAAGAAAAAGGAATTGACTACATACATTGTTTCAATAAATCCTAATTTTGTTTTATTTGCATAACAATTTTTGTTAACTTTGTTATATTAATACTTGAGTTTTATGTTAGAAAAACTTTTCTGTATCATATCACTTATTAGATTCAAGGAGTAAGGACTTTTGCTCTGATATGTCATCAACGTGGCTCCCTGCTCAGCAGTCAACAGGGAGTCTGCTTCTCCCTCTACCCCTCCCCTCTGTTTGTGATCTCTCTCTTTCTCTCAAATAAGTAAATAAAAAATATTTTTTAAAGATTTTATTTATTTATTTGACAGACAGAGCTCACAAGTAGGCAGAGAGGCAGGCAGAGAGAGAGGGGGAAGCAGGCTCCCTGCTGAGCAGAGACACCCCCCACCCCCGATGTGGGGCTCAGTCCCAGGATCCTGAGATGATGACCTGAGCCCAAGGCAGAGCCTTAAACCACTGAGCCACCCAGGTGCCCCTAAATAAAATATTTTTAAAAAATACATAAGACACTGTGTTCCATGCTGTGGAGGATATAGATCCTGAGGAGTTAAGATCAATGAGGGAGACAGGAATCACGGACAATTGACAAGATAGTTAGTATACATAGGGGAGAGTGTCAATGAGGAATAGGCTTGTTGTAGCAAGCAGGCAATTAACTATTGCTTTCCACTGGAGGGAAGAAAGGGGTAAGCATTCCAGACAGAAGGAACAGAGCAGAAGCATGGATCAGGAAACTTCAGGCTGTGGCTGGGAATGGTGGGTAAGCCCTTTGCTAGGGCACAAGGTATGTACAGATGGGTACCAGGGAAAAAGACTGAATGAAATATTAAGGTGGTTTTATTCAGAGAAAGAGGTGAGTCATCAAGGCTTTTAAGCATAATTGGGCTTTGCTCCCAACACTATTCCATGACCGTGTCTCTCAGGGAGACTCACGTCAGTGCTTGATGGCACAGGTGTCTAGACTTGTTCTCACTCTTCCCTGATAGGATAACACTCACCTTAAAAGAAAAAGCAAAACAAAACAAAAAATCCTATCCTTGAACTACCGTCCTTTCTGATAACTTTCTCCCTAAATAGGTGTCTGAATGCCCCCTCCTAATATTTTTCTTAAAAACCTTCAACCTATCACCATCAACAAAAATCCACTTTTTAAAAAAATTATACGAGTTATGTACTTATTAAAGGAAATTTAGAAAATACATGTAACTAAAAATATAGAATTAAAATTCACCCATTAATCAATACCTCAAAAGCAACTATAGTTGAAATGTTGGTACATGTTCTTCTGTTCAATGTATTACATATTATCTCTTTATGCATAAAATGTTTGATTTATAAAAATTTACACAGCTTATTTTATAATTTGGTTTCTTTGCTTATTAATACTACATGACCACCATTCCATGTCATTAAATATTTTCCTACAACTTCAATCTTTTAGGTCAGATTTATTGAGGTATCATTTACATGCAGTAGAACTTACCCTTTTTAAGTGCTTATTTTGATGATTATTTTGAAAATTATATACAGTCATGTAAGCCCCACAAAACCAAGAAACAGAACATTTCTGTCATCCCCAAATTTTCTTTCCCAGCCCCAGTCCCTGACAACTATAGATCTGATTTCTATTCCTATAGTTTGATCTTTTCCAAAATGTCTTCTGGAATGGAGTCATACAGTACATTGCCTTTTATGTACGTGGCTTCTTTCACTTACAATTAGGCCTTTGAGATTCATTTATGCTGTTGAATGCATCACTAGTTCTTATTTATTGTTGAGTTGTATTCCATTGCATGGGTAGAGGACAGATTATTTATCTGTTCACCAAGTAATGGACATTTGAGTTGTTTCTAGTTCTAGGTGATCGTTCATAAAACTTCTATCCATAAACATTCTCGTACAGGTCTTTGTGTGAACCTACATCTTCATTCATTTTAGATAAATTCTGAGGACTGAAGTTATTGAGTCATATGGTAAGTATATATATAATTGTGTAAGAAGTTGTCAAATCGTTTTTACAAAGTAGTGCTACCATTTTGCATTCCCACCAGGAAGGTAGGAGGGATCTATTTCCTCTGCATCCTCATCAGCATTAAAAAGAATTTTCAGCCATTCTAGTAGGTGAGAAGTGTTATCTTATTGTGGTTGTATTTTGCATTTCCTTGACAACCAATATTTCCTCTGTGATGGAATGTCCATTCAAATCATTTGCCCATTTTGGGGGGTGGGGGTGGGTAATTGTTTGTCTTATTGAATGCAAATTTATTTTTATAACTATATGAATATACCCAGAGGAGATCTGGGTTTGGAATAGCTTAAAGCATACAATTTGGAGAGCCCTATTTAAAGAAGAGACTATAAAATTATTCAAATATTCATTATTTGAGGGTGCTAAAGCTTCACTATCATTATCTTCACTGTAAATCTGATCTAGATAGGACATACATTACTCAATACCCTATTATTATACATTCAAATTCTTTAAAAAAAATATTGAAAACCATATTCAGATGAATAATACCTTGCAATTGAATCTTAACATAGATAAATTTTCATTTCTTCCATATAATTAAATTTTTTAAATTTAAGTTCAATTTAAATACTGTATTATTAGTTTCAGGGATAGAATTTATTTATTTATTTATTTATTTAAGATTTTACTTATTTGACAGAGAGAGACAGGAAGAGAGGGAACACAAGCAGGGGGAGCAGAAGAGGGAAAGGTAGAATCAGGCTTCCTCCTGAGCAGGCAGACTGATATGGGGCTCCATCCCAGGACCTTGGGATCATGACCTGAGCCAAAGGCAGATTCTTAACAACTGAGCCACCCAGACACCCCTCAGGAGTAGAATTTAGTGATTTATCAGTTGCGTATAATCCCCAATGCTCATTACATCAAGTGCCCTCCTTAATGTCCATCACCCATTTACCCCATCCTTCATCCACCTCCTCTCCATTAACCCTCAGTTTGCTTCCTAGAGTTAAAAGTCTTTTATGGTTTGCCTCCCACTCTGTTTTCAACTTATTTTACTTTTCTTTCCCGTATGTTCATCTGCTTTGTTTCTTAAATTCCATATATGAGTGAAATCATATGATATTTATCTCTCTCTGACAGACATATTTTGCTTAGCATAATACCCTTAATTCCATCCATGTTGTTGCAAATGGCAAGATTTCATTCTTTTTGATGGCTGAGTAATATTCCATTTTATATATATACTATACACCACATCTTCTTTATCGATTCATCTGTCAGCAGACATCTGGACTCTTTCCACAGTTTGGCTGTTGTGGACATTGCTGCTACAAACGTTGGGATGCATGTACCCCTTTGAATCACTATATTTGTATCCTTTGGACAAATACCTAGTAGTGTAATTGCTGGGTCATAGGGTAGTTCTATTTTTAACTTTTTGAGAAATTTCCATATTGTTTTCCAGAGTGGCTGCTCCAGCTTGCATTCCTTTTCTCCACATTCTCACCAATTTCTGTTATTGCCTGATTTATTAATTTTAGTCATTCTGACTGGTGTGAGGTGATATCTCACTGTGGTTTTAATTTATAATTCTCTGATGCCAAGTGATGTGGAGCATTTCTTCATGTGTCTGTTGACCATTTGTATGTACTTTTTGGAGAAATGTCTGTTCATTCTGCCCATTTCTTGACTGGATTTCTTGGTTTTTGGGTGTTGAGTTTGATAAGTTCTTTATAGATTTTGGATACTAACCCATTATCTGATATGTCATTTGAAAATATCTTCTCCCCTTTCATAGGTTGTCTCCTCTGTATAATTTCAAAGAAGTAGAATAGCTTGATGAAATGGTGTGATCATACTGAAAACTTTTGCCATAAAAATTGATCTTATTTATACTTCTAATTATATGAACACCCCCTCTACCATCACCAATTCTGGTTGGAAACTTTGCTTTTGCTTTTTAATGATTCCTTCCCCATTTAACTGTGATCAAGTTTCTGCCTCCTCTGTATCACCAAAAATGTTATGTCAGCAAGGATCTTGTTTCTCAAATCTAGCAAGTTCTTTTCAGTTTTTATTTCCTTGTATCTTCTTGATTTCTCTGTGTCATTTAACATTGTTGACCATTTCAGCATTTTTTTTTTTTTTTCTTCTGTGGCACCATTCCTACAGTTCTCCTGGCATCTCTGTGGCCAGCTGTCTCATCCTTCTCTGCCTTGGATCTTATTTGCTCTTCCTGGCTCTTTGTGTTGTTGCCCATGAGGGTTCTTTCCCTGACTCCCTTCCCTGTCCTTTCCTTCCCTTCCCACCTGTGAAAGTTAATGCGAAACGTTTCACCTTGCTTGTTCCTTAGGCAACTGATCTCACCATTTCTCCTCTAATATCTTCAGTTCTTCTTTCAGCGAAAGATAACAACATCTATCCATTCCTTCAAAGAAGAGAGTTGGGCGCCTTACTGATCCCCTTCCTCCCACTTCTCCACTACCTTACTATCTTTCACATCTTCTCTACCTTCCATCCAACTGCCAGCTCCATGATCTCAACCACCACATCTTCTGGAGCCCCAGTAGTTGGAATCAATTCCACCCATTGTCTCTCCCCCACCACCACCCACCCCCGCCCCACCCAATCGATCCAACCTCCACTACTTTCCAGATCCATTTTCTGAAATGCAAAGCTGATGATGAGTAATCTCTTTAATTTCTCCTACTACTCCTACAAAGTAAAGTCTAAATTCCCAGGATAATATAAAAGCCCTCCCTGTGTATTGCCACTCTACTTTAATGCAATACCTCCCTTTGAAGATAGGCTTTAGTGTTACTCAGCTGTTTGTAGCTACTTAGGTACATCGGGTTGGGTTTTTGTTTTCGTTTTTGTTTTTTAGTATTTATGGTATGTTTAACTAGTATATTCCCAGGTAAAAGAAATTTTTCCCAGTCTTACTTTGATCCTAGCACCTGAAATATTTTATTTCATTTATTTACATGTGCAGCACATGTAAATAAATGGCAAATAATTTCTTACTATATTGGGAACTAATTCTTCACTTTTATATTCTGAGTACCCAGCCTGGAGCCTGGAGTATAGTATGGAGGTGTGTTTGTGCTTGTTGAATAAATAAACAAATGCATTAATTATGGTAAAGAGAACATTGCTCTACATAGGGTCTGAGGATCTGTTGTACAACATGGTGGCTGCAATTGATAACACCGTATTGTTTAATTGGAATTTGCTAAGAAAGTAGAACTCAAATGTTCTTACACACACACACACACACACACACACACACACACATATATATATATATATATATATATTCAGATATATTGTGATGGATATATTAACCAGATGGGCAGAATCTTTTCACAATGGATACTATATCAAATCATCACGATGTACATTTCAAATATCTTACAATTTTATTTGTGATTTATGCCTTAATAAAGCTGGAGGGAGAGACACCTGGGTGGTTCAGTGGGAAGCCTCTGCCTTCGGCTCAGGTCATGATCCCAGAGTCCTGGGATCAAGCCCCGCATCGGGCTCTCCGCTCAGCAGGGAGCCTGTTTCCTCCTCTCTCTCTGCCTGCCTTTCTGCCTACTTGTGATCTCTGTCTGTCAAATAAATAAATAAAATCTTAAAAAAAAAAAGCTGGAGGGAAAAAAGAACATTGTTTGAGCAGTTCAATTACATGAGTCTACTGGCTCAACCACTTACTTATTAATTTACCTTGGACAAGTCACATTAACCATCTTGGAGTACAGGCAGTTTGGGGATTTCCTGAAAAGAAATGGTAAAAATAACAACTGATGACAGATTGGCATGCAGATCATACTGGGACTGTCATGAGCCCCTCTAAAAATTATTTGCTACCAATACACATTTTATTTATTTATTTTAAGATTTTATTTGTTTATTGTCATTTATCTATTGCTATTTATTTATTTATTTATTTATTTATCAGAGAGAGAGAGAGACTACAAGCAGGGGGAACAGCAGACAGAGGAGGAAGCAGGGTCTCTGCTGAGCAGGGAGCCTGACTCGGGACTTGATCCAGGACCTTGTGATCATGACCTGAGCCAAAGGCAGATGCTTAACCAACTGAGTCACCCAGGCATTCCCCATACTCTCATTTTAGTACCAATAATCCATCTTGTGCTGATGTCAAAAGGTTTGAAGTCCTAAAAGAATGGAGGGGAAGAGCATCTCAGCCTGCAAAAGTAACACAGATATCCTTCATTAACCCATACAGCATGAAAGGAGAAACCGTGGGTTAACAGGAGTCAGGGGGTAGTGTCCAGCTGGTGGTGACGCCACCGTGTGCCTCCACACCACAAGATTCGGCAACTGAGACAGAATGGACTCCCTTTGCCTCCCACACATGCTACATGAGAACCAGGCTGTCCCATTACTGACATTTAATCAGAAAGCCTGGGTGGCAGTTGCACTTTATGAACCTATCCTGGACTTTAAGGAAGAACCCTGCACTCAAGTCGCCTTTTACTAATGTAAAAAAGTCAAGAAAAAAAAAAGCAGGGTTTTTTTTTTTTTAAAGAGATCATTTATTTTGAGAGAGAGAGAGAGAACATGAGCACAAGCGGGAGGGTCAGAGGGAGAGGGAATCTCAAGCAGACTCCATGCTGATTGAGGAGCCCCCCAAAGGGTTCGATCCCACAGTCCCGAGATCAGGACCCGCGCTGAAACCACAAGTTGGATAATTAGCCAACTGTGCCACGAAGGCTCCCCAGGAAAAGGAGGATTCTTAACTAATCTTGTTTTAATTCCTTTTCCTTGATGGTACGATTTCTCTGAAAGGATAAAACACATATTCTTCTTGAAGCATGGGTCAGAATGCTCCTTTTCTTCCAGAGGTCCCCAGTTGTAGACTTAGTACCAGAATAACATCAACGTAACAACAATGATGACAGAAGAATGGTAGTGGCAGTCCCTCTTTGGTGGACAGATACTGGTTTCCGGGCTCTGTGCTAGCCATTTGGCCCACATTGCCTCCCTGAATATCCGTGATAACCCTATGTGGTAGGTACTCTTGTTATGTCCACTTTACCAATGGGTAAATAACCTCAGATTAAGGAAACATCTAAAGCCACACAACTGGTAAGTGGCAGAACTGAGAATTGACTGTAGGTCTGTCTGACTCCAAATTCCTCTGAACTACAGAGTCTTCTGTACTTCTGAACTATCCTGATTCTACAGCATACACTCAAAAATTGATATTAAGGATTTTCCATTCCTTGACTTTATACCTTTGAATTGATTGAGCAAATTGATTATACCTTTGAATTGACTATATGCATAGTCACGGACAATTAGAAGAGCACTTAGGACAATTTGAAAATAAAGATCTTAGGATTTTTCTTTTCTCTTTCTTTCTTTTTATTATTTTATTTGACAGGGAGAGAGCACACGCAGGGGGAGCAGCAGAGGGAGAGGAGAAGCAGGCTCCTTGCTCAGCATGAGACTCGATCCCAGGACCCTGGGACCATGACCTGAGCCCAAGGCAGATGCTTAACCGACTGAGCCACCCAGATGCCTGACCCTAGGTTTTTTCTGATTAAAGAAAAAGAAGAACAAAAACCAAACCAACCAATCAAGCAAAAAACTTCTGATATTAGAAACTTTGTCTTAAACAAAAATGCATTCTGAATATTGGCAAAGTCACAGGTTTACAGATTTGTAAGTCACGTAGTGAATCATTTTTTCCCTCTAATGTGCAATCCATTCCCAAACACGTCCTCAGTTAGAGATTCATGCATGAACTCCGAAAGTCTTCATAATTATCCACTATATGTCTTTGCCTGCTCGTCAACCAAATACTTTCCCCACTTATGGTTCTGACCATTCCCTGCTTCAAATATATTATATTTCCAGTGATAATGTTGTTCATTCCCTACTCATACAAGTTCAATTTTTCTGAGTCCTGTCTCCTACCAGCTGCCTCTATTAAATTTTTTTTTTGTGATTAATAATCTTTCACTGCTCACTGTTGTGATTCATAGGTAATGACAAGTCTGGAAGGTGAAGGAAAGACATTCTTATTTTTACTTTGGTGTGGCTGTTCCAACACTGACTTATGGTATCATCCCTCCCACCTTCACCCCCATACTGTGAGGCTATCTGATCGTCTTCTCTTGAAATCATAAAGTCTGTGAGTTACAGAAAAATATTGAGCTCATTTTCTGTGGAAACGCTGCATTGGTTGAGGTAGAGACATTGCAGCTAAAAGGACTTGGCGGGACGCGCACACCCTAAGGGCCAGCTCTTACCTCCAAGTGGCAGACACTCTTCGCTCATCTTGATCTCCTTGAAATTGCTGGCCACGTTCCAGACTGCTGCCATCCCTGACTGACTTAGAATTTGCACAGAATACAACCACAAAAATCGTCCCCAAGCAGAGCCCAGCTAACACTTGGAGCCAAGAGGATACTTGGAGCCAAGAGGATAAAACTTTCTTCCAGTCAACTTTGTAATTTTAACTAGGCATTCTTACTGATAGATGCTAACGTTAATGAAATGATGATTCAATTTGTGGGGCCTGGGACAAAGCTGTGTCACACACATGCTCCCCCTCCACACCGCACCCCCCACCCCGCCCCGCCAACTGCTTGTGTATCCCTGTGCTTGCTGCTCTAGTCCCCTTTCAGGAAGAAGGGATTTCGTGCTGTCCTGGGCCAGCCCTATGCTGTCAGCCCCTTCAGGAACCTCCCCAGCTGAGAACTGCCTTCCCTAATAGCTTGCTCCCTGCTGCGGCAGTATAGATCTGGTGACTGCTGGATGGCAGGGCATGAGGGCACACTTTCTCAGCCCTCCTTGAGCCTACTTTGAAGGGCCACTTTGATTCCATACCTCTCCGTGGTCCCCAAGGGCCAGCTCCCAGACAGTCCCAAGTGAAAAGGCTCCTGTTAGCTGCGAGCAGTTTTCTGGAGAAGGGTGTGGCCAAGCACAGCAGCTGGTGATGGAAGGCACTGGAAGACAAACCAGGCTGGTGAAGGGCTGGGGGGGGGCTGTGTATGTGGTGGTGGTGGGTGCCAACACTGTCTCCAAGGGCAAACAACAACCCACTAGTGTCCCTAATCAACACATGGGGAGAAACTGAATAACTGTTTCTTAAAGGGTCCTTGGCTTGGTGAGGTAGGAACATAGGACAAGCAGAATTCAATAAAAGAACTTCTATTAAGTGTCAAGACATCGTGACAAAGTGTAAATCTCAGTGGAAGCTGAATCTGGCTCAGGGACATAATTTAGACTATCTAAGAAGTGGATAGACTGCTTGCTTTTTTTTTTTTTTTAAGCTTTTATTTATTTATTGGACAGAGAGAGAGACATCGAGAGAGGGAACACAAGCAGGGGGAGTGGGAGAGGGAGAAGCAGGCTTCCCACTGAGCAGGAATCCGGATGCGGGACTCGATTCCAGGACCCTGGGACTGTGACCTGAACTGAAGGCAGACGCTTAACGACCCAGCCACTCAGGTGCCCCTGGACCACTTACTTTTTAGAGAAGATTCCTTGGACACGAAATCTTTAACATCTAAGCTTTTTTTTTTTTTTTTAAACAAAAGTCTTTTTTAAAATAATTTTTATTTATTTGACACAGAGAGAGAGAGAGCACAAGCAGGTAGAATAACAGGTAGAGGGAGAGGGAGAAGCAGGCTCCCCACTGATCCCGACATGGGGCTTGATCCCAGGACCCTGGGATCATGATCTGAGCCCAAGGCAGTCGCTTAACCAACTGAGCCACCCAGGCACCCCACATCTAAGCTTTAATATGAAGTCAGCTGTTGAGGGTTTGTCCAGAACTTCAACAACACATATTTAACAATGCAGACTAGAATAAATCCACAGGCCTCAAAAATAAAGCCAAAGTACTTATTTATTCACGACTTCTATGTCACATCCTTTGTGCCAGGCATGAGTCTTAAGTGTTGTGTGAATATTAATTCATTCAATTATCTTTGGTGGTGGATTTGATTACTATTCCTATTCTATAAGTGAGGAAATTGAGGCACAGAGTTGAATAGCTCAAAGCACATAGTTAAGAAACAGTTTAGGCCATTTACTAAGTAAGGTAAAATCTAATTATGACTGTTAAGATGCTTAATTAGGAGTAAAGCCAATTAAACTTGGCATTGCCAACTCAATTTCAAACTGATCCGTCAAGACTCTGTCGAGGCACTCAGAGACTTCAAGGAATCCTGAAGCCATAGTCTGCAGCCGATGGAATCATGTCAGCTGCTTAACATAGCTTGTTCATCTCTGTGACTTTAACAATTTTTGCCTTTAATGTTACGGGCAACTCTCAATTAAGTCAGTAATGGGAGGTCATAGATAAACCGAAATTATAATTAGAACAAATTTACAGGAAATCTGTTTCAAGTCCCAGAGCCATATGACAGTCTAATGAGAGTTCTAGATTTCCTTCCCTGCAAAGTGCACCTAAAGATATAAAAAATTCTTTTCCATACAGCTTCAGGGAGCTCATAGATTCTTTGAAACCTCTGGGGTTTTTGAAAGAATCTTTTAAAAATTGCACTATTCGCCTTCTTGGTGACATCAAGGACTTCTGGGACAAGGCAGGATAGTGACTTTTCCCCTTTGCAGTGGTCCCAGGAAACTTGCATGTGTGCATGGTGAACTTGAGATGTATTGAGCTGATGGGGCTCTCTGGGATCATATGTGGTAATTGGTCCTCTGAGTTTCATTCTCAGGGAGAATAATTATGTATCCACCTATACATTCTTGCTTAGGCATCTTGGTGGCAGGGACCAAGCTTGCTTATCTTTACAGAATCCATTAGAGATCAGGGCGCCTGGGTGTCTCAGTGCGTTAAGCGGCTGCCTTCCGCTCAGGTCATGATCTCAGGATCAATCCTGGGATTGAGCCCTGCAGGCTCTCTGCTCAGCAGGGAGCCTGCTTCCCCCTCTCTCTGCCTACTTGTGATCTCTCTTTGTCAAAAAAAAAAAAAGAATCCATTAGAGCTCATCAGCACCTCAAGAGTAGGAGATCAGAATGAAAACATGAACATTTTAATGCAGAAGTTTTGAAATGGGGGAACATCTGTATGCATCAAAATTTGAGTATGACTTTTTTTTTTTTTTTTTTTTTTTGTTAAGCAAGTAACATTTGGAACGAATATCACTGACTTTCACACTCTCATTCCACCTCCAGGGAGCAGATATCCATTAGGTACAATTCTTGGCAATAAAGACACTAGAAGTTAGAGCTTGATATCTACCAAAACAACTGCATCAAAATTCACAGAAAACTGTTTATTCTTTTTTATACATGGAATTGACTCACGGGCTTTAGGCACTGTATGGGTTCTGTTTATTTAGATGTTCTAGTTTCCATAATCACCTACCCAAGCTTAGGTAGACTTAGTACCTCCGATTTCCCACTCTGCAGGTGTAACCTAGCCCCGGTGGTCAGGAAGTAGTTAAACAACACAGTGGGAGGTTGGTTGAGTTTCAATTTTCATTGGAAGAGATATTTACAAGTGTAAGATAGTGTTACTACCACTGTAAATGTTATTGAAAATGTAGTAGGGGGGTGCCTGGGTGGCTCAGTGGGTTAAGCCGCTGCCTTCAGCTCAGGTCATGATCTCAGGGTCCTGGAATCCGCCCCGGGCTCTCTGCTCAGCGGGGAGCCTGCTTCTCTCTCTCTCTGCCTGCCTCTCTGCCTACTTGTGATCTCTCTCAGTCAAAAAAATAAATAAAATATTAAAAAAAAAAAAAGAAAATGTACTAGGAACCAAGTGTTTACATCATCATCTCACTCAGCTTTACCAATAAGCCCCTGAGATAGGATGTTGACTTTTTGACTTTATTTGAAACTTTGAATTTTCCGAAGTGGTCATATGATTTTATAGTCTCATCAACAATGTGGGATAGTTCCAATTCCTCGGCATCTTAGCTAACCCTTGGCATTATCAGTCTTTTTAATTTCAGCCTTTCAGGTAAGTGCATAATAATTTCTGATGGCAGCTTTAATTTGCATTTCCCTATGACTAATGTTGTTGAGCACCTTTGTCTATGTTTATTGATCATTCAGATATCTTCTTTTGGCAAGGTCTAGCGTAGACTTTTTTGTGCATGATCTTATTGGTTGATTTCTTTTTATGGATTTGCAGGAGTTCTTTATATAGCATATCTTCTGGATATGAGTCTCTACATGTGCGTATATATAAAATATTTTTTTCCCCTAAGTGGCTTATCATTTCATTTTCTTCATGGCATCTCTTGATAAGACGTTTTAAATTTTGTTGAAATCCAAAGCAGAACTTCATCCTTTCTTCTGGCTGAATAATACGTTCACTGTATGACTGTAGCACATTTTATTTACTGATTCACCGGATGGTGGACAGTTGGATTGCTTCTGCTTTGGGGACACAATGAGTAATGCTGCTAGGAACCGTCGTGTATTCGTTTTTGTGCAAACACATGTTGTCAGTTATCTTGGGTATGTATCTAGGAATGGAACTGCTGGGTCATATTGCTAACTTCATGTTTAACTTTTTGAGGAATTTCCAAAAAAGCTGCACCATCTTAAATTCTCACCAACAATTTCTCCACGTGCTTTGCAACACTTGTAATTATCTAGTTACCTGTCATTTTGATTAATAGACATCCTAATGGGAGTTAAGTAGTATCTCATTGTGGTTTTGATTTATATTTCCCTAATAACTAATGATGTTGAACATCTTTTAGTATGTTTGTGAGCCTCTGTATATCTTCTCTGGAGAAATGTCTGTTTGGATCATTTGCTCATATTTTAGTCAGATTGTTTGTCTTTTTTATTGTCAAGCTGTAAGAGTTCTGTATACAAACCTGATACTAGTCTCTGATGGGATATATAATTTGCAAATATTTTCTCCCATGTGGGAGGCTGTCTTTTCACATTAATGGAAAGTGAAAAAGACTATCTTAGTTTGAGGTTTTTCCAGATTCTAATCCAACACAGCTTCACGTGAGATCATCGAAGTTTAGCTAGGGTCTCCCTGTCCCAGCAGCACCCCCCACTGTCCCTCGCAGATTCATCTGCATGTGGACCAGACGAACACCCCCAAGAATGAAAGCAGCTCATCACTGCTCACCTAGAAATGCTCACCCTACTCTGGAATGGAATTATTTTATACCTTGTTGCATGCACAGCTCTTCAGTAGTTTTAATGAAACAAATATGACAGGTTTTTGGCTTTAAAAAAAAAAATCTCCTCTTTGTTTTAGTGGGTCTGGTGGCCTTTCCCCACCTTCTAGCTTTAACTGGAGGCAGGATGTAAGCCTAAGATAGATACTATATTATTATTTCATATATTTTTATTTTTATATATTTTTAAAGATTTTATTTATTTATTTGACAGAGAGAGAGGGAACACAAGCAGGGGGAATGGGAGAGGGAGAAGCAGGCTTCCCGCTGAGCAGGGAGCCCGATGTAGGACTCTATCTCAGGACCCTGGGATCCTGACCTGAGCCGAAGGCAGACACTTAACGACCGAGCAACCCAGGCACCACTGGACCACTTATTTTTTAGAGAAGCTTGCTTGGACATGAAATCCTAATATCTAAGCTTTTTTTTTTTTTTTTTTTTTAACAAATGTCTTTTTAAAAATAACTTATTTATTCCTTTGGCAGAGAGAGAGAGCACAAGCAGGTGGAACAGCAAGTAGAGGGAGAGGGAGAAACAGGCTCCTGGCTGAGCAAAGAGCCCAATGTAGGGTACCATCCCAGGACCCTGGGGTCAAGACCTGAGCCAAAGGCAGCTGCTTAACTCCTGAGCCATCCAGGCTCCCCTACTTGATATGGTTTTTTTTTTGTTGTTGTTGTTTTAGATACTAACAACATCTCCAGAGTCTTTCTTATTTTAGTGGTAGATTTAAGACTTGGACCAAATCTATCTGATTGCAAATCAATGTTGAAGTATGCTGCACCCATAAAAGAAAGGATCTTTTTTTCTTAATTTTTTAAATTTTAATTTAATTAATTAACTTTTAAAGTGCTATTAGTTTCAGAGGTACAGGTCTGTGATTCATTAGTCTTATATAATACCCAGTACTCACTACATCGCACGTCCTCCTTAATGTCCATCGCCCAGTAACCCCATCCCCGTCCCCTCCAGCAACCCTCAGTTTGTTTCCTACGATTAAGAGTCTCTTAAGGTTTGTCTCCCTCTCTGGTTTCATCTTGTTTTATTTTTCCCTCTCTTCCCCTGTGATCCTCTGTTTCATAGAGGAAAGGATTTCTGCATACTCAGAACAGACTTGGGCTATCTGCAATCTGAAAAAATCCTTTACTTCACTTCCTTAAAGAGTAGGGTATCTTAGAGCCTCTCTCATATCAGCTACATAAAGTGTTTGCAAATGAGATTTATAGATCGAGGGGCTTTATTCGGGTGCTCTTACTCCAGTGAAGTTTCGGGTTCAGCATCTGTTGCCTGGAACAAACATGTGCAATGATAATAGAGCCGAAATAGACTAATGTGGAACTCAGGTGTAAATCAGAGGGTAAAACATCGGGCTGGGAAGGAAAGCGATCTGGCCCATATTAGAACAGACTCTTGTGTAACCACTCAGGGTAAAGAAATTATACCTCTTTGTCACTTGCATTTTCACTGTGTGTGTATATTTAACTGTTTAATAGTGTTTCACACACTCATTTAGCCACTTCAGAAATGGCAGGTCTCACGCCTGTTATGTGTCAGTTGTTGCTAGCTGCTGGCTATATGGTGGTGGATAAGATAGTCTTGGGAAGGTCTTCATGAACCTTATCATAGATATGCTTCATTCATAGGGAATTTTTCCACTTTTCGTAGTTAGACCCTTCTTTAGAAACCCCAAATTGCCCAGGTGTTATTTTCCTAGCCAGACTGTGAACAATTTGAGGGTAGGTATCCTATAGTTTTCATCTTTGTAAGCAGAGTCTAGAACATGTGGTGTTCATGGTAAGTTCTCAAGATATGTTTGTTGACGTGACTCAATCTCTGTTGGTATGATTTAGGAGGGTCACCTAAATTGGCTACACCTGACCGTGACAGCAGGCAAAATGTACATGTTTCTTATGAAACAGGTGCACCAACGGCTTATGGCTTGGGCGGTTTCCTGTTATATGAGTCACCTAGAGGCACCAGCACTGCTGTGTCTTCTCCATGGGATGTCACTTATGTCATCGTTTATGCAAATGCAATACACAATTTGTTGGCTGTATTCTTTTTTTTTTTTTTAAGATTTTATTTATTTATTTGACAGAGAGAGAGAGAGATCACAAGTAGGTAGAGAGGCAGGCAGAGAGAGTGGGGGAAGCAGGCTCCCCGCTGAGCAGAGAACCTGATACGGGGCTCGATCTCAGGACCCTGAGAACATGACCTGAGCCGAAGGCAGAGGTTTAACCCATTGAGCCTCCCAGGTGCCCCTGTTGGCTGTATTCTGAGAAATACCTAGTCTGAATTACCTGTTCCTACCCAAGCCAAGTGATCTCCACTGGCAACGGCCCATTAGTACACGGTAATCTTTGCCTTTGGTTCTCTTTTTATTCCCTATGACAATTATTCAAAACTTTCTTCTGCATAAGCTCCTGTCCTTTTTTTTCCATGCTTTATCAACATAGTACCTGGTGTATCATGAAGAATTGGCTTTACCCAAAGAGAGTTTGGGCCTTTACCCTCAGCTACTGGAAAACGATCTCTGGACCCTAAGATGGTCATACCTGATTGGAGTGTCTTTGTTTTCCTGGGGGCTTAGGCCACCAGAGGGTCAATAGTATGATTTAGTTGGGGTGTCAGGCCATGGCATATCAGTTTTGTCTCTAGAGAGGACTGGGGACTAAAGTTAATAGCTTGACTGCTAAGAAGCACTGGACTAAAGTTCAACCACGTGGGCAGTATGTGAGGGAGCCCCCCAGAAACTGGACACCAATGGCTTGGGTGAGCTTTGCTGGGGGGTGGTACTCTGCACACACTCACATGTGCACTGGCAGTGCAACCTGCCCATGCCTCAATGGGAAGAGGACAGCTCAAGTTCCATGTTTGACGTGTATCGTGAACACAGCACGCGAATTGTCCATTACAGGAAATGCAGGGAGCAGTAGTGACTTCTTGGGCCTCCCTATTACATTTGATACTATCGACCAGGCCGTGGTTCCTTTTTTTCTCCTAGGTCTTCTCCTATTTTTCTGTTTCTTTTCATTGCCTTTGCCTGCTCCTTTTTCTTTGCCCTTAAACCTTGGTGTTTTCTAGCATCTGAGCTCCAAACTCTTCTCTCCTTCTTCTCTGCCCTTTTGAAACATGTCTCCTTCACTGTTATAGCTGTAACAACCACCTACATATCAGTGATTCTACCACATCTGTTATCTCTCAATTAGGCTGTACTCCTGAGCTCTAGATGGAGATCATCTACTTCCTTCAGGACACACGTCACATGAGTGAAATGGAAGGTCATGCCTTTCCCCTCAAAACACTTCTCCCTTCTGTGTTTCTTACCTTGATGAAGACATATAATGGCATCATCTACCCAGCTCCCTATGCCAGAGTCCTGGCTGTCCCCCTACTCCCTCTCTCCTGCCCCATCTCCTCACCAAGTCCTTTGAGTCCTCTGTGTTGTGGACACCTGTCATTCCAGCCTCTGACTCCCATTCCTGTTTGCAGGGGATTCTGCCATCATTGGAGATTTGGTAGAGTCAAAACTGGGCCCGCCACTTTGGAAGCCATGTTCTTGCTCTCTCCAACCCTGGAAGCTGTGTGGTGCAGGCACGTGGTATGCACTCTGCCAACTAGATGTTCTTTGGCATTTCAAATCGGGTTTCTCATTTCACTCTTGTGCCTCAGTTTCTTTTCCATAAACTTATCCTTTAAAAATATGTCAATTCAGGGGTGCCTGGGTGGCTCAGTGGGTTAAAGCCTCTGCCTTCGGCTCAGGTCATGATCCCAGGGTCCTGGGATTGAGCCCCGCATCGGGCTCACTGCTCCGTGGAGAGTCTGCTTCCTCCTCTTTCTCTCTGCCTGCCTCTTTGCCTCCTTGTGATCTCTGTCTGTCAAATAAATAAATAAAAGCTTAAAAAAAAGTCAGGTCATATCATTCTCAGCTCAAAGTCTTCTAATGACTTTCCATCATATTTAATATAAAATTCAAGGTCTTTACTGTGACCTACAAGGTCCTACATCATCAACCACTGGCTAACATTCCATGTTCACTGCCTGTCCCTCTTCTCCTTGTGCCTCCTGTTCCAGCCTCCTCCTTGTTCCTGCAAGTTGCCAAGCACACTCTACACTCAGCGACTTTGCACCTGTCATTCCTTTTGCCTGCACGGATTTGTACATGGTTCACCCTCTTACTTAACATGTCTTTATTTAAGTGTTTGCAGAGACGTTTCCTCTGACCATCCCATTTAAAATAGTCACCCCTCTCTCTACTTTATTTTTCTTGCGGCACTTCCCACCATCTGCTGTTACATTGTTTACCTATTTATTGGTCTGTTTTCTACCTCCTCCACCAGAATGTAATGCTACAGAGCTCCCCAGCTCCTTTCACCATTTGGGGATGCAGAAAGAATTCTGCAACCGAGAGAGGAATGGACCATGCTGGCACCCAAATCCCGGACTTCCCATTTCCAGAACTGCGAGAGAAGAATTTCCATTGTTACCATTTTCTATTACCCAATCTGTGGTATTTTGTTATAGCAGCCCTAATAGGCTAAGACATCTGACAACCAAAATTATGCAACACATTTCTATGTCCCCGTGGTGGGAAGGTGCACTGTGGCCCCAGATTGAGAATCAGCACTAGAGGAAGTGAGAGGGCATATGGGAGGGAGGTAAGTAGAGAGTCAGATGGTCATATTTCCATCATGGTCTGCAAGATGCAAAGATGCTGTTCTTTCCACCTCGGTCTCCCTTTACTAACTTGTGAGCTCTCTGAAGAGATTTGTCCAAATGTATGAGCCCATCTGAATACATGAACATGTATGTATGTATGTATGTGTGTGTCTTTATATTTATATCTTTCCCCTATTTTACTGCCCAGCCTCCACAGCCATATTCTTTTCTGACCTACCCACCTCTGACCCACCTGGTGTCACCCAGGCAGGTAGAGTGAGCCAAAGCTGGGACTCTCGACATCACACATGCTGACCATTGTGTGACTGCCTGGCCCAGCCCTGGGCCAGAATCTTCTCCTGTTACTATAGGTAAGATTATCTCCATTGTATAAATAAAGAAATTGAAGCTCGTATTCTTCATTTGTAACTCATTGATTGATAACCAATCAATAACCATCTCAAAAAGCTCTATGCTCAGACTTAGGTCGTGATTTTATTTTATTTTTTTAAGATTTTATTTATTTATTTGAGATAGAGCAAGAGTGAATGAGAGAGCATGAGCGGGGGAGAGGCAAAGGGAGAAGGAGAAGCAGGCTCTCCACTGAGCAGGGAGCTGGACACCCGGCTGGAGCCCAGGACCCTGGGATCATGAGCTGAGTTGAAGGTAGATACTTAGCCCACTGAGCCACCAAGGTGGGTTATGATTTTAAAGCGAAGACTCCCCAGGTAGTAGGACAGTGTCATTGCTGCAGGTCAGATGACTGCTGGACCCGCAGCAGCCCCCTTCCTCCACAATGAGGGAGATGCCCCGTGAGGAGCAGCAGCCAGCCGTGCTGACTGTGCCTGCGATCATTACCACGGACTCTGCTGCTTTGCCTCATGAGACATTAAGTGACCTTCTGGGACCGACTGAACTGATGATTAGAGACCCAGCTGGGACCAGAACCAAATATTCTCTTCTTCCGGCCACTAGGGTTCTGCTACATTGGTGTCCTCTTGACGTCAAATAGCCCTATCTGTAGGACCTCAAGTCTTCATAACCTTCGTCAGCCAAGCGCCCCAAAAGGATCCATGGAGCATAGAAGACAATCCCAGCAAACTTTTTCCTGGGGTGCTTTACTACACATTGGGACTTTTGTCCCCACACTCTTCTACTTTGGTGATTTGGGCTAGAACACATGTGAACTTTTTTTATTTAAGGCCTAGAGAAATTGAGGGACCCTTGGCCTATTTCTCCTAGCCTAGACCCACACGCTATTTTTTGTCCTCTGATTGAAGCATAAAAATATGAATTCTTATCTCTCAGCCCTGGAGCAGAGCTACCCTCTTTCCCCACAGCAGTGTTTTTCAAACTTTGGATCATGACCTGTTAGGAAGTTGTAAAATCAATTTGTTGGAGTTGACCAATATTTAAAAAAAAATGAATAGACTAGAATAGAACAGAGTTGTAGTAGTAAATTACTGTTCCATGAAATCCGTTTTCAGTGATGTCCATGTGTATGAATACATTGTGTGAGTGTGTGTGTATGTAAGTATACCCCAGATCAGTTTCAAATGTATTTCCTTCCTAATTCGAAAGGATACATGCACCCCTGTTTATTGCAGCACTAATTACAATAGCCTAGGGAAGCAGCCTAAATGTCCATCAATAGACGGATGAAGAAGATGTGGCCTATATACACAATGGAATATTACTCAGCCATAGAAAAGAAGGCAATCTTGCCATTTTCAACAACATGGATGGATCCAGAGACTATAACGCTAAGTGAAATGAGTTAGAGAAAGGCAAACACTGTGTGATGTCACTGCTATGTGAAATTTAAGAACCAAAATGAATAAAGACAAAAAGAGAGACAGGGGCGCCTGGGTGGCTCAGTGGGTTAAAGCCTCTGCCTTGGGCTCAGGTCATGATCCCAGGGTCCTGGGATCGAGCCCCGCATCAGGCTGTCTGCTCGGCAGGGAGCCTGCTTCCCTTCCTCTCTCTTTCTTCCTGCCTGTCTACTTGTAATCTCTGTCTGTCAAATAAATAAATAAAATCTTAAAAAAAAAAAAAGAGAGAGAGAGACAAATTAAAAAACAGACTCATAATTATAGAAAAGAAACTGCTAGTTGCCAGAGAGGAGGTGGGGGGATGGTAACACAGGTGAAGGGGATTCGGATTACATTTATCATGATGAGTGAGCACTGAGCACTCACCTGACCTGAGCTGTGGTCACCTGACCTGCAGCAATGACACTCTCCTACTACCTGGGGAGCCTTTGCTTTAAAATCATGACCCACTTTGGTGGCCCAGTGGGTTAAACGCCTGCCTTTAGCTCAGGTCATTATCTCCAGGTCTTGGGATGGAGCCCTGCATCAGGCTCCCTGCTCAGTGGAGAGCCTACTTCTCCCTCCCCCTCTGCCCCTCCCCCTGCTCATGCTCTCTCACTCACTCTCTCTCTCTGTCTCAAATAAATAAAACCTTAAAAAATAAAACTGCTGAATCACTATGTTGTACCCCTGCAACTAATATAACACTGTATATTAACAATACTGGAATTAAAATTTTTTTAAATAAAAATATGTTTCATATTACATTTTGAGGTAAAAGAAACAGGAGTTCTTAACTTGCAGGTGATCATTATGATTTGGCAGAATGTGTCAGAATGATATGCCATCAAAGACATACCAGAGTCTCTGGAGGAAGGGGGCAGGTGTGTTTTCTAAGTTTTCTAAGTTCCTCAACTGATTATGACACACCACCCTTGCTCCTCCCCACCCCCACTCACACGCACATGGACACACGCAGTCCCCCCCATTGCTGAGAACCACCCTGTCGTGTTCGTCTGGATATTCCCCCCATGTCTGAGACAGCGCCTGGCTCTCAGATGGTCCTCAATAAATTGAGACTCGTCAAATGGCAAAGAAAGCTTGGAAGAGGACAAAGGGGAAACTGTGTCGTTTCCTTCCACCATGCCTGGCAAACACGTGGTACTTGAGGAATGCCGCTGGGTGTGATCACGATGACTTCTGGAAAACATCAAGACAGCCGTGAGAAGCTGTGTGAATAGAGCGTACAGGTGCGACGAACAGCCATTGCACAGGGCTGGCCCTCAGCACCACAGAAGAAAGCTTTCCTTCCCCCTCAGTGCACTGCAACAAACCAATCCAAACCAGGAAACCTCAGAGAAGGAGTGGCTGTCATCTCCCTAAGTAACAGAGCCTATCTCCTCTTAACCTCCGTGACCCTCAAAAACCAGTAAATTCCTTCTTTTATCTACCCTAAATCCTTTATATTACCCTCTAAGCCAATTTTCTGTTGTACTGTATTCAATGGGAATTGAAAACAGCTGGTCACCATCTGCTGTAGATTAATTCTTCATGTACTTGAAGCCTATAATTAGGTCATTCCTCAGCCTTCTCTTCTCCAGGCTAAATATCTTATTTCCTTTAGCCCTTCCCCAAAGGTTTTATTTTCCAATTATTCAATTGTCTTCCTAGTGTTACTCTCAACACCAGGCTCTCTGTACCTCATACACCTCAAGTCGAGGAAGTGGATCTGTGTGAGGGTTGTGGGTGTTAAGGTCACGCCTGCTGCTTTGGAAGAGTCTTTTTTTCCTCCGAGTTGTTATTTTCAGAGGGTCATTTAGAAATGAACAGCAGCCTTCTACCAGGCTGAAATAGGAAACAGGGGACTCAGAATATTATGCTTCGCTTCTATCCTCACTCCAGAGAAACTGGGCCATAGCCTTGACTTTGGTATCCCAGATCTTTGGGATGGTCAGTGCAAATCTCCAAGGAGTAAGTGTCATTCTTGATTATGGATGCATCGTTACAATACCATTTTGAAAGGGTCTTGGAAACCTGAAAGCTCTGTGACATCTGGAGAAAGATTCTAACTTAACTAAGCTCAAGCAACAAGAGTCTGGTAGAAACTGTTCTTCCTCTCAAGCTGGAGAAAATACCCTGCTGGTGGAGTGACCCAGAGAGGAAGAAAATTTGTCCAAGCACTTTTCTCCAAGGCAGAAGTTCTTTACCTCTTTCCCTTCTGGAATTATACAGGTGCAACACATTCTCCGGCATCTAGATTTTAATGAGATACAGAAATGCTTTTGGGGCCAATAGATTCTTGAAATGATCGAAATTACATTTTCACTTCTGTGGCTCTCTGTGTTGTTTCTGTCTCTCGAACTGTGTTGGAATTTTGCAGCCTGACTTTTTTGATGGGAAGAATAAACCCCTGGTTGTCCATTATGAGGGAGATATTATCAACCTCATTTTCACAGATGAAACAGATACGGAGACGTTCTTTAAAAATGGTCACTTAGGGGGGCGCCTGGGTGGCTCAGTGGGTTAAAGCCTCTGCCTTCGGCTCAGGTCATGATCCCAGGGTCCTCAGCAGGGAGCCTGCTTCCTCCTCTCTCTCTGCTTGCCTCTCTACCTACCTGTGATCTCTGTCAGATAAGTAAATAAAATCTTAAAAAAAAAAAAATGTTCACTTAGGGAGCGGAGCTGGGATTGGAATCCAGGTCTGGCTGGTCTCTCTAGTGTCATTACAATTGCCCTGTCATGCTTGGTATATGGATATCTGCTCCCACGCTCAGATTCGGATTTAGGAAGTGGGGCCCGGGAATCTGAATTTTAAAATATCCCAGTAATCTTGACGTAGGTAACCCAAGTCCCGTGATTCTAAAAACACGAACTGGCTGTTCCTGGGGTGCCTAAATAAGAAAATGCGGGTCACTGTTTCTCCAACTCTGTTGTACATCTACCCAGAGGCTTGTGGAAAAGAAGCCTAGATTCTACTCCATAGTTATCGAATCAGAATCAAGGAAAGGTGGAGTCCAGCCATGGCGTTGTTCTCATGCTGCCTGGGGCTTTCTGAGTCACAGTGAAGTTTGAAAACCACTGGTATAAGTCACTGGGGTTTCCTACCTGCAGCAATTCTAGATGCTTCTGTGAGAGACTGAGTCAGCCAGGGCGAAAGACAGAAGAGTACAGGCTTAGAGCTATGGTTTTCCTAACTATGGAAGGAAGCTCCTGGCTAAGGAAATTCTGGGAAGATGACTCTTGGTATCCCCTAACAAAGAAACCTTAACCCTACGGATAAGAAGCCATGGTTTAGAAAGCCAAGTGTTACATTTGATATCTGAAGTCTTGTGAAGGGATAACCATTTGTTATGATTGATGTCATAGCAGGTAGTGTTGCCTTGGCAACATAGCAGGGGACTTACAGAGGAGCTAGACAGAAGAACAGATGGGCAGGGTGTCATTCCATTGAGAACTTAGGAGACATAAAAAGGTTGACTAAAATGAGCAACATAAAAAAAAATCCCTGGCACATTGCAAAATCCCGTCATAGAAGACGAAAACTCAGAAGACTTGGTTCCATGAATATATTTTAAATCTACAAAATATGTTTTAGCAGCAGGAGCAGAAGAGATTTTCGTTCTACAAACCTCCTTGCGAGCAGCTTTCTAGTAAATCATACATTGTACCATATGCTTGGAGTAGCAGACCAGGTATGGGAGAAGGACTATAATGTTTGCACTTAAAAGCCAAAGCCACACAAGGATAATTAAACTGTCACCAGATGACCTAGAGATAATTGATTGAATTCAGCACAGAAATTTCTTGAGTCAGTTTTTATCAAGTAAATAGATGGAAATAATTTTGAAGGTTCGTACACATTTGTACTTAAATCTCCGCATCATAATATTTATAGGCAATGTTTAAAAATATCTCATATTTATTCCCTAGATTAATTTTGACTCATATTTAACTCATCTCTACTTTGGACCAAGGGAAGGTCATTCCTTACCATGTCAGCATTGATTGGAATCCAGGTCTCAATTCCTCAAATTCATGATAACCAAATCAAAACGATTGGGGAGAAAATTCTCTCTTCTTCAGCAATTAAACTTCACTAATTCCTTAAACGCACAATTACTAAATCAAGATGATTTTTATTTATTTTAAAAGATTTTATTTATTTGAGAGAGAGAGAAAATGAGTGGGGAGAGGGGCAGAGAGGGAGGGAGAGAGAGAGAGAAAGAGAAGCAGACTCCCTGCTGAGCAGGGACACCACTCCCCAAACCCCCCCCCCCCCCCCACACACACATGGGGCTTGATCCCAGGACCTGGAGATCATGACCTGAGCGGAAGGCCGACGCTCAACTGACTGAGCCACCCAGGCGCCCCTTAAGATGATTTTTTAAAAGGAACAAACAGATTGTGGACAAAGGTTCATCCCATCACTTGAGGAAAGCCAAGCAGGTTTTCTGCCATGCCTCCGAGAGACTGAATCCTTCCTGTGGATGGGAGCCTTCCCGCCTTCCCTGGGGCTGCTTCCTGTGAGAAGTGCAGCTCCCGTGATCTGACTCAGAAGCCAGTGAACTTGGACTTGTTCAGGACACTGATCAAGACCTGAACTAAGCGCAGGGCCGCTTGGGATTGGGGCTGTCTACTCCTGGCCACTTGAATCCCACCCTCTCCTGATGTGAGTCCCACATCAGAGACAAGTGGAGGGAAAACTAAGACCTGCTTCTACAGCGGGTAACTATATGAGGAAATTCTAATTGCAGGATGGAAATAGATTGGATAAAGATGATTGGAATGGGAGGACCTAATTAATGGTTCATTTGATCTCTGCATGTAGACTGTATTTACAATCACTAGATTGCTCCTGTACACAGAAAAGTCTTGAAACAAAGGTTTTCCATACCCCCACCAAAAAAGGGAATGTCTCAAATCCTGGGATGAATCTCTTAATTCCTTAGGACTCCACAGGTTGCAAATTACAGAAACTGATTTGAGCTAGCTTCCACCAAGACGGGGGCTTTGTTTTAAAAGTAAGGGACTGTCTCCTGAAATCCAAGGGCAGGGATATAACCTGTGGCTTGAACTTAGAAGCCCGTCTCATGTCTCTCTTTGCTGGCCTCTGCTGCTCTTTCATGCTTGAACACTCCTCTCTCTGTAGAATGGTTTCCACCACTTGTCATTTGTCACATTGGAAAGCATGGCCACAGTCAAATCCTGAGGCTTTGTTTCCTCCATTCAGGAGGGACCCACATGGAAGTTGGGATCTTTCGAATGCATTTCCAACTTCTTTGGCTCAATTTGGAACAGGTGTATATGCTGGGTCCCATCAGGTATGGTTTGAGGGAGTGGTCAACTTGTCCAAGTATGGCTTTCAGGAGCCCTGTTGCTCCAGCCTCATGGATGGCAGTGGGATTTGTGTGCAGATAAGGCAATTCCCAGTGCTGGGGCAATGTGTCTGTGCTGGGCAAACTATGATACCCTCTCCCTGCCATACACAGACACCTTTTTTTTTTTTTTCCTCTCTCTCTCATACATTTAAAGATCCCCTACCTCAGATAACCTACCTAAACCATGTAGGTATCATTTCTATGTGGTATACGCCCCTTTCCTACACAGGAGACCCTAAAGTCATGTTCTGCATCCCAAAGAGTTTTTAATGGAGATTATGATTCAGGATCAGAGCACATGACTTCAGGGTGAATTCCATGCCTCTTCCAGTTCAGCCTTGCTCTTGTCTACCTTTGATCTCTCACCGTCTTGCAACCTCTGGACTCTTTAAAGACAAACACTGCTTACATATCTCGTACAGAATGGTGGCAGGACAAGTGGAACGGCCACAGTAGAAACCTCCCACTCAAAAATAAAAGAAGAGCCGCCATTGGTGATCAGTCCAGAGCTCATGCCTTCTGTTGTTGGCAAATTATGGGACCCCGGGTTCTCACGTGCATCCATCCGTGATGTCCTTGGTGGCAGTGGAATGAGTTCCTTGGTTAGCCCACCTGGCTGCCTTGGGTTCTCACTGGTGGACTGCCCTCGTCCAGTGCCTTTTAGGACCATCAGAGGGGGGCAGTGCGTTCAAAGCAGTTCACTTTCTGTTAGTACAAATACTTGGGCCTTGGGACAGTTTCTGGAACTGAGGAATGGTAGGGCCTTCTTCTCTAGGCCTGTTTTTGGTTTTTTAGTTTTTTCCTTTACTTTTTCTGGCCATGCAACTGTCTTCAGTCATTAGTTTAATTGCTGGGATCATTAGTTTAATTGTTAATAACCATTGCCAGAAATTCCCTGTTTCTGTTTCTTAGCACTAGGCCTGGGCTCCCAATCCCTTGCCCCTGGCTTTCAACTGGAGAGGTGGGTTTTCTTCTTAATCCTACCTGGAATGTTGTTCCACGCTCCATGGCAAGCATCATCCCTTTTGTGTGCCATGAGGCACTTCAGTGGGAATCCCTCAGACCTGGCTGTCTTCAGGAGAGCCTATCCAGATCTCAGAAATTAAGAGCTGAACAAAAAGCAGTGAGGACTCATTCCACTCCCCAGTGCTTGAAACGAGGCAGATTTGCCCATACACCACACTTGGGCTTACTTTCAAAAGCAAGTCATGCATGCTATTGGGTGAAGTAGCCGCATATTTTAAACAATGTCCTCTATGAAATATTGTTTAATAATATTTATATAATGTATTTCTTTCCTCTCCTCAAAACCCTGCTCACACTCACTTTCTAAGACTTCTGAACTGATCTCTTGGCCTCATATTCAAGATATATAACTCTGTCCCCCTGCAGCCCTTGGGTTCCCTTCTTGGCAATTCGAACTGTGACACTACTATGGTTTTCCTATCTGTCCCTGCTCCAATCTTGAGACTCCGCCTCCCCCTGGTGACCTTTGAGCTCACTTTAGCCTTGAACCCAAGACACTCTGACTATCACCAGGCCAGGCCAGCCTTCACAAGGGGAGGGAAAACACAGATGAGGGAGAAATTTCTTTGCCTTCTTTGTCTACAATTTCTCGTGTCTTTGTTCTCTAAGCAACTGAATAATCTGGAGGGTAAAGCTGGAAAGCAGGACATTCCTTAGAACAGTGGAAAGCCCTCTGCAGCTTTTCATCCCAATAGTCATGACTCTGAAAGATCAGTCCTGGATGGGAAATGAGGGTCTTTTTAAGACCTGCTGAGCAGAGAGCCCTGATGCAGAACTCAATCCTAGGACCCTGACATCACGACCGGAGCCAAAGGCAGACACTTAACGACGGAGCCACCCAGGCGCCCCGGGAAATGAGTGTCTTGAACAAACTTTGGTTTGGGTCGGTATTTGGACTTCAGTTTCTCCTCTACCTTGGCCCACCAAACCGGGCTGTCTTATTGAAAAAGGGGGAGTATGTCATGCTTCGGGCATAGTCTTCTTCCTTTTTTGTTCTTCCCTGCCCTGTCCCCTTTTCAATATAGTTTTCTCTCTTATCATTTTATTTTATTTTTTAAGGGAAGCGCTACACCCAATGTGGGACTTGAACTCACAACCCTAAATTCAGGGGTCACATGCTCTATTGACTGAGCCAGCTGGGCGCCCCTGCTTTCTCTTTTAAAGAATATTTACTGAGTTCCTATTATGTGTTGAGTGTAATGCCCTGTGTTAGAAATAGACTAGTAAACACACAGTTCCTCTCTTCATAGAGTTTAGAATCTGGGGGCTGGGGGAAGTCAGTGAATCATGTATTATAATTGTGAAAAGTGTGGGAAGGAATGTATAAGGTGCCATCAGAGAGCAGTAGGTATACCTAAGTTGGACATGGAAGGGTTAGGAAAGACCTTCAGGATTTAAAAATTGAGATCTGAACAGTGAATAGGAATTAACAAGGGAAATTTGCATTTGGAAGAGATGGTGATGAACGGAAAGTCAAAAGAATTCAGGTAGCAAATGCCTGACAGATATCAGCTGTGTCTCCCTTCCGCTAAGATCCAGTTAGGATGGACTTCAATGCCCATCACACATTCTGCAGAAGTTCAGTCTACCTCAAGATCTCTGAGGCTCGTTCAGGTTTGTGCCTGCTCTCCCTGTAAAGCTCTTTCCTTTTCTTAATTGCTACAAAAATTTAGCCAAAGATGGCTAAATAATAACATTATAAACAGAGAATTAAATAAACAATAAAAATACTAGTGCCTCCAATGACTTGATATGCATCAAATATATAAATCCACGAGTTTAATATAAATTGAAAGTAAAAATTTAATCATTTTTAAACTTGCCATGACACTAATTTATTATTCTGAAAACTGATAAAGAGAAGAATTTAGCATTTACATTGTTTTTCTTATATGGGTTTTAGAATATGGGTTTCTTACACAGGTTTCAGAATAAGCACATGGTTAAGGGAGAACTTTCTACGGAAGAACTCTAGCTATCAGTATGGGGAAAACGATATAATTTTAAAAACACTGTTTTGTGACCTCTAATGAAATAATGAATCTAGGCTCTGGTCATCGATGCTATTAACCCTATCCTGTATACACTTGCTTGGAAACTTTACATAGGACAGATCAGACCCATATCACCTGAACCAAATGACAACATCCACGTCTTTAGAAGTAGGAAATTAGGCATTAAGGGCTTTTCATGAGATGGAAGAGGAACTATTCAGTATTAGAAACATCCTTGGAGAAAAAAAGCAAAAGAAAAGGAAAGGAAAATAGACAAAGAAAACATTTAAACTAAATCTGATTAAATCTTTAGAAATAGCTAGAGCTTACAAGACATTCAGGAGGCAGAGAAACAAGTCAGCTGATACTACATGAAAGTAATCATCTGAATCCAGAAAATGAGGAATTCTATAGGTTTCTCCAACAAATTTTAGATAGCAATTAAAATAGAAACAAACAGAAAGAGTGGAGACACTGTGACGGGTGTAAAGAGATAAGAAAGGCATCAATTGAATGCAATGTGCACATCTTCTTTTGGATCCTGATTTGAACAAATCAAGTGGTTGAAAAAAGTTTTGAGACGTTTAGGGAAAATTGAACATAGACTGAGTTTTAAATGGTATTGAGGTATTAATGTTTACTTTGTTATTTGAGCTAATGATATTATGGTTCACTTTTTTTAAAAAGACTTTATTTATTTATTTAAGAGAGAGAGTGAGAGAGCATGAGAGGGGAGAGGGTCAGAGAGAGAAGCAGGCTCCCCACTGAGCAGGGAGCCCGATGTGAGACTTAATCCCCGGACCCTGGGATCATGACTTGAGCCAAAGGCAGATGCTTAACTGACTGAGCCACCCGGGAGCCTCATGATGTCTGTGTTTGTCTTAAAATGATTTGGCAAATTTGAGGGGTGCCTGGGTAGCTCTGTTCATCAAGTGTTTGCCTTCGGCTCAGGTCATAATCTCAGGGTCCTGGGATGGAGCCCCACATTGGGCTCCTTGCTCAGCAGGGAGCTTGCTTCTCCCTCTCCTGCTGCTGCTCCCCCTGGTGTGTATGTGTGCTTTCTCTCTCTCTGACAAATAAGTAAATAAATCTTAAAAAAAAAAAAAAAAAAAGAATATTGGAAAATGTGGCCATTGTGGAAGCTGGGAAATAGTACATGTGAATCCATTTTATCATTCTCTCTTTAAAACAGCATGTTGAGGGCTGGGTGTTGTATGCAACTGATGGATTACTGGATTCTACCCCTGAAACTAATAATACAGTATCTGTTAATTAAATCAAATTTAAATACATTTTTAAAAAGCATGTTAGAAATACCTTTTTTAGTACATCATATAAGCTTCAACTAAAAATAAATTTAAAAGACATGTTGTTCCTTTTTCTATTCTACTCTATTTTGTCACTTCCCTCTTTTCTTTCTTTCTTTTTAAGATTTTATTTTTAAGTACTCTCTACACGCAGCATGGGGCTCGAAACCACAATCCTGGGATCAAGAATCACAGGCTCCTCCAGCTGAGACAACCAGGTGTGCTGGGTTTTCCTTTTTTCTAATAGTGGTTTCTTTGTTCCATTTCTCCCCTGTCAACTGGTTTTAATTTTGGTCTTTCACTAGTTCATAATTTATGCATACTTACTAGACTCTTAACATCTGTCCATACCTTCCTGCTAAACAATATAAAATTCTAGGAGGGCTTTAACTCCAATCACTACTCCACAGTTTCACAGGTTGTTACTATCCAGTTGAGTAGTTCCATCCTTTTCTTTTTTGGAGGCAGCAGGGTCAGAGGAGAGAGGGAATCCTAAGCAGGCTCCACACCCAGCACAGAGCCTACCGTGGGGCTCGATCTCACAACCCTGAGATCATGACCTGAGCCAAAAATCAAGAATCAGACGCTTAGTCGACTGAGCCACACAGGCACCCCTCATTCTATTTTAATAGCTCTTATTATCTGTATTTATCAGTGTATGAGACAATGTTTGTTTTAGATTTACTTATGTGTTTATTACTTTCTTGTGATTTCTAGTTTACTTTTAATTTATTTTGCTTTCAATTTCTTTCTTTCCTGAGTATATCTGTTAATGCTTTCTTAAATGATCTAGGAGTGGTAAACTTTTTATCTTCGTGTTAGGGACTGAGTGTGCTTCCCCCAAATTCATTATTTTGAAGTCCTAACCTCCAGTGTGATAATGTTCAATGGGGGGGGGGGTCTTGGGAAGTGATTAGGTTTAGATGAGATCATGAGACCCCCTTGATCATGGGACCCCCATGACAGCTTGGTATCCTTCTAAGAAGAAGAGAGAACAGTACTCTTTCTTTTTTCTTTCTTTCCTTCCTCCCTCCCTTCCTTCTTCCTTCTTTCCTTCCTCCCTCCCTTCCTTCTTCCTTCCTTCCTTTCTCCCTTCCTTTCTTTTCCCTTTCTTTCTCTCTTTCTTTCTTTCTTTCTTTCTTTCTTTCTTTCTTTCTTTCTTTCTTTCTTTCTTTCTTTCTTTCTTTCCTCTTTCCAGAATATGAACATAGGGAGAAGGCAGCCTTCTGCAAGCCAAGCCGAGGACCCTCACCAGGAACTGAATTGGCTGGCACCTTGATCTTGGACTTCCCAGTCTCCAGACTGTGAGAAATAAATGTCTGCTGTTTAAGGCTCCCAGACTGTGGTGTTCTGTGATAGCAGCCAGAGCTAAGACACTTACTTTTCTATTCCAAATATGTCTTTACTTCTGCCCTGATCCGTGAATGAAATTTGGGTACATAATTGGTTTTTTCTCAGCCTTTTAGGGCTAGTTTTCAACAGTCTTCTATCTTCTTTATTGCTGAAGAGAAATCTGTTGTTGGTTACCTTGTTATTCCTTTTCTGGTAAGCTGTATTTATTTACTGTTTGCTTTAAAAATTTTTGTTTTAAAGATTTTATTTATTTATTTTGAGAAAGGTGGGGGCAGAGGGAGAGGGAGAGAGAGAATCCCATGCAGACTCCCCTCTGAGTGCGGAGCCTGACAGGAAGCTTGATCTCATGACCCTACTACCATCATGACCTGAGCCAAAATCAAGAGTCAGAAGCTGAACCGACTGAGCCACACACTGCGCCTCTGATTTTAAAATTTCTAGTGTCTGTTCCGCAGTTTAACTCTGACATGTATGGATATGGGTTGATTTTACTTATCTTGCTTAGTTTGGAATTGTATCTTAAAATCTGAATCATTTCCTTTCATTCATTTTGGACAATTATCAACCCTTATCTATTTGAATATTTTTTTTCCTCCATGTTTTCTATTCTCTCCTTTAAAAATTTTCCTACTTCTACCTCTTTGTTACTCTATGTTGCATTGTGGATTATTTCTCAGAATTTTCCAGGGTATCTGGAAAGAAGGACAGATCTGCTGTTTAACACATGCATTGAGAGTTTGAGATTTCAATAAACTTCAATATTTCCCAGTTCTAGTTTTCCATTTTTAACTTTTAAAATATTTTTTGACTGTTTTATTTTCTTTTTATGTTTTCAATTCTTCATGTAAGTATATGTATTATATATATTATACAATGGAGATACATACACACACTCATATATATATATATAGAGAGAGAGAGAGAGAGAGAGAGGGAGAGAGTGTGGGATTTGGGAAATGGGGCAAAAAAAGCAGCGTTAGAAGGATCAGGAGTGCTGGGACAGGGTGTGGGCCACAGTATTAAATGATGGGCTAAATGATACATCTCCTTGACTTGGTGAGATTCGATCGAGATTCAATTTAAGAAACTGAGGGAGTTAGCTCAGTGCAAGTCCGAGGTCACGGGAATGGCTTACACCAAAGGGTGTAAGGTAGGAACACACCTAGCATTATCAGGGACTAGCAAAGAGCCTCGTGTGCTGGTGCAAGGTGTAGGAACCTGGAGTCGCAAGACATCACAAAGGCTCAGGGCACACAACAGACAGGTGCTTGTAAGCCATTCTAAGGACTTTGATTTTGACTTTGGCTGACACTGCAACACTGCAGGGTTTTAGGTGTTTATTTACATTTTTATTTATTTAGTTATTTAAAAAGATTTTATTTATTTATTTGACCAAGAGACACAGTGAGAGATCGAACACAAGCCGGGTGGGGGTGGGGAGTGGGAGAGGGAGAAGCAGGCTTCCTGCAGAGCAGGGAGCCCAATGCAGGGCTTGATCCCAGGACCTGAGCTGAAGGCAGAGGCTTAAGGACCCAGGGGGCCCTTATTTACATTTTTAAGGATCACTCTGGATTCTAAATTTAAATTTAAATTTAAATTTAAATTTAAATTACACACTGTGTGTGTGTGTGTGTGTGTGTAAATTGTGATGCGGTGGTGGGAGGGGTAGTGTGCTACAGTAGGAGCAGGGAGACTTGCTGGAGTGGGGGCGGCGATGATGGCTTTGCCTGTGGGTGGGTGTGGAGGAGGTATAAAGAAGCGGGGTTCTGGATATATCTCCAAGACCCATCCAGTAGGTTTTCCTGATGAACAGATGTGAGAACGAGAGTGGAGTCAAGTATGAAACCAAGGTTTTAGGACTGAAGAATGGGAAGGATAGATTTACTGTCCATAAAAGTGGGGAAGAACGGGGAGAAGTAGGCGTGAGGGGATGTAAGCAAAGCTTGGGGTTTTTGATGTTTCTTAGGCATTGATGTAGAGATTTTGAGTTGGCCGTTAAATAGTCACGTGTGGAATTGAGGAGAGACGTGAGCTGGAGATACAAATTTGGGAGGGAATGGGTTCATAGGTGATCCTTCAAGGCTTGAGACCCGGTGAGATCACCAACGAGATGGGGACCAAAGACTGAGCCTGGGACACATCAATCCAATTCAGAGACGGTCTCTATAAATACAATAATATGTATTACAAGAGGTAGTACAGATTTCTATATTAGTGGTAGCCTGTCATCTATACTGTTTTTAGCTTTCTTTTTTTGTTTTGCTTTTATTCATATAGAGCTTGTTCCATAGTGCTCCAGGTGCATGCTATTTCCTTAGGTTTGGTGTTCCAGAACTCTTGCATTGTGTAAATTTTAGCCCCAGACTCAGGGGAGACCCATCATTTCACATTCTCAGAAAAGTATTTTTTTTTGCCCAGTTTTAACCAAGACTGTTAGTGGCCAGTTCTTCTAGTCTGCTTTTACTAAGGTGTTGTCCTTGGCTTTCTTGTGACCTTGTTCATGCATTTCAGTGAGTGTTTTGTTTCATGCAGTGTTTAGGTTGTGGCTTTTCTTTTTAAGCGTGGTCTTCCATATTGCCTTGAAAATATGCACGATCCCATCCTCTCCATTGTCTTAGTTCAGGCCTTCTTAGTTTTTACTTCTTCACACGCCCCTTGGCTGGTCTCTTTCTGCAGGGTCTCTCCCTTCCTCTGTAGAATCATTAGGTAGATTTTTTTTTTTGTGATGCATATCCAAAGATTTCATTCTCTGGTGTGTATTTTTTTAATGGCTTTCCCTCCCCAGAAGGATAAACCTCAACATCTTTGGTAGGATTTGTAGGGACTTTTTGGTTTCATCTCTCACTTAACACCCTCCATCCATGCTTTGCTCCATCCAACCTAAGCGTTTTGGGGACATGCCATGCTCTCGTAAGCCTTCTTACCTTTGCATAGTCTGTGCTCTTCTCTTGGAAGGCTCTTCTAGCTTTATCTGCCTAGTTATCACCCTATATCTTTCAAGATTGACTTCCCATGACTTCTTCTTTGGAACTCTTCTCTACAAGCCTTGTATCTTTTCAGAATGAGTTGGAAGGCTTTCCTACTCCTTGCTCCACAGCCCCTGGACACAATATTATGTCTTACTCTTTGCATTATGATTAGGGTTTCTCCCCCTGACAGAAACGATCTTCTTATCCACAGTGTCTAGTTTTGTGTGCATGTGTGGGGTATATAATACATACTCAAGAAAACTTTACTAAATGATTAGAAACATGGAAACATATTTTTACTGTGTTGAAGGGGAATGGAAACACCCTCTATCTTTACAGAATCAAGCATCTGTGTTGATTTCAAAGGACAAGATACGGGGCGCCTGGGTGGCTCAGTGGGTTAAAGCCTCTGCCTTCAGCTCAGGTCATGATCCCAGAGTCCTGGGATCGAGCCCTGCATCAGGCTCTCTGCTCCTTGGGGAGCCTGCTTCCTCCTCTCTCTCTGCCTTCCTCTCTCTCTGCCTACTTGTGATCTCTGTCTGTCAAATAAATAAATAAAATCTTAAAAAAAAAAGGACAAGATACAAAAAATACTGGGATTTAAACATATTTTGCCATACCCTAATTTTTTTTAATGTGTTAACACCTAAATGATACGTGGGTGAAGTGACAATTGTTAAATATTGACAGGGCATTAAAACCACTATACTTGTTACAATCTGGTAAGAATTAAAAGCCCATTTAATATAGAGTCAGACTTTATAAACCTTAAGCCTAGTTATAGAATTCTAAAATATAAAGCAAATGTTCAGAGTGCATTAGTAGTGACAAAAAAGGATGAAATGATGGAATGGGGTGGGAGGGTCATATGTAAACCTGAGGATACCACGACTGGTCCGTGTGGCTCCTTAGCTTTCACTGATGGAAGCTCTGTGAGGGCGGGGCCACGTGACGCCGGGCTCACAGCAAATGCATAACATGTGATCATTGAACTGAAATGTTACTAAGGGTACTATGGGATAGTTTTTTTTTTTTTTTTTTAGATATTCTTAAGAGAAATAAAAATAAGTTTCGACAACCATGTATGAGCATTAGGGAAGGCTCTTTTAAAAAATTATCTTTTCTAATTTTTATGTATTATAAAGGCTATGGTAATAATATGATGTATATATGATAATATGATGTATTATGTATTATAATATGATGTATGTAATAATATAATGTATATATAATAATATAATAATAATATAATGACCAGTAATACATATTTGTGTAACATTTATTTTGGGCTATCCAATAATACAAAGTTTTCAAAGCATTTTTACTACATTAACTCATCTAATCTGTATGCTAACTTTACTAGGTAGGTATTATTATCATTATTCCCATTTTACAGGCTGGAAAACTGAGGCACAGAGACATTAAGTAACATGCCCAATGCCTTGCAGCCGGTAAGTGGTAGAGCTGGGGTTTAAGTACATCCCAAGAGCTTTCTTGTTTCCTCTTCTCTCCCAGACTTTGTTCACACACTCACATATTTTCATAACTGTAGTTGTAACATACTTCAAATCAGATCTTCAGACTTTTGTTTAGCATACTCTAAACATTTTGTCAAAATATTACACAGACCTAAACATTACAATTTTAAATGACTATCACATTCTACTGAGCTGTGCATCATAAACAGCTTGGCTGTTTCTCACTTGTTGAAAATTTAGGTTGTTTTCAGTTTTTTCCACTACACATAATACTAACCTTATTATGTTAATGCATGTAGCTTTTTTCTCCTTTAAATTTTTTTCTTTATGCTAAAAACCTTGAAGTCATGCTCGTTGTGAAGGAATGTAAATGATGCCGTTACTCTTGGTGTGTAATGAAGTCAAAAAGAGTTGTGTAAATATGCGTTGTTAGCAGCAGCATGTGAGAATTTTATTTTCTTCCCGACTTAATTTTTGTTAGGCACTCCTTTCTCTCTCTCTCTCTCTTAGAGAGAGAGCATGCACGCACAAGCAGGGGGAGTGGCAGGCAGAGGCAGAAGCAGACTCCCTGCTGAGAAAGGAGCCCGATGCGGGACTTGATCCCAGGACACTGGGCTCGTGACCAGAGGCGAAGGCAGATGCTTAATGGACTGAGCCATGCAGGAGTCCCTTTGCTAGGTATTCTTGCTTACTTTTAAATACATATAGAATAGAATTTCTCTCTTTTCACTTTCATACTTTCACTTACTATCAGGAAGTTTGAATTTTTTTTAAGATTTTATTTATTTCAGAGAGAGAGAGAGCACGAGAGCCGTGAGGAAGGGCAAAGGGAGAGGGAGAAGCAGACTGCCCGCTGAGCAGGGAGCTTGATGCAAGACTCAAGCCCAGAATCCCACAGTCACGACCTGACCCAAAGGCAGACGCTTCACTGACTGAGCCACTCAGGCACCCCGGAAGTTTGAATTTTTTTTAAACAAAATGTTTCATTTCTCTTTTATTGCCATACTCGCTACAAATATTTTTCGAATCTGTTTGCCTGTACAACTTTAATTTTGATAGTCACCTTCAGAGAAACTTAAAACTTTTATATGGGTCAGATTAATTTGTCTCCAGTGATAACGCCTCCCCTTCCTCAACTTTTAGAACATCACCATTCCAAAACAGATATTATGCGTTATCTGCTTACAGCCAGCATGCTATTTGATTTTTGGGGCATTCACAGTTCCAACTGCAAACACACAGTAGAAACCCCAGACGTGTGTGTAAGTGAGGCTCTGAAGGACGTGTAGTTGAAGTGACACAGAAAACTGCTGATTGTTCCATGACTCATCGTGTCTAAACTACCTGCTCCCCATTCACAATGTAAAGCCTAGTGTCACTGAATTTATTTATGTTCAAGGACCTTGGACCTTTACAGGCAACACAGATCTTGTCCACGACAATAATTCTTTCAGTTTTAGAGGAAAACTGCCTTACACCATGGAGCATTTGAGGTGAACTGGCACATATACACTCAGTACTGTTACTTGTTTAAATTTGGACACTGGCATGCGGCAGGGTTGGGATGTTATTAAGGAATGTTGGCTGTTGTCATTGCCCGCATGACACCTAAATTGACATTTACCTTCTCTAGCTGCTATACTACCTCAGGTCAGGTCCTCAGCTTTGGAGCTTCCAACATCTAGAATTTTAAGCACACATGGTGTGGATCCAGCTCTTAGGGACAGACTTTCATTAAGCCAAGTGACAAGAGACTGATGTATAAATCGAGGGGCTGGTATTATTTTGCAGTGAGAACTCTGAGCATCCCTTTGAGTGAAATACTTAGGTCAGTACTATGAGCATATTATCTCTCGGCATCTCTCCTTGGAGAGTAGAATTAAAATAGGAGATTTCCTAGTGAATCAGAGCAAAGAGAAGGAGTTGTTTGACTTTGAGAATTAAACCCATGGGGCTCCGGGAGCCTTTCATGTTCAGGACTGTAGCGCTGGGCTGTGTGGCCCACTCTGCCCCTCACTTCAGCAGAGCTGGTGTGGGTAACACTCTTCTGGATCTTCGAGGTTACCCGGTCAGTGTGTGAGTTTTCAGGTTGTGTCTTTCTCCCAGTGGGGTTCAATATAGTGCACTAAGTTCCTGCTCACCCAATTGCTATCACACTCCATGCTGGCCTCCCTGTGGTAATTCTTGGGTCCTCCTCATTGGTGCTTTGGGTGTTTCTGAACACATTTCAGCATCTCTTGGAGTAACCAGATAACAAACTTTTTTTTTTTTTTTTAAGATTTTATTTATCTGAGAGAGAGGTAGTGAGAGAGAGCATGTGCAGGGGCAGGGGAGAGGGAGAAGCAAGCTCCCCACTGAGCAGAGAGCCTGACTCGGGACTCGATTCCAGGACCATGAGACCATGACCTGAGCCGAAGGCAGATGCTTAACCTACTCAGCCACCCAGACACCCCCCACCTCCACCCCCGCCAGATAACTAACTTCTTACATGTAGACTTGCCGGTTTAGCTCTTTAGGGACAAACTTTTTCCATGTTCTTGGGGATCGTCCTTCAGTGTTACCCTTTTGACCCTCTATATTGTGGCTCAGGGAAAATGAGGGCTTTTTGTCATTCTATCCAAAGCCAAATACCTTCATGCCTGGTATCTCTCCTTGGCCCCTCTTGGTCATTTTCCCTGCCAGACAGTTGACCTTCACCTTTCTTGGCCAATGTCAAGCCACGCACCTTTGGGGTTTGGTTTTCCTTCTTCAGAGTTTGCACAGGAGTCCTCCCGAGCTGGTGCAGAGGGTCCAGACTGACCGGTGGTGCCACTCAAGCCTCCAATCACTCCGCCTCGGCTGTGTTTCTGGACTGGTCTCAGTCTCCCTTCTCTTCTCTCTGCTCGCAGGCTACCCTGGCTGCTGTGCTCGCTGGGTGCTGGGTCCTGGCCTCTTGTCTGGCTCACTGACCCCGAAGAAACTCTGCCAGCTCCTACGGGACTGATGACACCTGAGGGCACGCTGGCAGTCTGGCCCTGTCCCAGCGCAGACATTTTAAAACCAACAAAATAAAATGGGCCTTAATATACAATGTAAGACTTTGGGCAGAAAATTATAAGATTTCTAAAAAGTGAATCAAGACTCAATGTCAGAATATCACAACACCTAGCACAATGGTTCACACTAATCAACCCACAATGCATAAGAAACAAAAAAGCAGGAGTGAATAGAATTTCACAGTAACCAAATGTCAGGAACTGTGCGTAGCCGCCGAGCCAAAATGGTAACATTTTCGTTACCCAAATGCTGGTAAGGAATCAGGAATTGATGAAACTTTTCAAATGTTATGGCTATGAAGTTTACGTTCTGACCCATTTTGCGGGTTAACTCTCATTCTGTGGGTGAGAACACAGGACCAGCCACAGCCAGGCCACCTAGAATTCGCATATTTTTGTTCTCAGTTTTGGGCTCTTTCCACTATAACTGATGACACAGAATCATGTCCTTCAGTGACCAGCACCCCAAAAACAAACGGTGGAGGGAGGCAGAGAGCACTTTGTTTCGAACTCAGTCAGACTTGGAGCTAAATCCTGCCTTTGCTGGTGACAAGCTAAGGGACCCTGAGCAAAATAACCGGACACTCTAAGCGTTGGCGATTTTCTAGCTGAGAAAAGAGAATAGTAATCATAATGAGAATTATTGTTATATAATAAATTAAATGATAATACATGTAAAGTATGCAAGAAGAGTAGCAAAATAATAGTTTTCATTACAATATATTTTATTATAATATTATGTAGCCCTTGTTTTACCAAAACTGGATGGTCAAGCTTATGAGGATCCGTGGGAATCTTCTTTTCACAGAATAAGGTGCCATCCCACCGGCTAAGAGGTTTTCATGGGAGCCTTCGGTTAGAACATTGCTTTGGTAGCACTGAACCCACAGTTAATAATATTTGCTCCGATTGTGTTCTTTTTCTTTTTTTAAAAATTTATTTATTTGATAGAGATCACAAGTAGGCAGAGAGGCAGGCAGAGACAGAGGTGGAGGCAGGCTCCCTGCTGAGCAGAGAGCCCGATGTGGGGCTCGATCCCAGGACCCTGGGATCATGACCTGAGCCGAAGGCAGAGGCTTTAACCCACTGAGCCACCCAGGCGCCCCAACTCGGATTGTGTTCGATCCCCATTCCTGAAAAGAAAATGACGAGCTTGAAAAATCTGTTGGGAAAAACAAAGTACACAGAAATGTAGGTCATGGTGAATCGGGCTGCTGCATTTTGAAAGCGTCTCCTTCTCCGAGAACACAAACACATCCTGTATTTGCACAGGACTCTAAGGGCATAAAGTCCTTGCACGTCTCTGACCTCACGCCATCCTGAGGCTACTTCATGAAAGAGCATAGGATTCATGCTTTCCCACACGAAGAAGCGGAGGCTCGTTTCCTGGGACTCGAGTTTCGGGCTTGTCCTCCACATGGCGACCAGCCCCGGAGAAAGGGTGCCTGCATGTGACGCATCATGAAAGGCAGGCTTTCCCACCCACGAGGGCCTTTCCTGCCAGCAGGCTTTTCATCAGGCGGTTTTATTTCCTCGATAACAGTTACGATGCAAAGCACTGACGGAGTAACTCCTCTATGTCTGGGGGGGTGGTGGGGGGTGTAGATGTCTTCCCTGTGTGTGTGTCCAGCATTCACTTGTTTGTTCCCAGGGCCAGTGTCCACTTTCTCTCTGCTGTGTATCTCCAGGAAACATGCTCCCCGGGCTCCCCTGTCTTCTGACTTCTACCTCTTCTGGGCAAGGAGAGGTACTGGCAGGGGATGGCAGGGTCAACAGGGTGTGTGTGTGTGGGGGGGGGAGAATCCAAGGCTCTTCTCCCCCTTCCCATCTGCCTCGTGTGCTCTCCCCACCCCCAGCAGCGGTTAATTGTTGTTGGCCGTGTTAGCTCTGCCGCCCACCATGGTTCCAGCTCCCGCTGGCCTGCCTGACTCCCAGCTACCTTTGAACCGCCAAGGTCTAGATGGCTTCTTTATCTGGTCTGGCTCCCTAGTTCCTCCACCTTCCGTGGAACCACATCCCTGCCTGGAATTAATTCTATCTGAAAGACTAAAGTGGTTTTGTTCCATGGCTGGTCCACGCTGCTACAACGTCCTACAGTGAACCTTCGTGATGTTCCTGGGAGGAGGAGGTCATATTATTATCTCTGCCTTACAGAAGAGGAAGTCGAGGCTGAGGGGACACAGATGATGTGCCTATGCTCCTACAGTTGGTGAACGAGTCTCAGGGACTCAAATCCAGCTATCTTGAGGGGACAGGGGACACTGATTGAGTGCATCCTGGGGCCAGACCCTGGGGCCTGAGTGTGCCCCGCGCAGCCCCCACAGCGAATCCCCAAGTACTGAGCAGGCAACTGAGTTCAGAGGCATTCGCTTGTTAAATGTTCAGCGTTAAGTAGCAGAGATGGGATTCAAACCTGGATCTGTCTGATCTAACCTGTTTTTTCTGCCACTGTGAGTGCTTCCCCAGAGTCAGTGCGCATCACAACCACAGGGGTGGGGCGTCATTAAGGTGTACATTCCCAGTACCCCCCCACCCCAGCCCCCAAAATGCCAGTTCAGTAGGTTTGGAAGGCAGCTCAGAAATATGCATTCGTATGACTGTCCTAAAGTGGTGCTGAAGCATAAGGCGTGGGACTCACACGGGGCGGCCTCACTTCTATCCATGACGCCCCAGGTGGTCTCTGCATGCCCCCCCACCCCCCGCCAACCTCAGTCTCCTCCTCTGTAAAGGGAAGGGTGGGACTAGACAATCCGCAAGGTCATCCCAGTTCCGCCGAGTCCCCTAAAGCTGTGTGCTACAGGAGTGCAGGGCACGTGGCACCGGTTCTGGGGGCGGGGGTGTTGGGGGCAGACACCACTGCAGGGCCATGGAGCCCTCCCAGGGTGGGGCCGAGGCCCCGGAGTCTGGGGTTTCTCATGGACTTCCCAGGCGGGGAGACCCGACAGGAACTCTGTGGCTCGAGCCTAAAGAAAAGCCCTGTTTATTGGTTTGCAGTAAACTGGCAAACCGGTATTTGAAAAAGGAAATGAACTATGGGGCGGGGGGTTTAATTCAGGGAAATATTTGAAGAACTCAGTGTTTGCTCTGAGAGGTCATTAAATAAGTTTTGTTCCCACACCCTCTGGAGAAGTGATGCTTCATTAAAATGGCGACATGAGGTGTAGTGAAAACGGTGAAATTGGGAACCCTGAAAAGACACATTCAGTAGATTCCACTTAAAATGTAAAAGGAGTGTAAAGAAAACAAATGGACATTTTCTCGAGGCAGCTGAGCGACACAAAACACAGGCATCTTTGTCTCCTTCTTGAAAACTTCCACAATGCGTTCTCCTTTCTTCCTCGTGACTAATCTGTACTTCTGAGAGGTGTTGAGTTTCAGCCAAACTCTCCGCTCCGCTCCATCAAAGGCTGCCCTCTTGTGAATAGCCCACCCTCACCTACCGATCCTGTCACCCACTCCTGCCCAGCCGACGCAGGTCATCCCCCAGAATGAGTCACAGACAGAATTTCCAGGAGCATCAATCAGGGGCATGAATGGGGAGCCCATGTGTGGGAACCGCGGGAGGAGCTGAGCTGAGTGCCCTGTGGCCCCTCTGACCTTGTCACTACGTATCTGTCCCTGCAATGCTCCCTGGTCCCTTGCCCCCCCCCCCCCCATGCCTGCCCTCCCCTTTGCTTGATGGAACAGGTTATGCTGGTTGCCACACAAATTCAGAGTCAGGAGGCATGCGACATCTCTGCTTCTGTTGTAACACGATCTTTCCACCTTGGTACCAGTCCCGGCTTGGTTCCGGGATTGGGCTTTTCTTTTTCCCCTTATAGCTTACGTGCCTTCCCAAGGCTTGGCGTGTTTAACCACAAATGGTCCAGGGGAGGCTGGGGATCTGCTCGTGTCCGTGCTGCTTTCTGCCAAAACTACCGATTTCTGGAGTTTTATTCTTGCATTTATAATGTGAGGGTGATGGGTCAGAATTAAGAGCTAATGAGGAATGAGGACAAAACACTTTGGAAATACAAAATAATGTAAACATGAAATACTTGTTTGCTCTTTACTAATAATCTTTCCCAAGGCCTGTCTGCTCTTGTGTTCTCTCCCGAACAGGTTTGGGAACTGTCTTGACGTACCTGCTCCAGGATGCCTCGTCCTTCCCCCACCCCCCCAGCTGGTACCCGCTCCCTGATACTTCGGAAGGAGCCAGGGCCTGGGAAACAGTCGGTTCTGATGCTTGTATGTTGTATAACTGAGACAGGTGCCTGACGTCTTCACCCACACCTGTTACCTGGGACCAGCCTTGACAGCAGCCCAGCGTCCCCCACAGAGCAAGGCATAGGACAGAAGGAGGGGCTAGAATCCTCTTCAGGGCAAGGCCTGCTACCAGGGGCTCTACACCACTGCTCTAGGGGCACTTCCAGATCCTGCAGCTCAGAGAAGTTTTCCTGGGGGAAAGGTGGGGACTTTGTGACAGGAGAAAACCCACTTCCAAATCCTAGTTGAAGGTGAAAGCAGAATCAGGCCTATGCTGTCCCCTGGTGGTCACATGTTATACTACAGGTTATACTACAGTCAGCTCCTTGACCGTAAAATCCCAATTATAGTATCGAACTTTTTTTTTTTGGATGACAAGTACTTTTTAAAATCTGTGGCAAAACACACATCATAGAAAATGTACCAGCTTAACCATTTTAAAATATGTAGTTCTGGGACAATAAGTACATCCACATTGGCAACCTGATGGTAAATCCTTGTTAAGACCAAGGTCATGGTATATCATGTGGTTTTTTTTTTTTTTTTAATTGAGGTATAATTGATATATAACATTCTATTAGTTTCAAGGGTTTACAATTACTCTTGTGTCTTATACTGTACTGTATGGAAATCTCGAGCTGTGAGGAATCAGTGAAGATACATCTGGAATAATGAAAGCATTGATCTGAATCTTCTCGTGGGATCGAAAGCAAAGTTCTCCTCCGGGAGCCACTCGGTCTTTATCTGGTAATGAGCACAAACTGGTAGACATTGCCAGAATAAACACAACAAATTTGGTGGATTTAAATTGGCTCTCACAGGTAAGAATTAAAATTTCATTGATTTTGACTTTTACAAAGTTTGTTATGGAGTCCCATCTCATTTTTTACCATCTTACAACAATTTGGAGGGGGGAAGAGAACACTATATTTTTGATCCGGGTTTTGCAACCACAGAAACAGATACAGGAGTCTAAATCCTGTGCAGGGTCTCTAGCAGACTGAGGATTCCAGGTCTCTGGGCCCGGAAGCAGAAGTCACGTGGGTCAGGGATCCCGGGGGGGGGGGGGGGGGGGGAGACCCAGAGAGCTTTCGCTCTGGATTAGCGGTTTCACACCCTCTTCCCCATCCCTGTCACAGCGCGCTAGGAACACTTCTAGTCAGCTGTGTCTGCTACGTGAGGCATATCAAATATGTTTCTGGGAGTCGTCAGTGCTATTCTCTATGAGGCCTGAAGGCAAAATTCAATGTTTGTAGTAAATAAAGTACTAAAATTATATCAGCTATTAAGAGGATGGATTATTTCCAAGTTGCTTAGCCATATTGGCTGAGTGTTGAGTTCAGCAATGATGCCAACATATTATGCACAAGAGTTTTATATTCCTGGGCACTGAGAATTACACTGAACGTGGTGGTACAGAGTCGGCTGAGCAGGGTATCAAGGGATGGTCAGCAGGATTCAAGAAGGAGTCTGTGGATATGTAAGGGCAGGTTCTGGAAACTTTGCTGGGATGGAACCTCCTCCTGACTAGTTCCCAAAAGCCGATACAGGTGAGACAGGAGCATCAGAAGCTGAACTCGTAGTGTTTTCCAAACAGTGGGCTCCAAGGATTATTTCTTTCTAGAATGGAAAGCATCTCTATATGGATTTTCTCTTCCTCTTCTTGTAAGTCTCTATTATGGGCTGAATTATGTCCCTTCAAAAGTTATATGTTGAAGTCCTAACCCCTAGTATCTGGAAATATGACTGTATTTAGAGATAGGTACCTTGACGAGCTATTTAAGTTAAAATGAGGTCGCTAGGGTGGACCTTAATCCAGTCTGACTGGTGTCCTTAAGAGAAGAGGAAATTAGGACATGCACAGAGGGAGGACCGTGTGAGGACACAAGGAGAAGACAGCCATCTGCAAGCCAAGGAGAAGACTTTAAAGAAACCAGCCTTGCTGACTGACACCTGGAACTTAGTCTTCTTGCCTCAAAAACTGCGAGGAAATAGATTTCTGTAAAAGCTACCCAGTCTGTGGTAATTTGCTACAGCAACCATACTAGGTGCATGCAGTCTCCTTTTGAGTTTAAAGAACATGCCGGAATGGCCCATCCACTCGGTCTCAACACCAACCAAGTGAAAACCATCGAAGGCTATTCTGTAAGGAGCTAAATAAAGTCTAAAAACAAGAAACAACAAAACCCCATGAGCCCAGGAAAGTGACCCATGCAATAACCTCTGGTTTGAATGGCACCCAGTGTCATTTCCTAGATAAGACCCATTAGCATGATTTCTGGAGAAAAGCCCAAATACATGTCCAAAATATGTACACCATGGTAATGGTCGAATGTAAATCTTTTCTTTCCCCCCTGGCTCTACGGTGTCCTATGGAAGGAATCCAAATCGTATGAAAAATGTTCTCACTTTCAAATGCATCATAGCAGCCAAGTTCACGGAACCAAGCTACTAAGTTACGATTGTTACAAGAAATATATATTCACTTAATGTTACCTCTAATTTTTCTTTCGCTCTTCTGAGATATCAGGTGTTTAACTTACAGATTACGTTCTTTGATGAAACTACAGAAGATTTAATAAGAAGAGGGACCCACGCACTGAGGACTTAGAATCCAGCTAAGGTGGTTATGCCCAGGGTGTCATCGGTGGTGGCCATGAGGGTGACCAGCTAACCTTTACTGAGTATCTCCTGGGAGCACAGGCACTAAATTAGCACTTGGCAGATTTCACTTGAGCCTCACGGAAGCACTGGTAGATTGGACGTGGTAGAAGGTAGCAGTTTTGGTTATTTGTGTGATTGTGAGCAAACGATGTTGCTCTCCATGACTGTCTTCTCCTTGGTCAAAGGTTGTTGTCAATATACTTCAAGTGCTTGACACGGTGCCTGGCACATACAAAGGTTTCACTAACTGTAGGCTGCTGGTATTTTTTCTAACATCCTTCCATGAGGAAACAAAGGACAGTAGAGATGTTAAGCAACTTGCTCAATACCGTGGGGACCCTTCTGAAGCAGGCGTCCAGGTGGGCGTGTGGGGTCCCTGCATTACTCAGGCTCTCCAGTGCCTCCTGTTGGTCATACCGTCCCTTGCAGGTTCTTGGGACCTTCCTCCCACTGAGATGGGAGAGAATGATTTTAAGATGCATGAGGCATGTTCCCTGACCCCGAAATACTTCAGCGTGTGTTACTTAAAAACAAGGACATTCTCTTTCAGAACCACAGCAAAATGATCAAAATCAGGAAACTAACGTCAGTATGCTAATATTCAATCTCTAGAACTTACTCAACATGTTGCCAACTGTCTCACTTACATATAGGAAAACAAAAATAGAATAATTCCCTTCTGGTTTGAGGTCCAATCTCGGGTTCCACATGCCATTTAGTTGCTGGGCTTCCTTTGTCTTTCTTCATGTGGAACAATTCCCCAGCGTGCGTATTTATTTATTTATTTATTTTGCCTTTCATGACCTTTATGCTTTTAGAGTACAGGTCTTCATTTTGTAGACTGTTCTTTTCTGTTTCAATCTGAAAACAGATTTTTTTTTTTTAAATGTGCACTTTCTGGAAACAACAGTAACTTTACCCAAAGCAATGACCAAAAAAATGACAGGAATATATGAACTGTCCTAACAGACACCGAGGGCACTATTTTGAGGTGAAATGGGTCTTCCAATAACACTTAAACAAGGACTGTGTTAGAGGATGTCAGGGTTGACCCTGACATGAAAGTTGTTCACTGTAACTCTGATAGGTCAGTTGCTTCATATATACGACTCTGTTTGATTTCTATGGTCTCTACTATTCTGTCCAGTTCTAGATTCTTCGAACATGATGGAATTCTGACACATAAGGTTGCTCCCCACATACTTCAGGTGTTCCCCCAGTGAGGAGCGTCCTGGTTAGTAACCAGTCACCTCCAGTTGTTCAATTCTCTCCTTTGCCAACCGCTGCAATGTTTACTCCACATTTCTTCACATCTCATATGCCTTGGTTTGACACTGCTCTGCCATGTGAGTGTTCTTGGGATGTAGGACATCCCTCATGAGCTAAGACTGTGTCCAACACCTTTCTTCCATCAAGGACACTACTGGCTCCTCAGGAGCTGGTGCTGGTTCTCCCCGCTCAACGTCACTACCTAGGTTGGTCGTTGTGTTTACTTCTCAAGAAATAATTGCTGTGTACACACCCCTGCCAGGAACTGGGTGTTGCTGAATGACCATGTCGACAACGGGTTGCCCTGAATGCAATTATTCTCTGAGTGGTAGGTCTCGGGCACACATTCTTTTCTTTTCCAGAATCTCAAGCTGACTCCACACTGAGTATGAAGCCTGATGCAGGGCTCAATCCCACAACCTTGAGATCATGACCTGAGCTGAAACCAAGAGTGGGATGCTCAATTGACTGTGCCACCAAGGCGCCCCACTCAGGCACACTTTCTAGACATTATTTCCAAGGGCTCTCTTTGCTCCCTGTTTGATTTTGGGGGCAAGAGAGAGAGATGGGGCAGAGGGTCACTGGGATGGTAGACTCAGGAGGTGAATCTGAGAGAATAACAATGCTTAAAGGAGAGAAATTTTGCTAAGTTACACGGTGAAGGTGCAGTTTCTATTTGCCTTGGGAATGGCAGAGAACTGGCTCCCTACTAGGAAGGTGAGAAGGATGCGAGTTCAGATAAGGTGGAGGGGTCAGAGTCCAGACAGCCTTCTTTGTATGAGAGTTACAGAACGAATGGAAATAGAACAGTTTGCACCTTGCAGAAATCTTGTGAGTACCCACCCGTCCAGGCAACCACCCATTAGCTCTGTGTTCAGCAAGTCCCAGCTTCCATTCTGGGGATGCCGAGGTGGAAAGGGGAAGGGCTCCGTCCACCCTGTGGGGACTGGTAATTACAATGTGGTGCCGTTGACTTAAAAATACATAAATAATTTCAGAGCCGAAACTGTAGGTCATGAATGCAGGGACCGTTTCTCCCCTTTGCTGCTGGCGAACCCCCGGGATGGCTTCCATCCTTTGGCAAAGATGCGGTGGAGGGCCTCGGTGGGCGCACAGAGTCACCTGTGTGTGGAAGGCCTCCTCGGGCTGTGGGAATGGCCCTCTCGGATTTCCTGACTTTTGTGCATTGATGGTTTCCCTCACAGAGTCGCATTAACCCAGTTCCCTAGGCTGAATGAAACCATTGGCAACTTTCTGATTTGTTTTTCAGGCTGAGTCGACGCTGGTAAAGAAGCCAGGAATTCCCAAGCTTTCCCAGGCGAGTGTGGAGAAACACCAGGACGCCTTTTTCTTCTTCCCCGTCCATCTGCGGCCAAGTGTGCATCGGTCAAAGGCAAACTCTGAATCGGGCTTTGTGCAAGTCTCTGGAAAGATCCCCAAGATCGTGTGACGGGGGGAAAAGGGACAGTGGTGGTGGTGGCGGTGACATTTGCAGAGCCAGCCCCGTCCCTGTCTGCCGCAGGATGCGTGTGGGCATGCTTTGTGAGAACAATCCACGCCGGGCAGAATGGGGCTTTTGACATCAGCAGAGGCCCGGGCTGCCTCACAATGAGGCCTGTTGGTCAAAGGGAGACTGTTTAATGAACTGTGCACCAGAGGCCAGCTCTGGCCATCTGTCCCGAGAATCTCTGGAGCGAGTCTTCACTGTCACTGGCTACACGTGCGAAAGCACCTTCCCTTTCACAGAAAGAAATGGCAACAGCTAATTCATATTTCCAAATCGCGAACTCTGGGATGTTTGTCAGATGGAATGAAAAGCTTGATACGCCTTGATCTTAAGACTTTATCAGCAGGGAAGCCCGAGAAAGTAACTTTCTCTGGGCTCCGAGGTCGGTAACGATAATGGCTTTTTCCTTATGCCGCGGAGCAACGTCCTGTCAAGGGTACGCAAACACTCGGTGAAAATGAAATCCATCCAAGCCCTTAATCATCGAGTGAGGAAGACAGGCAATCATGGTTGTCACCATGTGGCGGGTGAAATGCTGAGGCTCAGGGAGAACGGGGGACTCATGACCAAGGTCGAATGGCAGGTGGGAGGTGGGGTTGACAGCTCATTGTGTCCTCCAGCCTCTGGCACCGAGGAAGGACGGGCAAGGCTCACGTCGACTTTTCCTGGCAGGCTGGTTCTTCCTAGCCGGAATGCAGGTGGCGATGTTGTGATTCCTGGCGGAACCGACAATGCTTCAGTGATACTCTCTGTCGGCGCCAGGCGCCCGCAGAGTGTCACAGCGCAACTCCCAGGCTTAAGCGATGCGTGCCGAGGTTTTCATACGGCCTCTCATTTATTAGTTGTGTTGGAAAGAAATCTCTAATACCTAACTGGGTACCTCTGGATTTTAACAGCTGTGGTTTATAAGAGATTTGGGAGGGGGAGTATTTTCAAAGTGCCTTTCAGAAAGTCTCACCGTCGGTGGGGGTGGAAACTCCCTTCCGGTAGAATGACTTGGAACAGTCTTATGCTCAGAAAACCAAGCCTGCGAGAAAAATCAGCTCTCTTCTTACAACTCATTGTAGCCAGGATGCCTCTACGCCACTTTCCCATCACCTCCCATTGACTGGCAGTAACCTTCATGGAAAGTTTCGATGTCAAAATGCTGAGTATCTTGGAAGATGTTCTGTGCAGATGAGACTGCTTGGCCAGGGGCTGGAAAGTCACGCTTGGATTGGACTTGAAGGTCGCTTTGTGTCAGAGATGCTGTGACTCCGGAGCTAATCAGCCTCGACTCCTAAAATGAAATGATGTTAACTACTGTTTATTGAGCACTTTCTGTGTCGGCTTTGTGTGGATACCTGAGTATCATTCTCTGAAGTCTAACAAAATCCCTGCCAATATTATCCATATTTTACAAGTGAAAAATAGGGGTTTAGAGAGGTTTAAATCTTGTCTGATGGCACAGATTGAAGGTTTAGTTAGTGACCGTCCCCTGGAAATTGATTCCGGAGGAGTCTAAATCCTTATTCGAAACCACAACATTCTTTCAGATTCAGTATTGGAGTTAGGGAGGAAGGCCTCGAACAGGGGCTAGCAATGTCCCAGCCCATGCTTACCAGACAGCCGGGGGATTCCCGTCCTGCTGCCAGTTAGAGATCAACTAATTATCAAAAGGGTACATGCTCTTAAAGAGACAACACATTCACTGTCACCCATTAGTACCACTGTGTGAAGTGGTGTAGCCTAGCAAATGCCCAGAAAGAAGAAACTCAGAGCCTGAATGTCCAGATTAATGACAATGTGAGCACCCCAATATGGCTACTAGACTGCGGGGGTTGGGGGGGGGAGCTCTGAGGATGCTTTTCTCCCTGCCTTGCATGTAACTCTTATTCAAAAAAGATTTGCTGACATCAATTCATAGTTCTATTTTCTACTGGACTGAAAGCTTAATGCTTACCAGAAAGAACACCCCAAACTCTGACCTGTGTGCAGGGAGAACATATATCATAATAAAACTACAATTTATTTTAAAAAATATGGTCTGAGAAATCAGGTTTTATACACACACACACACGTATGTGTGTATATATATATATATATATTTTTTTTTTTTTTTCTTAGAAAAAGGAAATACCTCTCTCTGTATTATATAGGGAGCTCTATATCCATTTCTTTCTATCACCTTCTGGTGGAAAAACTGTCCCTACAATTCAATCCCAAGATCATCTTACTTCTCACCCAGTCTGTGGCTCCTTATATAACAAAATAATGCCTCCTGTTTTTCCAGGGGGCACAGATCGAGCAGCAGTCTACACTGAGTACTTTAAGCTATAAACATTTTGTGACGTCAAAAGTCACCTTTCTTCCACAACAGGCCCCAGACGTTTTATGTAAATAATGTAAGGGTCCTTGACATAAAGGAGATGTTAGCAACAGCAAACCACCCTCAGGCCATGTGACGTGTGCACATCTCACATTTCATTCACAGTGAAAAATACAACATTTTAGAATAATTCAGGTTTGCTCGTTTGTTTTACCTTTGGAATTAAAATGAACTCAAAAGTAGAAAAGAGGGGTGGCTGAGTGGCTCAGGAAGTTAAGCCTCTGCCTTTGGCTCAGGTCATGATCCCGGGGTCCTGGTATAGAGCCCCACATCAGGCTCTCTGCTCAGCAGGGAGCCTGTTGCTCCCTCTCCCTCTGCCTGCTGCTCCCCCTGCTTGTGCTGTCACACTCTCTCTCTGTCAAAAAAAAAAAAAAAATCTTTTAAAAAAAAGTAGAAAAGAAAAAGAAAAAGACTTCACAATATGTCAAGGTATTGGGAAATAAGTATAGTCCAACTATACCAGAAAATATACTTCATCTTGCTGCTTCTTCTTTTTCCTTTTTTTTTTTTTTTTTTTTTTTAAGCGCGTCTATGCTTGAGGAGCCAGACCTTTCCCATGTGCCACGGATCCAAGCCCCAACCTCCATGAGGACCAGAGCTCCTCCGTTCAGAACCTTACCTTTTCATCTGGCTGCTGATTCAGACCCACCTTTTTTTTTTTTTTTAAAGACTTTATTTATTTGACAGAGAGAGAGAGAGATCACAAGTAGGCAGAGAGGCAGGCAGAGAGAGGAGGAAGCAGGCTCACTGCTTAGCAGAGAGCCCAATGCGGGGCTTGATTCCAGGACCCTGAGATCATGACCTGAGCTGAAGGCAGAGGCTTAACCCACTGAGCCACCCAGGTGCACCTGATTCAGACCTTTAATAAACTGGCAAACTGAAATAAATCAATATATATACTTGTATATATGCTTCATCTCATCACTCAAGGTCCATTAAATGTAGATTTCATCCATGAAGCTAATATTTTCTCAGATTTCATGAGCATTTTTTCAACTTTGATGTGTTCGAAAGTATACTGGGGCTCAGCTGGGAGCTGCCTAATGACACGGAGGGAGGGTGATGGGTGCCCAGCCTGCCTCCTGCTGGGTGGTGAGATGGGCAAGATCCGTGTGAGGGGACCAAGGTGTCACCCTCTCCCCCTGCCCTGCCTGCAGTGCCTCCTACGAGGCCACAGGACTTGCCTCTTTAAAAGTCCAAGGACCAAATGCTGAACAACTTGAGCCCTTTGGCCTCAGCAAGACTATCACCAAGCCTCTGCAAACCTTGCAAAATAAACAAAGAAATCTGACTCTGATATGTATCTGACCTTTTGTCCTTCGAAAGATGTCCTAAAAATTTCAAAGGGAGGTGTAGAGATGAGACATCTATTCTACTTTTAATATGTCTATGAACTATTATGAGGAGCTTCTCCTTTCTTTCTTCCTGCCTCCCTCTCTCTCTCTTCTTTTTTTTCTTCCCTCCCTCCCTTCTTTTTCTTTTCTCTCCCTTTCTTTCTTTCTTCATCTCTCTCTCTTCCTCCCTCCTTCTTTCATTCTTTCCTTCCTCTCTTCCCCCCTTCCTTCCTTCTTTCCCTTCCTCCCTCTTTCTTTCTTTCTTTCTTTCTTTCTTTCTTTCTTTCTTTCTTTCTTTCTTTCTTTCCACCAAGCAATGGGAGCAGGGAAAGAACATTTGTAAAATATCTCCACCAGTGGAAAGGACTCATTCAATGGAGAGCAGGGAAGCGTGGGGAAGGAAAGCTGGCTGGGATTGGAACAGCACATCTTCCCCACACAGGGTCCGGTGTTTTCCAGAATGTGCTCTGGCTCCTCAGAGAGCCTCCTTCAGCTCTTTAGGGAGTTACGTGAGCTCTGACGCTGGTGCTCACCGCAGCCAAGCAATTTCAGCTTCTACTCTGAATCTCTGACATTTTTTGGAGGCACTGCTCTTCCCTTATCCTTTTTTTTAATCATTTGAATCTTGGCTGCTTTCCTGACCACTAATATTGCCTCCATATATGGAAAGGGGAAAATAGGAGAGGTAAAATCAATCCATCAATCAATTTTGAATTTATATAATAAAACATCTGGTGCAAGAAAGGCTAGCTAAAATAGGATTTGAAGTGCTCATATTTGACATTGAATCACTAATCTACCTATCTTCAACACTGACATTTCAACCACATATCAGTTCTGCATCCCCAATGATTATCCATTTTCTTCTGGTTTTGTTTTATTATGTCTTAGTAGTTATCTCATTATTTTTATTTAAAGATTTTATTTACTTATTTTTTAAATTTTTATTGTTTTTCTTTTTTAAAGATTTTATGTATTTATTTGACAGAGAGAGAGAGAGCACAGCAGGGGGAATGGCAGGCAAAAGGAGAGGAAAAGTAGGCTTGCCCCAACCAGGGAGCCCAACGTGGGACTTGATCCCAGGACCCTGGGATCATGACCTGAGCTGAAGCAGACGCTTAACGACTGAGCCACCCAGGTGTCTCAAGATTTTATTTTATTTTTTGAGAAAGAGAGAGAGCACGAGTAGCAGGGGAGGTGCCAAGGGAGAGGGAGAAAAAGACTGCCCACTGAGCACACGGGCCTCGATCCCAGGACCGGGGATCATGACCTGAGCTGAAGGCAGACACTTAACCAACTGAGCCACCCAGGAGTCCCATTAATTATTAAATAGACAAAGTCTTCCAAAATTCTTTTGGAACTGGCTGAATAAGTAAGTTCTAAATTAATGAAAACATATACAGATCTTCTTCCACTCACAATGGCGGGCTATGTCCCGAGAAACCCATCATAAGTTGAAAATCTCATTAAGTTGAAAATGCTTTTAATACATATAAGATCTCAAACCTCCTACCTTAGCCCGGCCTACCTGAAACATGCTCAGACCACTTCCATTAGCCTACAATCAGGCGAAATCACCCAACACAAAGCCCATTTTCTCGTAGCACTGACTACCTCACATAGTGTGTTGAATGCTGTACTGCCGGTGAGAACCGGAATGGTTGTAGGCATATGGAGCGGCTGACGGTGCATTGCTTGTTGACCCTGTGATCACGCAGCTGACTGGGAGCTGTTGACGCTGTCACTCAGCATCACGAAAGAAATCGTCCCGTGTAATGCTAGCTGGGGAAATGTTCCAAATTCAACATTCCAAGTACGATTTCTACTGAATGCATTTCACTTCTACACCATTATAAAGTCTAAAACTCATAAGCTGAGCCACCGTAAGTTGGGACCGTGTGTACATTACGTTTCTACCTGTAGTTTGTCACGTCAAACCAAACACATCCTACGCTGAACTTGTCTAGCTAACCCCCTCTCAGTTCTAATTATGATTTCTTTCTTTGACTCCTGTTTTTATCAATAGATCCATCATTCTTTTCAGTCAGGCACAATGATCAAGAATGACATCACTTATTAATTTATTCATCTCTTTGTGCTCTAAATTACGAATATTCACGGAACACTAACTAACACTGGAACCAGGCACTGTCTTAAACTCAAGTAATACAACAGTGAACACAACTGAGTAAAACCTTCTGCCTTCTCGTAGCTTCTAGATTACTAGGATAGAAAGTCAATAAATAAAATCAATGAATTTTATATTGGGTAGCGATATAGCTTCCCATGGCTTTCCCCTCTTCTGGATCTTTTGTCTCTTATATGGAAGCTTATTATTGGGTTTAGAGTCCACCCAGGGGATCCAAGATGATCTCATTTCAAGATCCATAATTTGATTATATCTGCAAAGACCCTCTTCCAAATAAGGGCACAATCACAGACTCTGGCGGTTAGGGGGTACCTGTATCTTTTGGGGGGCCACCCCTGAACCCACTAGAGACAAGAACAAGTGGAATTGTTTTTTCCATTTTAAATTAGAAGTTATAGGGAAGACGTTTCTGAAAAGGTGACGTTTGAATAAAGACCTGGAAGAGGCAGGGAGGGAACAGTGCAGACTTCTGGGAAGGAGAACTCTAGGAAGGGGGAAGAGGGAAGGGGGAAGTGGGAACCATGTAGAATTCTGGGAAGGAGAACACCAGGAAGGGGGAAGGGGGAAGTGGGAAGCATGCACACTTCTGGGAAAAAGAACTCCAGGAAGGGGAAAGTGGGAGCCATGCAGACTTCTGGGAAGGAGAATTCCAGGAAGGAGGAAGGGCAAGTGTTCAAAGAGCAAAGAGGCCAGATTGTGCAGAGCATCAGAGGTCCAGGTGATGACCTTAGTTTTTACTCTGAGCATGAGGGGGAACTGATGGAGGGCTTAAAGCAGAGAAGCCACACGGCTTGACTTCTGTCCAACATCCTGCTGCTGGCTGGTGTGTGAAGAATAAAGGGAAGGAGCAAAGGCAGAGACAGACAAGATCTGTTCAGACATGACGGGAAGACAGGAATGAACCACAGGTTCGTTCAGACATGATGGGAAGACAGGTTAGAACCACAGTGGTTGTGGCAGAGGAGTGGAAAGTGGTTGGATTCTGGACATGTTTTAAGAATATTCCTGACAGGATTTGTATATGGATTGATCGAGGGGTTGAGAGGAAAAGACGAGTCCGGGATGACTCCACAAATTTTTGGCCAGAGCAACTTGAAAACCTGAAGCTGACATTTCTGAGATGTGGAAGACTGGGATTGGCAGGAGCTTAGCTGGCGGCAACCAAGTGAGGGGGTCCAGCCGTTGAGCTTGAAATGCCTTTCAGTCACTCAGCGTCAGGCAGTGAATAAGCAGCTGGGAAAGAAGTCAGGATGGGGAGGTCTGGGCTGGAGATTCAAATCTGGGACTTGGAACACAGAGAAGATCCCTGAAGCCTTGAGACTGAGTGACATCAGTGTGGAAAGGAAAGAGAAGTGGTTCCGGGACTGAGTTCTGGGTCACCCCAACGCTTAGAGGTCCAGGACAGGAGGGACCGAAGGAAGGAGTAGAGGTAGGTGGAAAATCAGCACGAAGCATGGAAGGCAAGTGAAAAAGGTCTTTGATTCTCAGCTGGTTGTGCCGTCTCCCAGATATAACCTCTAACGCCATTACTTCTTCCTTTGGATCATCTCCTATTACACTCCTGTTCTTCCAGTTCCCACTGTGTCCCTCATTTCTTCACCTCACACTGAGGTATAAAAGGTGGGATTTCTGACCCTCATTTCATCCCTTCAGGAATACTCATCCTTCCCCTCATTCCTGCCTATCTATGGCTGTGTGTTGGGGGCAGGGGTCTGTGATGAGCCGCTGATAGAGGCAGAGAAAAGCCAAGCAAAGTTCACAGGCGGGTCGGAGTGGAATAAGACGCAAGCTAAGACTGAGCAGGAAGGGCACTCGGCCCCACAGGCTGGCTGGTCCTGAAGACAGAGGTGAGGGGAAATCCAAGGGGCACTGGGTTGGATGACGCCCACTTAGCGTGTAAGGAGAATGGCTGGAGGCACGTGGGTTCATAAGCAGTGGAAGACGACTTGGCTGGTTTGTCAGAGCCTGTGAAGGAAAAGTCTGGACCATCAAGGGACAAATGGGTCTGGGGTAGAAGTAGGTGGATGGGCACCAGGCTTGGTTTCTCATGCGAGAGCCTACCAGGGAGCATCCATGATCCACGGGACACTAAACACACAGGGAATGTCTCACTTAGCTGGAGTCAACCAGTTTCATCCCTGGTCACCCAGGGCTGGCTGGCCATAGGGACCTGCAGATGGACTACCTAGAACGGCAGGACTGGAGGCAGTGTGTGGGTCCAGTGTGTGGTTCTCACATGCCAAGGCTGCCTGGCTGAGCTCGGGCATGTCACCAGCCCTCCAATGGCCCCCTGAGGCAGGTGGGGCATGTTGGACTCTGTGGCACCGGAGTCGCAGTCCAACTGCCCCCACCGTCCCATTCTGCTCCCTTCATTCCTGTATGTGTGTCCTCCCCGAGAGTCCTCCCCAGTTAAGGTCCCGCATTCAAGTATCTGTGAGTCGTCCCTGGGGAACCCAGCCCGAGATGGGAAGAGACACAAAAGGAAGAGGAAAAATATAACCCAAGGAAGAGGAACGTCTCAGATACTATACAGAAAGCTCTCCAGTTCTCTCCACATATCGAGTCTCTGTGCCTGTTAGGATTAAGATACCTAAGTACAGGCAGTTTTTATTTTCTCGCACATCTTGAAGCATCCACTAGGTGGAGAACTTGCATCAAGTTTGCCTCTCAGCTCGGGCAGCTGGGCACCAGCCAGCCAAGGGAGTTGCATTTATCTATGGATTTATTTATTTATTTAACCATTATTGAAACGAAACGATGGGTTCTAACCTGACAATGAAATGCATTTATGGCTCTTCTTAGTGGCCTAAGCTTTCCAGACATTATAGGCCTGGAAACATTATATAGAATTACATTTCTTTTGTGATTGACTGTTACTACGCAATGTTTTTCTTAGAAAAAGATTAACTGTGCAAGTTCAAGGCTAAAATTTCTGCATAATCAGTTTGGTTGAACACTGCCTCTTGATTAGTTTATTATGATTTATTCTGAGCTCTTTTAAATTGGCAAGATGGTGTTTTTTCCGAGTTTCTGGGAGTGAGTATTGATTGAAAGATAACTGTAGATTAAGAAAATAATTTTATTCATTAAAAAGCCTTATCCGCTGATGTGCTTTTTACATTTCAATTTTCAAACACTGGGCAAAGGAATTTCTTTTCATCGGCATTGTTATTCTTGCTGATTGTTGAGAAAGTTTTATCGAGGTCACAGAATGTAGGTTAATAGAATTTACTATGCCACGCGGTCTTGGTTGCAGCTCTGGGAAGTAGAAATGCGACCCCAGTTCAGCTGCCAGCCAGTCCCGCCATGGGAGCTCTGCACGGGGAATCCTTGCTGGCTCCAGGTGAGACCACCGGGTAAGCTTGTCTCTTGCCACCAGGTACAAGAACCATGAGTAGCCTTGCTGTCCCGGCCCTGCCTATGTGCACTCCCAGCAGTGCTTCCTGAAAATAGTCTGGACCTGGGTCTCTTAATTTGGGTGAACGTTAAAGCAGGGATTAGCAAACTATGGCCCAGGTCAAATTCAGCCCACTGTCTGGGTTTTTACCGTCCTCAAACTAAGGACTTTTTTTTTTTTTTAAAGATTTTATTTATTTATTTGAGAGAGAAAGAGAGAGTGCACATAAGCAGGGGGAGAGGCAAAGGGAGACGTTGAGAGGCAGACTCCCCACGGAGCAGGGAGCCTGACGTGTGGCTCCATCTGGGGCCTTCAGGATCATGACCAGAGCCAAACGCAGACGCTTAACCGACTGAGCCACCCAGGCGACCCTAAGGATGGTTTTTACAGATGAACATTTTCAATTGTTCTGATGATAAGGAATGCTAACTTTGAGCCACGATTAAGTGATAGATTTTTCTCCTGTCCCTTGCTAAGCACTTTTCTTCTCATTAAGGGACTTGCATTACAAAAAACACAAAACCACACTCAATTATTAGTTTGGATTTTACCAATTAAAATCTGCAAGAATTTGTTTTCTCTTCCGTAGTCTAAGCACAGGTAGTCCCACTCCTTATCCGTGGTTTGGCTTTCCCATGGTTTTTGGTTACCCACAGCCACCGGTGGTCAGGAAACAGATGACCCTCCATCCCAGATGTAGTCAGAAGGTCTGGAGCAGCTGAATGCTGTGTCACAATGCTTACATCATTACCCTCACTTCATCTCATCATGCAGACATTTTATCATCTCCTTTCACCACGAGAAGGGTGGATACAGGACACTTATATGTCTTGAGAGAGAGAGAGAGACCACATTCGTAGGACTTTTATTACACTGTTATAATCCTTCCATAGTCTGTGCCTAATTTATGAATTAAACTATCAGAGATGTGTCAGTATAGGTAAAAACAGTATTATAGGGTTTGGTACCCTATAATATAGGGTAGTACCAAACCTATCTGTGATTTTAGGCATCCACTGGGGTCTTGGAACTTATGCTACACAGACAGGGGGTGGGAGGACAACTATATCTACATAATGTCCCTTATTTTGACTCTCCATCCAACAAGTCCAAAATATTTACTCTCTGGCCTTTACAGAAAAAATCTACTGACTCCTGCTTTAGAGGGCCCATTTACTTTTTACATCTCCTGAAATTTCACATAAAGGAGTGTGTGACATGTGAATTTTTCTGGAGAGAGGGCATGTGACATTCTTTACCCTGAAAGGTGTATGTAACTACCAAAATGTTAAAAACTACTAGTCTCGGGATACCTGTGTGGCTCTGTCACTGGGTGTTTGCCTTCGGCTCAGGTCATGATCCCAGGGTCCTGAGATGGAGCCCCGCATCGGGCTCCCTGCTCAGCAGGAAGCCTGCTTCTCCCTCTCCGACTCCCGCTGCTTGTGTTCCCTCTGTTGCTGTCTCTCTCTGTCAAATAAATAAATAAAATCTTAAAAAACAAAACAAAACTACTAGTCTCACTGGATGAGAGCTTCTCCATTGCCAGTAATAGTAATAGTAACAGCAACAGCAACAGCTCACAGTATTATGGGATCAGTGTACTAACAATGATCAAGACATTGCCCCTAATGAATTTAAGGGGACAAAGGGCAGGGCTAAGTTGAATTATTAACAATACGAGTGCAACTCTTTGGTCATAATCACAAAGTTTATTATACTTTGCTGGGAATAATGGAGAAGTTTAGTAAGTCGTTCTTTACCAGCTTTATGTGGAATGTGAAAAAGAGGAGCTCCCTTGTTTTGACGCATTTGAGAGGAGCACAGGGCTTGACCCTGCAAAGGCATTGAGCTTGGGCCCACAACGGAATGACCCACGTGAACACAATTATCAGGACACTTGAAAACGTGTTACTGTCAAATGCACATTGTTAGGGCGAGGAAATCAGCTCTTCTCACGAATGTGAAGGTAATCCTAACCACGATGGTACCTGCCAGGAGGGAGGCCTTCAATAAGGCTCTCTGAAGTTTCCGACATCTCCCGGGGTCCATGCTGCTGTTTCAGCAACGACCTCAAGACCATGAGAATGAGCGCTTTTAAGAAAACAGAGGGCCAGAGAACCTTCTGAGAAGCAGCTGTGATTCCTCAGAATGCGTATTTGATATCTGAGATCCACTGAGTTTGAAGGGGGGGGGGGCGGAGTCTATCCTAGCCCTTTTGGACTATATTTCTCGGAGTATTCAAATAGGTTAAATGAGCGATGGCCACTCCAAACAGACCCTTCATTTCTGGAGCTGGCTTCCATTCATCCTCTCCGCAACGACGAGTGGACACGTGTGGCCTTTACAATGCCCGCCCGCTGGAAAGAACTAGGGGCAGCCAGGAAAACAGAGACGAGCCCATTACCTGGTATCAAAGCCCTTATCTTCCTGCCTAGCAACCTGGGAAGTACTGTCTCAAACAACCGTCTTTTTTTTTTTTTTTTCCCCTCAACAGGATGCTTGCTCTAGTTTATAAAAAGGAAGAGGATTCGCACACCTTCTCCTTTGATTGAGCTGTTTGTGTTGCTGGGAATTCTGGCAAACGTCTCCCAGGGCTCCGCTGAGTGGTTCGGGTACAACATCGCCAATGGTTCCAATTTAAGAGGCTCTCACGAGATTGCGCGGAGACAAAGGGTCTGCCGAGACGCGCAGCCCCGTAGCGCTCCGCTGCTCTAATCTGAGTTCTGCTCTGCAAAGTCCTGTCTAATCCTCTTGTACCCTGCTGTGGCTAGCAGTCTAGGCAAGGGCAGCGAGAGCAAAAGCTGCGGGATACAGATTTAATTCAATCTAGCAAACATTTCCTAAGCACCTCTGGTGTGCCCGTCACTGGGCCAGGTTCTGGGGATAGGAAGATTAATAGGATAGGATTCCAGAACTCAGAGGGGTCACGGTTTACAGGCAGAGAGGCACAACCACGTGAATATTAAAGCAGAAGAGGGGAGCAGAGGGAATTCGTCACTGAAGGGGTGACATGGGGTATGTCTTCACTGATAAGGAGATGTTAAGGGGTGGAGAAGGGGCAGTCGGGCAGCCTGGGGAGAGGAAAACAGCATCAGCGGAGTTAAGATGGTATCAAAGTCCATGGTATTTGGGGTGAAGGTCAGAAGGATTTCATTTTGGAAAGAGGTGGGAGAAAATTCTAGAAGTGTGGACAGGGGCACAATTGTTAATTCATTCACTTACTGCTAGAGACAGGATATAGAAAATACATCAACAGATCCCTGCTTGGAAAGTTTACTTTTGGGGGTGAAGACAGGTCATAAATACAAAAAAGCAGGGAGATTATGTAGTATTAGTTTGTCTGGCCTGCCATAACCATGTACCACACTCTGGGTGGTCTAGACAACAAAGGTTTTGTCTCAGCGTGCCAGAGGACAGAAGTTCAACACCAAGGTTTTGGCAGAGTTGGTTCCCCCTGAGGGCTGCGAGGGAGAACCTGCTCTAGGCCTCTTCCCCAGTTTCTAGGGCTGGGCGGGCTTGTAGCAAGCAGTAGCATCCCAATCTCGGCCTTCATCTGCATATGGCATTTTCCCTGTGTGTCTGGGTCCAAATTTCCCCTTTGAATAAGGACACCAGCTGCATTGGAGTTGGGCCCACCCTAAAGACCTCAACTTAACTTAATCATCTGCAAAGACTCTTTTCCCAAAAAGTTACATCCACAATCCACATACTGGGGATTAAAACTTCAGCATCTTTTGGGGAGACATAATTCAACCCACAATAGCATGTTAACTTATAGTAATGCCTCGGAGTAAAATAAAACAGTGTAAGTGTGTTGGGGAGACATCTGGGCATGAGGCAGGGTAGTGGGGTAGTGCAAATTTTCCGTAAGGTGGCCCAGGGTATGACTCACTAAGGAGGCTACATTTGGACAAAACCCCAAGCGAGACGCGGGAGCTGGGCTCACAGATGTCTGGGGGAAGAATGAAGAAAACAGCTCAAAGGCGTTGCGTTAGGGTGGGGCTGGTGGATCTGAGGAACAAGGAGGCCAATGAAGCTGGAGCCAAGGGAGGGGAAGGAACAGGAGCTGAGGTCAGTGACTGCAGGCTGCTGGGACAGGGTCAGCAGGGCCTTAAGGCCATTGGAAGGACTTTGGCCATGGAGTCTTTGGGCATGGGGCAGAAGAGTGAGATGGTCCTAGTAGGTTTTAGGAAGTCTGAGGTTGTGGTGTTGACAGTGGTCTGGGGCAGGGATCAGGGGGGATGTGGAAAGACCAGTTCAGAGGTGACTCTAAGAATTTAAGTAACGGATAGAGGTTGCCTGACCTGGGTTGTGAGAAATTTAGAAATATGGAATTTGGGCTACATTTGGTTCTTGCACATGGAGCCAGGAGCTGAGGTTAGGCTCTGGAGTGAGTGAGACATGAGCTCCCCCTAACCTAGGCCATGTCATCATTTCCACAGGTCATGGACTTAGATACACATCAGGACACTCCCAAGGTGTCATTCAGTTTCCTGTACTCCTTTTCTTTCCTACCCCTAGACCCAGACATTTGATGACAGGAAGTCATGTATGATGGAGTCTTTCTTCTTAAAAAAAGAGAAAAAACCCAGAAATAATTCAATAGGCTCCAGACATTCTATTTTTGTGTGTTTTGGGTCTGGTATGATCCAGGGTAGTGACTATCTCTGTGGAGATAGTAGGCTTTGCTACAGGGGTACCATCGAGGCACACGTAGTCTGCTGGGTAGCAAGGTAAACACAAATCAGAGTCGCTTTGGGGTCCAGTTCCACAATTTAGTGGTGTGCCAAGTTCTGCACCCCTTTTTATGCCTTCCTTTTTTTGCTCTCCTAATTCAGGCCAGATCTTCTCTCTCTGGGCTAGTATAAGAGCTTCCTCAATGATCTTTCTGTCTCTCATCTCTATTTCTTTTACACTATTCTTAAAGTTGTTTCCAGAATGTTTCTGCTAAAATAGGACTGATGATAGACACTACCCCTTGCTCAGTCCTGAATCCCTGTGCTGACCCATGTTGCTCTGTAGACGCCTGCCGTCCTTGTCCTGGACCGCGGAAGCTGTTCCCAGTCTGACCCAGACCTGCCTTTACAGCTCCCCCTTCCTCTGCTCTTGACCTCAGATTTCAGAGCTGTCCACCCGCCACGAGTGCCTTTTCTGCCAACCTGCCCCTCTCTATGAAAATGGAAAACTTTCATCCAGAACGTTTCATGATTTAATATCTTGCATTTCTAATCTGTATTGTTCATTCTAGTAAAATAGTTAGAGGCATGGATTTCGGAGGTGACAAGATGTGGATTCGAAACATGGCTTTGAAAGCGACAGGCTGTGTGACTCTGATCGGCTACAAGGCCTCTCTGAGCCTTGATAACTTCATCTAGAAGGGAGGTAACAAGATCTGTCCTACAGAGGAACTGCCAAGCAGAAACCATGTTGTTAAAATGACAGTTCAACACCAGACTTGTAACAGGAGCTCCATGAGTGGTGAAGATTATTATTTTTTAATTATTATTATTATTTTTAGATTTTATTTATTATTCATTTGACAGAGATCACAAGTAGACAGAGAGGCAGGCAGAGAGAGAGAGAGAGAGAGGGAAGCAGTCTCCCTATTGAGCAGAGAGACCGATGCGGGACTCGATCCCAGGACTCTGAGATCATGACCCGAGCTGAAGGCAGCGGCTTAACCCACTGAGCCACACAGACGCCCCGGAAGATTATTATTAAATATGAGTTTGGAGCTCAAGAGAGAAACTGTCTGCAGTCAGACTTTCAGGAGTTGGGCATGTCTGTGGAAGCTGGGGGCAATTTACCATTTCCCAGGCAGATCGTGCTGAGAAAGAAGAAATGACCCACGAAAGAACATGCACGATTAGTCGATACTGGGTTTTAATCTAACACATACTCACACTTCACCAATTTAAATTCAACTAATTTAGATTTTGCTGGCAAAACTGGGTTGCAACTTACTTCTGTGCTATTTATGAGAAAATTAATAGGGAGGCCATGATTCAGACCTTCTAACTTGGGGATGTTTAACCTACTTAAGTCAACCAAAGTTACGTTGGAATCAGTTTAGCAAGATTAGTTTATGCAGAGACAATGTGTTACTTTAAATGATTTAGAGATGTAAAATTAGAATTTGGGAGCCAGAAAGGATATAGAGATTATTAGCATATGCCCTTTATTTTAAAAATGCAAAAAGGGGGGGTGGTGCCTGGGCGGTTCATCTCAGGTCATGATCTCAGGATCCTGGGATCAAACCCCACATAAAACCCACTGCTCAACAGGGCACGTGCTTCTCCTTCTCCCTCTGCTCACCTACCCCTGCTTGTGTACTCTCTCACTCTCTCAAATAAGTAAAATCTTTAGAAAAATGAAAGAGTAGAGTAAAAAGCTCAACTGACCTGTACAAGCCCATACAGAATGAACAGAGATGAGGACTCAGGCCACCTCGTTCCTGAAGTGTCCCTTTGAACATACTGGGTGTCAACGTTTCCACAAGTGATCAGTGTTCTTCCTAGCCCACACCTGGTTCACCATTAGTGGGTTTTTTTGTTTGTTTGTTTTGTTTTTGTTTTTCAAATTCTTGATGGTAATTAAGGATGTGCTGTTTACAAATGATCATGTAATTCAGACTTTCTATTAATTCATGCTGGTGTTCCTAGTGAGGTTCTGGAAGGGACTGAAGGGATTTGGCCAGTTTATTTGGCAGAATTGTAAAAGGGAGACCTGCACAACAAGTAAAATCCTGTTGGCAGCATCACTCTGAGCAAATGTACTTTATTTAAAAAATAAATGGCCTCTGCATACCCAATTTAACTGACTGGTGTTTAATCAGGATCATTGTGAATTTCAGATTGGCTCCACAGATTAGGTGTTCTTAATCCTGAAGTCTGGCTGGTTTAGCAACATAGTCTCAGCAAAGATCAAAGGCATTTTATGAACAGCTGGTAGTAGAGAGAGAGTAGAGATAGCTCTACCTGATAGCAGAGAACCCTGGTCAATGTATTTTTGAGGGTCACACCCTTTATTGCTGAAACATGAGCATACACACATTCATCTCGGAGGCATTCTAAGAAGAATCAGCTGACTGCGAGTCAGACGATCTTTCTTTCTTTCTTCCCCCTCTCTCTTTTCCTTCCTTCCTTCCTTTCCCTCTTCCATTCCCTTCCTTCCTTCCTTTCTAATTTAAATTCAGTTAACCCACATAGAGTACGAGGCAGATGATCTTAAAGGGCATTAAAGTTTACGTAGATCACTGTTGGCTATAAAACATTTTTTGGGGGGGGGGCTCGAGGGGATAGTCCCCAGAATCTCTATTATCTGATTTCAAGAGAGTCCGAAAAGAAAGGAATCTAACATGATTCATTTTCAAAAAGTCTGTGTATTTGACTTAAAAATATGTACCTTTAGTACCACTGCCCCAGGCTGTTAAGACAGAACAAACCAGTGTCTTAATTACGCAAATAAAATAGTAGTAGAAAAACAGCTGGAACTAGCAGAAAGGACATACATGGAAGGCACAAGTATTATTCCACTGTGGAAGAGTGCAAAGTGGGCTGGACTTCAAGTCAATAAGAAATGGGTTACAATGGAAACTTCTTAGGTCTGCAAGCCACACGCCTACAGTTAATGCTACAGACTTCTTTCTACCTGGTGTGCAGCGAACTGTGACTCACCCTTTAACATCTGGGATATCCATGGCTTTGTCTTTTCTTCTTCTTCTCCTTTCCCTTCTTCTTCTTGGATTTAATAACTGTGCTAGGAATAAGAATATAGACCAGACTTGAATATTAAGTTAAATTAATACTATATACCATTTACCTTAATGTTTTATATTTACTATACACACACACACACACACACACATTTAGCTTAACTTAAATGCTAAATTAAATATTATATAAATTAAATATTACATACTATTTATCTTTTTTTGGACAGAAAGATAAAAAACATAAAAGGACACTGGTGTGAACTCTACTAAACTGTTTTTACAAACCAACTCAAGCTTCAGCATGTGGGTGGGTGGTTAGGAGATGCTCCAGATGCCATGTGCTCAGCTCTAAAGCTTGAACAACAAAACAAGTTCATGTTATTGGTGAATAAGGGGATCCAAGGTCTTCCACTGAAAGCTTTGGTCCTTTGTAGCAAAGGGGACATCATCATCTAGGACGTCAAGTTCTGTTTGGGACCATGGCTTCCACCAAACTTTGTCTCAGGTATCATATCTTTCCTTTCACTCCCCTTTCCCTCCCTTCCTCCTCCCTCCCTCCCTTCTTTCTTCCTTCCTTTCCTGCTTCCTTCCTTCCCATTTTAACCACTTTTAAAAAAAAGGTTTTATAAATTTATTTGAGAGAGTGAGAGTGCATAAGTGAGGGGAGGAGCAGAGGGGGAGAGGGAAACAATTTCAAGCAGACTCCCCTCTGAGTGTGGACCCCAACGGGGAGCTTGATCCCATGATGCTGAGATTATAACCTGAGCTGAAACCAGGAGTTGGACACTGAAATGACTGTGCCACCTAGGTGCCCCTCTATTTAACTACTTCTAAGTAAAAGTTTTATGCAATAACTACAGTTACATGGCTGTACCACTATGACACCATCCGTTTCCATAACTTTTTATCTTCCCAAACTGAAATTCTGTTCTCATACAGGAACTTGGTGGAAGTCCCCATTTCCCCTCCTGTCAGCCCCTGGTAACCACCATTCTACTTTCTGTATTTATGAATTTGACCACTCTAGGTACCTCATGTAGGTGGAACTATCTGTTATTTGTCCTTTCGTGATGGGAAATTTCATAGCATAATGTCTTCAAGATTCATTCAGGTCATTGTAGGTATCAGCATTTCATCCCTTTTAAAGACTGATTAAATATTCCATTGCATGGGGGCACCTGGTTGACTCAGTTGGTTGAGCGTCTGACTCTTGGCTTTGGCTCAGGTCACAATCTCAGTGTCCTGAGATGGAGCCCCGAGTCTGGCTCTGCACCCAGCAAGGAGTCTGCTTGAGGAGTCTCTCCCTCTCTCCCTCCCCCCACTTGCTCTCTCTCTCAAGTAAATAAAGCCTTTAAAAATATTCAGTTGTATGTATATATCGTATTTTATCTGTTCATCTACTGGTAGACACTTGGGTGGCTTCTACCTTTTGGCTCTTGTGAATAATGCTATGAACACGCATATACAAATACCTATTTGAGCCCCCCTGCTTTCCATTCTTTTGTGTTTATACAAGTGGAATTGCTAAATCACATGATAATTCTATTTCTACTTTTCTGAGGAACCAACCACATACTGTTTTCCATATAGTTGCACCATTTTACATTCCTGTCAGTAGCGTGTGGGGGTTCCAGTTTCTCTATCTTATCAACACCTGTTTTCTGTTTTGTTTTGTTTTGATAATTGCCATCTTACTGGATGTGAAGTGGTATCTTGTGATTTTGATTTTCACTTCCCTCATGATCAGGGATGTTGAGCACATTTTCATGCACTTTACAAGTCATTTATGTATCTTCTTGGAGAAATGTCTATTAAAACCTTCACCCATTTTTTAATTGGTTTGCTTTGTGAGTTGTAGTTCTTCATATATTCTGGATATTAACTCTTTACCAGACATATATGATTTGCAAGTATTTTCTTCCATTGCATGCTGCTTTTTCAGTCTGTTGGTAGCAATTCTGATGCACAAAACTTTTTAATTTGACTAAATCCAACTTATCATTTTTTTTTCTTTTGTTGCCTAAACTTTTGACGTTATATCCAAGGGTCATATCTTATTCTACAAAAGGAAAATATGGCATGTGTTAGATTTAATTATTTCTATGAGTATGCACAAAATATGATGCAAACCCAGCAAAACCTATTTGAAAGAAGAGAGAAACTGTAGATCTGAACCTCTTCAGGTGAGGGCTTAGGTTTAGAGGATCTAAAAAAGATTTTATGGACAACTTTTTGGTTTTTAGTCCTCTTACCTATTCAAAATTGGGTGACAAATTGGTAGAGGAAAAGATACTTGACAACAGGTTTCAAATTTACTTTTTTTTTTTGTGGAGATTGTAGTTGTGTATATATGTGGGGTTTGCTGAGTATTGATTGAAGCTTTTAAAATATTCTTGGTATAGGTGGAGGAAGAAGTACTCGGGACACCATCCCTCATTTGGTAATAACTAGGAGTGATGTTAGTTGGACACAGTAAACATTTTCATTAGTGGTAGAATACCAAAAATTAGAAGAATTCAGACCACCCAAATATGTCTAGCAAAAATGATAGCTACTATGTTTCGAGACTAGTAGACCTGCCAAGTACATGAACATTTATTATGGTACATCACATTTAAAAGAAAAATCTAATATTTGCTTTGCCTTTTAAAATAGCCACACGAATTACTGAACACTAACTCAAATTGTATGGAAATTGGGGAAAGGGAGATTTTCTTTTTCCTTTTTTTAAAAATTTTTATTTATTTATTTGAGAGAGAGAAAGAGTAAGAGAGAGATAGAGTGAGCACAAGAGTGGGGTGAGGGCAGAGGGAGAAGCAGACTCCCCACTGAGCAGGGAGCCTGACCTGAAACTCCATCTGGGGCCTCCAGGATCATGCACTGAGCCGAAGGCAGATGCTTAACTGACCAAGCCACCCAGTCACCCAGGGTAAGAGAGATTGTCTAAGATAAAAGGAAAAACTTACTTGGCAAACATGTTAATTTATGTTAAGCGGTTTGTGGCAGAGTTGGGCACTACAGATGGTCCTCCTCTACCATAGAAAGCAGCTGTCCCTGGGAAGCGGCTGATCTTCTTTCCTCTGTTTACCTGATGTGCTCATTGGCCAGCTCTCAACAATGGAATTTCAGTGGAAGTGATGTAAATCAGCTGTTCAGTAAATGGGTGTACATATTCCTGGCTTTTCTCTCCCTTATGTTGGCTGAACACAAAGGTTGATGAGTTCCGGTGGGATTGTAGAGTCCTAAAACAGAAAGAGCTTGAGTCCCTGAATCACTGGGTGGAGGAACGCCTCCCACCAGCCAGGAATGTCTGTCCAAGGCTACTACTGGGCAAGAGATCAATTTCAGTTGGCATCAGACTACTGAAATTTTGGTGTTGATTTCTTGCAGCAGCTAACTAACACAGGATTTCAAAGGGAATGGAGATGTTTTATGCAATTTGATCTTCAAGTAGATTGTAAGCTCTGAATTGGCACTGCGTTATGCTAATGCCCCAAATTCTTAACATGGCCCACAAAGACCTGCTAGATTTGACCTTGCTGATCTCGTCAGCATATTCCAATGCCATGCTCTCTTTTTTCTGAATAGCAGCTACATTGGCCCTTCAGTTTCCTCACTCTGCAAAGCTCTGTCCTGCCTCAGCATATTTGAACATGTTGTTCTCTCTGCCTGGAGTTCTGCTCTTTCCTCGTCTGGCCAGGTCTGATTCATGCTGCAGAAACTTCCTGGTGACCCTCAACACAGACCAGGTCCTCTGCTGTATTCTTCCTTATCTTACATTGAGATTATGGCTTTGTGTGATGATTTCATCAAATAGATGCTCTCCTTCTATGATTCATAAAGGCACTGTCCAGGGCTTCCAGGGCTTTTTTATTGGTTTTGTGTTTGTTTTGCTAACCATTGTATGCTCAAGGTCTGGAACACAGTGGACTCTTAATGAATATTTTGTCAAATAAAATAAATGTCCTTAGCTACCAACAATAATGCCTACTGCTTATGGAATGTCTATGTGCCAGATATGGTAATAAATGCTGTACCTACTCTAATTAACCCACCCCATCACTCCACAAAATTTTATTTTAATCCTAAACATGTGACACTTTATTCACATGTCATTCATAAGGCCAAGGATTTACCTTTGATTATGAGTCCATTGATTAAAACACCCTTAGGCTTTCAGCATAAACTACACCTATAGCCTTATTTACGACAACCGAATTGTCCAGGATGTAACTGCACCTACAAAACATTTTGAGTATAGAATCCCTCTACATTCTTACAACTTCTCCACACTATTTTTTCCAACTTTATCACATATATGTGTGTGTGTGTGTGTGTGTGTGTGTGTGTATATGTGTATGTGTGTATATATGTATATATATATATATTACAATTTTTTAAAATCACCTAATCTGACAGTATTTTTAAAAGTTATCTGCTTTTCCTTTTTGCCTTCATATTTCACTGGTAACAACATTTTAAATTAAAAAAAATTTTTGTGACTAAAGTAACTAAAATCAGCATTGATATATTAAAAAAGTAACTGTATCTTGGTAGGTATAACTTGGAGGGACATCATTTTGCATAGTCTGTGAACTGTATGTTTTCAGCATGATTGAGCAACAGTCAATATGTCTTAAGGAGGAAGAAGGGTCTTCATGAATCTGGAGAGTTGTTTAAATGGAAGTTGGTTGAGGGAACTTTTACTATAGTTTTATTACTCATATTACAAAAGAGAAAAATGAGTCTCAGAGAGGCAAAACAACTTCTGTAAGTTTACAAAGTTAGTGAGTGGTGGAAAATTTGGGGTGAAAATTCAGGTCTGTGTGACTCCAAAGCCAAAGATCTGAATACATGAATCTCTTTCACTGCTGGATGGTAAATCCTTCTGGTAGAAATCATGGCCAATATCTTACACAGTTGTGGGAAAATACAATAACCACTTAATAATTAATAAATTATTTAAGATTTTCTGGCAAGCAGGGGTCATTCTTTAACCTTTATTATAGCTGTAAGTCATCATATGATATAAGAAAAGGCATCATGGGGTCGCCTGTGTGGCTCAGTCAGTTAAGCATCTTCCTTTGGCTCAGGTAATGATCCCAGGGTTCTGGGATCGAGCCCTACATTGGGCTCCCTGCTTAGTGGGGAGTCTGGTTCTCCCTCTTCCTCTGCCTGCCACTCCCCCTGCTTGTGCTCTCTCTCTCTCTGTCAAATAAATAAATAAAATCTTTAAAAAAAATAAGCATCACGCCCTTTTATTAGACTCTGTCTCATGAAAGGCAGGTGTGTGTGTATTAATTTATAGCAATACCTAAAGAACACTGAAACACTAAGTAATCAATAAATGTTTATTCATTGGACAAACTAATTAAAATGGAAAAATCAATCAGCAGGATTTTTATACTCCCATTCTTTTGGCCTTCCTGGTGCTGTTGGTCACCCATTAGTGCCTGCTAATCTTTATTCTTCTAAAAATTCATTCAGGAAGTTTCTCTTTATTATTTTTCATTTTTTTCAAAAAGATATAGCAAACTCCAAAATGATGCTTTTTGAGAGGCAGTAATTAAAAAAGAAATCTATTGCATGATGTGCAAGACAAATAAGATGTGTCTTATTCTAAAATGAGTTGCAGAATTCTGGTTCAAGATGAGTGGTGGGCCATACTCATTTATTTTTTCTCCTCTTAAGAACCCTATTGAAATTATAGCAAAAGTCTTAAAGGTATTAATTACAAAATCAAAAGGAGCAGGAGTTGATTAACAGCAAAGAAGGGAGAAATTTAAACAAATTTCTGGATGGCAGAAAGTGGCTGAGGGATTGCAGGGTAGAGTAAATGACATTCTAGCATATGTAGGACACTGGCAGAGTTTGGGATTCAGGTATATCAATTTTGATCGAGGGCAAGAATGATTCACTGGGCTGAAACCAAGAAGGTTTATTGAAAATCTGTTTAGAAAGATTCTACCTCCACTCAATCCTATATTTAAAACATCTCATGGTCAGTAGTTCATCTCTAAACAAACTAAAACATGTTATTGTAAATAAATTGAACATATTCAAAGCCAGAGCAGAGAGAATAAACATTTCTTCCCCAAAGCAGTTCTGGCATTGGTGGTCCTCCAGACTAAGACCAGTTCTCTATCCATTCACTCTTTCTTTTAAGAAGTACAACATAAAGGTTAAGAGATGAAAAATATGAATGAAAAGGAAAAAGACCTAGAAGATCAACCCAAGGTATCTGAGATTTTGACCAACAGGAATTTCAGAACACAGAACAGAAAAAAAAAAAAAAAAAAAAGAATGATAGGAACTAATTCAAGAAAAAATAATAATAATAATAAAAAGGAATTCCCAGAGCTGAATGATTCCAGTTGCTCAGAACACTGAATAGGTAACAAGCTCATCTCAACCTGGTCCTGTAAAACTTCAGAAGATACACAAAAGCAAACGTTAAAAAATTTACAGAGTGGAGACAGAAAAAACGAAAGATTTGTTACAGAAGAACAATAATCAGGCAGTCATTTGAGTGTCCCTTTGGCAGCTCAGGATGGCCAGCAAATAATGGACTATGCTTCCAAAATTATGAGACAAATTATTTCAGTCTCATGCTTTATACCCAGGAAAGCTATCAGATCAAAAGCTTCTGCACAGCAAAGGAAACAGTCAACAAAACAAAGAGGCAACCCACGGAATGAGAGAAGATATTTGCAAATGACAGTACAGACAAAAAGTTGATATCCAGGATCTATAAAGAACTCCTTAAACTCAACACACACAAAAGAGATAATCATATCAAAAAATGGGCAGAAGATATGAACAAACACTTCTCCAATGAAGACATACAAATGGCTATCAGACACATGAAAAAACGTTCATCATCACTAACCATCAGGGAGATTCAAATTAAAACCACATTGAAATATCACCTTACACCAGTTAGAATGGCCAAAATTAGCAAGACACGAAATAACATGTGTTGGAGGGGATGTGGAGAAAGGGGAACCCTCTTACACTGTTGGTGGGAATGCAAGTTGGTGCAGCCACTTTGGAGAACAGTGTGGAGATTCCTCAAGAAATTAAAAATAGAGCTTCCCTATGACCCTGCAATTGCACTACTGGGTATTTACCCCAAAGATACAGATGGAGTGAAAAGAAGGGCCATCTGTACCCCAATGTTTATAGCAGCAACGGCCATGGTCACCAAACTGTAGAAAGAACCAAGATGCCCTTCAATGGACGAATGGATAAGGAAGATGTGGTCCATATACACTCTGGAGTATTATGCCTCCATCAGAAAGGATGAATACACAACTTTTGTAGCAACATGGACGGGACTGGAAGAGATTATGCTGAGTGAAATAAGTCAAGCAGAGAGAGTCAATTACCATATGGTTTCACTTATTTGTGAAGCATAACAAATAGCATGGAGGACAAGGGGAGTTAGAGAGGAGAAGGGAATTGGGGAAATTGGAAGGGGAGGTGAACCATGAGAGACTATGGACTCTTTAAAACAATCTGAGGGGTTTGAAGCGGTGGGGGGTGGGAGGTTGGGGGAACCAGGTGGTGAGTAGTTGAGAGGGCACAGATTGCATGGAGCACTGGGTGTGGTGCAAAAACAAGGAATACTGTTATGCTGAAAATAAAAAAAAAGAATGAGGATAGAATGCATTTTCAGATATGAAAGGATTTTGAAAGTCTGTCTGTTACATAAAGTTTTTAAGGAAGTTACTTAGAGGGTATGGTCTAACCAAATGGGGCATAAACCAGGAAGAAAAAAAGCATAGGAAGGAAAAATTTATAAATCAAATAAGAGGAAAACAGAGAGGGAGACAAACCATGAGAGACTCTTAACCATAGGAAACAAACTGAGGGTTGCTGGAGAGGACGTGGGTGGACAGATGGGGAAACTAGGTGATGGGCATTAAGGAGGGCAAGAGATGTAATGAGCACTGGGTGTTGTATTCAACTGATGAATCACTGAATATTACCTCTGAAACTAATATTCAGAGTATGTTAATTAAATTGAATTTAAATAAATATTTTTTAAAAAGGAAGGAATAACAAAGTGTAGTTCTAGGTTGCAGTAAGGAGCAGATCTGGAGAGCATTAAATTTAGACTGAAGGTCAAAGAGGAAGATATCTGGAAAAATGGGATCTTAAAAAAGATTTGCTGGACCCTTGAGATATTGGAAAGGTAAGGATTTGATAAAAGCAAGTAATGCAAAGAAGAAAGAGAAACAGAAAAACAAGGAGGGGGCACTTAGGGAGCTCAGTCAGTTAAGTGTCTGCCTATGGCTCTGGTCATGATCCCAGGGCTCTGGGATTGGGTCCCTCGTTGGACTCCCTACTCAGTGGGGAGCCTGCTTCTCCTTCTCCTTTTGTCTGCCATTCCCCCTGCTTGTGCTTTCTTTGTCTCTTTGTCAAATAAATAAATAAAATCTTAAAAAAAAAAAAGGGGGAGAAACAAGAGGAGGAAAACGAGGAGCAGAAAGCCAAAAAACTCAAGGAAAACAAAAATTTTAAATGCAACAATAATATACTACTTGGTGGCAGAGTTAATAATACTACACAGTCATTAACCAGTACCCAAAGGAAGGAAGACTTAATAATGTATTTTTAAAAAGTAAGTGCTATGGGGCACCTGGGTGGCTCAGTGGGTTAAAGCCTCTGCCTTCGGCTCTGGTCATGATCTCGGGGTCCTGGGATGGAGCCCCACATCAGGCTCTCTGCTCAGCGGGGAGCCTGCTTCCTCCTCTCTCTCTGCCTGCCTCTCTGCCTACTTGTGATCTCTGTCTGTCAAATAAATAAATAAAATCTTTAAAAATTTAACTAATTAAAAAAAACAATTATTTTAGGTATCCCTACTAATTCAAACAGTATCTGTTATGTGGCAAGTGGCTAGAGAGGCTGAGTAACTTGCTGAAGGCAACACAGATAATAATATGTGGATTTGAACTCCGTTTTCTCTGGTTCAAGAATCTAAGCTAGTATTGTCCAATAAAAATATAAGATGAACCATATATTAAATTAATACATTTTTAGTGGCTTTGTTAAAAAAAACAAGTAAATGAAATTAATTTGAACAATATATTGTATTTAACCAATATACCCAAAAAGGTATCATTTCAACATGTTATCCACTAAAAGCAATTGATAATGAGAAATATTCTTTGTTTCATATTGTTTTTGAAAACTGGCATATATTTTACATTTAAATGACATCTTAATTTGGTCAGCACTCACATTTCAAGTGTACCTGGCACTCAACCTATGGTGGAAAGTGTCGGTCTAACCCCTTAACACAATCTCTGGATCGTGTGTGAAATTGATTGATAACTGGTTGTGCCAAAGACTAAAGCACAAATTTTCACCCTTTTTCTAGGAAACTCCAGATTCAGCATCTTGCTCTCAATGTCCTCAGTTTTATTTACGGAAACCATGTTAAGTCTATTTCTGTACGTCATTTCTAGGACATCCCTATTTAACTGCATTTGTTCTCTAACTGTTGTTCACAAGAGACAGGATTGGGTTGATTACAAGAAGCATGCAACACTGTCTTATAATTGCCACTAAATATGGTTAGTGTCTGTCTCCAAGCTAGCTCCTAAGGCATCTGAGGGCAGGGGCTCATCTTTGGATCTCCAGGGCCTGACCGTAATATCTGTGTAGTCAAGTTGGCTGGGTGTTACATGCAGATTTCCTGCCACAAACCTTGCCCACTACTTCTTTCTTTTGACTAATGTCTTAGGAATCATGCAAACTATGAGAGATCCCAAAAGATGTCACCTCTAAAATTAGTTAACTCGACTCCAACATGAATTCCAGGACTCAGTAGGACCACAAGAGCAATCCATATATAAGAGAATGTCCTATTCCTCTTGAGTTACCAGTGTTGCCAAATGGAAAGTTTTTAGAACATTCTTGAAATGTTTTTAAAAGAAGACCTAAGAGCCCATTAACTGGAGTATGGTTTGGTTTATGAAATGACTCATAAAGTTCACGATCCTTTTTAACTTCATGTTACCCCATTTTGAAGACCATCTTTTGCATAATCACCAAGAGGAAGAAGGTCTTCATGGAAACAGCAGACCTCGGCTGTCTGGCCTTGCTTGCTATAGGTATTTTCAGTTATGTATTTCCACTAACAAATACGGTAGCTCAGGTTGAGATATGCTGCTGATAGGAACAAAAGATTTCCTAATAGTGAGCTTTTACTGTGTTTGTTTTTTTTCCTTGTTGTTGCTTAAATACCTGCTGGAAGTATAAATTTCATCTTTCCAACTTCTATTTGGTATTTTAACCACTTTCCCTATGCATTCCCACACACCAGTGTTCTCTGTCAATCCCGCTGTGCAATTTTTACTGTAGATGATACCTTTTTGTTTTTCCTTCCGATCTCTATCAACAAAATGAGGTTTTGGTTTGATGGGGCTGTGTCAGAATCAAATTCCCTTAATTCTCATTCTAACACTGTGTTCTATCGAGTTGAAAGGACTTCTGCTCTCTTGACATTTATTTCTTCAACTTGGGATGTATCACAGAAGAACGTATTAGAGTCTCGGGTTTTAAACATCAGTCTGAACTCTGGGAGTGAGAGCTGATGTTGGTTTCTCTCTTGCTGTCAGGGATTCTTTTGTGAATGGAAGATCTAATTCTGGAAGCTCTTGATCTAAAATGACAGCAAAATCTCAAGTGTTGATTATGCATCCAGATTTCACCTGTTTTTTAACCCAATATTATTGTTTCATCTGTGAAACATGTGTATAGCAACATTAAGCTAATAGTTTGATGTTTACAGTTCTAGGAGTTGCCTCTTCTAAAGGAATGATACTATTTTCTATTTTGTCACTGTGTCTTCAGTATTTTTTGGGCAATTTTGGTGGTTTTGTTCTTGATTTTGGGGGATATAGTTTCTCTCTTTGGGGGTTCGGAGAAGGGCCTGAATTTCTCTCCTAATATGTTTTTTTAGAAGATTTATTTATTTATTAGAGAGAGAGCACATATGCACGTGCCCATGTGTGCGCACACACACGCGCACACACACACACACACACAAACACACAAGTGTGAGTGGTGGAGAGGCAGAAGGAGAGAATCTCCTAGTAGACTCCTTGCTGAGCACAGAGACCGACTTGGGGCTTGATCTCACAACCCATGAGATCACGCCCTGAGCAGAAACCAACAATGTGACACTTAACCAACTGAGCCACCCAGGCGCCCCTCTCCTAATATCTTTATTGGCAAAAGTAAGATTATATCTACAATGTTTGGACATTTAGGAGTGGAACTTAATTATATGATTTTCTTCTTCTAAGCTATAACCCATAAATGATGTTGAAATCATTTATTATGGAAACAAATCTTCATAATTTGAAATATCTGGCTTTTCATAGTCATATAACAAATGATAATGAGATAATGGTAGGGTGTGTCAGATGAATAGAAATCTGGCTCCAGAACCGATAACAGAATGAAAGAGTTCGCAGATATGAAACATAGATGGTCAATTCCCATCTTTGCTATTTTATATCATCCTGGGTTGTTATATTTAAAACCTTTAAAATAAATAGCATTTCTCTGGTTCTGCATCTGTATAGACAATGATAAATAGGCCAAATAATAGAAAACTGTCATAGTTTCTCCCCAGACAGTTGAGCAGGTTCATTGATGAAAGGTGAAAACCCACATAGGTCCTCATCACATCCCTGACTTTGGATCACTGATTAGATGAAATTGAGAAGATGTGTTTAATTGTCATGACCCTGAGCTCTTCCATTATTTCCAAGTGCTCTTCCAATGTTTCCAAAAAGAAACATTCTTGTCTGCCGGAGCTGTTATAAGTAAATAAATAGCCCTTTGCTCTGGAACCAGTCAGTACTTTTATGTCCTTAAATTCAAAGTCAAACCACAGTATCTGACTAGCACCTTTTAATGAGATTTATTATTATAATTTTTAACATGATAATTCTACATTTGAATTATCAATGTGCCCCTTTAAAAAAAAAAGTACAGACTTTTTTTTTCGTTGGGCTTAGAAGGGGTTTACATTTTTTTTTTTCAAAGTTTGGATAGGAGGAAATGTTTACTTATCAGTTGAGTATACCCCCAGTTGAAAAGGACTCAATAAAATTCCCATCCTGAGGGCATGAAAATAAATATTAGCACTTTATTAGAAGCAGATCACATGTTTTAGTTCAATGAACAAAGAGTGACCTTAATTGCAACTGGCTGTCTTTTGCAAATAATTCCAGAAAGAAGGACTTCGGAAACAATAGTCTCTTAGTTTTTACTAGACTCTCTCAGCCTACAACTGGCTGATAGTGAAGAGCCCTATGAAACAGGTAAATCCAGTCAATTATGTCAGAGTCAATTCAGGGAATTATCTTGGGGAGGGGGTTGATAAGTAGTTACCCTGCTTTAAATTGGATACTAAGTTGGCGTTTCAATCAGGGTTATGTTTGTTTGTTTTTACTGAGATTTTCATAAAGTTTTCCATACAAAGATGATGGTTTTCACATTCTAAATAACAGGGCTTTGAGACTTAACTGCTCATTTTTCTGCGTATCGGAGCAGAAAATCTTGCCTGTGTTCTCACCTTGCCTCTGTGCAGGACTGGTGGTTTTCTACGTCACATACAACCTTTTTTGGGTGACTCAGCTTTCATAAAAACCTATCAACCTCACCCTTCACTCAGCTGACTCTAGAAGTCTATGTGTTTGGCTTTTAATTGGTGTGTTTTCTAGGTACTCTCACTTTTATTTCTGCACCAAACCTAAACCACATTGTTTCAGTTTTCCTACAATGAAATTACTTTTCTGAACCCAGTTTGTATAACATGCCATAGACACATCTTGAAGGAGTACTACAGATGACGTCAGGCGTATTCTTGTGCTTGCTAGAAGAGTACTGACGAAGGGGGCGCCTGGCTGGCTCAGTCGGTACTAGGGTATTAAAGATTAACAGGGTCTTATTAAAAGATCTATTGATAGGAGATATTTGTCTTGGATTTCAGATACTGAAAATTAAAAGGATTTTGTTTATGATTCCCTTTTTAGTGGCTGTTAGAAAGTTCAGAGTCAAATTTTCAGGCTACCTCAAGCGTGCGTACATGATTTTATGGCACGTGTTTTACACACACTAATCTCATAGACAGTTTTTAAAAAATGTATTTATTTATTTATTTATTTATTTATTTTGAGAGAGAGAGAGTGCATGTGTGCAAGGGGGAGGGAGGGGCAAGAGGGAGAAGGAGGGAGAGAATCCCAAGCAGGCTCCACACTCAGCGGGGAGCCCGGTACCAGGCTGGATCCCAGGACCAAGATCATGACCTGAACTGAAACTGAGAGTCCCATGCTTAACTGACTGATCCACCCAGGCACCACCGATAGCTTTCTTTTTATCTTCTTACCATTATGTTTTTATAAACTTAATCTCCACTTGTTATGTTGTTTCATTATATATATTTTTGGACTTGAAATCCTTTGGAACTAGATTCAGTACAAATAAAGAAATAACACAGAACTAATTACTTTTTTTTTTTTTTTTTTGGTTTAGAACCAATTAAAATGTGCACAGAGTGTAACCTCAGTGGCAGGAGATGACTCCATTCCTGGCAGTGAGTGGGGCCTTAAACAGCCTGGCAGAGAGCAGACTGTGACCCTCACAAAAAGGGACAAGAGTAGGAGCACAATAAAATGACAGGTATGGGTGGTAGCAGAGAGAATAAGAGCCACCCTTCCTCCTCAGTAAAAAACAAAAACAAAAGCAAACAAAAAAACCCCAACCTTCTAGAAATAAGTGGAGGCCGGGCTTTCTATCATGGCAGATGGGAGGAGTCAGGGGTATACACATACTTGCTGTTTGCACAGATTTATTTATTTATTTTAAAGATTTTATTTATTTATTTGTCAGAGAGAGAGAGAGAGAGAGTATAAGCTAGAGGAGCGGCAGATGGAGAGAGGAGCAGGTTCCCCTTTGAGCAGGGAGCTCGACATGGGTCTCAATCCCAGGACCCTGAGATCATGACCCGTTCAGAAGGCAGACCTTCAACCGACTGTGCCACCCAAGTGTCCCTGCACAGATTTATTTTAAAACCCAAATTGAGCAGGCCCAAGGGTAAAAAATGTGAGGTTGCAAATGAAGTAGTGCATGATGAACTTTGAGGGAAATCCAATCTGCTACAGAGACTGAAATGCCGTGATTTAAACTTATCCCTGAGAATTAAACTCTTGTATTTTCGGGTGATCTTTGTCAAAGATCAGGTGGGTCTGAGGTAACAGAGATTTGCTACAGGAATCAGTACAGGCAAATTGGCCCATCAGACTGTTTGATGTCCAAGAGGGGCCATGACAGAACAGGTAGAGGAAAGCGTGCCTCTTCCCCCATGTGGGACATGGGCTAATGCAGGGGAGGGGGAGACAGCCTGGCACTGGAAGAGAGAAGATGTTTCATGAGAACAGAGCAGAATTTTTACCATCCGGTTTAAAAACCTAGACCTGAGGAGACTGGAAGTTGTATGCCAGGGAAGGTAGTCCTCAATTTGGACTTATTTCTGCTAATGATTCTCAACCTCGTTTTCACTGATGATAATGCTCACTCCCTTCAACTCCCTACCTTCTTCCCATTCCTTTACTTTCCTTGCTTTTTCTGAGACCTCTTGCTTCTTCTGAGACCTCATGACTATTTTTTGCCCCTACTGACAATGCTGTAGGATCCCACACAAACACTAACAGTAGCCCAAGCATGAAGATGTCTTTCCAGCCTCTGTATGGAGCCCCACCTTTCTGAGTTGTGTTTCTTCTGAAGAAGAGTTTCATTTCTTTAAAAAAGATTTTATTTATTTATTTATTTGACAGAGAAAAAGAAAGAGAGAAAGGCCACAAGCGAGGTGGGGGGGGTAGTTGGTGGGAGAGGGAGAAGCAGACTCCCTGCTGAGCAGGGTCTTGATCCCAGGACCCTGGGCTCATGACCTGAGCCAAAGACAGACGCTTAACTGACTGAGCCACCCAGGTACCCCTAACTAAGAGTTTCCTTTATCTGCCCTGGTGGCAGGTAACTGTTTTCTAGGTTTATCTCTGTAAAGGGCCACCTCTATGGGAACCCAAGCCCCAGGCCTCCCTGCCTGAGAGGCTGAGGAGGGCCTCCCTACTCGTGTTGCTGTGCATTTGGTTCCCTGGGTACTTGCTGAAGTCGCCTGTGTCACTGCCTGGATTCCCTGAGCGGCTCCCCCCACCCCACCCAAGCCCACACACTTAGTTTTATGTTTGTTGGTTGGTCCCACAAGAATGCTCCCAAGGCACCATGGAGACCTGGGCCCACACTGCCTTATGCCTTTTCTGCTTTCAGCCCCTTGCCCCTGAGACTCAGATAATTCCAGAAGTCTGACCAAGTACCCACCTCAGAACAGATATAGATCTCTCTGCATGTAAGAGCTTGAGCTCCCCAATCCGTTCTCCCTGACAGAAGACTCGAGTTTCCCTTTGAAGCTTTAACTACAGGATATAACCCCATCTCTGGGGATGGATCTGAACCATAAATCAAAGTCACATGGGGCTCCATCTTCCCAAGCATTAAGAGGGATGTCCTTCTGGCCCTGCTGCGTAGGGCTGATGTTGGCCAAATACACTGACCACAATGTTTCTCAACATGTGGCCAGTCCTATCTTCGGCTTTCATTGTTTGTAAATCAATTTGCCAACTTATTATCCAGTGTGATACCCAAGTTGTCGAGCGTCCTTAAGGCCGACTGTTCAGAAAAGGCATCTGTTTATTGGTAGTCATTTGTGAATGAGTCCCAGATGTCCTGTAAAGGACTTTGGTGTATTTTAGCTGTAGAGGACAATGGGCAGAGGTTGGGCACATCTGCTAGATACTTTTAACATCGAACCTAATGAATCTAACATAATGAAAGTTCTTGCTGAATTATTATTCCACTTGCTTCCTAATAGTCTCAAATGGTTCTCCTTCTCAGAGAAAGCAATTAAGTTGTCATTAGTATTTAATGCTTATGGTTTTATTTTTACTCTCTTGACACCTAAAGCTCTGGTGATGTGGTCTTGTCCAGTTACTCATTCTTCTGACACAGAGTGTAGAGTGTTCAAAGTCTGAGGCATTCCTCTTCAGGTTGCCAACACTGCTGGGAGTTCAGGGAAGCCAGGCTTTCTCTCTGAAAGGCCACGAGACTCTTTACTCAAATGACAACAGAGCTAATGCAATGACTCTGTGGGACTTTTACCTTTGGAAGGTTCTGGAATGCACCTGATATCAGTTCAAGTGACAAGCCACCTGAAAGTAACGGGATATGGTCATTTAGCACCTTTGTGGGTTTCTTTCAATCCTCTGACTGTAATAGTGGAAGTATGCTCGTGTGTCATTATTATTTAAATAATGGAAAATATTGTGTGTTATTTGAAGACAAAAAGCCTATCGGTGGGATGTTAGTCAGTAATATATTATCTCAAAAATTCCATCTGTTAGCTGCACAGTTAACACTTCTATTATAGTTGCCATTTGTCAGGAATTCTCTGCAGGTACCCATAGTAAGTCTTTCTTTAAAAAGAAAACATTAATGGATCTGATGTAGTACAAACCCATTAATTATAATACATTTGTAACTTATTGTTACATGGGGTTTAGATGCATCAGTATTCAAATGACGTCCCTCAAAATATAATGCTGGGATTCAATTCCAAATCCTATCCCAGAGGCTGACTTAAACAAGAATTTATAATCCCACAGTTTAGGGGAGCCAAGGGGGGGTTGATCCTGGGTTCCAGAAAGCCCTTTGCTTGCTAAAAATTGTGAAGATTATGTCTGAAGGCAGAAAATGGAGATGGGGCAAGGATGATTTTCTCTATGTCCAAAGTCGGGGGCAGCTGAGGTTGGGGAATGAAGCCAGGAGGACGAGGTGGGGAGGACTGAACCTTGGAGACTGACCTGTTCAATGAAGAGTTTTCAAGTAGTTTTCTTTGCAGTGTGGGGCTGATCTTTCTCTTCCACTTCTCGTGTGAAATCTTGAGAAAAATCTCTATGGCTGACTAAAGTTTTCAGCCTGCGTACAATTTTTTTCAAACTTGTGAAGACTACGGAGTTGAGAAATGAAGCTGGCAAAAAGTGAGAGATGCTGTAGGGGTATATCAGGCATTGAGGCCTGTCTCACCAACAGGACATGAAACCTGGTGCCAAAATGTGGAGACCTGGTGTCATGGTTACGGGATGTGGCAGGGGGTCAGAGAAAGACTCAATGGAAGACCATGCACGTGCCCATGGAGGCCCAGAAAGACTGACACGTATTCCAGGACACATTCAAGGTCAGAATTAGGAGACACAACTTTTAGATTGAAATTAGCTAATCAGAAGCTATGGTCCATGGAGGAGGCCAGAGGGTTGGTGGAGAGATAGAGTTACTATAGTGTTTGGTCCATTAGGGACCCAGGAGAAGCTGAGATCGTTTCTCCGTGGAGTAATACTACGTCAAGAAGACAGCCTGTCAAACTCCATTTCCTATTATTAACAGGCATAGGAAACTAAAAGGGACCACTTAAATCTAGAATCAAAAAGGAACAAAGTACACCCGGAGCTAGCATCCTAGGTATTTCTGGAGTATACATACAATAGTTACACAAACCGGAAACCTAAATCTGCTATAGGAATCATAGGATTCTATGTTTGCATGCTGTGCGCTTACTGGATCATGTAAGACGAGGAGGGTGTTCTAATAAGCCATAGGTACCAGAATGGCTTTGAGGGAGTAGAATTAAATCAACAGGGAAGTCTAGGCAACAGTTCTAGAGCTGGCTTTCTTAACACCACTAACTACAAGTTTCTTATTATCTCTACTGTACTGAAAATATATCCATTCTTTAGGTTAGTGGTTTCTGGACTTTCTCCCTTGCTTTCTTTTTAAAAGTGGATTCCAAGCCCAGCACGGCCCGAGATCAAGACCTGAGACGAGATCAAGAGTCTGATGCTGAACTGACTGAGCCACCTGGATGCCCCTGGACTTTCTCTTTTTTAAGCAAGGAAATGTTTTCTTCAAAAGAAATCTTACTCGGAACCCCAATGCACAAAGTAGACACCAGTGGAGCTTTTCCAATTGAAGCGTGTTGGTGGTACGCGGAGCAATGTGCTCTCTTTATCCCAACACTTTCTCCCTTGGCTTCCTGCCTCCGGCGTCCCTCCAAATTCAGGCCTCTTCTGAAACTTCGTGACTCTGGGAACACTGCATGATTTAAATAGATATAGATATTAGTGAAAACATATCCATAAAGTTTTTTATTATTATATTAAAAATTAATATTAAATACATCGTTATGTATTATCATGTCATGTTATTACATATTATATATATATTTATATAAAATATAAAACTATACAGCCTAGCCCAGTGGCAGGAAGAAAAGATATGGAACCTGATCACGTACACAGATGGTGGAGGCACAGCAGGTCCATTTGGGGGGAGGCAGTACCCAGGTCTCAGCTGAAGCCACGGGGCAGAAATGTGGCTCCCCATGCCCCACAGGCAGCAGCAGACAGCTCTCCTCTTCCTGCCTCTGGAGGGTTCCGGTGAGTGACACAAGGAGACAGGAGGTGGGCACCTAGCCCTCACTTCCCTGGTCCCGCCTACCCCGGGGTCCAGTGCCTCCTTTGTCCTCCTCAGTGAGACTGAGGTCTTTGTCCTGGGCTATGGGGAGTGTGACCTTGCTGACCCCTTTGAAGTGGTAGACTGCCACTCGGTGACCTATGCGGGGGTTGGGGGGATGAGAACTCCTCAAAATCGTCACCAAACTCTGCGTAGATGAGGGCATCCTGACGCTCCCTGAGGGGGCTCTTCTGCACTCCTCATTTCGAGATCTGTTGCTGCTGCTGCTGTCTGGTGGGGGGCTAGCTGGAGGGCTGGAGGCTGCGGTTGCCGCCGGGCTGTCCCTGCGCCGGCTCAGGACCTGACTCTTGACTTCGGCCAGCCAAGCCTCATACTTCCGCCCTTGCAAAGCCAGCAGCTCCGTGTTGCTCAGTATTTCTGGATATGAAGCTGCTCCTCCGGTTAAAATCTTCAGAATTGCTTTTACACATTGGCTAGTCAGGTATTCAAGAAGTTCTGCTTCAAACCTCAAAAAAGGTCACACCGCGCATGCGCACATGAATGTCGTAACGAAGCCACTGAGAAGTTTAATTACAGACTGTGATTTTTGACTCCCTGTTATTGTAGTTTGGACAGGAAATGACTGGTTCTGGCTTAACGTTAGTCAAAGGGTCCCTCACGAGTTGCCCTGAAGACACTGCAAAGCTGCAAAGTCCTTTTACTATTTTGCCAAAGCTGTACCTGTTTTCCATATTGAAAATACTGCCTCATGGATACGGAATCAAACCTCAGCTTGAGACAGTAAAAAATATATAAATATATCTACATAGAGAGACTGATCCTCTGGTACCCTGGCAGTGAGTTTGGGCTATGAATGTGTTCCAGTTATCAAATCTTACAAGTTATAGTTTCTATTATAGTTCGGCATGTTGAAGTATGCTTCACTTAATTATGCTGGGTAATTATTTATTGTCTATTACGTCTGCGTGCAAGTTTTTGTGAGGACATATGTTTTCATGTCTCTCCAGTACATACCAGGAGTGGAACTGCCAGGTCACGTGACAACTCTATGCTTAACATTTTGAGGAACCGTCTGATTGTTTTCCAAAGTGTCTGCATCTTTCACATTCTCACCAGCAACATACGAGGGTTTCAATTCCGCCACATCCTTGCCAACACTTTGTCTGTCTTTTCCATTATAGCTATTCCAGTACGTGTGAAGTGGTGTCTAATTTTGTTTTTGATTTGCATTTCCCTGATGGCTAGTCATGTTGAGCATCTTTTTATGGGCTTATTGATCATGTATATACCTTCTTTTAGAAATGTTTTTCAGACACTTTGCCCACTTTTAAATTAGGTTGCTTTTTTTTTTTTTTCAATTGAGCTTAAAGTTTTCTGGAAACTTACTGAGTTTTATGTGTTCCGGAAACAAGTCTTTTATCAGATATATGATTATGCAAAATGAGCTGGCAAGTGTTTCTTCCCTCTTCTATTTTTTGGAGGTGTTTGCGAAGAATTGGTACAAGTTCTTCAAATATTTGGTAGAATTCATCAGTGAAGCCATCTAGCCCTAGGCTTTTTATTGTGGGAAGTTTTTTTGATTACTAAATCAATTTCTATACTTATGGATCTATTCAGATTTTCTATTTCTTTCGAGTCAGTTTTAGTAGTCTGCATTTCTCCTAGAATATATCCATTTCGTGTATGTTATCTGATTTGTTGGCTTACAGTTGTCCATAGTATCCCTTTAAATTCTTTTTATTTATGTATTGGTAGCGATATTTCCTTTTTCATGTTTTTAATAGTTTGAAACTTCTCTCTTTCTTTCTTACTAAATCTAGGTAAAGTTATGCCAGTATTTCTGATCTTTTCAAAGAACCAACGTTTGGTTTTATTGATTTTTTTGTTCTTATACTGCTTTATTAGTTTCACACTTATCCTTATTCCCTTTCTTCTGCTTGCTTTGTGCTCAGTGTTCTCTTCCTTTCCTAGTGACTTAAGGCGAAAGGTGAAGTTGTGGATTGAAGATCTTTCTTCTGGTTTTAATGTATGCCTTTGTCGCTGTGAATTTCCCCGAAGCATCCTTCCCTACAAGTGAGCTATGGTGAAGGTGGTCAGAGCTATAATATTCTTGGCAGGCTATGACTGGGAGTCAGCCTCTGCCCTATGGGTGTGGACTAGGTGGATGTAGGGAGCCCTGACTTCTCAGCTGTTCTCACCACGAATGTAGCTTCTTCATACTACTGTTGGTGGGAATGAGAAATGCTGGCAGACTGCCTCTCCTGGTGAGATACTCTAAGCCTTGATTGGGAGTCTTAGAGGAAGGGAGACCTGTCTTCCTGGCCACATCTGCTCGGAGTGGAGTTTCTGTCAAACTTAGCTGGCAGAGGGCTGGGGATGGGTGGGTTATAGCCCAAGTGCACATTTTTATTTTTCCTACAAGTTTTAGTAGATTCTCTTGACTAAATTATGATTCACTTGTAGTATGTCCTTAGGAAATTCCCAGATATTTAAAAATTAAAAAAATAATTTTCATGACATTTTCTTGTTTCGCTGAGAATTTGGTCCATGGAGAGGTCCTCATGTTTTCATCACAGAAATGGAACTCCAGAATCTGATTTTTAGAATTTTAATTTTGCTTTAAGATTATATAAGATATTTATATGGTTCCAAAGTCAAATCTACAAAACAAGGTATCTTCAAAAGAGAACTTATAATCCCTCTACCCTGTTTTATCCTTCATTCTTTGGGGACCACTAAAATGTTGTTCTTTTTTTTTTTAATGTATAAATGAATATGCTCTTTAGAAGATTTGTATTTTTTGTTCTCATGGTTGCCTTTAAGCTATATATAAAACACTTAGTGGGACCCTGGTGGCTCAGTTGGTTAAGCATCTGCCTTTAGCTCAGGTCGTGATCCCGGAGTCTATCATAATCAGACTGTATTATAAATTTTATTTTGTCTCACCATTGTTGAGTATTACATCAGTATATCTTTTCCATTTTGGTTGTCTGAAGCTCATCATTTAATAAATTCTTAGGGAGGATTTCTCTAAACCATATTCCTAGAATTCAAAGCCATTAGTATATGGTTCTTGAACTTGAGGCATGGGGTGCCTGGGTGGCTCAATGGGTCAAGCGTCTGACTCTTGATTTCAGCTCTGGTCATGATCTCAGGATCTTTTTTTTTTTTTTTTTTTTTAAGATTTTATTTATTTATTTGACAGAGATCACAAGTAGGCAGAGAGGCAGGCAGAGAGAGAGGAAGGGAAGCAGGCTCCCTGCTGAGCAGAGAACCCCATGTGGGGCTTGATCCCAGAACCCTGAGATCATGACCCGAGCTGAAGGCAGAGGCTTTAACCCACTGAGCCACCCAGGCGCCCGATCTCAGGATCTTGAGATCGAGCCCTGCCTTGGGCTCTGCGCTCAATGGGGAGTCTGCTTCTCTCCTTCTCCCCCTCTCGTGCTCTCTCTCTCTCAACTAAATCAATCAATCAATAAGTCTTTAAAAAAAAAACAAAAACAAAAACCCTGAAGATCAATTTAGTGGAATACAAAAAGCCTTGGTTTGCACTTTTTTTTTTGCATATCTTAAACTGTCATTCAATTGTCTTCTGGCATGTGTTACTTCTGAAAAGTGAGATGACAATTGACTTTATTAGTGACTTGTTATTTTTGCTGAATGCCCAAAGGTTCTTTTTTTTCCCTTTTGAAGACTGTGTTCCTGGAATATATGTCAGTACTGACAGTTGTGGGCCAATTTTCTCAAGTACCCAAGGCAGGTTGAAGTCTTTTTTAATTCAGGAAAATTCATTTAAACTTCATATGTATTTGTTCTCATCCATTACTTATTTATTTCGGGACTCCTTATAAGTATATTGGGTCTTACTTTTGCCCTCAAAAATTACATTTTTTGTCTTAAACATATTTGCTCTTGGGGTGCCTGGGTGACTCAGTCAGTTAAGTGTCTGCCTTTGGCTCAGGTCATGATCCCTGGGCTCTGGGATCGAGTCCCTCACCAGGCTGCTTGCTCAGTGGGGAGACCGCTTCTCCCTCTGCCTGCTGCTCTCTCTCTCTCCCTCCCTCTCTCTGTGACGAATAAATAAATTGAATCTTTAAAAATAAAGATTTGCATGATCTTTCTTTTGAAAATTTTATAAACAAATAAATGTGTGTATTTTTTTAGTTCCATCACCTTTTACAAATATTCCTTTTCTCCACTTTATTTCCAAATTTTTCTAATTCTGATTTATGTTCTTCTTTATTACTTTCTGCAGTTAAGTTACTTATTTTAGTTGTTTTTATTTTTTATTTAAAAATTTTTTTTAGGGAGAGAGGGAGAGAAGGGGGGCAGAGAGAAGGTTTTATACCTACTTTAAGGGGTAGGGATGGGCCAGAGTATGTTTTCTAACTTCATAACTCAGAAACTCCTCTGTCTGCTGTTTTTTGATAAAATGATTAAAACATGGCCTGTTTTCTGAGCTCTAGTTCCTCTGCTCTTTCCCCATGTTTACCCGGGTTTCTTTTTCCTTTGCTCTGATATCCTGCAACCTAGATTGTCACCAGTTTTTCCTTAGTGAGAAGTTTGCTCCAGAAGTGAGCTCAGGATTTCAAGTTTTGAGAATTCCAAGAATGGAGACCACGTCAGCACGTGCTGACTTTTCCACAGGTTACCTTGCTCTCACCTGCGCATAAGAATTCATGAACTGTTGGTGATTTTGGATTCCCTTTTTCTCAGGGCACTCAGATGCCCCGTTTTCCTCTTTCTATTTCCTCCCACATAAGTGCGGACACTAAGTAGGTCTTATCACTGTTGCTGGTTCATCCTTAGTTCTCATATTTTGGGGTTCTTATGAGCCAGTTTTATTGTAGATCCTGATATTATTTTGATATATTTTAATTATTAAAAAAATTTTAGAGCTTTTATTTATTTGAGAGACAGAGAGAGAGACTGTGCATGCGCACAAGTGAAGGGGGAAGGGCAGAGGGAGAGGGAGAGGCAGGCTCCCTGCTGCAGGGAACCCTACCTGAGGCTTGATTCCAAGAGCCTGACCTGAGCTGAAGGCAGATGCTTAACCAACTGAGCCACGCAGGCAACCCTAGATTTTATTTATTTTAGAGACAAAGAGAGTGTGAGCAGGGAGAGGGGCAGAAGGAGAGAATCTCAAGCAGACTTTAAGCTGAGCATGGAGCCCAACTCAGGGCTCCATCTCACGACTTTGAGATCATGACCGGAGATCAAGAGTCAGATGCTTAACTGACTGAGCCACCCAGGCGCCCTTATTTTGATATATCCTTATACTATATCCTTATATTCTTAGGTTCTTATTCCTTTGGGAGTGTGTTTTTACCCTAGAGATCACCATATGAATAAATATGTGACTCCCTTGGGTTTCTCAGACCACACCTAGTAATCATTCTGTACTTTTCAACTTTTCTGTGAATCACAGAATGCCGCTTTGGAAGCAGAGGGGAGATAACAGACAGACTAAGGTTTCGTGCACAGTGGGACGGCCTCTGAATTTGCCTAAACCTGATGAGTCTGTTTGTTTATCTAAATACTATTGTATTTGAACTTTATCTCTGAGCCAGTTCTAAAGAGCTTCAGAAGGGAGAAGTAGGAGTTTAGGATCATTCCACCTCTGCGTTAAAAAAATACTCTCCAACCTAGAAAATTAATGTCCTTACCCTGTGAAACTCCTAGCCTTTTGAAATCACTATGTTCTTAAATAACCACACCTTGATCCTCTATTAGAAGTAAAATCTGCGAAGTTCTTCACTGTAAAGGTATTTGATGATCTACTTTCAAGATAAGTCTAAAGTTAGAAGCTAATTTTGTATATCTGAAAGAAATCACTGTTGATTCATGGTCAGTGTTTCATTGTCAGCAGAGAGGCTTGGAATTATACACTGAGTTTTCAAAGTCAGTTTTTTATATGTATGGGTTTAAAAACAGTGAGTATTTTCCTGAACTGCTGAGGTACAAATGTGGGGCATATCCTACTTTAGGAAGTTGTTCTGTAGTAAAATACAAGACTTGGAGCTATTTAAAAAAACCAATGTCCTAGTATTGTTTGAAAGTTTCACTTGCCTAGGGACAGAATAATTCACGGGGTTTAAAAAATTGCAGTCATGGCTTTGACATTTCTAATTTCTTTGGTCCAGCTGTTAATTGCTAAAAATGTCGTTTAGATTTTTCTGTGCATTTCTTCATCAACAAGTAAAAGCTTTTGATTACTATTGCATGGGGAATCACATGGATAGGGAGAGCTAAGAAATAGGAAAGGTTGAAATAGAACAAAATGGAAATTATAAAGATATTTGCTTGGATGTATTTTATTTTATTTTAAATATTTTATTTATTTATTGTACAGACAGAGATCACAAGTAGGCAGAGAGGCAGGCAGAGACAGAGGAGGAAGCAGGCTCCCTGCTGAGCAGAGAGCCTGATGTGGGGCTCGATTCCAGGACCCTAGGATCATGAGCTGAGCCGAAGGCAGAGGCTTTAACCCACTGAGCCACCCAGGCGCCCCATGCTTGGATGTATTTTAAAGTGTTATGTTCACACATCACAAGAAACTTGATTTCCTTAAAGATTTAAAAGCTGGCAACTCAATGTCTACAAAAAGGTTATTTCATTCCTTTCAGTGTTTTATACAATTTTTTCCTTTAGAAATATAGAACAGGGATACCTGGTTGGCTCAACTGGTAAAGTGTGAGACTCTTGATCTTGGGGTTGTGAGTTCGAGCCCTACATTGGGTATAGAGATTACTTAAATAAGGGAAACTTAAAAAAAAAAAAAAGAAATCTGGAATAGTTTCTAGCTTGGTCCCCAAATTCCTTAGTGCCATATCTTCCATGGTCCGCTCTCTGTTGGAGGGGAGACTAAAGGGAAACCAGAAAAGTAGGATTCATGATCTTTGTACCGCTGAGAGCTTTCAACAACAGCAGAAAGTGATGAAGTTCTAGAACCTAGGTCAGGTTCGGTGGGGTGAGGTCCGGAGCCGATGACGAAGAAAGAATTCTTGAGACATCTTTGGTGCAAAATGGTGGTTTATTAAAGCACGGGGACAGGACCCATGGGCAGAAAGAGCTGCTGCCCCGTTTTCCTGAGGAGTGGCTGATTATATACACAGGAGTTGGGTAGGTGAGAACAAAGCGGGTGATGTTAGTCTCTAAGGAATTTTGGAAGCAAGGTCTCCAGGACCTTGAGGGGCTAGCTATTGTTGGGAGAAAGGTTATTTATTACTAGTAGTAAAAATCTTCTTGTGAGACCCTTTAGATGTATATCAGTGGGCCATAAGCTTGGGAATGATTCTCAACACTATCTTGGAGATCTAGAGATAAAATTTCACATTTCTCCTATCAAGTGTCCTTGTTAGTAAGATTTGGGTTTAGGAGAAATTTAACTTTATTTAGGGCTTGAGGAACTGAGTTATTTGCCTCTGGAAATTGTGCTATTGTTAAGATAGCTTCTTTGTTGTAAATCTCTAGGACATTGGTAAACCGAGGGAGACTCTTGTCTTGTAGGATTGTGATCTCTGCAAGTAAACTATTTATTTTTCTTTTAGGGCAGTCAGGGGTGCCTGAGGAATGTCACACATATTACCGAGGGGAGCGGGTGGAGAGGTGGTGCAAGGTGCCATGTTTTGTTTTGTCCTCAGCCAGCCTCCTGCTCCCTCATCAAAAGAACATGGCAGTGAGAGGACAGAACCAAGTGAATAGTTCACCACTGTGGAAGTCCTGAACCCCTCTCTAGAGATCGCCTTCAGCTTTGTGCTTTTGGTAGTAGAATTTTCCATTGCATTCTCCACTTAGCACGTTACCATCCATACACCAAGTAGGCACTCAATGAATAAACAAAGCAAAATCCTGCCCAGTCAAGATAAAATTCAAATGTTGCTTCTTCTATGAAGCCTGCCTTAATCCTTGGTCAGAAATCATCTCTGATACTTCCTGTCTCTGATGACCCATGGAGTTCCTGTATGGCATCTGTTTCTTGGAGTTGACTAACTCCAAAGCTTACCCTAAAGTCTTTAACAAAGTTTAAGGCTATGGGAAATTGCATTTCTCATTTGTGTCTGTATCTATGTATTTATCCCATCCCACCGATTCTTCTTACAGTAGGATTGACACTCCTCCCACCCCGAGATGGGGCTGCTGGGAGTTATAGTACCTCTTCTTGAATCAGGGCTGGGTTTGTGACTGTGATCCCATGTGACTTCTGAGGTTGGGTCACAGAAAGAAGAGAGCTCCTCTTCTTCTGCCTCCTCCCTGACACTTACCTCAGAATCCAGAGCTGTGATGTAAGGAAGCCTAGAACTCAGCTAGATCTGTGACCCAAGACCATCATCCACCACCAGGTGTATATGAATAAATCTTCAGATGATGTCAGCCCCCAGACTTTGAGTCTTCCATCTGAGGCCACAGGCATTGTAGAGAAGGGCTAGACACATCCACTTTGCCCTGCCTGATTTCCTGATGCATGGACATTGTGAGAGATAATAAGGGACTACTGTTGTTTTCAAGTCACTACGTTTTAAGTGAATTCAGTTATGCACCAATAAATGGTTAACCAAGTCAAATGTACATGAGGGTTCATGTGTAAATGTTTATTCATCTTCATCACTTTTCCTACTCCTGACTCCTAACTTCTGCAGCAACCAGGATGATGGTTTGCACACACAAAAGAAATCATATTTCTTTAATGATTATGAGGATTAAATAAGATCACACACAAAAGATCTAGTAGAATGATCAGTAATACGAAGTGATCAAGAAATATTAACTGAAAGTGAAATTGCTAAATGAATTGTTTATTTTCTAGCTTTATTAACATTGTGTAAGTTTAACGTTGTGTAAGTTTAAGATGTATGTGTTGATTTGATAAACTTATATATTGCAAAACAACTGTTACTACCATAGCATCAGCTAACATCTCCAACATGTCATATAATTACTTTTTTTTTTTTTTTTGGAGGTGAGACTCTTCAAGATTTACTCTTTTAAAAACTTTCAATATATAATACAGAATTATTAGCTATAAGCACCATGCTATACATTAGATCCCTAGGACTCGTTCATCTTATAAATGAAAGTTTGTACCCTTTGACCAACATCTCCCCATTTCCTCTACCCCTCAATCACTGGTACCCACCATTCTACTTTCTGTTTCCATGAGTTCAGTATTTTTAGACCCTACATGTAAGTGATATTGTAGAGTCTTGTCTTCCTCTGATTTATCTTACTTTGCCTAATATCATCAAGGTCCAGCCATGTCACAAATGGTAGGATTTCCTTCCTTCTCATAGCTGAATAATATAGTCCATTGTATATTACATTACAATATAATATAATAATGTGACATATCACAATCACATCTTCTTTATCCATTCATCTGTTGAGAGATACTTAGGTTGTTCCATATCTTGGCTATTATGAATAATGCTGAATTGAACATGGGAGTAAAGATATTTTTTCAAGACCTTGTTTTGATTTCCTTTGGACATATATGTAGAAATAGAACTGAAGAATCATACGGTAATACTTTTAAATTTTTTGAGGAAACTCCATTTTGTTTCACAGTGTCTGTACAATTTACATTCCCACCAACAGCATACAAGGGTTCCTTTTTGGTTACATCCTTGCCAACCTTTCCTTGTAATCTCTTGTCTTTTTGATGACAGCCATTTTAACAGATGAGTGCTGATATCTCACCATGGTTTTGATTTGCATTTCCCTGATAATGAGTGATGTTAAGCACCTTTTCAGGTACCTGTTGGCCATCTGAATAATGTCTTTGGAAACATGTCAATTCAGTTTTCTGCCCATTTTAAAAACCAGATTTTTTTTTTTTTTTTTTTTTTGCTATTGAGTTGTATGAATTCCTTATGTATTTTGAATACTGATCTCTCATCAGATACATGATTTACAAACCACTCCATAGGTTACTTTTTCATTTTGTTGATTGTTTTCCTTGCTATACAGAAGCTTTTTAGTTTGATGTACTCCCACATGGTTATTTTTGCTTTTGGCCCTTTGCTTTTATTTATTTATTTTTAAAAAATATTTTATTTTTTGTGTGACAGAGAGAGATCACAAGCAGGCAGAGAGGCAGACAGAGAGAGGGGAGGAAGCAGGCTCCCTGCTGAGCAGAGAGCCCAATGCGGGAGCTTGATCCCAGGACCCTGGGATCATGAGCCGAAGGCAGAGGCTTAACCCACTGAGCCACCCAGGCACCCCTTGGCCCTTTGCTTTTAGTGTCAAATCCAAAAAATCACTGCCAAGACTAATGTCAAGGAGCTTTCCCCCTGTGTTTTCTTCTAGGAGTCTTACCATTTCAGGTTTTAAGTCTTTAATTCATTTTGAGTTAATTTTTGTAAGTGCTATAAGACAGGGGTCCACTTTCATTCTTCTGCATGTGATTATCCAATTTCCCCAAAACCCTTTGTTGAGACTATCCTTTCTTCACTGAGTATTCTTGGCTCTTTTGTCAAATATTAGTTGACTGTATGTGTGTGAATTTATGTCTCTTCATTCAGTTCTATTAGTCTGTATGTCTGTTTTAATGTCATTACCATGTGGTTTTGATTTCTATAGCTTTGTAGTATAGTTTGAAATCAAGAAATGCGATGCCTCTGGTTTTTATTCTTCTTGCTTAGGACTGTTTTGGCTATCTGGAGTCTTTCATGATTATATGCAAATTTTTGGATTGTTCTATTTCTGTGAAAAATGCCATAGGAATTTTGATGGGGATCATGTTGAAACTATAGAGGCTTTGGGTGATATGACCAATTTAACAATATTAGTTCTTCCAATACAGAACATGGGATAGAATTCCATTTGTTTATGACCTCTATAATTTGTTGCACCAAAGACCTATAGTTTTCAGTGTACAGATCTTTTGCCTCCTTTGTTAAATTTATACATAATTATGTTATTGTTTTTGAAGTTGTGGTGAATGGGACTGTTTTTTACTTCTATTTCATATATTTTGTACTTATTGACTAGAAATAAACTGATTTCTATATGTTGGTTTTGTATCCTACAGATTTACTGAATTCCTTGATTAGTTCTAACAGTTTTTGGTGGAATTTTTAGGAATATTGATATATAATCACATCATCTGCCATATAAAACAATTTTACTTCTTCCTTTCCAATTTGGATGTCTTTCTCTCTCTCTTTTTTAGCTTAATTGCTCTGGGAATGGAAGTGGAGAGAGTAGGCACCTTTGTCTTGCCCATGATCTTGGAGGAAAAGCTTTTAAACTTTCACCATTAAGCATGAAGCTAGGTGTGGGTGTATCTTATATAGCTTTTATTATGTTGAGTTGTGTTCGTTCCATACTCAATTTGTTCATGTTTTTATCATGAGAGGAACTTGTACTTTGTCAAGTTATTTTTTTGCATCTATTGAGATGTTATTTATTGATTTGCATATTTTGAACCACTCTTGTTCATAGGGATAAATTCCATCTGATCATGGTGCATGATTCTTTTAATGTGCTGTTTTAGTTTGCTAATATTTTATGGATGGTTTTTGAATATATATTTATATATTCTTTAGGCCAATATGTTTGATGAATATATAAATATTTATTTATATTTATATTTTATATTAATATATAGTATATTAATATTATGTTATATGCATATACTTATATATTTATATTAAATAAATATTTATATTCTATTCTATTTATATATATTTATTAATATTAATATTATATTTATATATTTATATATGTTTATATTTAAATATATATAAATTAGAAGGAAAAAGGAAACTTTAGGCCAATATATTTGATGAATATATAAATATATATATTTATATATATTTAAATATAAATATATTTATTTTATTTATTTTTATTTATATATTTATTGTTATATATACTTTATATATTTATTTTTATTTATATATTTATTATATAAATACATAAAATATGTAAATATATATATTTTTATATATTTATATATTCATCAAATATATTGGCCTAAAGTTTCCTTTTGTGTAAGTCTCCTTATCTGGTTTTGGTATCAGAGTAATGCTGGCCTCATAAAATGAGTTTGAGTGTGTCCTCTCCTCTTCCACTTTTTGGAAGAGCTTGAGAAGGACTGGTAGTAATTATTCTCTAAATATTTTGTAGAATTCATCCAGGAAGTCATCTGGTCCTGGGTTTCTTTTTGGGAGGTTTTCAATTATTAATTCAATCTTTTTATTCATTATTGGTCTTATCAGTTTTTTTATTTCTTTATGATTCAGTTTTTGTAGGTTGTATGTTTCTAGGGTTTTACCCATTTCTTCTAGGTTGTCCAGTTTGTTGGCATATAATTGTTCCTAGTAACCTCTATGATCCTTTTTATTTCTGTGGTATCAGTTGTAATGTATCCTTTTTCATTTCTGTTTTTGAGTTCTCTCTCTTCTTTCTTTAGCTAAAGGTCTCCCAATTTTATCTTTTCGAAAATGAGCTCTCAAAGTTTTATTGCTCTTTTCTATTGTTTTTCTGGTCTATTCACTTTATTTCTGCTTTAATCTTTGTTATTCCTCTCTTTCTGCTTACTTTGGGCTTTGTTCTTCTTTGTCTAGTTCCTTGAGGTGTAAGAGTAGATTGCTTATTTGAGATCTTTCTTTTTTCTTAATTTAGGCTTTAATTGTTACAGATTTCCCTCTTAGAACTGTTTTTGCAGGGTTCCACAGGTTTTGGTATATTATGTTTCCATTTTTGTTTTTAATTTCCCTTTTGATTTCTTCTTTGACCCATCGTTTGCTGAGGAGTAGTATGTTTTTCAACTTATTTGTGAATTTTCCAGCTTTCTTCCCATTATTGATTTCCAGTTTCATACCACTGTGACTAGAAAAGATAGTTGGCATGATTTCAATCTTCTTAAATTTGCTAAGACTTGTTTGTGACCTGTAAGATGATCTATCTGGAGAATGTTCCTTGTAAACTTATGAAACGTGTATTCTGCTGACGTTGGATGCAATGTTCTGTATATGTCAAATGTTAGGTCCATTTGGTGAAAAATATGATATATATTTTTCCTTGTTGATTTTGTCTGAATGATCTATCCATTACTGAAAGTGGGTATTAAAGTCCCTTACTATTATTGTTTTGTTGTCTTTTTCTTCCTTTATATTTGTTAGTATTTGCTTAATATATTTAGATGTTCCAATATTAGGTGCATAAATACTTATGATTGTAATATCTTCTTAATGAATTGACTCCTTTATCGTTATATAATGGTCTTATTTTTGTCTTGTCACTGTTTTGGCCTAAAGTCTCTTTGTCTAATATAAATATAGCTACCCCTGCTTTCTTTTGGTTCTCATTTGCATGGACTATCTTCTTCCTTCTCTTACTTGGGGGTTTTGTGTGTCCTTAAAGCTGAAAATGGTAGCATATAGTTTGGTTTTGTCCCTTTTAATCTAGCCAGTTTATGGGATAAACTGAAAAATCTTATCTCTTTTGATTGGAGAATTCAATACATCTACGTTTAGAATAACTATTGATAGGTTAAGTACATGTTTGTGCCATATTACTGTTTTCTGGCTGTTTTGTACTTCTGTTGTTCCTGTCTTTTTTTTTCCCTTGCTGCCTTCCTTTGTTAATTGATGAGTTTCCATAGTGGATGCTTTGATTTCCTCTCTTCACCTTTTGTGAATCTACTATAGGTTTCTGCTTTGTTTTTACCATAAAGTTTACTTGAAACATCTAACAGATAACAGTGTATTTTATAATGATAACTTTCATTGCATACAAAACTACACTTTAAAAAAAATATTTTATTTATTTATTTATCAGAGAGAGAGAGATCACAAGTAGGCAGAGAAGCAGGCAGGGGGTGGGGGAAGCAGGCTCCCTGCTTAGCAGAGAGCCCAATGTGGGGTTCGATCCCAGGACCCTGAGATCATGACCTGAGCCAAAGGCAGAGGCTTAACCCACTGAGCCACCCAGGCGCCTCAAAACTATACCTTTTTATTGCCTCTCTTTTATGCTTTTGATGTCAGAATTTGCCTCTGTACTCACTGACAAATTATTACACCTATAGTTTTTTTTTGTTTTTGTTTTTTAGAGAAGGAGGGAACATGTGAGCCAGGGTGGGGAGGTTAGGGAGGGGCAGAGAGATAATCCCAAGCAGGCTCCATGGCCAGCTCAGAATCTGACACAGGGTTCAGTCTCATGACTTTAAGATCATGACCTGAGCCAAAACCAAGAGTCAGATGCTTAACTGACTGAGGCATCCAGGCACCCCACAGCTATAGTTATTTTTATTTAAGATTATTTATTTGTTTATTTGAGAGAGAGAGACACAGGAGAGAGGGAACACAAGCAGGGGGAGGGAGAGGGAGAAGCAGGCTTCCTGCCAAGCAGGAAGTCCAACATGGGGCTTGATCCCAGGACCCCAGGATCATGACCCAAGTCAAAGGCAGATGCCTAATGACTGAGCCACCCAGGTGCCCCTATAGTTATTTTTAATATTATTATTAATTATTAATTAATTAATTAATTAAATATCAATAACATTTAATATTATTGTGCACCTTTTTTTATTAGAGTTCAGTGATTAACATTACACCATAATACAGTATTAGAACATTTTAAATTTAACTATAACCTTTAACTATATCCTTTATGTTGTATATTTTCATATGTTTTCACATTACTAACTCGTATCCTTTCATTTAACTTGAAGAACACTTTATAGAGTTTCTGGTAAGGCAGGTCTAGAGGAGATAAATTTCCTTAGCTTTTATCTGTCTGGGAAAGTCTTTATCTCTCTTTCATTTCTGAAGGACAGCTTTACCAGGTTAAGAATTCTTGGTTGACATTTCAGCAGTCGAATATATCATCCCATTTTCTCTGGTTTGCAAGGTTTCTGTTGGGAAATTCACTGATAGACTTCTAGGGGCTCCTTGTAAAGAGGTTCTATTTTTTTCTCTTAATGCTTTTAAGATTCTCTTTGTCTTTGATTTTTTTTTAAATTTTTATTTATTTATTTGACAGACAGAGATCACAAGTAGGCAGAGAGGCAGGCAGAGAGAGAGAGAGGAGGAAGCAGGCTCCCTGCTGAGCAGAGAGCCTGATGTGGGGCTCGATCCCAGGACCCTGAGACCATGACCTGAGCTGAAGGCAGAGGCTTTAAGCCACTGAGCCACCCAGGCACCCCTTTGTCTTTGATTTTTAATGGATTTAAAAAAAAAGATTTTATTTAAGCATCTGACAGAGACAGAGATAAAAGGGGAGGGAACACAAGCAGGGGGAGTGGGAGAGGGAGAAGTAGGCTCCCCACTGAGCAGGGAGCCTGACACAGGGTTTCATCCCAGGACCTTGGGATCATGACCTGAGCCAGGCACTTCTGGTGGACTTTTTAAAAGATTTTATTTATTTACTTGAGAGAGAGAGAGTGAGTGAGAGGGAGAGGGAGAGAGAATCTGAAGTAGATTCTGCATTGAGCACAGAGCCCAATGTGAGGCTTGATCCCACAACCTTGAGATCATGACCTGACTTGAAACCAACCAGCTGCCCCCGATTTTTGATGATTTTATTATGTGTTTTAGAGAGAATCACTTTGATGTGATTTTGTTTGGTGACCTCTGAGCTTTATGAACTTGGATATCCAAATTTCTCCCCAGATTTGGGAAGTTTTCAGGCATTATATCTTTATTTTTATTTATTTATTTATTTTTTAAAAAGATTTTATTTATTTATTTGACAGACGGAGATCACAAGTAGGTGGAGAAGCAGGCAGAGAGAGGAGGAAGCAGGCTCCCTGCTGAGCAGAGAGCCTGATGTGGGGCTCAATCCCAGGACCCTGAGATCATGACCTGAGCTGAAGGCAGAGGCTTTAACCCACTGAGCCACACAGGCGCCCCAGCATTATATCTTTAAATAAACTTTCTGCTCTCCCTTTCTCTCTTCTCTTTCTGGAACTCCAATGATCTACAAATTGGTTTTTCTGATGGTTTCCCAGAGATCACAGAGGTTTTCTTCATTCCTTTTCATTCTTATTTCTTTGTTCTTTTCTGCCTGGATAATTTTGAAGTCCCTGTCTTCAAGCTCATGAGTTCTTTTATCTGCTTGATCGAGCTGCTGATGCTTATTATTCCATTTTTTCATTTCACGCATGTATTCTTCAGCTCCAGAATTTGTTTGGGTCTGTTTTTGTGATTTTTATCTCTTTGTTAAACTTCTCATTGCAACCCTATGTTGTTTTCCTGATTTTGCTGAATTGGCTTTGTTTTCTTGCAACTTACTGAATTTCCTTAAAATAACTGTTTTGAATTATTTATCTGATAAGCCAGAGATCTTCATGGGTTTGCATCTGGTTACAGGAAGCTTATTGTGATCTTCTGGTAGTGACATGTTACTTTGATTTTTCCTGTTTCTTCAAATTTTTCATTGTTATCTTCACCTATGAAGTAGTAGTCATCTCCTCCAGTCTTCACTGTCAACTTGAAGGTAGAGAACTGTTTATTTTTTTGCTGCAGCAGTGTGCTGACACTTCTCTATAAACCTGGACTTCCACAAAGGCTCTCTCATATATGGGTAATTGTCTAAGTCAGTGTTCTCTAGGAGCTTCTGCACCATAGCCAAGAGGGCTGAAACTTGTTCATGTGCTGCTATAGGTCCCACAGCTAGGACCAAGGTCTGTCTGCCTATTGCCTGATGCACTGGTTGGGGAGACTTCTCCATGATTCCTTAGCATATGGTGCTGGATCCCATAATGACCTCAAAGACAACTTTTTTCACAGGTGCCAAATTTTTGTTGTTTTGGGGGGCAAAAATGAAGGACATCTTTTTCCACCATGATGTTGATGTAACTCTTCATATAAGCAAATTATGACTTTGCTTCCTCTGTATATCATGTCTGTGTGACAGAGAAGGATACAGCCTATTCACATCAGTTTAGCAAAGGCAAGTCTCATCTGTTAGTAAATGTTAATGGAACCAATTGCAGTTGTACAAAACAGCAAGTTAGTTAAGATTTCCACTTCTTTTCTGGTTATTCTATGTTATATTTATATCCCTATTCTGTTCTGTCTCCCATTTCGTTTCCTTGCCTTTTAAATTCTCAGACAAGTTTAAAGTTCATATTGGATTTGTTTTTTTGGTTAAGGCCTATGGAAGGTTTGATTAGAATTTCTTAAATGGCAGGGCACCTGGGTGATGCAGTTGGTTAAATGTCCAACTCTTGGTTTTGGCTCAGGTCATGATCTCAGTGTAGTGAGATCAAGCCCCACATCGGTGAAGTCTGCTTGGGATTCTTTCTCCCTCTGCCCTGTCCCATGCTCTCTCTCTCAAATAAATAAATAAAATAATAAAATAAAATAATTTTTGAAATGGCTAGTGAAAACTGCTTCTCATTTCTATTTTTGTCCTCTAGTACAAGAAATGTTTTCAAATACCACAGGGTTAGATGGAAACATGTGGGTCCTGTAATCATTTGCTAACCTTTCAAATGGATGTTCATGGAATATTTCTTACATATTGAAAACTGAGGTGATAGAAGGTTGTTAGTGATAGAAGACTGAAGTTGTTAGATGGGCAGCTCATCTGTGTATGAGCCTGATCGGCTGTGATGTCTATTACAATTGACTATCATCTCAGTCCTCTCTAAACTCTATTCACAGTGAAGAGTTCACCCCAGAAGAGGGTACTTCCATGTTCTGTCAAACTCATAAAGAACATATTCTGTGCCAGCTTTTTGTTTTGTTTTGTTTCGTATTTGGAAAAGACATCATCTTTATGAAGAAGGCAGGTCCCTTTGCATGTAGTGTAGTGAGTTTGCAGACCTGATGTCAGGAACGCTGTACATTTCGTTTCTCTGTGCTCCTCCCAATTACCTTCCAAATAAGACAATAAGAGTGTTGGATAAAATTACCTTAAAATTATTTTCTGCTATATGATTCCATCTTTTGGGTATATGGAGCTGCATGATAAATTTGTATAGAAAAAAAGAAGAATATGTATCAGTTACAAGGGAAATTCCAAGGAATTAAGACTATATCCTTCAGGTTAGTTAAAATATTATTCCAATTTGTAAAAACTCCATGTGATTCAGAGCTAATACCTTAAAGATTTTTACAAAATCTTGGTGAGTTGAATCAATGAGTCATAGATCAGAAACCACAGGATTCATGAAAAAAAATGAGAACCTAATCAATCATTTGCAAGGTTGATCAAATCACTGTATAATTTTATTTTTATTTACTTATTTCATATATTTATTTCAAAGATTTTATTTATTTATTTGAGAGAGAGAGAGAGAGAGTGAGCACAAGCAGGGGACATGGGGGAGCCAGAGAGCGAGAAGCAGGCTCCCCACTGAGCAGGGAGCTCCATGTGGGGCTCAATCCCAGGACCCTGGGATCATGACCTGAGCTGAAGGCAGATGATTAACCAAATGAGCCACCCAGGCACCCTTTATTTACTTATTTTAAAATGTTTACTTATTTATACATACAATGGAATATTACTCAGCAATAAAAAAATGAAATCTTACTATTTGCAATGATGGAACTAGAGGGTATTATGCTAAGTGAAATAAGTCAATCAGAGAAAGGTATCATATGAATTCACTCATGTTGAACTTAAGGAACAAAACAGAGGATCATAGGGCAAGGGAGGGAAAAATAAAATAAGATGAAATCAGAGAGGGAGACAAATCCCAAGAAACTCCCAACTATAGGAAACAAATTGAGGGTTGCTGGAGGCTAGGTGGGTTGGGGGATGGGGTAATTGGGTGACGAGCATTAAGGAAGGCATTTGATGGAATGGGCACTGGGTGTTGTATGCAACTGATGAATCACTGAACTCTATCTCTGAAAGTAGTAATGCACTATTGATTTGTTTATTTATTTTAGAGAGAGAGAGCACAAGCAGCAGGGGCAGAGGGAGAGGGAAGAGAGAATCTCAGGCAGACTTCTTGCCCAGTACGGGGCACTGAGCAGCTTAATCGCACAACTCTGGGATCATGACCTGAGCTGAAACTGAGTCCAATGCTCAACCAACTGACCCACCCAGGTGCCCCAAATCACTGTATAATAAACAATAAAATGTTAATGTCTATATGAGAGAAATGTGATGATGTCATTGATGCAAAGGCATTACTAGATTTTATGTATATAATTCTCAAAAATGTGTAGTCTGTTGTTATAAATACATAATGGAAAAGTTCACCCAGAAGATAATTTTTATGATTATGAATGCTCAATGTTTGCATGGAAGAGAAGTTTACTTGTTGACCAAATTATGTTTATTGAGAAATAAGTGACAAAACAAATAACAGAATGACACTACAGTCATGAAAAAACTGAGATTCTCAACAGTTAAACTGCTAAGACACCAGCTGCAAATCAGAAAACAAAGAAGCAAAAGGGATGAGTTCTAATAAAGTGAGAACCTTGCTATGGGGAAATTGGGTGAGAGACATTCATAGTTTGGTTTTGCAATAGTTTTAGGCTATACAAATTACAAAGCTGAAGCCAGAATTTCAAGTCTAGAAAGAGACATTGGATACCTAGCTACATTGAATTATTTACTAGAGTGCCCTATTTATGCATAAATACTACATTTTTTAGCAGATTAGATCTAAGATTTAACATTTATGAAATTATTATGGCTTAAATAAAATGTAGCTATAAGAAGTTATATTTCTTGTTTTTTTTTAAAATATTTTATTTATTTATATGACAGAGAGAGACAGATCATAAGTAGGCAGAGCAGCAGGCAGAGAGAGAGGGGGAAGCAGGCTCCCTGCTGAGCAGAGAACCCTATGTGGGTCTCAATCCCAGTAACCTGAGGTCATGACCTGAGCTCAAGGCAGAGGCTTAAGCCACTGAGCCACCCAGGTGCCCCTATTTTTCTTGTTCTGAAGATGTTCTTATTGATTTAATTTTCTTTCACCTTCCTTCTTCTTCTTCTCTTTCTTGTTTAAACTGCAGTGCTGAGGTGAGATATAGGGCATACAGTGCCGATTCTTTTATAATAGTTTGAAATTTGTCTGCTAATTTTTAGAAAAAATTTTATTTCATTATATTAATCAAAATTAAGGAATATTACAGAAAATAACTGTCAAGTTATCACCAAATTATGTCAAGTTCAAGGAAGTCAAAGAAAGGTAGAAGAAGGGGTGCCTGGGTGGCTCAGTTGGTTAAGCGACTGACTTCCGCTCAGGTCATGATCCTGGAATCCCAGGATTTAGTCCCACATCAGGCTCTCTGCTCACCAGGGAGTCTGTTTTTCCCGCTGACCTCTCTCCTATCATGCTCTCTCTCTCTTTCTCTCTCTCAAATAAATAAATAAAATCTTAAAAAAAAAAAAAAAAGAAAGGTGGAAGAACTGTTTTAAACTGCAGGATTCTAAAGAGTTCACGGTTAAAGGCAGCACCTGATCCTGGATTTGATCTTGAACTTGTAGAATTTTTTTCCACAAATAGAATTGTATAATTTGATAAAATGTGAATGGGTCCTGTGAATTAGATGGTTATAATATATCATTGTTAATTTCATTATATATATGGTGGTGCTGTGATTATGTAGAACAGTGTCTTTATATTTTAGGAAATATCCACCAAAATATTTAGAGTCACATTTGCAATTTCTTCTCAGTTCAGAAAAAAATTATATATGTGTATGAGAGAGAGAGAGACAGAATGAGAAAACAAATGTAGAAACTATCCACCATTAGGGAAAACCAGCAGAGGGTATACAGGAATCTTTATACTATTCTTTTAAGTTTTTAATAAGTTGGATGTGTTTTTTTAAGAAAAAAAAAAGAAAAAGAAAAAATATTTTCTACAATATTCTCCACAGCTTTCAAATTTTTGGTGAAAGAAAAGTCAAGATAAATTAGCAAAAGCTAAAAGTTAATTACTCAGCTTCTGTAAATATTCTTTGTAATTTGCAAATATAGACTTTTGATTTGAATGATCTCATTTTGAATCACAACTTTTCAAGGCAGTTTATGACTTTTTGCTTTCTGCTTGTGTCATACAACATATAAGATTTATGAACCCTTTTCAAAACAGTTTTGCAATATAAAAATTCCTAATTTTGTGTTTTTTAAAATTTATTTCCCCTAAAATTGTCCTAATAAAGGGTCTTCTAAAACTTTAATAAAATATTAGACTTCTGGGCCATGATTTGAAGCTTGACAGAAACATTGCTAAGCAAATGAGACGTGGTCCATGATCTTATTTACAGAATATTTTAAATATTCAACTTTAGGCTGAATTTAACTCAGATTTTTATTCCATATGCACACACATTAATGCTTTCATTTATTTTCATTTTGCACTCTTAATAACCTGGATTTTGCAAATGGCCTTTTTACCTATTCCTCTCCCCATCCCTCCCCACCATGATGCTAGATTTTAGACATTAGATTGATCTCATCTTCTGTAGCCTCTCCCCGTCCCAGCACACTATCAGAATATAATCTTTCCTCATGGAGTGACATAGTAAAGACAAAAATAAACAAGTAATTTGATTAAACAAGTAATAACAAATAAGAATTTCTTAGAAGAAAATCATCTTAAGTTTGAAATTTATTCACACAGTTACAAAGTTAAACTATAAATCCCCAACAAAATTAATTCCTTGTTATTGTTATTTTCATTCTACTTGGAGTTCACTGAGCTTCCTGGATGTGTAGATTCATGTTTTTCATCAAATTTGGGAAACATTTGACCATTATTGTTTCAAATACTCCTTTTCCTCTTCTCTCTTGCCTCTCTTTCTGGAATTTCCATTGCACACGTTTTGGGATATGATTTCTTTTTTCTTTTTTTTTTTTAAGATTTTATTCATTCATTTGACAGACAAAGATCACAAGTAGGCAGAGAGGCAGGCAGAGAGAGAGGAGGAAGCAGGCTCCCTGCTGAGCAGAGAGCCTGATGCGGGGCTCGATCCCAGGACCCTGAGATCATGACCTGAGCCGAAGGCAGAGGCTTAACCCACTGAGCCACCCAGGTGCCCTAGAACAAAATACTTTTAAATATACAGAATGGAATATTCAGGCACAAATCTGTCAATATTTAACAAAAAATATTCTTTTTTCTGTAGGTGTTATCATATAATTGTTTATATTTTCTGTGGCTCTATTGTTTCATTTAAAATATAGAACTGAGAATATAAACTAAAATCATTCTGTTCATTTACTGCTAACAAAACATATAGGAAGTCAGGCCCCTGAGGGGTGCCTTGGTGGCTGTCATTAAGCATCTGCCTTTGACTCAGGTCATGATCCCAGGGTCCTGGTATCGATGCTCACATTGGGCTTCCTGTTCAGCTGGAGGCCTGCTTATCCCTCTCCCACTCCCCCTGCTTGTGTTCCCTCTGTCTCTGTCTCTCTCTGTCAAATAAATAAAATAAAACCTTAAAAAAAAAAAAAGAAATTGCCCGTAGTATATCAGACAGGATCTATTTCATAGTTAATGAGTTATAATTGGACTATGAATTTACTCAAAGAAAATGGCTTGATTTAAAATTAAAAGTTAAATCAGAGTGGCTGGGTGGGTCAGTCAGTTAAGCATCTGACTTGATCAGCTCAGGTCTTGATCTCAGATTGTGAGTTCAGGCCTGCATTGGGCTCCACACTGGGAATGGGGCCTACTTAAAAAAAATTAAATTAAATTAAGAGTTAAAGAATCATTTATGTTTACACCCAGAGATTTTGGGGCTTTCTTTTTTTGCATACCAGATCATACCTTATAGTTCTCTTTCTTATTTTTATTCATATGATACAGCATTATGTTAACAGAATAATGGAAGAATCAAGCTTTGGAAACCCTTTCAAGGAAAACTTTGAATTTGAAATGAATAAGCTAATGATTTTTGAGCTCTTAAGACAATGGAGTTGTGTAGCTATTGCTGGACACTATTGATGCATGAAGAAAGAAAATGGCGGGCTCATGTTAATTTCAATTTTTACAGGGAAATGTGAAAATGAGAGAGCTTCTGTGCCACCACACCTAAGCCCTAGCCTCAGTTATCTTCATCCACAGACAGAGAAAGCTCAAGTTCAGGCACAGGATTGCACTGTAAATGACAGACCTTCAGAAGATGCTTAATTCTCAGCTGAGACAAGTTGCCTACACCAAGGTCAAGGTGCTGATAGGGAAGGGATGAGCCTGTGAAATCTGAGACAGGGTCTCTGGCTAGAGTCTCCTGAACTTTCCTGACCATGGCCTCGTGTTGGGAGATAGACCCAGTCACGTTCCTCTGCAAAAGCCTTAAATGGGGCAGGCATTTTAAAAACAATGCATACCCTCTTTAAGATCTGCCTCTACTTTCCCCTCTTGGACATCAGTCAGTATTTAGTGTTGAAACTCAGCATATCCTGACTATGGTTGCTCAGGTCCTGCTGCGGGAGGTGAGGAATTATTTGCCCAAAGAGCAGCAGCGTCTGGTAACATGTACTAGCAGGAACCGGAAGTGTCTGCCTGGAAGTAGATCCCGGGATTGTTGAATCAAAGGGTCCGAAGAGAAATCGAGGCAAGGGAGAGGTTGTCACCATAGGAATGCTCTGGTGACACAGTAAACTGGCAAGGGACCCAGAAGACTCTTAATGCTCTGCTGGGATGGCTGTTCGAGGTTTGAAAAGGCGAGGACCCTTGTTGAACCAAGTACAGATGCCAGAAATGCTGTGCTGGGTTCAGAGTGTCTGCTTGCTTTTGGTCCATAGATTTAACCTGCTGAAACGTTGGGGAGCATATATTTCTTTATAACAAGCACCAGAGTTTCTCTTAGGGAGAGAACTGTCTTTAAGTGGAAGGTGAGGGATGGTTCGGGTAGAGGGCATGACTTAGCAGAAGCCAAGGAAACAGGGACACTGGGATGGCTGTCAGTTAGACGTCTGACTCTTGGTTTCAGCTCAGGTCTTAATCTCAGGGTCCTGGGATAGAGCCGTGCATGGGGCTTGAGTCTGCTTGGGACTCTCTCTCCCCCTCTCCCTCTGCCCTTCCTGCTCATGATGTCTGTCTCTCTTTCTAAAATATATAAATAAAATCTTGGGGGGTGGGGGGTGGGGAGAAAGGAGCTAAGGAAACAGAAAAGAGAGTCGAATTTTCCAGTGGGGGGAGTGGTTAGCCACACTTATTAGCTGAGCTGGTGGCTTGGAGAAGGGAGGAAAGGAAGAAGACAGGAGGCCTTGCCGTGAGATAGTGCGACAGCAGATACTAAGCTGTTGTCAGAAGTACCCAATAAATCCCTCTGTCTTTCCAAACTGCCAATCACACAAATGTCCTGAATGAGGTGGTATTTCCTGGATATTGAGGAAGAAATCTCAGTGCCACGTCTGAGTGGAGAACATAGTTCTGAGCAGCACAGCTCATTGAGGCATTCCCCAAGATGAGCCACTGTAGTGGCTCCAAGAACTTGACAGTGGAGTTGACTAGAACAAAAGCGCTCCTGGACTTTGCAGGGATCCCTGGGGTGGGAGAGGGAATTTCCATTATCTGTCACAGGGGCTTTGAGCTCATCTCCCCTTCAGAGGTGGGTAGCCTCAGAATGAGATCTTGGTTCTACCAGTCTGGGGGTTCAGCGAATGGTCCCTGGAAAGATCAGTGTCTCGCAGGTTCTTTTCTGAAGGCTGGGATTGACTAAGCATGCAGTCCAGTACAATGGTGAAGGTGTAAGTCAGGTTACTGGAAACTGAGTGACTTCATGGGGAGGGAAGATAGAGAGTACACGTTGGTATGAGTTTAGCTATGAGTTATAGCATGAAAATGGGAGAAAACCAAATACAAATGATAAGTTGACCGTAGTTGGGCAGATCACTTAATTTTTTTTTTTTCCCATTTGTCTTCTGTAAAGAGAAAAATTTGTCCGGGGATGTAAGTTTAGCTTATAATTCTATACTTGTAGTAATTATTGTGTTCTGTAGTCTAGCATGCAGACACATTTGCTTTATTTATTTATTTTTTGAAGATTTTATTTATTTGTTTGACAGAGAGACAGTGAGAGAGGGAACACAAGCAGGGGAAGCTGGAGAGGGAGAAGCAGGCTTCCCGCTGAGCAGGTAGCCCAATGCGGGGCTCAATCCCAGGACCCTGGGATCAAAACCTGAGCCAAAGGCAGACACTTAACTACTGACCCACCCAGGCACCCCAGACACATTTGCTTTAAATCTATATTATGGATCTTTATAACCCCAGTTTGCTCATGTCTTTATTGGGAGAATAAGTACTCTAGCCTCACCAGATGTTTCTGCACCATTAAGTACATCGTAAATGGCAAATACTAAATACATAATCCCGTTTAGTATGACTTTAAAAAAACAGAAACACACACAAATACTACAAGATTTTTACAAATGGACAAATGAGGCACATAAAAGTGAAATGGGGTGCCTGGGTGGCTCAGTTGGTTAAAAATCTGCTTTCAGCTCAGTTCATGATCCCAGAGTCCCAGGATCAAGCCCCGAGTCAGGCTCCCTGCTCAGTGGGGAGCCTGCTTCTCTCTCTGACCCTCCCGCCTCTTGTGCTCTCTTTCTCTCTCTCTCTCTCTCTCTCTCTCTCACTTTTTTCTCGAATAAGTAATTTTTTTTTAAAGGTGATTAATTTTCCTCTCAGGATTAGACAGCAAAAGAAAATCCTAAGATCAACTCTATAGTTTTTGTCACTTATTGTACTTGTTTGGATACCCATGTTGTTTGGGCTGTGAATTTTTCTCTTTCATTGAGTTATTTCCGTTTCAGAAATAGGATTAACGTCTCAAAATAAAGCATAAAATACACAATCTTCTTCATGATTGACTCAAACATCGCAATGAAAGGAACTTGAGAAGTGACTGTCAGAGGAGAGAGAAGGGAGGAAAGGAAGAGCGGCCCAGAACAGGGTTGGTCAAGATTTCGTACAGGTTTTTCAACAAGCATTATCTATTGGTTCTTAAATGGGATAAAATAGCAATAATTTCCCAAGAAGCAATAGTTAGAAGAATGTGACATTCAATTTTCGTTAAGAATTGAGAGTGCAGGGGCGCCTGGGTGGCTCAGTCGGTCCAGTGTCTGCCTTCAGCTCCCGTCATGATCCCAGGGTCCTCTGATCGAGTCCCGTATCAGACTCCCTGCTCTGTGCGGAGACTACTTCTTCCTCTGCCTCTGCCTCTCTGTTTCTCATGAATAAATTAAAAAAAAAAAAGAAATTGAGAGTACAAAAAGACATATTCACACTCAATCAAACTGAGACGTCTCTAAAACCCCAGAGTGACTTAGAAAGTATCCTGTCCTTGATTTTTTCCCACTGTGATAGCATCTTAATGATTGATGACATCTCCCATGGATTCCCCACCCATTCCCACATTCCCGGAACACATTTTACTCTGAAATTCATCCCCACTTCAGCTCTCCCTTACTCTTTTTTTTTTTTTTTTAAGATTTAATTTATTTATTTGACAGAGAGAGATCACAAATAGGCAGAGAGGCAGGCAGAGAGCACGAGGGGGAAGCAGGCTCCCCGCTGAGCAGAGAGCTCCATGCGGGGCTTGATCCCAGGACCCTGAGATCATGATCCAAGCTGAAGGCAGAGGCTTTAACCCACTGAGCCACCCAGGCGCCCCCTCCCTTACTCTTAATCACCCACTATCATGGATAGAAGTCGTTCTCAACTCAGGAATGTTTCTTTGTTTACCTTTGTCACAAAACTGAGGTGTAAATGAAATGAGTATCTCTCACCATAGCATTATGCTAGTCCAGCTTTCTTATAGTCCTGAAAACCTACACATTTTCCTCTCCACTGGGACTAACAAAGCGTTCTGGTTATTATATCCCATTGTTTATTAGATCTCAGGTCATAACAAAAATAAATAATTGGTTTGGAGACAAATAGAACCTGGCAGACTTAAGAGATACTTTATGTTGTGTTATACGTGCAAAATACATTGGACACAGGGGCGCCTGGGTGGTTCAGCCGTTACATGTCTGACTTCGGCTTGGTTCATGGTCCCAGGGTCCTGGGAGTTGGGTTCCCTGTTCAGCAGGAAGCCTGCTTCTCCCTCTCCCTCTTCTCTGGCTTGTGTTCCCTCTCTCGCTGTGTCTCTCTCCAACAAACAAATAAATAAAATCTTAAAAAAAATACACTGGACACCGTGAAGCTCCAGCCTGAGTTATAAATTGATTAATAAGATCACTAAAAGGAATCATGACGTTTTGGCAAAAGTTCTCGACAAACAGATGTAAAAATTCTGTTAATTGTTATCTAAGCTCGTGAGCTGAGAAGAAAAAGCTGCAGCAATTGTCAGCCTGTGTACAAAGCTTTTCCAGCAGAGATTACTGTTAGATTTTCTCCCTGACAATGAAAAAGAAAGGCACAGGGCTTATTAAGCAAGTGCGCTTTGGCTGAAAAGGGTACAGTGGATTACAGATGATGCTGACTGGCTAGAGGAATATTTTGAGTTCCCCCATTGCCAAATCTTTTCCTCCCAAGTATACAGGAAAGCTTTCCTCCTTGGAAATAAAGACCAGTGGAAAGCTAGTCTTGCCCTAATGGATAGGAGTTGGGAATGTGCACTGAAAGAAAGGTTATGAGGGTGGCCAGAAGAGGGGCTTATTCTTGCATAACTAACTTGCTCCCATTCTATCTGTGATTCAATCAGACACCAAAACTTCCCCAAAAGAAACAAGCCAATTGACTAAATACATCTCCCTGGTCAGGCACCATAGCTCAAGAGGAGAGAACAAGCCACCAAACTTCCCATGCGTTTTCAGTTAATCCATCCTGAGGACTAAGTCTCAGGTCATCAAACTCCTTCACTTGGAAGACCAGTATGAGGAGATTAGGGAAGGGGTAATTTCTCTTTGACCCTTTGTCCACACACCCAAATAAATAAGTCCTCCCCTCTTTTTTGTACTTAGTATTGAAGTCAAGACATTGACTCGGCCTTGGAGTTGGGGCAATGGAGAATTGGTAGAGGCTATCTGTAACATTTTCAAGCTAGTCAAGTTATTTAGTTATACTTCCGTTTTTGGAGGATATGTCGTATCTTGCAGGTAATGGAAATCATCATTTTTCATCTCTACTTACCAAATGATTCTGTACGCTTCCTTTCACTTTTCAAAGAGGATTCTGAATCGGGGCAGCTTGTGTTATTTCTCTGCTCTTCTGTTGTAGAGCATTTGCAATATAGTGAAGTTAGATGGAATGCCTAAATTCAGAGCAGTGGGTTGAAAATAAATACATATAAAAATCACCCACCAAGCACAGAGCACAGACATCTGTCTAAAGTCTTTGTTTTTACTATATACAATTAGGGTTTTTTTTTTAAATTCCAAGATTAAAACAAAATGATTACACCCAGAAGAGCAGCCAATTTAGTTTAGAAGGAAACGGGAAGAACTGCCAAGTCTGAATTTTTTTCTTTTTTTTTCAGTGTTCTAAGTCACAGATTTTCATCAACTCTTCATTTAACCTTGCATCAAAAGGGAGATAAGCTCTTAGAGAAGCCGGTTCTTAGGGCTCTCCTGCATTATTACAGAACTATATTCTCTCAACACCATGAACTTCCTTTGAATCACATCCAAGTTGTTCACTGTGAAAATTCAGACGTTCAGGGGTTGACAACAAAGTCCGCTTCCTCTGATACTTGCTTCTCAAGGTGCATTCACATGATTCTGCCTAGAATTGTACAAAAGCCTCATTTGGGATGGAAGCTATATTTTTAAAACAGAAACTGATGAAAAACAGAGTGTCTTGTATTTTGTCTCTAGAGTTAATCATTACTTTTTTCACTGCATAGAGTGTTTTAAAAATAGTAACAACAACCACCCAACAAAAATAACAATATCAAATTACAACAACACCCCTTTCTTTAAGCTTCTCTGACTCCTTCCTACTGTGGAGGCATGTGGAGATTGAAAGGCTGCCCTTCCTTGAAGGCCTGAAGTTTCTGCCTCCTTTTTTTTTTTTTTTTTTTTTTAACGTGTTCGCTGTGTTAAACTTTGGGTCTTAGGTTTAGGGAGAAAATGATGAAATCTACTGAGCATTGAGTTTCTTCCCTTCCGTCTTCCCTTCCATCTTATCCATCTGACTTCCTGTATTTTATAGGGCAGTTGACTTTGGCCAATCTCAGAGCATGACTCCACCAGACCCACAAGGCTACTCTGTGTGACTGGGTTTAGAAAAGAGAAATGTTGTTTCCCTAAATATTTCATCTTTTCCATGAACAAGACCCTGATTTTATAGTAACATGATCTTTCCCTTGATTCCAATACTTGCTCGGTCATTAACTATTGGGGAGCCATTATAGAAGTTAATGACTCAAATAAGAGAGTTCCACAGTTGTAGATTTGAATTCAAACTCCCACAGTGAATAGCTCTGGGACTTTGGGCAAGTTTATTCAACCTCTCTGGAGTCTCTGATCTATTTATCTCATAGGGTCATTGGGAAAACTAAAAGTTGTCTATATCTAACATACGTTATTTTGTGTGCAACACTAGGGAAGTTTATTTTTTTTTCTCCAGGGTTCTCAGTGGTCTTTTCAAAAGCAATTAAAATGATTTTGCCAATATTCTATGAATTTTTTATTTATTGGGGAAACTTTGGGTTACTTTCCAGTTTTTCTGTAGATTCTGATTCTATTACATTAGAAAAGATTATATTGATTAATTTAATCCAGAGACTTTGGCTACTGCAATTAATAAGATCTATATATATATTTTAAAGACTTTAACTATTTATTTCAGAGAAAGAGAGAGCACACAAGCTGGGGGAAGGGCAGCAGGAGAGGGAGAAGCAGACTGCCCACTGAGAAGAGACCCTGACATGGGCTTGATCCCAGGACGCTGAGATCAGGACCTGAACTGAAGGCAGAGAGTTAACTGACTGAGCCACCCAAGTGCCCCAAGATCCATATTTGTTTATTAGAGACACACAGGTCTGGTAATGTCACTGATAAACTTGACTTTCATCTTCAAAATAGAGAGAATAGCACCTACTTTACAAAGCTCTTTTAAGAGCAGATGAAATAGTATCTGGAAAGTATTTAAGAAGTATACAAATGTCTAATAAATGGTAACATTACTTTCATTATTCTTACTGAACATAAAAAAATCTAAAGGATTTCTGACAAATTATATGAAGGAAAGTGGGTTAACCTGAAGACTATAAATGGTAGAAAGAAGTCACATAAGTGTCATATGTACCAGTCAAAAATATTCATTAGACATTTGGAATATAGGAATATTCTCAAATTCAGGCTGATGGTCCGCTTATTTTAAGCAATTTTTGGCGATTCAAAATTCTAAACAAAGAAACCTCACATAACCCTTTAGATTTTGGGAGAGTACATTTGGCCCTTAGTATTGAAAGAGAACTAGGCAATTTTTGGCTTAGTGTTTAGGTAACAGGCTCCACATTCCATAGAGTCATTTGCCACCGAAGGGCCTGGAGTTTTCTTCTCTGTGATAATTACTCTACGGGAGGGTCCCTTTCTCCATATTTTAATATTCTTTTGATGAAAGCACAGTTTCCTACCCTTGTTTTATTCCATCCTTCACTCTTGTCGGGTCATTAGCCCAGATTCTACCAACATTACTGAAACTTCTCTTTATCCCCTCCACCATTTTCCTTCAGATACTATCTCCATGAAATCTATCTAATAGAAAAACTGCCCAGTGAAATGAATATAAATTTAGGACCATCAGTAGCCAGGGAATGGCTGATTTCCCCCTGGGTTATTTGCGGGTAACTGGAATAAGCAGTCATTTTCTTTTACCTGAAATTATCTGTTATTACATAAGCAAAACACGTGTGTTTTATCAAGGTTTGTGAAAAGTGTGTGTGTGAAAAGTCAAGGTTTCGCTGGGTTCATACGAGATGGTACAGGATTCCGCCCACCCCCCCAGTTATTCGTAAATGAGTGTCCTACGAAATTTTCATAAACCAAAATGACGTGAAGTGAAGAAGCCACTAACACTTTGTGAAAGTGAAAATCTTCAAAGTTCTCTGGGTTAGTGAGAAAAGTTATGAATGTAGGTCCTTCATAAAAGCAAAGTGGCATAAGGCAACCTTTTGGAGAGCGGGGAGACCTATCTTCAATTAAGGAACACCAATTTCTGAATCCTTTGTTGATCCAGCTGTCTCATTTTCCCCTGAGGCTACTGAGAAAAACCTACCTCTGGGGAATAACAGACACCCCAAACTGGAAAGAATTATATTCTTTTTCATTGGCTTTAGCTCCAAACACCCAGGCAGAACAGCAAGATCTGGGTCGAACTCCTTGGAGGGCAGACTTCCCCAAGGCGGGTTACTATGACTAGGCTGGAAAAAGGCACAGTTTGCAGCCTGACTTGCCCCACTGTACACATGTAAGCCTGGGAATTTCCATTTCAGTGGAACAAGAAACCACTGCACCTGCCAGAAGAGAGCAGAGAGCAGATTTGCTCATTTAAACCCCCTTGTTTCTATCTCTAACATCTGAACCATCTTACTTCATTTGATAGAGTGAAGGGGTGAGGTGGGGGAGGAAAGGACTCCTAGGCAGGGTCTTCTACCAGTCTCCTCATTAGAGGACATTCAAAGGACACGGACACCTGGGTCCTACCATAGACTAACCAGAATTCCTGGGGGGTGGGGCTTAGACCTTTAATGAAGTGCTTCTGAGGTGATTATGTGATGCAGCCAAGATCAAGAACCCACTGTTCTAGAGGTTAACAGCATTTATTATGAAAGAGTGAAAAACGACAGCCAGACAAAAACAGCGATTCCACTATCCCCCAAATAATGACCACTGCCATTGTGGTCTTTATATCTAGATCTGTATCTGAGAGATATATTTAAAACAATGAGAAGAATTAATTTCCGCAGCCTAGTAATTGGTACGTGTAAAAGCTTTCTCTTATATAGCTTGTTCTATTTCCGAGCGTGATTCTTTCCCGGAAGACAATAGCTAAAAATGGAAAAACACCTCTGTCTTGGTCTGTGGGCTCTTATAACAAAATAGCATAGACTAGGAGGCTTATAAACAACAAACATCTATTTCTTACAGTTCTGGAGGCGGGAGGTCTGAGAGCTCCTGCATTTTTTGGTGAAGGCCCTCTTTCTGGTCCACACCTGGTGTCTCCTGGCTGTGTCCTCACATGGTGAAAGGGCTAAGGGGTCTCTCTGGAGCCTCTTTTACAGGGGGCTAATCCCATTCTCAGGGCTCCACCCTTCAAAAGCACCTCAGAAAGTCTCCACTTACTAATACTGTATTGCCTTGGGGGGTTAGGATTTTAACATACGAATTTATGAGGACACAAATGTTCTGACCCCAGCAACCTCGCAATCACATTGCTTTCTATTTAAATTCTTTCCCCATCTTGTCTTTTTTTATAGAATATCTCCTTGCAGGCAGCAATGGGAGTTTCAGTTCTTCCATAAGCACATGCCCACCTCACTGTATACCATGTCATTGGTTCCCTCCAGGAACGGAGATGGTCTCTTTACCACATCAAGTACTTAACCATGAGTGCTTTCATCAGAAATCCTGCAGCTTTGTAACTGTGTTTTCAGAGCCAAACAGTCTTCTATTTTATCTAAAATATCAGATAAAGATGGAGCCCCCTCCTATGGATTAGAGAAATGCCCTTTAAAAGGGACATTGTTAGGGCACCTGGGTGACTCAGTAGGTTAAGCTGCCTTTGGCTCAGGTCATGATCCTGGAGTCCCAGGATCGAGTCCCACTCAGGGGGAGTCTGCTTCTCCCTCTGCCTTTCACCCTGCTTGTGCTCTCTCTCACTCACAAGCGTACTCTCTCTCCCTCTCTCTCAAATAAATGAATATATCAAAAAGGGAGGGCACATTGTTCTTCTGTTCCCTTACACCAAATGATTGCTTGAAGAAAAATAATAAAGGTTGTGTTTTGTTAGCTAGGACCTAATTAATGGGGAGTTACTCAGATCAGAGGGCTGAAAGCTATCACCAAAGGGAAAGAGGGGAAGGGACAAAAGTGGGGGAAAAATGTGTCTGCAGAACAAGCAGATCCCACCAAGGAGACACATGGCAGGTGTTCCATGGGAAGTCCCCTTGCACAAGCCTGTTTGAGCTGGACTGGAGCTGAGGACCTGGGCAGAAGCCCCCTGAGTAACCATAAAGTTACCTTTACCTTTAAGATTTCTTTCTATGGGTGGGTTTTTCCATCATTTGGGGGAACATACAACCTATGCTCTAGCCTGTTGATATGCTAGGCATGCCCAGTGGAACAGAGGTGCCTAAGGAACAAAATATGTATCAGTTCCTTAATGTGTCAAGCCCCTGGCCCCTGCCTGCCAGCATACTGAATAAAATCGTCCTGCACTAGTCTCAAAAGGAGATAGTACTAGAAGAACTCTGTTTCCTTACATGCTGCAAGGAATACAAACTTTTTGCTCAAACCCAGAGACTTGGGCTGGTCTGTAGGATGAGGCACCCCACTGGTAGACCCTTTGAGTCTGGGGACAATTTGAAGGTGATTACTCCAAAACAAAGCCCTCTGTGTTTTCTCCTGACAACACTCTTGGGATATATTTGGTATTAGTCCGCCTCAAATGTCATTCTTTTTGAATGTTTCAGTTCCCATTTCCCTCACAAAGTGTAGAAAAAATCTCCATTCACTCACGGAAGAATCTTGCCCTGAAATACCTGCATTACAAGGAAGCAAGGTTATAGTGTGGTTTAGAGCCAGCCCTGGGACCTCAGGAGGCAGGTGACTGTGTGGTCTGACTTAAGCAAGGTGTCAGGGAAGAGGTGGCATTTGAGGGGGCCTGACATAACTTTCAGTCGTGGGGTACCCAAGAGGTCAGGGAAAGGAACCGTAAGCAGAAGGAATGTAGCAGGGAGAGGACCAAAGGTGGGATTTCTGGGTGAAAGGACAGCTTGCTGCAAGCGAAGTTTGGGCCTGGTCCAGGCTTCCTGGAAGGCAATCGTGGGAACTGTGGCTGCAAGGGAGGGTCACAGGTAGGCCCTGAAGGTTGTTTCTGCTGAGCAAAGGAGAGTTAGCATTTTATCTTGTGGGTGCTAAGGGGTGTGATAATAAGATAGTCCTTTATGAACATGAACTTGATAGCCGTGGGTAGAATGGTTTGGGGGAGGAGATGACAGAGGGGTGGTTTTAAAGCAATTGCCTTGGCTCAGGTGATAAGATTGAGGGACTCAAGTAGGAAAAAAGGCAATGGGAATGGAGAGATGGGTGTAGATGGGGCAAACACAGCAAACTGGTCCCCTCGGGATGAAGTCATTAGATGGCACTGGCATGTGGCAAGGAAGTAGAAGAAGAAATGGTGAATCCAAGTCTGGGTAACTGCAAGAATGGGGATCCCATAAACAGAGTAAGGTATGTGGGAGCAGTGGGTCTGGAAGTTGAGATGACTGAGAGAGATGTGCTGGAAACGAGAGAGAGGGCAGTACAATACCAGAGGTAATGACAGCAGCAGGAAAAGGCTTGGCAAAGTTTTGAGCTCCAGGCCCTAAGGACAAAAAAGTTCAAGTGCTGTACAGTCGTGAGGAATTAATTTGAAGAAAATGCCCACCTGGCCACATTTGGAAGGAAGGTTAAAGTCTCTCTCTTGCTCTCTCTCTTTTTTTTTTTTTTTAAGATTTTATTTATTTATTTGGAAAGAGCATGAGAGCAGGAGCAGGTGTAAGGAGGGAGGGGCAGTGGGGGAGAGAGAGAGAGAAGCAGATTCCCTGCCGATGAGTGGCTCAATCCCAGAACCCCAGGATCAAGTCCTTAGCCAAAGGCAGACACTTAACAGACTGAGCCACCCAGGTGCCCTGGAGAGTTAGCTTCTAAATCTTCTCAATCCATTTGGCTAAGCGGGTAAACTTCCTAGAAGATCTCTCAGGAAATTCTGTTTATAGCTCCTTACATAATCATCAAATATTTACTTTCCGGCAAGGAAATTCTATGCCAAATAAAGAGGATCCCTTGTGTTTATTATTACAAATAAGTAGAAATAAATGGCAAACAAGGTGTTCTTCCAGTTAAAAAAAATTACACTGGAGCATCCTTTACCGAGCCTTATTAATGTTTTATTGAGGAAATAGCGCTATTTACTTCTGAGGAAGGGTTAATTATCTCAGGGCAGTTTTTTTTTTGCAAAACAATTAATTTGTTCCCCGTTTCCACACTTCCAGGTCTCCCAGAGGTCTTAATTATAATGCAACAAACCTGTTACAGAAAACATATAGATGGTATTATTTTAAGTGGTTTTTTTTTTTAAGTGCATTTGAGAAAAGTCATGGCAAAAAAAGTACCAGCTTATTAGGTAATTTTAACATTAAGTTGTTTTGTAGTCTTCTTTCTAGAATATTCTCTTACAGTATATGGGAATATGCACAGTTAGATGCTTAATACCATAAGAGGAGCTTCAAATATTTCACATACACACACAAAAAAGTCATTTTTTCCAGCACATATTTTGTATACATGTATCAAATGTTGTGTTAAGTGCCTGACATGAAATATTTCATTTACCTCTACAATAACTTGCTGAAGTAGGTACTGTTATTACCATTGATCCTCAGTGTGTGGGGCTGGAAATTCACCTACTTGCTAAAATTTGCTTTTGCTGCTACTGATGGATATGCACATGTGCAGAGCAGACAAAAATTTGAGTTGCTTGATGCACACGTTCCCAGGTGAGGTCGGACAAGGGGATGCGCTCCCTTCTTGTTTCAGTTCTCACACTGTAGTATCGCTTTGAAACAACTGATATTTGTAAACAAGTGTCCTTTTTGAGGTTTAGTTAGCACTGTTTTTTTTTTTTTATTTTTTCTGTATTTTTGTGTTTTATGTTGGACATTTCCTTGTTTTAAAATGGCCCCCATGCAAAGTGCTGACATGCTGTCCAATGTTCCTAAGAACAAGAAGGCCATGACGTGCCTTGTAGAGAAAATGGATATGTTAGATAAGCTTTGTTCAGGCGTGGGTTATAGGCTGTGAAGTCCATCTTAATGAGTCAATATTAAGCAAGCTGTCTTTAAACAAACACACGTAGAATAAGCCTATGTGTTGACAAGTGGACAAAAATACTGTGACCAGAATTTCGCAGGAACCTAACCCTGTATTTCCCGTGGGGACGATGGTTCAGTGACAGTGTTCACGAACTCACTGTGTATAACAACTTAAGAGAGCAAAACTCCCGTGAATATGAACATCATTTGTTGTCTCTGTATCACAAATGAGGAAGCTGAGGCCTCGGGTCATATGCCTCAGGGCTTTCTTTATATAAGTAGCATAGGTGGGATTTGACTAGGTGGAGTTTGTTTATTTATTTAAATATTTTATTTATTTATTTGATAAGAGAGAGAGAGCACGAGCTGTCCCCTGGAGGGAGGGTCAGAGAAAGAAGCAGACTCCCACTGAGCAGGGAGCCTGACACATGGCTCCATCCCAGGACCCTGAGATCATGACCTGACCCCAAGAAAAACACTTAACTGACTGAATCCCCCAAGCGCCCCCAGCTTGGTGAAGTTTAATGACTTCAGTGCTTTGCTGCTCCCCAAACCTAGTTTAAAATTATTCTTTGGCTCCTTCCCATTGTCTCCTGTTGTTTATATTATCTACTTCAGCCATTTGCATTCTGAGGAAGCTTTCTTCCACTTCTGAGTTTGAAGCGCTTCAAGTCCTACCTGCACTGGTGCAAAGCACTTTGGGCCGGTGCTTCCTAAGAGAGGAGTGCTGGTATTCTGAACTCAGAAGCCAAGTCACCCACTTTCCTGAGCCCACAGGGCACGAGTGCCTCTAGCACCTGGAAGAGTGGGCAACAGGATGCTGGGGACAGAAGAAAAGTCAGTCCCTGTATAGGGTTAAAGGAATTGTCAACCTTTGTTCTTATTCCCAGAAATTCTGAGCAGAGCACCTGCAGGAAGTTTTATTAGGCTATTATATTATGTTATTGCCTACATTTTACTCCTTGGCCAACATTTTATTCCTTAGCTTTTTGCTTCAACCCACAAGTAACATTAAGTGTTCATCCAAAATTTTCCTCCAAAAAATCTGTTTTCAACCACTGAAGAGAATTGAAGCATCATAATTTGTTAACATAGAAGTAGGAACCCCACACATTTCCACCTACCATGTTACAAAGTTGACATACGCACATATTTGTAACATATCTATGACACACACCGCTTCCCTCTCCCAGAGCTCTGAGCTGCTAACCAACCATTGGCATCTACACTTCTAAAGTAACTTCATTGTTTTGGAAATTTCTCTTTTGTGAATATATATGTACATTATGTACATATATATATGTACATATATATTCACAAAATGTGTGTATATATATATATCTATATATATATATAGATATATATATATAAAGTCTTTTATAATCTTCTCTTTGCTTTTCTGTATTTTCCAAATAATCTACAAGTGTGTGTATTCACAAAAGAGAAATTTATGCACATACTTGTAGATTATTTGGAAAATACAGAAAAGCAAAGAGAAGATTATAAAAGGTATTGGTTAGCCCATTATTCACATATAATTCCACTCAGTGCTTCCAATGTTTTCTCCTTATAGATTATACAGTTCAAAATGTTGCCCTTCTAGGCTTTTTCACGTAATATTATACTACGAATATTTTTCCATCTGATTGGGTATAGTTCGTGCTATTAAATGATAGCAAAATATTCTAGTGTTTGGGTCCATGACAGATTATTTAAAGATTTTCTGTAGCTGAATATTCAGGTTTTTCTTATTTTTATGTTATAAAACAACCTACAATAAGAATCTTTGTACCTAAATCCTCACACAAATCTCTCATTATTTTCTTTGGAGAAATTATTAGAAATGAAATTCATAGATCAACACCATGCACATTTTTGGGGCCTCTGAAAGACTCACCCTCAGCGGCAGTATAAATACTGGTTAAGATCCAAACGTCTTTTACTCTTAAGCTGAATTTTCCCCATGCCAGCAAACATACTAGTGGTATGGGGGACAGGAAGGGTGAGGCTTAGAGAAATACACTTCAAGGACAGTGTTTTAAAAGAAAAATCACTACCTTCTGAATCTTCTAAGTATTAATGGCAGTAAGGATAAGTTAGAACCAGATTAAATGGTGTATGTGGGAACTCTGTCTGGTGGCCGTTACTTTCCCACAGCAAGTTTCTGACCATTTTGACTTAAGGTATATACTTGAACTTGGCCTGAAATAGTTGCCGAAATGAGATAGTGACTTTTGAACACTTTATACTGATTTTCTACTCAAAACCCGCCACTGCTCCTTTAGCTGGCAAAACTCCCCCTAAATACTCATCTAGAGCTTGGAACACTTTTTGGAAAAGTAACTTTTGCAGGTGTCATTGCTGTAGGGTAGAGCTCCATTGGGTAAACTCTCCTCAAGTGATGGGATAAAAGCATTTACGACAGAAGGACTGTATCTGCAGCTGTCCGGATCTATTTTCATAGATAACTATTGTGTCATCAGTGTACAATATCATGGGCTAACTTGTGACCTTTGTGCCTCAAGAAAACCTACACCATCATCATCACCACTACATCAATCTTTCTGCTTAGAGAGAAATTATTGCTCCATCCCTGGGACAGGATATGTGCTGTTGACATGTAGCAATAAAGAATTTCCTTTTGGGATATGAACAAATCAGATGGCAGAGAGCAAGAGCATTCTTCTGTTTCACCAAGTGGGTTAAAGCCTCTGCCTTCAGCTCGGCTCATGATCCCAGGGTCCTGGGCTCAAGCCCCACATCAGGCTCTCTGCTCGACAGGGCGCCTGCTTTCCTTCCTCTCTCTCCGCCTGCCTCTCTGCCTACTTGTGATCTCTGTCTGTCAAATAAATAAATAAATACAAATCTTTAAAAAAAAAAAGAAAAATTTTATTGTCTGCTATTAGGGCATCATGCCCAAATTTGTCACAAAGGCAAGAATCTGGTCCTTCCTTTGTCTTCTGAGTAGCTGATGATAGCAATGAATGGTATTTACTCTAGAACTATGCTTGCAACTGAAACTCACTTAAGCATTGGCAAGCACCCCAAATGCTGGTTGTTGGAGCTGGCAACATTGGGTGGTGGGACTGTTTGTCTTCAAAGCTACTACTTCCCCTTCTTGTATACTTACTTCATTTCTCTCCTTCTCACTTCCTTTCTTGCAACCTGGGTCACAGAGAAGGATGTGATAGGCAATTTTTCAGTAAGTTATTAACAACATATGTTACTCCTCCTAGGAATATCTTAATTTTAAAGTAGGTCCTTAAAGCAGATGCCCTTAACAAAAAAGTAATTAATTTCTAATGTGTGCTTCACTGCCATTGCTATGTCTATGTCTATGTCTATGTTTTTAAAGAGGTATACTCATTTTGGTGGTAAGAGGGTGAAAAATGTCAGAATCACGAGTCAAAGAATTTATCTCTGTAATGGGGTTGTTTTTATTGAGCTCAAGGGATTGTTGGTTAATTTGACAAACTGCCAATGTAAATCACCAAGTGGTTAGTGGAAGATTCATTCTTTCTAAACTTATAGTTTTATATACTCCATCCATTGTCCTACTATTACAGGAGCAAAGTTTAGAAACTGTAGAGATTTGGTAAGTATTAAAATCACTGGCTATTTCCTTGTGTTCTTAAAAAAATCCTTCATGGTTCCTTTCAGCAAATTTCTGCTTGAATATATTGGAAATGTTTCCATAGACGATTGTTTTCTTTCTGAATTAGGAATAAGTTTGCTACAATTCCTACTCACTGTTGGAACATATAGAAATTCAGCAGCTGATAAATACAATAAATGTAGCTGTTCCTCTATTCCTATTACAACACACCCTGTTCTTTTAGAATTCAAATTTCTTTTTAATTTTTATTTATTTATTTTTTTAAATTTATTTATTTTTTATTTATTTATTTTTTAAAAAGATTTTATTTGTTTATTTGACAGAAAGAGAGAGTGATCACAAGTAGGCAGAGAGGCAGGCAGAGAGAGAGAGGGAAACAGGCTCCCCGTTGAGCAGAGAGCCCGATGTGGGGCTCAATCCCAGGACCCTGAGATCATGACATGAGCCCAAGGCAGAGGTTTAACCCACTGAGCTACCCAGGTGCCCCAAATTTCTTTTTAGTTACAAGTATATACTCATAAAAAGCAAGGAAATATTGAAGAGACTATTCAAATAAGGAGGAGCTTTTCTAGTGTGATTTTAAATTACATATCTAAATAATTTAGATTACATATTAAGCTATTTAATGTGTTTTTATTAAGAAGAAAATTTTACTTTATCCTTTTGGTAATAAGCAGTGTATATTCAAATGTACTTTTGAATATGAACTTTTAATTTGTTTGGAGGGGTAAATCGATAATTAAAAATAATTAGCTTTATTCTTTTAGGACAGTTGGTTATATTGTACAGAAACATCTCAATATATATTTTGATTTTGTTGTATATATATTTTGATTTTGTTATTTTATTTCAATGTACTAAAGGCTTATCAAATGGTAGATTAAATTATCAGCGTTCTTCTTCAGTAAGAGAAAGTAGTTTAGTGACATAAAAGAGAATGCGCCTTTTAGTGTTTGCTGAGTGAACCTAGGACAATTCAGTAGCTAAGATCCAGGAAGGTAGTAAATACCACACAGGACTGAGACTCTGGTCAGAGGTTCTTAGTTTCTTAGGTTGCTCCTGAAGAACTCATTTAATTTCTCAAGTTGTATCAAATGTTGCTCTGTTTTATTTGATTCATTCTTTCAACACCAAAAGCATTCACCATATGGAGTTCCATTAACATGTTGGCATTGTGTTGTTTTCTAAAATGGATTATAGCATTTACAAAGTGCATTAATACCATCACCACCATCGTCAACAACTTGATCTGGCTTGGGCTGAAGGAAATTCATCTTTGCGGGATTGCACAGGGCAAAGGTGGAGCAGAGATGTATTTCCCAGTCATGCTGTGGTTTATTAAAAACATGGATCCTCAGAGGACTGAACTTGCAGCACTTTAAAAATGGGTCAGGTCAAGCAACTTCACAATTAATTAGCAACAGAATTCACTATGAAATGGATTGGAAACTCATAGGAAAGTTTTCCTGGAACTGTCTAGGAAAAAGCTATGCTCTCTTTAGAGCTCTTTGAGTGCCCACCAAATGTTGGTCCTTAAGGGATTAGGGCATTGTCTTACCACTTCATAAAGGGATTAAGGAAAGTATATGATGAGGTTTCTGGAGAAAACATATATTAGTCATTTACTGAGAAAATGAGAGATGAATGTTGATAGGCAAACTGTTTATAATGTGGAAATGAACCAATTCACCATTACAATTGTCGTGCTTACATCCCCAGGATTCACACACTCATCAATCCAAGAAGTAGGTGGGGTGTGCCTACCATGTTCCTGGCATCGGATAGCTGTTGGACATAAAAGGTGCATGAAAATCTTTGTGCTGAAGAAGTTCACAGCCTTGTGAGAACACAAGACTTCACATAAATAACTATGGAAATTAAAAGAGGCATGAAAATTGCTGTGTTATCTTCATGGACTAACTCCAACCTGGGGAGAGTTAGGAATAGCTTCACAAAAGAGGTGACCTCTGTTGGAGCTGAGTCTTATAGAATGAGGGGGAGTTAGCCAGGTGGAGAAAGGAGGAAAGCATCCTAGCAGAGTGAACAGCACGTTCAGAGGCACGGAGCAGAGCTTCCTGAGGTCTATCAGAAGCATGAGGGGATGGGGGTGGTATTTTCTCAAAATGCAGATTTCTGGGCTCATGCAGATACATCTGGAATCAGAAACTCATGGGCAGGGTTTGAGAATTTTGGCAAGGATTCAAATGTATTCTGGTGCACTCTACAATTTGAAAACCATTGGCATGGAGGAAAGACAAGAGTTTCTGGATATTTCCTGAAAACAGCCAGTCCTAAAAGGGAATGTAGAGATTCTGCCATGCACTTCCAGGAAGACAACAGACTGAGTGGTTGTCATATGTATAAAATTTTTAGGGATCTGGTGCTTAGGGATGAGACAGGACTCCTTCTCCAAAGAACTACATCTTGCTCTTTCTACCACAAAGAAGGAATCCCAATACCTATAAGGCCTCTTTGGGTTCTTGAAGTAGTGTATTCCACAGCTGGGAATATTGTTCCAACTCTAAGACTGGGTGGAGCAAAACACTACCCACCAGCTGTGAATATGGCCAGAGTAGGAATGGTCTCTACAATAGGTTTTGGAGGTATGGGTGGTGGGTAAAGACAGCTATTGCCCTTCTCCTCATGGGAGAATAAAAAAGTAGTTCCCTACCCTCTTACACTGTTGGTGAGAATGCAAGTTGGTGCAGCCACTTTGGAAAACAGTATGGCGATTCCTTAAGAAATTAAAAATAGAGTTACCCTATGACCCTACAATTGCACTACTGGGTATTTACCCCAAAGATACAGATGTAGTGAAAAGAAGGGCCATCTGTACCCCAGTGTTCATAGCAGCAATGGCCATGGTCGCCAAACTGTGGAAAGAACCAAGATGCCCTTCAACGGACGAATGGATAAGGAAGATGTGGTTCATATACACTATGGAGTATTATGCCTCCATCAGAAAGGATGAATACCCAACTTTTGTGTCAACATGGACGGGACTGGAAGAGATTATGCTGAGTGAAATAAGTCAAGCAGAGAGTGTCAATCATCACATGGCTTCACTTATTTGTGGAGCATAAGAAATAACATGGAGGACATGGGGAGATGGAAAGGAGAAGGGAGTTGGGGGAAATTGGAGGAGGAGATGAACCATAAGAGACTGTGGCCTCTGAGAAACAAACTGGGGGTTTTGAAGGGGGGGTGGGAGGGTGGGTGAGCCTGGTGGTGGGTATTATGAAGGGCACATATTGCATGGAGCACTGGGTGTGGTGCATAAACAATGAATTCTGGTACACTGAAAAGAAATTAAAAAAATAAATAAATAAAGTAGTTCCCAGAGTTCCGGAGTAATGCCATTTTGCCTACAGCATAGAATGATATGCTTTTTTTTTTTTCCTTAGTTAACATACAATGTATTATTTCTTTCAAGGGTACAGGTCTGTGAATCATCAGTCTTACATAATTCATAGCACTCACCATAGCACATCCCCTCCCCAGTGTCCATAACCCAGCCACCCAATCCCTCCCACCCCTCTCCCCTCCATCAACCCTCAGTTTGTTTCCTGAGATTAAGAGTCTTTTATGGTTTGCCTCCCTCTCTGGTTTCATCTTGTCTCATTTTCCCCTTCCTTCCCCTATGATTCTCTGTCTTGTCTCTCAAATTTCTCATATCAGTGAGATCATATGATAATTGTCTTTCTCTGATTGACTTATTTCGCTCAGCATAATACCCTCTAGTTCCATCCATGTCGTTGCAAATGGCAAAATTTTGGGGTTTTTTTGATGGATGCATAGTATTCCATTGTATTTATATACCACATCTTCTTTACCCATTCATCTGATGATGGACATCTAGGCTCTTTCCATAGTTTGGTTATTATGGACACTGCTCTATAAACATTGGGGTACATGTACCCCTTTGGATCACCACATTTGTATCTTTAGGGTAAATACCCAGTAGTGCAATTGCTGGGTCATAGGGTAGCTCTATTTTCAACTTTTTGAGGAACCTTCATGCTGTTTTCCAGAGTGGCTGCACCAGCTTGCATTCCCACCAGCCGTGTAGGAGGGTTCCCCTTTCTCCACATCCTCACCAACATGTGTCAATTCCTGACTGGTTAATTTTAGCCATTCTGATGTCAGGTGGTATCTCATTGTGGTTTTGACTTGTATTTCCTTGATCCCGAGTGATGTTGAGCACTTTTTCACGTGTCTATTGGCCATTTGGATGTCTTCTTTGCAGAAATGTCTGTTCATGTCTTCTGCCCATATCTTGACTGGATTATTTGTTCTTTTGACGTTGAGTTTGAGAAGTTCTTTATAGATTTTGGATACTAGCCTTTTATCTGATATGTCATTTACAAATATCTTCTCCCATTCTGTCTGTTGTCTTTTGGTTTTGTTGACTGTTTCCTTTGCTGTGCAAAAACTTTTAATCTTGAAGTCCCAAGAGCTCATTTTTGCCTTGCTTTCCCTTGCCTTTGGCAATGTTTCTAGGAAGAAGATGCTGTAGCTGAGGTTTAGGTAGAGACAGAATGAATGACCAAGGAACCCCAAGTGACCATTGAGCTGGATCTGTTCATCACGGGCAGGCCTCAGAAATCATGAGGTCAGACTGGCCAAGCATCAATATACTGTAGCAGGTGGTGAATTGGGCACATCCAGGATTGAGCATGAATAGCACTACTGGACATAAGCAAATGGTGTGAGCAGGTGTCCGGGTCCCAACACGTCCATGGCTGTTGTCCTCTGCTAATCTTATGGCTCTCTAGGGGATCCACAGCTGGAAGAAAAGGCCCAAGCTTGCTTTATAGAGCGTGAGCTTGTTATATAGGTGCAAACTGTAAAGGGATGACAACCATGCTGCAGGTTCCCTCGGAGGGGGCCTTGGTAGAGTGTGGGGAGAGAAGAGCCTCCCAATGGATAGTGCACTTGGTCACCCACTTGATAATGACTGAGAAGTGGCCCATGATTAGGAAGTAATGAGAATCATGGGACATCCTGAATGGCTTGGCTGGCTGGTCAGTGGAAGGAAAAAGACTGGATGATTGGAGATGCATGTAGATGTGTGTATAGAGTGGGGCTGAATGTGAAGACCTTTGTACCCCATGTTATTATCCATGAGAGAGGAGCATAGAAAAAGCACTCAACTACTGAGCAGACAGAATGATCTGGCAAGTTTCTATCGGCCAACCTCGATTACCAATCACCCTGGTGCTGACATGGTGAACCCATGAACGCCATCACCATGCTGAGTGGGCATGAGCCAGACTGCACAGACTGCCCCCTACCAAGACCCGGGTAACCACTGCTGCTTCCTAGCCCATGTCAACTCCCAGCTTCAGAGAAGAACGCCAGGAGCTTCCTTCTTCTCTGGAGCCCTGCCTTTGTGCCCTTCCAGATGCTGGCTTCTGTCTATGTCAAGGGGGTTGCAGATTCATTCTCATGATAGCCTCTTGAAAAGACTGAGAGATTGTTCATCTTGGCCATATTGCCATAATACAAAGAACTCTTAAAACTCTTCCCTTGTTGAACTGCTAAAGTGGACAAATCCAGTTCCAGTTCTAGTAGAAACATGATTATGACTTAAAATTTTTTTGGTTGGTCTTTAGACAGTTGATAAGTTGAATGAATAATACACTTATTTTCGAGTCAGTTTTAATAACGCTAAAAGAACATCACAGAAATCTCATATTTAGGAAATCTATCAGGAAAAGTACAGGGCTCATACAAAGTGCAATGAAGGAGAAGGTGATTTTCTTTAAAACTCCACTACCCCCATCTTTGTGTGTGTGTGTGTGAGAGAGAGAGAGAGAACACGTGCACACTAGGGCGGGGAGGTGGGGGGTGGGGCAGAGGGAGAGAGAGAATCTCAAGAAGGCTATATCCTCAGCATGGGGCCAGACTCTGGGCTCAGTCTCATGACCCTGAGGTCTTGACCTGAGCTGAAATCAAGAGTCGGACGCTTTTAACCGACGGACCCACCCAGACACTCCTAACTTCCCCCATCTTTTAAATCAAATTAACTCAATTAATGTGGGAAAACTCAAAAGCATTGATATTACCTTTTATCAATTCACAGTATCTCATAATAATGGGTTAAAATCTTATAGGATATACTTTAAAAGACCGATGTGTTTTAGAGAGAGAGAAAGTGTAATCTTTCACAGAAGCCATTGGCCAAATACATAAGACCAATTCTGTAACTGGGAAAACATAAGAACATGTATTTGTAACATCCATAATCTGTCAAGATGGGGAATATCTAAAAGCCTAGCTTTTGAGAAATCTATTCTTGACAGCAGAGTCATTTCAACTGAGAAAAGTAATCCTTGAACCAGTTAAGGATTTATCTACAGTTTCAGCAACTGAATAAAGCCTGCTTATTTGGGATAAACCTGCTGTGGGTTTTAAGATTTGTCAAACTTTGCCCTGCCGTGTATTTTGAACTTATTAAAATGACCCACAGCCCCAAAAGTCTCTACATTGTTGCCTTAGAAAGATAACATCTTATACTGACCTCCTAGGGTATGACATTGCTACAACACATGACAAAGTCTTCCTGTTTTCTATGCTAGAAAATGGTTGTCTTGTAACACTGTAAGCTAATGGCAGAAGAGGTGCCTACATTCTTTTACCTCAGGCAGCTAGAAGAGAACAAATGAACTCTCTGAATGCCTAATAAATAATCCAACGGCAAAAAGAACATTAAAGAGAACGGGAATTGCTTCAGGCATTTTCCAAATACTAATTGTGCCTTTGGGAGACCTCTGATGTTAGAGATTTCAGGAGCAAAATAATCAATTTTTCTCATATTGAATTAATGGCTTAAAATTGAGGTTAAGTCATGTTGGGAACTTACATCTTTGCTTGAGGGAAAACTTATTAGCTTTGCATTTCCTGGGGTTCCAATACCCATGTGAAATCTTACCTACCTGCCTTGTCAGTTTCTCCTTCTCAGCATGTTCTCCGCTCTCTGTGTGCCTCCCACTGTCCCCTAAATGCTCTCTGTGTCTTAATGCTTCCAAGTCTTTGTTCTGTTGGAAATCCTTCCCTGTCATCCCTGACTCGAATATCAGTTCCTTGAAGAAAGCGTCTTTGATCCCCACAACTGCGGTCAGTCTCTCCTCGCTAAGATCACTCCTACATCCAAAACCTATTTAGTACATGTGTCTGTCTTTCTCCACATCACAAGCTGAGGTAGGGTCTGCCTTTCCCTCCTTTTCCCTTCTCCTCCCCTTCCCTGCGAGGCACACAGCTTCTGCGGGCCTGTGCTTTTTGGATGATGACAGCACTTAACACAGATCCCTGCCACTGAGGGCGTAATCATCCCCCCTAGCCCCACCCCCATCCCCCACCAGCCCTCAGGGAGACTGTAAACTCCAGGAAGGGTGGTTTTACCGGAAATGTCTTGAAAGCCACTGTATCCAGAGTCCCAATCATTTGAAGAGCACCTGACCCACAGAAGGCACTCAATGTGTACTTGCTGCCTTATCCCTCTGCAATTTCTCCCATAATGGGTTTAAGTTGATACAACTTTTGTTTCATTTGGGTCAAACTGTATTTATTAATAAACCTTTCCAATCTGTCAAGTGCTTTTGGAAATGAAATAATACTATTGTTGTCTAAGGCCAGCTCCGTTCCTATAAAGCACAGTTCAGGCGCTGTTTATTCATGACTTAAACGCTCTGGATGATGACCAGACTGTGTATGTAGTTGAGACTGAACTCTGCAGGCACTTGGCCTCTCTTAAGCCAGCAAAAGCAACAACGTATGGTTGAAAAGAAGGTATACCAATGAATACAGTGTACGTTTCCGATGTTGTAGCTTTTCCTTTGACAAAGGGATCATCGGAAAGCAATCTGTAATCCAGTGTATACTGCTGTTAACTTCTCAATGTGTAAAAATAAGAAATTGTGGCAAACTGGCAACTGGCATATCCAACACTCAATAAATTAGAAACGTGTAAAATATCTACCTGTGGTTTTCTGGTTTTTGTAATCTGTAATAAACTGCCAGCATTTGGTACAAGAGCTGGCAACAGGTTTTAGCCCAAACATTGCTGCTTATGCTGAACGGCCGTTCTGTGGAGGAACATGGAACTGGGGAATACTTCAGCTGAATGGCCTGTGGGGAGTTCTGTCTGTCCTCTTGGCCACAATGAAACCCTATTTTACTCAAGTTTAGAAACTATTTACATAAAATAACACTAAGTCTTAGAATTGCTCAGATGCGCAAAACCAAGATTAAACAACACGAATGACACAATCTGGAGAAAAGGCTGTTACTCTTCTTTGAAATAGGCCTTTTCAGGCAAGTAAAAAAGGTGATTTTTCCCCCCTAAGTTAAAATTGGGTTCATTTCAATTTAAGGTTGCTATTTGTTCCTAACATTTGTTCACTCTTCTCCCAGCTGCATAATATCTTTGGAATGTTCTCCTGAGCGAAAGCCCCAGACTTCTTCACTCCAGTGAAAAGATCCAAAGCCAGAGTGTAGATTTTCTATGCCCAGGCACGTATTCTGAACTCTGGAGAGGGAGGCCCAGAGACTTCCCCTTTGCAATTCTTTCTTCATCATTTCTTACATTTTCAAGGACAAGAATGATGAGGTTGAAATGGGCTGAGAGCTCGTTGTGGGAGTTTATTTTGTTTTACTTATTTGCTTGGCATCAGGGCTCGTTGGGGGAAGGAAAAGTTCACGCCATGCTTTCCCCCGTGAACGACAAAACAGAGTGTTATACTTGCTTCCTTCTCTCCTCAGCGACCTTCCCAAGATCATCCTCTCTGGGCCTGCACAGGATTTTCTACCATCTCTCCTACCTAGGAGTGGGCCTTTTCGCAAAAACTATTGTAAGTCTTTTGACTCTGGTCTTTAAATAATTTTGTGGGCATTCAAAGTGCTCAAACACCTCACGACTTGAGAAATGTCTTCCTTATCACAGTTCTAGAGTGACCATTGAAAGTGTAGGTTCGGAGTCAGATGGCATAGATTTAAAGCCCGATGCCACAATTTCAAGGCTGTGTGACCTCTGTCAAGTTAACCTACCTGAGCTTCCTCTTCAGCATCTCTAAACAGGAGGCAGGTACCGAACCCCTCTCTCAGGGCTGTAATGAGGGCGACTGAGGTGGTGTTTGTAAATAGCTTTGCAAAGTGTGTGCCAGACATTTCGGGCTCCGTGGATGCCAGCGATTGTTTATTTATGGGTTACCATTATTGCGCAGGCTTCTAAGTTTTGAAATTCTGTCAGGAATATCATGCTGTTCAGCGGTTTCATTATAATCGTAACTGGGTCACCCCCAGTTATCTCTGCCAAAGAGGTGCTTCGAGCCTCACCTTACAAAGCACTGATATTAATTCATTTCTTTTTAATTTATCAAGGGACTTCCACTAGCTACTAATTTAGCAGAGCCCAGAGTCTCCCTGTATGTCCTTGAGCTGAGTGAGATGCAGGAGACCAAGTATGTAGGGAAAGAAAAAAAAATATTAAATTGCTTAGCCTTCCAGCTGTTCATTTTCTTGTTTTTCAAAATGGCTCTTAGCAGCAAGCCAGAGACAGGAAAAAGGTTGTTCTAAATTGGAACCTGATTTCATGTGTTCGGGACACAAAGCTTCACTTTTTCAGCCCCCTTCAGGCCCCGAATCCATGAAATATCACCTGTGATGTATTTAGTAAATGGGGACGCAGCCTAAAGTTCAGAGGCAGTCTGGCACTAGGAGTCTTCGATCATGGTCAACAGCTGCTCCTGTAAGCTGGCCTAAAGCCAGTCTAAAACTGGGCGTGACTGTCCCCTTGGTTCCGGGGGCAGCAGTGCAGGAACAGGCCCTTCTGGAGCAGGGAGAGAAAAGCCTCTCCTGATTCCTTTCTCCATCCCTCAACGTCTGACTGCAGGGAGACTGAAGTGGCTGAAGGTGAGGACAGTGTTCCCCTTGGGTTCTTGTAGAAGGGACAATTGTGGTAGCACATGTTGGGCCGGGGGACGGGCCCCGATACCGTAGCAGAGGCCATGTCCTGTTAGCCAAGAGGGGGAGAAAGAGCTGCTTCCATTTTATTTAGAGGAAAAATGGTTTCTCTGCTTTGTTCTTCCGTTTCAACTTTCATTACAGTGAAGAATCATCAGGGTAAAATCTACAGAATCTTAAAGGATGTTTATGACAGACGATAATCCAAGGAAAAATCTTTTTCTCCACTCTGTCTTCATTCAGAAAAAAAAAATTATATACAATAAATTTAGGATGAAACAGGGATAATGCTGATACTAAATAGTCACTTTACTTTGGTCCCTTAATATTTCTGGGTGACATTTTCCTCAGATAGAAAATGAGGGGCTTGGAATGGATGAGCTGTAAAGTCCCTGTCAGATTTAAAAGCTTTATGGTTCTGCTGGAGGCTCAATTTATAAAGAAATACATTGTCCCCCTACCCCTACTAGTCAGTTTCAGATAATGTGCTATTTTTCACAAACATTGCTGATGGAGCATCTATTTTCTGTTTCCAATGCAATGGAGAACAATGTGATCCATTTAAAAACTAGCTTACAAGAGAATATTATCCACCAGTTATCAATCCTTCTGTTTAATTTTCTTGATAAGGACTATATGATAGAAATATTTCTTTGCTACAAAACTAATAGCAGTCTAGACTATAGTTGATAATACTGTATGTGCTCTCTGTAATAGCTTTGAAAAATGATTTCATATTTGTTGCCAATTCAATTTGGATGAGTGGAGAAAAAGGAAAAAACACTTTTGTGCTCATTTGTCCTGAACAACTGAACAGTTAAAAAGACATATGGTTTCTCCAGATCATTAGAAACTGTAATTGTTAATTTCAATTTGGATTGCTCTTGAGTTAATGATCCAGAAATGATTGCTATTAGGATCACAACAAATTTCTTTTTCAGTTTTAAGAAAATATTCTTCTGTTCATGTACATTCTTCCTTAGAATGAGTTAAAGGATGTTTATTAAGAAATATGGGAGAGTAACAACATATGGGAAATAGTATTATTTTAATGAATAATTCAACTGATGGATATAGTTCCCTAAATTTTATCTACCTAAAAATAATCTGGCTAATGTCTATCCACTGGTGATAGTTTAAAGAATTGGGAAAAAATTGTTTCCTTAAAGAGGGATAAGACTTGGTCATATTGGGTAAGTGATGTCAATGGCTCCTCATTTTTATATTCAATTTTAGAAACAAAGTTCCTTTCCCAGGTTAGGGGTAAATACCAGAGTATGTGTTTTTAATAATAGATTAGCCTCTAACTGCATCATTTAAAAAATACCAGAGGGACGCCTGGGTGGCTCAGTCAGTTAAACATCTGCCTTTAGCTCAGGTCATGCTCCGGGGTCCTGGGATCGAGTCCCTCATTGGGCTCCTTGCTAGATGGAGAGCTTCCTGCCTCTGCCTGCTGCTCTCCTTGCTTTTGCTCTCTCCCTTTCTGTCAAATAAATGAATAAAATCTTAAAATAAGATAAGATAAAAAAATCAGAAAATGATGGTACATTAACTAATAGATATTCTGTTCAAGAAGATGTCTAAGAAATGCTTTATGAAAATGAAGATCAGGGCGCCTCGGTGGCACAATGGGTTAAGCACCCGACTCTCAGTTTCTGCTCAGGTCCTGATCTCAGGCTGTTGTGATTTCAGGGTCCTGGGATTGAGTCCCGTATGGGGCTCTGCATTCAGCGGGGAGTCTGCTTAAGACTCTCTCCTCTCCCTTTGCCCCTCGCCCTCACTCTCTTTCTTCCTCTAAAATAAAAATAAAATAAAATAAAATCTTTAAAAAAATGAAAATCAACCCAGCAATACTGACAGTATTACTCTTAATCCTTTCCAATTTCTGATACTCTGACCAGGAACACTCTATGTACACACAGACATACATACACAGACACACACACACAGTCTCACATGCACACATCACACCCATGCTTGCACATAGATAATACACACAGACATGCACACACACCACACATAGAGACGCACCCCTTCTACACATGTACATACCCACAGGCAGACACACACACACACTCCCTGAGGTATTGGCACTGGGAAGGAGGACACGCCCGGAAGTGGCCAAAGTGTCAGATAAACACGACAGTGAAAGGACAGAGTGGTGCTTGGAAACCCCCCTGGCAGGGAGCACTGTGTGGGCTCCTCTCTCATCTTCAAAGGCAGCTGGAGAGAAAGATTTCCAGGAGCATTGAGAGCCACATGTCTTACAAACCAGGGGAGCAACAGTCAGCAGTGCTGCTCATGGATGATGCTTCTGTTTCCAGCTCACTTTTATTTATTTATTTTATATACACATACACATATATCTTTTTAAAAGATTTTATTTGCTTACTTGAGAGAGAGTCAGAGAGCGCACAAGCAGGGGGAGTGACAGGAAGAGGGAGAAACAGACTCCCCGCTGAGCAGGGAGCCTGATGTGGGGACCCCTGGATCACAACCTGAGGGGAAGGCAGACGTTTAACAGACTGAGCCACCCAGGCGCACCCCAGCTCACCTTTAAAATAAGTGGTATGGAGAGATACAGTGAAGAGTGAATGAAGGAGAAAAGGATGGGGCGGGGGATAAGGAGAGGGGAAGGGGGAGGCACCCCCTAAAGCACTTCCTTGGTCTAAGAGGAGGTGGCTAGGCATTCTGATCTCCCTGTTGTCCCCATATAATTAGAAACAGTATCTTCTCCTTTCCAAGTGTCCCAATATGGTTGATAAATGACTACCCTATATACGTGCGTGTCCCAAATACTGGCAGTACAACTAGTGATAGGTCACCAGTCCTGGGACTCTGAAGGGTCAAGTGGTACAGCAAGGAAGGAAAGTTGCTGAGGATGTAGAGAGCTCAGACAAAAGGGAGGAAAGCGTCACTACATTCTTATAGATTTGTATAATATGGTCGACTTCTTGTCGCTTAGATATGCAGAGAACAGTGTATTATAAATCATGATCTTATGCTTAGATAGGACATTTCCCTCATCATATCTCTCAGTCTCTGTCCTGCTTTGGCCTCTAACGCAGCCCCAGGGGTACTCATGACCTCCTTGTTATCCCCTCCCTGCACGTTGGTGACTCCTTTCTAGCAAACAGAATGCGGCAGAGGGTGATGGGATGCTTCTTACGAGATTAAGTTATAAATAGACTCTGGATTCATCTTGGCTCTCGCCTTCTCTCAGAGAAACCAGCAGCCATGTTGTGAGTTACCCTGTGAAGAGGTCCATGCGGACAAGGACCAACAGTGAGCAGGGATGGAGGCTGCCAGCCCCCACGTGAGGGAGGCTGGAAGCAGGTCCTGCCCCTGTGGAGCCCTGAGATGACAGCAGCCTCGAGCCATCCCTGACTACAGCCTTGCGAGAACCAGAGGGGGCATCCAGGCTGTGCCCAGATCCCCAACCCGTGGAAGCCACGAGATGGGAAGTTTTCTTAAGCTCCTGAATTTTAGAGTAATCCGTGAATCAGCAATAGATAGCTAACACAAGCGCCATTTTTGTTCCCTTGCAGGGTTCATGGATTGGCTTCCCGACCTCCCATAGACCAAAGCTGACTAAAGCAAAATCCCTACATCTGACTGCCATCGAGCAAAGTAACCAGACGCCTATAGTTCAGAAGGAGGGCAGGAGTTTAAACAAGTTTTTGAGGGAAATGGCCACAGGGAGAGGATTTATTTGCAGGGGGGGCTTCATGCTGGTGAATTGTCCCCGGGCAGTCCTTGCCGTACTCAGGGGCTGAGCCCTCAGACTCCTACAGCTCCTACCTTCCGTGGGAAGGCTGCCTCCGGATTCTTCAACACACCCCCTTCCATTCCTTCCGGAGCTGCTTTCCAGCAATGGGACACCTCGTGCTTTTTTCCATGGGAGACTCTAGCCCTTCCAGTTCCCTTCCTTCGGGGCAGAGGCTGAGGCCAGGCCTGTGGTGCTCTTGCTCTTACTGGGTTTGAAAAGCACTATCTCCCTTTCCTGTAGCTTTGCAGTAAAACTTTTGGCTGACTTGTTACACGTTTTACTTTGTTGGCTTTAAGGCACGGTTTACCTATCTGGGAGGCCATGATTTCTCTTTTTGATAAGGACCCATCTCTGGTTTTGTTCACTCTCGAGAGTCAACAAAACCTGATGGCTTAGCTTGGCTCTGGATCTCACCTCCCTGGCCTGAGGTTCCGGGACACCTGTTACTAGCTGTGCAACCTCGGGCAGGTTGCTTCACCTCTCTGTGTCTTTGCTTACTCAAACACAAACTGGATGGCAGTAACTGTTACTGTGCACCAGAGAGCACGCATCCTTTATCTATAAGGACTAGAGCTGGTTGGCTGTTTCAAGAGCGCCAAACAATCAGGAATACCAGGAGCACAGTCCCACTGGGTGCTTGGGCATGAGGAAATTAACATATGCAAAATAGCACCTGGTTTTTGTGAGCATTCTGTGAACCTCACCAACAGCATTGTGATATCACTTTGTACAAATGTAAAGCAATCATTTTTATGATTTCTTGGGGCACCTGTGTTGGCTCAGTTGGTTAAGCGTCTGCCTTTGGTTCAGGTCATGATCCCAGGCTCCTGAGATTGAGTCCTGAATTGGGTTCCCTGCTCAGTGGGAAGCCTGCTTCTCCCTTTCCCCTTCCCCCCAGCTTGTGTGCTCTCTCTCTCTCTCTCAAATAAACACAAAAATAAAATCTTTAAAAAATAAATCAAATCAAATCAAAATGATTTCTTCAGCTAGAACTGTTTTCTCTCATTTAAATTTTGGGAACTTACCATGAGTTGTGAAATAACCCACGGGCATATACTGGGTTCTTAGAGAGTGGTCCATGACTCAGATTCCTCAAAAGAAGTAAGACATCCCCCATGCACAGCCTTCAGAAGTCATCTGTAGTCCATGATTGGGGATAAATTTGAATTATTCCAAGAAAAGAGAAATTGCCTATTTACTAGGTGAGATGAGGGTACTGTAGAATCACTTATGGAACTTTGGAAGAAGGGCAGTTGTAGAATAAATGAGGTGTCATGGAAAAGTCAGTTTTGTTAGTCAAAGGAACTTGTAATGGAAGTCTCAGTAATCTGTGTAGATGAGATGAATATGTACCCGGTGGTGATGCAAAGGTACCATGATCTCATCTCACAGATGTCATCAATAGTGATAGTTGTCAGTAGACTTAGACAATGAATGCTTGGATTATAAGGGCTAGGCACAGTTTATCTGTTTTGGAATTAAAACCCAGAAGGGGATATAGACATGCATATAGAAATACCCACACATCACAATTTTCACAAGAGCTTAGGTATCTGCTTCCATACTTCTTTCCTTCTTCCTGCTTCTCTGATTCTGCCCCTATGTCCTTGACCTCCTGACTTTGTCTGGCTCAGGGATCTTTCCTTCAGTTGACTAGCTTGCTCCATTCACGTACTTAAACACATGACATGCACGTGCTACAGGCTGTTGGTTGGAGCCCAAGGTATTCTTGCTAGTGATGTGAAGTTGGCACATAATTTTCCCACAAGCATAGGAGTGGACATGGAGAAACAAATCTATGAATGAATATATTATATTAAAAACAAAAAAACAACTACGGGGGCGCCTAGGTGGCTCAGTCAGTTAAGTGTCGCCTGTTTTTGGCTCAGGTCATGAACCCAGGATCCTGGGATTGAGCTCCGAGTCAGGCTCCCTACTCCGTGGAGAGCCTGATTCTCCCTCTCCCTCTGCTGCTCCCGCTGCTTGTGCGAGCACTCTCTCTCTCTCTCTCTCTGTCAAATAAATAAATAAGATGTCAAAAACAAAAACAAAAACTACAGCAGTTCTTATTCTCTTGGAAGACCAGCACTGGTATCATCTGGGAGCTTGTGAGACATGCAGAATATTAAAAAAAAAAAAAAAAGAAAGAAAAGAAAAGGTAAAAAAGGAATGCAGAATATCAGCCTCCAAACTGGACCTACTCAATCTGAATATGCTTTTTAACAAGATTGCTAGGGAACTAATTTTAGAAATACTTCCTGGGAAACAAATTAGATTAAAACTCAAGTTCTTATAGCAACACACCATAGCAGTAAAAGCATGGAAACTGAAGCTAGAATGCTTAGGTTCACCATTGAACAGTATGAATCATACAACTTTCTTAACCTCTCAGAGACTCAACTTTCTCATCTGTAAAATGGGAATGATACTAGTACTACCCCATTGGATTGTAATTGAATTAATAATTGCAGAATGCTTGTAACAGTAACTGGCACTTAGCAACTAAGTGCCATATAAACATTGTTTAAGTATGCTTTTCTAAAGCTCAGTGTCACATAGTCAAGAACTTCTAGAACTTCTTTAAATAATAAACTGATGGACTAATTACCAAGGCATGCTTGACTCGTTTCTCCAGATCTCATCCAGTACTTCCTTACTCTCTCTTCTGGGCTGCCTCGGAGCCTTGCATATATTCAACTCTGGACTTAACTACTCTGCAATGTCATTATTTGTTTTTCAGTCAGTCTTCTGTACTAGATGATGGGCCCTTGGGAACAAAGTCTGCATCTTGGTCTTTCTGTTATCCCTTCAGAGTCTGGCACAAGCAGATGATCAACAAATGCTTTTAAAATGAATAAATAGGTGTTTGATTCACCACTGTTTCTATTTCTTAATCTTTCTTAAAGCCTAGACATCTCTATTTCTCATGCATTTTTCTCTTTACATTATTTAATACCATCAGTTAATATTCACAGAAAGCCCATTGTATGTAGCTGTCTATATATTTTTTCATTTACTAAATACATTTTTGCATTATTTATATCAGGTTTGAAATGGTGTCTGGTAGTTCTGATAATGCAGATTCCTCTAATGGAATTATTCCAGGGAGAATTTCTGCTCTAAGTAAGCTTGGCCCTTGTATCCTTTTCTAACAGCAGGATGTGACTTCTAGTTTGTGTTCCTCTGGACACACATTACAACATGTGTTATGCACCCAGCTATTGGGACCTAATTAAGACATACATTCTTATCTTTGAATATTCAGCAAAAACCCAGCAAATCAAATCCAGCAATGTATAAAAATGATTTTATACCACGAGAAAGTAGGATTTATTGCAGGAGTGCAAGGTTGGTTTAACATCAGAAAATCAATAAAATTAATAATATGTTCTATTGATACGTGAAAAATCCTACCGTTTCATGATGGATACTCAGTACACTAGGAATAGAAGGGAACTTCCTCCGATTGATAAAGAGAAGCTGCAAAAAACTGTCAACCAGGATCATACTAAATGGAGAAAGATTGAATACTTTCCCATTAAGACAGGAGACAAGACAAGTTCCACCTGTATCCAACACTCTACTGGAGGTTCTTCCGGGTGAAGGAAATGAGACTGACTGCTAATAGATTTTTTTTTTTTTTTGAGATGATAAGAACGTTTTCTACTTAGATGATGGTGATGTTTGCACAGGCATACTAAAAACCATTGAGTTGTACAGTTTAAACAAGTATGTTTAATGTTACATAAATTATAGTTCAATGTAACTGTTAAAAAGCCACTATTTAAAAAAAAAATGACAAGTGACAAATGTTAGGAGAAACTTTCACCTTCTCCTAAGCACCCAGGGAATACCGCACAGTGCACTAAACTCTTTAAACATATTATCTCCATAATCAAATATAAAGGAAATGTTGCCATTATCCCTATTTTACAGCATTTGACAGAGGGGGAAACTGAGGCTTAGAAAGTTTAAGTAATCTTTCAAGGTTACACAACTAACAAGTGGTGAAGGTTGACTTTGGTCCTAAATACTACCACGCTACAATGTACAGGGGGAGCAAAGGGGAAAGACCTTCCAAATTCCACTATTAGTGAACACATGCTTTGATTATTAAATCTTCATGGCATTATAATTCTGTGGACTTATACCAGCCGCTTTCTTTGTATGAGGTTGGGGACCGGACTTGGAACTGGGGCTCATCTGAGTCATGAAATGTTCCAGAAGTGGGCTGAGCTGAAACACAGATTTAGGCATGGGGAGATCACATGCCCTTTCACTCACCCTACAGCAATGATAACATCCTACCCAAATCATCATCAGCACACAGAGGCATAACAGTAAGACTATTCTCTTCTTTCAACTCCTGGGAAAACAACAGGAAGAGAGAGATCTGCAGCATCACATTCTAGCTCTTACAAAGCAACCTACCCATCAAAAGGGAACATTGGTGAAGAAGAGATGGGACAGCAGCAGGTGAAAAGGGGCTAAGGGAGGAGATTTTCCCTCCTATTGCTAAAAAAATGGGACTCAGTGAGCACTGAAGCACACGGAACTTCTCTTTTGTGGGTATCTTTTACCCTCACTGATTCTCTCTGGTTTCCGCCTTTTTCCTTTTTGTTTGAAAGAGATAGAGAAAGTACACGAGTGGGTGAGCTGGCGGGGGTGGGGGGTGGTCGGTGGGTGGGTGCAGAGGATAGAGAAAGAATCTCAAGATCTCAAGCAGGCTCCATGTCCAGCATGGGCCTGATGCTGGCTTCATCTCATGACCCAGAGACCATGATGCTGAGATCATGACCTGGGCTGAAATCAAGGGTCAAATACTTAACTGACTGAGCCACCCAGGGGCCCCTCTGGCCTCCTTTTTGTGACCTGTCTTTACTTTCAGGGTCCTTGGATGTTTATTTTAACGTGTTTATAAATGTTGAATTGGAAGGTGAACATAGGACCAGGTGAGGAGTCTGGGTTTGCTGACTCACCACTACCAGCAAAGTTGCATGGGAACGGACCTCCAAGAGAACTAGGATGTTGCTACTGGCTTCCCTGAATGGTTCCTTTTGAAAATTCCAATGAGTGTTTTTTTTTTTTTAATTACAAAAGTAAGACATCTTGTTTTGATATATTTCACCTCAGTTTCACCTCCCTGTCAATTTGAGAGCGATTTCCCTGTGGTTTTACTCTGGAGGAAAAACCCAAGTAAACATCAGGCACTAGGGAACCACTATTTATGAGACATTTAGAAGGGGAAACAGAATAAGTTCAGAATGTAAGGACCTATTTAAAAACTGTCCCTGCTCCCCTTCCCCCGGGGGATTTACTTGGAGACAAGTCCCGAAAACCAGCTTCAGGTAACAAAGCCCAGATACAAAGGTGGGTCAGGCCAGGTGGAGGCCTCTGATCAGTGGGGGGATGCATACTGTCTCCCTGGTTACCAAGGAGTATGGGCTCCCCCCCCTTTGGGTGCCAATCCCAATCAAGGTGTAATAGGCTGATTCAAATGTCTACTAGGGTAAATTGTAACTCAACTGGTCACCTAGCATCACTGTAAGGTTTCCTGTGTGTGTTACAATCTCATTGGCTATCTGTGCGTGGCCAGGCCCGACCACATGGCCTTTGCCCTTAAAAGCTAGACTGTGAAACAGAGAAGGGTCGCCCTCTCTTGTAAGAGGTGCAGCCCCGAGCGTTCGGTTAGATTCTCGATGCTTGGCGCGAAATAAAGCTTTGCTTGACCTTCGCTTTGTATCAGTCTCGCTCCTTTAATCGTGGACCCATTATTGGGGCATAACAAGAATAATTTTTAAGTGATTCTTAAAAGAAGAAATTAGGTGCACGGAGTCTTATACATATCTTTTGAAAGAGGTAGGCAGCCACAGACATGAATGACCCAAAGCTTGTGACAAATGCATAAAATCAGCACGAGGTACAGAGGATTTTCTCTATGCTAGCAAGCTAGCTGATCTTCAGAAAAGAAGCTTGGGCTCAGGGTCCCTCAGTTTTCTGGGGTTCCTTGCAGGGGCTTTGGAGAGGCTCCCACAGTTTTCTGGACTTAATTTTATACGTTTTTGAAGATAGTAATTTTAAAGAAGTGTAGACAATTTTGCATTATATATTTTCCTGAGGAAGGTCCCCACACTCCCAGATCGTGTGAGCTTCAGGCACCCCCGAACCTGCCTCTCAGCCTCGGCTTAAACTTGCTTCTAAAGAGAAACCTTTTTCCTCCATCTCTCCCATCCTAACCGTGGAGTTCTGTCTTGACTACCCAAAGCCTCCCCTATTTCTGAGTGGTTTTGACATGTGTTTTGCACCTTGGTCAAGAGATCTATGAAGTGACAGTGGTATCCTCGGGCTGGGATAATGTGCTCAAATTCTCAACATTAAATTTAAAAGACATAATGTAAAAAAAAAATCTAGCATTTGAGTTATAAAACAAAGTGTACAGGGTAGGGGAAACTTGGCTGGAGTATCATCTGTGAAGAAAAGCAGTTAAGTGTTCTGTTTCACCATAGACTCAGTGTCAGTAGGCTATTCGAGAGCTCTGGAGCAGTAACCTGACAGGCATGGGGGTGTGCCCTGTACTCAGACCACATTTAGTCTAACCTACTGTGTTCTGGGAAGCCCATGTCAGAAGCGTGAAAGCACCCATTTTCTGAAAGGTAAAATCACAAAAATAAAATGAACAGGTGTCAAGTACTTTATTTAACTCATTAATTAAAATCTACTTAAAATGAGATTTTGACTTATGGAGATTTATGTCCTCCGCCAGACAAAAACCATTTGCATTGGCAGGAACAGAAATCATTTGCATTGCTATGGGCGGACGTTTTCATTGTTACCCATTTTCTACAATTTAAGGTCTATCCTGAAGGATTTGTAAAGTAGCTGTGGCAATTGTCAATCGAAGGCAATCAGAAAAGCACACCCCTACAGAATCAGATAACCCCAGGTCTGCTAGCAATGCTCTGAGCTCTACTAGAAGGATACCAGATATCAGTTTGGCCCATTTCCAAAGATTTGGGACATATTTTTCCTACATAAGAGATATTACCAAGGAGGAGAATATTTAGTGTGGAGTAACAGGGAAGGTAGAAACTTGAAATCATGCATTATATGGACAAATGATGGTGGGGGTGGGGGGTGAGGGAGACTGCTTGGGATATGTTCAGCCCAGGGGAAGACAGAGTATATTGCACTGGAGATATTTTCCACCTGGCAATGATAAGATACATTGTTGACAGTGATTCAAGTTATACAGTATTACAGAAATGTCATGGGGGCACCTGGGTGGCTCAGTGGGTTAAAGCCTCTGCCTTCTGCTCAGGTCATGATCCCGGGGTCCTGGAATCGAGCCCCACATCGGGCTCTCTGCTCAGCGGAGAGCCTGCTTCCTCCTCTCTCTCTCTCTCTTTCTCTCTGCCTGCCTGTCTGCCTACTTATGATCTCTGTCAAATAAATAAATAAAAATCTTAAAAAAAAAAAAAGAAATGTCATGAAGCAAAGGGTTATCCTTCTTCTCTGTGGTTTAAGAGGTCAGAGCCAGGATAAAGGGAAAACACACAAAAAAACTCCAGGAAGTTACAGCAAAGCAGATGTCGATTCAATATAAGAAAGTGCTATTTGGATATGAAAGTGTTAATTTGTGGGTTCCTTGCCATGGGAAACATTCAAGGAGAGATTATAGAATTTTTTATAGGAATTTTGTGGAGCCATCGTTACACTTTTTAGAGATTTGGTCTACAGCAGTGTTGTCTCTTAGAAATACAGTGCAACTTGTGGAATTTTAAATTTTCTTATAGCCAGATTCTTTTTTAAAAATACTGATTACATTGATTTTAATAATATACATTGTTTAACATGGTATATCCAAATCATTATTATTTAAGCATATAATCAGTATAGAAACCATGAATGAAATCTTTTGTTCATTTTTTGTGGTGTTTCTGAAATCCAGTGAGTATTTTCCTCATGGCAGCCCATCCCAGTTTGGACTAGCCACATTTCAAATATCCAATAGCAACATGTAGCTAGTAATGATCTTATTGGACAGCACAGGTCTGGATCACTGGTTCTCCAGCTTTAGCCTGGAGGACTTGTTAAACATTATCGCTAGGCCACATCCCCACCTGCCCACAAAATTTGCTCTTCTCACAATTTCTCAGGTAAAGCTGATACTGCTGTTCTGGGACCATGCATTATAAACCTTTGTTTTGACAAACCTAAGATCTTTACACATAAGGTGAGAAATGCTTCTCTTGACAATGGGTATACATTTCAGATGTCTGTCAGATATTTTTTTGTTAAATGATGATCTTTGTGCAATAGAATTGAGATTTTCTGGGTTGGTTCTAAAATTGACTTTTTCAGTCTTCATTGAAAGTTTCCTCTCTTATATTATCTTGAGCTCCTAATGTTTCACTTACATTTGATTTTCAACAGAGGTACTTTTATAAAATTCACTGAGACTATATAAACATTAATAAAAGAGTAAGTAAAAAAAGGGATTTTAAGATTTTTGTATTCTTATAAAGGGCAATTCAATGACGGGGCATGATTTCCCAATGCATCAGTCCCCAGAGATACAATCTCTGTTTTTCTTTTGTAACATATCTGTAAGCTACTGAATTTAACTAAATCTTTCTTGAAACTATAAATTTGCTAACCTGCATCAAATTTTATAATCATAATTTTATATCATGATTTTTGAAGCTTAGTAAATATATAAAGTAGGCTCTCTTGTTATTTTTCTTACAATTGTATCTTTTGATTTCCAAGAGGAGCGTTCTTCATTTTCTTATTCCAGGATTTGGCTATTACATCAATATCTATATCTAATTTACTGATACTACATCATTCCCAACTACAATGTGTTTAGATATCTCCTTGGGAGCTTTAGTTAGGGTCTTATCTAATGATGCCTATCCATTGGCTATATCCATATGGAATTAAGGAATTCCATTTCAACGTATGCTATCAAAATCCACGTTTCTTGCGCAGGTGTGCTGCTTTGGTCCCTTCAAATGATCAGTTAGCACCAAAGTGGTTTTGAAAAGGCAAAAACGAACAAACAAAAAACAAGAGAGGAGGAATTGCGTCTCAGTGTTTTGGGAAAGGAGACCTGCCTGGATATTCTTGGTAGCCAAGGAAACAGAAGTTTCTTCTCAGCAGATACAAGAAACACAGACCTCTATTTTCATGTAGCCAAGAAACAAAAGTTTCTTCTTCTTCTTAGGAAGTTTGGTAGTATGACAGGGGCCATTTCCTCATGGCCTTCACAATGCACAAGGTTTCCATCAAATCCAAATATAGATGGGCCTGGGTGTGCTAGCTAGTCAAGAACGCCAGGTTTCCATCAGGTTTTTGTTATAGAGGAGAAACTTTTTTTTTTTTTTAAAGATTTTATTTATTTATTTGACAGACAGAGATCACAAGTAGGCAGAGGAGGCAGGCAGAGAGAGAGAGGTGGAAGCAGGCTCTCCGCTGAGCAGAGAGCCCGATGCGGGGCTCGATCCCAGGACCCTGGGATCATGACCTGAGCCGAAGGCAGAGGCTTTAACCCACTGAGCCACCCAGGCGCCCCTATAGAGGAGAAACTTATTCACGTTGGGGCGATTCCCAAGGAGGACCAAAATCAATGGTATAAAATATAAAATATAAACAGTTTTAAAAAGTAAATTAAAAACTTATGAAGCTTTTCATAAAAAAGAATTCATTTAGGTGTATTGTGGCTCAGAGATGCCATGTGAAAATAAGACTGACTTTCAGAGTATGTACCATATGAAACAAAGTATTTGCTAAGACCCAGAATTTTCATTTTAAATTATGGAGTTTCCAAAGCATGCTATAGGTGGTTGAAAAAAAATTAAAGTCTTGTCATGTGTGTTGGTCAACAAACATTTAATGTGAGGCTCTACCATGAACCTCTTAGTAGGTCTTCGAGATTCAAAGACTATTAAAATGTAACCACTGACTTTTGAGAACTTGTACTCAAGTGCAAGAGAAAGACATGTAAGTGATAATTATGGTGCAAATGCTTTGGGGATAACACCTGCTTTTGCAAAGTGTGGGAGTTTGGGAAGCCTTTGCAGGCAGAAAGAATTTGAGTAGAGTTTTGCAGGGGATAAGGAGGGTTGGAGGGTGGGGAACAGAAGAAGGAACAAGAGGTGCTCTCCCTTTCGGTGGAGGGAGCACCCTATGCAGTACACATAACAGGAAATAGGTGGCATTATATCTGGGGACCAGAAATTATTTGGTGTTGCAGGAATTCTAGAAGTGGCTGATTCAACCCAATGGAGATAGATCACGTATGGAGTGCATGGGAGTTTTGAGAGTAAGTGGCATTCAAGGTGGAGAGAGTCAAGAAGGGAGGGAGAACAGCTCGTAGTCAACCACAGTAGATGCGGGGAGAAATGACAAGGTCTAATTAGCTAACACCCAGCTACTCAACTGTATCTATCAGTACCTAATGCATTTTGAATGTCAAATGCATTTTTGAAAAAACAGATTTGAGCTTTTCAACAATCAAGCGGCTGCTATTTATTAATTATCCATGTATTTCTGGAGTTACAATGTTCTATTACTGGAGTAAGAAAGCAACACCAATCTCTGAAGCTAGCAAATTGTGTGCGCATATTTTTTTTTAAAAGATATTATTTATTAAAAAATATATTGTTTCTCTATTTATCAGAGAGAGAAAGAAAGAGAGAGAGAGAGAGAAAGCACGCACGCACAAGCAAGGTGAGGGGCAGGCAGAGGGAGAAGCAGGCGCAGGGATCCCAATGTGGGACTCGATCCTCAGGGCCCTGGGATCATGACCTGAGCAGAAGGCAGGTCCACCCAGGTGTCCCTGTACATGTATGTTCTAATTTCACTGCTAATTGCTTCTGTCATGTTGGCAAAGTTAAATTAACTCTCTGAGCCTCAGTTTTCTCATCTGTATATATCGCAAAGTTGTCATGAGGATTAAAGAAGCAAATAAATCTCATAGACTTTGATTCATACTTGGTGCTCAGAATGTGCTCATTGCTGCTCCTGCCCTTTCCCTTCCCCTACTCTGGTGTAAGATATGGTTTTCTTAGGTCTGTTAATAGGTTTAACATTGAATTTATTTAAATAACTTTTTAGAATTTCGTGACATCTCTGGAGAAACTGGAGATACTTGTGAGTTGGTTTTGTGAAGGTTTGCTCTAGCCCGGTGATTTTTAGCCCAGCTGTATATTGATATTAATTGGTGGGGCTTTTAAAAACTATGATTCTTGGCTCTGACCCTCTCCTGTAGTTTAAAACCATTGTTAATTCATTTAAAAGAATTCTTCCGAAGATACAACTGATCTGGGGCCATTATTTTAGTTTTTCATGCAGACTACAGTCACTGTTTTGGGTATTCTGAATGGGATTGAAAGAATGTTTTTGCATCATTCATATTCAATCTGCAGAATCATGTTGATAATTTAGAATAGCATTTAAGTCGTCATATGACTGTTCCCTAGTACTGTTCTCCTAATTCATTTTACTACGAGATATTCCTTTTCTGGGTCACAACATGAACTAGGATTTTTTTTTCTTTCCTGGCAGAAATAACATACAATTTTTTCACTTGGGATGACTGTAAGAAGTACTCAAAAGTACTTCTGTACTTCTAAGAAGAAGACTTCGTTGTAGTATGATAATACTCAGCTCTGCAGCTGTTAGAGACACATGAGTCTATTCAAAAAATCAATGGTGAAACTACTAGAGAGGCTGCTGGAAGTATTTGGATTTTTCATTGTGTTTTGAGTATCTGGGATGATTCCATGGATTACAAAGGAACTCTTACCTCTAGAGCCTTTGCAAAGAGATTCCAAGAAAGTGTTGTCTGAGAAACTTGGAAACCTAGGGGGCACCAGTGGGAAAAAAGAAGAGAAGCTTGCTTGAGTTCTAGGTTGAGAGTTTCTTGATACAGAGAAATGCCAAAAGACATTACTACAGAAAGCAGAAAGAATGTCAAGCCTTTTGACCTGAGCCAAAATCAAGAGTTGGATTCTTGACCGACTGAGCCACTCAGGTGTCCCCAAATTGCCTTTTATTTTCTAAAAGTGGTGTAATGTTACTATATCATTAAGGACCCAAGAGTGTGATAATTTGGCAGTTGTCTTGTGGGAAAAGCAGTTGTAATTTTTAGCCTCCCAAGCGTATAAAATGTCCTTTGTAAGAAGTTATGTGAATAAAATACATCTTTGTGGTTAAAAAAAAAATATATCAAGCATTATCAAGAGACCTGAGAACTGAGACACTGAGGGTGTAAGCTTGGGGCAGGGGTTAAATCTTATGACCTCTCTAAATTTGTCTTTTGCAGCATTGGTTTTTTTTTTTTTTTTTTTTTTTGAGAGAGAGAGAGAGAGAGAGAGGAGGAGGAGGGGCAGGGGAAGAGGGAGAGAGAATTTTAAACAGGCTCCCGGCCTAGCAGGGACCCTGAGATCATGACCTGAGCCAAAATCAAGAGTCAGACGCCTAAATGACTGATCCGCCCAGGTGCCCCTGAACTCTGCCTTTAAAATGGAGGGATCTGCAAAGGCTCTTCTGTCTGTCAAAAGTCATGAAAGACGTTTGAAATGGGCAAAAAAGATTTCTCGATGTCTTTTTAGTGGAAATCTCGCCATCGTATGAGGAGCCTTCCCAGGAGAGTTAGATTCTCTGGAGCCATAAGTCTTTGTCTTTGCTCTATTTTGTAACTCTGTAGCAAGAGAAGCTGTGCCTTAAAGTCATCAGTTTATAAATTTATTGAGCTGCCGGGAAACCATAAGCTGGGAAACTACTAGACACTAGCAAGGCAATGATACATAAATAAGATAGGTTTGCAGTCAGTTCCTAGCCTAGGAAAAGAGTCACATATCCCCACTGATGGAGTCTTCCTTTACCTGTGTGCCTACCAGCTTCTCTGTCCTCAAATCCATCCAAGAATAGGGAGTCAAAGAAGAAACATTATGCAAAATAGTATCCTTAAGTGATGGACTGTTCTTTTATTGAAAACAACTGCGAGTATTTATAGTTCATGATAAGTTTTGTGTGGTTAGACTTTTTTTTAAAAACAATTTTTTTTAAAGATTATATTTATTTATTTGACAGACAGAGATTACAAGCAGGCAGAGAGGCAAGCAGAGAGAAAGAGGAGGAAGCAGGCTCCCTGCTGAGCAGAGTGCCCAATGCAGGGTGCAATCCCAGGACCCTGAGATCATGACCTGAGCTGAAGGCAGAGGCTTTAACCCACTGAGCCACCCAGGTGCCCTTGTGAGTTGATATTTTTATAGTATCATATTTTTGTCTTTCATAGAGGGGAATGCTACTCTTGTCAACTTCATCAAAGTATAATGTGGATTAGGCACTATGTGTATATGTTGGTTCTTTTCACAATGAGGGCACACACAGTTGTCCTTTGATTTGCGGCGGGAGCTTCTGTAGACTGGTCTTTCCCTGCTGATGGCTCTGTGGGAAACCTACAAGCTCCTCATCTCTGGGATCTTCCCCAAGGGTCATACCATGATTTGTAAGGACTGTTTCTCAAGGTCATTACTAGAGGCATTCTGAGTATGGGTACACCATTCATCATGGTATCCCAAGCCTTTAGACAGAATCTACCATCGAGTAGTTAATCAATAATTGCTGCCTCAGGGCACCTGAGTGGCTCAGTGGGTTAAGCCTCTGCCTTCGGCTCAGGTCATGATCTCAGGGTCCTGGGATCAAGTCCCGCATCAGGCTCTCTGCTCAGCAGGGAGCCTGCTTCCTCCTCTCTCTCTGACTGTCTCTCTGCCCACTTGTGAACTCTGTCTGTCAAATAAATAAATAAAATCTTTAAAAAAAATCTTTAAAATAAATGCTGCCTCAATGAATGAATGGTTGAATGAAAGGACACATTCAAGTCATTAAAGCTTATGGAGAGCGATATACTTGCAATACTGATGGACCTCCTGAAATAGAGTCAGCACTTGGTATTTGTGTCCTTAAGGGCTGCTCACATGTGACTTGGGTTTTGAAAGTGCCTTAGAAGTAGGACAGAAAGTGTGTAAAAATTCACATCTCAAATGATCTTCTTGTTTTCTTCCCATAACCTCAGCTCCTCTGGTATACTTACTGATTACTTCCCTACTTCCCTTGTATCTGAAATATAAATTATCAACCTCCACCCCCCCCCCCCCCGCCCCATCTATGTGGTCATTGGTTAAAGAGGCTTATTGAGAGCCAGTCTGGAATACGTATAGTTGTCTAGAACCAAACTACCCTGAAGTCAAATACCTAGAGTTACCTACTGATTATCAACAGGTCTTATTTTTATCTTTGGTCCCAAAGGGATATGGTCAATTCCCTAAGACTTGCAATACATTTGAAATCCTTAAGTGATGGACTGTTCTTTTATTGTTTTACATGCTTTGGGCAATCTCACGAATGTGCAAGACATAAAGACCACTCCTGACTAGGAATATAATAATAACTACTATTAATAATAATATAGATAGTAATCAAACTACTAATGATAATAATCAAATTAACTCAAACATAAAATGATCTAAAAATATATCCAGGTCATACACACTAAATGTCAGTTTCTTATAATTACCACCATGATAATTACATTATTTGAGAGTTTATTACATGCAAGGTAGAGTCAGTTTTGCTATAAAAGTGACACACATGTTCTTAAAGACCAATGTGCTGTGCAAAATTGGCAGTGACCCTCACAGGGCTCATGGAGAAAATGAGCTTCGGGGCACAACACTCAAAAACTTCATCAGTGACACATTAAAAAAAAACGAAGGAATGTAATAAGGTGGTAGTTTTTTATACATTTCAGAGATTAAGAAGTGCTAAAATAAGTGTGGCTTTTGAACTTGGAAAAGACTGATGTTTGCTGCAGCTTGTGAGTTACTGTGGAGGGGTGGGAGGAAGGCTCCTTGAAATCTGACGGACCGTCGTCACATCAGATGAGGATGGCTTGGCTGCTGATGTGCGGCAAACTAACATAGCTATGGATGCCTGATGGGTGCACGTGTGCATTTAGTGTATTCTCTGCACAGCTCAGTTTACCCGGGTGTAGTTTTCTGTGTTAGTCTTGTATTTCGCACAGACAAAACTGCATAAGCAGCAGGAAAGTCTTGTTGTGCTCAAATTGTTTCTCACAAACCACTTGCATTAGAACAAATTTGCATTTCCAAAACAAGCATTCTAGGTGAGCTGACTGTTCTAGTTTAAGTACATTATCTATATGAACTTAATCATCCCATCACCCTCTTGGTTTGATACTATTAGTGTTCCCATTTCTTTGATGAGGAGACTGAGGCAAAGAGAGGTTGAATAATCTGATCAAGATCAAAACTTAGTGACAAAACCATTATACTCTAATCTACTCTACTATACTTTCAACATTAAATGTTAATAATAACAATATGTTTAATGAGAGAAAAGTTTCCATCAGACTTTTGGAGAGGACAACTTGTAGCAATTCTTGCTGTTTGATAATCATTGTGTCTCACCGAACTCTCTTATGTTGAAGTTTTAATCTATTTTTCTGTTATCTCCTTTGTCAAGGTGGGAATATCAAGTCACAATGTTGTATGTTATTGCCCCTTAAGTAATTAAGGCCCAGTGAAGTGCTTAGTCTTGTTTAGTGCTTGGCATGTACTCAGAACCAAGCTACACTTTCTCTTCCACCACTGATAATTATGTTAAAAACAATATTTGGTGAAGTCTGATCAATGGGGTTCCAATCACAATGTAAACACGCTGTGCTCCATTAGCATTAGAAATGTTTATTGCTTTGTGTATTTCATTAGCGCCCCTGGTTCCTCCTCATTACACAGACTCTTTATGAAATAGAAATATTTAATATAAAACATCTTGAACGCTTTTTTTCTTTGATGGGTAGCATTTTAGGTTGCTAAGTAGGCACTTAATTCATATCCCATTGAGAGCTGGTTGCAAACGTGAAAGGATGAATAACTAATGAGATTTTGAATGGGCTTTTTGCTACAATAGTGGCTAAAGCTTGGCTCTGAGTGAGAGGTGGGAGAGGGTTATCGAAAAAGCTTTGGCTGTACAGCTGGTTGGACTTGGTTCAGATTTTAATTCTTCCATTGGTTAGCTGTGGGGTCATGGCTAAACCACTTAATTCTCTGAGTTTCAGTTTCTTCATCTGTTAAAAAATGCCTTTTGTCATATTATGAATTAATGGCTAAATTACATTGTATACTTAATATATAATGGGTGATTAGTAAATCACCAGCTAAGGAGGGAGGACGCTGAAGTCCACCAAGAGACATCTATTCCTGGGTTGTTAGTCTGAATTGGGTAAGCCTGAGGTTGAAGCCAAGCTGTGGACCATGTGCCGGGAGACATAAGAGCTAGAGAAGGGGCTGAACAAATGGGCCACAAGGACAGAGAAGGGAGAGGTCAGAGGAGCAAGCCGAGGTGGGCTAAGGCTGCAGACCAGGGCTGGGTTAGGAGCAAATCTCTTCAACATGGAGTTCCAGTCACCGATTCCCTTTTTTATACCTATGTACACTTTTAAAACATAGAATGTAGGACAGGAAGAGTGAACCTTCATGTAACCTATAGGCTGTAGTTAATAACAATGTGTCCATATTATTAGCTCATTATCTTTGTATCAGATGTACCACAGGAACGCAGGGTGCTAATAACGGGGAAATTGGTGTACAGAAGAGGGTAGATGGCAATTGTTTGTACTTTCTCCTTAATCCTTTTTAGAATTAAAAAATAGTTCACAAAATAAAGTCTATCATACTTAAAAAAATGTTTCAGTTGTTGTAGGTCTCAAGCTTCTTTTTTTTTTTTTTTTTTAAGCTCCCTTTACCCTTCCCCTGTGAGCATTCCTGACCCCCTAGCTGCCAAGACTGGCCCAGGATATCTCCCAGTTTGCTCAGAGGTGGAAGGTAAGAGGGCTGGCGTATGCATTTCACTTGGTGTTTGATTCTTTTTTTAAAGATTTTATTTATTTGAAAGAGAGGGAGGGATGAGCAGTGGGGAGAGGCAGAGGGAGAAGCAGACTCCCTACTGAGCAGGAAGCCTGATGCGGGCTCCCTCCCAGGACCTGGAGATCCTTGATGTAAGCCGAAGGCAGCTGCCCAACCAACGGAGCCACCCAGGAGTCTCTGCTTGATTCTCACCTGTTCCAGCAAACAACATTCTCCTGGTGGTGTATTACCTGAGTTCACCAACTCTAAAGGCAGTCAGGGCGGCAGGTCAGAGCCTGGGTTCCAGAGACAGACCTCTGGTCACCCACCACCTCTGTCTGTGGCCACAGATGAGTCTGAGCCTTTTTTCTCACCCGAAAATGAGCAATATTGAGACTCTCAGGAGAATGAAAGGAAACAGCGTGGGAAATGCTTTACGTAGAATCAGCTACATAGGTAAGTGCTTGTTTCAGTTATCTATGCTGTGCGATAAACCACTCCAGAGCTTCCTGGCTGAAAACAATGATTTATGACTTCTCATAGTTCTGGAGCCACGAATTCAGGCAGGGTCTCTCCCCGCTACACCTACCGTCAAGTGGGGTCACTCACTTGGCCGCATTCGGCTGGTAGCTAAGCTGGGCTGGAAGGTCCGGAAGGGCTTTTCCCCTACACTTATGCCTCTGTGTTCCTCCCAAATGTCATGACCCGTCTCCCTTGCTCTTCCTCGCAGCACGGCGCACGCTCAGGGTAGGATGGTTTCTTCCATGCTGATGAGTTTCTGAGAGCAAGAGAGGAACTGCCCAGCCCTCCTGAAGGCTAAGCCCCAAATTGCACAGGGTCATTCCACCAGTCTGTCAGACAAAGCAAGTCACAAAGGAGGCTCTGACTTAAGGGGAGGGGAAATAGCCTCCTCCCTCGAATGGGAGGGTGGCATGTGTCTACAGGAGGGCAAGAATTGTGGTGGCCATCTTTGGAGACATCCACAGTGCTCAAATAATTACTCTCCTATGAATTGGTTTGTTATCTTGCATAACAGGCATCCCTTTATCTCCTACAGCTAAACAGCGTATTGTAAGGCAGAGAAAGGTGTCCCAGTTGCTGTGGGAACTAAAGTATGGGTGTGGCCAAGGCACTGATACAAGCTGGCCACTGTGTCGCCTTTCAACGTTGAAAATGGCTCAGTATATTTTTAGTACTGTTCCATCAATACTATGTCCTCACATAAGCGTATCACCTACTGTGTATTTTACTCTATGTCACGGGATTATTGAGGCTTTAAAAAAAAATCACTAAGATGAACATAGACACATTATTTGAATGTGTCATTTTGCATTTTTATTAACCGTAGAAAATCTTCTAGAAAAAGAATAGTTGGGGTCTTGCTGGCTTCTGTATTTGAGTGTTTGGCGTTTATTTACCCTTTTGACTAGTATGTCCTTTGTACCTTCTTTCCTCTTCCCTTCGGTGGGCAAAAGAGCACTTATTTATCTTTCAAGACCGTTTATATGTCACTTCCTTTTTTTTTTTAATATATGTCACTTCCTTTAAAGCCCCTATTGACCCACCTGCCGCCAAGTAGACCTGGATCACTCCCTCTTTTGTGGCCCCACTGTACCCTGAAAGCTTCTACCTTGCAATCATAATTTTTATTGCACTAATATATTTATAAAGGCTAATCAGGTCACCATATGGCTGCTGGCACAGGGAAACGAATTCCTAAGTGCCTACCATGAGGGGAATACAAAGAGGAATAAAACGAATCCTTTGCTCTTGGGGGCTTATCATCAATTGGAGGAGGAGGTAGCAATAAAATATGTATTTCAAACAAAATCATAATTTCAGGGCTGGAGATCTGGACACGGTATATGGAAGCGCTTTAACTGTGTGAGTGTGAGTTCAATTTGGCAGAACACTAGGAAGGTTCCCTAAGAGAAGTTTTGCTTCCTAATACAGGTAAATTTGAGAAGTATCACTGTAATGATCTCACCTCCCAATTGTAGCCTTTGTTATTTTGGTGCTAGATGGAGGGCCCTATGCCTAAGCGATATGACCTCAGAAGTGAAGGGAGTTACAGCCCATGTTTACTCAGAGCAGATGGGCATTTCCAAGGGATAAGGGCTTTCTCACTGTGTGGTAATGCTGTGGGGACCCTACTTAGGGCCAGGGGTTCTAAAACCTTCGTAAGGTGGGCTAAGGACCCCACTTGAGACTGTTCAGTTTCCCTGCAGACCAGAGAGGTACTTCTTTTTTCTTTTTTTTTTTTTTTTGAGTACTTAAAGTTTTTTTTTTAAGGTTTTATTTATTTATTTTACACAGAGAAAGAGACAGCGAGACAGGGAACACAAGCAGGGGGAGTGGCAGAGGCAGAGAGAGAAGCAGGCTTCCTGCTGAGCAGGGAGCCCTATGCAGGGTTCGATCCCAGGACCCTGAGATCATGACCTGAGCTGAAGGCAGACAACGACTAAGCCACCCAGGCGCCCTGAGAGATACTTTCATGTGAAAGAAAAAGGCAGATGAAAAAAGCATTTGAGAAAATGAAAATTATCCTTGAACTCCCCTTTACCTGATGGGCTACTATAACAGCTAGGTTGTATTAGGTTAAGCTGCTGTAACAGAGTATCCCCAAATTTCAGTGGCTTATAAAACAAAGGTTTACTTCTCACTGACACGACAAGTCAAATTCTGGTTGCCTGTGGCTCTGATCTATGGTTCTTCGTTATGTCAGGATCCAGAGTGACTGAAGAAGCAGGGCCTTTCTTGGACTGGGTAATTTGGGGACAGAGGGACAAACAGGATGGTGGAACCACATGACAACTTCTAACGCTTCTATTGGAAGTGGCCGGTGCCCATCTACCCATATTCAATTGGTCAAAGCAGGTCCTATGGTTAGTCGGTGAAGTATAATCTCATAGAGAGGGGCAGTGAATGACAGGAATGATAAAAAAAATCTGTCACAGCTACACCAAACCTGAAGACTCCAAGTTGATGTTCGGAAGGCAAAGACCAAGAAGAGGTAAAATTAAAATAGATTCATAAACAGAACTGTAAGCAGGCAAAACACGAGATTAATCTGATAAGAAAAAAATATGAAAGAATTAAACTTCTTGCCTTATCAGCAAAGCTTGAAAGCTTCAGAAATCAAAATGTACAGAATGAGGAAATGTTTGATGTTGTGAAACTTAATAAAGGGAAGCCTCACTAGAATGGAGTTGGGAGGCCAGAGGGGGAAGCACAGAATTGGGGAGACTTATCTCTCCAATATTTATTACACAAAGAATTGTCAATTACAGACTTGAACAAAAGAACGGTCAACAGGAAAGAATCAGCAATTACAGGCCCCAATAGGGAATGATGTCCATTGTATCCTCTGTAAGAAATGAACCACCCCTGCAACTCAGCCAATGAGAAACGATTATCACCTTTAACTCTTATTTTTCTCCAATGGGCTTTCGTTCAAAACAATCCCTTCCAACCGCCTCCTTCTTCTCCATAAAATAATAGCTCTTTCCTTTATTTGCTGGACTTGCCTCTGGTTTTGCCATAGCTTACATGTTCCAAATTGCAATTCTCTGATATTCCTGAATAAACCTATTTCTGCTGGTAAAATAGGTGACTACTTCGTTTTTAAGGTTAGCAATGTCTTTACTAACAAAACAAAAATCAGACTAACAAACTAAACCAAAGAAATGTCTTACTTCAGACATAATCCCATTGAAGGACACTTTTTTTTTTTTTTTTTTGAGTAATCTAGATTGGTCTTGGCAGGTCACAGAGATACTTTGTGGAGAAATGGATCCACAATGAGCACTTCCATGATTTGGCATCATTACTTGATGATGCTTGAAATGCTGTTTGCTCACTCACTGTGCTCTAAAGCCAACTCATCCTTTTGCGTTTGCCTTAAAAGCCATCTTTTCCAAGAAACTTTGCTTCATCATTCCCATCTATATGAATCTCATCTTCCTTAGATGTAATGGTGCTTGCATCACTATTAAATATATTGCCTTTATTATAGTTAATTATTGACTACCCCCTCCCGCCCCCACCAAGAGAAGTGTAAATTCCCTGCAGGCAGAAGGAGTGTTATTCACTTTGGGGTTTTCCATAGTGCACAATACAGAGCAGTGCACGTGAAGATATACGATTCATTGTTGAAATTCAGAAATTTACACAATCTGGTTAGAAGGCATTTGACATACATATGTTAGTTCTGTCCTTGAGGTGCTCGCAGAGCATAAGATACACAAAAGAAGAGAGTAATAATTGTTCGTGACTACTGCGGGGCCAAAACTCACCAGCACAAGAAGAAAGCCTTGAAAAGGTAGGCAAAGGATAGGAAAAGATTGGGAGGAGAGGGGTGTGTGAAGCAATCTCAGTGTCTCTTTGTCCCTGTGACATCTAGATAAGTTTGTCCCTTTTGGGTATTTTTATTTTCTTAGTATTAAATAGTAATCAGTTATATAGGCTTAGTTTTAATGAACTGTCCTACTCATGAGGTTTGACCTCAGTTATGGAAACATGAGAAGCAAGCAATAGAAAGTTAAAGGAATCGAATATGATATCAGGTTGAAATATTTTAAAAATTGCATATGGGGATATGTGGAGTACTTATGTTCATAATAGAGAGCATGAATATTTTTAGATTCTCTGATATTAGATTTGGGTGTGCTTGTTCTAGTTTATAAATCAACGAATTGGCCTATATCTTCGGGTCTGTGTGTTTAGGTTTTATGGTGACAGATACCTTATAATAACTAGAAATAGAAATTCCATCTTTAGCAATAATATAGTACAGGGACCTGAGAAGAGAAGGTCTTAAAGAGCTGTTAATTAGCAGAAATCTGAAGCACACAGTCTCAAAGCAATTAAGGCTGTTAATTGAACACTTGGATGCACTTTGGAATGGTTCATATGTTGCTGGGTAGGGTATCCTAGGCTTGCAGTGGATACATTATACACAAGACGTTGAATAATTTAGAAAGAACAAGTACGGGTAAACACATGTTTGCGTAGTGGTTAACTACATTTATGAATAGTGATATATTGTTGGCTATATACAGAATGGTCTATTAGCTGCAAAATTCAATATTGGTAATTCAATCTTGCAGCCTGTCTGCAGTAAATATGGCACATCATTTACTACTCATGGAACATTGAGTTCTTTGCCATGGTGATTTTGCTGTCCTCTGGCTTGGTAAACATCTCTGTAATTCATGTAATACTTTAAATGAAATGGTGGTCACACAATGGTTACAGTGTGGCATCTATTCATGTTTGGGCCAGGGGAATGGACATTCCTGATGAGCCCAGGGTGGCAAGATGATTTTATTATTTTCTATAGGTTCCATTAGCTGCAACATTTGATTAATGTGTGAATACACTTCTAGAAAGAAACTTTAATGAAAATTTCAAGATTGTGAAAAAGTTTTCAACAACAGAAAAATAAATGAAATGTTCCTTTTAGAAGAACTTTAGTGAAAATGGTCAATACTTTGGGTAGTGCTTACTATTTTCAAAAACTATAGGTTTAGGGTAGACTTATACTTCTGTCAATCTCAGGCTTATTAAGGAACAGAAGAGAGAGGATATCCACTAAAGAACACCCAAAAGGCAGTGAGTGAAGAATGAATTTCATCTCTGTTAAACTGTGGCTCAAGTCCTCATAACTTTTTACCTACCTTAAGGGGGAGTTTTTTATTTTTATTATTATTAATTTTTTTAATGAGTGCTTGGAATCCTCAAAGCTAAAGCTGACCGATAGTTCTCACCTCTTTTGCTAAATGTTCCAGAAAGTGTCAGAATTGATTGACTTAGGGCCCCCCCCTCAATCTCAATCCACTTTCTGGAGTAGTTTCTAATAACCTGTTAAATGCCTTTTTTACATAGTAGAGGGCTGAGCAGCCAATGAATGCTAGCAGCACAGAACATGAAAATCCCCAGAAGGAGCATCTCCATCCTATGAGGAATGAAGCATTCATAAAGATGAGATGATTTAAGAACCGGCAATTCAAACTGCTAACAGACGTTGCTGGTACGTGCCCTGGGCTTATAAAAACAAATTCTGCTTGAGGTCCAAATCTGAGCTTCTAAAAATCCGGAATTAAGCTGGTCAGGGGTTATAAACTGGGGCTTTTAAAACGCATTGCAACACGGGGGTTAGGGCATTAAGTCGTTGGGAAGCATGTTTTAGAGGTAACAATGCTACCTCTTTAGATCAGGAAAGTTCTGTTTGTTATGCAATGTGTGCATTTCATTATTTACACGATTTCATTAGGCGTTTGGGAGCTGTGTACAGGTCAAGCTGTTCCTGCAGCAGCACCCCAGACTCTGAAACTAAAACCAAACACCCTTTCTTTATTGCTTGTCATTGCCTTTGAGATATTTTTTTGCGGGGGGGGGGGAATCCCCAAATTGTATCTGCTTATCTAGATTGAAACATTTTTGTCTTATGTGTTTTAGGAACTACAAGTTCCTTGGAAATTTTTCCATTTCAACTTTCCACCGTCCTTTAAGGACGATGATAAAGTAAATAGCCAATAATAAAAATTCAGAGTGGGAAACTTCTTACAGGGTCTTCCCAGTCCTGTCCTTTACGCATAGCTATTAATCTCTCTCCTTCCTGAAACCCCCACCTTCGCTTTTTTTTCTTTCTGTATTTCCTGCAGTAAAGCCGAAAGTAAATAAGGTAGAAAGCCCCTGGTCTAGGGCCTACACACACGGGTCCTTGGGCGACTCGCGGGCTTCTGGAAGGTAAGCGTGTGGGAGAGCCGGCAGTGGGGAGCCCACCCCACAGGTACGGTGACCGGGCTTCCGCAGTTTCCCTGGTGGGGCCGGTAGCTCCAGGTCCTTTTCCTGCCGGCCGCCGAAGGGGGCGGATCCTCCCGTACCAGACACGCCCCGGTCGGGTTTATAACCCGCCGACTGCCGCTCCTGGAGCTACGGCTCCCCTCGCGCTCCGCCGGGACTCGGGGCGCGCGCGCTCCCCGCCCGGCCGCCCGAAAACTCCCGCCCAGCCCGCGCCCGCCTCGCGCCCGCACGCGCGCTCACACCCCCACGCGCGCTCACACTCACACAGCCGTGCGCTCGCACCCCCACGGACTTCTGGTCGGTCTCCCACCTCCCCGCGCGCCCACTCCCACTCCTGCCCGCTTCCCTGCTGCCCCGCGGGCTCCGCGGGCGAGAGCGCCGAGGGGACCCACGGCCTTTTCCCCATGGCTGACCTCAGCTTCATCGAAGATTCCGTCGCCTTCCCGGAGAAGGAGGAGGATGAAGAGGAGGAGGAGGAGGGGGTAGAGTGGGGCTACGAAGAAGGTAAACCGGCCGCGAGTCCGGCGGGCTGTCCGAGGTCCCGCGCCCCGCCGCGTGCGCGTCCCGCCGAGTCGCTGCGGCTCTCGCGCGCGCCCAGCACCGCCGCGGCCCCTCTTTCCCACGTGCGTCTCTGTCGCTTTCCCGCTCCCCAAGCCCGACTGGGGGCCGAAGTGGCTCCAGCAGAGCGAGCGTGCCCGCCGCCTGCGCGCGCGTCAGGGCGCCGGTTGGTCCTGCCGGGCAGCAGCAGTTGGCACTTGCGGCCACGCGGCGGGCCAGCCGTACGCGGCGCCTCTAACCCTTGTGTCCCCTGAGTGCCGGCGAGGAGCAGCGTTGCATTTTACTCAGCACCTTGGGCATCCAGTGTTTCCGAAACTGCTGGGTTCTTTCTCCTGCGGGGAGAAAGCCTTCTCTCCGCTAGCCTTTCCGTGAAGGATGCGAACGGTGTTCAACTCTTGCTAAAGAAGTCCTAAATTTCAAGCCTGATCAGCGGGCTTGGTCGGAAGGGCTTGACTTTTTAAAAAAGTTTTGTTGGCTGCGTTTATCCCAGAAGATGGAAATAGATTTGACCACTGATGCGGATGGTGAAACAAATGGGGAATTTGTAACTTTATAAAACATGCCAAGAGAATATATATGTATATATTGTAGGACAATAGGGGTGTGGGTATATGTGGATATGCCCACTTCTCTACTGCTGTATTTGCATTTCTGGGAAGAGGGTTTATTCACTAGCATCAGATTTATGGTTTTTGGCTCTCGTCAAGCGAGTTCAGAAGTTCAGGTATTTCTCAGGGACTGCATGTAATTGAACTAATGAGCAGAGGAAATTTTTGTGGAACTCTTGATTCTTTTTCAATCACTTCGAGATGACCTAAATTTCGTAGAGTTACATATTATTACATATATGTGGACGAAGACAATATTTTGTTAGTACAGCCCTTTGTATATGATATTTGGTAGCATTAAATCATTGAAAATATGAGTGCAGAAATTCGTACACCTTTACCATATTTCATCTGTAGAGAAACAATAGTCATAACCTTAATAATGTCAAGGATCATAAACAGTGTCTAAATCAGCTTTTACACGTTGAATTTTATTGGAACCTTTTTTATAACCTGTTCTAAATTTGCTTTATTTTGTGCTTAGGTGTTGAGTGGGGCTTGGTGTTTCCTGATGCTAATGGGGAATACCAGTCCCCCATTAATTTAAACTCAAGAGAAGCTAGATATGACCCCTCACTGCTGGATGTCCGCCTCTCCCCAAATTATGTGGTCTGCCGGGACTGCGAAGTCACCAACGATGGACATACCATTCAGGTTATCCTGAAGTCAAAATCAGGTATATTAGAAGATGCTTTTGCATGCCTTTGTAAATTAGAAGTTCTTACAGGCTACTGAGTTGATTTGGCTTCTATGACTTTAAAGGTAGAATTAACCATAGTACCATTATCAGGATAGCTTACTATCCTATAAAATGCATTTTTTTGGGAATTGATTTCTAAAAAGTTTTTGAGAAGCTGAAAGGATGGAATTATGGAGATGGTAGTTTGGTTGTTCTGTGTTACATGATATTGCTGAAACAACCTTAGTTGATCAACTTAAACTTTGTGGGATTTATGGAAAAGCATGTGCAGGTGTCCTAATCTGCATTTTGTCCTAAATTGTTCATTAGCTTAATTCATCCAGAAAATTGTAATTCTCTGTTTTATTGCTTTGTAAAACTAAAGATTAGGGTTTATTGCCATAATCTGGCATTTGAGATAGACTTCTCAAATTAATTTTCTTTACTATATTAATGTGGCAAGAAGAATTTTAATAGCTATCAAAAACATCCTCTAAACTTAGTAAAAGATTTGAATGACCAGAACTCTTGTTTGTATTTACTTATTTATAACTCTTCCTCTCCCCTTGAATCCGTTTGAGGTAGATTTGAAATGTTTTATGGAGAAGGTGTTGGAAATTATCAAGGAAATTCGCTTAAATGTAGGGGAGAAGAAAGAAGAATTTTTAAAAAAAATTAGTATTAACATTATGCTTTTCTTAGTGAATAGCTGTATTTCTCTTTTGGAAAGAATATAAAATTAGAGTATGTTGAAATACTAGGAAGTACTAATGAACAGAGATCCCTGTACTTAAAATTAATTTTCTGAATCAATAATATAATATTTCAAACCATAAAGTCTTCAGGTTTATTATATGACAGGGCAGGCACTGATTTCCAACTATGGAATCTTTGTTTTAAAACTTACTGTGACTGTTCCTGAACTTTAATTTAGAACCCATGAGCTAGGCATAGGTTCATGTCTTCCTTGATGATCTGACTTGGGTCAAAGTATGGGCATCATCCCGAACAGATTCTCGGTGTTACATGCGGTCAAAGAGAGACAGCTTCAGATGGAAATTTGAACTTAAATAAAATTTTTTTGGGGGGAGGGGCTATCCATGAAGGACATTAGGTATTGTTTTTAAACTGTACAATAAAATTATTAAATGCTGACTGTCGTGGTTTATAAAAAACATATTAATGTAATATATGTGTATTGGTACGTTGAGATATCTTTGTGTTTCTGAAGGTAAACCTTTATATGTCTATAGAACAAAAATGCATTTCACATCAGGCCCAGCGGTCAGTGCATATGAGTTGCATAGCAAATGCTAAGACCGTTCTCGAGGATTCATAGTTTAGTGAAGAGTCAGTCATTTAAAGTATTAGTATGAAGATGTTACGGAAGAGTTATGAAATCTGGAAGCATGGAGGAATGACTGAGTACAAACACTTTCTGCTCTAAGATCCAACTTACTTGATCAAATTGAATTTAACATTTCCTTCTGGTACCTTCTCAAATATTGACGGTTTCCCTTGGCCTGCTCACTCATCCCCAAAACAGAGAGTATCAAGCAGTGCCTTGACTCTCTAACCAAAAGGTTTTCCCTTGCACTCCAATCCCCTCCCTCCTCCACCCCTGACCAGCAGGGGTGAGCTCTCTCTCTGTCCTAGCCTAATTTGAGTACACATGTTCCAGACCCCTCACTCCTGCCTCCTTAGAGAGCTTGCTCCTTTAGAAGTCCTGTCTCTTTTCTGCTGCTGGAATAATGTCTTCTTTGTTGTTTCTGCTTTTTCCATATTTCTCAAACTTAAAAAACAAGGGGCAAAAAAAATACCATGTGTGGACCTTTTTTTTTTTTTTTTAGTTTTTTTTTTTTTAAAGATTTTGTTTATTTATTTGACAGAGAGAGAGACCACAAGTAGGCAGAGAGGCAGGCAGAGAGAGATGGAGAAGCAGGCTCCCTGCTGAGCAGAGAGCCTGATATGAGACTTGATCCCAGGACCCTGGGATCATGACCTGAGCCAAAGGCAGAGGCTTAACCCACAGAGCCACCCAAGTACCCCCTTTTTTAGGGTATTTAAGCTTCTCAAAGGAGTAGTCTGCAAGCCCCAAGCTCGTTATCCTTCATTTATTTAATCAAGAGTTATCTTTATCAAAATAGGATATATACATGATTTAAGTATTTGACTAGTGCTATATGTTGTTTCTCTCTGCCCTTGGGGAGACCCCATCCCCCACCTAAAACTTTTTGCCTTGGTGACAATCAGTTTGAACTCTTAGCTACTTCTCCCGTCTCCATCCCTCACGGGTATGTTCATAGGGTCCTGCTTTGACATGTAAGATATCTGTGAACTCTTTGCTATGGAAAATGAGGCTGGTCTCTAACTACCCTCCCCCATCATGGTTTGCCCCTCTTTTGTCCCTGTACACTTAAATTACAGTTTTTTTTAAAGATTTTATTTATTTATTTAACAGACAGAGATCACAAGTAGGCAGAGAGGCATGCAGAGAGAGGGGGGAAGCAGGCTCCCTGCCAAGCAGACAGCCTGACGCAGGGCTTGATCCCAGGACCCTGGGACTATGAACAGACCCGAAGGCAGAGGCCTAACCCACTGAGCCACCCAGGTGCCCCAACAATTTTTTTTTTTTAAAGATTTTATTTATTTATTTGAAAGAGAGGAGAGATTGAGAGAGAGAGCAAGCATGAGAAGGGGAAGGTCAGAGGGAGAAGCAGACCCCCTGCTGAGCAGGGAGCCCGATGTGGGACTCAATCCTGGGACTCCAGGGTCATGACCTGAGCTGAAGGCAGTCGTTCAGCCAACTGAGCCACCCAGGCACCGTTACAATTTTTCTTTAAATTAGTACTAGGTATTTTTATCATTATGACCCTGTAGCTGTTGTTTCTAGCTGAGACTACAATCTATTTCCTTTACTGAACAATGAGGTGTGTTTCTCCCCTGGAGTTAATGCATTTTTGTTTATTTAATTTCTTATTTTATCTATCATGATTTTATTTCCAGGCTCTGACAGATGGCAGAGCTACATCGAGAAGTCCTTCCCTCCCTCCCCTTGGTCTTTCCCCCGTCCCTTTGGAGGCCTCTCCCTTCTCCTGCTTGATCTCTAGGCCTGCCCTCTAGCCATCGCCTGCAGCTCCTGGACCTTATGCCCACGAGGTCCCTTTGCTTATGTCTTCTGTGCAAGCGCATGTTTCCTGGATGCCGTCGCCACTTTTGATGTTGATCCCTCATGTCAGGGGTTTCTTGGTTTATTCCCTCCTATAGTCCATCTTCCAGTAACTTCCTGAGAAGGAGAGCATGTGAGGGCTCATGTTTGGCTACCTTGTATGTCTCTGTGGTGCGTGCTTAGTGGGCTTTTTGATCAGGATGATTGTTTTCCGTTTCTTAGAAATTTTCCTTACATTACATAATTGATAAGTTTTCTGTTTTTCCTTTATTTTCTTCTTTCATAACTCCTCTGTTTTTGTCTTTTCGTTCTGCTTCCTGATGGATTTCCTCAGCTTACATCTTCTAGTCTTCCCATTAAACTTTTGCTTTCTGTGCTAACTTCTAAAAAAGTTGTGCTTATACTACTTTTCTTAGTTGTTCAAGTACAGCTTCTGCTGTTTATTTCCGAAGTGCAGAGTCTTTCTCCATTGTTTTCCATCCGTCTTTCTTTCTTTCTTTTTTTCCTGTTCTATGTCTCTGTTTATTCTGGGTTCTTTTATTTATTTGGTCTCTTTTAGATGGGAGTTTTTCTCCAATGTCTACTTATCTTTGGCTCTTTGTTCATATTTAGGGATGGGTCTAAAAATTAGATTAGAAGCTCTGTGCACGTGGACAGGGATTGCTATCTGGTGGGCATCACAGTAATGTGATTATGTAAGGATCTGGCCATGTTGTAGAAGGAACTTTTGTAGGTTAATCCAGTTTTCTGGGGAAAGGGATGTGGTGGCTCACACCTGATTGTCAACATTCTGGTTGTTGACCCCCAGGCCAAAGAGTCAAACAAGAATAGTACATCTGTTACAGTTGATGAACCCGTGTTGACACATCATTATCACCTAAAACTTACAGTTTAAATCAGGGTTCCCTCTTGGTGTTGTACATTCTGTGCGCTTCCACAAATGGTCTCCACCATTATACTGTCCTACAGAATAGTTCCATCATCTTAAAAATCCTCTATGCTCTACCTACTCTTCCCTTCCTCTCTCCATCTGGCAATCATTGATCTTTTTACCATCACCATAGTTTTGCATTCTTCAGAATGTCATACAGTTAGAAACATACATTGACTTCTTTCACTTAGCAATAGGCACTGGTTTCTTTTACTGGTTTTCTCTGGTTTGCCAGATGCTGGTGGCAATCTTTGTTTTACCTTCTGCAAAGTGGTGCCTGCTTTGGGTCAGGTAAATAGAAATCAGGCTCCAAAGCTGCCCTTGGAAGATTACAGTGGTGGATTGTGCGAGATAGGAAGAGGTGATTTTTGGCTGCCATTTTGAGGGGAGGATGGGCAGAGGAGGTAGCATTGGCAGTAATCACTGAAGCGTGAAGAGCATTTGGATGAGGAAGTTTGGAATATATGGGAAGAGAGGGCAATAAAGAAAAAAGACACAGCTGTGGGAAGGTCTAGACCTTGGATGAGGAAAAGAGAACCCTGAAGTGTATGTGGAAGAAAAGATTGATTTATGGAAAATGAGGTTAATATATATATTGAGAGGCTGTGTTAGAGCAAGCTCATGAGAGATTTTGAACCAAATCCTAAAGAGTATAATCTTTTTTTTTTTTTTTTTTTCTGTAAAATATATTGTTTCAGGAAAACTCACTGGGCCATACTGAGTAAGATGGGATCTGGGAGAGAGTGGGAGTGGCTGTGTTGGCAGTGCCAGTGGAAAGGCAGGGATGACACAGGGAGGTCTCTGAGATGCCATCCACAGGAAGCTGGTGATGGGGTATGTGACCAGCGCTGAGGAGGGAACCATTGGAGGGATGCCCTGGGGTGGAGCCCCTGTGACTGGACCACGCTTTGGGTCCTTTCACTGTGCTTCCGCCTCTGCTCTGAGCATATTTCGAGGTGACAGAGTGCCTCCTGTCATGGAGTTGAGCCAAGCGTCACATTCTGGGCCCTGTTATCTCCTGGAGTTTGGAAAGTGTTATGAAGGCTGCCACATCCATCATTTAATTTCTCTGTCGAACTGGTGAATCATTGTAGCATAGGAATCTCCATGGTTAGTGTGCACAAATGAAAATCAGACATATTGCAGTGGTATAAAGAGTAACTTAAGCATAAAAATATAACTCTAGATTTCTAGCCTCAGTGGTTAGGATAGTTAAGTCCTGAGAAAGTGTGAGACTGGCCAAGCTTCTGCAATAGAACATCATCCCATCTGACTGCAAGCTGTGTGTTAAGGGTAATGACATTTTTAATGGACCATTGGTATGGGAGAAATTGCTAATCAGAATAGGTCATTTGTGTCCTTTGTTGTAACTTATTATAGAAACCTTAATTAGACAGTTTTACTTCTGGGTCTTATAATTCTCAATATTAAATTTAGGCTAGATTACTTTTATTATTAAATCATACTTTTTTTTTTTCAAAAACATGACAACTTTTTTATAGTGCTTCTTAATAGCCTTGCTGATTTAAAGATGGAGTTGTCAAAAATATCTTAAAATTGTCTTCACTTAGGCTGTGGCTCTGTATTGTTTATGAGATGTCAGGGTTGAATTTCTTTATGATTGACCTATTAACTAACTTTGGGGGTCTTGCATTACTTGGACAGTTGTCTTAATCTGCTTCCCTTTGCTTATGCAGACCCAGGCTAACTGGCCTCCTCCCCGTACTGTCCATGTTGCCGCCACTCTTAAGAACTGATGATATTCATTCTTTTTTTTTTTTTTTTTAAGATTTTATTTATTTGACAGAGAGAGATCACAAGTAGGCAGAGAAGCAGGCAGAGAGAGCGGGGGAAGCAGGCTCCCTACTGAGCAGAGAGCCTGATGTGGGGCTGGATCCTAGGACCCTGAGATTATGACCTGAGCCGAAGGCAGAGGCTTAACCCACTGAGCCACCCAGGCGCCCCGATATTCATTCTTTAATATAAAATGAAACCGTAGGTTAGAAGGTAAAGGGAGTAAAATAATTATTGCTTTCAAGATTTCAAATGCTTTTTAGAAGAACTAATTTATACTCTTTTTAGAATGTTTTGTGAATATGTTTTGGATTCCTTAAAAGTCAAACTGAGGTTATAAAATCTCTAGACTCATTGAGAATGAACTGTTTGGGTCTAGATCCGTTTGGGGACACAACAGTTAACAGCTTCCCTCTGTGCTGCGGACACAGCAGGGCAGTGGAGGACTCTGTCTCCAGGCCTCACCATCTATGCCTGAGTTATGACAGTCAGCTAGTCAGGCTTGCTCTTTGCTGGTCCACTGTTCACAAAGGTATGGAAGTAATATTTTACTAGTCTTCTACTTAAAAGCTATTGGCGATTCCCTCCATAATAACCTCCCAGTTCATAGGCATAGCCTACAGTTCCCCTCCAAGTGCTCACATCTTGGGAGCCTAACCTTTATTCTCCTGGAATAGACTCAGTCCTTTCTCGGTCCCTTCTCTCGGCTTGGTATGTTCTTACTCAATTCTCTTTGCTTCCTCTTCCAGACTCTGCTTTGTGATCTCCTCTGTAAAGTCTTTTCTGACTTTCCGATGCCTCCTTGGTTCTGGCATGGCCCTTGCTGGGTGCCTTTCCTGCATCTCACGTTTAAATGGGAGCATTGTTTCTTAAGCACTGAGAATACGTATTCCCTCTGGCATGGAGACTGTGTCCTCCTTTTTACATCCTTTGGGGGGCAACACAGGGCTGGGCAAGGAGTCCATCTTAAAATGTGAGTCGAACTCAAATAAAATGAGGGAGGCTAAGCCTTTGAACTCTCTGGCAAATTAGTTTTCAGCAAAGGCTTGTGGAAGCTTAGCTAGATTTAGGTAAATGCATATATATCATGCCTTTATGGGTTTCTCAGATTTTGCAGAGGTTTCTGAGAGGAACTCTTTTTATATGTACAAGCGTAATAGCTGTGCCTGTTAAAGAGCATTAAAGAAAAAGCAGCTAGTGGCAATGGCATCAGCTTATTTTCTATTCTTTCTGCAAGTGTGTTATTCTAAGGAAATGCAGAGTGTCATCAGTGGGACTCTCACATTGTTTCACTGTAATTTGATTGAACATAATGACATCAAAACTAACAAACCTGCCACATGGTGACAAAATGTCACTTAGCAAAATTTGATGCTCATAAATATAGGAAAAGTGTACCCCTTTTGGTATGAGTAGTTTCCTTATTAAAAAAATAAGCTGGGAAAAAGGAGAATAATGCTTTAAGAGGATGTTGCCAAATGGGTAAAACAGAGCTAGTGTTTATTTTTAGTCTATCAATGCTAGCATTCTTAGGGGATGAACAGGTAATGCTTTTAGCCGGCCCCTCATAAAATTCTGAATTCAGTATTTTGTTATTTTTTATGGCTTTGTACAGCCATGTGATTTGAGTGTGGTTTAACTGGATTATTCATCTGCAGCAAGAGTGACTGGTACCCAGAGCCTTGGCTGCTGGCTGGAAGTTGTGTCCTTGTCATTTCTTCCTGGGGACCAGGCCCCGGCTGAATGCTTCCCTTCTTGGTGTTTATTTTCAACCTGATAGAGTGTAAGACCTGTGAGGGTCTTATTTCATGATGATTTTATTGAACATAATGGCATCACATTTAACAAATCTGCCAGGGGCTGACCACATACCGTTCAGCAAAATGTTGATCTCCATAAATGGGCGAATTTTCATTTCCCTCTAACAAAACGTACGATTCTCAAGGGTAGTGAATTCCGTCGGTTTTAGCAGAGTTGGTGTATCTTAAGCATTTAATGTGGTCCCTGGTATAAAAATATTAGTCGAAAGGATGAGTAAATGAAGCCCTGTGGGCTTGGAGCTGGTCCCCGTCCACACAGAAACTGGTGCCGTTTGAGTTTCTATGGCATTTAAAATAGCAGCTCTGTCCTCAAGTTCTAAGCTGAAGGCTTGGTTCCTAGGAAAGAAATCCTGGCATCCATCAGATGGGCGTTGTATTTTGGTGCCCTGAATTCACTGTCAAGGTCACTTATCTCCGTTTTTAGAGGAAAGCCTTGGTAGACGGTGCTCCCCAGGCTCAGAAATACCACGCCCTTGTGTGCGCACATACCCTAGGAAGAAGTTTGGGGGAAAGATTTTATAAATCCTCTTTTCCGGGCTACATGTGCTTCCTGGCACAATGCTGCCCTTTCTCTTTCCTCAGCAGCATGGAGTTAAGCCTTCTCTAAGACAGTTTCCACCTTCTGTTGAAAGTAGTGTTAGGGGCGCCCCTGAATGGCTTGGTCAGTTAAGCGGCGGCCTTTGGCTCCGTTCATGATCCCGGGGTGCTGGGATCCGGTCCCACACCCAGCTCCCCACTTAGTGGGGGTCCTGCTTCTTCCTCTCCTCCCTGCTGTGCTATCTCTTCACTATCTCTGTCTTTATCTCTCTCAAATAAATAAAATTAAAAAAAAAATGTTAAAAAAAAGATAGTAAAGTGTTAGGGAACCGGCTCCCACACCTCAGTTCAGGCTCTCACTGCCCCATTGAGGGCAGCCTTTTGGAGTTCTGGTGATGAGTGCCGGAGTGTGGCCTGGGATGTCACAAGAAGCTTTCCCCCATGTATTCTTTTTGGTTTGGGATGCGGGGTACATTCCACCTTCGGGAGTGGGTACGGTCCAGACTTCCTTCTTGGTTTTTCTTAAGACCAACATCGGGCAGCCGGGGGAAAGGAGTGATTTTTGAGGTTATGCCCGAACTGGGGCATGGCTGGTTGGAATACAAGGGTTTCAGCCACAGCGTGGGTGCTTGTTGGAGAAGATGCCGTGCACTTGCTCTGCGGTTTGGGATATCTATAAACCTTTGTGATCCACGTGTTTACATTTTTTTTAATTGTTTTGGGAAATAGGATGAGGTGTAGTACTCAAAGGACGGACTGCGGTTTAGAAATCCAGGCTTATAGAACTCATTGGTTTTTTTTAGTTTTTTAGTTCCAGCTCACAGACATAGAGATGTCCTGTCCTGTCTCAGTGTGAGACATGGGTCAGAAGATCCGAGTTCCAGGCTTCTGGAGCTGGCTAGCTGGGTGCCCGGGGCACGTCACACTTCACCTGTCCCAGCTACGCTTTCTCAACCCTGTTCATTGGGAAGGTGATACTGACTGACCCCTCCAGTTTTGTTTTGTTTTGTTTTGTTTTTTAAGATTTATTTATTTCACAGAAAAAAGAGAGAGAATAAGCAGAAGGGGCCAGGAGAGGGACAATCTCAAGCAGACTCCACTCTGAACACGGAGCCCGACATGGGGCTCGACGCGGGGCTTGATCTCACGACCCCGAGCTCACAACCTGAGGTGAAACCAGGTGTTGGACGCTTAGCCGACTGGGCCACCCAGGCGCCCCTACAACTTACAACAAGACCAGACATGAAGAAAACATAAAAACCATGTGAGATAGTATCGTCCTAAAGGCCGTGTGTCTCACTTCTTTTCTGACGGAAAGGAAAATTATAATTGTGTTTTGCTGCTGCTGCTCTTTTTCTTCTTTGAGCTGGCAAAAAGCATGGAACCGAATGTATAGGGTGCTTTTCGTAAGGACTTCATGACTTTCATTTGTGCAGTAGCCTCCCGTCTCCATCTGTTTTCCGTCTCTGTCTTTGTTTTCCCTTTGCTCTTCTTTCTAATTTATGCCTTCTGGCTGGATGACAGGTACTTGATGTAAGAAGCCTTAAATTCTTTTGGAACAAGTAATTAGATGATGAACCAGGCAAACAAATAAATATTTCTGCATCAATTCCCCTTCCTCTCCACTAAGGTTTAGGGTACGGATGGACAGCGGGCCTCTCCCTCTGTGTGGCACTCAGCTCTGGGCACTACTGTTTTCTCCACAATGCTGGCCCAAGTGTGAATGCTCCTTTCTTTCAGGGACTGCTTCTTGGGAGAGGAGATAAATTTTGTCAACTTCTTGACTAAAAAAACTTTTAATTCTTAGCTGATATCATTTAGAATAATGGGTTTTTTAAGAAGATTTTATTTATTTATTTTAGAGAGAGAGAAAGCATGAGCGGGAGGGGCAGAGGGAGAGGGAGAGAGAGAGAGCATCTCAGGCAGACTCCATGCTAAGTGGGGAACCCAATACGGGGTTGGATCCCAGGACCCTGAGATCAGGACCTGCCCTGAAACTGAGAGTCGGACACTTAACCAACTGTGCCACCCAGGTACCCCTAGAATTGACAGTTTTTATAGGAAAAATGTGGACAGTCTTTATTTGTGTCAAAATTGGTCATTTGTAATGAACAAAGTTTTCCTCTACAACGTCAGGGTGTGTTTAAACTAAGGAAAGTATTTTGTTGCTTCAAGACTGGTTCTTACACAGGTGTATTTTTCATCATCCTTTAGAGTGCTCCTGTTTGGGACAAAGTTCTGGGTCCTATCCAGAAATGAGAAATAGAGACAGGGCCCTGTGGAGCGAATGTTAGTATTTTCCCCCCAAATGTTAACATTTTAAATCATGTTAATATTTTATTATAAGTTTACTTCACTTGCATTTCTGTGGTACTACATTGTAAATAACTTTTTGAGTGTGATTTTGTTGTAAAAAAATCACATTGGTGTAAACATTCTTTTAATAGGTAATTTTATTAGCTTGCACTTACTCTCTAAATTGACAGTATGGTACAAATGGGTGATCTGTAAACAAGATATAAATGATCGATTGGTCAATAGCAAAGTACTGGTCAGTGTGGGACGCAAACCCTGTCCTTGTTTCCTGAGCAGTGCTAAGTGCGAGTCTCAGGGAGCATAGGTAATCTGTGTTTTCTTTGTCTACTCCTTTACCTGAAACACACAGGAAGTTGATGGGATGCAATATTACCAAGTATTTTATAGTCTTTGAACTGTATCAGTGTGATAGTGTAAATGCTTCCCACAGTTAGAATATATTTCTCATTTTGGCTCTCTGAATTTAATATATAGAGCTCATGAGAGCTTTCTGGCAAAAAATGTCCCCAATGTTTATTCTACAGTGTTCTACTGTACTGATGAATATGTTTTTTGTTAATTAAACAGAACTTACTTTCTTTTTTCAGTTCTATCAGGAGGTCCATTGCCTCAAGGGCATGAATTTGAACTGTATGAAGTTAGATTTCATTGGGGGAGAGAAAACCAGCGTGGTTCTGAGCACACAGTTAATTTCAAAGCTTTTCCCATGGAGGTAAGAATAACAAATCATCTTGTAAAACTCTTACTGTTTATGTAAAATATTCAGCGACTTACTGAGAATGGTTGAGTTTAGAAGTAGGTGTATACCATTTAAATTTTATCAATCTATAGTAAAATAACAAAGTGCTTAAGAAAGTGTATGCTTGGGTGGCAAATTGCATTTACCATCGACTTTGGTGAGCGTGGAGAGTGCACACGGGTGATTGGCCATAAAGGTAATCTACACTATTAAGTTTCATTTCAGTATTGTTACTGTTCTAAATATTCTGCTGCCTCTGCAAATTCAGTAAGTCATTTTTGTAGATGCTACAAATAGATGATAAACTGAAAACCAGCAAAGTTAGAGAAACCTCAACATTAGTCAAAAGTCTGGTTAAAATTGATAAGTTGGATTTATTCACCCCAGGCAATTAGAGAGAGAGAGATTTTTAGAGAGTCATTCTTTTGTCTAAAGAATTCCCTCTTTACTTCCCTTAGTCAATTCCTACTCTTTCTTCACGACCTAGTTGAAGTATCATTTCTTCCATGGGACTTTTTCTGAGTCCCTTTCCTAAGCAGAATACATTGCTTCCTCTTCTGTGTGCCCAGTGTACTTGACAGATTGTTGCCATGGCACTCATTGACTGTAAACTCTACTGTCTGCGGTGTCTTTCTCACTGATTCCGTGGGCTCCTCCTATGGACCAAAGCGTTGGTGCCTTCACCCACCCCTAAGTTGCATGTTGAATATGATGGAATTAGGTGGTGGGGCCTTTGGGATGTAATTAGGGTTAGATGAGGTCACTAGGGTGGAGTCCTCATGAATGGAATTAGTGTCCTTATAAGAGTCCAGAGAGAGCTTTCTCTTCCCTGCTCAATTGCCATGTTAGGGCAGACAAGAAGATGGCTGCCTACAATCCAGGAAGTGGGTCCTCACCAGACGTCTGTTCTGCCAGCCTCTTGATCTTGGATCGTTCAACCTCCAGAACTGTGAGAAATAAATGTTGTGAAAGCCACTCCAGTGGTGGTCATTTGTTGTAACGACTCAACGTTGACTAAGACAGTTCCTGAAGAAAAGTCTCCCTCTCCTCTTCTCTTTACATCCGTCATTTGGTCCACTGCTGGATACATCAGAGACAGCCCATGTTGGTGAACTTCAGACAATGTTGCTGTTGGTCCAGGTCTTGTTTCTGTGTTTTCCTGTAAGGCCCCAGATGTCTGCAGGAAACAGCATGTCGGTGGCATGTAACAGTATTTGGAGGCCACTGGAGTGCCAGTCTTCCTTCTCTGTTGTTGCCAACTGCCCGTACCTTTAGGTATGGAATTGAACATGGCTAGATTCTGTGTCTAGTCCCACCTCAGTGGCTGGAAATCACTGCTGTATCATTCCTATTAGTGATACATCTACTTCACAGAATCAAGGTAGAGGAAGTATTTCTTTATATTACTTTACATATTACTTTAATTATAATTTTTAAAAAGTGCCTTAGGAATCTTAGGATATGCCGTTCATTAAAAAAGACTCAAATGCCTTTTTTTTTTTTTTAAAGATTTTACTTATTTATTTGAGAGAGAAGAGAGCATGAACGGGGGCAAGGGAGAAGCAGGCTCCCCATTGAGGAGGGAGCCTGAGGTGGGACTCGATCCCAGGATTCTGGGATCATGACCTGAACTGAAGGCAGCTGCTTAACTGACTAAGCCACCCAGGCACCTCAAGACTTGAGTCTTAAAAGTGAAATATTAAAGTGTTTGAAGGAGGGAGGTGAAGGGGAAATGGTTGCAGTAAGCTGGGGACCACCTGAGTATGTGACTGTGGCCTTGTGACTGTGACTAAGACCTTGGGGGGGGCACCTGGGTGGCTCAGTGGGTTGGGCCTCTGCCTTCAGCTCAGGTCATGATCTCAGGATCCTGGGATTGAGTCCCATATGGGGCTCTCTGTTCAGCAGGGAGCCTGATTTCCTCTCTCTCTCTCTGCCTGCTTCTGATCTCTGTCTGTCAAATGAATAAATAAAATCTTTAAAAAAAAAAAAAAGACCTTGACGGGGAAGGTCAGGTCTTTATTTGTTACCATCCTAGGGACTTTTTTTTGTCAGTACCTACAGATATCGTCTCCCTTCTGCTGCCTGAATATGGTTCTGCCCTGTCTCTGTGTCACATCTGGCTACTGCACTGTCCTCACCCGCCCTGAGAAGGAAAAGCACACACCAGGAGGCATCAGAGAGGAAAGGGGACACAAAACAGTCCAAAACAGCTGGACCTGCAGGGTAGTGAGGGCAGAGTCAGGGGCTGGGAGACACAGACGGGCAGCGCTGCTTTGGGTTTGAAGGACTGTTTCATCATTTTCTCTCAAACAGTCTTCAAAGACCTACTTGTACTATAAAAAATTTGGGGAGAGATGGGAGTAATTAGACAGGCAACAACTTCCGGATGAGAATTTAGCGGCGCTGCTTGCAACACGCAGAATTTACAGCTTTGGGAACGCTTAATTAGATTAAGCGAGTCAGTGGTCTGTGCTTTTTGCTCTGTGGTCAAATAGAATTTCCAGACCACATGTTCAGACTGGTCCTGTTACTTGGTGGCATTTTAACTGCTCTGGTCCATTAAACACAGGTAATGGTTTGTTTTGAGTGAAGATGAAATTCTGATAGGCTTTGTTTCTGCAGAAATATTTATATTTGGGATAATGGAATTACTGGCTGTAATTTTTCCAAAATAGGTGATGAATAATATTTATACTCTTTGTTATCCCAGATTATCTCTGATTCAGTCCTAGAGAAAATACTTGTATCCTCAGCTGATGTTTGTTTAGTGCTCTGTCCCACTGAGTTGCATAAATGTAGGGGCTGTGCAGAAGTAGAGGGAGCGATCTATAGGCCACGTTTTTTTTCCATTTTATTTTGTTTTGCTTTGTTTTAATGGAGGCTGTGAATACTGAGCTGGGTTTTATTTTTTTTAAAGATTTTGTTATTAGAGTGAGCGAGAGAGAGCATGAGCAGTGGGGAGGGGCAGAGAGAGAGGGAGAAGCAGGCTCCCCACTGAGCGCAGAGCCCAATGCAGGGCTCACTTCCAGGACCCTGAGATCATGATGTGAGCTGAAAGCAGACATTTAACCGACTGAGCCACCCAGGCACCCCTCAGCTGGGTTTTAAGGAGGAGAGGATTCACAGCGTGTGCTGAAAGAGAGAAGAGATAGACGCAATGTAGAATAAGTCCAGGAGGGAATGAGAAGGCTAACATGGAGATAGGTAGGTAACTTGCCACTGGTGGTCTGGCCTTGAATTGCCCTCAAGGGCCACCTTAGAGACAAGGGCCACCTTGCCAATAGAATAGTGGAGAGAGAGGGGATCAGGTAGGTACCTTCTTGGGTATGTGATTTAAAAAGTTTTAAGACCTTTTCCATCTTTTATTTACATTTCAGGACTAATTTTAATTTCTAAATTGCATATGTATACATAATTTGTTTTTAAGGATTTATTTGTTTATTTGAGGGAGGAGGGGCAGAGGAAGAGAGACTCTTAAGCAGACTCCATGCTGAGCGTGGAGCCCGGTGCTGGCTCAGTTCCGCCTTCCTGAGATTATGACCTGAGCCGAAACCAAGAGTCAGAAACTCAACCGGTTGGGCCACCCAGGCGCCCCAACAGATTTCATTTGTATCAGTTTCACTTAAACTTAAATGGATGGCTTACTAAATACTATAAACAAATATTCATCATGTCCATTGCGTGTAACACAGGAATGGCTTTTACCAGAAATTCATCAACCTCCCTCAACTGTTTAAAATTATAAATACAGTAAAAACAATCCAGAATATATTTTTGATACTACTAGTAGCCAGCACCCACATCATTTAAAAAATTAGCAGTTTGTGATTTTAAACAATTTAAATGGCAACCCCTTTGCTAAGCAAGATGGATAAAGCAGGCCATTTCTGCTTTTTCTTCTTGCAGTTTTCGGTTTTGAGAAACACCTGAGTTTCCATGGCATCTGACATTCTCACTGTGCTTTCATCCTCTAAACCTGAATTCTATTATTAATACTGCAGGTTTATGCTTACATGACAGCACCTTAGCAAGAGAAAAACAAATTGTACTGCGTTTTTCTTCCTGTTACCTGAAAGCCTAATGGGCGTGCATGTATTAACTATATTCTTACAAACGTCTACCAGCTGGAATTCTTTCACTGAGTGTGTGGATATTTTGCATCCTGATGTTTAATCAAGAAAGCAACAGGAGTAGAAGGTTGTTGATTTAAGAGAAATCTGAGATCCAATCAAATTAATTCCTGTGTGTTTGTCCTCCTGGTGGCCGCAGAAGCTTCACATTTTCTTTGGGTATCATTAGATATGACAGCTCTTGTAGTCCTAGTTCAATGCTCTATGAATTTTGCCATTTTTCTCCCACTGGTATGCTCCTTGCATCCACCATACCACTGAAATTATTTACTCCATTTCTGTTTAATTTTTGTTACAAATCTAACTGATAGAAGAATTTCTGAGTATTTATGTTCACATTCAACTTTTCAGGCTGTATATTCTGTTTCTGTCACTTGTCTGAGAAGACTGTCATCAGCTTCTTTGTGACTTGGAGGTAGCCTAACTTTGTGGTCTGTATAACTCTTGGAAATTATGATTAATCTTTATACATGAATTGCTACTTTCATACTTATATGGAAGAGTGCTTCACAGGCATTTAGATTTTATGTGGGAGCAATAAAATAAAAAAAAATATTAGGGGTGCCTGGGTGGCTCAGTTGGTTAAGCATCAGACTCTTGATTTCGGCTCAAGTCATGACCTTGGGGTTGTGGGATTGAACCCCAGGTTGGGCTCTGTGCTTAGCACTGAGTCTGCTTGGGTTTCTCCCCCCCCCAATAAATAAATCTTTAAAAAAAAATCAGAGGATGGGGAAACCAGTAGTGTGGCCAAGTTTTATTTTTTCCGAATAAGAACATATGAACTGTGCTGTCCCCATCATTTTATAGAGAGATCATCTTTACTAGCTAACTGTAGGAAGGATACAGTTTCAGGATAAACATAGACCTGTAACTTGAACAGATTTTAGCATTTAAGAAACTCACTATGTTAGTTCTGTTTCCTCATTTCACTGCAGGTGAATGAGAGTCATGGGCACTGGTCCTGCCCACAGACCAGCAGGAGATCCTGCATGGTAGGTCTGACTTTCTTGCCCTGTGGGCCTAAAAGTTTATAATTTGAGAGTGGATTACCACGAAAGAGGATATTGTAGGACAGATTTTTATCTTTATATTTCATATTTAAAGAGCAGCCATTGGTCTGCATACTCTGAAAAGGCTCGGCGTTAACTGAGCCACCCACATACCTGTGGTTTATGGGAAGTTGAATGGTTTAGGTAAATATTTAAAGAAAAGAAAAAGTGAGTTTGATTGTGCAGAGCCGGTTTCTTCAGTTGTGAAGAGTCTTGGCCTTGGTTGCAAAAGAGGCCAACAGAACTGGGTGAACAGTGCATCTCATAATATAGTGGCAATCCTGACTGTTGCATTCTCCACCCTCCAAGCCCCCAGGTCTTCCAGCGAGCCTGTATTTTTCTTCCCTTGTCAGTGTCTGCCATTTAAATTTTCTTTCAGGAAAAATGGTCTGGCCTTTTGCTTTGCCGCCTCCCAGGTCATTTGCACATTTGCTGACTGAAAGACATTTATCGTGTGTTTGTTTATCTTAATACTCTGGGGAGATACCAGGAAGAGTTTACCTGGGTAACAGTGAAATGAGGATCTTTTCAAGTTACACTGTTTCCACGGATAGCTCAAGTAGAGCTTCATGTTTGTGAAATCACTTCCAAATTAGAGGCTTCCACGGACTTTGCTTGACTTCAGTGACAGAACATGATGAGGTTAGATCTATGAGATATATAATCATTATTATTATTTATTAAATAAGATACACAATCTGTTTTCAAAAGGAGGCTTTAAGCTCACCCAGAGCAAACTCTTTTTTTTTTTTTTAAAGATTTTATTTATTTATTTGACAGACAGATATCACAAGTAGGCAGAGAGGCAGAGAGAGAGAGAGGAGGAAGCAGGCTCCCTGCTGAGCGGAGAGCCCGATGGGGGGCTCAATCCCAGAACCCGGGGTTGATGACCTGAGCCAAAGGCAGAGGCTTTAACCCACTGAGCCACCCAGTTGCCCCCAAACTCCTTTTTAATACGGGAGAAATTGGAAGCTCCAAAAGGTTAAGGGTTACAGGGCAACTTACAGGAAGCCATAATGTATATGGCCTGGGTAGAGAAGGGGATATTTTGCTTAATTAAGTATTCCATTTAAGAAAGAATTATCCTTTAATGTTGGTCCTTTCTCTAATTGGTTAGATTGAAAGAGGTAACACAACAGTCCCTACCTCCCCCACACACTCCTGTGAGGGTCTTTTCTGTCTGCATGCACCCATATTTAGAGGTGGGCATGTCATACCTTGTACAGGATTATAGTGAAGCTGTGTGGCATGGGGCCCTGGCTTTTCAGGATTTGAGGACAAAACTCAGTGGCTTCATGAGGGTGCAGGACCATGGTGTCATGAAGGTGGAATCCTTGCTGCTCCCTGGGGACTGGGGTGGGTTTAATGGATTGTGTAGTTCCCCCACTTTGCCGGTCTGCTCACCAAGGTCTGGAGAAGGAGGAGACTAGCTCAGGGTCATGTACCTAGGAAGTGACAGTGGCCACACAAGATCTGTGAATTGATTTCTCTAAGGGGTGCTTTTTTATTTCCCCTTCACTTTCCAAAGCTAATTCTTACTGGGAAAATCAACGATAGTGTTGAGATTTTATTTGCCATGGTAGTTAATACTTTGGATTGAGACTGCTTTAGGAGAAGAAAAGGGAAGGCAAGTTATCACTGATAACTAAAGGAAATGATTCAAAATTTGAGTGTTCAATTTCTTTTGATCAGAAAAAGGAACAAACCATTAATATAATGATTATTATGATTATAATTTGGCATCCTGGAATCTTCCACGGGGCTAGTAAATTGAGCCTCATGGAAAGACAGATGGAGTTAGAACTTTGTGCTATGGCCTTTTTGTGGTCATAGTTGCAGAAACTCCCTCTCACATCCAGGTTAAAAAAAACAACAACAAATTTTATGTTTCCTGAATTCTGATGAACACTTGCATTTTTACTCCATAAAAAACACAGTTCCTGCTTTGATTTAACATGTTTATTTTTTCATTTATGAAAATGTATTTAGTGTTAGAAACTGCACAGTTTACTGAATAGAAAATAAATTATAGTGTTGCACAAACAGAAATGTTCTTCTAGCTGTACCACATGATGTGGCAATCTGCCATTCCACTTAGAAATAGAAGTGTATAAGGCCAGCTCGACCTTTGAATAGTCTTTGAGCCTACCTTTGATTTTATATTTTTTAGTATTTTTTTTTTTTGGTAGATTATTTTGTTCTTCTTTGAAGATGTATAACGTGTTTTTGGCAAACTAAATTTGAAAGAATCCTTCATATGTATACTTTTACAATGTAATGAAAATTTGTACAAAATGAAAACTTGTTTTTGTAAATGAATATGATATGTAATTAATTCATAGGAGGTTATAGACTTGCAACTAGGAAATATTTTAAATTGGGTTTTAACAGATCTAAATTCTACAATAGAATATATCCCCTTAATATGTCTCCTGATAGGGGCTCCTGGATGGCTCAGTCGGGTAAGCTTCTAACTCTTGATTTCATCTCAGGTTCTGATCTCAGGGTTGTGAGATCCCTGTGTCAGGCTCCCTGCTAGGCAGGGAGCTTGGTTAAGATTCTCTTTCTCTGTCTCGCTCTGTCCCTTCCCCACTCTGTAAAAAAATAGTCTTCAGATGAAAAATAGACTCTGATTTAAATAAGTCAAGCAGAGAGAGTCAATTATCATATGATTTCACTTACATGTGGAGCATAAGGAATAACACGGAAGACATTGAGAGATGGAGAAGGGAAGTGAGTTGGGGGACATTGCGGGGGGAGAAAAACCATGAGAGATTGTGGACTCTGAGAGACGAATTGAGGGTTTTGGAGGGAAGGGGGTGGGGAGTTGGGTGAGCCTGGTGGTGGGTATTGTGGAGGACACGTATTGCATGGAGCACTGGGTGTGGTGCATAAACAATGAATTTTGGAACACTGAGAACAAAATAAAATTAAATTAAAAAATAAGCATATAGTCTGTAACCAAGTGGCCATCTTTAAAACAACTCACTTTCATCTGTTCATTCATCTGTTCTTCCATTGTTCATCCATTCAGTCATCCATCCATCCATGCATCCTCCCATCTAATCAAATGTTTCCTGGGAGTCTACTGTTCAGGCTCTGGGCTAAGTGAAAACAGATACATAGTGAAAAAGACAACCAGTGGGGTTTATTACAACCAAATGCAGTTTATGTGAGTCGTCTCCTCCCCTCCTTTTCCCTAAATTGATCAGCGTTTAAATCAAGTGTTTTCATGGCAGTTAAAGGGCCTTATCCCCTCTACCCTGTCTATGCAGTATGCGGACTCTGGCTGTCAGGAGCTGATTAGAGGAAGGTTTTGAAGACACTTGTTAGAAAGCAAATACATTATTTGAGATGTAATGATTGTCACCCAGACAATTTATAGACTCCTGTGTGAAAGGCTCTGTGTTAGGTATAAACCCTTCTACAGGATTAATTTAACTGCAGTAAAATTAGGCTTGGTGAGACACTAGATAGGAAACTTTTGATGCTGAGGGGAAAGTTAGGAAAGGTCTAGGTCCTGGAAAGCTGCTGGAGAATCCAGGCCATTTACCAGTCCCAGTGTGTGGGGGAGGGGACAGGGTGCTCGGGTTGGCGTGAATTCAGGCTGGGAAACAAAACCAGAACTGAGATCCCAGCCCTGTGACCTTGAGCAAGCAAGTAAACTTTTTTAAAAAGATTTTATTTATTTATTTGACACAGAGAGAGAGAAAGCACAAATAAGCAGAACTGCAGGCAGAGGGAGAGAGAGAAGCTGGCTCTCTGCTGAGAGGCTCTTGGCTGAGGAGAGACCCCGATGCAGGGTTCGATCCCAGGACCCTGGAATCATGACCTGACCCAGAGGCAGCCGCTTAACCAACTGAGCCACCCAGGCACCCCAAGCTAGTCAACTTCTTACAGCCCCAATGGTCCTATGGAAAGGGCTCAAAACTAGCTCAGAGGTTGGCAAGGAGTAAACCTTTTTCTATATTACAAAGGTATCATTATTCCTTTTATGTTATTCCTATGATTAGGAAGAGATGGGGGGACATCAAAGGGGCAATTATAGTTGTGATGATAAAAACCTAGTGAAAGGGAGTGAGGGGAAGACAAAAGGATTTTTTTTCTTTTTTTTTTTTTTTGTTACTAACAGAATAGGAATGGAGAAGAAACTTGAAGTCTTTTCGTTTTCTTTAAAACCCCTGTTCCCTTTACTTAAATATATTATCCTCCATAAGTCTAGTCAATATGTTATTTCCTGAGACTTCTTTAAATGATTATTACGTGTGTATATGCAGTAGAATTTATACCATCAGCTTATTTTGTAGTGAAAATCAACTAAATATTTCCTGTGTAAGATCGTTCAGTAATGGCATGATAAAACTTCTAATCAAACAAAAGAATATTAAGAGATTTTTAACTCCGTAAGGCCTTAATTAGTATAAAAGCTATGGAAGTTTGTTTTGTTCTCCTTCTGTAGCTCATTGTGCTTGCTTTGTCTCTTGCTCACTCTCTCTCTCTCAAAAAAATAGATAAAATCTTTAAAAAAAAAAAAAGAATGACCACTTAAAATGGTGCCGCGATGTTGGTAAGATAATTGTGCCTTGGCCACAGCTTTGCTGTGCTTGTATGCATTTTTTTCTTTTAGCTTCTTAGGGTGATGCACAACAGGAGCTCACTATGGAATCCTAGAACGATGTGCCAGGAGCCCTGTGGGAAATTGGAATTTTTGGTGTCCTGGTTTTCCAGGGGGGACCCTGTTCTGGTGACTGGCACTGTCAGTCAGGAGAACTGCACTGATTGAGGCTCACCATGGTATTTGCTGTGGGAGGGATATGTAGCCATTTAAGCTTCTTCCTCTGCTGGTACATCAGGATAATACAGTTGCACCTGCCCTTATGAAACTTAGGGAGAGACTATAAAAATTAATGGTGTAATATTGGAGGTGCCAGCCACTAAATGTCTCCTATGGTGGTTTAAACACAATCTGGTATTCACTGAAAGTACTTTTGTGAAAGCATTTCAAGGGCATAATTAGCTGCATTTGATGTAAATGTTGTAATTTGTGACAGTATAGTTGTTTTTTTTTTTTTTTTTAATTTTAGAAGCCTTGGATAGAAAAGAAATCCAGATTTTAAACTGTTGAACGTAAACATTAGGTATAGCAGGAAGACATTAATGCTTGTAAGAGCTGACAGTGAAAGATGGACCCATTTTTCATCAATTAATGTTTTCACTTGGGGACCCTGAGGCAAGTATGTTCTTCTCCAAACACAGCTTAACACGCAGTGGAACTGATTTCTTTGGCTTCAGAGTTAACGTAGTTGTCACGAACATTACTGATGAGTTCTCTAAATTGTTGAGTTCTCTGAGGAGAGCCATAAACCAATCCCTTTATCCTGCCTGCGTTTTGAACAAATTAGGAAATATTAGGAAATAGGCATTATTAGAGTCATCATTACAGAGAACCAAACATCACCTATATCAGGACTAGAATGACAATGCAAACCTAGCTTAGTGTTAGAGAGGAAAGGCTCTGCCCGCTCAGTTGTAAGCAAGGTAGAGGCGTGTGAGGGAGGGCAGAGCTGATCCTGGTGGGGGAGGGGCCAGGTAGGGTTTAGAGAACCTGATCTTAGAGAGCAGGTAGCTCAAATTTCAAAAGAGGAATAAAAAAGAGGAGGAGTTAGTTGAAAGGGTGTAGAGGAAGGCCAGTCCTATTTAGGGAAAATCCCTCTTTATAGGAGCCCGGAACAGGGAAGAGGCATTTCCTCTTAATAAGACAAGAGTCTTCAGAATTCTCCCATGTACCTTTTAAAATTCGATGGCACTAGATGCTAACAAGAGACCAACTACGTTTAGGAATCAGTGGAGGAAATTCTGTTTTCTTTTATTGCAGGTTTGCTCATTTTAACCATTTGGGATCAAATCCCCTTTTTGTTTGCTGCTCCCTTGGACCAAAGACAATCACATAGTTTCCCACTTTCTAGAAGGAGCTGGGAGATGGAGTGAGCAAAGATTTTGATGCACGTGGAGGATTTATTATTATTTTTTTTTCTAATTTACTTGGGTGGATTTTCGCCCAATGCAGCATCTTAGTGTGGGCCAGTCACTGTTGAAACCAAAGCCATAATTGTATTTACATATATAAATAACTGTTTCCCTTTTCAAAAATGGTGAGCTGGGTCCAGGGCTTAAATTATTAATCCTACTCAAAATTTGGGTCATACAGTGCTGGAACTATTTTGCAATAATTTTTAAGAACAAATGTCACTTAATCCACCCTGCCATGGAGAACAAACATTACAGATTTTTATCAGCAGGCATTGTTTCTCATTAACTTATCAGCCCTGACGTACTTTAATGGTGCTTCCAGTGTTGCTATTTTCCAGCCGAGCTAGACCTTGCCGTGTGGGTCAGTGGTTTGGGTCTAGCATAAAGTAATGTTTGTTAGCTTTTCCTCAGCTGAGCTCCAGTGGGTTACCTCCTTTGAGGTTTTCCCTTCTAGAGGCTGTCTTCCCCATGAGCAAGTGAAAGGAAAGCTATGACTAGATTTTGAATCTCTCAGGAAAGCAAGATGGTGGTGTGGTGCATACCATTCAATTAGCAAACATTTGTTAAGGATCTGTATTTAAAGCCAAACCCTGTGAGATACACAACACATAAGACAACAGCATTTGTGTTGAATGATTCTGTAGTATGGTCGAAGAGGTGGAATTAATGTAAAAACATGTGAAGAAATAACAGTTGGAGGGTTAGATGTAAAACAATTTAAAACACATTCTCTGAGTCCAGCAGAAATTCACCCAGGTGCCCCATAATAGCCATTTTTAAGAGTTCTGTCACCCTGTTGGGAATATGACCTCTTCCTTCTCCGTATATGACCTTCTTTTAGACCTGGATTATTTTTCATTTATTGTCATATAGCAGCACCACACACAGCAACAAATACATAGTAGCTGCTGGACTCAGAGAAAGCTGTGGAAAAGAATGGATTTTGGAGCTGGGCCTTGACAATCTGGTAGGATAAAAATGATATGGAAAAGGAAGAGGTGGACGCAAGATGTGTCCTAAAGGACAAGCGGGATAAGGCTTAGTGAGTGATTTGAAAAGGCCAGTGTGCTGAGAAATCGAACTTGAGTAATGGAAATAGTCGTGGGATAATTAATAGGAAGATGGAATCAGGAAGTGAGGTACACAGTAAGGAGAGGCTGATGAATTTGGGTTAATAAATGATGCTGTTTTAACAAGCATCACTTTACTCAATTACGTTGGTACTGTTATTAATCCCAGAACACTCTGAAATTAGGTTAAAAAACACAAGTCGGGGTTGCTGGTTCTTGAAAAGATACAAAGGTGCTCTCTGCTGTAGGTATGGTGAAGAGAGGAAAATATTTGAAATCCTCCTTAGCCTTCCACAGTCTGAGACTTAATGAAGGCAAGGCTGAGCTTTCTCCACACAATAGGAAAGTGCATTACATGGAGGACTGCCAGATTTTAGTTGGTGTTTATTGTTAAACAGCTTAACAATAACCCACAACCTTCGGACCAACTAGTTGGTGTTTATTGTTAATTGGAGTTGATTTGTTTTCTCAGGGAAGTAATTTTCAGCTTGGGGATTTTCATCCTCTCTTTTTAGTTTGGTGGTCTGAATGCATTGATCTTCACCGGGTAGCATGTATTTCTGCTGTGGGTTTCCTAGGCAACACCCAGCAGAACCTCTCTTTCTGGTGGTGTTTTTGAAGAGACTTTCTCTTGATATCTGTGCTCCTTGGAGTTGTTACAGCTTGCCGTTGTCCGTTGCTGTTTCTGGAGTGGCTCCTCCTCCTACCTTTCCTCTGGCCATGTTATTTTTTTTAACATAGATGTCCATGCCCTGTCAGTGCCCCTGAAGACTCCTAGAAGTTTCTGGATTTTAAAAATTGAAGTGGCAGAAATAGGAAGGATATTGACTGGGAAATGCGTACATGAAGGTGCGTCAGGTTACATGGATATTTACATTTCCATAGGTCTGAATTTTATTAGAGACTCTCTTTTGGATTCTGCATGAAACTCTGTGCAAACAACACAACATTTTGTTTTAGGTTGTTAGGATTGGTGTTACTGACATCCCTGCTCTGGTTAGCCAGAAGGCTGTGGAGAACTAGACTTTGTGCTTTTTGATTCCAGTCAAATTTGAACATCCTCAATGGGAAGAATTAGCCTTGGTTATTTGAATTGAGTATCAGAAACATCTTGGCTGTCTCTCTTATTGAATAAATACTGAATCCTGTGGGGACAAAGATTTGAGATGATGGTAGATGCTTTGCCTTTCTCTTCCCAGGCTTCCTGTTTGAGGGTGGGGTGGGAGAAGATAGTCAGTTTAAAATTGGGCTGGCCAAATACTATAATTGGGAGTGGGTGGTAATCTTTAATACCTACTAAATGTAATGTTGTGTTTGTCAAAAAGGAATAGTCCTTTTTTTTTTTTTAAGATTTTATTTATTTATTTGACAGACAGAGATCACAAGTAGGCAGAGAGGCAGGTAGAAGCGGCTCCCCGCAGAGCAGGGAGCCCGATGCGGGGCTCGATCCCAGGACTCTGGGATCATGACCTGAGCCAAAAGGCAGAGGCTTTAACCCACTGAGCCACCCAGGCACCCCTGGAATAGTGCTTTTGAGTGTGAGGCTTGGGAGCATTGTGTGTTGTGAAATGACATGGGGATGTCAGGAGGGAGAGGGATTTGGAGGAAAGATGGCAGAGTCACCTCAAGTCATGCTGAATTTGAGATTGGTTGAGATTTTTATGTAATTAAACTCAAAGGTAAATTCTAGGAATTTTCACATCGGGAAGTTTGTTTTCTAATAGAATCTCAAATCCTGGCCTCTAGAGGGCTTTAAATAAATATACACAAGTGAGTGTGGAAGAATAGATGGGCAAGTTCTAGCATAGTGTCAGGTTCTGAGGAGGTAAATAGGATAGACCGGACCTTCTCCCACCTGAGGGACTTTGTCCTTGCAGTCCCTGGTCTGGAATGTGCTCCCATTAGAGAGCCACACAGCCTCTCCTTGAGCACCTTTGGGTCTGTACTCAAATGTCACAGAATCAGTGAGGCTGACTTTAGCTTGCTTGCTTTCTTTCTTTCTTTTTTATTTTAAGATTTTTATTTATTTATTTGATAGAGAAGAGATCACAAGTAGGCAGAAAAGCAAGCAGAGGGAAAGGAGGAAGCAGGCTCCCCACTGAGCAGAGAGCCTAATGCAGGGCTCCATCCCAGGACTCTGAGATCATGACCTGAGCCAAAGGCAGAGGCTTAACCCAGTGAGCCACCCAGGCACCCTTAACTTCAGCTTTCTTTAACCTGCTGTGTTTTTCTCCATTGTATTTCACAGTAATTTAATAATATATATATAGTTATTTATATATATATATATATGCACATGCACATATATGTACATATATATGTATATATATACTGTGTATACATAAACGTATAATAAATATAACAGTTTTATAGTAATCTATTGTGGTTGGAGTTTAGGGGACCTAGAAATTAAGTAGCTAGAGATACATTTTGAATGACAGGTTGGGGACAAAGAATGGAGACTTGGAGACTCTAGAATGTCAGGATTATATTGATATGCTTTTCCTTAGTCAGATATGTGATGTATATTATGATGTATATGGGCGTTTCACTTAAGGACAGTGGGGATCACTATTCCACATTTCACAGTTACAGATTTTTTCGTGCACTCACTAGTTACTGAGCACGTACAATGTATGTTGCAGGCGGTTGTAAGTACTAGGAACACAGCAGTGACAAAGCATGCAAAGATCACTTCCTTGCTAAAACTATACTTCTGGTGAAATCTAATCAATGTCATTGATCAGAAAGGTGATGCTTTGGGGAAGTCATTTTCAAAAAAACGGATGTGATACAACTGCGATGATGGCCTTGACAAAGAAAAAGAAGGTAGTGTTAGAAATAGTGTGCGAAGAGAACATTCAGAGCTTACCAAAAAAAGGGTTTTGATAGCTTGTCTGGAGATCAGGTGAAAGGAGGAGTCAGTGATTCCTCTAAGATTTGAGCCTTGGTAACTGGAAAAATGGTGGACCTTTTAAGAAATGTCAGAAAGGGGGACTGTTTTGGTGGGAAATCATGGTGGGTACTTTGATAACTTCTTGAATATGGCATGGGGCGGGGCTGTTGTGGTGGGAAGTCATGGTGTATACATTGAAATGCTTTGAGTTTGTTAGCCGCCTTTCCTCCAAGTGGAAATGCCCAGGAAGGGGCTGGAAATGCAGATTTGTAACTCAGAAGAGAGGTCACTAACCAGGATTTACTGCAGCCACTGGTATTATTTACTTTTGCCTCTCTTCGAATCTGGGTCTAGGTAAATGAGTTAATATAAGAGCACACTGTCTTTTGTTCAGGCAATGTCATGGGAAAACAGTTCAATTTTAATTTGGTATCACAGGAGTATGTAATGTACCCAAGTAAGCTTAATCAGGCAGTACTTCACCAAGGGGAAGTTATATTCTTAATCCTGGGTAACGGCTATTTTATGCCCTTAGTTTAAGTATTACAATTGTAGCTATCGTAGTAGCATATGTTGTCTTCATCTACATCAATAATTAACCCGTTCTTGAACCTTCCCCCACTGCTCACCTCGGTAATAAACTAATAATAAAATCCACTGCTATTACTAAGAAATATTAATGTGAGCACAAGAGATTTAGGACTAGATTTATACTCCTGAAACTGCTGCAGTGATGATATGTTTTCTGCTCACTGATAACTGGTTTACATTTTTCATGTCTTTATTTTTCAGGGTATTAAAAATGATGATACAGAAAACACTTCTCAGACTATTTTTGTCAGAGCAAAAAGCTTTATCAACTTTTGTGTATTCTTGGAACTTTATTTTCAGGAAATGTTCCATTTTGTCTACCCGAAGCCCAAATGTGAATTGTAATAAATTTTTCTTTTATTTATTAAGTTATTCTAGGATGTCTGCATCGAAGATATTGGATGTAAGAAACCAACAGAGTACTTTGGTTTAGTTTCCTCTGTCTCTTGGCAAGGAGTGCCTTGGTTTCAGGCTGGTAATAGGAAACATACCTGAGAAACAATCAGATACTTTCCTTCCACATTGTGTCCCAATGAGTGGTTCTGGGTTGGTTAATTCAACTGCTAAGCCATATTTCTAAGTGCCAGTTGCTTTGTTTTTCTGCTAAATCATTTTAGAAGTTGGGCTTTGCACCTTGGTTTGCTCACTCATGGTTGCAAGATGGCCGTATCACTTCTAAGTGTCACATCCTCACAAATTAATGATTAAAAGTTGTATTTTCTTTCATTAAAAAATCGTTTTATGGAGATAAAATTTACATGTCATAAAATTCACCCATTTAAAGCATACAGATCAATGGCTTGAGTGTATTTACAGTGTCATAAGCCTCTACTATAATCTAGATTTAGAACACTTCCATCACTCCAAGAAGAAAATTACTCCCCATCCCCTACCCCTCCACCCCTTGCCCTAGGCAGCCGCTAATCAGCTGTCTCTACAGACTTTCCGATTCTAGACATTTCATGCAAATGGAACCACGCGAAGTTTTCAAGGTTCCTTTATCCATGTCATAGCCTGTATCAGTCCTTTGTGACTTTGCCAGAAAGTGTTCCACTGTATGGGTATACCATGTGCTGTTTATTTGCCAGTTGATGGACTTAGTTTGTTTCTACTTTCTGGCTGTTTTGAGTAATGTAGGTATGAACTTTTGTGTACAAGGTTTTGTGCCGACAGGTTTTCATTTCTCTTGGGCGTGTATCTAGGTGTGGGACTACTGGGTCATGTAGTAGCTCTGGGTTTAACATTTTAGGAATTGCTCATTTTTTTCCCCAAAGGGGCTGTATCCTTTTACTAGTCCCTTCAGGAATTTATGAGGGTGTCCCATGTCCTGGTCAACACTTGTTATTGTCTATCTTTTTGTGTAGCCATTCTAGTGCGTTTGAAGTAGTACCTCACTGTGGTTTCATTTGCCTTTCCCTGATGATTAGTGATATTGGGCATCATTTCATGTGGCTCTCGGCCATCTGTCTGTATTACATTTTCATTTTGGTGAAGGTGTTGCTTGATGTCCAAAACTTTTTGATATGGATGAAATTTCACTTACCAAATTTTTTCTCTTACTGGTTGTGTTTTTGGTGTCATCTCTATTTTTTACAGCAAAGACATTTTTATAGGTAAATAATACATGAAGTGCCCAAACCACAAATAGTTCATTGAATTTTCAGAAAGTAAACATACCTATGAAAAACCGACAGATTAATAAACAGAAATAACCAGCAGCCCAGAAGCTGCCTTTGTGGTTCCTCCAAGGTTAACTGTGTTCTTGACTCCCAGCATCATAGATAAGTTTTGCCTGTCTTGGGATTTTATATAAATTGAGTCATGTAGAAGTTGTTCTTCTGTGTCTTACATTTTTAAAATCCTGCATTATGTTCAGAGAGTTTTCTACACTCTGGTGTATACTTTCTGTTTGCTTACTTTACTCTCAGAGTATATCATTACATGAAGTTTCCACAGTATCGTTTTCTACTGTTGATAAACATTTAGATTACATTCAGAATCTGGTCTGTTAGGCTAGAGCTTCTGTGAATATTCTAGCCTTCTGGTGTGCATGCACCTAGAAGGGTAGCCTGGGTTGTAGGAAAGGCATAGTTCAGCTATAGTGGATGCTGCCAAGTAATTAACCAAAGTAATTGCCATAATCCATGCTATTACCAGTCTTAGGAATCCCAGAAGACTTCCTCATCCCTACCAGCCAGCAGAATTTCCCTCATGTATCGTTGTCCAGAATTTCTGTATATGCAAGTGCCTGAAACAGTCATTTCAAGGTCAATGACAAGGCTGTAATTCTTAGCTTAATCAAGTTCACCCTGTGGGGCTGAAGAGGGGCCTAGTTTTCCCATAAGCACCTGCGCTTGTGATACATAAATGCCACTGAAGTTCTCTCTGCATGGAGGGAAGAGGAGGGAAAGGATGGCAAGTGGAAGTCAGCTGTGTCTGCTGAAAGTAGGAACATCCAGACAGACCAGTTAGATGTCTACCAGAAAAGTGGCTTTTTGCTCCACAAGATATCTCTTCTGGAATTATTTTCAAAATCGAACATGCCTTTGGGTTTCAGGTGCTCAATATAGGAAGTGCTCAATAAATATTTTCTATAGTGGTTATGCTTTCCTCATTTTTAAAAAAAGATATTTATTTACTCATTTGACAGAGAGATCACAAGTAGGCAGAGAGAGAGGGGGAAGCAGGCTCCCCATTGAGCAGAAAGCCTGATGCAGGGCTTGATCCCAGCACCCTGAGATCATGACCTGAGCCAAAAGCAGAGGCTTAACCGACTGAGCCACCCAGGCACCCCTGCTTTCCTCATTTTAACTTGTATTTTTCTAACATTACATTTTCATTAGACCTGCTATAATAAATTGAATGTTTACCTTTGTACAGGGTAGCGAGTCCTCAGTCTTCTCTTTGTCACAGTGCCTTATTGAAAATGTGCTGGGGGTGCTGCCTCGGTGGCTCAGTGGGTTAAGCCTCTGCCTTCAGCTCAGGTCATGATCTCAGGGTCCTGGGATCAAGTCCCGCATCAGGCTCTCTGCTAGGCAGGGAGCCTGCTTCCTCCTCTCTACTTGTGATCTCTCTCTGTCAAATAAATAAAATCTTAAAAAAAAAAAAAAGAAAATGTGCTGGGAAATGCTCACTATGAAGTAGTTACCATTTTCCCACAGAAACAGTGTTTTCATTAAATTTTCATTCCTGTTTAAGGCTTAACCACAAATTAATTAAAAATCTCACATACAGTGTTCTACAAAAGCAGAGGTAATAAAGTAACTGTACACCTGTGGAATAATTTCGTTAGGCAAAATTATCTTCTGAGCTACATTACTGTCGAGCAAGGAGGTGTCCTTGCATTTCTAAGGGGCCCATCTCTAGGACTATATAGATGCACAAAACTAGTTTTACTCACTGCTGTATTTCAGTGGTCTAAAACAAATACATTGCCTATACTGAAGACTTATGGAAAAAAAAATAATTGTTTCAATTAGAATTTCTATCATTTTTTTGAGAGTGGTTTTGGATGGCCAGGATGATAAAGGCATTGAGTAGTCCGGTTAAAAGTACTAGTTTGACTACCATGAGGGCGGACCAGGGGAATAAATGTCATAAAACAGAGACTCTGGTCAGTCTTGGAGAGATAGGCCCCATCGGTAGGCAAATTCAAGGCCTAGATAAGGGCCTCCTTTTCTAATCAGTGTGCCCACTTCTGCTCTCTGAACACTGAGAGCACTGTGGTCATTGGTGATGATTGATTTTGGACGAGGTACCAAGCGTAATCATTTCGTTTCAGAAATGTTTTTCCCCTAAGTCAGCGTGAGCAGCACAAAATTGAAGTGCGTTGCCATATAAACGTAGGTTAAATTTCCTATCTGAATTGTTGTGCTTTTTCTGGTTCACACCCATTCATACCTTTCCAGTTCCTAGTTTGACCTCTTTTTACCGGAGCTGTTTTGGGAGAAGTTCCATCTCAGTCAAGCAAAGTGATACTTTACCTTGTCACAGCATTGAAAAGAAACTTGGACTCCATGTTTGAGGTCATTTGTAGGTGAAAACCCAGTTTTCTAGAAGGCACTTTAAAATAATGTGATTTGCATTTGGCTCCCTGTAGTGTTGCTCCTCTGATAGCAGGAGAGTCTCACAGATTTCAGGGAAACGTGGTTCCCTTCGGTTAGCACTGGAAGTGATGTGGTGTACAGTGATCTTGCTTGAAGAATGGTTCTTTGTGCAACTCTCTTGAGCAACAAGTGAGTTGGATTAGTTTGTTATGACTTTAAAGTAAATTACAAAACTTATGTAAATAAGGAAGTACTTTGTGGGAAAAGCATAGGTGAGGATTTTTGCAGAGCTGTTTGTCTCCAGGAGTAGGGTAGTATTCCGTTTTCATAGTTGTAGAGCTGGGGGAAATTCCTCTCTTGGAGGGGGAGTGTTTTGGTGAAAGTCTGTGACATGCGATTCTATGTGTACATTTATTTCTTTAGCCTGTTAGAGTTCACTCTTCTCAGGGTATCCCGAAGATACAAGATTTTTTTTTTTTTTATTGTTGGAATGTTTTATGTCTGTTGCATTATCTCATGTCCATGGAGTTAATGCAAAATTCATTTTCCTGCAGTCTTCAGAGAATTGCAGAGCCAAGCGTTAACGCTTCTGAAGGCCATCCATGTGCCAGGCATATGCCATATCTTATTTAATCATTAAAATATCCCTTAGAGGTAGATGTTATGTGTATTTTTCAGCTGACTAATCCAGTCAAGAGGCGTTAAATAAGTTGCCCCATGTACATCCGTAATGGCTGAGACTCAGACCAAGTACCATTCTTTTCCCTCTACAATATATGCCTTCTCATATTTCTCCTAAAACCGTTCTGATTTTTGCTCTAGATAAGTACCTTTACAGGAACAGAGAGGATTAAAGGGGATTTTCTTTAACTTTTCTTTTTTTCAGATAAATGTATTTTATTGTGAGTGGTAGTATTTTAAATACTGTAATTGGATTTAAAATATATTTCCTGAAAATTAGGTTAAGAGGCAATGTATTAGGTGTATCAAGTTGGAATATGAAAATTGACAGAGGTATTTTACAGAGAAATGAAATTGTGTTGAATTTTAAGCCCAATTAAAATTGTTTTATGTGCATTCTTATTGCTAAAAAGAGCTTCTTACTGTAATTGTTATCACCAACATATGTGAAACAGTTAATTTATAATAAAGCTGGCACACTTTCAAAGATTATAGGAAGACATTTTCTAGTGCCGTGTGTATTAAGAGTGTGCACTGTACTCTGGGGACAGTAAGAAGCCTTAGATAAGCTTTCCTGAGGAGGATGACATCATCAAATTTGTGCCATATACCTGCAAGGTCGGGGATGAATTTGAAATGCCAGCTGTGGAGGTTAGTTAAGAGACCTGGGCCGTAATTCCAGCAATAGGTTATTGATAGCTTAAACCAAGGAATTGCTCATGGGGATAAGTCACGTGGATGGATTTGGGAGATTTTAAGGAGGTAGAAAATGGCAGGACACAGCTCTTGATTGTTTGTAAGGGAAGAAGATGATGAAAGAAATTTCTGGTTTGGGTCCCTTAACAGAGCTAGGAGCGAAGGTGGGGGGAGCTCTGAGGAGTGCAGGAGGTACTAATTTTGAAATATTTCAGTAGGCAGTTTAGTAAAGGGGTCTAGACTCAGGACAGATTTTGGTGAAAGATGTTGATTTTGGAATCATGGGCATCTAGATGGCCAGTGACACCCTGGGATTGTAGAGGATCCCCCAACAACAATATGCTCAATGGGAAGAGAAGAGGCCAGAGGATGTCTTTCCTAGCTCTCCCCCTCCCTCCTCATCACGTGCTTTCCCTCATGGATTAGCCTGCTAGTTTGCAACTCTGGTAGAAGCGACCCAGCTTTCTATAATGGAAAACGTAGTCCTTACCTTTAACCTTGAGGAAAATAAATAGATGAGTTCAGCAGCAAAATGAGAAAATAACCAAAAGGAAGGCAGATGAGCTTACCTTTGTTTTCCAAGACTTTGAATACAGTTTTCATATATTCCCTTTCTTTTGGCCCCTCCTGTTTCTCCCCACTCTCACTGGCTCTAGCGAGCACTTTCGTTGGTATTTCCCAGGAGCTTTCCATGTCCTATCTCTTGCCCTTGTAAGAGAGTATGATCTGTCCTTCGCAGCAGAGACTCTTAGAGCTCCAGTAGTTTCCCAGGGAGCTCAGAGGGAGTAAGTGTTCATTCACAGCAGGTGTGTGCCTTTGCACTGTGTGCTGTTGGCATCAGGCACAGCCCGACTGGATTACTAGCCATTTCTTAATGTGTACACCCGTCATTCTTTCTCCCTGGTTTTTCTTGTCTCGAGGGAGAACGCGGTTTGTCCTTCCTCCATGCACTGTGGGAACAATCACGCTGCGAAAGCTACCCAGATCAGTCTTCAGCCCTCCCTCTTTGGAGGGCAGAGCTGCCATGGAAGGGTGGAGCCCAACCGCCTGGGCCATCTCCTGGCTCTGTCCCTTGTTAGCTGTGTGACTCTAGGTGGGGTACTTTGCCTTCTGTGCCTCCATTCCCTTTTTATCAAGGTGGGGTGTTGGTGGCGGTGCCAGCATCTGTTCTTAGGAAGAGGATAGTGAGGATTGAAGTGAAGTCAAGTTTGTAGTGAGCGGCGCCTGGTGGAGAATGTCACACATCAGAGCACATTAAATAACTACAGAGACACCCAAAGCAGCCTCCATAATTTACTTTGCAGCCGACCCTTTTCACTGCTCTTTTTATTCCATTGAATTAGAAGTTTTATATTTTTTATTTATTCATATCCCGTATTATAAAAAGATTTGAAGGGCGCCTGGGTGGCTCAGTTGGTTAGGCGACTGCCTTCGGCTCAGGTCATGATCCCGGAGTTCTAAGATTGAGTCCCATATCGTGCTCCCAGCTCCATGGGGAGTCTGCTTCTCCCTCTCATGCTCTCTCTCACTCTCTCTCCCCCTCAAAAATAAAAAAAAAAAAAAAAAAGATTTGAGGTCTTTGTGTTTCCAGTGTTGAAAGCAGTGAGCACTAAAACCCAGGTATTCCTGGTGCTCTGTAAATGTTTTGTTGAATGCTGCCATCATTTCAGAACTCTTTTCTAATGTATTTTTTATTTGGGGACAGTGGGGCAAGAATACACACAGTATTTAGTGATTCACCATACAGAGCGAACAGATGCAGTCCATAAATGACTTCTGTTCTGTAACATCAAGACCCCGTGACACCCCTTAGCCGCCTTTATTTTACAGAATAACAAATGAAATATAGAGAATTTTGGTTATGGCAAGTTAATTGCAGCCCATAATGCACAATTCAGATTTTCTTTTTTCTTTTTATTTTTTTTAATAAAATAAGAGGGGATTAAGAAACAAGATGGGGGATATTTCTTGGAAAACAGAGGCCAATGTGAAAGAATTTGTTTTAATTGTTTTTGATCTTGCATTAAATAGAAATTAATTTAAAATGATGTGTTTGTTTTCTTTGATTCATGACTCCTCCCCCAAGCCTTTTCCAGCCTTTCCTATGAATTTCCTGACCGAAGCTTCTGTTTTTGAGAGAAGAGCCCTAACAGTACTAAGATGCCCTCTTTGAAGAGGACAGCAACATCAAAGCAAACAAAAGGAAATTAGCATTCAAAGACGAGGTCATTCTGCTCTGAAAAAAGATCTTTTTAGAAATTTGAGAGAAGGGACGCCTGGGTGGCTCAGTTGGTTAAGCGGCTGCCTTCGGCTCAGGTCATGATCCCAGCGTCCTGGGATCGAGTCCCACATCGGGCTCCTTGCTCGGCAGGGAGCCTGCTTTTCCCTCTGCCTCTGTCTGCCTGTGCTCGCTCACTCTCTCTCCCTCTGTCTCTGACAAATAAATAAATAAAATCTTTAAAAAAAAAAAAAAGAAATTTGAGAGAACTCAGGTGCCTTTTGAATGGACAATTCTGAACCCTAAGAACACTATAAATAGCTTTTGATATTAATATATTAATAGATGAAGTTGCTCTGAAATGTTTTACCAGACCCTCTTATTTTTCTTCTACCTGCGTAAGAGGATACATAATTAAGTTTAGGCAAACATAACAAGTAAGTGACAGTCAGAGGTAGAATTTCAAATAATTTATTTTCCATTTCATGCTTTACAGAGCTTTGTCACTATTCTATCTGTCTGCACCTTGGATGTCCTTCTCTGCATAATAGCTGCATAATTTATTGACAGTGACATCTTCAAGTGCAGCCTCACCTGAAAATGATACACACTAAATCCCAGTTTATCTGCAGATGAATGGCTGCCTCGTCCAGGGAGGAGATCTGCAGAGAGGGGCTGTTCTCTCTGCTCTTCTGCAATTAATTACCGCTCTCACTTCGTTACTCAAAACATTTCACTTCGTTTCCCGTTCTTTTTAAAAATTTGAATACTTCGCGTCTTCTTTGTTTCAACCCTCTCAGCAGAAGTGTAGCCGAGACATTATCTTTTCTTTTCCTTTTTCTCATTTCATCACTCTTCCCGAGTGCTTTGAAAATGGGTGTTCTGGAGTGTGAGGGAGCAGGGGGAGGTGACATTCTTGGCTTCCCAAACTCAGAATCTAGTGGGAGATGGGGCTGCCACTCTCCATCGTTGAATTTCTCTGGGACGAAGTGAAGCAGTTAAGCAAAATCAGGACACAGAAACCAGGATGGCCCAGCTCAGAGGAAAGTTCTCGGTGACTATATTTCGGCAGGAGAATGGTTTTTGGGGGCAATTGCTTGTGAGTTCATAGGTGCACTGAATACTTCTGATTTATCAAAACTTTCAGTGGCTTGTGATTCTCTCAGGTTTTACCCCTGCCCGTTGAAAGAATAGATTAAAAGAACACTAAAGGCAAAGGTGACTTAAACTCAAGTGTACGGTTTCTTTTTATTTAAAAAAAAGAAATCACTTAGCCCTTACTTGTAGTTAGTCACCTTTTCATTTGTTTTCTGATACTCTCTGCCCACCTTCTTGGATGAGTGGCCTTGCCCTGCTGGTTTTATCCTAACGTCTGCACGTTTTGCCTCTGTGGCTTTCATTCTATTGCCCGTGCCTTCTCATTTATCTTTAAAAATAAATAAATCCCAAATCTCTTCCTCTCCTCATTTTCTTCTGTTTCGTTGTATCTTTGTAGCAGAGCCTGGACACTGTTGATCACAATTTCTTCTAGAAGGATTTTTCTCTCTTGTCCATCAGGACTTTGGAACTTTCTGCATTTCCTCCCGCATATTTGATACTCCCCTTTTCTCATCTCACTGTTGCTGAAAGCTCAGTCTTTTCCCTTCTGTCACTCTCTTTTGTGACTGGATGCACGAGTGAGCGGACTCTAAAGCTCTCTCTAGACATCTAAGGCGATCTGTAGTCCATAACTTCAGCCTGTCTTCTTAAAGCAGTTCTCATTCTGCATCGCTGACTCATGGGAGACCAGTTGGACTGTTGGGATGTAACTTTCAACTCTTCTCTACAAGTGAACTCCTCTTACTTTTGGGAAGTAATACAGGGTGGAAACCCCAGTTATCTCTTTTCCTTTGTATCTATTGGTTCAAGCTGTATCTGTTTCCATCTCCGTCGTGTCCGTCCTCAGTCTGTCTGTCTCTCTATCAAATGCCTGTTGAGGCCCAGGAGAATAGGTAGTAGAGTTTAGGTAAGTCTCGGGACAGGACGGGGTGTGGCATTCTAAATGAGTGGAACATAAAAATGGGGAGGCTGTTGTGAACGGTCAGGAGTCTCACTTGGTTTGAGTATTTTGGAGATAGTTAGGATGGGGAAGGATGAGGTTAGAGAAATTTAATCTTGTGTGGGCAGGAAATAAAGCAAATTAGACATTTTTGAACAGAGGAAATGTGAAAGCTGCATGAAATAGAGCTTTATAATACAAACAATTAGGAGCCAGGAAAGGCGTTGGTGAGTTAGAGATAAAGGGGTTCGGGGTGGGGTCAAGGTCTCAAGCCCAGGAGGTTGGGGCTCCGTGGTGAAGCCGGTAAGAGGGCACCTTTGAAGGGAGCTGACGTGGATCCTAGCGATACTGAACTTAAGCTGACATGAAGCCGTTTGAAAGGAATTGGCCATCAAGCATGTGAGGATAGGAGACTTCACAGAATTTGTGTGAATGAGTGCACAGGGCTAGAGAAAGAAGTTTGTGAGTCATAAGTGCCTTTTTAGCCTTCACTGCCTTTTCCAGTCCTCATGATTCATTCTTTTGTACTTTAATGCTGTCGTGTTATTTATGTTAATAATAAGCCTCATTTATCTTGAAGATAGCTTTCTGTTAGGCTGCCATGAAATCTTCAAACTTATTTTTCTCAATGACAAATAAGTGATTATAAGGCTATGGTTTGTCACAGTTTCATAACTTTGGACAAATTTATCTATCGCTGTGAGTTAAGTACATTAAGATTAACGTTTCACGGGTACTAATGGCAGAGCGGCGTAATCATTTGCAGGAAATTTGAATTTGTGAGCCCTACAGCAAAACTTGTGATTTTCTCTGAAACTGTAAAAGGATGCTTTACAGTTGTTATTGTAGGGTCAGCTTTTTGTTTGTTTGTTTTTGTTTTTGTTTTTTTTTAATAGGAAGGAATGATGGTCATGATGTGGATAAGAGGAATAATGGCTCTCTGCTTTCTTATTTCTCCATAATATGGACATTGTGCTTTTTTTTTTTTTTTAAATTTTATTTATCTGACAGAGAGAGGCACAGCGGGAGAGGGAACTCAAGCAGGGGGAGTGGGAGAGGGAGAAGCAGACTCCCTGCTGAGCAGGGAGCCTGATGCTCCCTGATGGGCTCGATCCCAGGACCCTGGAATCATGACCTGAACCGAAGGCAGATGCTTAACAACTGAGCCATCCAGTCGCCACAATATGTACATATATACCTCACAGGAGGTCACATACCTTGAGGCCTTGTGGTTGGGGGATGGTGGGGGTTGGGGGATGGTGGGGGTTGGGGGAAGAACAGTAAGTGAGGAAAGCCTTGGCTTTGATAGAGAAAACCACTGTCTTCTACTCAGACATACCCAGGTTGGGAAGAAGCCAAAACCTTTCATCTTTTGAGGGTGAGTCCCTGAGGGGAGCGTGGAGAACTGCCCTGTTGTTTCTGTTGAAGAGTTCTCTCTTTTTTTAGCTACTGTTGTTGGTAGCCATAGTGGGAGTTGGGGGTCAAGGGGCAAGAGGGAGGCCCTATGCCACTTGCTGTGCTATATGCTCAGGCTCTGGAAGGCCTTGGTGAGGCAGAGCCCTGCCCCCAGTCATCTTGGGTCCCATGGACCCTGACAGAGTGAGTGGGAGCGTCAGGAGTCCAGGTGGCCCTTGTGGTGAAGGTGCTGTCTCACCCCTAGGCTCCTCAGCCACAGTCAGGGTCATTTAGACGCTCAGGTTTGATTCTCAAATAAGCCACTCTCCACTCTGAAAATTCATCCCCCTGCTTCCTGGCCTTTGCTGCCTGCATATGATTAAGGCTAATGAGCAGGATCGTGCCCAGGGAGAGAAATGGAGGGATAAAGAGAGTCCTTGGGTGGGCAGGGAGAGGTGTGAAGAAGCCAAGCTGGGAAGACACCGCTCTCCTTGTGTCACGGAGCCTGACTCTCAGACAAGTCAGTGACTTGTGAAGTTCACAGAGCTAGAGAGCTGTGAACTGAACCAAGACTCTAAGACTTGATTGCTGGTGCACAGACCTTTTGTGAGAGCATGTTGCCGCTCAGAATTTATCAATAGGGTTGCAGAAGTGCCCGGTGTCCCCGCGTTGGTGCTCTGTAGTCTTCTCCACGGGCCAGACACACCCCAGAGCCGGTGTCTACCATTAGGCTTTGAAGTTAGCTTCCTAGCTTCCACTTCCCAGTTCCCTCGACTGATAACAGCATCTGCTTGGACCTCTGCGATAGCCTCCCTTTGACTGGATGGGCCGCTTCATCATTTTCTAAGCCAGGTTCTTTGTGTCCCACGCCTTGCCCTTCAAACTCTGCTGTCCCTCCGCAGATCTTGGAGCACCTACCCTCACTGTTGTTCGTATTCAGGAATAAATACACGTGCTTATATGTATTTGATCTAGGTCTGTCTTTTTCTGTGTAATTATTTTGTGAGGTATAGGGAAGCTAAAATTTTAAAAAAGGACAAAAATAAATGAGCAGAAGTTCTGGTATGTATTTTCTGATCCTTTGTGAATTGTTTTGTCCCTCCGTGCCCCTTCCCTACAGCAACCCTGCTTAGGCTTAGGAGAGGAAATTCCAAACACTGTCATTTTAATTGTCAGGTTCCTTTGTCTTTATCCCTGTGGCTACTTGTCTTGTTCATATTTAAACCTCCATTTGTCTCCACATTTCCTGCTTGTTTACTTGTCTGTACAACCTGTGCATAGGTCAGGGTTCTCCAGAGGAACAAAATATATATTGAGAATACATATCTGAGACAGAGAATGGGGGGAGGGAGAAACTAAGATTTGTTTTAAGGAACTGGCTCATGAGATCACAGGAACTGGCAAGTCCAAAATCTGCAGGGCTGGTCATAGATTGGAAACTGGGGTAGAATTTGTATGTTATAACCTGGAGGAGGGAGTATTTCTTCTTCAGAGGACCTCAGTCTTTGCTCCCAAGCCTTCCATGAATTAGATGAAGCTTACCCACATTATGGGGATTAATCCACTTTACTAAAAGTCTACTGATTGAAGCGTTATCACATCTTTAAAAATCACCTAGACTTTTTTTTTTTTTTTTTTTTTTTTTTACATTTATTTGTCATAGAGAGCGAGTGAGCACACAAGCAGGGGGAGCAGCAGGCAGACGAGGCAAAAGGAGAAGCAGGCTTGCTGGGAGCCCAGTGTGAGGCTCGATCCCAGAACCCTGGGAATCATGACTTGACCTGAAGGCAGATCCTTAACCCACTAAGCCATACCAGGACCCCAGGATCATGACCTGAGCCAAAGGCAGATGCTTAACCAGCTGAGCCACACAGACGCCCCTCAGTTTCCTTAATTTTAAATTAATGCCCCTCAGTTTCCTTAATTTTAAATTAATTTCTGTGTTCCAGGAACTCACCTATGATACTATGTTACATTTAGTTCTCATGTCTCCTTAGGTCCCTTTGTCACTGACATATTCTCAGGTTTTCTTGTTTCTGTTGACCTTGACTATTCTGAAGAGTACAAAAGATATTTTGTATTAGGTCAAGTATTTTGTAGACTGTCCCTCTGCTGGGATCCGTGTGATGTTTTTTTCCATGATTAGATGGGGTTATGGGTTATGGGGTGGTGGGGAGACCATGGGGGGAACGTGTCATTTGTACCACATCCTGTCAACGGCGCACGCTGATCACTGAAGCTGCTGACCTTTCTCCCCTGGTCCAGGGATCGTTTGCCTGGTTTCTTCACTGTAAACTCACTCCCTGAAACAAAGTCACCGTGTGCAGTGTCTGCTTATGGCGTGGGTACCCTCAATTTTTTAAATGCAAAAGACCGCTAAGCAGGTGTGGAAGATCAGGTGTGAGTAAACAATGTTGCTGAGTTCTAAGGAGTGGCAAGGTGAAACACAAAAAGAAACCAGGGTTTTGAGGGGACTTGTTTTATTTTAGAAAAAAATACCCCATAATATTGCTATGAGAAGTAAGAAAAACGTTGATCTGAACTTTGTGATTTGTCGAATAAAAATAGATTTCAACTTTGGGCCTTCTTTGTTTATTTAATTAAGTTAGTCGGTTCTTATCTGTACACTGTACACTTATCTGTACCACTGGGACTCCATGCTATTGTTGCAGCCAGACGAGGAAAGATTAAAATTGGTTTGTCTTTCATTATTAATTGAAACGTTATGGAGCATTGTTTTCTCAAAGACAGTGTCTTGACAGTTGCATGTACTGGGCGGTCGCGGTCCATGTTGGCTTTTCATAGCCTGTCCTAGCTTGGCCTTGAATGTGGTCTTTTTCTAGGTTCCAGCTTCTATTACAGGCAGAGGACTTCATTGCCTCCCTCTAGCGGTCAGTTTAATAATCTCGCATTCTAGTAGGACAAGTTCAGCTGTAGAAAAAGCAAATCAGTGCCTATTCTCAACGATAACGTACCTTCACATTTTAAGGATGCTAAAATGACATGGTGATTGAATTTTAGCTCTGTCCTTTTGGATTCGAACTGATTTTTAAACAAGGCAGTGTTTTAACGTGGTAAGTAATTATGACTTGATTAAAAGCTGTAGTGATGAAGATAGCATTCTCGGCAGAAGGATGACCTAGCTAGGATGACCTGTTTTCCTAAGGACTTCAGTGGGCATTTGATTTGAACCAGGGAATTGAATTTGGCTTCTTGCCAGTGTTTTATCAGTGCTGTAGGAGCAAGTGCACGTTCTAGATAAACTTGAAAGCCACAAAGCTTTATGAAGCTAAGAGTGAGGGAGTCCCTCTAGAGCACTGTTTGTCATTCCTTCACAGATAAAACTTTATCTCTGGTGCAGGAAATGGCCTTCTTTTAGAGCTCTCCATCAACATTCATTAACAACATTACCATGACTTGAAGAAGATGCCGCATTGTAGGGTGCTCTCTCTGTATATCCTTGGAGAATTGAAATAATTTACCAGAATTTGAGGCTGGCTTTGTCGTGGTTCTGATGGAAATACCCGGTGACACAGTATGTGATTTTGTGGGTATTAATCCCTGGAACGAGTGCTGGTGTTTGTGTCCAGACCCGGGGTTTTGTCCTCTCGAAAACCAGAGGGGACAGCATTTATGAAAGGCAAGGCGACTAAATCAATGAGCCTTCTGCCGGTCTCCTTAGATGTGCTCCTGATGAGGATTAAAGCGGAACTGAAGAGTCCGCAATCTACTGAGCATTAACAGCTGTTTGGAAATAAGTAGGAAAGACTCTTCGAGAATCTGGATTCCAGCAGTGGTCTGTGTGTGTCTGTTTGGGACACTTCCGTTGCATGTGGTACCATAGAGACGTAACAGACCTCATTAAGGAAAAATTGATCTGTCCTTGCGGTTTTCACTAGAAATGCATTAATAACGAGACGACCTGTCTTGTTTCCCCAGCTCCATCTGATCCACTGGAACTCCACCCTGTTTGGCAGTATCGACGAGGCCGTGGGGAAGCCACATGGCATTGCCATTATTGCTTTGTTTGTTCAGGTAAATGGTCTCCTGCTGTGACTGTTCTGTTGTTCAGAATCCTTATTTCTGATTCCTTGGCAGAAAATTTTGTGCTCTCAGTTTTATTACTTCTTAAACTCCTGTGCAGAGAACACAGCTCATTTGAGAAGAGGACACCTGATTCTTCTGGCTCACGAGAGAGCAGCCATATTCACGGGTAGCAAATTGTTCATTTAGTCTGTAGACATTTTTTTCTAACTGAGCTTCAGGGTCTTTGGAGAAATGATGTTGAAAATGTCTCCTGAAGGCAGAGTTCATTTTATTAATGAAAAAGAATTTTAGAAAATGTTTTTGGACCCTGGCACTTGCTGTGAAATTGAAGAAAAATCAATAATGTAATCATGTAGTAGACTCTTTTAGCTCGTTGTTATTAATAATTTTTACTCCAAGATGATTTGAAGTGTCTGATCGAAAACACTGATAAAATAAGACTGGTGAAGATCTTGGTGGATACAGTTAATATAGAGTTTAGGTTTGAGCTCTGTAGTGGGCAAAGGATATTAAATAAATTTTGTGAAACATATTAAAAACAGACTACTTTCAAAAGTAAAAATTTTTTTTTTTAAAGATTTTATTTATTTATTTGACAGAGAGAGATCACAGTAGGCAGAGAGGCAGGCAGAGAGAGAGGAAGGGAAGCAGGCTTCCTGCTGAGCAGAGAGCCCGATGCGGGGCTCGATCCCAGGACCCTGGGATCATGACCTGAGCCGAAGGCAGAGGCTTTAACCCACTGAGCCACCCAAAAGTAAAAATTTAATCTAGTCCCCTACCCCTGCCATGAGTCTTTTTAACTTTGTCTTGTCTGTTGGATGTCCTAAAAGATGAAGAGGTAAAAGAGACCCTACTTTCTCCTTCCCCATCCTACAGAATGGTCCTACAAGGGCCAGAGAGGTCGGTCACAGATCACAGTCACACACAGATTTAGTGTCACCGTCAAGACCAGAAACCATTGCTGTAACTGCAGTTCTGCGTGATTCTGGGCTCTCCTTTTGGAGAATGTGAGACTAGAGCAGTCATATGAGAACAGTGATTGTCAGTAACTTAATTTTTCGAAGAAAGTGAGGCCTTTGCAAACCTGCTTTTTTGGTGTCGTATATATTTTAATAGTAATATTAAGCACAGCAGTTTTCCTTTATAAATTTCTCACTCAGATATTTGTCTATTGACAGAAAGGTTTTAGCCTTTTTATTTTATTTTAAATTATTTGATTTTAAAATAGCAGTATCTTGAAAATATGACACCTGTCACAGAATTTAAAAGCAAATTCCCAGAGTTTTAAATGAACCTTCTTACTCTTTACTTCATGGCTTCTTTTTTTCTATAGGCAAGGGCCTATTTTATAACTGCATTGTATAAGCAGAATAAAATCATGTTATCAAGACACTGGTAAAAATGTTTTGATGATTTCTAGTGTACTAAAGTAGTAACTATTGAAGTCTACTTTTGTAACCTGAAAAAATTAATAAAGTGCCCAAATTTGAGAAGTTGAGGCAATAGAAGTAGAAGGCAATGTCTTGTTATTAAAAAATATGAATGAAATAAAATAAAATAAATAACTGAACAGTCACATCAAGAGGAGAAATAAACATGTTCATTTCATCTCTGGAGTTGGAATTCATTAAATATTTGTGAATGGAATTAAATATGAGAATATTCTCACTTACTTATCCTTAGCATAGGTCAGGTGGCATAGGCTGATAGAGCACTAGGCTGAAAGCCAGGGCTCTGGGAACCAGCATCAGTATTCCAGGAAGAAGCTCATGGTTGTAGGCCCCAGGGAAGCTTATGAGCACGTGCACCTGTTCTAACTTTCCCCGAGTTTGCTGTGAGGAGCCATTCTGGTTACCTAGGAGAGAGTCAACTTACAGAAAGTCCGAGAGCAGAATCTCATGAAAGAAAGAAGGACTGATGAGCAGTGTCCACTGAAGCGGAGACGAGAGGGACTGAAGTCCATCTGGGGCTCTCACACTTCGGCAGGAGGAGTGGGAGAACGGGAGGCAGGGGGGAGGTGGGGGGAGGCAGGGGCGGTGAGCGTAGGTTTCCCTTTCAAGAAGCATGGCTCAAGAAAAGAAAGACAGATGGGGGTAATAACTCATGCTGATGTATAGGAAAGTTCTCTTTGTCTCATTTCAAGATCTGCGATCTGCCTATATGTTTATTCTGAGCAAAAAGCATGAGTGCAGATGCAGAGTTTAAAAATACTGGGAAAAAAGGGGATACTTGATATATAAGAGTTCTGGAGGAGACAAGAAGATGCTGGATAGAGAGCTTTTGTGGGTAGACTAACCTCGGAAATGAGGGGGCATCCACACTTTAACCAGAGCAGAGCAGGAAGAAAGAGTGGGTAGAAATAGGATGGATTTAAAGATGAAGAAAGGCATAAAGTTAGAGGAGCTCATGCTTGATGACCTTCATCATCTCTGAGACACGTGAAGCAGAATTATTTCTAGAGCAAGGGAAGCATGGGTGTGGAGTTGGGTTTTGAAATAGCCCAGAGGGGAGTGGTAACAGACGTGACAGTCAGTGTGGGAGACCCACTTGAGACTGAACATCATAGATGGTGTGGCTTGTTTCTCTATCCAAGTAGAAGAGTAGAAAACTTATCAAGAATTGTTGAATTGATCTCTTGCAGAGCAGATGGCTTAGGATGACACAGGGGTGAGAGAATGGAGGATGGCTAGAGAGGTGTCAGGAAGGGAAAGAGACAAAGCCAAGAGGCCCCTGGGAGCCGTGGCTCCTTAGATCAGTGAATGGGGAGAGAGAGAGAGAGGAGAGGGTAAGAGCTGCATGGATGAGAAGCTGTGGTCAAAGGGAATGGTCTTCAGAGCAGAAGTTTTCAGAGGGAAAACAAATTCAGGGAATGTTCTCAGGATGAGTGCCGAGGTAGAATGGGGCTGGAAGCCACGGGCTAGGGGTGAAGACACATTCCAGGGAGTCGAGGTCCTCTTAGTGATTGCAGGAGGTGAGGATGACGAGGGGGTGACCAGTGGGTCATTTTTTAAAAAAGGTGGTGACAGTATAACTTCGTCCCAAGTAGAGCCTGGTAGTATCTGAGGAGGATGGTCCAGTCTGAGGAGGACAGCCTTGTGCCCATGGGTCAGAGTGTGCATCGGAGGGTACCCGCAGGGTACTGACCTCTGCTTTCAGCCTTGACTCTGGGGGAGACCGCACAGCGTCCACTCGGAAGGCCCGGGTGAGCTGGGCCTTGAGCAGACCTGAGGGCTTCACACAGTCCAGCAGGCAGTGGCCCCTGTTGCAGAGGGCACAGTGGAAATGAGGTGAGGTCAGAGTGAGAGGTGGAAAGGCACGGGTCAGGGCTGGGCAGGGCTGATGGGGTCATTTTGGATAGTGAGGGGTAAGGAGGTAATGGGTCTCCAGGTTCTTGGCTGACTCTGGGCACCAGGCTATGTTGTCACCCGGGCTGCTCTAGGATTTCGGGGGCTGGGCTGCACAGAGTAGCATCTATACTCACTTTGTTGGGTGGTTATCACCTCTTCCCACAGAAATCCGGCAAAGACGGAAAGGGAAGAGATGCCACAAGAGCTAGAGTTTGTTGAAAGATTTAAAACTCTTGCCCATGAAGTACGGAATCTTTAGAGAAGGAGGAGGCTGAGATACTACTACTCTCCATAAAAACTGTATTTGATGCTGTTTGGCATTCTAAGTAAGGATAATAGTGGGTGATAGTAATTGAATTAGGACGGTCTATGACCTTTTCTGAGGTCTTTGTTGTCTTATCTTCAACCCCATCGCTTTTATCCTCAGTACCCCACCCCTCCCCCATTGGATAGACCAGGAAGCTGAAGGATAGAGAGGTTAAGTAAACTTGTTTTGGCCTGGACACTGAGTCAGGCTCAGAACCTGGGCATCCTGTGAGGGCAGCCTTGCTCCTGAACCTCTCCAGTATATAGCCCTACTGGATTCAGATAAGGACTCTTTGAAGAGTTGTAATCTGACAGGAGATGCATGGAAGGAAAAACACCGGCCAAGGTGAAGTCCTCCAAGTGCTACCTCACTGTTAAACCAGTACAATGAAGAGGGAGGTCCACTGCCTCCAAAGGTCAGGCCCAGGACTCTGCACTCATTCATGCATTTGCCTCAAGTATTATTTTCTTAACTTTAGAGAATTCATTTTCCATCTTTTGAGCCTGTCTGAGGAATTGCAGACACTTGGGAAATAGTTAAGTCTGGACTCTTTTGAACTGATTGGCCTATCTTAGGTTATGTAAGTGTCTTGTCTTGTCTCTTTCCTCTCTGATGCCCCTTCACCTGGCATATTTCACACTTGGTGCATGTGGAGAGAAATGGAGAACGTTGAGAGGTTGACAGCTTTTCTAGCTTCTGTAGGTCATCCTGCACAAATGTGTGGGGCAGAGAAAAAGCATATAATAACATTGTTTATCTCAGATTTTAAATTATCTCCTGTTGCTATTGTCCTCCATTATCATGGGCCATTGAAACCTGGTTGAAAAGTGGAGATCAGATGGCACCTACAGTTTTTAAAAGTTAAAGTCAGGAATACTTAATGTCAAATTTCTTTTGAAATCTCACATTCTGTGGAGCATTTTTTACACTAAAAATATGTAATGATACATAATGTTTTAAAATAGAAAGCTATGAGCAGCACATTTTGATGAATTTAAGAATAAAATGGTGGTTATACAATTATGTCCAGTCTTTTTAAAAAGGTTTTATTTATTTATTTGAGAGAGACTGAACATGAGCGGGGGTTGGGGGAGAGGGAGAAAGGGAGAGGGAGGAGCAGGCTATCCACTGAGCAAGGAGCCCGACACAGGTCTCAATCCCAGGACCCTGGGATCATGACCTGAGCCAAAGGCAGATGCTTAACAACAGATCCACCCACCACCCCCAGTATAGGTACAGTGATCTAGAAATGCCGGAGGTAAAAAAAATGAAAGGGTCTGAAATGTGATGAGCAATTTTAATTTAGAAATATCCTTGAAATATTAAATTTCAGTATTATATCCTTTGATATACAGTTGTCCCTTGAACAAACTTGACTTTGAAACCACACAGGTTCACTTATGCATGAATTTTTTATAGTACTGTAAATATATTTTCCCTTTTTTAGGATTTTCATAATAACATTTTCTTTTCTCTAGCTTATTGTAAGAATAGAGTAATAATACATGTCACATTCAAAAATACATGTTAATTGACTGCTGTTATCAGTAAGGCTTCTGGTCAACAGTGGGCTATTAGCAGTTAAGTTTTGAGGGGAGTCAAACATTGTACGTGATTTCCAACAGCACAGGGGTCAGTGCCTTAACCCCCTCATTGTTTAGGGGTCGACTGCAGATCGCACAGTGGGTAGTAATCTCTACCTAGTAAGATGAATTTAGAATGAATTCTCGAAAATGTCTTAGAACTAATACTTTCTTGTACTAGTCTGTCTTACAACTTTAATCGCCCTCTGTAGATGCTGACCTGGTTATTAATGAAAAGGTCATTTATTCCTAGAGAAGGAAATTCAGGAGGACTTGAGCTTCACTTTCTGTTAGTTCTTTTGAATGAAAGCGGAGTATTTAAAGATAGTTGTGGTATGGTTTATGCTTTATGTATTGCAGATAGGAAAAGAACACGTAGGCTTGAAGGCTGTGACTGAAATCCTCCAGGATATTCAGTACAAGGTAAGTCCTTATTTAAAAGAAAATAAAAATACCGGTTATGAAAGCAGTCCCCAAGACCACTCTCAGATTTGATGATGCACACAAAGGACTCACAGAGTAGCTGTTACTCTCCTGGTTGTGGTTTATGACAGAGGAAAGACACAGATCAAAAAGGAGGACAGTGCAGAGGCGCATGGGGCTAAGTCCAGGAGACACCAGTCATAAGCTTCCAGCTGTGCCCTCCCAGTGGAATCACGGGATGAACCTAACTCTTTCGACTGTGGTATGCCACAGCTCATTTGAAGTGTGACCAACTAGAGAAGCTCGCTGAACCTTTGTGCACAGGGATTTTATTAGGAGTCTGTTATGTGGGCATGAAGTGTCTGTGTAACTAACCCCAGCCTCACCCCCTGCCCCAGCCAAACCAAGCCTTCATCATAAATCACATTGTCAGGATAAACTCCTCTGGTCTAACTGGTATAGCGTGGCCCAAGGCCTCTGGCATATGGAAACCCTCTTATCAGGCAGAATATTCCAAGACCTCTGAGCCAATCAAGGCCAGTCCTCAAGACGGGCTGCTTTTTGAGCAATCCAGGCCTGTGGAATTAACCCCTTCGGCCCATTGGTTATAGGAAAGTTGTGTAATTGAAACAAAAATTATGGCAACTATACTAAAAAGTATTTATGTTAAAAAACGAAAAAAGGCAAGTATGCATAAGCTGTAAGATCAGGTATCACAGAGAAGGTGATTTAGTTTGACACAGTTCTGTAGTGATGCAGCCCAGCTTTGCTGGGAAGCCAAGCTCTGTTATAACCAGTGCTTTTCATGTGCACGTTGAATCGATGGAATCTGAGTGGCCTCGGAGGGCAGTAGTTTAATCCTGGAGAGCTACTGCAGAGACAGTGCAGAGATTCGAAGATCAAGACCCACGGCCAATCCAAAAATCAATCTGGAAGTGAAGTCTGATTAGCTTGAGGCTGGTGCAAGCCCAGGGCGTCTTGGACGAGGGAAAAAACGTCTACCAGAGATTTCCCGAGCAGGCTTAGAATGAATCCAGCTACCAAGGGAAAGCACAGACTAGTCAAAAAGCTGGTAAGAAGGGGGAAGGACACATTTTGACTGACATTTGTCTAATAGAAATGGGTTGAGAAATTTTCTTTCATTGCTTCAGCTCCTATGACCTCTATCTTTATGGAATACAGGGGGCTGGTGGGAAGCAAGTAAGCTGGATTCTTACAATGTGTCAAACCGTTCCTAGAAGTAAGGAAGAGACTAAGAGGTTACGTATTAATGTGTTATGTCTGCTTTGACAGAGTAATCTTATAAGAGACCTCCAGCTATCATGACGGGTCTGTTTGCCTCTAGGGCATGAGCAATTTAAGGGACATTTAAAATAGTGATTGCAAATGTGATGATTGAACAATGGCACAAGTATTTTATTGAAATTATTTATTTTATTGAAATTTAAATACAACTTTGATAAAAGTTGATAAGAATTGAATATATTTTTTTAAAAATTTAGTCATTTGAGAAAGAGAGTGCATAAGCTGGAGGGGCAGGCCGAGGGAGAGAGAATCTCAAGCAGACGCCATGCTGAGTGCAGAGCCTGTCTCGGGGCTTGAGCGCAGGACCCCTGAGATCACGACCTGAACCGAAACCAAGAGACAGATGCTTAACTGACTGTGCCACCCAGGCATTAGTAGAATTGAATATTTTCATTCAGGTGTTAGTTCTCCCTCTCTGGAGAAAAGAGGATCTCGAATAGATCATAGAGACAAGTTACCAAATGCAAAGGAAACAGAATGAGAATTTAGGAGGCAGGTTGTAATGCCAAGAAGGTTAAGAGCTGAGGTCAGAGTAGCAGGAGGAAGGTCATTTCTAAAGAATTTTCTGAACCAGGTTCAGGCATTTTACACCAAAACCCAGGTCTTTGGTGTGGATGTGCTTAGGAGCAGGAAAACTGAGATAGACAACACAGTAGAGAGACAATTGTAAATTTCTCTCTGAAATTGTAGGGAGAATTGAACTGTGGTCGCAGCGACATAGCCATGGAGTCAGAGCAGGAGTGTCTTGTTGGAATCAGTCGCTGCGGCTCCCCTGAGAAGACAGAGTGGGACATCTATAGACATCTGGAGTCCGGGATGCCATTCAGAAAAGAAGTCAACCTGGGTCCTTAGAGCTAGTAATTTTTTTATTCTAAAATTGAGGAATCTTATGATAATATATGGTGATTTTTTTTCTTTTTCAGGGGAAGTCCAAAACGATACCCTGCTTTAATCCCAACACTTTACTACCAGGTAGGTGTTAATCTCGGTCATGTAAGAAGGATTTTAACTGTGAATATGATTGTGTTGTTTCCTTCCGAATACATACGACTATATATTATTAGTTAATAAAGTTTCTTTACAGTTTACATTCTCTGTCCTAGGTAGTACTTTCAGATTGCTCTAAACATGAGTAACCTTTTGAAACAAACATTTTGTCACTTTTTCCATTATTCTCTGAAGAGTTTCTTTTGGATTTTCATTTGCAAGAATTGCTACCTCTGTGTAAAGCATGAGTGTAATAACGTAACATTAATATACTTCTAGGATTGGTCAGTGAGGTTCTTACTAATCTCTAGAGTGAAATAAAGTTTATATCTAATTATTTAAGGTAAAGTCTTTGCAGTGCTACTATCATACAGATGTTACTCTTAATTACTTAGGTATACCTAAACATGTTAAGAACTCGGTATAAAATACTCAAAGCATAGTTTGTAGTTAAAGGTGGTTTTGTATAAAATTTGGTCTTCATATCTCTCTGCCTAAATTATATGCTGTTTCTCAGTGTTTTAAACAAAACCACGTAAGCTGATGCATTGTATCATCTGTGGCCTACCTTTAGTTGCTTTACAACAAACCAGTTTTTGCCATGTGTTGAACACCTATCCATCATATTTGATCACGAATTCCTCTAATGCAGAACTAAAAGATTTCTTTTGTCCTGTCGTAATAGGACCTCAGTATTTTGCTGTTGAGGGAGATGTATAGAGAGAGCTAGAACAGAATGTTTATTTTTATTTTTATTTTTTAACAGTAAAAATTGCTTTATTATCACAGAATGCCTTTAGATTCTTTTAAAATCATTGCATGTAAAAATGCAAAAACTTCTCCTTTACTGTTTTTTTAATTAACATATAATGCATTGTTTGCTTCAGGGGTAGAGGTGTGTGAATCATCAGTCTTACACAATTCACAGCACTCACCATAGCACATACCTTCCCCAGTGTCCATAACCCAACCACTGCATCCCTCCCCCCACTCCCTGTCAACCCTCAGTTTGTTCCCTGAGATTAAGAGTCTCTTCTGGTTTGTCTCCCTCCCGGGTCCCATCTTGTTTCATTTTTTCCCTCCTTACCCCCCACGAACCCCTGCCCTGCCTCTCAAATTCCTCCTATGAGAGAGATCATATATATTATGCTAAGCAAAATAAGTCAATCAGAGAAAGACAATTATCATAGAACAGAATGTTTAAAAGTACAGTCTTTGAAGTCAGACGGCTTGGTGTTGAACCTGGCTCTGCCATTTATTAGCTGAGTGACCTTGGGCAAATTATGTCACCCTCTGTGCTTCAGTTTCCCCATCTGGAAAACAGGGCTAACAATAATACCTGTCTCATTGGTTTGCTGTGAGGGTTAAATGAATTCATGTGAAATGCTTAGCAGAGTGCCTCACAGGTAGTAAGGGTGGATTAGGTATGAATAAGTCAGGGAAATTCTTCAGTATAGTAAAAAACAACACAGATACACATCTTCTAAAGTGACTAAACCTGGGACGCCTGGGTGGCTCGGTTGGTTAAGCGTCTGTCTTTGGCTCGGCATGATCCCAGGGTCCTGGGATCGGGTCCCATATCGGGCTCCTTGCCCAGCAGGGTGCCTGCTGTTCTCCCTGCTTGTGCTCACTCTCTTAATCTCTCCCTCTCTCTCCAACAAATGAATAAATACAATCTTAAAAATAAAGAGGGGCGCCTGGGTGGCTCAGTGGGTTAAAGCCTCTGCCTTCGGCTCAGGTCATGATCTCAGGGTCTTGGGATCGAGCCCCGCATCAGGCTCTCTGCTCAGCAGGGAGCCTGCTTCCCTCTCTCTCTGCCTGCTGCTCTGCCTGCTTGTGATCTCTCTATGTCAAATAAATAAGTAAAATCTTTAAAAAAAATGAAGAAAGTGACTGAACTGGACCTATATGTACACATATGTATGAGTCTATCAACTTTGTAGAGCCGTCTTTGGCTCACAGAGTGATAACATGACTCGAAATCAGTATTAATACTAGAACGAGGGCTCATCGTATTTTCCCATTGGTTATTTTCTCTGTGACGATCAGTTTAAGAATACAGGTGTGAGGCTGTAGTTTAAAATGACCTCATTCTGAAAAGTGTTGTTTAGATGATTTATAATTCTGGAAAATTATTGTTGGCCTCCTCCAAAGTATTATTAATTAACTTACTTTTTCGTGTCATGTCCACCCGGTTGCACAGATCCTTTGCTTCGGGATTATTGGGTATATGAAGGCTCTCTTACCATTCCGCCTTGCAGTGAAGGTGTTACCTGGATATTATTCCGATATCCTTTAACGATATCCCAGCTGCAGGTGAGTACAGCACTTTAAATCGTTCAGAAGAAGTTCTGAGTTAAAGGTTAAATATTGTTTCTGTAAAAGGGAAATGTCTGTTTTATGTCTTAGCTTCCTTTAGATCAGTCACATCTCCACAGATGAAAGTTAGATGTCTTGAACCAGTGAAAGCAATCGAAAGGTCAGGGATGAATAAAACCCAGCTATCGTTTATGATCTGTATTTTAAAAGTTAGTTTTTATAGAGTAAATAGAAGTCACTGAAATAGTCAGACTTTTGATTAGTCTAGTTATGTCTTTGTGTGGGATTCCCCAGCAGTGGAGAGGAGAAAGGTCTTGGAAGTGAAAATGTTGGTTATTTCTGTGAGTCATGGGGCTTTGTGATACTTCTTTCTTGGCTTGCATAGGAAGAGTTCTGTAAGCAGAAGGGTGAAGGAGGTAAAAAGAATGCTCTGGAAAGAGCTGGATTGTTCTCCAGCTCCACTTCTGGTCTCATCTTGGGCTTGGCCTCGGTGCTCTAAAGGCTGATGCACAGTGGGTGGGGGCACTGAGTTGAACTGTCATGGGATGTTAGCTGGTGGAACATGAGGCAACATCATTACAATATGTTTAAATAATGATTTTGATATTATTACAAAAGAGGTGCTTTAAATGTCTCCTGTCCTCCAGGGATCTAAGGGATGTGTTCTAAAAGGCTGTATTTTTTCCTTCATGATCAACCTCAGAAGCCTTAGACTGTACTCCAAACAAATGAAGTTTCCTTTAGAGACCTTTTTTTTTTTTTAACAAATTTTTATTACATCTCCTATCACTTTCTAAGAACCTCAAGTTTATTAACTACTCAGTAAAGCCGTCCTTTGCTTGTCCTTAAATCTTCAAAATCCTTTCAACCTTTAACAGTTTCTTCTTCTTTTTGTTTTTCTAAGGATTGATTTTAAAACTTCCCAAATTAGTTTCTCCAGCCTTTTACAGACTTCGATCACACCACCTTGAGGCTTTCATATTTTTAATATGACAGATCCCTTATTTATTCATTTATCCTTGTGTTCTTCAAAGAAGCTATTCCTGAGTTCCAAGCAGACACACAAAGAATATGGAGATTAAAACAGTTTTTATCCTCAAGATATTTACAAGAATGGAAGAGACAAAGAATCCTACAGATGGGTTATGCTGGCTGTGAGAAGTAAGTTGCTCCTGGCACACATAGGAAAGAAACCCAGCGTGGCCTAGGGGGGACAGGGAATAATTCCCCCAAAATATTATGAGTAAGTCTGGTAAAGGAGAGGAAAGAAATTAGAAATTTGACTCTAATGTTAGGGATAAATCTTTGGACTAATAATTATGCGTTTGGATTTTAACCACAAAGATGTTAGCTGCTGTAACAAACCAACCTCAACATTTCAGTGACCTGTCACAGAAGAGATTTATTTATTTAGAGAGTGAGCCAGCACAGGAGTGTGTACACATGAACTCGGGAGGGGCGGAAGGAGAGAGAGTCTTAGCAGACTCCCTGCTGAGCTGGGACGTGCATGCAGGATTCATGTCCCAGAGGAAGAAGAGATGGATTTGATGATGAGTTGAGCTCAAGTTGAGGAGGAGGCGAGAGGGTCGGCTGACTGCCAAACCTCAGTGCAGCTGGAGATGGCTTCATGCAGGGGGCTAAGAAGGACTTAAGGACACTGGAGAGGGAGTGACGTCCTGGGATGCAGGATGGGAGAGTGAATGGCCAACATGTGGAGGAGGGACTTTAATAGTGACAGATGCCTGGGAGAATTTAAGTAGGGTGGGCGCGGCAGATAACCGTACCTTACAGAAGCGGGCCCAGATGCCACTGGGTGGTTTTGGGATCCAGCTCAGTTCTAGGTGATGATCAGTGATGGGTGCTTAACCACTGTCCCCTTTCAACTCCTGCCCTTTATGACACCACAACTTCTTTGAGATCCTCTTTCTATATCAGACCTTGACAGGAAAATCTTATGGTACTAGAGAAGGTTTCTACCTTTTTGGTCTATGTTTTGTGTTCTCAGTTGGAGGAGTTTGATTTCTTCTGACTAAAACACAGAACAAGATCGTCTGAGGCTGAAGTGGCCATACACATTTAGGGATCTTTGGCATAAGACAAGGAGCCAAGGGACGAATGAGATACCCAAGAAAAGAGTTTGGGAAAGGAAGAGTGGAGAAGATGGGAGAAATAGTCTCTTAGGAGGTTTTCCTGAGAAAGCTTTTTTTTTTTTTTAAAGATTTTATTTATTTATTTGACACAAGTAGGCAGAGAGGCAGGCAGAGAGAGGGGAGGAAGCAGTCTCCCCACTGAGCAGAGAACTCGATGCGGGGCTCGATCCCAGGACCCTGAGATCATGACCTGAGCTGAAGGCAGAGGCTTTAACCCACTGAGCCACCCAGGTGCCCCTCCTGAGAAAACATTTATAAGAGAACTCTTTTATAAGAGAACTCTTCAAGTCTGGTAGGGTCCCATGGGACTTAGTAGTCTCCATGTGCTATCCAGTTGGTCCAAGTCACTTCTCTCGCTGACATCACATTTCCAAAGCAGGGAAGAAAGTTGGGGATGAGTCTGTGGACGGGTAAAGGCCAAGCTTGTTGTTGGCCCCCGCAACCAGGTTAGAGTGAGACTGCAGCCTCAGCCGTCCTAAGCTGGGCTGGGAGAATTGTGATTGTTCGGGGAATGACGGATATCAAAGATCAAACACCCTCCTGCATTTACGTTTCCTACACTTTGCTTTTAGGACAATGATACACACTTCCTCATTGTTGCAGCAAGGATCACAAGTTCTTAGATGACTAAGTTTCAAAACACTGAGGCTGGATATGCAGTATGTTTTGCTGGGGATTCATTCACTGGCCTTTACATGTCCCTGCCACTGTTAACACAAACAGTTACTGATAAAATGTGTTGCCATAGCCCTGTCTTCCTTTACCCTTTTCATAGGCAGATGTTAGCATGTGGAATTTCTCCTTTGAGAAAAGGTGAATAATTTATTCACTAATTCACGCATTCATTGATTAATTTGGTAATTTGGCATTTTCTATATTCCAGGCGCCGTAGTAGGCACAGAAAATGGAGGAACAATAAGACATAGTTCTGACATCAAGGGGTTCACCATCTAGGGGGAAAGGCAGATATGCTCACATTTAAAGAACAGTAATTTCTGGGGCACCTTGGTGGCTCAGTGGGTTAAGCCTCTGCCTTCAGCTCAGGTCATGATCCTGGGGTCCTGGGATCGAGCTCTGCATTGGGTTCTCTGCTCAGCAGGGAGCCTGCTTCCCCATCTCTCTTTCTCTGCCTGCCACTCTGCCTCCTTGTGATCTCTGTCAAATAAATAAAATCTTAAAAAAATAAAAAATAAGAGTAATTTCATGTGAACAGTGCTTTAGTATGACATGAATATGTCCTAGCACATAGGACAGGCACCCAATAAGATTTAGCCATCTGGTAGACCTTCCCCAAGCCAGATAATGGGATGTGGCATGAGTATTAGAGGGCATTGTCAATTGGAGAAGTGGTGTCTGCACAGGCACAGAGGCCTTTGGAGATGGCCACTGTTAGTGTAAAAGGCCCATGTCATGACGTGAAATCAGAGAGGGGATCATGGATGGGCCTGACACTTATCAGTGAGCCTTGATGTTGTGCTGTGGAGGCTTCCTGAAGGCAGCAAGGAATTAATGGAATGTTGTGAGAAAGAGAGAGAGAGACAAGAGCAAGTCTGAATCTGAGACCTCTCTATAGCTCCAGTATGAAGATGTAAATCTGAGTCAAGGTTGTGACAGTGGTCGGGGCGCCTGGGTGGCTCAGTGGGTTAAAGCCTCTGCCTTCGGCTCGGGTCATGATCCCAGGGTCCTGGGATCGAGCCCCACGTCAGGCTTGCTGCTCAGCGGGGAACCTGCTTTTCCTCCTCTCTCTCTGCCTGCCTCTCTGCCTACTTGTGATCTCTGTCAATTAAATAAATAAAATCTTAAAAGGTTGTGACAGTGGGATGAAAGGAGAGGAATGGCTTTAGAAACAAAAAGGCAGTAGAATCAGTAGAATTGGTGACTGAAGACATAGGCGGGTTTTCAGAGAGGGCAAACCTGCATATTACTCCCTGGATTTTGGCTTGAATGACTGGCGAGTGTGTAGTGTCACTCTTCATGACAAGGAATAAAAATGGAAGAGTAGGCTTTATGGAGAGTACTAGGAGTTTATGGTTGTGACTGCTGAGAGATTGAGGATGCCTTCGAGATGTCCCAAGAAAGGGGTATAATTCGTAGGTGATGGTTGAAGCCATCCTTGGAGAAGAGGAAGGACATCCTTTAGGGAGAGAAAAGAAATCATGCGGAGCGTGGGGAGTGGCAGCTGATAAGGGCATGCATTGGGAATGTTGTCCCCACGACCTGACTCAAGGGGTGGGAAGAGTCAGGAGGTTGATGGGAAGCCACGGAAGGTGTGAGTTTTAAGAAAAAGGGAGTGGAAAGATGAAAAGTATCAGATTTTGCACACACATTAAATGATGGGTAGAAAAGTATTAATTGGATTGAGCCACAAGGAAAGGTCTCAGGCATGGTGAGGAACTAGAAGAACCTGAGTCTACAGTCCCATTTGTTCAGCATTGCTTTGTTTAGGGGTATTTTTCTAAAAATAGATCAAACCTTTTAGTGAAAAATAAAATTTTATCACCACAATAAATTTCTGTTTATTGGAAGTTAGCTGGGATTAACCTTGTTGAGTCACAAAAGAGAACATTCTCAATTCCTCTTGGAATTCCGTTAAGGATTCCCTTGCTAGCCTGTTAATTCTTGGGAATGTTACTGTTGAGCTTTACTCTGAATGTTAACTGATGTTCTGTAAATGTGAGCCATAATGTTTTACTCCCCTATTGACTAGCATGTTATGCCAAAATTCAGAGACAAATCACTGTGTATGCCTTTGCGTCTGGCTAGCTTCAAAGGGAACCTTGCTTTCTATTGTCCCTTTGGGTAAGGCCAGTGAGAGATTCTAATAACCCTAACAGCCCAAGTCATGTTCCTCGATTGTTGGGAAAAGCCGTATCCTCCTAATTGGGAGCCAAAGCCAAAGGGATGTGTATTGGAAGGAATAACTTCAACTGCTCTTGAAAATAGATGATTTTCCAATTAGCAGCAGCTTTTTAAGAAAAAAGATATAGGTACTATTAGCACAAAGGTCCATTATAGCATCTGCTCAGAAGGCAGCGGTGTTAAAATGTACACACACACACACACACACACACACATACACATTAAAAATGCAACTTAGAGTGATTTAGGAAAAAAAATTACAAATTTAAGAGAATATAAATTAGTTTGCTCTTGACCCAAATGTTTCGTTGTTGCTGCTCATATAACTTCAGAGAAAGCAGGGCAGAAATAGAAAAGGTCCAGAGAGGGCAGTAAAAATGAGAGGGACCAAAGAGAGAGATGGGATTCTAAAATTTTAGACCAAGAAAAATTGAGACGTCTTGTATTATTAACTTTAAAGAGGAACAGAGACAGAGGGAGGGATTATAAAATATTATTTGTGTATAAAACAATGAAAGGGACTGGCAAATAGTAGGTAGGGCCTTTGCATAGCTGAGTCTGTTGGGAAATATAAAACTTCGTATTGAAGAAAAAATGTTTCCTTTCAGATCCCAGGGTTAACATATGTAAATTAGGCTGTTGGGTCTTATTACGGAAATGATTGCTATCTTGCAGTGTACCATCTGCCATAGGATAAAAGTGTCTGCACTAGCCACATTAAAGAAAAGACTCCAAATCATCGTAGTTTTAAAGATTTTTTAAAAAATTAATTTATTTGACAGCAAGAGATCACAAGCAGGCAGAGAGGCAGGCAGAGAGAGAAGAAAGAGAGGAGGAAGTAGGCTCCCTGCTGAGCAGAGAGCCCTACGCGGGGCTTGATTCCAGGACCCTGAGGTCATGACCTGAGCCGAAGGCAGAGGCTTTAACCACTGGGCTACCCGGGCGCCCCCAAATCATCCTAGTTTCTAATGAAGTGCACAGCAGTTCAATTAAGGAGGAGGAGTCTCCTGTTGACATGTAGTGTTGACCGTTAAGCCCGTCATGGGACACTCACATGCTCCGGGGTACCTGGAATTCTAGAGTAAGCAACTGGAAGCCTCTGCTCAGTTGAATTTTTTCATCTAATTCTTGGTTAGCAAACCATATGCGAGGGGAAAAGACGTGCAGTTGGATGGTATGTAATTTTCTTTGATTTTGCTATGATCTAGAATGTTCAATTACTTTGCAATAAACAGTGGTCTAAGCATTAGGAAGTTGAAGGAAAAAATTTTTTCAGCCGAACGGTTGTGTTTGGAGATGAGATTCCAAGAACAGAATAAAACATGCCAAATTTCATCAAATCTGTCAACAAATTGTAAGACCCATCCTGATTTCCAGAGACATTAAAATGTGAACAGTAGTCAGAATTGATACTATAATGGCATGTGTGCAAGTATGCACGCATGCACAGAGAAATGATTAGGTTTTACTCTCCCTTTCTGACTTTCTCTGTTTCCCCCTTACTTATCTATTCCGACTTCTTAGTTTATCTGCTTTCTTCAGTTAGATGTGCCTATCTTTGTTTCTTTCTCTTTCAACTTCAGTAACACTAGTGAAGCAAAGGGACATGAATGTGTTTACTGTTTCTCACTGTGTGAATATATGTCTGTTAGAACTTAGAAAACCACTTTTAATTTTCTTTTCTTCTCGGTTTTGCCCCTTCTCCATCCTTCCCTGCTACATATTTCCTAGAGATCAAGAAGCAGGACTCTTCCTCACCCCGACAGCCCTAGTCAGGATATGGTGTGTGCTTGGCCAGAGGGATCTGAGAGCCCACCTGGTCCTGGGAGACCAACGAGGTCTGTTTAGGGCCAGGACTCAGCAGCAGGGTCTTTCTTGTCTGTGTGCTCCCCACATGGGTTCCGAGGGGCTGTTAACCCTAAAGACCCCAGTTGCTGTGGGACCACTGCATGGTCATGTTTGAAAAACAATTTCAAGCAATTGGGGACATTTGTTGTGAATTGTCTTCTGTTATCCACAATTCCCAAACTTGGGTGGGCTTGTTCGAACACAGATTGCTGGGCCCCACCCCGGAGTTGCCGATCCAGTAGGACTGGGCCAGGAACTTATCCCAGGAAGCACACTTTGAGGACACCTGTTTCTTGTCTACTGGCATTTATCTGCATGTGTAATTTAGAACCACATTCTAACATCAGAATGTGGAGTTTCTTAAGAGAAGTGTTGACTATCCTGTGGAAACACCATGTGAGGAGCCACATATATAAGACTAAAATTTCTAGGGGTCACAATAAAACCATCTAAATATAAATAGTTAAAATGAATTTAAATAGTATATTTTAACCCAATGTACACCAAATACCATTTTAACATGTAATGAATAGACAAAAAGCATGGATGGGATTTTTTTACATGATTACTTCATGCTAAGTCTGACTTCTGGTGTGTGTCCTGCAATCCCAGCATGCCTCAGGGCAGATCAGCTGCATTTCGGATGCTCAGTGGCCACACTGTGATAATACAGCTCTAGGTTCTCTCTCTTGGGATGCTCCCTCTTCCCTTTCTTAAAATGAGTGTTTTTTTAGGCACTTGTGGGGAATTTTGGATGTATTTCCTCAGCGTCTTCCGTGATAGAGAGCGCTTCCTCTGTGGTCATGAACTCTAGACTGTAATTCTTGACTAAGTTTGCGTATGTGTAGCTCATCAGTAACTGTCCTCAGATGAAGACGGGAAGACTGTGGCAGAGACCAGGCCTGGGTATCGGAATAAGGGAAAGTTGGCATCAGTTTTACTGGGCTCTTCTCTGAGCTCTTCCTCAGAAAAATGAGAAAAATGAGACTAAGAGTCTGTGACAGATGAGTTGATTTATGGATGAGAAGTCTTTAAAAAAAAAAAGCAATGATTTTAGAAAAAAGATAGTGGGTTGAGGAAAATGAAATAAACAAAAAACAATTAGACTGAGTACATGAAAGGTAGAGAGTCCTATCAATGACATAATCTGAGTTTATATATGTATTTATGGACTATTTAAGTAGAGCTGGCTTTTGACTCTTAACTTGATTGCTGCCATAAGGAATTATATTACACTAATTCATGCAGTGTCACTGCTTGACCAGGAAAGAAAACCAGATGAGAATGTTGACTTTTACGTGTTCTTTTCTCTTTAAACATGGTAACAGAGATGCAAGTAAAAAGACCTCTGTTAGAGGATATTCACAGGATCTTGGGAATCTTTAAAAATAATTAATGCCAAACCACAAGCCCTGTAAATTAGCACTTTGAATGCACTCTTAAAGAAAGAGGTTTTAAAGCTGAACTTTGAGTGAATTATCTGGTTCATGAGTCAGTGAAGGTTGGAGTCAAAGCTTTAGACCAAGTAGAGTGCACGGCTGATTCAGAGAATAGCTATTCAACTCTGTTACCTTCAGAAGATAAGCATTTCTCCCTGAAGCTTGGGTCTCTGTCCTCTCCCCCTCTCTTTTAAATTGGTTAAAAACCGATAGCCATGTTTAAGTAGAGTAGCATTAAAAATTGACGAAGTCATCCCTACTGATATGTGTGATAGTGATAGTCTCTGTACTGCCCTGACATTTGAATTTCATCACAGACTTTTATCCTGAAATATATTCCGCTCCTTTCTCACTCTCTCTCTCTTTTCAGTGGGAGATAATGCAGTACGTGCTTGAAACCATTTGAAGTGACTAAAGGTTTTGAGGGGTGGTTACTTCAGAAAAAATTGGCATTTCAGAAAGACATGTTTTCCCTTCGATCTCTGTTGATGTTTGAAGTCTTCAAAGTATTGCTATGATCAGAGAAAAACATTTCTTGTGAAATAGTTCTCTCCAAGAATGCAGTGATTTGAGACTGGCTGGTTGTGGATTCCGATCGTTTGTTCTAGAAGAAGCTGTTTTCACAGAATTTGCTTCAGGCTGAGGTCTGGGGCTTGAAAGATTTATCTTCGATTCAGAATATGTAAATATAAAATTAACCTAGCTTTAAAATCAGCTTCAAAGTCAATCAGAAATGGAGTCTTTCTTAAAATATGCCTAAGCAGTGCACTTTCTAGTCCTTGTTCCTCACAGGTGACCCCGTGCCTGGTGTGTGGATTCTAGTTGCCGCCATTATGTGTGATTACATGTGAAGAGGCTGTGAGAAGGCAGGATGTTCTGTTTTTGCAGTCTGTTGGTTTATTATTTCCAGTCTACTTTTTGCACAGAAAATTGTAGCTAAATATTTATCTCAAGATGCTAAAGGTTTGACTTCAAAAGAAGTGCCAGTATCTACTGAACAGTTGTGTGTGCTGTAGGAGTATGCTGAGTGATTCTCATGAATTATCTCGCTTTTACATTGTCCTTGCAAATGCTGTTATTGTCGTCCCTTACATCCATGTGAAAACGGAAGCTTAAAGAGGTGATGTGGTCTGGCCGTTTTGGTTCTTGGGTGTCAGAGCCAGGGTGTGAACTGGGCTGTTTTAAAATCTTTAAATTTTTTATTTTATTTTTTAAAAAAATATATTTATTTATTTATCAGAGAGAGAGAGAGAGAGCACAAGCAGGGAGAGTGGACAAGGGAGAAGCAGGCTCCCCGCTGAGCAGGGAGCCTGATGTGGGACTCAGTCCTAAGACCCCGAGATCATGACCTGAGCTGAAGGCAGACGCTTAATGACTGAGCCACCCAGGGACTCCTGAACTGGGCTTTTGATGCAGAGCCCACGGCCTTCACCTCCATAATTTCCTGTTAAAAAAGCCTGACTAGGTTCTTTTCAACTCCACGCTTAGAGAAAACCTAGTGAAAATACATGCCACGAATAATGACAGGGAATTCTCAGTGCAGCCTTGGCTCTGGAAGTTTTCCAAGTGCAGCAAACAATAGGTGATGCCCGTATTCCCAACCTAAGATTCCAAGAAGGTCTGGGGAAAAGCCATAGTGTAGATTAAACCGCTAATTGCTTATGTCACTGGCACTTGTGTAGAAGGGCAGCGAGTAGGTACGATAAAAAAGCAAACAAACAGGACAGTACCAGGTGGGTCAGTCTTACCCCACGTGGGGAAATCAACATGTAGGGAAACCATTTGGAGACATGAGAAAGTACGATCTGAGAGGTTAGACTTCTAACTTGCGTTCTGATGTAACAAGTGACTTCCTTCTCCCTCAGCTCTGTTTCCCAACACGTATATAAATAGTTGGAATATTAGAATCCTGGGAGAGTCTATTCTTTTGGGGCCCAGGAACCTCTTCTTAGGAAATGCACATGTAAAATGTTCCATATCATTGAGGGTTTTTATGAGTCCCTAAAATCTCTAGGACTTTCTAGACTTTTATTCAAACCCCTGAATTGATGGATCTCCTTCATTCCATTTTCATTCACGAGTGGCAGATTTCTGTGGCTGTGTTGTGGGAAGAACTTTTGTAGATAGAGCCCTGTGATAGACACCTGGTGGACTTTTGGGGGATTGATGCTACTGAAAGCATATTTGTTCCATATCCTGTGATACATGGAAGGCAGAGGTGATACCGGGTTGATGGGGATTTCTGAAGAGTTGGCACTGGAGCTGGGGGAAAAGCGGGTGGACTTGGACTTGTCAGGCCCAGCTAACGTGGACACACTCTCAGTCTTTCAGTTTCCTCTTCTGTGAAAGGAATGAAAACTGTGTCATGTGACTCTGTGGCATTTAAGTGGAATCGCAGGTGATGATACCTGTAGATAAATCGACTGATGGGGATGAATCTGGCAAATGTTCATCACATTTGCTTGTTGATCTGCAACTGCTTAGAGGGTCCTGGCAGGATATGGGTTCTTAGGAGGCGCAGACCTGTCAGACCAGAGAAACTGACCCTTGGGACTCTGGGAATCTCTTAACGTGTAATGAGAATCCATGGGATCTGAGGAGGCCACCTGAGAAAGGAAATGAACGTGAAAATTGATATGGCTAAGGGAGGAAGCTGGGCTTACATTCTTTGGAAAGTCGGAGGTTTTCACTGGACCAGGGCTCTCCAAAAAGCTAGAAGGGCAGCAGAGAGGGTTGTGTGATAAAAGGCATGTCCATCTGATAAATCTGACATCGATTCGGTGTTAGCATGCAGTAATACTAGATTTCATTAGTTAAAGCTATGCTTGGAACACTTACTCTTTGTTTGCCTCCCCTTTACTGTATTACAGACAGGCATGAGAGCTTTTTGAGAGAGGGGTATTGCATTTTGACCTGAACAAATCTAGCAGGTTTCTGTGACTACTGGGGGTGTCTGGAGACCTTACTCTCTCTCTTTCTGTTGCCTCCATTTCTCGTGCAGCAGGGATGGCCAATGTCTTAGGTTTGGAAGAATTAAGTCCGTCTTACTCTTCATGAAGAATAATTTTTGTTTTTTTTTTGTACAAACTGTTATAATTTATGTGTATTTTAAGTCACTGAGGAAACTCCAGTCTCGTCCGTGTCTAGTAAATAATCCGTCTGTTTTGTTCCGTTTCTATTTTCAGATCGAAGAATTTCGAAGGCTGAGGACACACGTGAAGGGGGCAGAGCTTGTGGAAGGCTGTGATGGGATTTTGGGAGACAATTTTAGACCCACTCAGCCACTTAGTGACAGAGTCATTAGAGCTGCATTTCAGTAGCCAAAGAGAAGAGGAACAAGACGGTCTTCATCAGGGTATGTGCAGATTAAGTAAGCAAAATGGGGCTTCCAGTTCCGTAAACCAGAGTCATCCTCACAGCTATCCTGATAATTAAGCAGTATGCGTGCACTTCGTTTTGATAAAAGTGAGGACGCATTCTCAATCCCTGTTAACCACAAGTCAGGTGGCTTTAAAAATTTTGTGCAGTGTTGAAAAAGAATCTCCAGTCCTTGCATTTTCCCACCAGAGCAGCCTTTAATTCCCATTTTGGTTTAATCCTGGCCTTCATCAGGTAAGGAGCCCCACGGCAGAGAAGCAGTCCATCTTTATTCAAGGTAAAGAGGTAAATTCCTTTTTAGGGCTCCCTATGCTTCACCCTTGAAATGGTAGCAGTTACCTCCTGATGACTGAGGAACATACAGGGAGCCACCAGCGGGGTGGTCAGCCTCAGAGCTGACCCTTGTCTAATGCAGATTGGATCCTCTGTCGGGGTAGGAGAGGGCAGATCTGGTGTGCATGAAAACCCTCGTCCTATGGAAGTGCTTTTATTTGATAGATCAGGAAGCACTTAGTAGGTATATGAATACGGTACGCTTCTTTATGGACTGAAATATAATCTATGCATTTTCATATATTGGATTCAATATATGTATACCTTATCCCCAAAGAACTAACAAAATGAAACATGACGGACATGGGAAAGATCAAATATATGTAGACGACTATATACTGGATTATTTCTTTACCTTGTGAATTTCCCAAGAGTGTGTACATAGGTCAGGGCATGTGGCTGGCCAACCACTGTTTCCCACAAGAGGAGAGCATCTGCTGGAAGGTACGTAGGTGAGCAGGGCAGAGCTTGGACTTGGTTTAATGAAGCCTGGTGAGTATAAGCTCACATACTGTGGGAGCAGAATAGTATAGACTGAGTCACAGACGAATAGATGAAATCTCTGGTTTCAAGAAGGTCAACAGGGTCTTGAGCTAGACAGCTGACATTAGACTTTTAAAAAGTGACCATTTTGTCCATGTGTTCCCCATTCCATTTTTCTTGCCTCTCTGTTACTACTATACCATAGATACCCAGTAGTTCAACCAGATTGTCTTTTTTCTAATGGGAATGTGCTTTGCTCCTACAGTCCTTCCCACCGCTCCTATTGCCTGTGGAAATCCGAGCTACCCTGCAGGCTCAACCCAAATCCTGTTCTCAGCATGAATTCTCTGCTCCTCCCTTAAATTGTACTTCTTTATTCATATTCTTTCTTTCATTTAGCTGTTTGTGTGTTTTTTTACTTTCTGGGTTACAGTCAGACTGAAGGGTTGAGCCATGTTCATTTTGCTCTGAATCCATGAGGACACATAACACTTTGTGTCTTGAATGTCTGTTGGCCAATTAGCGATACTTTAGAGCTGCACATGGCATCTGTCGGCCAGCCCCATGCCAGTCATTCCCGGACTCTCCGTTTCTGCCTTAGCTGGTACGGTTCCTCTTCTTCCTACTTTGGAGATGGTGACAGCCAGGCAAAGTTGCTCTGGTGGGACTGAGAAGGGACTTTCAGTAAATCCTATGTGGTAACATGCAGGAACATCCCAGGAGTGCTTTAAGCTAAGCCTTATGTTGGAGGAACTAAAGAATTCAAATTATATTTGATCAAAGATCGTCACTGTATGATTGGTTCTGGGTATGCAGAGGTCAGAAGAACAGATGTCTCTGCTCCCAGAAAACTTAGAATCACGTGTCAGGAGCCTGATGGTGGAAGAATAAATATTTCAAAAAACATATGACTACACTTTGTAATAAATCCATGAATGAGAACAACAACAACAACAAGAAAATACAGAGGAGGAGATTTCAGGTAGAGGGAGTATCTTTTGCAAAGGCCCTGAGGAGCTACTACTACCTGTGGAGGAGGTAAAAATTTGATTGCATTTAAAAAAAAAAAAAAAAAAGAATTTGATGCATTGAGGTACATAGGAAGGCCCTGTGAGTCTGGGGCGTAGAAATCAAAGGGACAGGGCTCTTATCTTGGAGGCCTTGTCAGCCACGGTAAGGGATTTTTATTTTACTGCTGATGCGTTGAGAACCTATGAAGACTTCTACTCAGGGGAGTGACCTGAGTAGAAAACGTACCCCATGTACATTTCCAATAGATCACAGAAACTGCCGAATGAACATACTGGATGATGGGGGGTCAGGGGCAGGAGTAGGGAGATATTTTATTATTATTATTTTTTATGATTTTATTTATTTATTTGACAGAGATCACAAGTAGGCAGAGAGGCAGGCAGAGAGAGAGGAGGAAGCAGGCTCCCTGCTGAGCAGAAAGCCTGATGTGGGGCTCGATCCCAGGACCCTGGGACCATGACCTGAGCTGAAGGCAGAGGCTTTAACCCACTAAGCCACCCAGGCGCCTGTAGGGAGATATTTTAGAAGTCTGCTGGTTAGCCGAGGGGAAAGACAAAGAACTCAGATGCTAGACGAGGAGCAGCGGAGATGGGGAGAAGTTAAAGTGTGTTTAGCAGACACTGAAAGTGACACCCAGTTGACAAATCAGGTGATGATGGAGAGAGACGGAAACATCAAAGATAACTTCTGGGGTTTGGGGGCTTCCGAAACTGCACACAGATGAATGACATCATTGAATGACAGCAAGAAAGCTGGAGGAGACTCTTGGAAAGTTAAAGAGTTGAGTTGGAGCTCCTTGGATGAGAGATGTCTGTCAGTCACAGTGGTGGACGCTTCCTGCAGCTCGCTGGAATTTCAAAAGCAGAGATCACAAAGGAGGTCTGAACTGAATATGGGAGTCATTGAGGCATTGGCATGAGGTTATATATACACGTCTCATGTTCTAATGCTGCACAGGACCATCTCATTTAAGAGTTCACAAAATTTAATGTGAGACTTTATAGATAAGCTCACAGAGCGTGGAGAAGTTAGATCACGGGCCAAAATCATGCAGTCTTTGAGCAGCAGAGCTGGAAATTGGACCCAGGCAGCCTGGCTGGCAGAGCCCTTTTTCTTACCCACTGTGCGGCAGGGGTCTGGGAGCGCCCCCAAACTGGAGGTGAGGGTGGTATGATGAGGAGGGAATGCGTGTTGCCACAGACCTGAGTTGAGTGGGAAGTGGGGGGTAATGTGTCATGGCGGCTGTCGATGAGCTGGGTGGGAGGATAGCAGAAGGCTGCAGCAACAGAGGGGGTGAAAGGATTGTGGGACACTTTTTAAATAAAAAACTACTAGCACTTGTCTATATGCTGGGGTAATGAGCCAGTAGATGGGAGGCAATAAAGATGCCATTTCTCAGGGGGGCTCATCCTAGCAGGAAGGTCTCTGAAGCCTTGAAAGGGGACGAAGTCTGGGGGACCTCCCTGGCTCGGTTGGAAGAACATGAGACTATTGATCTGGGGAATCTTGAGTTTGAGCCTCACCCTGGGTGTAGGGAGTACTAAAAAAAGAAAGGCAACAAAATCCTGAGCAAATGTGGAAACTGTCTTTCTCATGAAAAGGGACAATTTCTAGACTGTAATAACAAGGGAGACGGAGGTGGTTAGCATTGTTGTGGCTTGCCTTTATTATTTAAGGAAGAATGGGGCTGCGGCTAGGAGAGGCGAGAGGAGGGGGGAAGGTGGGAGACTGGAGCGGAGGGAAGGGGGGTGGTTGGGCTCCCAGCAGCTTCCCCAGGAGGAGAGACAGGTGGGCTGGCAGGAGGGGAAGTGAGGTTTGGTGCATGTAAATTTATTAATTTCCCTAGTCTAGGTTTAGTGTACTCTCTGAATATCAGTAACTGTAAATGACACATTTTATGAAATCAGATTATAACCTTGAATTTTTGATCCATATCTAGCCCTAGACCAGAGGTGTTTTTCTCTAAATATCTCAATAACCATGACTCTTTTATCTCCCCTCACACGTGTACACAGACTGAAATGTTGCTGACATTATGTGTATTTAAGATGTTTCATATTCCTTATATGATAGGAAGATAATGTACAATTTTTTAAGGCTTTAAATTAATTACGATCTATTTCTTTTAAAAGGAGGATGGATTGGTATCCTTATTGTGGTGACTGAGATTACTTAAAGGGGTCACTTTCCCCAAAATTCCTAGGAGTGATGCAGGAATTCTTTCAAAGGCAACTCCAGTTCTGACTTCATCCTTCTATGAATACATTTTTGACCCTTTTATCTTGAAATGTGTAATACAAATCTAGTCATAGTTCTACATAAAAATTATATTGGGAAATCAGACTTATGGATGTGTGCTTTTAATTTGATATTTAATAATGCCCTAAGGCAGGTAATTCAAATTTTTATTAAAGTGAAATGATTTGACAGTCAGACTTTGAATTTAATGCATGAATGTTTCATTTAAGCTCTTGGAACTGAAAAGGAAAAAAAAAATTTTTTTCTGGTGGTTCTCTAAAAAAATGTTTAAAATAATTCAGATTTATTTTAGCTATGTCTTAACTAAAATAACTTTAGTTTTTGGACTTAAAGTGACTCTTTTTTTTTTTTTTTGCATGACATGTCTAGACATCTGGAGGGCTTTGATAACCAAGACTTATTATTTCCATGAATAATCTGTGACTTTTTATATTACCATTTAAGAAGTATGAACCATGGTTTTTATACTTGTTTAAAGAACTAGCACATAACTCATCCAGGTGCTGGAAATTCTTAGTTTGCAATGTTAGTTCAGATTTCTGGGAGCCAGGGACCATGAAATGATCCTTTACCCATTGAATTTTCTGTATGAGAACCAAATCTTAATAACAACAAACAAAAAACAAGACCAAAGTTTAGTCTAGTTTACTTGTTGTTCTTGGTATCTTAATACTGGTACTTAGTTCTGATGAGATGATTACTTGCCTGTTTGTTTTGTGAAGTTTTAGCCCATTATTTAAAGCTTTAGTTACTGTTCAAAGACTTGTCTGTTTCCTCTGTAACTCAGATATATTTAAGCTGCACATGTGTATAGTAACTATACTTAGTTATAATTATTTATTATCCGTAAAACCAGTGCCACAAGTCTCTTTAAATACTTTCCTTTCTTCCCCCCGCTTTAAGGGGGAAGAAGTCTAAGTTTGCCTTCAAGTAAATTAGGGAAAAAATAAAGGAAGCAGAAAAAAGAGGGTTATTAACCAAAGGACTCTGAATGATCCCTTTGTCAAGCTTGCCCTCATTTTTCTTTCTGGGTCTTTGAAGCCATCCTTGACTGTGCTGGACTCTTCCCTCCGAATACTTTTGCAATTAATAATGTTGTCTTTTTAGTTTTAATAACGCTATCACAAGCATCAGTTTCTTATCTGTTCTCTTTTATAACGTAAAAAATTACAGCCTTAGGAAAGGATAAGGCTTTCTAGAAAAGGAGGGGCTACAAGGGGAAAGGGAGAGTGTCAATTCTGAATGACCAAGTAGGGAAAAGCTTTTATCCTTTTTGAACAAATGGAACGCTCAAAGCCATATTTTCAGTCAATAGAACTTGGACTTTTCCTCACTCTAATAATTTAACTTGATGCACAGCATTAAGGTGAGAAATGAAAACTCGATGGATATAGCTGTTTTCTATTTACTGTATCATATAGAATTTCTTGAAAATGGAATGGATTTCCTAAAGGATTTCAAAATGATTTCAGGAAAAGGCCAAAATATCAAGGGTGCTCAACCTATTATGTTTTGATTATGTGATATAAAAATTGTTATTAACCCAAGAATGAAAAGCATCAAAGCTGTATAGGCATTTCTTCAAGATTACTCAACAAGGAAAATAATCCCTACTTCCATATTTATCCCTTTTCCTTTTAGGTTTTAGAAATTTTAATGATTTGTAGTGGATAAAAATTGCAGAATGATTTGCCCGTCCCCCGCCCCCCGCCACAGCTCATGAATTCAAAGAAAATTGTGTTTGGGAAGAAGAAAAGAGAACATTTTGCAGTCATGGGCCAACTTGTATGTTGAACATTCATATATTCTGATCCCTTAAATATAGTAGGTTTCAAGATTTTAAACCTAGAGCATATATTTTTCATAAGAAAATTACCGAGACCAGGTGATCTCCTCTGAACATGTTCTCTTATGCATCATGGATGCTTGTTTTGGTAATTTCCTCAGATCAATTTTTAGCTCCATTTCTCCACTCCGAGACTAATTATTAAGAAAACCGTATTCATAAGGAGGCACTCATTTTGGTTTCCTCGTTTATTTGCTGTCCATTCTCTCAAGTTTCTCTTTCTCCTGATGAAGTTTACAGAGACTTAGGAAAGCGGTCATTCTGGAGCTGGGTAGGTATAAAAGCTCCGCACCCAGACTTTTCAGGAGGCCACTTCCTGTCGGAGTCCTCACAGCTCAGCCTGTGAGAAGGCATGCTGTCTTTGTAGGCGACTTCTCCAAACCTACAGTTTCTGTTTGCACCAGCTGCACATGACCCATGCATTTATAGTCTCAGACTAGGTCTCTCTAGTCAGTTCTAGTACTGGAGGCCCAACTGTCTGTCTGACTCTTCTCTTGGCGGTGTCAAAGACATCTTAAACTCCGTATGTACGAGAGGGAATTTATGAGCTGGCTCTCTTACAGTTTTTTTAGAAACCCGAGTTATATTTGACTTCTCTCTCCCTCACCTCACTTCCCATTTCCAATTTATCGTCCAGTTCTGCAGATTTGCCTTCTGACAGCTCCGAAATCTGTGTCTGTGTCCCCATGCCCAACATCACACCCCGTGAAGTTAGCCCCATTTCTTACCTGGACTGTCGCAAGAGCACCCCTTCCCATAGGATTATTAAAGAAAGATTGCTACAAATAAAAGACTTAGAGGACGTGGTGCGGTCAGACTTGTGTGTCAGCTGTGAGTGGTTGAAAAGAAGACTGAATCCTCCTCTGAGTACAGTGGGAAGGGGTGCTGTGACTAACTGGCAGGACCTGCCCTTGGGAGTTTGGTGTCAGTGGTGGTTATTGCCATCCGTTATGAAGGGTACCATTACTGGCACCTGATTGAAATGTTCACTCTTAAGGTACAGAGTCTTCTGGAAATGGGCTTTGGAAAACCTATCTGCATTAGAGCTTCTGATCTGTAGCTAGGTGTTAGCAGTTAGCCAGGAAATACGGAAGCATGATGAAATGACGGAAGTCCTCTTTTTAATATTTTCATATTGTTATGTAATAGTTATGGTCCTGATGATTATATATAGCAAATTGCTTACACATAGCAAAACCTAGGGAATCTGAAATCTCAGCATGGAAATGAAATGGCATGAGGGTGAGGAAAGCATTACGGTGTGACAGTGAAGAGGAAATTACCCCAGACATCTTTGTTAGGGATGAAAGTCGTTTCCTGAAGAAGGGAAAAGGGTGAGTTAGAGAAGAAACTATGTGAGAGAAAGATATCTATAGGACCCTCAAAAGGGTGAGAATGTATTTTAAAATATTTTTGCTAAAAATATGCCATAAAAAGTTGTTAAACTATATAGGTCTTAGAGGTGCGTGTGTGTGTGTAGGTTTGCTTTATTTTGGGGTCTACTTCAGGTTTAATTAAACAAGCATTCCAGTTAAAACTTGTTTTGATAATATGCAAAGCTGACATAATCTAGACACTACCCAGTATCCTTGGGGACAGAATCTGATATATTTGTTAGGTAATGTGGAGATTTCTCCGATCAAGAAATCGGCCACTAGATAGATAACACGTTCTCCAAATAAATTGTTAAATCGGGAAAACCACATTGTTTTGGATAGGTCTATTTTCCATTATAGCACTGCTTTAACCCCCTTCAAAATTTCTGAATTCTTGTTGTACTTTTAGTGGTTAGAAACTCATCAAGGTCTTTAGGGCTTGTTTACAGAAAATCTTTTTAGGACATCTTGGAAACTTGGCATTGACTGGACCTGAAGAAGTTACTTAATCTGGTCATCTGCCAGAGGAGGGCTTCAGCTCAGTTATTTCAGATAGCTGCTCCCCGTATCTATAGACAAGCAAACAAACCTTTGTTGTTGGGGAATATCTACTTCAGACTTTTTTTGTTACTCCTCTATAATGCAAAAAGAGTAGGGGGAGCCCTCTCATGAAATAGTATCTCTGTAAAATAGTAACTGAATTTGGAATGCTATTTTGATAGTAATGTTTTTATGTTTTTCCATAAATAAATATTTTTTTATGAATCTAACTGATTATATTCCAAATTTATGTTTTTTCTTCTGTTGACATCATGTGAGAATTCCTATAACCTTTATGCTGCAGAGAAACTCATCTAGTCACTGATAGGAATGATCGTCCTGATTTTGCTACAACTAATGATTCTTTAACGGTATCTTTTCTTTAAAGAATGATTACATTTAGTGGGTCCCAGCAATAAAAATCACTGTAATGAGGAATAAAAGATTGTAAATAAGAATAACAATGTTATTAATCATTTAAATTAGTCAGTTATGGCACATTCCTGTACCTAAAATATTTCCATAGGAAATAATGCTAAAATCCACATTTACTTATAATTAGACATAATACAAACCTTCTTTCATTATAACAGTTGCCCAAATCCCAATTCAACCTAATTTCATTGACTTTGATTTCTGGACTAAAAGCATTAAGCTTGAACTAGTGAAAAATGTATATTATGTGCATTCAATTAAGAAGTAATTAGATACTCAATCACCCTTACAACACACCAGGGATTAGGGAAGAAAGAAGAAAAATGTGACTCACTGTAGTGTATAAAAGTTTTGTTAATTGGTTTGCTGCTAATTGAGATTGAGAAAGTGTCAAAGTATCATAACATAGGTTTACTACTGAACAACCTTAAAAGCTAAGTTTAATGTTTTATGATACTCTGATGTAGAATAATGTAGAACTTACCAAGCTGTATGATTTATCTTAGAGTTCTGATTAAAGTTTATGTATTCATTCTAAATTATACAGATTAGTGAGTGGTGGGAAGAAAAAGAAATGAGTGGTTTGTTATATTTCAGATAGTGCTGTGTATTATCTCATTTAATCCCCACAACAATCCTGTGAGGCCTGTGTTTTGATTTATGTTTTAGAGATAAACCGAGGCTGAAGGAGGTTGAGTAACTTGGGTCATGGTCACAGCCAGTAAAGTACAGAGCAAGGATTCAGACCCAGGTAGGTTTAACTGCAAACCTGGAGCTCTTGTCACTACACCACATTTCAAATAACAAAGGGTAGAAAGTTACGAGTATATCTTTGTGTATCCTTGTATATCCTTATATATCTTTGCTCCTTATCTCTTTTAGATAATTGCCCGGAAATGAGACTTCTGGGAAAAAAGGACACGCATGTTTCTGTTCTCAGTAACATATTGCTGCAATACAGGGTTATGATAATAAGGGTTATGCAAATGATGCAGGCTGGCTGAGTTCCGGAGAACCCAGAGTGGGTCCTACAGGACCAGCCAAACATAGTCCTTGGCTTAGTACAGGATAGAAAGCAACCTCCAGCCATAAGGAAGTGAGAACAAATTTTATTGAAGACATAGAGCGAGTGCAGATATGGACAGAGCATCTGGGAGACTTGGAAAGGACAAGAGAGTGAATCTCATTGTTGCTTGGGGTCATGGGTTTTTACTGGGGATTGTGGTCCAGTGCCCATGTCTTCTCAGGCATCCAGGAACAAAAATAAGTGTTCAGGTGTGCTCCGCACATCTCATACGCCCTGGAACCAGGGCTTTTGATGAGTCAGTGGTCTTGGAAAATGTTCATGACCGTGCTTGGTCACTCCTAAGATGTTATCTACTGAGAAACCACTAACTCCTTGAACTCTGCAAGGGGGATAGACCTAATCTGTTCTGTGAGGCATGTGGAAGACAGAGGTGTAGGTCTTCACAAGAATAAAGGCAGAAGGAGTTTAAAAAAGCAGTTTTTCATGGGGTCCCTTTATGTATGTACATATGTTTGTATCACTGATTGAATATTTTATAGAAAGTGTTTCTGCCATTTTTTTCTTATCACTCGGTATACTTTCCACCTCTTTCTCATTTCTTCTTTCCTCCTTGATTTCTTGAAATACGTTCATCTCCCATCTGCCTCTTGAAATTGCTGTGGCAAGAGTTGCCTTTGATTTTCTTTTTTATTCTTTGTTTCCATGTCTCTAAATATGATGTTTGTTCAGGACAAAAAATTCAAACAATATAGAACAAAATAAAGAAGAAGTAATGGATTTCTCAAACCCTCCTGTCAGTGACAGCCATCACCAGGACTGGGGTGAACACGGAGACCCCATAGCACCCCATAGCACAGTGGGGAGGTCTCGCATTCCATTTTGACTCCACCACTAATTAGTTGTGTGATCCTGAAAAAGCTGCTGATGTCTCTTAAGTTATTTTTGTCATCAATTAAAAGAAGTCCATAGGTACCTCAGAGTGTTACTGTGAAGATTCACTGAGATAATGTAAAGGGCTTAACGTGTTTTTGGTCCACGGTGTAAGTGTTCAGTGAATACTTAGCTTTATTGTTATTTTTGTCCATTTGGTCTCTCTTCATGCATTTATCTTCTATGGGATATATAGATATACAGTGTTCCTCATGAATTATATTCAGGCCATTTTTCTTTTCTTTTTAAAGATTTTATTATTATTATTATTTTTATTTTTAAGTAATCTCTACACCCAGCATGGGGCTTGAACTTACCCTAAGATCAAGAGGAACATGTTCTACTAACTGAGCCAGCCAGGCGTCCCAGAGGATTTTTTTTTTTTTTTTTTAAATGTAGGCTCTATATGCAGTGTGGGGCTTGAACTCATACCCCGAGATTAGGAGTTGTACGCTCTACCAGTTGAGACAGGCAGGTGCCGCAGGCTGTTTTTTCTGTCTGCTTGACAATATATCTTTTTATGCCATTGCGTAGGTAATAGGCCATACTTCTGAATGATTACCTTTTAAATAAGTTACCATAACTATGTACCAAAATTTTATTTGCGCTGTTCCTCTATTATTATACATTCAGGTTATTTACAGTATTTTGCCATCCTTAGTGATACCGGGGTTGATTTATGCATCTGTGTCCTTAAAAAATTCTTGGTAATGAGATTACTGGGTCGGAGAGTTTGAATTAGAGTGCATATGTATGGAGATTGCTCGGGCTGGGAGTCCTATCCATTTATGCGTCCACCAAGCACAGTTCCCCTCACCTTCACCACCGTTAACTGTTTTCAGATTTTTCATCTGTGCCTGTCTGACTAAAAAGGATAAAAACACGTTACGATGTTAAATCCCGGGATGGCTTGGTTCTGTCCCCGAAGTCCCTCTCCTAGTCCACCAAACTCCCTATTCGTGACCATTGCTCACAATCCTGGGTGGTGTATGTGTATGGTTTAGTGTTTGGTAGGACAAGGTCCCTCACCTGGCCCCTTCTGCAGAATTTTCCTGGCTGTTCTCCCATGCTTAATTCTTCCAGATAAGTTGTAGCATCATTTTATCAGAATGGTCGAAATAAAGAGTGAAAGAAAGAGGGGGTGTGAAAAAGAGTTTGAGAAAAGAAAAAGCAAAAAAATCTTGCTAGAACGTTTCACTTGGATTGCATTGAATATATGGAGGGATTTAATTGGTATTGAATCTTTCTATTAAGGAACAATGTATGGGTCAGGGCTTGTTAAAAGTGTTTATGTTTTTCCTTCATTGGACGGTTCTCTCATCACCAGACTAATACAAGGTGTGCATTGGGCTCTAGAGTCAGCCTTGGGTGTGGCTCGATGGGGAATATGGCACCGCCACCTGTTCCCCAACTTGGGCAAATCAGTGATACTCCATCAGCCTCAGTGTCCTCATCTATGAGGTAACGATACTAGGAGTAATACTTTCTAGAGATGATGAAATTAAATAAGGTAAAATGCACAGCACAGCGCTTAGCAGAAGTTAGCATTCAACAAATGTGAGCTATTACTGTTATTGTTTTCTTTTTCTTTTTTTACGGTTATTGTTATAGCTGTCCTCTGTTTTGATTAGTGTCATTTTCCATTATATCTTTCTATGGGTTAATGTTTCTTCACTGAATAAATAATTGCTTAGGTTTGTCCTTGGCATTCTTTTTTAAAATTTATTTTTATTTTATTTTTTTATTAAAGATTTTGTTTACTTATTTGACAGAGAGAAAGAGAGAGATCACAACTAGGCAGAGAGGCAGGGAGAGAGAGCAGGCTCCCCGCTGAGCAGAGAACACAATATGGGTCTTGATCCCAGGACCCTGAGATCATGACCTGAGCTGAAGGCAGAGGCTTAACCCACTGAGCTACCCAGGTGTCCCTGTCCTTGGCTTTCTTAACTGACCTTTCACATAGTTTCCAGTAATATTGTAGCTGATTATTTGGAATTTTCTAAACAGACCTTGATCACATACTTAAATAATGACAGTCTTCTCCTTTCTAATGTCAATATTTATTGTAGCATATAGTACTTTTAGAATAATGTTAAATAATCTGGCACCCCTTTCTTATTTCTGATATGCTTTGACTTCTCTTTCCAAAAACAGTAGCATTTTCCTCACACTCTTTTCTCTGAATCTTCAAATGCATTGGACACTCCTGACCTCTTCCTTTCTCATCCTCCTTTCTCTCTTTATTTCTTTTCTCGTGACCTTATGTTGTTATTGGTGGGTATGTTGGGGGGGAGAAGGTGGCTGCGCGTCCTTGTTTGTCATGGAAGGACATTTATTTTTAGTCTTCTGTTTTGTGTATGGTGGTATTTTAGGGACTGTGTGAAAATAAAAACATAATCAGACATGCATGGACTTTCCCCAAAGGGGCTTACAGCCCAGTGTTGGAAGTAAATCAGGTACATGGCTAACTCCAAATTAAAGCAGCCTGTGAAAACTCCCCCAAGAGAGTGTTCTTCTAATACACACGACAAAGAGACCATTCTGAAAGAGAGAATCCTCATGTCCATCACATCCCTATTTAATTATTTATTTTGTCTGTCTTTCTTTCTTTCTTTCTTTTTTTGGATTTTATTTATTTGAGAGAGAGAGAGAGAGAGCATTAGCAGAGAGAGAGTCAAAGGGAGGGGCAGACTCCACGCTGAGCAGGAAGCCTGTTGCCAGGTTGGATCCCAGGATCGTGGGGTCATGACCTGAGCAGAAGGCAGGTGCTTAACTGACTGAGCCACCCAGGCACCCCATCCCTATTTCTTAAAAGATTCTTATTTTGGAAATTATACCCTGGATTATCTTACTTAGGGAGGGAAACTTTAATGGGTTATCAGTGAGCTGAGCCAGACCAGCACTTAGGTCAGCCCTGGGACCTGCAGTGGCCTCTGAGAAGTAGGGCACGTGTGCATGCGTGTCTTTTTATTATTTTATTATTATTTCTTTTAATTTTACGTGCTTGTTTATTTTTGATAGCTTTTCAGGAAATTCTCCCAGTAGTGATTTGATTTGCACTCATTCCCTGGGGTCTCTTCATAGAAGGTAATTTAAAGTTCAAAAATACTCACATGTGAAAGATAGCATCTGTTGCAATTATACTGAAATAGCAGATGATTTAGAGGACTTCTTAGGGTATAACCATACTTCAGGGTCTTGTTATGAACAGTGATCATTGTATAATAGAACATTCTTTTTTAGAATTAATCTTTCTTATTTTTTATACGTACATAGATGGGTATTTGGAGGAAGTCCCAAAGGGGAGCCAGTCAGTTTGATGGCCTTTGTATATTGAAAGTATCATTTCTTTACATGGTTTTTCTGAATAAATATATATTCTGATTATCAAGTAATACAGTTATGGTAGAAACTTGAGAAAATACCCAAATGTATAAAAATTAACTTTTTTAAATCAAATAATGATAATCCATTGAACATAGGCAATTAATTTTGTTTCTACCACAAATTGCATTAAAATAACAGGAAAGGTTTTTTTTTTTTTTTTTTTTTTAATTTTTTAAGTAGACAAACCGACTAGGAAGAGAAAACAAAAGAGACAGCACCAAAAATATTTTGGAAGCTGGAAGCAGATGGTTGTGAGGTAACAGACTTAGCAGATGTGAGGAACATGCCTATTTATGTGACAGTCTCTCAAAGGCTCAGGAATTGGTGGCAGCAGATAATCTCTAGAAGCTGGAGTGAGAGGAGGCTGAAATCATATGTAGTGATTGAAAGCTGATGAAGAGAGAGTCTCCTTATTAGGGGACATAGGTGCCATTGAGTATCAGGATACCTCACTGAAAAATAGAATAATTAAATAATATCCTCATGTCCTATGTTCTCTCCTCCCCCCCCTTGGCCTCCAGGACACTGGCAGAAAGGCCTCTACTCTCTAGACAGGGAACTTGAAGGGTCTTTCTGGAGAACCTGAGTACCCCAAGGGACTTCTTTAACGAAATGGCCCAGCTGGTACATTCTGTGGTGAAAGCAGGACAGATAAATAAGTGCCCTCTTGTGTGCTTGGAGTCTCCGCTCTTGTTTTTTGTTTTTTTTTTTTTAAGATTTTTATTTATTTATTTGACAGAGATCACAAGTAGGCAGAGAGGCAGGCGGGGGGAGGAGGCGCAGGGGGAGAAGCAGACTCCCCACTGAGCGGAAACTCCGATTCGATTCGGGGCTCGATCCTAGGATCCTGGGATCATGACCTGAGCTGAAGGCAGAAGCTTTAACCCACTGAGCTACCCAGGTGCCCCTCTACTCTTGGTTTTTGTTGTTGTTTTATAGTGGTTGTTCCCATTCTGCAGTATGAACAGTTACCGACATTTGAAAAAGGTGTATAATACAGAAGAGCCCAAAACAAATAGAAGAAGGCAAGATATAAGAAATAAATACTTAGGAAAAGTTAAAAAAAAGTGATCATTCATGTCTTTAGAGAGGTCAGGGAAGAAACTGCAACCGTGAAATGGGAATTGGATGCTGTGAAGAAAAGGAATAGTCTAAAAAGCTTTTGGAAATTGTAAACACGATGGCAGAAATTTCTCTAGGAGAATCAGAAGGCAGAACTGAATTTCTTAGAAAGTAGAACAAAAATAGCAGATAAGTAAGAAAATTGGAGAACCAGTGCAGGTGGTCCATTATCCAAATAATAGGAAAACGAGAGAGAGAGCAGAGAAAATGGAAGAGAGGAAGCAGCCACAAAATCATTTAAACATTTTCTCAGGACTCATGAACATACATTTAAAGTTTTAAAGAACCCATTGAATTACCAGCATATTGATCAAAGTGCACCCACAGCAAGGCACTACTAATTTCTAGACACTGAGGGAGAAGTTACAGGGAGAAAAAAACATTGAAAGAACCTGGAATTTGGACATCAGACCAATAAATAGCAACACTGGAAGCTAAATGTCAAGCGTGAACTCTGAGGGAAAATTACAACTCCCTAGAATTTTTTAGCCAGTCAAGCTTAAAGTATTCCTTTTTAAATATCAAGATCATTAAAGATTATTTCCCGAGAAGCTACTAGAAGATATGCTTCACCAAAATGGAGAAAACAGATGGAGCATTTGGGAAACAGGAGATCCAGCAAAGGAGATGCCCAAAACAATTGTGAAGTGGGGTTGTAGAGATAGAGGTAGTGAGTCTAGATGTGAGCAAATGAGAAGGCTCTAGAACTTTCTCCAGGAAGATGAAATAGATTGCATGATACGCCTTAAACTTCTTGAGAGTCAGACGATTGGAGGTAGCTTTGGATTGCATACAGAAAAAACTAAGGTGGGAAGAACCAGGATAATTACAGTTACTCGCTCCAGGGGGAGAAAATAAGTATAGGAAAAAAAAATGATACATGAATACACATAATTCAGCTCTGGATTAGATTTATATCATCACAGTAATAGAAATAATAGAACAGAAACTGATCCAGCCAAAATTACTATATAACCATATTGGAAGGATGGAGGGAAGGAAGAGTTTATATACATGTGGGTGGTGTATGTTGGGGTTGGGGGATGTCTGACAGGAGGAAGGAGGGTCACATCTTCATTTTCCATGGGAAAAGTCAAGAGACAATACTTAAAATTGAAAAGGAGTAATAAAAATCACACTATTTAGCTCTGTGGTGTTAATAAAATAATCAGTTAAAAGAGTTGAGGAAATTGGTGGCGTAGAGATAGGGACCTGCTAGTTTTCATAGGAAATATTCTAGAACTATGTAACCCTTTATGTGAATGTGCAATTTTGATACAAATTTAAAAAATTAAATAAAATTAAAAAATAAAGTTGCTCCTGTCATTTTGTACACTTTTTTATGTATACACGCACACACACACACATTTTCTTTGAGTGTTTGCTGTGGGCCAGGTACTGCGTTGGGCCTTGGAAATACAGTGCAAAGGTGATCAAGTATCATTTCCTTCCATGAAAACTTTCTCTGAAATTCTGGAAAGTAAATTTTGAACACATGCTCTGGAAGATAATAGGCCATCGCGTAGTTCAATTTCCAGCTAGTGAGATGTCTGTAGAATCAGCTGAAATCCTCACTAATAGCTTGATTATGTGCCTGGGACTCACTGTCCTCACCTTTCATCTGTTGTCATACTACATTCTCACACAACCCTATGAAGGTTCTGTCTGGATCCATGATCATCTGAAGCTCAGACGGGGTGAGTAGATTGCCTAAAATCGCAGAGCTGGAACTCGAACCTTGGCCTCCCTGGTTTCAAATCTGTACCACAGATTGTGATTGATTGAAATATTTACCCAGGTAATTTGGTGTCTACAGTGAACAAGAGGAAGCATCCATTTTTTTGGGCTGGGGGTGGGGGTGGCTTACATAAAAATCGTCCTCACAGTGCCTTGTAGAGGAGAAGCAGCCCAACAAGCATGGGGCATTACTATCTTTAGTTTCTTCCGGAGGGGGGTTTTTAGCAGAGTGAGTACCTAAATTTACCAGGAAGAGACCACGCTCTGGTAGATTAGAACTCACTTAGCATCTGTTGAGAACAGTTTACATGGGACCCTTAGAACTTCAAAATGAATGAGACACCGATGGACACGGGCATCTGTTGCACTCGATGTGTGAACATTCAGTATCAAAACGCTTTGTGTTAAGACCTGAGTTTGTATGATTAAGGAGACTGCATATTAACTATCCTTTGTTTAATTGGTATTTTGGACCATGATAGTTTAAGTTTTAGAATGGCTTCATATATTCTTAAATTGAAATTTCTTTACTTTGATAAACTCGGAATATATATTCCTGTAGATTTGCCTTTTCCAAATGTGTTCTGCAGAGCCATTAAGATACACATTAAGGTGTTTTGTTAAGTCAGGAGCTGATGTCTAGCAATTTGGAGAATCCTGGATATAATAACCTCCTTTTGGAGATTTACAGGGCACATTAGTGCGTTAGAGACTCTGAGGTGATTTTGTATAGAACCACCATATGTTACTGTATTTAACCAGAATTTCCACAGTTTTTTGGAACACGGATTCATTTTTCCAACTAAATTTTACTTGAACACATTTTGGGAAATGGGGGACTCCAGGTTATTTTTCTTTTGAAGGAAATGTGCCTATCATGACCTTTCGGCTCCTTTTAGCTCTGAAATGCTGTGGCTTCACAATTTTGACTGTCAGTTCCATGTGAGTCGCTTCGACTTAAATTTTGCTAGGTTGTAATTATCAAGTGTGTACACAAAGTCCTATTTTACCTTTGAAGTTTTATCTGAGGTCTTAAAGATTTGATTAGGACTCCCTATTTTCTTTGAAACGTGGTTTGGAAAAATATACGCCACATTACAAATACTTTCTAATAAATTGTTCCAGAAATTGTGTATATCTGTGTACATAGCATACGTGGACAGACGCGTGTATGTGTGTATGTGCAATATATCCATACACAGAGAGCATATGTGGACATTTTTTAAGTACTCTATTGTGTTCTTTATTAAGGAAGGAAGTTATTTAATTGCTGCAGTGAACATTCTGACACAAAATCTTTGTATGATTGGATGGCTATATCTGTATAATAAGCTTCTAGGAATATAATTTCAGGTCAGAAAGCATATGCATCTGAATTTTTAATAGGTCTTTATTATCCAAAAGAGTGGACCGGTTAATGTGCAGCGACCCCATGAAAGTTGGTTTGGCCACTCCCATCGCTGGCAACATGACTAGATGTTATTGAACATCTGAGCTGACGTTGTTTTCCTATATGGGAAATCCACTCTTTCAAAAAAGACTATCTTTTCATGTATTATTTTGTATTTATTATTTATCCATTTACTTAATAGAATCGGAAAGCTCTTTGGGGGCTAGCAAGAATGGTCTTTTTGCACAAGCAGTGACCGTCTGTGAGTAATATACGTGAAGTTAATGATAATAACTTAAAGCTGAATTTTATTACTAAACATGGTACAGAAATGTTCAGCCTTTCAAACATTTCCTTCAGTGGAAAATACCTCTGTGAACTTTTGCGCTAGTAGATTCTGCCACAGAAATAAAATGATGGTGGATTTGATGCAAAAATTGCAGAGATGACAAACTTGACCATGGATATAGTTTTGAAATTTCCACATTTTCTTATGAAATCTTGAGTTTTCACTGTCTCTTCTGAGACTGCAGAAAAAGACTTTTCAGTCTGCTGTGGAGGGATGTCAGTGACATAATTGATTCATTCTTTTTGCCTCCAGGAGGAAGACAACGATCCTATAGTGCCCTTCGATGAGAAATGGAAACTTTTGAGCTGCAGCTCCGGTTGACCCTCAAAGCCTGCATTGTTTGTCTTCATCTAACCCAGCTCTGATGGACGTCTGTGACAGCTGCCTCTACATGTGCTCTAATGAAATACTAGAAGTGGCTGTACATTCAAAAGAACCCCAGTATTCTATATCCGTACCACTGCTGCTAGGATTCAAATTTTGGCACATACTGTTTTTTGCTTATGTGTAGAAGAAATGAAACTAGTTTTCAGAGTTATTAATATGAATATATATCACATATTAATAATGAGGCAGGAAAAATACACTCAGTGTTAGCGGTCCTTCATTTCCTGTCTCAGAGAAAATTCACTCATTTGGAGAATAATGTAATTCTTAATAATAAATAAGAGTTTTGATCAGGAACAGCGTACGGCTTGCAAATGGAATGTGAAGGATTAGTGAAGGTCGTATCTCATGTTGTTCAGCTCTCATGCCACAATTAATGTCATGCTGATTATTATGCAAAACAATTTTGGAGTTAATGCAACAACAGAATCACTTTATGTATTTCTCAAAGGATCAAATTGAATGTATGAATCTAATTGATTTATTTGACATATTAGAAACTCTGGTTTCTAGGAGTTTAAGAAAGGCATAAAAATAGGATAAAAAGTAAGTGGGTACTACATACCAGAAAATAGCTTTATTTTCAATGATAGAAACATAAGTTTAATAGTATCCTATGATAATTTAGTGTTGTACATTTTGTAAGACCTTAAAATATTTTATTCTATGGATTTTACTTTAGTATATTGAGACATTGCTTTCTAAGATAATCAACAATATCTTTATTTTAATTAATTTTAAGTGCTACTGGCAAATGTAAGCATATGCTTAGAAGCAGTTAGATGTGACAGAATGAGATAATTTGTGTAAACTAGTAGTGTGCCTGGCACAAAGCAAGTACTTAATAAATGTTATTTGTTGTTACAATTATTGTTGTAAAACTACAGGCCTCATAGTCCTAATTTGGAGGGATTTGGGGATGCAAAATGTCTAAGTCAGAAATCATACAGGTAAAAGATGTATATGTTGTGAGGTTTTAGATGTGTTGTGTAGAGGCTGTAATAAAGCATTAAATACAAATAAAAATCACACCCAGTATCCCTTAAAAATGACAGCAAAGGAAGATGCTGGTAGAGCCTTGTGCAGGGAGAGGCAGGAGTGGTGGCCATGGCAGCAGAGTGAGGAAAGGCAGGGACTTGCAAAGGTTTGGGGTCCTCCCTGAGCCCTGGGCCACAGGAGGGCAGCATTGGGCAGAGTCTCTGGGAAGTGGAGAGAAGCCCTGGATCCTTCCTTTCTGCAGTTTCTCCTATGCAAAAATGAAAAAATGGCAAAGCATGGTTGCAAAAACTGCAACCTGTTTAAAGACTTCTCTCTCTTAGACTAAAACATGCCACACACGCTGAACATTGGTCATAGGTGTCTCCTCATTTGTAACTGATATCTAAAGATGACCTCTGAAGATCTCATTTTCTTATGGATGAGAAGCCAGTCAAAAGGTGACCTGGCAATCTTTCAGTAGAGCCTGTGTTTGGGCCCTGAAAGCAGGGTGCAGGTCAAGTCTTGGACTTGACTTTTGTTGCTTCTTGTAGTCTCCAACCATCTGTCCCTGAAAAACACAAAATAAACATTAACAATTCAAGTGACCTTTAGGGAAATACCTAGTTGCCCATATTTCCCCCTTCAATGTTTTTTAGTTGAAGCCATCAAATTTACCATCTGCTTTCTTAAGTGAGAAGATGGACATGAACTACTTGATTCAGCTTGTGGTGTCCATTGCTGAGGCTGTGTGTGTGGAGGCTTAGTAGTCTTTAATATAGGAAACCCCTTCTTCCTTTCTACACTTTGGTACCTCGGGCTCAGACTATGAATGCAGGTGTGAGAGTGATGCTTGTGTAAGAGTGAATATCAAAGTGTAATTTATAAATCAACACAAGTACAAATAACTGATCTTAAATCTATCCTCCCTTTGACGGTGTCCTAGGGAAGGAAAGTGAAAGGTATGTAATGGGCCCTGAAATTGAGGAAGGAGCCTCCCAAGCAAGTGTGTGTGTGTGTGTGTGTGTGTGTGTGTGTGTGTCAGGGGGTGGGTGGAAGGGTGTGTGGGGGAGTTAACTTGGGATAAATGACAAATTTTATGGATCTTGAAATGTAATTTAGGGTGGATTTGTTTACCTAACAGGAAAAAAAAAAGCAACAAACGGGGGTGCTTTTTCACATAGCTTACACATCTGAAAGTGTTTCTGATTCATGATAATTAACGTACCTGATGGTGCCTAAAGTAATACTGTCCTCAGAAGGTTTGTCAATTAAGATAATTTTTTGTTGTTGTTGGTCAGTTGAACTGAAGTCTTGCCAATATTGTTGCTCCTTTCAAAGAAGCAGCATTTAGTTTTGTTGGTTGTCTCTACCGTGTTTCTATTCTCTATTTCATTAAGTTCTTCTCTAATCGTTATTATTTGTTTTTCTGCTTGCATTAGGTTTGGTTTGTGATTTTTCTAGTATGTTAAGGTAGAAGATTAGGTTATTGGTTTGAGATTTTTCTGTAATAAAGCCCTTTACAGTTATAAAATTTTCTCTAAGCATTGGTTTCTGCTGCATCTTGTAAGTTTTGTTTGGTATGTTTTTGCTTTCTTTATCTCAAAGTATTTTCTAATTTGCCTTGTGATTTCTTCTTTGACTTAATGGTTATTTAGGTGTGTGTTGATTAATTCCCACATATTTTTGAATTCCAAAATTTCTGTTATTGATCTGTAAGTCTCCTCAATTATGATTAGAGGACTAACTCTACATGTTTTCAATCCTTTTAAACCTGTTGAGGCTTGTTTAATGGCCTAGCATATGGCTTGTTCTCATGACTGTTCTGTGTGCATTTGAGAAGAATGTGTAATCTGCTGTTGTTGATGTGTTCTGTAGATGCCTGTTAGGTCTGGTTGGTTTATGATGTTGTTCAAGTATTCTATTTTGTTTATCTTCCTGTTTCTATTATTGAAAATTAGATATTGATGGCTCCAACTATTATTATTGAATTATCTTTTTTTCCTTTCTTTTCTGTCAGCTTTTTCTTTAAGGATTTTGGTCTCTATTGTTATATATATATATATTTATATTTTATATATTTATATATACATATATATATATAAAATTTCCATATTTTTCTGAAGGAGTTCTTTTATTATTAAAAAAATGCCCTTTATCTCTAGAAACATTTTTTGCTTAAAAAGTAACTTGTTAGATATTAGTAAAGCCATTGCCACTTTCTTATGGTTGCTATTTGCATAATCTGTCTTTTCCATTCTTTCACTTTCAGTGTATTTGTATTTTTGAATCTAAAATATGTCTCCTGTATACAAAGTGGGATCTTGTTTTTTCATCCAGACTGACAATCTCTCTGACTTTTGATTGCATTTTTTTTTTTACCATTCACATTTAATGTTATTGTTGATATAGCTGGATTTATGCCTACCACTTTTTGTTTCCTACATGTCTCATGTCTTTGATGTTGTTCTTCTATCTTTCCTTTATTGTTTTCTTTTGCATTAAGTGAATATTTATACTTCAATAGCTTTAGTGATTTTTTCTTTTACTTTCTTTGGACTTTATTTTCTTAGTGGCTGCTCTAGAGCTTACCGTGTGTGTGTGTGTGTGTGTGTGTGTGTGTGTGTTTGAGTTTATGTATTTATATATTAGAGAGTATGAGCAGGGGGAGGGGCAGAGGAAGAGGGAGGGCAAGAATCTCAAGGAGACTGTACACCGAACTTGGAGCCTGATATGGAGCTTGATCCCACGACCCTGAGATATGACCTGAGTCAAAACCAAGACTCAGATGCTTAACCAACTGAGCCACTGAGGTGCCCCAGAGAGCTTACCATATACATGTAATTCATCAGAATCTACTTCAGATTTATACTAACTTGGTTACAGTGAGATCAGAAATATTACCTTTATATTTCTCTATTCATTCTTTTTCCTTTTTTGTTACTGTTTTATATATTATATGTATATATATAAGTCCTATAAACCCAACAATATATTGTTATAATCATTACTTTATAGAATTGTCTATTAAAGAAGCTAAGCAAAGGAAGGACAAGTAGAATTTCTTTTTTATAGGATTCCGTATGTTAGTCTTCTTATTTATCATTTCTGGTTCTTTTAATTTGGCCCTGTAGATTCACATTGTTGTCTGTGTAATTTTCTTACTCCATTCTCTTACTTTGTTTTCACCTACTTCCTATATGTTATTATTGTCAAATACATTACATTTTTATGTGTTCTAAGGCTAATAGTACAACTATATGACACTGCTTTATACAGTTGCTTCTTAACTAAGAGATGGAAGAAAGATGCACTTACACTGTCTTTTATAATTATATATAATTACTTTTATAATTATATAATTATTTTTACCAGTGCTCTTGGTTTTTGGTATGGATTCATACTATTGTCTGGGGTCACTTGGTTTCAGGCTGAAGGATTTCATGTAAGGCAAGTCTACTAGCAACAGATTCTTTTTGTTTATGTGGGAATACATTTGTTTTACCTTTCTGTGTGAAAGTTTGTTACATGTAAGATTCTCGATTGGCAGTTTTTTTTCTTTTAGCACTTTGAGCATGATATCTCACTGCCTTTTGGCCTTCACTATTTATGTTGTTTCTCATGAGATGTCAGCCATTAAACTTAGTGGGGTTTCCTTCTACATGACAAGTGATTTTTAGGTTGCTGTTACCAAATTCTTCTTTTTTTTTTTTTCCTGCTTTTCTGGTTACCTGATCTCTCCTACCCATTCTACTATAATGTATGTGGGTGTAGATCTATTTGTGTTTATCCTAGTTGGAGTTTGTTGTGCTTCTTAGATATATAGATTAATATTTCATCAAATGTGGCATGTTTCTGGTCATTCCTTTTTTACTTTTTTTTTTTTTTCTCCTTTTCTCTTTCTGGTGCTACCATTATTCAAATGTTAGGACACTTTGCCTTTTTTAAGATTGTATTTATTTGAGAAAGAGAGAGAGAGAGAGAAAACCAGAGCAGGGTGAGGGGCAAAGGGAGAAACAGGCTCCCTGCTGAGCAGGGAGCCCGATGTGGGGCTCGATCCCAGGATTCTAAGATCATGACCTGAGCCAAAGGCAGACACTTAACCAGCTGAGCCAGCCAGGTGCCCCTTGTTAAGGCACTTGATAGTGTCCCATATTTCTCTGATCCTGTGCTCATTTTTTCCCCTTTCTACCCACTCCACCCCCTGCTTGTTTCTGTTGTTGTTTGCCTTATTTGTTTAATGACTTGACTGAACTATGCATTTTTTTTTTTTTTTTTAATCAACTCTATTACTCCATGCACTGTGAAGTCTAGGAAGTAGCTTCTCAGAGAACTGAAATTCTGGGCACGTGCACATCATCCTGGGATGACAGTGATGTAACAGGACTCTCTTGGGTGGTCTCTTTCCTTGATCTCTCTGCTAAGCTCTGCCTCACAAACACCCTAGCTGTTAGGTCCACTAATTCCTGGGTGATTGCTTCATTGTTTTTGACAATGCCATGGGGTACAAGTTGCTCCACATCTGGTTCATTTAAGTTTGGACCCCTTTGCTGGCATTGTTTTGAGGTCAGCTATGAGATTTGTTCTGATCCTAGGAGGGTTTTTGGCTGTCTCTTTCCATGGTTCCGTCTGAAAAACTAGCTAGTGATTTAACTTGTTACCCTGATACAGCTAATATTCTCCTCTTAATTACTTGTCACCAAAATCTCCATTGTTTTCCAGAGCAGCCTCAGGCTTGAACTTCCCCCACACTCTGTTACTAATAAAGTTAATTCTTGTATGGAAAGTTTTGGTGCTCTTTGCTCTTACCGTCTGTCCTAGGCAAAATATTTATGTCACAGTTCTTGAGCTGTGGGTGGGGTCAGCAGCTTGTTGCTTAATGCAGTGACACTCCAGCTTTGCAAATAGGGTTCTGGGTAAGGGCAGTAGCCTCCCATCTTTGTGGCTTGCCTTTCCCAGAATCTAGTTCCAAGATGGAACTACTGCTGTATGAGTGAGCTGGGGCAAAGGTGATCAAGACCACAGTATTCTCAGCTTGCTCTACCTGGTGTTGAACCTCTGGCCTGTGAGTGGGGGCTTTGGAAGGAAGGGACCTATAATCCTCAGGTGCTTAGCCTCTGCAACCTTTTTAGTATCCCTTGATTGGGAATTGAGGGGAGCCCCAGCTTCCTGGTCATCCCCACCAAGGGTGGAGATTTAATCATGCTAAGCCTGGAGCAGGGGAAGGGAAAGAGTGGGTTCATGGTTTAAATTCCAAATACTCTAACTATCCTTACTGAGATTAAGAGATTTTCTTGAATAAATATTTCTTCTTTTGCTGTATGTCCTTAGAAAAAATTTCAGACTTTTAGATGTCTTCTTTTTTTTCCAATTCTGTCAGTTATGGTTGTTTTGCTGAGTAACAGGTCTGTGAAGCTCTATATGTCATTCTGGATGTAATTTTCTCTCATTTACAATAGTGTATTACTTAAAATGTCTGGCTGTCATTTCCCTTTTGGAATTTGCACTCAAGTAAGCATATTTTCCAGAATTTTGTGTCAAATATCATCATTGTGATTGAGGGTAGATTCGTGGTTTTTGGTAAAACTTCTTAAAATGAAAATGACCTTGATGTAACAATATTAGGCATTAACTTATGGAATTAATTACCATGAGATTTTATTCCTCTAACCAACTAATTAAAAGCAATTAGCTAACATATGCTGATAATTTTCAAGTCTTAACTCTACAAACTTTATCCCAAGGTGGCATGTGCATAAATACACTCCTGAATAAATCTCATTTTCCTTAGAATCTTCATTTTTTTAAAGAATATACTGATATAGCAAATATTCCTATGATGAAAAGCAACCCATATTTAGTTAATTAAATTTAATTAATAGTATAAAACATTATGGAAAATGTGAGCTATTGTACACTAATGAGGTAATGCGAATCTTAAGGATATGCACAGGGAAACATTCTTTCCTTCCTTTCTATGTTCCCTTCCTTTGTTTACAGTTGTTTCCGGTGCTAGTTTTGTGTGAAACTCTTAACTGGCACTCACTGAGATAGTAAGGTGGTGAAATATGACCCTTCAGACATTTTTAAGAAAGGTAAAAACAACATAGAAGAAAGGATTTTAAATTGGAAATTTTGTGTTGTATCAGGCTTAGATGATGTTTTATTAAAGCATACTAGAAGTTTTATACTTCAGGTTGTAATGGAATGCCCACTATCAAGTTTGAAGAAACTTTTCAATGAATCTGTATAAGCTGCCTTATAAAGGCTTTTGTCCTCCCTCCCTCCGCTTCGAACACTATAGTTTTAGCGAGTCAATAGAACTTAAGAAATTTCTTAGAGCTGCTCCAAAGACCTAATATCCTTGTTTTACTGCCTTTGGGTCTGATTCATTTTCAGAATAACCCTCCTGCATAATTCCTTTGATAAACTTTAATTGCTTTCAAATTATATTGGAATTTAGTCAGCCTCAGTAGGAATTTTCCTGTGAAATTGTATTAGAATCTGGCCCAAAGGGATTTTCTTAAAATGCAGATTAAAGTCCATACATTGCATGAAAAACATTTTATCTTTTATAACATAGAGATGCTTCTTTATCATATAAAGGAGATCTACAGTATTATTGTAGAGTAAGACTGAGATGAAAATTGATCCCTTGAAATTTCAGTCATATTAAATAAATTTCCTTATGAATACTTTTTTGAACAAATCTCATTTGAATGAAATGATCTTGGTATAGAAAAAGTCCTGTGATATATGTGATTTCTTTCCCCCCTTTTTTCCTACTCCTACATTATTTTCATATGAAATGGTTCCAAATATTCAATAAATATATTTGAGGCATTATTAAAAAAATTCACATGCAAGTCTAGGGAAGTGTTTTATGATGGCTTTGCAGAAAGGAACTTGCCTCTGCTAGTAGGCTCAGTAGTCAAGAAGGCCAAGCCAGAAATGTGAAGCCGTCTGGAAAGAACAAGAGACTAGGTATGAGAAGCCTATGATTCCACAGGTTTCTATTTTCTAGGTCCCCACAAAGGAAATGTACACAGTTCTTGTGGGTAGATTGGTCTTCCCAGGGAGAGAAATTAATACTTCAGAGCACCAAGGAGGTGATTTTCTCATTTATGTAAGTGGGAGAAAACATTCCAAGTGGTATTCTGCTGTGTGGGACAAGGAACAGGTGAGCAGTTAGCTCCAAGGAACGGTAGGTACATCACACCGAGGTTAGAACCATTACTACTGCCAGTCCTTGCACAAAACCACATATTTGAAAACATCCTATGGACCTTGATTACACCTATTATTTCTCACTGCAGTTCTGACCCTTGGGTTCTAGCCTTGTGTCCCTCTGTTCTCAGAGCCCCTTGAGACTATAGGATACATTGTTGCTAACTTAACATCTTTGGCAGGATTATATGTGTTTCACTACTACCCTTGGAGAAGTTTTCTTTCTTCTGGGTTACTGACAACTGGTCTATATTTTTACATTCTTGCACGTTTGTATTAAATATATTTTTCTCATTGTAATTTCTATACTATAGGAGTTAGTTCAAAAGAGGCAGACAGTATTGAAGCCAGAAAAAACTTTTTTTTTCTTTCTTTCTAAATCACCTTTTAAAAACTATTGAGAGACGACGACGTAATTGATTTCTGGAGTTTCTTAATTCTGTTCTCTGATTTTGCCAAGGGAAAATTTCCTTTCTTTATTTTTGACCAGAAAGAAAAAAAAAATGTGTCAAGTACCTATGGTCGAACCTCTCCATCTGACGAATTATTTGTATTTTTGATTTCCTTTAGACTCTTTCCAGTGCGTTGCACAATGCTTTTAAGAAAACGGACTTCCTTCAACAGCATTAGTTTCCAGCATTACTGTGTGAGGTGGGAGAATTAGGAATTGGAATCTATGATATATCTCTTCCAGCTGATGTGTGGAAAGGAAACCTCAACATAGCCAAATGGCGAGAAAACAGGGCCTGCACCTAGAAAGTGATATATAATAAGAGTGCACTCCTGGGGCAGGTGCATGAATGAAAGGAGATATGAAGATGTCACAAAAAGAACAAAAAATTTCAGTGAAGCCAGACCTACCAGAAAGTAATGGCTGTAATAGATACAGGTCAGTACCTTAGATGATTTAAAGTGGTATTCATAACACCATTCTCTGAGCAGTTTTTGATTGACTCCAAGTTATGTGCTCTCCTCATGTCAGGCATTCCGATGGGCAGGCATTCTAGAAGATTCCAGGCATAGACTGAAGCCAGACTCTTTGATTTGAATTCTGAGTCTGACTCCTGCCAGTGATGTGTGACCTTGGGCCATGGACTTAATCACATTGGGTATCAGCTTCTTCTTCTTTGGATCTCAAGTTTTAAATCTTAAGATGTTCTTTTTTGGGACATCTGCATTAAGTGTTTACTGTTATTAACACTCATGGGAGCATCTGAATTAAGTGCTGTTATTACTCCATCACTTACAGGAATGTCTAAGACATTAGAGAAGCCCTTTTAGAATATAGTTGTCTTAATCATGTATAAAAGTTGTATTCACTTGAGCAACAACTGTTGATTGTGCAGTTTTGTAAGTCCCAGGCATTGTGTGAGGTGACGGGGATATAGTGAGGAATGGACCAGAGCAACCCCCACTTTTCTGGAATGACAGGTGTTAAGCGGGTAGGCTGCCTGGCAACTTCAGCTTGCCCACCCACCCTACAGACTTTCTGGAGACTTTGCAATGTACGCACCTCTGCACTCAGCCTCTCAGCATATCCAAGACTACATAGATCACCTCAGATCTCATTTCATGTCCAGGATGACTGATATCCAGTTCCAGTCTTTCATTCCTCAGTCAAAACACTGAGAAGTAGGTTTTCTCTAACCTTTAATGATCCAATAGCAAAATACCAAACACGTTTTCATGACACAAGTACAATATAAAGACCGAAGAACTGTAACTGTCTGGTGTTTCCATTGCCATACCTTGTTAATGACAGGTATTAACTCTGTCATGAGATTGGAATGGACCATCCTTATGGTTCTGTGCTTTCCTTGTGATGGCTGGCAGGTCTGCATGTCCATGGATGAAGGAGGCACTTCATATCACCAGTTCCCAAGAGCCCAGGGCTTTTGGAACAGGACTGCCCAACACTGTCCCCTTCCTTCTCTTCATCATTCACTTTTGTCTTTTTGCGAGGATCATCGGTTTTGTGCCCACTGGCTCTCCCTGGGCTTCCACATGGACAGTCATGGACCTCCCTCTGTGGCACATGTCAGTTAGTCATTCCCATACTGAGAGAGGAATATCACTCACCAAGGCAAAATCTCCTGAGGAATTCCTCATCATTTTTCTTCTTCCCACATCCTGGGTACTAAAAGCAGCTGTAGTCCACAACTAGGTGCCCGAATATCAAATTATGTGAAAGAAGATGATGAAATGCTTTGCGAAGGATGAGTGAAGCCATACTGTGAAATGAAGAGTAAATAGGTTTACTTCATTTTATATGTTATTGTCTGTTGATGCAGACAAATAATTTAAAAAGCTGACTATGACTGCGTCTTGTATGGTTAGATAGAGACAGTCTCCCAAGGGTAACTTCCTTGTTTCAGAGTCACTGAGGGACCCTCTCTTAGAGATGTACATGTAGGCATGTAGGTATGCCCTACTTGGAGGGAGGGCATAGAAGAGTGTGACAAAGGGGAGCTCCTCTTGGTAAGGAATGCTCTGGGGTACAGTTGACACTATAAAGAGCTAGGGGTCCTTCTGGGGAGGGAAGAAGGTAAGACTCTCAAGTGAGTTTGAAAGTTAGGGGAACCTGTGGGAGTTCACTGCTTGGGAAGGGCCCCCTGAGACCCAGTAAAGCAAGATACCACATGGGAGGGGCAGGCCTATCTGGTGATGACATCCCATGAAAGCAATAGCCTAAGAGTTGTGGGCTAGGACTGGTGGCAGTATTTTGGGGGCTGAGGCTGGAACCTTCTCTGGTTGGAAAAAGTCACTTTCTGCTTGGAACCTGACTGGAATCTTATCTCCCAAATTCTCTCACAACACACCAGACTTCCTAGGCAACAACATGAAATCCAGGAAATCCAGGTAGCATGGGGCAATATTTTTTTAATAAATTCCCAGGTTTGTGTATGCCAGATAATGGTTAAGTTAAGAATTTTTAGCTTGTCTTATCTCAAATGGAAGTAGAGTATTTAATTTCCAAGAGCCACTTAGGTGAGAAAGAGTTGAAAACTCTGTGAAGGTAAGTGGACTTATTATCTGGAGAACTTCCTACATTCACTAAATGTCAACACTCATTGCTTTTGCTTCCAAGGGAGTCGGCGTTTGTTTCGTCCGTCTGTGGTCTGTTCATTGCCCACATTAATGAGGCCTCTCTTGGGGCCAGAATGGGTGAATGAAAGTAAGCTCCTTGATTGACCACCTACATTGATAAATCATACTTCTTCACAATGATAGAGCACCAAAGACAAACAATTGCAGTACATGGACCGTTTGTTTCATCTTGGTGTGTGCAAAAAAAAAATGAGTAAGTCTTCACAGAGGTAGATTTTCAGTTGCCCTTCATCCATCAAAAAAAAAAAAAATACACAACTCTAACAGAACTTTACTGTTTCTGACTGAAAACACTCTAGCAAGAGAATCTGGAGCAGATAAAATAGAGTCATTTGGTTCCTGTATACTCAAAGCTACAGAATTTGATCTAGTTCTATCTAGTACATTGAAATTTTAGTAGCTTTGTGTTAGCTGGGTTTCAGACAAGGTTCTAACAAAAAAAAATCAGCAATTACTGAATTATTGAATTGCATAGTTAGGAAATGGGCAGGGTCCTTTGCAGTAGCACATTGAGTACAGAATTAAGTGACAAGGAGACTTGAGGGTCACTCTGGGACTGAAAGTCTCATTCAGTTACACAATGGACAAGTCCCTTCTTGGACAGGATGTCTGTTTGTGGGAGGTGATCCAGAATATAAGTGTGAGTTAAAAGTAGTCCTTTTAATTCCATTCTCCCGTATTTCTAATTAATCCAATCCTATTGGAACACTACCTTATTGTGTTCCTTTATACATTTCTATCACAGAACCCCAATATATGATATCACCATTGATAAGTTTTCTCAGTTTACACATTCCACTTATTTCCAGGCCCACTCTCTAGTCAGGACCAGTGAAATTTATGTAACAATATATTATTATATGCTTCTCAATTTCAACCCATCAGAAATATTTAACAATACCTTATGTGATACTGTGAAACTACTCCTAAAGGAAATTATTTTGTGGAATGCATTTAATTAATGCATTATCTTTATTATTATTTTTTTTTAAAGATATAGAGCTTTCTAGAGAGCAGTCCCACTGACAGGGTCCCCTAACAGTTTGGAGTAAGAGCTACTGTTCACTGAAATGCCTCCTGGGATGATGGCCAAATTCACTTTGAAGCCGAAGACAGAATAAAATAATGTTTACATGTTTTGGGGGTCAGACAAGCCCATTATGGTGATTTTGCTTAATGCTTGTCATATAGTCTATAGTTTTCCTAATATCATGCATGTCCTGGTACAGATTTTATGCTTCAGCGAGCAGGCATCTCTGGTCACAAATGCAAGGGCTGCTGCACAGTAGAAAGGGTATATACAAGATGGTTATGATGGCCTTGAAAACATAGTCAAAGCCAAGTGCAGTAATTAGACTCCTCCTTCTATTTGTTTCTCTTCTTCTGTTGTTGTAATTAAACATGATTGGTAACATCTGACATTTCTCCTGTGGCAGGGAGGGAGACAGCATGCAAGGATATCATTTATGTATTTCGTGAATACTGACTGAGTTCTTAGTGTGTGTCTGTTAGTATCCTGTGCTAAGGGAGATACACTACTTTCCTGAAATACACCCAAATAATTCAGAGCCTCTTCTAAAGCCAGATGGATGGCGCAATGTATATGTTCAAAAAAGAAAAAAAAGAACATTCTGAGATGAGCAGGGACTGTTTCATGGGGAGGGTGGCTTTGGACTTGAAAGTTGGAGAGGAAGGTTAGAGAGGCAGGTGAGGAGAGGGCCTCCTGCTACGTAGACCAGTAGGAAGAGAGGTGTGAGGAGGGTGGGTGCAATACAGAGCTGGTGACGGGCCATTTTAGCTGAAAAGTGGAGAACTACTACGATCAAAGGCAGGTGAAGGAATCACAGTGAGTACTTTGAGAGCTAAGTTAGGAAGTCTGAACTTTATCTATCTACCAGAGATCATGGATTCATTATGCGAGTTAATTGTGAGCACATAAGAAGTATGCACCATGACAGACACTGGGGATGCTGGAAGATAAATGATACAGAGCCAGCAACGAGGACCAGAAGCATTCTGAACAGGGGATTGAAGTTTCTGGAGATTATGCTCCCACGTTATTCATGGCGGTCTGGAAGAAGGGACCCTGGGGGCTGGCAGGCCTGTCGCCCAGAGATGTGGGCAGGCAGAGACTGATCAGGGTCAAGAAGCAAGATAGAGAAGCAGATGGGGCAGGGGCCTGCTTTACCTCCTGGTTTGAGCACTGGGGTCTGAGTCTGCCTCCTTACTTGGACAAACTCTTCTCCTCACAAGTCACTCATCTGACGAGCAGATGGGTCTAGCTGTCAGTAAGCTGCTGCCCCTCCACTTACTTTGTGGGGTGCATCATTTGCAAACATTTCACGTTACTCTGCGTTATTCTGCAGACTCCACGAAATATAAAGTGGCCCTCTCGTGTGCTCTAAATGTCTTACTTGTAAATTGCTCTCACAAAATAGTACAGGGCCCAGGTCTGCTCCTCGCAGGCAGCATTTAAGCACCTTGAAAGTAAGGACTATTTTCAGTCTCTTTGTTAGGGTCCCACAGAGTGTTTCCTCCCATACACTTGATGCCTGACAGGATTCCCAGTGAGGTAAAAGATTCTGGACTTGCTACCAGACCCAAACAAACCTTGGTAACAACTAAATACAAATTTACTTCTTTTTGTGGAATTGTAAATAATGTGTGTGTGTGTGTTTGTGTGTGTGTGTGTATTCCCCCTCCCCCGCCTCCCCTTCTCAGCAGTCCTTGTGGAATCCATGATTTCACCGTAGAAACATTCGCCCTCTGGAAAACACCCAGCAGCTTTCTTGCCTTTCACATTATCCTAAAGCCACATCACCCTTCTTCTTTTGGACTTGCTGACAACACAGTAGTTCAGGGTCACACGCTCAGGATGGGTGTGTCTTCTTGATAAAAACTAATGGCCACGTGGTTGTTCCATCAGCTTCTGACCTTGTTTCTATTTTCTAAAAGTGTTCTCCAAGAGGATGCATGGGCCGGGCCCCTCAGCTCCCCCTCAACATCCTGTAACCCTGTAGGTTCCCCATTTTCTCTGGACCCAGCAGACTTCTCCGAGCATGACAAATCCGTAGATGACAAATCCAGAAGGACCTTGGAGATGGGCATCCACGAAGCAAAGCAGAGGAGGTGGGCGCTGGGCGTTCCTCTGCTGGCCCATGGAGAGTTGCTTGAACAGAGCGGTCCCCAGCCGGGGGTTGGGGGGGGCGGGGAGGGGTACCAGAGAGGGAGACAGAGCAAGACCAATGGGTGGGCAAACCCATTGTGGTGCTCTCATGGGTTCATGCCTTACCTGGTCAGCGTCCAGTCTTCTACTCTGCTTTTTGCTTGTTTTTACACAGGGCTCCCTTGCATATTTGTATTCCTTAAAAAAAATGGATTTATTCTATCCGCTTTACGCCACCCGAGTGATTTTTCATTTAATGTAAGCTAGTGCGCTATTTCTCATTTTGATGGGGATTTGTCTTTGGAATTAATTTCAGTCATTTCTTCCTCTCTTCATATCTTTAGCAACTTGCAAACATTACTTGGAAAGACTAGTTTAAATGATTTATTGGATCTTTAAAAAAACATTAATATGTCTTCCTATTCCATAATTATTTTACTTAACAGGTTATAAAGTTATACCTTTTTCTTGTTTAGAAGTGAACAAAAAACCCCAGCGTCATTCTGTTTATGTGGTCAATAGAGGATTTAAAAAAAAATGTCCAGGATTAGCTGGTTGTGTCCACACACTTCAGTGGATTTTTGTCAGCTTTTGCAAATACCCAAACAATACTATTATTTTTCTCTTACTTTAAACTCACCAGAGAAAAGATTCAACCCTAGGCAGTTTTTCAGTTAACTTAGTCTTTCTATTCAGAAGGCTCTCACGAGAGTGTTGCCCGAAAGCCTTACCCCTTGACGTGGCAGCGAGGAGCCCGACCCAGACCCTGGTGTTGCTCCGCCATGACATCCTTCTCTGCACGAGCATTCTGGAATGTCTGTGGATGGGTGAACTGCCTTAGAAGGACAGCTTCCCGTGATTCCTAATCCCAGTACTGCAACAGCAGACAGAGCTGTGTAAGACAAAAAAGGCTTTTCCCTGCTTTGTGTGAATCACTACTCAGGCATTTAAAAACATGGAGTCTGCTCTTTCAGCGCAAAGGACTTCTGTTAATATTAATGAAAAGTCACACATTCACCTCCAAGCCAGAAAGGATGCCTTCAATCTTTCCCCAGGATTCCTAGACTATAGAGAAAGCGTATCTGTCCTTTTCATAGCCTAGTGGAATGGAATAATGAAGCTTAGGGGAAGTCTAGCAACATTTAAAATGAAGCTTTCCATTTGTTGACGGTAGACAAATACTTGAGCGTCAGAACTTAATGCGAATGGCTCCATTTGGATTTTTGCAAGATCAAAGGGAAGTTTAGAAACCGTTACAGATGCTCACCACTCATTTTCTCACTAATTCAAATCAAGTGTCTTATCAGTCAGAAAAGGAGAGGAGATAAGACATATTAGATGAAAGGCAGGAAAAGTAGCAATGTGATGGTCCTGTTCCTCATCTCTTAAGGGAGGCTGTTCCATCATTCCTGTGGGGCGAAACTACCTCTGATGTTGGCTGGCTAAGTGCACCCAAAATGAAGCTTTTTCAGACTATTAGATTGATTAGCAAATCCTTACAACCAAGAGTAATAGGAAGCATTCGACAATAGGGCAATATTATGTAGCAGTGTTCTAAGAATCACCATTTTTATGGTTCAGTTTTCTGTGTCAATCCACGTGATGAATCCTATTCACTTTGAGAATTTGAGGGTGGTTCTTAACTTTGCTGAAAATATAGGAGACTACCTGTGTAGTGGATGAGGCATGGATTTGGGAGTTAGAACATGGGCTCATAGTTGTTTAGTTATGTGGTAAATGCTTATGTGTGATGCACGCAGGTGCTCAGCCTCTTAGTGGCAATGGAATTGTGTGTATGGAACTGAATTTTGTGAGCTTTGGTATTGCAGATAGTCTGTCACATTTAGTCTGCCCAGCAATTTTCTGTAGGAACTCTCTGTCTTCTACCTAATGAGGTGGTCAATGCCTGACTTTCTCTATAACATGGAGACGTGGACTGGGGCAATCTAAATACTCAAGTTATTGGCCACGGTGATTAGCGTGGGATGGATGGACACATGGCCTCATCTGGGCCAATCTGGGAATGTGGCTGGAGTTTCCTGGAAAGAGGAATAAGTGAGCTATTCTCCAGGATTACAAGGTGTAAGAATGGTATTAACTGAGTTTTCAGGTATGAACTCACCTAAGAATAAATTTTAACCCACAGAGAAAGAAGCCCACAGAGCTGGGAAGAGCCCACACGAGAGGGCTCTGACATGTTTTGAGTCACTGATTCCAAACTTAACTTGGATCCAGTTCTGGACATTTCACTTATTTGGAATCAACTTTTTTTTTTTTTAAACCTTTTTGTATTTCATTTTGTTTGGACTAGTTTGAGTCCTGACAAGAACATTTTGATTCTTTATTGGCAAAATTAGGATAATAATGCTTTTTCCCTTAAAGATTAGCTGTGATGATTGAACAAGGTAAGGTAGGTGAAAGTAAGCGACATATATTACCTATGGAACACATCACTGACCATAGGTGAAGGACTTGAAAAGGCCCACTAGCCTTGAGATGGGGAAGTTAAGGGAGTGACAACGTTGCTGCATCTCTCAGATACTCTAGTGAGATTATCAGCTTTTAAACTGAATCTTGGTTTTCTGCTCAGAGGTATCATCACTATTCCAAGTGAATTATGTTTATAATTTATACTAACAGGAAAGGAATAAAAATCCCGCAGCCACTGGTATCCATTCCTTTAACAGCTATTGGAATATTTCTATTCTCAGGCACTGTTTTATGTGCTGGTGCTGGGGAGATAGCAGGGGGAATGTGTGAATCAGCTTCTGCCCCCATCATGACTGCATTTCCATATAGATGCAGGATTGTACCCAGGAACCGACTCCAAATGGGAGTAGGCATTTGGCTCCTGGAAACATGACTAAGGATTACAGTCTCATTACATGAGCTTGGCTGCTCATGTTCCTGGTCAGGAGCACCAGGATGTTACCCAACAGGCGATTTGATTCCTTTCTTCAGTTAATTATTTGTCCAGGAGATCCAGGTCTGCCCTAACTCTCTTTTCGCTAAAATTGGAAAATGGAAAAGACAGTTTTTACAGAGGATCTCAGTACGCGTGAATGAGGCATCCACAGATGCGGAGTGAGACAATGAATACCGACCCTTCAGCAGTGCCCCGCCCACTTTGCCAATGGCCTCACGGATGGACCAGGCGTGTGTGTTCAACCTTACGCTACCAGGAAAGATCTTGGTTGGAATCATGAAAAATAAACTTCTGCTGATTTATCTAAAGCTTAAATCTTCATTTTAGGAGCTGTGTCGAATTTGGTTTTAACTGTGTTTTAGTCATCCTAGTGTTAGGTACAAAATGCAATGTTCAAAAATAGCGTTGTCTGTTGGGTGGGAGGAGCGCGAACTTTGGAATCAATCAGATTAATCTGAGTCCTGGCTCTGTCACTTAGCATTTGGCAAATAAGCTTTCTTAATCCATTCTAAGTCCACGGAAGTCTCAGCTGAACTCATGCTATAAATTTCCATGCAGTCGTTTTTCATTTATTCTAATCATCTTACACCTACAGCCAGAGGTCATGTTCAGAATTCCACAACCTGATGGAAAGAGGTAGGGAGTCTACAAAATTGTTATAGGGGTCCACAGAATCTGAGATACTTCAAATCTTGCCAATAAACAAAAATAGTATGTTGCCATTTTTCAAGTATCAAAAGATAATTTTGAATTAGTAATGAGACAAATCCTCTTGAGAAATACTGCCTAATTCAAAAAAGCTTTTTGCAACTTCCTTCCTCTTCTTTCTTTCTTTCTTTCTTTCTTTCTTTCTTTCTTTCTTTCTTTCTTTTCCTTTCTTCTTTCTTTCTTTCTTTCTTTCTTTCTTTCTTTCTTTCTTTCTTTCTTTCTTAAGATTTTATTTATTTATTTGACAGAGAGAGACAGTGGAGAGTGGGAACACAAGCAGGAGGAGTGGGAGGGGAGAAGCAGGCTTCCCCCTGAGCAGGAAGCCGGATGTGGGACTAGATCCCAGCACCCTGGGATCATGACCTAAGCTAAAGGCAGATGTTTAATGACTGTGCCACCCAGGCGCTGCCAACTGTTTCCTTCAATTGGTGGATTTTAAATGCACAAATAATATCATATATGGCTTATTAGAGTTTTTAAAATTCAAAAGGAGATCTCTAAAAAAGTTAGGAATCTTTTATTTATTTATTATTTAAATTCAGTTAGCTAACATATAGAGAACACTATTAATTTCAGACGTAGAGGTCAGTGACTCATCAGTTGCATATAACACTCAGTGCTTGTCACATCACGTGTCTTCCTTAATGCCAGTCTATCACCCAGTTACCCCATTCCCCAGCCTACCTCTCCTCCAGCAATCCTCAGTCTCCTTACCATAGCTAATAGTCTCTCATGGTTTTTCTCCCTCTCTGACTTCTTGCCTTTCTGTTTTTCCCTCCCTTCCCCTATAATCCTTTGTGCTGCTTCTTATATTCCACATATGAGTAAAACCATATGAAAGTTGTCTTTCTCTGATTGACTTACTCGTTCAGCATAATACCCTCCAGTTCCATCCATGTAGATATAAATGATAAGATTTCATCCTTTCTGATGGCTGAGTAATATTCCATCGTGTGTATATATATACACACACCATTGATCTGTGGATGGACATCTGTATTTCCTTCTCCTTTTTTCCTTTCACCTTTCTTTCTCTCCAACTAAGGGTCTCTAATTTCTGGTGTCCTAACCACTATTGGTTAATGTTATAAAAATAGCCCCCTGCTAAAAAAGATGTTGGCCATTGCTTCTTCCCTTGGAGTTTCTTTCAAAGAAGGAAACTTCTTTCTTTTTTACATACTTCCCTGCTGAAGTATGTAAATTGTACAAACACTTCCATCCCGTGCCACTGAAATGTTGGTTTTTAAGTGTTTTTTTAATCCCCCCAGCCAAGGTTCTCTGTGGGGGTTCACAGTGCACATCTCATCATATATATATATATATATATATATATATATA